>NC_140582.1:699361655-700610465 GCF_964204655.1 Triturus cristatus | reverse complement strand
AGTCTCATGAATAGTGATACGAAGATCTTTTCAAAAATATTGGCCAGTCGGCTGAGTGGTATTATAGGGAAGGTGATATCCCCTAGGCAGAATGGAGTTATTCCTGGCAGAGGAACGGCCGAGCATATTCGTAAAGTTATAACTCCATTTGATGGCACATCAGTTACCGGAGACCCTAGGGCACTTATTCTACTCCACGCCAAAAAGGCTTTCGATAGTGTCTCCTGGGAGTACATCTGGGTCTCTCTTGAGAAGGCGGGGATTTGAAATGAGTTTATTGAGGCCACACAGACGACATATAGAGCCCCCGGGCCCGACTCCGTCTAATGGGTGAACAAACCGACACTATCATTATCACTCGGGGGACTAGACAGGGGTGTCCTTGTTCTCCCCTTTTATTTGCACTGTATATAGACCCCCTAATCCGGAAAATGGAGACCAATATAGGAATCCAGCCCATCCGGCTCCAAGGCTTCGAGACCAAAATTCTGGGGTATGTGGACGATCTGGCGATAATGACATCTAACCCATATGAAGCCTTAAGAGAGATGGAGGTTGAGGCCAAACGCTTCTGGTCATCCCTGGCTATTTGCTCAATCGGGAGAAAACACAAATAGTCATCAATAGTAAGATCTGCTTGCCGGATCCACAGGTGACGGAATTTGCAGTTTATTTAGGGGTCACCATAACTTTGGAACTGGTTAAAATCGTGGAAAAAAATCTGGCCGCTGCGATCCAAAAGGGGAAGAAAGATTTAGACAGGTTCAATAATTTGCACATCTCGATTGTTGGATGTTGTAACATAATTAAAATGATATTTCTCCCAAAGATCTTGCATCTCCTCAGAACGATACCACTAGTGTTTGAAAATCACTGGTTTAAGGAGATGGAAAATATGGTCAACAAGTTTATATGGGCACATGGAAAGACCAGAAGGGCTCTCAGGTTCATATCCCTCCCTAGGGAAGGGGGGGGGGGGGGGGCTGTTCAAGACTTACAAATGTATTAAAGGGCTGCAGTAATCCAATACATCCGGGGATTACTTGAAGGAAAGGTCGTGGACCGGTGGAGAATTTCTGCTAGAGAGAGAGGCCCCCAATTGGCTATTGAGATACAGCAAATCTAGCTATTACAAAAAAGTTAAATTTATGACCCTAGGGGGCAGCAGTTTCTGTCTAGACTATTGTTAAGAAGACGCTAGGGTTCGGTAGGATGAATTTTTACACTCCCCTTTTTGGTAACTCATCATTTCCAGAGATATTCCATGACTGGGTTGTGTCACAATGGGATGCACTAGGAGTGGGGAAGATGGGGGACTTATTCGATTCAAACAGCGCAATACCATTTGAGAAGGTCCAGTTGTTCTTCAATATTTTTTAAATACCTTCAGGTTCGAAGCTACATCGTAAAATAGAAAGGGGGTTAAGCTTTCTCTAAAGAACCTATTATGGAGGCAATAAGAGATCCAGAGGGCTGTAGTATCACCCAGATTTATGGAGGGATGAGGCAATTGATGGCTGATGACTTTGATAAACATCGTAGGACCGAGTTTCTGGACTCAGTTCAGCTCGGCCACGCCAGACTGAGATTGGCTGGGCTGCAAGGGAAGCCTTATAAAACAACCTTTTCATTATACCATACGACAGCTAAGATTGCCCAATGGGGTAGCAGAGAACGGATCCTCTGTCCCCGATGTTGTAGTGCCGATGCCAATATTATTCACATGTTTTCTTCTTGCCCGGTTTTAGAGCCTCTGAAGGATAGCTATAGAAGAATTTTTAACGCAATCTTCCTGGATTCAAACAAGACTTACAACTGATCTGATGTTATTAGGGGTTACGAAGGAAGGAGAGCCACTAGCGCAACATGAGTCTGCCTTCTTGGCCATGGCAGTAGCCTCCCCCCGCACTCCAACAGTGGCTTTCGCGACTTTTAGCTATTTATAATCTTGAAAAAGGTATATATGAGAGGAGAGGATGGAGGTCAAGAAAGCTAGGGAATCTTATCTGGCCCCCCATCAATAAATGGAAAATTATTATTGAGGCAAGCCACAACCTTAACGATCTAGGGCCTCTGGGACATTGAATGCAGCCTTATAATGGTTTTTCTACGTCTTATTCCCTTTCTTATCCTATTTATGATCAGTAATGTTGCCTCGTGTATTTATTTATCAGTGTATTAATATAAATGTACTTTACTTATGGTGGCAAACAAATTAAATATTAAAAAAGGAAATGCATGTTGCATATTGTTAATGATGCAGAAAAATATAAATCTTTAAAACGCTTTCCTCTTCTACTACAGCAGCAGATCTCTGATCAGAAGTATCTTTTATTCCTATTTCATACCGGCACCCTCCTCTTCCTTCTCAAAGAGAATGAAAGGCCACATGCCACACAGTAATAGAAAAAAATAAACAAACATGCATGATAATGTTCTCTGTACTGCTGCCGTTCTCGTGTAAGCATTGCATCATATCAGTGCAAGTTATACTAGGGAAAGGGGGGTGGTGGTAAACCAATTCAGTTCCTTGACACTTCAATAAGGTGACAGGTGAAAGAAAGTAAATGTCCCCCGTCTTTGAGAAGACTGGAGAATGCCAGGGGGCAAAAGAACACCTTACCTTGGGCAAGGTAAGGGAGATGTAGCGGATATCAAACTCTTACCGGCTCTTGCCCATGGGTAGAGGAGGTCTAATATATCTAACCTGCTCTTTGCAAGAGGAGGATAACAAGTACACCCATCCTTCTGAAAGGCTGGGGGGGGAGGTCTTATTACAAACAGAAGATCAATTGTACAAGGGGGTACAAAAATCGGAATCTTTCCTCTCACATTTGCTTTTAATGTTATTGTTGGTGTTCCAAACATTTAGAAAGAATACAATTGAACCCCTGGCCGTTCGCCAAGCCAGGGGTGATAGACAAAGGAAAGAAAGACTCTCCAGGAACCACGTTATTTTGGGGGTGAGTTCCAGGAATGCTAGATAATCATTGGATGTTTTGTGCCCCATTGCCTCATTTTTTTAACATAACTTCCGTTCTAGTTTATTTCTTATTTTCATCTTAAGTGTGTATCATTTTCCTTGTAAACTTGTAATGGCCTTAATCCCTTAACTTATTTGTTATGTGGTAGTCCTTCATCAAATTACACCACCTGCACTTTACAGCTCTTTTGCATCTCAGCCTAGTAACCATATGTGAGCCTCTGAACCCTTGGTGACACATCCTCATGGATGCTGACTAGTTTTTCTCAGATTGTAACATAATTTGGTGGTTCACAGTATGAACTTCTTTGCTATGTATGCAACCTAAAGGGAAAAACATCCAAACCCATTCAGTACACTCAGCCTATCCTCCTTCGCAGGTCAATAAATTGTATACCATTGAATTGTCCAACAAAACCTTAGGTCAGTGACAGAGGTGGAGTGTATAGGAGCTCAATTATAAAAAAAAACATTGGTACAGCCATTAGGCCTGGCCAGTTGGATTTGCCATTGCCGACTACTGGGTTTGTCACAGCTTTTTGCGAATGTCATTCATAATCTGCAAAAGCAGAAAATGGTTGTTGATGATTCTGGCCACCCTTGTGAAAAAATGATGCATGTGTCATCATGCATGCACACATATGCGTCATAATACCATAGCTATTTTGCAGGGGTGGTGTAGCTGGATTGTTTTTCTATTTATCATTCCAATATGGAGAATGCATATCTTTGAATTATAATTTTAAAAACAAAAACATAAAAAGGTGCCAAAACTCTTATTTATCTAGAAAGAGCACACTGGCAACAATTAATAAAAGAGGTGGAAGTGGAGCAATAGTCTAGCAGGCAGGGTGTTCATGGGGTCATAAGTACCAGGCTAAGCAATGAAGGAGCTTGTTGAGGGTAAGTGGGGGAGGTTTTTTTTTTTTTTTTAAATGAGAAACCTCAGAACGTAAGGACTGGAGAAGCACCAGATGAGTTGGAAAGCAGAGGGGTGAACTGCAGGGGTGGTGCGGGAGCGCAGTATTTGTGCTGGGAGGGTATATAGCACTCACAGTTCTGGGGGATTTCAGTAAGGAAGCAGGACCAGAGGTAGAGAGCAAGAAAATGCAAACAGCTGTATAGTGTCGAGAGAAAAAGAAAACTTAGTTTCTTTAATGGTAAAGAATCTATGCTCCGCGAGGGACAGATACAAAGAGAGGAAGGAAAGACAAAAAGTAGGCAAGTGAGATTAACAAGACTAGAACGGTTCACAATAGGTCATTCAGGGAGACAAAAGTTGTCTGTAGGCGAAACCTAAAAAGTGGAGTACGCTCATTCATCTGCCTAATTGTGTAAATCAACTAAGGAGGCACTCATCCGTTTGTCTTCCACACAGTCCTATGTGTCTATGTTTATTAGACAGTGATGGTTTTATCCATGCTTTGTTTTGTCAACACGCAGAAAATAGGAATATGTGGCTCTACAATTGGGAGAAGAAAACACTCATAGTAGCGTACTGTTCTAATTTATCTGAAAGAAACACATAGTGATTGATTCCTTACCTTAGAATTACCCCCAGGCGTCAGACTGGATCCGGAAAGATTCCGTCAGCAGTATCCCTGCGGGTCGGAAGGTGGTGTCGTGAAGCTCCGCGTCCGTCGTTGCCGTCTTGGTCGCTGAGATGACGTCGTGGCAGCTACGACGCCGCCCTCGCGCACTGTCAGTTCTTTCTTTTTCCGCGCCAGAAAGCGCAGGTCCGGAGAGAGTAGTACCCCAAGTCATTTTTTTACTGTGTTTTTGAGGCTTTTTGTCTCGATTTTAACGAGTCGATTGACTCCTGGTGTCATAGGAATGCCCGGTTTCAAGTCTTGCGATCAGTGTCATTGGATGATGTCGATGACGGACCCGCACCGCGTGTGTCTCTACTGCCTGAGGCGCGACCACGACCCCAAGTCGTGCCGCAACTGCAGGGCCATGGTCATGGTGCCAAAGTCTTTGCAGGAGCAGTCCTGAAAACTGCTACAGGTTCTGCACCGCTCAAGGTCCCGGTCCCATGGGAGGTCGAGGGACCTGTCACGGAGCCATCACCATCGTTCTTCTGGATCGAAGTCTTCGCATTCTGGGTCAGGTAAGACGAAGCACAAGAAGTCAAAGAAGCGTCATCGCTCGACGACTTCCCCTCGCCCGTCGCGGCTGAGGGTGCAGGCGGTGCCACCCCTGCGGCTCCGGTGGAGCCTACGGTGTCGCCGTCGGCCTACCCAACCCACCCTTCCCGGGTCCGTCGGCGACTCCGGCCCAGCTGCAGGAATTTCTGGCAGCCATGGCCCGCCTCTTTAGGACGTCGAGCCCCGCCGGCGTGCCTTCGGGCCCCGCGGGTCTGACTGAGGGTCCTCACCCTTCACTGTTGGCAGCTCTGGCATTGCTGTCTGTCTGCTCCAGCCCTGGCGCTGTAGGGCCCCCAAGGATCCAGGCTTGGATCCTGGTCAACACTGGTTGACCTCATTACACCTCCACCGACGTCGACCCCACCGGCACCACCTCTGACGTCGCCCATGGCATGGACACGGAGCCGGAACGGCGTCGCTCAACGCCAATTCCGACACCGATGGGGCCTTTCTACTCCTATGTCCGACCTCTTTATTTTCGGCCGTACATCAGCCTGAGGAGGAAGGGGAAGACTGGGAGGGGTCTGATTACCCTCTCACAGCTCAGTGTGAGTACGACCCGGACTGGGTTGAGGAACTGGGGGATGCCAGAGGTCTCGACACCTCCCCTGACCTTGGCATGCTCACTCCTACCATAGCAACGGAGGAGGGTGCAAGTTATGCAGTGGTGTTGCGTAGGGTGGCAGAGGCCCTCAACCTCAAACTCACCACTGTGGCTGTCAGGACTAACCTCCTGACAGAAGTGCTTCAGCCGGCGGCTACCTCTGCGGAGCCACTGCTGCCTTTATGATGCACTTTCTGACGTTCTTTTGGGCACCAGGTCCAGGCCCAACAGGAACGTGGCCCGACGCCATCGCCCGGCCCCGGGCGACCCCCTTCTCCTCTCCCAACACCGCACCCCTGAGAGCTTGGTTGTCCAAACCTCAACGTCCCAGAGCGCATTCCCTACCACACTCCCGAACAGAGAATCCAAGAGACTGGCACAATTTGAGAAGAAGATTTTTTTCTTCTGCCAGTTCAGAGCTGCGATCTGTGAACACCGCATGCCTCTTGGGCCGTTACTCCCACTCTGTGTGGGATATGGTGGCGCAAGTGCTGCCTCAGTGTCCGGAGGAGGCGCGGACAGTACTCTCGAAAGCTATTGCTGAGGGGAGAGAGGCAGCCAAGTTCACGATATGATGTGGCCTTGACACCGCCGACTCGCTGGGCAGAGCGATTTCCACGACGGTGGCGCTGCGCCGCCACGCCTGGCTGAGGACTACTGGCTTCTCGGGGGATGTCCAGAACACCCTGATGGACATGCCTTTTGGCACCAAGGCAGATAGCGCGTTGGAGCGTTTTAAGTACTCACGGGCTACGGCGAAGTCCTTGGGCCTGTCGGCCACTCGCCCTCCTCTGCCTTCTGCTTTTCGCTCCTTTCGTGGCAACGGAAGGGGCGCCCCAGCGTGGCCGCAGATGTGGGAACCACAGAGGCGTTCAGGGGGCCAGCGGGCGGGACAGTCCACCTCCACCCCGGCCACCACTGCCTCCAAACCTTCCTAGTCTTGTTTTTCAGGCCCATCAAACACCAGTGGGCGGCAGGATTCGCCATCACCTCACCCACTGGCGCACCGTCACTACGGACAGGTGGGTTTTACAAATAGTCCGAAGGGGCTAGTCCGTCCCCTTAGAGACTACCCCTCCAGCCATGCCACCCAGTTACCATCGTATGATGGAGGATCATTTGGCACTTCTCCAACAGGAAGTTGTGGCCCACTTGGCCAAGGGGGCCACCGAGCGCGTTCCTGCGCCAGAAGTAGGTTGTGGTTGTTATTCCCACTACATTCTGGTGCCAAAGAAGGACAAGTACCTGCGTCCTATCTTAGACCTCCGGAACGTCAATCGCTCCCTCCGGAAGGAGAAGTTTAAGATGTTAACTCTGGCTCAGGTTTTGTCTGCCCTCGACCCTGGAGACTGGATGGTATCGTTTGATCTGCAGGACGCATATTTCCATATTCCCGTCCTGCCGGCCCACCGGTGTTACCTGCGGTTCACGGTAGACCACGAGCACTTTCAGATTACCGTGCTCCCCTTTGGCCTTACCAGCGTCCCTCGGTGTTCACAAAAGTGATGGCGGTGGTCGCAGCTCATCTGCGTAGATCAGGGGTTCCAGTATTACCCTATCTCAACGACTGGCTGTTGAAGGCGGGATCGCCCAGGCAGTCGTCTCCAACCTCCAGACTATTGCCAACCTCCTGCATTTGCTGGAGTTCTCCATCAATGTGCCAAAGGTGCACCTGGTTCCCTCTCAGAAGCTCCTCTTCATCGGAGCGGTTCTGGATACGACGCTCTTTCGGGTCTATCCTTCCGAAAGACGAGTCCAGCATATTCAGGCTCTGATTCCGATCTTCAGGCCTCTATCCTGGGTTTCGGTCCGGCTGAGGCTGCTGGGCCTCATGGCCTCCTGCATCCTGCTGGTCGATCATGCCAGATGGCATATGCGGGCTCCGCAGTGGGACCTGAAGTTCCAGTGTGCGCAGCATCAGGGGAACCTGTCCGAGTCCGTCCAGAGCTCGCAGGGCACTGCAAGACAGTTGCAGTGGTGGCTCACAAACCAGCATTGGGTCAATGGCAGATCCCTCTCCCTTCCCCAACCGGAGCACACAGTGGTGACGGACGCGTCTCTCCGGGGATGGGGCAGTCACATGGGAGAGGCGGCGATCAGAGGCCTCTGGTCTCCGGCGGAGTCCCGGGTCCATATCAACCTTCTGGAGCTTCGGGCGATCCGACTTGCACTGAAGGCATTCCTTTCCACTGTCCGGTGAAGAGTAGTGCAGGTGTTCACGTATAACACCACCACCATGTGGTACTGCAACAAACAGGGCGGGGTGGGGTCGTGGACACTCTGTCAGTAGGGTCTGCGTCTCTGGACATGGATGGAACATTAGGGCATTTCCTTGGTGGTTCAACACCTGCCAGGCTCACTGAACACCAGGGCAGACGTACTCAGCCGCAGGTGCATGATGGATCACGAATGGTGTCTTCACTCGGGCGTGGCGTAAGGTCTCTTTCAACAGTGGGGAGAGCCTTAGTTAGATCTATTCCCCACCGAAAAGAACGCGCAATGTCAGTAGTTGTGCTCGTTGGAATTTCCAAGGCAGCACTCGCTAGGCGACGCTTTTTGTCGCGAGTGGAGTTGCGGTCTGTTGTACACCTTTCCGCCTCTGTCACCTCTACCCAGAGTGCTGAAGAAGATCAGGCGCGACCGGGCCCAAGTCATTCTTGTGGCTCCAAACTGGGCTCGAAGAGTATGGTATCCCGAGCTAATCAGTATGACAATCGATCCCCCGATCCTACTGCCTCTTCGGGAGGATCTTCTGTCGCAGCAGCAGGGGACAGTCCTCCACCCGAACCTGTCCAGTCTCCAACTCCTTGCGTGGAGATTGAGCGGTGGCAGTTGATTCCTTTTGACTTGCCTCCTGAAGTTTGTGATGTTATTCTGGCGGCCAGGCGACCCTCCAATAAGTTGGTATATGCCTGCATTTGTGGTATGTTGCGCAGCAAAGCCTGTGGATCTCCTTTCTGGCCCTCTTTCAGAAGTCCTTTTGTTCCTTCTTTCTTTGGCCCAGCAGGGCTCTGCTCTGGGCACTATCAAGGGCTATCTTTCTGCCTTTCTTAGGCTCCCTGATCAGCCTTCTCTCTTCAAGTCCCCTGTTGTAAATAGGTTCCTCAAAGGCATTACTCACCTTTTCCCTCCTATTCCTTTTGTGATGCCATAGTGGCACTTGAATCTGGTTCTTACATATTTGATGTGCGCTCCCTTTGAGCCTCTTCACAACTGTCCTTTACGTATCTTAACCTTGAAGACTGCTTTCCTGGTTGCCATCACCTCCGCTAGGAGAGTGAGTGAGCTCCAGGCTTTCTTGTAAACCTCCTTTTCTCTGTCCATCCGGACAAGGTTGTGCTCAGAACCCATCCATCCTTTCTGCCAAAAGTTGTCACTGCTTTTCACATCGGGCAAACCATCACTTTGGGCACCTTCTTTCCGCATCCTTCCATAGAGGAAGAGAGGCTCCACCGTTTGGACCCAAAACGTGCGCTCTCATTTTACCTGAGCCGTACACAACAGTTCCGGGTGGATGACCAGCTCTTTGTTGGCTACGTAGGCGCCAAGAATGGTCGGGCCATACACAAGCGGACCATTTCCCGATGGGTTGTCCTGTGTATCAAAGCCTGTTATTCTTTGGCTAAAAAGGAGCCTCCGGTGGGGCTGTGCGCCTATTCCACCCGGGCGACGGCAGCCACTACAGCATTGGGACGTAGTGTCCCCCTGCAAGACATCTGTCAGGCAGCTACGTGGACCTTGCAGCACACTTTTACTAAGCACTACTGCCTGGACAGCCAAGTCCGCAGAGACTGCTTCTTTGGCCGTTCTGTTCTCCGAGACTTCCTGGTGTGATCTTGGTTTGCAGACCCACCACCAGGGTTTGTATTGCTGGGGTATCTATTCTAAGGTGAGGAATCTATCACTGTGTTTCTTTCAGACGAACAAGTTACTTACCTTCAGTAACGATATATCTGCAAGAAACATTAATAGTGATAGAATCCTTACCGCCACACCCATCCTCCCCGTTCTGCAAACTGATTTCCAGGGTTAAGGTCATTCCTTTCAAGGCACCAGTGGTCAGTATCTTGCATGGCTCTGCGTTTTTTGGCGTGGAATGTCGTGTACAGAACTGACGTCAGTGCACAAGGGCGGCGTCTAAGTAGCTGCCGTGACGTCATCTCGGCGACCACGACGCCAACGACGGACGCGAAGGGGCACGACGCCACCTTCCAACGCGCAGGGCTACTGCTGACGGAAACTTTCTGGATCCAGTCTGACACCTTGAGGTAATTCTAAGGTAAGGAATCTATCACTACTAATGTTTCTTACAGATATATCATTACCGAAGGTAAGTAACTTGTTCGTATATATGCTATCCAGTGCTGCGGTAGTAGCAGACTAATTGAAAAGTAACAATCGTCACTATTTTTTCCAGAGCAAACAGTCATCCTAGTAGTGTACAAACAGCACAGGTTGTTGCAAACAGTGTTCTTCAACGAGAGAAGGCTGAGGATGAAGTGTGTAATACAGAGGCCTTCATTAGGCAATGTTAGGCCTAATCTGCAAGCCTAGATTGCCAATGCCTTTAGTAACCGTTATTGAAAAGTCAAGGAGGCATAATGTAATAAAAGAGTTTGGATTAAAAGGCAGTAACATTCGAAGCAATGAAAGAAACAGAAAGGGACCGAGGGTGATTACTTCTGAAGATCCGCAGATCTGTTTAGCCGAAGAGCCAGGTCTTGAGGGTCTTCCTGAAGGTGTTCAGGGAGGGGGGAGCGTCTGATGTCTGCCGGTAGCTCATTCCAGGTTTTGGCCGCAATGTGAGAGAAGGATCTTCTGCCTGGTCTGGCTCTGTGGCTCTGTGGATGTGTGGGGTTGGGTACGCGGAAGTTGATTCTGTCGTTGAGGTATTTGGATCCGGTGTTGTATAGGCATTTATAGGCGTGGGTGAGGATTTTGAAGGTGACTCTTTTCTCCATGGGGAGCTAGTGGAGCCTTCGTAGGTGTTGGCTGATGTGTTCATGCCGAGGACGAGTCTGGCCACGGTGTTCTGTATCGTCTGGATTTTACAGGATAGGGACTTGTTTATGTCGGCGTAGAGTGCTTTTCCACAGTCCAGTCTGCTGGTGATGAGTGCGTGGGTGACCGTCTTCCTTGCCTCGGGGGGGTGAGGGGGCATTGGGGGAGAGGATCCATTTGAAAGTCATGCAGAGGGTGTTGAAGCAGCTGGAGGTGACGGCGTTGACCTGTCGGTTCATGATGAGGGATGAGTCGAGTACGATGCCAAGGTTTCTGGCGTTGTCGGTGGGCTTCTGAGGGCGGTCGGCCACCAAGTGTTGTCCCACGCAAAAGGGGTGGTTCCGAGGACTTCTGTCTTCTCGGGGTTGAGCTTTAGGCAGCTGTTTTTCATTCAGACTGCGACATCCTGCATTCCTTTCTGGAAGTTGAGTCTGGCGGTGGTGGGGTGTTTGGTGAGGGAGAGGGTGAGCTGGGTGTTGTCAACGTAGGATACGATGTTGAGGCCATGTTGTCGTACGATGGCAGCGAGGGGGGCCCATGTAGATGTTGAAGAGGGTCGGGCTTAGGGATGACCCCTGTGGGACTCCGCAGGTGATTTCCGTGGGATCGGAGAGGAAAGGTGGCAGTCTAATTCTTTGGCTTCTTCCGGTGAGGAATGATCGGACCTAGTCTAGGGCTGTTCCTTGTATGTCGGCATCGTGTAATCTGGCGACGAGGGTGCGGTGGGAGACGGTGTCGAAGGCTGCTGATAGGTCGAGTAGGATAAAGGCTGCGGAGTGGCCTTGGTTCAGGAGGGTGCGGATGTCGTCTGTTGTGGCAAATAGAGCGGTCTCGGTGCTGTGGTTGCTTCGGAATCCGGATTGGGACGGGGCGAGGACGGTGTTGTCTTCGATGAATCGTGTCAGTTCTCTGTTGACTGTTTTCTCTGCAAATTTGGCCACGAAGGGGAGGAGCGAGATGCGCCGGTAGTTATTGAGGTCAGTCGGTCAGCTGTGGGCTTCTTGAGCAGGGGCCTGACTTCTGCGTGTTTCCAGTCATCTGGGAAGGTGCCTGTTTCGAAGGTGGTGTTGATGGTGCGTCTTAGTTTGGGTGTGATGGTGGTGGCGGCTCTGTGGTAGATATGTGGAGGGCAGGGGATGGTGGGGGCCCATGACTGGATGCCTTTCATGGTCGAGGCGGTGTCTTTGGCCGTGGTTGGTGTCCAGGTGGAGATGGTGGGCTTGCTGGTGTGTCTGGGGGGCAGCCGGCTGTGGCGTCTGATGGATGGGCGACAAAGTTGTTGTAGAGGTTTTTGATCTTAAGGTGGATGTAGGTTCCAAGCTTCTCGCAGAGGTCTTGGGACGGGGTGATGTCTGTTGCTTCGCTGCGGAGGTTGGTGAATTCCTGAATGACACTGAAGAGTTCCTTGGAGTTGGTGGAGTTGGCGAGGATTTGGTTGTGGATGAAAGTCCTCTTGGTGGTTCTGATTTGGATGTGGTAGTCCGCCATGGCGTCCTTGTAGGTGGTGTAGTGTAGTTTTCGATGTCTTGGTGTTTCTCCAGTTCTTCTCCAGGCGTCTGCAGGTGTGTCTGGCTTTTGGAGATCAGTGCTGAACTAGGCAGCTTTTCTGGGGTGCTGTTTGTTGGGGTTACGTAGCGGGCGAGCTTGTCTTCACAGTTGGAGATCCAAGTGTGGAATTCCCTGGCTGCGATGTTGGCGTCGAAGGGCTGAGGTGTGGTTGTGTCTGGTGATGGTGGAGTTCAGTTGCTCGGCGGTGACCTTGCTCCAGTTCCTTCATGGTGGGCGTGAGGCTGGTTTGAGTGTCTTGGGTTTGTCGACGGTGAAGTGTACGCAG
Source organism: Triturus cristatus (assembly GCF_964204655.1). NCBI lineage: Eukaryota > Metazoa > Chordata > Amphibia > Caudata > Salamandridae > Triturus > Triturus cristatus. The sequence goes on along the minus strand of NC_140582.1, from coordinate 700,597,896 downwards.
TGGTGGTCGGACCATGGGGGTTGCGTTGTGTGGCTGAAGTGAACGCTTTTTCCTGCTGTGAAGATGGGGTCGTGGGTGTGTCCTGCCCTGTGGGTCGGCGAGGTGACGAGCTGTTTATGTCCGATGTTGGCTAAGTTGACACGAAGGGTGGTGGAGTTGGGGGTCGCTGTGGTAGTCGAGGTAGAAATTCAGGTCTCTGATGAGTATGTAGTTTATTGAGGTGATGACGTGGGGTACGATGAGGTTGGTGATGGTGGTGGCGAAGGGGGCCCGGGGGCTCTGTAGACGAGGGTTCCGATGAGTGTGGAGTTGTGGCTCGTCTGGATCTGGAAGTGCAGGTGTTCAGCGGAGGGGAAGGTTTCGCTGGAGGCGGTGTGGCGGAGGGTATTCTTGTGGGCGATGGAGAGGCCCCAACCCGGGTGGTTGGGGCGGTTCTTCCTCTGGATCTTATATCCGTCGGGGATGGCGGTGTTGATGTCTGGGCGGAGGCAACCATGGTCCAGGTGTCTGTGAAGAAGGCAATGTCGGGCGAGAGGGAGTCGAGTAGGATCCAGCTCTCCACGGTGTGTTTGTTCACTGGGCGCAAGTTGAGGAGGATCCATCTCAGGGTGTCAGCGGTGATGCAGGCCGAGACGGTGGTGAAGGTCTGTCAGCAGTGGCGGCAGGAGAACTGTCCGTGGATAGTGTTTGGTGTGGACAGCTGGCAGTTGTTGTTCCTTGTATTGTATTGTATTGTATAGATTCTTATAAAGCGCGAAAAGTCTGCCACCCAACGGGTATCCTGGCGCTATAAGACACATCGGAGTGCGACAACACAGAACGATTAGCCAGTAGGCAAGGTTGGAGCCATGTTATTCCAGACGGAAGAGCCAGGTCTTTAGATCCTTCCTGAAGCCCAGCAGTGTTTTGGCCTGACGCAGCTCTAGGGGCATCTGATTCCACAGACGAGCAGCCGCCGTGCTGAAAGCCCTACCTCCCATCCTAACGCGCTTTACTCTGGTAACAACTGCTAGGCTCTGGTTAGAGGAGCGAAGAAGTCTTTCTGGCTGGTACCAAGAGAATCTTTCTTGCAGAGGCAACGGGCCGGATTTATGTAAGGCCTTGTAGGCCATAACCAGCGATTTGAATTCAATCCTCCTCTTAACCGGAAGCCAATGGAGGTCCCTTAGTGCCAGCGTGACAGATGATTCACGCTGTCTTCTGAGGGCCAGTTTTGCTGCCATCGACTGAAAACGTTGCAGTCCCTGTACAATAGAGAGGGGAGCACCCAAGTACAGTGAATTACAATAGTCCAGTCTGCTCAGAATCACACTCTGGACCACCAGAGACATTGTCTCATCAGGGAGGAGCGGGAGGATTTGGCGGAGAGCTCTCAGCAGCGCGATACAGGAGCCAATAGTTTTATTGGCCTGGGATTGCAGCTGGAGATCTCCGTCCATCATGACCCCCAGGTTACGGACTGATTTTACTGCGGTAATGGGAGGATCCTCTGGCCATAGTCGAAACTCGGCCAGGGGGAGTTTGGAAATTTTTGCTGCGCCGCAGTATAGAAGCTCCGTTTTCCCGGCATTTAGTTGGAGTGAGTTGGACTTCAGCCATTCAGAAACCTTCCTCATACACGCCTGGAACGAGTTTAGAGGAACTGCATGCTCTCCTTCCAGGGAGAACGTCAGCTGTACATCGTCCGCATAGTTGACTACCTCGATCCCATAAGATTTTATTAATGGGATCAGAGGCCCCAAGTAGGCATTGAAGAGGATTGGGCTGATGGCTGAGCCCTGAGGTACTCCATGGCAAACCGGGAACCAAGGGGAGATGAATGGCGTCAGAGACACTGCCTGCTGACGGTTAGTTAGATAAGACTTCAGCCACTCCAAGGCCCGGCCGGTAATCCCCAAACCTTCCAATCTTGCCAGTAACACCGAGTGGCTAACCGTATCGAAAGCGGCCGACATGTCCAGCAGCACCAAGACTGAGGAGCTGCCGCTGTCGGCTCGTATCCGAAGTTTGTCCAAAACGGTTGCCAACGTGGTCTCCGTCCCATGCCCAGGTCTAAAGCCAAATTGATCCCTATCCAGGAGCTGATGTTCTTCCAGGAAATTGGACAGGGATTTAATGACCAGTTTCTCCAAGATTTTGACTGGGAAAGGTAAAAGGGATATGGGGCGGAAGTTGGCTGGCAGTGATGGATCCAAGGAAGGTTTCTTTAGTAGTGGGGTAACTATCGCCTGCTTCCAGTCGTTTGGTACAATCCCCACATTCAAGGATTGGCAGCAGATGTGCCACAAACCCGAAAGTAGGTTGTAACTAGGTTCCTTCCAGATCTTATGGGGAAGGGGATCAAGAGGTGACCCAGAAGAAATCTCCCGTACAATGTTATTGAAGGATTCCTCCGTGGGGAGTTGGAAATAGCTCAGGGAGGGATCCTTCCTGGTGATTCCCAACATGGGGGAGATCTCAGGACCATCTTGATCAAACCCACCTACGATGTTGTTAACTTTGTCAATGAAAAACGTGGCAATTTCATTGCACAAATTTTGCGAAGGTTGGACAGTACTGGCCAGGCACCCCGGATTACTAAAATCTCTGACGATGTTGAATAGAGCCCTCGTACCGTTTGATGCCTGCAGGATGGATTTGGCGAAAAAACGGTACTTGGCTTCCCTGATGGCCATCTTATATTGAAGTTGTACTATTTTTAAGGCTTTTTTATCTGTGTCCAAGTACCGTTGGCGCCAGCTTCTTTCTGCCTGACGACGCGCTAGTCGTAGAGTCTTAAGCTCCTCGCCAAACCATGGGGCTGATGGGGTGTTGCGAATTTTAAGCTTTTTTTTTGGTATGAGTTCCTCCAGTGCTAGGAGAATGGTGTTGCTGTAGTTTTTATAGTTTTCTCCTGGCGTCTTTTCAGGATCAAAACGATTCCATTTGGAAAGGAATTGGGCATTGTCCTTCTCCAAGAGCTTGGCCCAATCCCTTCCCCACCTAAAATTAGCAACTTTATTTACTACTGGTTTTCTACCACATAGAGACAGCCTAAATTGTATTCGAGAGTGGTCCGTCCAGTTTAGAGGAGAGATGCTAAGTACCTCTGTCTCTGAAGGATTTGCAAACACCAGGTCAAGCATGTGGCCTCCCTCATGCGTAGGTTGTTGGACAAGTTGAAAAAGGCCACAGTTCTCGCAGGTGTTATTGAGGGTTTGCAATAACCCTTCCCGGGTTGAGTGCGAGGAGGGTGGTAGTGTCGTAACGATGGATGGTCGGAGATCCAGGGTTCCTGGCGCTGGCCGCGGTCTGGTCACAGATGGGGCGCAGACGGGCTTGCCTTAGGCGCTCCTTCGGCCGCCATTAAGTAGAGGAGGGGGAAGGGACGATTAGCTGGGTGGCGGGAACGTGCGTGGACAGGCGGAGGGGCCTCAGGGGCAGCAGCCGCGGGAAGAGGGAAGCTGGGAAAGCGGGAACCAAAATAAACAATTACAAAAGGTAACGCAAATACAATTACCAATGTAGTTACCAACAATTAGACGCAGGAAGATGGAAACAGCGGGCACACACGGAGCAGACAGCAGCCTTGAACACCTCCCAGGGGAGGCTGGGGGCTCAGCGGTGGTGTAGATGACGAGGAGCTGCTGAAGAGAGAGCAGGCCAGTGACCGAGGGTCAGAGGTCTTACTCGCGCTCACCCGCTGTGGCCGCCATTAAGTAGGGGAGGGACAATCGGCTGGGAGGCGGGAACGTGCGTGGACAGGGAGGAAGGGCCGCAGGGGGAGCAACGGCAGGAGGAGGGAAATGGGATAAGTGGGGAAAGCGGGCACCAAAACCAAAATAAACAATTACAAAAAGGAACACAAATACAATTAGACGCAGGGAGATGGAAACGGGCAGAGTCAACAACGGGCAGGCACGGAGCAGACAGCGGCCTTGAACACCTCCCAGGTCGTTTAGATGGCGCGGAGCTGCTGGGGAGAGAGTATGCAAATAGGTTACCTCAGGTTGTTTTGTGTGATTGTTTGTGTGGTTGATTGAGGAGTGGTGTATGAAAGTTGGTTCAAGATCTGTCCCTTAAGGCAGAATAATCTTTTGTAAATCTCATTTTTCTAAGATTCTTCTTTATGTTCATGTATATAAAACTGTTCATGTTTCTTCCATTCTTGTTTTGAAAATAATTTCTATACGAAGAAAAAAATAACTAAATTTTATTAAATGAAGATAAATTCAAATAAACACTACTAATCAGTTCCATCGTGGTCGTTTCATGTTGTCCTCCATGATGTATTGACTCTTTGAATAATTTATCAGCATTGGCATTCCTTTGTTTCCACATTGATTAGGCTCAGCCTTGCTGATTCGAGCCACACCCATAGCTGTTTCTAGGGGAGAGAGTAGGCCAGTGACTGAGGGTCAGAGGTCTTACTCGCGCTCCCCCGTAGCGGCCGCCATTAAGTAGGGGAGGGGGAGGGACCCCTAGGTCGCGGTCAACTGCGACCATTGACTTACCATCAGTGCTTTCACTTTTTGGTGCTTTTTTCCACTTAAAATGTTTAAAAATTTGTTTCTCTGGTTCCCTTTTTTGGTCTTTTTTTCATTTCGGTCTCATTTTGCTTATTATATCTTTCTCCCTTTATTTAAATTGTAGTGGTATTTTTATTTTGTTGGATTTTCGACTTTACATGTGTTTTTGGTACATCTAAATGCTTTACACATTTTCTATAAACTAAGCCTCTCTTCTCTGTGCCACAGCCACCAGGGATTGTGCTTGGATTTAAATTACTGCAATCTTTGGCTGAACCTAGCAAAATATTAAGTTTATTGCTTGCGGTGGACACCAGTCACCCCCAACTAATAAACCATTTTCTCATAGGGTGTAAAATGCATTTTACATAAAAAAAAATAGTTGACATGAATTCATGCGTGAAGGATGACTATTTGCTGGGCAGTATCGGTAACCAATCTGTAACACTGCTGGATTTCTATTAATGCAAAAGTAGGAATTCTCCATTAGGAACTGCGATTGTGTGTTGTGGTGAATCAATATGGTGGTGTAAAAGTATTGATGTGTATATTTTGTTTATTTTTACATTCTATTTTATAGGATTTTTATTGCTCTCTGTAGTGCCCTCGTCTTTCACACAAGCAATTACCACATCTATCTTGGAAGCTGCGTTCTAATAAAACTTGACAGAAAGGAAGGAATGAAACGAAATAAGATGAGATGCTTCACTCCCTAATAATGCATGGGCTGTGATTGCTGTACAGCACATACATAGCCCACACAGCCCGTGCTGCTTTGTTTTAAGCCTTTCTTGCCCTTGTTTCTCTCAGTGTGAGCCAGCTTAATTGGCTCGAAAAGAAAATAAATTCCAACAGGCGCCCCGGGATACGTTTTTGTTCACTTTAAAGCCAAAGCAGGCAAAATGTTTCAACACTTTCTCGGTAATAATTATATTTTCTTATTATTTTTAGGAAATTCATTCCAAAACGTAACCGGATTGTCATCGACTTTGATTCAATTAACGGAAGTAGAAGTGGCCAAGTGCCTCTCTGAGTTGCATCTCATTAAATTTCAAGAAGATTGTGAGGATCCTTTTCGGCGGAGCCGCTAATGCCTTTCATCTTCAAGTAATGCATAACTTTCCAATAGATGCCATAGATCAAGGAAACTTCTGAAGAATTCAAGGCCTGCAATTTCTTCATAAGGAATCGACATTTTTAAGCTATTGATTTATGGGTCTTCCGAGAGGCTATTTTTTTTTTATAAGATGAAATCTGTTACATGCTGCATGGTTGATGGTGTATTCACGTTACAGGCCTGGTCTTCTCTGTGCAGCCCAAAACTGATTTGTTGCCCTAGACGGCTGCTTTCTATTTATTCATGGGTTGTCCTATGCTGTTTTGTACTTACTCATGAAGAGAATATTCTAGAGGTGTTTACGAATTACTGCAGCGGTCGTTTCGGAGACTTTGGATGCTCTGCACAAAAATTAGCTTTTGGAATATAACACATGCATACAACTAATTGTTACATGTCTGAAAGTGTGCGTATAGAACTTTTTTTCTATATGTTTTTAAGGACGGAATGCAATATGCTATTCGTATCCTATATATATATATTTTTTTTTAGTTTTTTTTTTTGTTTGCTAAACTGTCGCAAAGTAAGTTGATAGATGCCATATGGTGTTTAAGACCTACATTTCATTTGTTGCCTTCATTTGTGTTACTTTTTTTAATTAAGGTTTTTACCCATCTTGTCACACTGCACCGATTTACCGAATTTACTCTGAATATGGAGAATTAGATTCCACTAAATGAATGTTTGTGTTAAATAACTAGATTTGTATATTGTCTTATTGTGCGGGACGTATTTTGGATATAAATAGCTTTTTTTAACTTTTTTATCCCGCAGTTTCGCTCGTTTATAGTGGAGAATAACTTGGGTAAGATCTCAATAACATTTGACAATAAGTCTTAAAGTTTATATCTTGGGAAACCCCATTTGATTTAATTACATTTGTAAAATAAAATGATCATGTCTAACTCAAAAAGATAAAAATAGACCATTTCATAAGTCAAAAACTACTCCAATTCAATGGGTTCTTTGAGACTGCATTTCGGGATATTTGGGGGATTAGTTGACCTGTATGTTTGCAATTAAAATATTATTCAAATAGATTTGTGTATTCTCGTTTTTCTAGCCTCATGCAAAATTCAAACGTACCCGAAAGGAAATTAGGATGTGACACTCTATTAAAATGGTGCTGCTTTTGGCCCATTCGCAAACACAACAAGATCATGGACGGCGCCAAGAAACTTTTCACTCACCCCAGTCAGGAGATCTGGTTTAAATCCATTGTTCTGTTGCTCACCATGCCACCCCAGTTTGGACCAATCCATATACAAATCAGTCTTGACCCTGCTCCCCATGGGAACAGTCCAACCCGAACTGACAAGCCAGGTCCTCCCTGAACCGTAAAACAAGCATCTTCGGTTCTACTGATTGAATTGGTGTCTTTTTGGTATCAAATAATTTATTAAATTTTACTTTTAAGTTGTGGGGATTTTCTCGTGTTGCGTTTTCACTTTATTACTATTTGTCTTCTGCATTAGCACTTTATCTCACAACAATGTCCCAATGGCCATCATTTGAAAAAAAAAAATTCTATTCATTCACACTATACTATGGATCGATGTATTGCATATGTAAATCAGTTACAAAGCGGATATGGCCAACAGTAATCCATAAAGAATTTCTTTAATATTTTTCAAATGTATAACGATTAATGGCAGCATCAAGTATGAAAACAAGTGCTCAATGTGCAAAGCGAAACACAGTGCTCATGAAGTTGAAGTGAATGGCGAAAAGTGGTACAAAAAATAAGGACAACGGCGAAAAATAATAATCCAATATTGTGCATAAAAATCAATGGATTGAGGCTTTCATATATATCTCATTTCACAATAAATGTCTTTTTCAGCCGAAAACCTGTTGACAGATTTTCAACCTTTCACAATACATGGGGACAAAAGGAGCACGAACATTTTGATTGCTGTCTGTTAATGTTCCAGTTGGTAAGGTATGTTCAATGAAGTCCAGTAATGCAAAATGGCAAGGAATTGAAGGCATCCATAAGTCGTACAGCACAGGATGTCATCAATTTAGGCTGTAGGGAAAAACCCTCCAGCAGGGGTAAAAGCGCCATCACCCATGCCCAATAAATCAAATACTTTATGGATTAATGTTCCTGATATTCTCTTTATAATTGATTTACTTACGAAATACATTGTTCTATAGTATTGTTTGAATGATAGAATTATTTTTTTCAAATGATCTCCTTTGAGACATTGTTGTGATATATATAGGAAAGTGCCCCTGTTAGACCCGGCACCATTGGCGTGGGTCTCCCTTCCATTTTTTCACTGTTGCCTCCTATGTTTTGACATGTTTTTCTGGTTTAGGTGCTTTGGGCACTGTGCCACTGCTATTCAGTGATACAGTGCATGTGCTCCCTATGTTAAATTGTTGTAATGGATTAGTGACTCCATGATTGGCTTAGGTGGTTTATTGTCAGACCCTAGTACAGTGCACCGTGCGTACCCAGGGCCGGTAAATCAAATGCTGCTGGTGAGCTTGCAGCATTGATTGTGCCACCTACCGGAGCAGCTTGTAAACTATGGCTCAGGCCTGCACTTGCAGAGCCTGTGTGCAGTCTGGGACTGCCATATCCACTTGGCAAGTGCACACACTTCAAAACATTAGAAACGACAAGGCGCTCCGATGCCAATCGCACAGCAAAATGAAATTCTCACAAGCTCTTCTGACTAAACGAATCTTTGTTTTATTCAATAATAATCTTCTTTCAACAAATTCCAGTATTCACGGTAAGACTGACGGTTTTCCCAATTTTTTCGAATGAAACAATTACGCCCATTCAGGCCTTTTACTACGTCACGTGGGATAACCTAATTCATTTTAGGCAGCAAATTATTTTAATAATTTCCCAAAGCATTTCGGGCTTTAAATATGCCCTTCGTCAGGGGTAGCTGTTGAATAGCAATTAGAGACACTGGGATGTGGGATACGAAGGTTTTAGGGAAGGGGATCGAAGATAATTTTGAATGGGTGAGATAAGGGAGTCAGGTAGAGGGAAGAGTTTAAATAGTGAGGAAGTGGAGGAGTCAGGTGTCTGAGTATCCGTTAGTCGATTTGTTGAAGAAGAAAAGAACGGTGGATATCGTTCAGAATCCAAGCTGTAGTAAGAGCAGGTATGTTCTTTTGGAATACGCTTGAGAGAGTCTACAGAGTCCAACAAAGAGTGAAAATGACTGGGGGTACAAGAAATCTACTTGAGTGACAGGACTGAGGAGTAAGCTTCATTTATGTATGGTGTGAAGAGAGCACATTACGTGGTTGAGGATATACCTGACAACGCGGTTTCGCATGGCAGGTTTTAGATCAAGGATGGTGTGGGGGAGGTTGCTGCGTTCAGGTAACACTAGACATGGGTGTTTTTATACTTTACACTTATTATTGGAATTGTGGAATTGGGGTGTTGATTCACGCATTTTAAATGGGGTTAAAAAAGTTCTAATCATATGCATATGAATTATCACACGCAAATGACATTGAATGCCAGTATTTGTGCACAATATCACAGTTGGTTGATATATAAGAATACTAGAGGTTTAGTTTTATTCAACAGCTACCCCTGACGAAGGGCATATTTAATAAAAGAATTTGCTACCTAAAATGAATTGGGTTATCCCACGTGATGAAGTAAAAGGCCCGGATGGGCATAATTGCTTCATTCAAAAAATTGGGACAACCGTCAGTCTTACCGTGAATAGTGGAATTTGTTGAAAGAAGAATATTATTGAATAAAACAAAGATTCGTTGAGTAAGAAGAGCTTGTGAGAATTTCATTTTGCTGTGCGATTGGCATCGGAGCGCCTTGTCATTTTCTAATGTTTTGAATCATTGAAATGTGCTTTGAGGTGAGGCAATTGTCCAGTCGGCACGCGAAAGAGGATCTGTATGGATTACAATGGAAAACATGGAGAAAATGATGGTGGGCATCCTGCTACCCCCCTTCAATTGCATTCATAGAACAAGTGCACACACTTGCCAGTCCTTAAACCTTCCCTTTTCTACACGTTAGCCACCCCTAAGGTAGGCCCAAGGGCAGGGTGCATTGTATGTGAAAGGTAGGACATGCCCTGACGTGTGTGGCATGTCCTGATGGTGAATTACAGCCATTTTCATTGTTCACTATTGCAAGGCTACCTGCTCCCATAGGCCAGAATGGGCAGTTTGATTATAACACCTTATAATCCTAACTGACCCAGGGAACAAGGTAGAGATTCGAGTTTAGTATGCCTTAACTCAGCATGTTAAAATACATCTTTTAGTATGGGTGATTTTTACATTCTGTGTTTGAAAATACCACTTTTAGACAGTAGGTGTTTTCTTGCCTAACCATCCAAGCCTGCCTCTGCTAGTTTGTGTATTCCATGTCTGGTTTGTGAGTGACAGGGGCTGGGGTGGCTCCAGGAGACAGGGTGAGTCAGCACTAGGCTGAATAGACCTATCTGCATGAGGAGTGGTGGAAGGAGTAGCACCTGGACCAGAATAGGGCTGTGCCTGCCTTCCACAATTCTGGCTCCACCTCCTGTGTTGCATCTGATGACCCTAGCCCACACTGACAAAGGAAGATGTTGTGCAGTGGCAGAATGCACCCAGAACTGGTTTGGACTAGGTACAGACACTGCCTTCAGAGACAAAGGAGTTGTGGGTATGTGAAGGCTCCGACGAGTCAGGACCCCGGAGCTCAGGCGAGGGGGATGGCGGCTCTCCTCCGGAAGCACGGAGCGGTCTAGTGGCCCAAACACTCCGGACACACCTCCCGACGTCACCCACATCGCGGACAGGGGATTGGTGCAACGAGGCGGGAACAGGAGGAGTCCAGGAAAGAAAAGAGGCAGGGAAGGAAGAGTGTCTCGTCTGCCGACCGGAAGAGACAGCCAGCGAGACGGAGAAAGGCGAGTGTAAAGAAGCAGACGACCCCGGGACCAGCGGTGAGGAGCCCAGCAGAACGGAGCCCAGCAGTGCGGAGCCCAGCGGTGAGGAGCCCAGCAGAACGGAGCCCAGCAGTGCGGAGCCCAGCGGTGACACGAGGGAGAGGAAGGCGGCAGATCCGAAGATCGGAGGGTCCGAGAGGGCAGAGACACCTAAGGACGCTCGAGGTCCCAGCGCCGCGGCCCAGTCCCTGGGTCGTGGCTCAAGGCAAGTGACCGCTCGGGGTTCACTGTGGTGGTGGGCTGGGAAAAGCTGCATGGGGCTGTGAACAGGGGGCTTAAGAGGGTTGGTAGCAAAGCCTGGGCCACTGACCTTCTCTTGACCCAACAGCACCCGTCCCACTCCGACCAGCTCCCCTTACAAACCACTCTAAAAACGCACATAAAAACCACAACCCCTGGTGACGGTGGCACAAACACTTTTTAGTATAGGAGCACGTCAGTAACCTCGTGCCTTTGTTGTTTTCGTGTCCCTGAGGTCCAGATCCCAGAGAAGCGAGCCAGAAACCAGCCGACGGACGTCACAAGGGAAGACGACTGGCCCAGAAGGGACGAGTACATCCTGGTGTTCTGCCTTTTCCACCTTTGTTACATCACCTATGTACTTTACTCAGCCCCTGAGAAAGGCATCCAAAATAAAACGAAAGAAGCAGCCCTTCTTTCACCAGCCTCTAACTGTTTCTGTCGTGTTTCCGACACACCAATCACATCCTTCAAGCTAATCCCCAGGGCCCGGCCAAGCGGCCCACCGGGCCAGCACAAGTGGTGTCAGAAGTGGGATTTTCCCCTTTTTCTTCGCTAGTGGGAAACAATCCGTGTCGCCTCATGACACAACCCGTGCCCATGGAGAATGTCGTGTCCCAGTTGGCCGAGGGCCAAAGACACCTGCAACTGGTGTTGGAGCAACAGATTCAAGCCGCCCGAGTTGAGAGGGAAGCCCTACAAGGTGCTCTAAAGGACCAGGCCACCCTCATCACCACAAACCAACAGGTCCAGGATACTGCCATTTTACGGCTAACCGACGCGATTGTTAATACCCAGGTCCGTCCACACGTTCCAGGAACGGTGCTGCAAAAATATCAAACAGGAGAAGATCCCGATTATTTTTTTTTGAATTTCGAGAGGGTGGCTACGACAGCAGCTTGGCCTCCGGAAAGATGGGGCCAGTACATAGCCCCCCTTCTCTCTGGAGAACTACAGGCCGCATACCAATCTGCCAATCCTAACGGTACAACCCCCTATGCCGACGTAAAGAAGGCTATACTCGAACGGATGGGTTGTGACCAGGAACATTATCGACTTAAATTCCGGAGAGAGAAATGGTCTGTTGGTGAAAACCCCCGTGCTTTGTATTTTCGGATAAAGGACTTGGGACATAGGTGGTTAACTCCCCACACTTCAACCCCGGAAGAGGTGGTAGAGAAAATCTACCTGGAGCAATTCTTAGATGCATTACCCCCGAGTACCAGGTCCTGGATCAAGCAACACCCGATGCTCACCCCTACTACAGCAGTAGATCTTGCATGTGCCTTCGATAGGGCCCCTGACTTTAAAGCTAGCACAGCCCGCTACCAGAACCCTTCCAACATTATCCGCCCACAGGTGCCTACGCCCCAGAAGGGTACTAGTCGCTCCGATAGCAGGCCTCCCACAAGCCCCCTGTTTGTTCCCCGACCAACCCATACGGTCGGACCCGGTGGTCAAGGCCCACAGTGTTATAACTGTGCAGAATGGGGGCATATCGCCCGACAATGTCCCCACCGTACCCCTGTGCCCGAACCTATGGAGGTGGGTTATAGTCGCGGTAGGGTGTTTGTAGCTAACACCGACCCCATCAAATATAAAAAGGAGATTGTCATCAACGGGTTAAAAAAAACAAGCATTACTTGACACAGGGTGTCATGTGACAGTGGTAGACAGCTCACTGGTCTATAAACCCCAAATACAAACAACCGAACAAGTCAGGGTGACATGCGTACACGGGGACACTAAAACCTATCCAGTGGCAAAGGTTCTTCTAGACATTGATAACGACCCTCATATACGGAATGTCGGTATTATTCCCTCCTTACCAGAGGCGGTTATCATAGGGACGGACCATCCTAAATTTCACCAATACATGGAGGGCCTAAAGACGCAAACACAGGCATGGTTACAGGAAGCCCCGTACAGAGAGGAAGAGTTGGAGACTCCACAACGTAAGGACAAGAAAAGCAAAAGGGAAAAAAGGGAGGGGAAGAGGGAGCACATACGGGCTTCATTGTCACGTCACGCCTTCCCTCTCTCCCTCACAGATGCCAGCCCAGCACAGCCGTGCAGCTACCGAAGGGCCCAAAGAGAAGATAGCTCGCTCAAGTACGCTTGGGCCCAAGCACAAGACCCAACACCCGGACAGGTAGGACCTTACTTTTTCATAAAGCGTGGGCTATTGTATCGAGGGGTGAAGGAGGGATCCCTGACGAAAACGCAATTGCTCGTCCCTGTATCTTACCGCGAGCACGTCCTATTACTCGCCCACAATAAGATGGGAGGGGGTCACTGTGGTAGAGAGAAAACCTTAAAATACCTGCTGGAACGGTTTTTTTGGCCTGGGGTGTACAGGGATGTAGCTAGACATTGCGCTGCGTGTGTTCGATGTCAATATACTTGCCCAGAAGCGCCTGCGAAAGCCCCATTACATCCTTTACCGATCATAGATGTCCCTTTTAAGAGAGTGGGCATGGACCTAGTAGGCCCCTTAACTCCATCAGCCCGGGGACATCGATACATCCTGGTGATAGTAGACTACGCCAGCAGGTACCCTGAGGCGTTTCCCTTATCCACCATGACCACCCAGGCGGTTGCCCAAGCCATGATTGCGTTGTTTTCCCGGGTGGGGTTCCCTTCCGAAATCCTCACCGACCAGGGCACCCCCTTCATGTCCCGTCTGATGTCCCAAATCTGTCATATCCTGGGGATCAAAAGACTACGCACGTCAGTATACCACCCCCAAACCGATGGCCTTGTGGAGAGGTATAACAAAACTATCAAACACCTCCTTCGCAAGGTCATCTCTGAAACAGGGAGGGATTGGGACCGCCAGCTACCTCTCGTTCTCTCGGCCCTGCGCTCCCACGAACAAGCGTCCACAGGGTATTCACCCTTTGAAATCCTTTTCGGGAGGAAACCTAGGACCCTCCTTGACATGGCAGCCGAGCAGTGGGAGGAGGAGGATGAGGAGGGGAAGCCATTACTAAAGTACGCCACAGACCTTAGGGCATCCCTGTTTCATATATGGGGTATCGTACATGACAATCTGAAGCAGGCACAGGAAGCACAAAAGAAATACTATGACAGGCAAAGCAGGCTACGAGAGTTCAAACCCGGGGACAAGGTGCTATTACTGCTTCCCTCTACTGAGGATAAGCTCCTGATGAAATGGCAGGGTCCTTACGAGATAGATCACAAAGTATCTCCTGTGACATACAGCGTAAAACTGCCACACCGCGCCCGTGGTGGGCAGATATATCACGTCAATCTGATAAAGAAGTGGGAAGAAGGAACACCCACCCAACCGGCCTATCTGGTCTGCTCGGACAAACCGGTTGACATAGCTCTCCCCACCAAACCAGACCAGGTACCCGACCCTGTGCCAAAGGGAAAGGACCTGACAGATCCTCAAAGGAACCAGTTAGAGTGTCTAACCAACGACTACCCTGGTCTCTTCTCCTCAAAACCAGGTTTAACTTCTATCGTTCAACATGAGATTGTATCCTTGGAGAAACAGATAGTGAGACAAAAACCATATCGAATCCCGGCAGCCCGTAGAGAAGCCGTAGAAAAAGAGGTAGTGGACATGTTAAACGCAGGAATCATCGAACCCTCTCTGAGTGACTGGTGTTCACCGATTGTCATCGTACCGAAACCAGACGGAAGTCTTCGTTTCTGTATAGACTTTCGACAGGTGAACGCCTTAACTAAGTTTGACACCTATCCCATGCCCCGGATCGATGAATTAATAGAGCGACTCGGAAAGGCCCGTTACATGTCCACATTAGACCTTACAAAAGGTTATTGGCAAATACCTTTGTCCCCTCAGTCACGAGAAAAAACCGCCTTTGCTACCCCCTCCGGTCTGTATCAATTTAAGGTCCTACCCTTTGGCCTACATGGGGCACCGGCCACTTTCCAAAGATTGATAGACACCATCCTAAAACCCCACACTACATACGCTGCAGCCTATCTTGACGACATCGTCATTTATAGTCAGACCTGGGAGGATCACCTCAGTCATCTAGGGGAAGTGTTTGCGGCCATTCAGGCCGCCGGTCTCACGATTAACCCCAAGAAATCCTTGTTAGGCACTAACGAGATCCAGTATTTAGGGTATACCATCACCAACGGCTGTATAAAACCCCAGATAAACAAAATTGAAGCTGTCAAACATATCCCCAAGCCAGCCACGAAGAAGGACGTCCGTTCCTTCTTGGGATTCATCGGGTATTACCGTAGGTTCATTCCTTCGTTTTACACCCTAGCCAGTCCCCTGACTGCACTGCTAACCAAAACACAACCCACCCATATACAGGACTGGACTCAAGAACAGGAGAATAGCTTCCTGGCTCTCAAAAACGCCATCTGTACAGCCCCTGTCCTTAGTTGCCCGGATTTTACGTTACCTTTTGTTCTGCAAACAGATGCTTCGGGACTCGGCCTCGGGACCGTGTTATGCCAGCCTGACCCCAAAGGAGACTTACGACCACTCCTGTATATAAGCCGTAAGCTGTTCCCCAGAGAGACCCGGTATTCAACCATCGAGCTTGAATGTCTTGCTATCAAGTGGGCTGTGGAGGCGCTTCAATATTACTTGTTGGGAAGACAGTTTACTATTGTAACCGACCATGCACCTCTCACCTGGTTGTCCCGCAATAAGAACACCAATGCACGCATCCTTCGATGGTTCTTGGCATTACAACCTTTTTCTTTTCAGACGATCCATGTGCCAGGTTCACAGAACATTGGTCCCGACTACCTCTCCCGCCACCCATCGTCCGAATGGCCCCTACGTCCATTCCTAAGGGAGGGGATGTGTGAAGGCTCCGACGAGTCAGGACCCCGGAGCTCAGGCGAGGGGGATGGCGGCTCTCCTCCGGAAGCACGGAGCGGTCTAGTGGCCCAAACACTCCGGACACACCTCCCGACGTCACCCACATCGCGGACAGGGGATTGGTGCAACGAGGCGGGAACAGGAGGAGTCCAGGAAAGAAACGAGGCAGGGAAGGAAGAGTGTCTCGTCTGCCGACCGGAAGAGACAGCCAGCGAGACGGAGAAAGGCGAGTGTAAAGAAGCAGACGACCCCGGGACCAGCGGTGAGGAGCCCAGCAGAACAGAGCCCAGCAGTGCGGAGCCCAGCGGTGAGGAGCCCAGCAGAACGGAGCCCAGCAGTGCGGAGCCCAGCGGTGAGGAGCCCAGCAGAACGGAGCCCAGCAGTGCGGAGCCCAGCGGTGACACGAGGGAGAGGAAGGCGGCAGATCCGAAGATCGGAGGGTCCGAGAGGGCAGAGACACCTAAGGACGCTCGAGGTCCCAGCGCCGCGGCCCAGTCCCTGGGTCGTGGCTCAAGGCAAGTGACCGCTCGGGGTTCACTGTGGTGGTGGGCTGGGAAAAGCAGCATGGGGCTGTGAACGGGGGGCTTAAGAGGGTTGGTAGCAAAGCCTGGGCCACTGACCTTCTCTTGACCCAACAGCACCCGTCCCACTCCGACCAGCTCCCCTTACAAACCACTCTAAAAACGCACGTAAAAACCACAACCCCTGGTGACGGTGGCACAAACACTTTTTAGTATAGGAGCACGTCAGTAACCTCGTGCCTTTGTTGTTTTCGTGTCCCTGAGGTCCAGATCCCAGAGAAGCGAGCCAGAAACCAGCCGACGGACGTCACAAGGGAAGACGACTCTGGCCCAGAAGGGACGAGTACATCCTGGTGTTCTGCCTTTTCCACCTTTGTTACATCACCTATGTACTTTACTCAGCCCCTGAGAAAGGCATCCAAAATAAAACGAAAGAAGCAGCCCTTCTTTCACCAGCCTCTAACTGTTTCTGTCGTGTTTCCGACACACCAATCACATCCTTCAAGCTAATCCCCAGGGCCCGGCCAAGCGGCCCACCGGGCCAGCACAGGGTATAAAAAGGGGGCCCAGACCCCAGAACTTTAGATCGCTTCTGGTAATCAAGACAAACCTTTGCTGAGGAGAAGAACCAAGAAACTGAAGGAGACTGCCCCTGTGATGCGTGTTGTTGAGGTTGGACTGCAGTGGTTACTTTATTGAAAAAGAAAGGAGAAAAGGACTGAGTGTGCTTTCATCATCTTGAGGAAGATCTCAAAGGGCTTGAAATTGAGCTTGCCGCCTGCCTGAAGTCTCAGGGATACAAGACTTCACCCCTTCTGTTTGCCTGCATCTAGAACTGCGGTTTTAGCTGCTACAGAAGGAAATTGCAACACCGACCCCGGCGAGCGACGCCGTATTCTGCACCAAAGCCGTGAGCGCTGCTCCGGCTTGCAAAGTAGACCCGACGCCGGCAGCTGTGCCACATCGACGCCAGTGAGCAACGCCATAACCTGCCCAAAGCCGTGAGCGCTGCTCCGACTTGTGCCGTAGTCCTGACTCCAACAAACAAATGATGGACGGAATGCTGACAATGCAGACATTCTCCCCCAGTCAAGAGATCTGGGTTAAATCCATCGTTCTTTTGCCCACTACACCACCCCAGTTTAGACATGGCCATATGCAAATCAGTCTTGACCCTGTGCCTCATGGGAACAGTCCAGCCCGAACTGCCAAGCCATGTCTTCCCTGGACCGGAATCAAGCATCCTAGGACCGGTTTCTGGCTATCAGCCGTCATCAGCCAGGATAGCTTGACTCCAGTGGCGTAGTGAGCACGGGTCCCACGTCTGGGAGTACCCATCCCACTTAGGGCGAAAAGCGCTACAACAAACAAATGATGGACGGAATGCTGACAATGCAGACTTTCTCCCCCAGTCAAGAGATCTGGGTTAAATCTATCGTTCTTTTGCCCACTACACCACCCCAGTTTAGACATGGCCATATGCAAATCAGTCTTGACCCTGTGCCTCATGGGAACAGTCCAGCCCGAACTGCCAAGCCATGTCTTCCCTGGAGCGGAATCAAGCATCCTAGGACCGGTTTCTGGCTATCCGCCGTCATCAGCCAGGATAGCTTGACTCCAGTGGCGTAGTGAGCACGGGTCCCACGTCTGGGAATACCCATCCCACTTTGGGCGAAAAGTGCTACAACAAACAAATGATGGACGGAATGCTGACAATGCAAACATTCTCCCCCAGTCAAGAGATCTGGGTTAAATCCATCGTTCTTTTGCCCACTACACCACCCCAGTTTAGACATGGCCATATGCAAATCAGTCTTGACCCTGTGCCTCATGGGAACAGTCCAGCCCGAACTGCCAAGCCATGTCTTCCCTGGACCGGAATCAAGCATCCTAGGACCGGTTTCTGGCTATCAGCCGTCATCAGCCAGGATAGCTTGACTCCAGTGGCGTAGTGAGCAAGGGTCCCACGTCTGGGAATACCCATCCCACTTAGGGCGAAAAGCGCTACAACAAACAAATGATGGACGGAATGCTGACAATGCAGACATTCTCCCCCAGTCAAGAGATCTGGGTTAAATCCATCGTTCTTTTGCCCACTACACCACCCCAGTTTAGACATGGCCATATGCAAATCAGTCTTGACCCTGTGCCTCATGGGAACAGTCCAGTTTGGGCTGGACTGTTCCCATGAGGCACAGGGTCAAGACTGATTTGCATATGGCCATGTCTGAACTGGGGTGGCGTAGTGGGCAAAAAAACGATGGATTTAACCCAGATCTCTTGACTGGGGGAGAATGTCTGCATTGTCAGCATTCCCTCCATCATTTGTTTGTTGTAACGCTTTTCGCCCTAAGTGGGATGGGTATTCCCAGACGTGGAACCCGTGCTCACTATGCCTCTGGAGTCAAGCTATCCTGGCTGATGACGGCTGATAGCCAGAAACCGGTCCTAGGATGCTTGATTCCGGTCCAGGGAAGACATGGCTTGGTAGTTCGGGCTGGACTGTTCCCATGAGGCACAGGGTCAAGACTGATTTGCATATGGCCATGTCTGAACTGGGGTGGCGTAGTGGGCAAAAAAACGATGGATTTAACCCAGATCTCTTGACTGGGGGAGAATGTCTGCATTGTCAGCATTCCGTCCATCATTTGTTTGTTGTAACGCTTTTCGCCCTAAGTGGGATGGGTATTCCCAGACGTGGGACCCGTGCTCACTACGCCACTGGAGTCAAGCTATCCTGGCTGATGACGGCTGATAGCCAGAAACCGGTCCTAGGATGCTTGATTCCGGTCCAGGGAAGACATGGCTTGGTAGTTCGGGCTGGACTGTTCCCATGAGGCACAGGGTCAAGACTGATTTGCATATGGCCATGTCTGAACTGGGGTGGTGTAGTGGGCAAAAAAACGATGGATTTAACCCAGATCTCTTAACTGGGGGAGAATGTCTGCATTGTCAGCATTCCGTCCATCATTTGTTTGTTGTAACGCTTTTCGCCCTAAGTGGGATGGGTATTCCCAGACGTGGGACCCGTGCTCACTACGCCACTGGAGTCAAGCTATCCTGGCTGATGACGGCTGATAGCCAGAAACCGGTCCTAGGATGCTTGATTCCGGTCCAGGGAAGACATGGCTTGGTAGTTCGGGCTGGACTGTTCCCATGGGGCACAGAGTCGAGACTGATTTGCATATGGCCATGTCTGAACTGGGGTGGCGTAGTGGGCAAAAAAACGATGGATTTAACCCAGATCTCTTGACTGGGGGAGAATGTCTGCATTGTCAGCATTCCGTCCATCATTTGTTTGTTGTAACGCTTTTCGCCCTAAGTGGGATGGGTATTCCCAGACGTGGGACCCATGCTCACTACGCCACTGGAGTCAAGCTATCCTGGCTGATAGCCAGAAACCGGTCCTAGGAGGCTTGATTCCGGTCCAGGGAAGACATGGCTTGGTAGTTCGGGCTGGACTGTTCCCATGAGGCACAGGGTCAAGACTGATTTGCATATGGCCATGTCTGAACTGGGGTGGCGTAGTGGGCAAAAAAACAATGGATTTAACCCAGATCTCTTGACTGGGGGAGAATGTCTGCATTGTCAGCATTCCGTCCATCATTTGTTTGTTGTAACGTAGTCCTGACTCCGGCTGCTATGCCGCATCGACTCTGAAGCCGACATCGTCATCGCGGAGCCGATCCTCGACGTGGGTGACCAAGAATCTATCGACATCGCGACATCGTAAGGAACCGTGGTTTCGACACCATCGTGACCTCACCTCCTCGACGCAGTAAGGAACAGTCGCCTCACCTCCCCTGCACTGCATTAAGAAACCGAGTCTACACCTCCCCTGGGGTCGTAAGGAACCAACGCTGCACAGCGGCAACAAAGCCGCACCTCCTCGACGCCGTGAGCTGTCTTTTGGTTTTCATCGCTTTTCCAAGGTACTGTTCTTTGGGGGTCTGTTGACTCCGGGCCCGACGCTGCGCTCCTCGCGGTCGGCGCCGTACTTTGGGATTTCTTCATTCACAACGTCGTAATAACTCAAGGTGGAGTTACTTGTTTCTAGAGACTGCATTTAAGTGAATAACCTATTTTTCTGCATATTTTAAGTACTGTATTGTGGATTTTTGTCGTTTGGGTCTTGTGTTAAGTCTATATAAAAATACTTATTTTTATAACACAACCGGTGTGGTGTGGTGTTATCACTGTATTACTGTATGTGTTCACAAATGCTTTAAACACTGCCTCTGCGATAAGCCTGCCTGCTCGTGCCAAGCTACCAAGGGGGTGAGCAGGGGTTATTTTAGGAGTGTAGCCCCTTACCCTGACTAGACGCAAGGGTCCCTATTTGGTGAAAGGTACCTACCTCTGCCAACTAGAGACCCCCAAATCTAACAGCCCCTTTTTGCAAGTTTGCCCCACTTTTTGCCTAAATGTTGATGTA
Source organism: Triturus cristatus (assembly GCF_964204655.1). Lineage (NCBI taxonomy): Eukaryota > Metazoa > Chordata > Amphibia > Caudata > Salamandridae > Triturus > Triturus cristatus. Next base: position 700,577,289 of record NC_140582.1, on the reverse strand, counting down.
CTTTGACTGAGTGTGCCCTGCCAACCTGGTACCCAGGGATTATGTTCTTTCCCTAAATTGTGATGTTGCAAAACCAATTGGCATCTCTATGGCCACATGTAAGTCCCTGGTAAGAGGTACCATGGGTATCAAGGGCACTGTGACCAGGGAAGGCCCCTAATGGCTGCAACACTATTTGTGCCACCCTTCGACGCTCTGCACCTTTATACACACACACCTGCTTTTTTGGTGCAGAACAAAGTGAAGAGTCGACATGACACCCATCCCTGTGTGCCATGACTACAACTCACTGCCCTGGCATAGGTAAGCCACCTTTCTAGCGGGGTGCACTGTAATAGTGGTGAGGGACAGAATCATGAGCCCTGTACCCCTACAGTGTCTAAGTCAACACTTAGACATTGTAAGTGTAGTACTGCCTTAAAGAGTATATGGTATGGGAGTTTTTCATCGTGAAGTTCACAGCACCATAATGGCCTTACTGAAAACTGGGACGTTTGGTACCAAATTATCAGCACATTAAACCCACACTGATGCCAGTGTGGGATTTAATGAAAAATGCACATCTTAGAGATGCCCCCTGAAAAAAGACCTACCTCTAGTGTCCTGGCTGAATGGCTGCTCACTAGCTGCCACCACAAGACATGTTTCTGGACCCGACCGAATCTGCAGCATAGACAAGACTGACGGTCTCCACTGAGAAACCTTTGTAACCCTGACAGCCGCATCCTACGCCCGACCACTTCTGTGCCGCTGGTGGTGTAGTTCTTGTTTTGGCCATTGGGACCTACAATGCTGACCTCGACCCCAGGAGCTTTTTGTTCGACTAACCTGGTGACTTGCTTGTCTGCAGGCCCAACCCCATGACCTTACTTAGCCGGTTGGCGACCGTACAGTCCCTGCACTCCACACCCGGTCATCTTTGTACTGCAGCTGGTGCCCATTGGACCAAGCCTTATGCACGGACACCTAACCTCATTTTTGTTTGTGAGTAATACTGCAAACAAGTAATTATACTGCAAACAAGTAATTATACTACAAAACGCATTACCTTTGTTTCCTTTCTCTCAGGAAATGTACTAGTGTGATACTTCACTGAGATAAAGTAATTTCAACTGTCTATTTGCCAAAGTTTAGAAACTGGTAGCAAAGTTAATGACAAATGTGTATTGCCTTGGAAAGTGTGATTATGCTTATGATTTGGTTCTAGTAATAAAGTACAACAAAAATAATATTATTATATAAACCAATTGGTCTGAAATCAGTCTTTGAGTGCGTGACCTCATTTCTTGCCTGAGTGTGTACAATAAATGCTTAGCACTACCCTCTGATAAAGCCTTAACTGCTCGCCCACAGGTGCTGCCCTCAAATAAAGTCATAATGCTCACCCACACTACCGCGAGTAGAGGGTAAGGTGTTAGCTACTTATTCCTCTGCCTACCTTTGGGGATCCACTGGACTCTGTGCACACTATACCTTACTTTGGTGCAGCATATACAGAGCCAGCTTCTTACAATATATTGATACACATTGCTTTTAAGTTAAGCCTGAGTTACAAGTGAGTTGAGCACAGGTTAAATGAATCACTTTTTTTGGTTCATCCGGGCGAGGATTATGGCTGTTTCTTAAGTAGGGTTTTACACTCTAGGAACCCAATTTCTCACAGTACATTTGTATTACCTCTTCTTCCATCTCTCCTTTGTTTCATCCTGTCTGTAAACAATACACATGGTTCCCCACTGGTGGAGCTCCCAGAGATAGCAGATGCTGTTCTCTTCTGTTCTTTTGCAGGTCTAGATGTGTTCTGAGGAGCCGGGGTGTGTTGCCTCTTTTGTACAATTCGCTAGCCAGTATGTGGAAGTGACTCCTGGCCACTCTAACTAATGAGACAAAAAGTTCTCGAAGGTAAATCTTTCCCCTTTTTCAGTACATCTGCTTGCCTAAATGCAACCTATTCCACAATGAACTATTCTTAGTGAAATCCAACATGGCCAAATTCATCTGCCTCTAGAGGAGGCTGATGACCCTGCCAGCCACACCATACTGGTACTGAAACCAGTTACCTCTTCGACTGGGAAGCTTCTGGGTCGGCAACAGTTTGCCTTGGGATGTTATGTTAAATATACCTATAAAGTGCTTGAATGCCAAATAAAAAGGCGTCTTGGTGCTAGCTAAGCTACAAATCAGTGTGGAAACAGGGCCAGAGTTAGCCAGAAGAGAACAGCCATGTCATCAAAGACTTTCTGAAGGCCAGAAGATTGGATATTTCTCTGAGATACAGAGGCAGGGAATTCCTGGCCCTGGAGGCCCCAACTGCAAAACCTCTGTCTCTTCAGTTGAAAAGCTTGAATCTGGGGACAACTGCCAGGTTGGCTGAGGCCGAGCAGAACAGCCTACCTGGTGTATACCAGGAAAAACAGTTTCTCAATAAAACAGGTCCCTGCTGATGGAGTGCCTTGTGAACCAGGCAGATTGCTTTGAAAGTAATTCTCTTCTTAACTGGAAACCAGTGTAGTTTCTTAATTTCTTCAGAGACTGACTGGTAGTTGGGGATTGGAGAGCACGCAGGCTATCGCATTCTGCAGGATCTGTAATTTGTTCAAAACATGTTGGTGTGCATGCATGTATTGATCAAAAACGTTCTATTCACCTGGTCTCACTATGCTCTTAACTATGAATGGAAATGCCTCACCCTGGTCTTTTTTTTTTGTTTTTTTGTTTTGTTAATGAAGTATCTGAGCCCTTCACAACTGCTCTTCTTAAGCTGAGATGAATCTCATACCTCCACCCAGATTTTCCTGCCAAATAGTCCAAATCGTTGCCTCTGCTCTGGGAGCAGCTTTCACACCAGATGAAAAGGAAATCACTGACAGGGCAGCTGCTGGCAGGCTAATGCTAATTAGCCTATTGTAGCTTCAAGCAGGCAAAGTCTAACTTTCTAGAAGTTACTTATGCTGTATATTTCTCAGAAATCCCACTTCACCTTTGGAATAGATATTCAAGTAATATTAACAGTGTTTAAGTCATTTCTGTAGTTTAATTTAAGCCAAAGATCATAAAAAATATTAACAATTTAGTTTTTGTCATATAAGCTGCTCTTGTCCTATACAGTAAGATAGCTTTTGTGGCTAGTCAATGTAGAAACATGGCAACATGACATTTTTCACATCATCCACTCTTTAATAGTAAGCATCTCATATTACAGTCTACAAATGTCTGTGTTTATTGATTGATAAAATAAAGAACGCACACCATTCAGACAGTCCAACACCGCATAAGTCCAGCACCATAAGATTTTACAAACAGTAACAAAAACCCACATGGGAGTATAAAGTTGAGCATTCCCTTCATACTCCGCCACCCCCACCCATTTCTCCCAAACCCTAAGGTATTTCTTAGGACACCCACGAGCCTCGTACATGACCCTCTCCTTTGCGGCACCCCAATCCACCCCAGACCACCAGCGTCCAACGCATGGAGAGCTTCCAGGAGGCCGCAATGTCTTTTTTTGCAACCACCATTACCGTTGTGTAAAACAATTTTTCGTTCCGTGACCCATCCAGCCCATCAGTGATGCCCATGAGCATGTGTTTTGGGTCATGGGAGACCTCCCACCCGAAAACCTCAGTGAATTCCTCCTCAATCTCCCCCCAGAACCGCTCCAAGTGGGGACACTCCAATACCATGTGGAAAAAATCAGCGGAATCAAAACCGCTCCTGGCACAAGCGGAGGTTGGGCTAAGTCCGGCCCGGTGAAGGCGTGTCAGGGTGAGATATTCAGCATGTTAGTAGTACAATTGCACTAAGCGCAGTCTAGCGGAGGACGCAGTCTAGCGGAGGACGTGACCGTCCTAGAAGCCTTAAGGGTGTCGCGCCAGACCTCTTTGTCTAAGGTGCCTATCCAACTCTCCCATTGAGCCCTCAATCGATCCAAGGAAGTGGGAGCATTATTGATCAATGTATGGTAAATACGGCAGATGCCACCCCTCCCCAGTTCACCAAAAATTATCTGAGCTTCAGGTGGACTGTGATCAGGAAGGCGCGTGCCAGTCGCAAGGTGGGTGTGAAGAGCATGGCGCAACTGCATGTACCTGTAGAATTGTGACCGGTGTAAGGAGTACCTGCCTTGAAGGTGAGCATTGGATCCCCAACCCATACATCGCCTAGCTGCGAAACGCCTATCAAGTGCCAGGCTCTAAACCCCTGCAGTGCGTTGACGTCTCTTAGCCAGGTCCCCTGCCACAAGGGAGTACATTGGGTTAACGTGTGCGTCCATTTGGTATGGCGCAAAGCAGCCCGCCAGGCCAGCAGCACAGAGCGTGTCACCTCTGGCAAGCGGGAGGGAATAGGGGCCCTATATAGCATGGCCTAGAACTTGGCGAAACCCAATACTGCGACTTCGAGCCTGTATGCTGGTTCTGTCCAACCCCCATTGAACCAATCATGTATAGAGAGAAGCCGCGTGGCCAAATAATATAAGTACAGATGGGTCATCCCCAGTCCCCTGTCGAATGAGGGGATCCTACACTTGTTGGGCACCACCTGGGCCCTACCCTTTCCCCATAAAAACTTGCTGCCTATGCTGTCAAGCTCACAGAACCAGGCTCTGGAAAAGCCGATGGGGCTATTTTGCAGTATGTAGAAGAAACGGGGGAGCACCATCATTTTAAATAGGGTGACTCTCCCCATAGGGTTCAGGGGCAATGATTGCCACTTCTGGAGATCTGCCTTAACCCGCTTCACCAATGGGGCCACGTTGAGAGCCCAGCTGAGCTCCGGAAGCAAGGTCATCCATGTCCCCAAGTATTGGAATGATTGACTGCGAAGAGGAATGTTGGATTGCCAGTCGAAACATTCGCGGGACAAGTGTAGGGGAACCAAGGACGACTTGTCCGGGTTAAGCCTTAGGCCCGAAGCACGTTCAAAGAGGTGTAGATTACGGAGGCAATATGGGCCTGACCCGGCGGGATCTGCCAAATAGATGAGGATGTCATCTGCGTAGAGTGCAATTTTGTCCGTTTCAGTATTGGGCCACTCCCATCCACGCTCACTTTTGCACGACCGCATCATGGACGCCAGGGGCTCCATCACCAAGGCAAAAAGCAGGGGGGATTGGGGACAACCCTGTCTCCTTCCTCTGCAAACCGGGAAGGGCTCCGATAGAACCACATTCACTAAGACGTGGACGGGGGGGGGGGGGAGGCATAAAGAACTTTAACCATTGCACGAAAACCGGGACCGAGTCCCATCATAGCAAGGTCGGCTTCTAAGAACCCTCAGTCCACCGAATCGAAGGCCTTTTCAAAGTCCACCAGAAGAATTGCAAGGTAGGGAGTGAGGAGGTAACGGTGTGCCAGGGCGACTTGCAGCCTGCGAAGACAATGCCTAGTGCCACGTGAGGGCATAAATCCGCATTGGTCGGGATGAACCAGCATGGGCAAGTGGGGTTTGAGGCGTTGGGCAAGGATCGTGGCGAACAATTTAATCTCAGTGTTGATGAGGGAGATGGGACGATAGTCCGACACCGTGGCGAGGGTGGTTGAGACTTGGGGAGAACCACAATGGTGGCTAAATAAGTCTCTTACGGAAAGGAGCCCTTTTCAACAGCCTCCCGAAACAGCCCTGCCAAGTGTGGAGTAAGACTGTCTCAATAGTACATGTAGTACTCTTGGGGGAAGCCGTCTGGGCCAGGTGTCTTACCGGAGGAAACCAGGGCAATCGCTCCCTCTATCTCCTCGCACGTGATGGGGCGCTCAAGGTCTTTCTGGCTAATGGGGTCTATGCTGGGGAGGGGGCCGCCCTCGACTTCCAACATGTTAGCAAGTGATAAAGAACGGGGATCTGGCCGTGTAGAGTTGCTGATAATAGGAGGCAAAGGCACGGGCCATTCCATCTGGGGAGCGGCACAACGAGCCATCCTGCACCATGACCTCGGGAATTATACGGTTCGCCTTGGGGTATGTGGCAAGGCAATGGAGGAGCGAACCATTCTTGTCGCCCCAACCACACCCTGGCCACGGATGAACGCCAGAGGAGTTTGGCCGCCTCCAGCGACAATTGCTTGATTTCTGACCGGAGTCGAGGAAGGAGTCTGGTGTCAGGGCCGTCTGGAGACTGAGCAGAAGGTCGCTCAAGGCTTTCACCTCACGGCTGGTAATTTGTTCTATTTGGGCCTGGCGGTGACGTTTAAGCTGGCCCTTGGCGAACCCCCTAATCGTGGCTTTGCCCTCCTCCCACAGAACACCCGGGGAGGAGACGGACCCGTCGTTGGAGAGGAAATATTGTTGTAGTTCCTGACCCTTCCGGAAATCCTTGTCTTGTAGAAACCAAGCATTAAGTTTCCATGTCTGCCTCATAAAGGCTTTGGGGGGGGGGCCTGTGCGTATCACCACCGGGGAGTGGTCGAAGATACCTCGGGGGAGGATGGCGACGTACTGGACCGTGAGGCAATCTGTTGATGGGACGAAAATGGTGTCAATACGTGCTTGCGTATGGTGTGCTGCCGAAGTGTGTGTAAATTGCTTAGAATGCGGGGGCCATGTACGCCACGCATCACATAGGCCCAGGGACTCTGACCAGTTCCTCAGTTGCTTTGCTTATGTAGTTCTACTGGAGGAAGGGGGACCGGTCTTGTCGAGATCCGGCAAAGAGACCGCATTGAAATCCCCCAGAGGTAAGTGGGGCCCAGTGGTAAGGATGCCAAGAGATCTGTAGATTTAGCTAAAGTCGTCGTCAACATGGAAGGAGGAGAATAGAGCGATACGAGGTTGATGGGGCTCCCGTGCAGTTTACCGCTGATGGCCCCAAATGTACCCTGGGCATCGAGGGTTGTCCGCACAATAACAAAAGGAAGAGAGCGCTTCACTAGGATCGCCACCCCTCGGAATCCCCGAATGCCATGCCCTATCGTATCCATAGTGCACTAGGAAGGGGCAATGATTACCTAGCAGATGCGTCTCTTGCAGTAATAATATGTCTGCCCCTTGGCGGTGCGTGTAGCGCAGGACAGCCATCTGCTTGAAACGGTCCAGAAGGCCATTAACGTTCCAAGACAAGATGCTTAGAGAGTTAGTTGATAGGGGTATATAAGGCATGATGGAGTGGCATGGCAATGGAGTCCCGTAAGGGGGGCCACCCCAAAAAGGAGCGTGTGAGGGCATAGTGTATCGTCCAAAGGGAACACCGTGCACTCTGCCGGATGCAAGTCCAGACACAATATGAGTATTGGTGGAGTGCAAAGGAGCGCCACACAGGGGTGCGCCAGGCAAAATGGTGAGTGTAATGGTTGCCCAATTAGATATCAGCGGGCCCATCAAGGTGTCCGAGAGGAGGACCGCCTGTCTCTCGGGGTGCGAATCAAGGTGCAGTGGAAGTAAAAAGTAAAACAACCAAACATAAAACCAAAAGACGGGACAACGGTCCCAACCCCTCTCCCATCCCCCACCCTACACTTCGAGAACGCAAACATCTGTCGCCCTAACAATAACCAATGAGTAAACAGCCAAACTAAAACGCTTGGGAATGGAGAAGCGTGGAGGACCCCTCCTCCTGTCCGGTTGTGTGCTAATGAGTCCAACGGGAAGGAAAAGTGTTCAGAGCTAAGGCTCCGGCCGCGGAGCCAGGCCCGGCGTGCAGAGACCAGATCAAGCAGGGCCCTTCAGGAGCAAATGGCTACGGGACAGGTCTGATTCTGGGAGATCAATCGCCGGAGACCCAGGCGAAGCACCACCACCATCCAGACGGCCGGAGGAGCCAGAGCGCCTCCCAGTTGAGGGTCCCTCGGAAAGCGATATTGGCTGTTGCGAGTGGCCCGGCGGGGAATCTGAGCGGGCCCTCCTCTGTCCACGGTCCCTGTGAGAGCGATTACGCTGTGGCCGAGGAGCGAAGGGAACGGGGCGGCCAGGTCCGCCTTCCGCTCCATCAACGCCCGGGGCCCGGTCCTCGGCCCGCAGAGGGCACTCATCCGTTGCCCATGTCCAAGCCTCTGTCGGGTTGTCGAAGAACAGCGTCTTGTTCGCAAACTCCACTATCAGGCAGGCCGGTAAGAGGAACTGGTACTAGATGTTGAGTGCCCTCACCTTTTGCTTGACCTCCCCAAAGGAGCAGCGCTGGCCCTGGACCTCGCGGGTATAGTCCGCTAAGATTATGATTGCACCATTCTCATAGCGTAGTCGCTGTTGTTTACGAGCTTCGGACAGGATGGCATCGCGATCCTTGAAGTTAAGAACCTGCAGTATCAATGGCCGGGGAGGCGCACCCTGCACCGGCCTGGGGGCCAAAAACCTGTGGACCCGCTCAATTGCGAACCAGGTGGAGAGAGAGCCCTCCGGAATCCACGACCGCAGTCATCTCTCCAAGAAGTCCACCGCGCGGCCCTGCTCCGCCCCTCCGGAAAGCCCACCAGGTGGAGGTTGTTGCGTCTGGATCTGTTTTCGGCATCCTCCGCCCGGCGGTGTAACTCCTGAGTGTGCGACTGGAGACGGACCATTTGTCCCTTAAGTTGTTGAACGTCATCCTCCACGGTGGAGATACGGGTCTCGGTCTCTGTAATCCGAGCAGTGGCATTTCGGAGATCCTGTCGAATGAGAGTCATGTCTACTCGCACTTCCGGGATCTTGCCCTCCATCGAGGTCTTTGAGGCCTGAATAGCCTGGAGGATAGTGGCCAAATCAGCGGATGGAGGAACCTCCTGTTCAATCGCATCTCCGGTTGCCCCCGCCTCCGAAGTGGTGAAGCGGTCCATTTTCTTCTGGGTGGCAGGGGCTTTCGCCGACCTGTCCGTTCTGCCCATGGCGATCCACAGGAACACACGGGCACAGAGTCCCGACTAATAGACCCCGCAGTGGGAAGCTGACAAGTTAGCACAGGCGGGCCGGGGGTCAGCAGGGACAAACAGCAGACGTCAAAGCCCGACACGGATCAGATTGCCGCCGCCCTAAAGGTGCGGCCGAAATAAAGAAAGGAGCAGGGCAGTAATCCAGGGCAGCGCGCTGGTCCCTCCACTCTGGGGCCACCAGGCACTCAGCCGGGGCAGCAACACGTAGCGGTCCGAGACCACAGCGGGTCCAAGGGCCAAAGGACCTGTGTGGGCCGATGATCTCTGGAATGCAGCGATGACCAATGACAAGCCCAGGGAAAGGACTAGGAGGCCATACACGCGCCACCACACAAAGTTATGGTCGGGGTCCCCCAGGAGCCATCAGCCACCATGCCAGGTTCGAGGACGTTCCCTAAGGGGTCGCCGATGCCCGAAGTGGCAGCCGAGCAATTCCGGTGACGCCCCAGACCTAAAAAGGGGAGGCTCAGCAGGGTTTTCCGCCACAACCACTTCACAGGGTGAGTACACCTCTACCACAGGTCACAGGGGGGATGTCTGGAGCGGGGGGGGAGAGGGAGGAGGAGGGAAGAGGAGCCGTGCTGACGCAGGGCCCCCCGCACCCCACCTGCCGCCCGATCGACGGCCAAATCCTCGCCCCAACCCAGATGCCTCAGCACCCCCACGCCTTACCTCCAGGCCAGTCCGCAGGAGCACTCCTTCCACCGACCACCAACGTCACCTGTAGCAGCGACCCGGGCCTCGGGGCAAAAGGGGCGATCAGTTTGTGTGCAGGCCTCTTCCATGCACCCCCAGAGGGCCTCAAGGTTGATGAAGGCCCATGAGTTAGATTATGGCAGGTGGGGCCCAGGGGAGGACCAGGGACACCGCCCTCAGCAGGCCATCTAGTAGGCGGCAGCCCGCAACCCAGATGGTGCCAGCCCGGGTCCCTGGGGAAACTCGGGGCTACAGTCCCAGCAACTTGTGCCGAGGCCCACGGTGCTGAGGGTGTCCGTCCTTATAGCAGGCAGAGGCCCACAGCACCAGCACTGCAAATCAAGTCCCGTGCCGACCAGGAACCTCCACCACGGAAGGCCGCGATGGGTCCCGTGACGACAATCCTCTCCCCCGGTGATCTGCGCAGGAACTCAGGTCCACCTCACCGGCAAGTCAGGCCAGGCCTCGAAGGCAGCAAAAACAAGCATTGGAAATGCAATAGGTCTCGCATTTGTTGGAGCTGGAGCTATTGGTATTGTAAATGGCAATGTTTTGTACTTTGAAAAAGGTCTTGTGTTTGTTGGAGCTATTCACATTGTAAATGGCAATGTTTTTTATTTATCCTTGGGGTTCTATATAGCACGAAATTAACAGCCTCTGTTGTGAATTTCGATTCATCAAAGTTTTGTGAGCCCTGAAATTTGCACAAGTAAAGTGCTAACAGTATAAATATGGGCACTGTTTAATAAACGAAGCCACTGCAATACAAGAGCAAAGGTGACCGAGTGACTGCTTCTGGGTTTACGGAGTTGCTTACACTCACTGCCCGTTAAAGCTAGCTAGCCCGCTACTATGAGTTTATCAAACTTAATGCTATGTTTCCTTATGTTTTGTTATGCTATGCTATGTTTTGTGTATGCTATGCTATGTTTTGTTATGCTATGCTTTGTTTTGTTATGCTATGTTTTGTTATGCTATGTTTTGTTTTGTTATGCTATGTTTTGTTGTGTTTTGCTATGCTATGTGTTGTTTTGTTAGGCTATGCTATGTTTTGTTAGGCTATGCTATGTTTTGTTATGCTATGCTATGTTTTGTTGTGTTTTGTTATGCTATGCTTTGTTATGCTATGTTTTGTTTTACTATGCTATGCTTTGCTATGTTTTGTTATGTTCTGTTATGCTATGCTATGTTTTGTTGTGTTTTGTTATGCTATGCTTTGTTATGCTATGTTTTGTTTTGCTATGCTATGCTTTGCTATGTTTTGTTATGTTCTGTTATGCTATGCTATGTTTTGTTGTGTTTTGTTATGCTATGTTTTGTTTAGCTATGCTTTGTTATGCTATGCTATGTTTTGTTATGCTATGCTATGTTTTGTTGTGTTTTGTTATGCTATGTTTTGTTATGCTATGTTTTGTTATGCTATGCGTCGTTATGCTATGCGTCGTTATGCTATGTTTTGTTATGCTATGCTATGTTTTGTTTTGTTATGCTATGCTATGTTTTGTTTAGTTATGCTATGCTACGTTTTGTTGTGTTTTGTCATGCTATGCTCTGTTATGCTATGTTTTGTTTTGTTATGTTATTTTTTGTGATGCTATGCTATGTTTTGTTATGCTATGCTATGTTTTGTGATGCTATGCTATGTTTTGTTGTGTTTTGTTATGCTATGCTTTGTTTTGTTATACTATGTTTTGTTTTGCTATGCTACGTTTTGTTGTGTTTTGTTATGCTATGCTTTGTTATGCTATGCTGTGATTTGTTGTGTTGTGTTAAGCTATGCTATGTTGTGTTGTGTTTTGCTATGCTATGCTATGTTTTGTTATGCTATGCTTTTTTATGCTATGTTTTGTTTTGATATGCTATGCTATTCCATGTTTTTTATGCTATGCTATGTTTTGTTTAGTTATGCTATGCTATGTTTTGTTGTGTTTTGTTATGCTATGCTATGCTATGTTTTGTTGTGTTTTGTTATGCTATGCTATGTTTTGCTATGCTATGCTATGTTTTGTTATGCTATGCTGTTTTGCGATGCTATGCTATGTTTTGTTGTTTTTTGTTATGCTATGCTTTGTTTTGTTATGCTATGTTTTGTTTTGCTATGCTATGTTTTGTTATGCTATGCTTTGTTATGCTATGCTGTGATTTGTTGTGTTGTCTTATGCTATGCTTTGTTGTGTTTTGCTATGCTATGCTATGTTTTGTTATGCTATGCTATGCTTTTTATGCTAGGTTTTGTTTTGATATGCTATTCTATGTTTTTTATACTAAGCTATGTTTTGTTTAGCTATGCTATGTTTTGTTGTGTTTTGTTATGCTATGCTATGTTTTGTTGTGTTTTGTTATGCTATGCTATGTTTTGCTATGCTATGTTTTGTTATGCTATGCTATGTTTTGTTATGCTATGCTATGTTTTGTTGTGTTTTGCTATGCTATGCTTTGTTTTGTTATGCTATGCTATGTTTTGCGATGCTATGCTATGCTATGTTTTGTTGTGTTTTGTTATACTATGCTTTGTTTTGTTATGCTATGTTTTGTTTTGCTATGCTATGTTTTGTTATGCTATGCTGTGATTTGTTGTTGTTATGCTATGCTTTGTTGTGTTTTCCTATGCTATGCTTTGTTATGCTATGTTTTGTTATGCTATGCTATGCTTTGTTATGCTATGTTTTGTTTTGATATGCTATTCTATTTTTTTTATGCTATGCTGTGTTTTGTTTTGTTATGCCATTTTTTGTTATGCAATGCTGTTTTGTTCTGTTTTGTGATGCTATGCTATTTTGTGTTTAGTTATGCTACATTTTGTTGTGTTTTGTTATGCAATGCTTTGCTTTGTTTTGCTATGTTTTGTTATGCTATGTGTTGTTGAGTTTTGTTATGCTATGCTATTTTTTCTTATGCTATGCTATGTTGTGTTTTGTTATGCTATGCTATGTTTTATGCTATGCTGTTTTGTTGTGTTATGCTATGCTTTGTTTTGTTTTGCTATGTTTTGTGATGCTATGCTTTGTTGTTTTGTTATGCTATGTTTTGTTTTGCTATGCTATGCTATGTTTTGTTTTGCTATGCTATGTTTTGTTATGCTATGCTATATTTTGTTATGCTACGCTACGTTTTGTTGTGTTTTGTTATGCAATGCTTTGCTATGTTTTGTTATGCTATGTGTTGAGTTGTTAGGCTATGCTATTTTTTCTTATGCTATGCTATGTTTTGCTATGCTATGCTATGCTATGTTTTGTTATGCTATGCTATGCTTTGTTTTGTTATGCTATGCTTTGTTATGCTATGCTATGTTTTGTTTTGATACTTTTGTTATGTTATATTTTTTGTTGTTTTTTTATGCTATACTGTTTTGTTATGCTATGCTATGATTTGTTGTGTTTTGCTATGCTGTGATTTGTTGTGTTTTCCTATGCTATGCTTTGTTATGCTATGTTTTGTTATGCTATGCTATGCTTTGTTATGCTATGTTTTGTTTTGATATGCTATGCTATTCTATTTTTTTTATGCTATGCTGTGTTTTGTTTAGTTATGCTATGCTATGTTTTGTTATGCTATGCTCTTTTGTTGTGTTTTGTTATGCTATGCTTTGTTTTGTTATGCTATGTTTTGGTATGCTATGCTATGTTTTGTGATGCTATGCTATGTTGTTGTTGTGTTTTGTTATGCTATGTTTTGTTTTGCTATGCTATGCTATGTTTTGTTATGCTATGCGTTGTTATGCTATGTTTTGTTATGCTATGTTTTATGCTATGCTATGGTTTGTTTAGTTATGCTATGCTATGTTTTGTTGTATTTTGTTATGCTATGTTTTATTATGCTATGTTATGTTTTGTTTTGTTATGCCATTTTTTGTTATGCAATGCTGTTTTGTTCTGTTTTGTTATGCTATGCTATTTTGTGTTTAGTTATGCTACATTTTGTTGTGTTTTGTTATGCAATGCTTTGCTTTGTTTTGCTATGTTTTGTTATGCTATGTGTTGTTGAGTTTTGTTATGCTATGCTATTTTTTCCTATGCTATGCTATGCTATGTTTTGTTTTGTTATGCTATGCTATGTTTTATGCTATGCTGTTTTGTTGTGTTATGCTATGCTTTGTTTTGTTATGCTATGTTTTGTTATGCTATGTTTTGTGATGCTATGCTATGTTTTGTTGTGTTTTGTTATGCTATGTTTTGTTTTGCTCTGCTATGCTATGTTTTGTTATGCTATGCTATATTTTGTTATGCTACGCTACGTTTTGTTGTTTTGTTATGCAATGCTTTGCTATGTTTTGTTATGCTATGTGTTGTTGAGTTGTTATGCTATTTTTTCTTATGCTATGCTATGTTTTGTTATGCTATGCTATGTTTTGTTATGCTATGCTATGCTTTGTTTTGTTATGCTATGCTTTGTTATGCTATGCTATGTTTTGTTTTGATACTTTTGTTATGTTATGCTATGTTTTGTTTTGATACTTTTGTTATGTTATGCTATTTTTTGTTGTGTTTTGCTATGCTAGGCTTTGTTTTGTTATGCCATGCTATGTTTTGTGATGCTATGCTATGTTTTGTTATGCTATACTATGTTATGTTATGCTATACTATGTTATGTTATGCTATACTATGTCATGTTTTGTTATGCTATGTTATGATTTGTTATGTTATGTTAGGCGAGGCTATGTTTTTTTATGTTATGTTATGTTTTGTTAAGTTATGGTATGCTATGCAATGGTTGTGTTTTGCTATGCTAGGCTTTGTTTTGTTATGCTATGCTATGTTTTGTGATGCTATGCTATGTTTTGTTATGCTATGCTTTGTTTTGTTATGCTATACTATGTTATGTTATGCTATACTATGTTATGTTATGCTATACTATGTTATGTTTTGTTATGCTATGTTATGATTTTTTATGTTATGTTATGTTAGGCGAGGCTATGTTTTGTTATGTTATGTTATGTTTTGTTAAGTTATGGTATGCTATGCAATGGTATGTAACGCTAGGCTATGTTTTATTATGTTATGTAATGGTACGTTTTGTTATGTTAGGCTATGTTCTGTTATGTTATGCTGTTATTTTATGTTAGGCTAGGCTATGTTTTGTTATGTTATGCTATGTTATGGTGTATTAAACTACTGTGGATTTTATAACATCCAAAAGCTGATGAATGGAGCGGGCTTGCACGTCTTTGGGCTTGTGCGCGCTCCCCTCCCTCCCCCACCACAGTACTTTGCATTTTGCCCTGTGTCTGTGTTTAGTTATGCTACGTTTTGTTGTGTTTTGTTATGTTATGCTATTTTTTGTTATGCTATATTTTGTTATGCTATGCTATGTTGTGTTATGCTATGTTTTATGCTATGCTGTTTTGTTGTGTTTTGTTATGCTATGCTTTGTTTTGTTATGCTATGTTTTGTTATGCTATGTTTTGTGATGCTATGCTATGTTTTGGTTTTTTTGTTATGCTATGTTTTGTTTTGCTATGCTATGCTATGTTTTGTTATGCTATGCTATGTTTTGTTATGCTATGCTACGTTTTGTTGTGTTTTGGTATGCAATGCTTTGCTTTGTTTTGCTATGTTTTGTTATGCTATGTGTTGAGTTTTGTAATGCTGTGCTATTTTTTCTTATGCTATGCTATGTTTTGTTATGCTATGCTATGTTTTGTTATGCTATGCTATGCTTTGTTATGCTATGCTATGTTTTGTTTTGATATTTTTTGTTATGCTATGCTATTTTTTCTTGTTTTTTATGCTATACTATTTTTTGTTATGCTATGCTGTTTTGTTGTGTTTTGCTATGCTAGGCTTTGTTTTGTTATGCTATGTTTTGTGATGCTATGCTATGTTTTGTTATGTTTTGTTATGCTATACTATGTTATGTTATGCTATACTATGTTATGTTATGCTATACTATGTTATGTTTTGTTATGCTATGTTATGATTTGTCATGTTATGTTAGGCGAGGCTATATTTTTTTATGTTATGTTTTGTTAAGTTATGGTATGCTATGCAATGGTTGTGTTTTGCTATGCTAGGCTATGTTTTGTTATGCTATGCTATGTTTTGTATTGCTATGCTATGTTTTGTTATGTTTTGTTATGCTATGCTTTGTTTTGTTATGCTATACTATGTTATGTTATGCTATTCTATGTTATGTTTTGTTATGCTATGTTATGATTTGTTATGTTATGTTAGGCGAGGCTATGTTTTGTTATGTTATGTTTTGTTAAGTTATGGTATGCTATGCAATGGTATGCAACGCTAGGCTATGTTTTATTATGTTATGTAATGGTATGTTTTGTTATGTTAGGCTATGTTCTGTTATGTTATGCTGTTATTTTATGTTAGGCTAGGCTATGTTTTGTTATGTTATGCTATGTTATGGTGTATTAAACTACTGTGGATTTTATAACATCCAAAAGCTGATGAATGGAGCGGGCTTGCACGTCTTTGGGCTTATGCGCGCTCCCCTCCCTCCCCCACCACAGTACTTTGCATTTTGCCCTGTGTCTGTGTTTAGTTATGCTACGTTTTGTTGTGTTTTGTTATGTTATGCTATGTTTTGTTATGCTATATTTTGTTATGCTATGCTATGTTGTGTTATGCTATGCTACGTTTTGTTGTGTTTTGGTATGCAATGCTTTGCTTTGTTTTGCTATGTTTTGTTATGCTATGTGTTGAGTTTTGTAATGCTGTGCTATTTTTTCTTATGCTATGCTATGTTTTGTTATGCTATGCTATGCTTTGTTTTGTTATGCTATGCTTTGTTATGCTATGCTATGTTTTGTTTTGATATTTTTTGTTATGCTCTGCTATTTTTTCTTGTGTTTTTTATGCTATACTATTTTTTGTCATGCTATGTTTTGCTATGCTAGGCTTTGTTTTGTTATGCTATGCTATGTTTCGTGATGCTATGCTATGTTATGCTATCAGTGGAAGCAAAGCGTGAAGGCGATACACTGAGGACAAATGAGTGTGTGGCAAAGGAGCAGAGAGTGATGTAAAGTTAACTAAGGACAACATAGGAGGAAGGGAGAGATGGAGAAACATGATGCAAGCGTCGATGTATAGTCATGAGCGAGGAAACATGAAAATCTGCTGCGCGCTAACAAACACACGTGCTGAAGACAAAGTTGAATGGAAGCACAAGCGATTATCCTTACCGTTTGTCTGATCGTGCCTTTACATTTATTTACATGCGTTAGAGGACACGCGCTGTAGATGATATGAAATGAAAGTACAAGCGATAATCCTTCACGCTTGGCTGCATGCTGTTAGTTGAAGATGGGTAAGACTTCCCTTGAAATCGGAACAAGCGCGTATGAATCAAGGCTCAGCAAAATAAAAGAAAATCAAAGGCGGTAAAAGGCTTGAAAAGTTTGTAGCGGCGAAAGTGAAAGTAATCGAGCAGAGCATCAAAGGGCTGGGTGAGAAGGGAGGGGGGAATGCAAGGGTCAAAGCGGCTTAAGTGAAAGAAAGCTATAGAGAAGGGAGGGGGGAGTGGGAGCAGCTGTGCACGTGCATGTGATCGTGCACTCAAGGTTTAGGCCAGCCAAAACTGTGGGTAGCACTTTGAAAATCCCACATACAAAATGTCTCTTCGAGCCTTTGGCTCGCGAGACCTAAAAAGGGGGGGGGCTCCGCTACCCAGCGTCCCCTCCGCACAGGTCCAACAGGGTGACTTCGAGCGGCCAGCGGGCACAGGGGCACCCCGTGGAGCCGCACCGCGTGAGGCACTGACGGACCCAACTCGATAGGGCACGCGAATCCAGGATAAAAGCTCCGCCGGCCGTCAGGCGCCACTAATCCCCACCGCACACCCGGCAGCCAGTGCAGCCGCTGCCACTCGCGGCCCAATTCAGCATGCAGGAGCTCCGGGAGGCCAGGTCCTTCAGGAGAGGAGATTGGTCAAGCGTGTGGAACAGAGGGGGCCCCAGCCAAGTTCAAAGCCCCTTCACTTGGCAAAGCGGTGCCGATGAGGGACTGTGGGCCGACGACAGGTCCGGGATCACTGCGGCGGCCGCCGCCATTTTACGGATGCCCAGCGGAAGGTTCAGGAGACCAGAGCAACTTGCACGGTCCCGAGCCGGTGCCCAGCGCCCCCAATGGAGCTCCAGGGACCTCTATGCTGCAAGGTATGAGGCACAGGGCAACAAGCGGTCCCGATGGTAGTGGATGGCTGAGCGGATGACGGAGGAGTCCGGAGCACACCTAAGGTGTGACCGCCATCTTGACGCTCGTAGCCACGCCCCCAGTCTACAAGGTCTTTTAAAGATCACTTAAGAGTTGAAAGCAGGGTTTCTTACTGTCAAAAAGAGTTGTTTTGACTTGTTTGCATGCAGATCTGAAAGCTGCTGCAGTCACTCTACATTTAGCTTTCCATGTAATTGGTGTATTTTCCTGCCTCATATACTGTGGCCTTAACGGAATGTTAAAAATGGCCAATTGGGGATTCGCTAATGCTATCATGTTTTAAGGGATCAAAGCACACACACTGGGGGACTGGACAGCAGTGCCCCAATGTGTAGAATTAAAATTCACCAAAACCAACCAGCAAGAATTGGGGGCGACCATGCAAAAAGAGGGATATTCTCGCACTTGCATATTGGCCTTGTCAAACGCTCTTACTTAGACTGTTCAGCCCTCATTATTCATATCACCCATTGTGAAGCATTTCACAGAGCTTTCTTCCAGCTCTCTTCATTATGCTACAGTGGGACTTCAGTTTGGTGTCATAGTTGCACTCTCAGACTCATAATCTATTTCTCATTGCAAAATCTTCTACATGTTGTGTCAACAAGTTGCAGGCTTTGTCAATTTAACTGATGTATATAATATTTTCCCTTACAGGCTGCTACTATGGACTCATGCATTATTTCTTCCAAAAGTTGTCACTTTTTCATACTCTCTTTTTCGTGCTTTGTTATCTCTACCACCATAGTTGTGTAAGGAGGAGGGAAAGGCTACACCGGTTGTGCCCACGATGTCCCTTTAGCTTCTACATTGAGTAAGGAGTACCCTTTGGCTGATCAGCAGTTTGCTGCAGTTCCTGGTGTGAAGAACGGAGGGGTGGTCCAGAAATGGACCTGATATTGGTGGATAGTCCTTTGCATCAGACCGTTATGCCTTTGCCAAAAAGAGCCTTCCCACCGCCCTGCACAGGACCTAATAGCTTATTCCACCGGTGTGTAGGCCACGACCACAGCTCTGGCATTCAGGTTTTGGACATTTGCCAGGAACCCACATTGGCTACTACATGTACTTAAATTAGGCACCTCTACATTGATTCACAGGTACGCACAGAGGGCAATTTTACCAGTTGGATACAGCAGGACTTCCTGGTGTAAACATCCACTCCTCTAACACAGCTTCTATGATGGAGGCATTGCTTTGATGTTTATTCATAAGGTGAGGAATCTGTAATTAAAAGTTTCAATCAAATAAGTTACTTACCTTTTGGTAATACATTTTCTGGTGGGTACTCTAACCACAGATTTCTCACTGCCTTCGTACCTCCACTTTCTGTGGAGTGAACTGTTGGTAATTAATAAGATTGCAAGTTAGTTTTGCGCACTGCCTGTTGAAATTAAACCTGTCAGCTGAGGCGTGCATCTGAGAGTGTGGAATGAAACAATAACTGACTGTCAGCATGTAGGGGTGGTGCTTTAAAGCTGCTCTGTGGCATCATGTCTGGAAGCGTGACTGAGTCACGACACAGACAGCTGCAGCCACTTGCCAGCTTGTTGGAACTATTGTGGTATTTGAATCTAGGCTTGTACCTGGTGAAGTTCACATATTGAATAATCTGTGGTTAGGTAAAGTATCCCTTAGAGAGCATTACTGAAGGTAAGTAATTTATTGCTGTTGAAAGAAGGCGGACTATGGCAAGGGGGCGAGGCAAGCTTGTATTCTTGCCCACTTACACTTAAATTAGTATATTTTGTGATTTAAATAATTGTTAGACCTGCCATCCTTAGGGTGGTGTTCCATTGGTGTATACTCAATTGGCATATTTAGTTTACTTATAAGCCCCTTATAAAGTGGTATGCCATATACTCCGGGCCTGTTATCTAAATGCTTCTAGTGGGCCTGCAGCACTGGTTTAGCCACCCCCGCAAGTAGCCTTTTAAACCGGTGTCAGGCCTGCCACTGAAAGGCCATTTAAAACTACTCCCTAAGCCTTAAACTCCCCTTTTATTACACATAAGTAACCCCGAAGGTAGGCCCTAGGTAGCCCTAAGAGCAGGGTGCTGTGAAACTAAAACGTAGGCCATGTACTTTTAAGTTTTACATGTTATGATAGTGACAAATGGCTAAATAGTTTTTCATTACTGTGAGGCGCACTCCTCTTACAGGCTAGCATTTGGAATTCATTAAAACACTTTTAAGCTGTAATTCCTGATAAGAAAGGAGCATCTGCATCATGTTTCATATATTTGGAATGGTAGTGATAAATCCTTCTTACTTGTAAAGTTGGATTTCTCATTACTGTTTTAGAAATGGCACTTTTAGAAAGTGGACATTTTTCTGCTCTTACTGCTCTATGTGCCTTGCAGCCTGTCTCCAATACACGTCCTGGGAAGGTAACAGCTACATTTTTGTGCATTCCCTGTAGACACCCACAAACACAATAAGGGTCGGTGTGACGGAGAACTCATCTGCATTCTGATAGCTCTTCCTGAGCAGGAAGTGGGATTGGGAGTTGACACACCTGAATAGGTAGTGTCCTGTTTCTCCACGCAAAGTGCTGATTACACCCCCCCACAGATAGCCTGAAAGACAGGGCTGGGATGAAAGGGGACCTATGCAGTTCAAGGGCTTGCTTAGAACTCACCCCCACTTCAAAGGCACTTTTGGATACAAGTACTGTACAAGTACTGGGGCTCTGACCCTACCAAGACTCTGCCAGGAGTAGACTACTGTGCCAAAAGGATTGCCACTTTGCCTGACTTCTTCTCTGAAGTAACTACTTTCTGCTTTGCTGAGCTGCCTTGCCGCCAACTGATCTCTGCCCCGCTGAGGACAAGTACTGGACCCATCTCACTTGAACCCAGAGTGACTCCACGGACTTGCTGTCTTGCCCCCTGTTGAGAGGTCTCGGGGTAATCAAAGACTTCCTTCAACAGTCTGTCATCTGTGAGTCCTGCCTTGCCAAATAGTGCCAAGCTAGTCCTGGGCCCTTAAAAGATGATTTTTGCTGTCCAGAACCATAAAAATCGCAGTGACGGCTTTGCGTATATCGAACCAACATATTGCTCTTCGACGCGGACACAGGAGCCAATTGATTAATTCACCTAATGATGTGTGGCTCTACAACAATGAACAGAGCGGCTCCATGATGGCACAGTGCCTGCATCGTAAAGGAGTTCTTCATAGCCTGTACTGATCGGCACAGACGCATTGAGACTTTACCTTCAATGCATTGTGCCATCAAAGGTACTTTCTCAGTGGGACCTGGGTGAGTCCTGTAGCTGCCCAACCCTCCATCACAGTGAGCCTGAAATTTGGATTTGTCCATGTCCAGCGCGACCTCAAGTAACACCTTAACACTATTTACTTCTGATCACTAATTTTTGGTTTATTCTCTAAAAATCCTTGAATTCTACATTTTGTTCTGGGGGTTAGGTGTGTGTGTGTGTGTTTGTTTTGCACAAATACTTTACATATTGCCTGAGGTTGATCAACATGTGCTGCACCTACCCCACCTATTGGCCCTACATATCTTTGCCATGATGATATTGAGTTTACGCCTTGACCTATCAACTGCCCCCTGGTCGACTGCACCTCTTCATACCCTGAGGGCTATTATCGCAGACCATATGATGTCTGTTGGGCACCTCAGCATTGCCAGGGCTGCTAGCCTTGCTGCCATTGCCCCAAGCAGCTCTGGCCTCCCCTTGCATGCCTGGTCGCTTGCCCCCACCCCCCAGGTGAATAACCACAGAGTCTGCACCACAGGGAGCAGCTGCTCCCATCTCATGCCTGATCGCCCCAGCCATGTCACTGCTGTGTTCTGTATCAATATCCCCTTGAAGGATTTCCGCACTGCAGCCTACTGTCTTGCCCACATGATGTAGGAATGTGCCGGTATCCACACCTTGCGCCGGCCCACCATTGGACCTGCTGGGAAAGAGACACGATTCAAATCCCGGTGGGCGGATGTATCCCTTTAACACACCCGACGCCCACCGGCCCAGTTTCTCGGCTTTGAGCCCCTGGTGGGCCACAGTGGTTGCTGCCCCTACATGAAACAATTGCAACCCAAACTCCCTGAGGAGAACCCAGCCTTCCCCAGGGACTTCTTCATTACAGCTGTGAATTGAAAACTGCTGAGGGATGACCCATCCCTGTGTGAGAACAGTGGCCCAGTAGCGTAGGCCCCTTGTCTCATGTACATGAGGCATACCGGGCAGCACACCCTGTCCTCTATGCAGTCGATATTTGTGTTTCCCTCTGCCCTCTTAGTCTGTCTTTGACCTTCTAAAGTGCACTATCATGTACCCATTTCCCATGCATATGTCCTCTGTGTCCACACATGCTGTACCCGGGGTTCCTTTGGCTGGAGCTCTGTAATCCTGTAAGCACCGAAGAAAGCCAAAGTGAATGCCGCTCTGAACACCACCACCTCGTGGTATCCCGTACATATCCCTGGTAGTGTGTCCAGTACCGCCTACAGAACCTCGTAGTCAATGGGTCTCCTCCTATCAGGTGCCCTGGGTTGCAGCCTTGCCCAGCTGTTCATTGCTGACTTACAGTTAAATGGCCTCATCAGGTCCCTTCCCATTGGCAATTTGGCAAAGTGGGCCATGGCTCTAAGGTGTGTTTGTGCCCATGACTTGGTTTTCCAGTTCCTGAAAGCCCATTCTGCGAAGGAAGCTACCTTTGTCTGAGTGGCCTTGCTCATGCTTGTTGTGCCAGTCACACTTCTAAACACCTTGCCGCACTTACGGTATCTTATCGCGGTTATAGGGGATAATGCATTGTCCACTAGTGGTGCTATTGCGGGTCCATAAGGTTTCAGAGTTATCCCGGTACCGGTGTCCTGTTCTACTCTGCATGCAGTGCCAGCTCCCTGAATTTGTCCCACTGAAAATAAGAGAGCGCTTGAGCTATTGAGTTTGCTTCCCCTGCAATGCGTCTGGCTCTCACCGATATGTTCTCCTTCAGTTGGCATCCCACCAGCTGGCGTAGTAGCCGTACCACTGCTGGGCATTTTGCCATCCCCAGGTTTATCGCCTGTACCACTGCGTGATTGTGTGGCCACAGGATGATCTGCCTGTTTGCCAGTCTGTCTCCCCATATTATGAAGGCAATTATGATCGGAAAAACGCTCCAAGACTTTGATGTTCGCTGTGATCCCTTTGGTGTGCCAGCTGTCTGGCTACTTGTCCGACACCCATTCTTCTCCAAATATGACCCGAAACCGTGGTCCCTGGCAGCATCTGTTATGAGCTCCAATTGCATGGTGATACCCAAGGCTCCCTTCACATAATAATAATAATTCTCAAGTTTATAAAGCGCCTGATTGCACTAGGCTAGTGTGTCCCCGCGCTGCGGTACAAACCTAAGAGCCACATCCCGAAAGACCCTGAACTAGGTGAAAAGAAGACATATGGCTTAATCTGAGGGAAAAAGGTGAGGTTTCAGCTTCTAGCAAAAGGTAGTCTCCGAAACCTCCATCCGCAGCCCCCAAGGAAGTTTGTTCCACTGTTGTGCCACCAGAAAGCGAAATGAGCGACTGCCCATCCTTGCCCTCCTGATGGTAGGAATGCTAACCTGCCCCGTCCCACTCGATCTTAATTGATGGGTTGGGGAATAGGGAGTTAAGGGGTTGTGTAAGTAGGTGGGCCCCTTCCTTTGTAGAATCCGATGGCTAACACAGAGAGCCTTAAACAGAATTTGCGCCTTGATCGGAAGCCAATGCAGGGCGAGCAAGACCCTCTTAGAAGGGGCTCTCTTGGGTAGCATCAGAACCAAGCGAGCTGCTGCGTTCTGGATACGTTGGAGCCTCCGTATACATTTGACATTTGCTCCCAGGTATAGTAAATTTCCATAGTCCAGCCTTGATGTCACCAAGGCATGGCCCATGGTTTTCCTGGCTGAGGTAGGCAACAAGTCGAGGGTCTTCCGGAGTCCACGCAGGACTCCAAAGCATGTGCCTGCCACTCGCCTGGTGTGGTGCTCAAACGAGAGCTTGGTGTCAAGCCACACCCCTAAGTTCCTAACTTGTTCGCTGGGCATGGGGGTAGGGCCCAAAGTCTGTGGCCACCAAGCCGACGACCACACTGATGGGCTTTACCTACTACCAACACCTCCGTATCCAGGACGCCAATTCTTGCAAACATGTTGTAAAATTAATGGCTACCTTCTCATCTGCTTGTGTTAGGGACGCCACCAGTTGAGTGTCGTCAGCATAGGATACGACTTTGACCCCAAATTTTTCCAAAATCTCTGCCACCGGAGTGACATAGAGATTAAATAGGGTCGGGCTGAGGGTGGACCCCTGTGGCACCTCCTTGTGTCAGCTTGATGTTTTTCGACAGATGGGGTCCCTGCGCAACCTGTAAACTACGATCTTGCAGAAACGATTCCATCCATTTCAGAGCCTTGCCAACCACACCTCCCTTTCTAAGACACTGTAGCAACGTCTGGTGGGCCACAGTGTCAAATGCGGCACTTAAATCTAATAGAATTAAGGCCGCCGTCTGTCCCTCATCAACCTGTTTTCGAATGGTCTCCACAGAAAGGAGCAAAGCCGATTCGGTTGAATAAGATGCTCGAAAGCCAGACTGGGTAGGGTGAAGTAAACTATGTTTACTGATGTGGGCCATCAGTTGGATGTTGACTACCTTCTCTGCAATTTTCGTTAAGTATGGTAATAGCGAAATAGGGCGCAAATTGTCCAATTGGTCCATGCTGACATTAGGTTTCTTTTTTAAAGGGAGAACAACAGCCTCCTTCCATTCTTTTTTGGAACAGTACCTGAGCTGAAGGAGAGCTCTAAGAGATGTCTAATGCAGGGCTTGAGGGACTCAATACTCCCTCTCAGCACCTTGGGAGTTGTAGGGTCTCTAGGAGAGCCAGACCTAATGCTGGTGGCTATCTTATTTAGGGTGTCATGGGATGGAGCGATGAATGTATCAAGACATTCTATCCCCATTATGTTGGCAGAAACGTCAATATCCATGCACCCCTCACGTGCAGAGACCGGGAAGGTGGAGTAAATCTTCTCTACCTTCTCCGCAAAGAAGTCTGCCACCCGATTGCAGGACTCCACTGAGCCTGTAATGGGCACTGCGATATTAGCCAGGGAGGATATCTCTTTAAAAACAGTGAACAACTCTTTAACCGAATTCTCCGCTATCTCGATCCTCTCCTTATAGTAGGAAGCCCGAGTCTTTCTAATTAGGGCATGATGGCACTTGAGACTGGCTTTGTGTTCACTCTTAACAAGAGCAGAGACGTCTCTTCTCCAACGTCTTTCAAGACGTTTACAGGCTGCCTTTTCCATTCTAAATTCCTTCCCGAACCAGGGGGAAGATTTTGCTTGTCTCCCTGACGCCTTTGTAGACCACGGTGTGTTACTATCGAGTGCCTCCGTGATACGTCTATCCAAAGCGTCACAGGCAGAGTCAATATCCAGACCACCCGGTGGCCCACCCTGTAAGAGGGCCATATTAAAATTCTCTTGCGAGAAATCTGCCCACCTCCTGTGTTTTTTCTTGTTTTCCAATTTCTCCTTTTCATTTAGTACAGGTATCCTAGCCTTAAAAGAGATCATGAAATGATACGACCATAGGACCGGGAGCGGGGGCTCTATTTCTAAGGCACCCCAATTAGCAAAAATCGGGTCAAGTAAGTGGCCCAATTGATGAGTGGGGAGCTCTGATTTTAATGTCAGCTGTAAAGCTGCCAGTTCCTGGCAAATCTCTTTAGCCCCAGAATTGGACACATCCTCAAAATGGAGAGTCATATCCCCCAGCAACAGTAGTTTCTCATACCGAAGTGCCGGTTGAATTAGACACTCGATCAAACTAGGGGCGAACCGTGTAAAGGATCCTGGGGGTCTATATACAAGAAATCCTTTTATGATGTAATTAGTAGATGCCGTGATAGAGAAAACAACAGCTTCGCTGTCCGCGATATCCATCGGCTCGAGGGTGCACTGAATAGAGTATTTATGAATTATTGCAATCCCCCTCCCCTCCCGTGGGTCTATCCACTCTGGTAATACCATAGCCACTAGGGAGGGCCTCGAGGATTTCAGGGGCTGAGTCCTCGCTTAGCCACGTTTCTGTGAGGAATAGCACGTCTACCTGACCATCTAACAGGTGGTCATAAATATCCACTCTATGCTTTCTCAGAGATCTACAATTGATCAGAGAGAGGCTCAATATCTGGCCAGACTCCTTGAGCTTGACTGTAAAAGGGCAGTGACTACACAGCCCACTGTTACTTCCTACCTTTATACTATGCTTACATTCCTCACCAATGGTGGGGCATAGCGCATATAGCTGTTGGAAACTATAATACCCTCATTGGTCAGAAACGGCAGGGGTTCTGGCCTGAGCCCCGTTCGGCCACGGACGGGCACAGACGGGCTTGCCTTTGGCACGGCAGCGCGCCCGCTGCGCATGGCCGCTTCATGGCCGCTGGAGCATGTGACCTAAATAGCCGGACTCGCCCTCCAACTAGAGTGCTAACCGCTGTGAAGCGGAAGTGCCTGGCTCTACCTACCCCGCCCTCCGCACAACTGTATTAGCTACCGTGTCGGACCGGGGAGGGAAGGACAAAGCACTGAGCCCAGGCCTCCGCACTCAAGGTAAGCTGAAAAGCCCCCCTTACGTTCCCCAGAAATAAAAGCAGAATAAAAACAAATTAAAATTGTCAGGGCAATAGAAATAAGAGAAGCCTTATGCGGCCGTACGACTGAACTGGTCAGGGGCACACTGCCACCGTCACCGTACTCCTTCACATGAGTGTGTCATTGAATTTGGCTAGGAATGTGTCACACTGTTTTAGCTCCTCCTTCACCCTTTGTGTGAGCCGCACCCTGTGGTGTTTGCCAACCAACAGGAAGTCATCCAAATTTTGTATGTGCCCCCCGGCTGGGTGACATGACCCCAGTTCCCATTACAAGGCGCTGCAGAAGGCCTCAAAGTAGGCAAACGAGATTGCACACCTCATTGGCAGGCATTTTTTATAATAATAAGCCCTTTCTAGTTGAAATCCCAGCAAGTGGTAGCTCTTATGGTGTGCTGGTAGCAGACTGAGATGGATTCTATATCTGTCTTGGCCAGCAGGGCCCCCCCACCTGCCTGCTTGATCAAATCCACCGCCTCGTTTAGGGTGGCGTATGACAGTGAACAGCTATCTTGTTCCAACCAGTCATTTACTGAATCTCCTTGGGTGTATAACAGAAGGTATATTAGGTGGTACTTCACTGACTCCTTCTTTGGTACTACCCGCAACAGGGACACTATGAGGTTCTCCACTGGGTGACTGCTGTAGGGGCCTGCCACTCTCCCCAGCTGGAGCTCCTTCCCCACTTTCTGCCTGGCCAATTCTGGGTTGTCGCTTATGGATTTAAATGTAAATGTAAATGTCAAGGTACTTATAGAGCGCACTGTCACCAGACGGCCACTTTGCGGTGTCGCCTTTGCGGTTTCCTGGCGCTGATACTCATACCGCTGTGGAACCCCTCCTGGCTTTCGCTGTGAAGTGTCCACTCCTGGGCACCCCCAGGGTGAAGCCAGGCATCCTTAGCGCTGTTGGGGCCGGTGTGGAGGCTAAGCAAGCTATTGCCCAGAGTTGCAGCGTGGGGCCCGTGATTAGAATAGGCACCGAGGCGAGAACAGACAGGTCCGAGGAAATTGAGCTCGAGCCCCGCCGAGGCAGGAATCGAACCCTGGTCCCTGGCCAGAACTCTGCTTCAGGGTCTGCCACTCTAACCATTGAGCCACACTCCTCCACGGAGTCACAGGGTTAAGGGGCCCTTGTAGAGTATTGTGAAGTCTTCTGTGAAACCGCCCACCAGTAGTTGTCTCTCTTTGATCTTGGGGTATCTGTTAAGTAGATGGATCAATCTCTTGACTCTGATCGGAGAGGGGGTTGTCCCTTCTGTCGCCACCCCCCCCGATGGTTCCCCTGCTTACTCCCTGCTGCCGTTCTCTCTGTTCTTCCCTGCTACTTTTGCTTGCTTGCAATGCAATGCTGGGTGTGCGCAGCCGCAGTTGCTACAGCTGTGTTTAAATCTGCAGGCGTGTCCCACTTACACCTGTCTTTGCTATACTTCAAACAGGTTGCGGTGTGTTCCTTCCATTCCTTACCCCCAGGGGGGGGCCACCATGTGAGTCATGAAGCCTTCCATGTCCTGGTGATCCTATTCTATGATTGGCCATATCTGCATCTTCTCTCCAAACCCTCGTCGTAGGGAGCCATGGTTTGCCTTGGTATTTCTGGGCGCCTTGTGCACTTTCTGTTCATGTAGGAAAAGGGCTGCTGCACTCTGAAGAAATTTCTCTATGAACACACATGCCAGGGTTATGAAGGCCCCTAGCCAGTTATATGTAGACCTTTCCATCCTAGGTTTACGCCTTTCTCTCCTGTCCTCCTCTTTCTTATCTTGTGTGGTCAAATCCAACCCTGCTTGGCGCACTTCTAGCAAAGAAAATATATCATTTTACTCCTTGCGCTAAATCCTTTCTTTTACCACTAGTGGTATCAGGCAGGCTAGCTACATTATGCGGGTTGTGATGGGAGGATTCCCTGGGCATGGGCTAATGTATTCTCTGGCAGGCCCTCCTGCGGCCCCTCTCCCGTTTTGGTCTGCCCTACCTCTGTGCACACTGCTGGGCACCACGTGGTGCCATGGTCAGTCCCTTTTTCCCCTTCCTTGCCTGTGGTGCCTTCCTGTCCAGTGCTCCCCTCCTTCCCAGGTGTCGACTTAATTGGTCTTTTTCTTCTAGGCTCCTAGAACCCCCTCACCAAGGCCTACCCCTGCTGTGGGGTATACCCTGCAGACTTGTGCGCTTGTCCCAGTCCATGGCCACCAAGGCATAAATGCTGCTGGGTGAGGGGGCTTGCTGGGGAAAGGGTACGTGGTCCCCTGCCTCCCCCTGAAACTCTTTCCCCTTGACCGCCCCTTTGATACTCTTGTCAGGGGTATGGAGCCCCACAGGGCCCTTGTGCTGTGGAGTTTTTGACCTCCATCGGTCCGCCACCGTAGTTGGCAATGCTTCCTACAGCTTGCCTGGCTCTCTTTGTTGGCCCGCCTCCCAGGCCCATGTGAATTTGGTTGTCCATCCATGCTTTTCCTCTCCTGGCAAGCAAAGCCCTTGCCTTCTCCAGAAGGGCTTCCAAGTCACTGTCAAGCTCGGGCCGGACTCTCCCGAGGCATGCTCTGCCTCTTCCTGGCCGGCCCGCTTCTCCCTCCATCCTGGGAGCGTGCTGGCCTCTTTCTCTGTCTGCCCCTCTTGCTACCTCTTACTACCATTTCTCGTCCCTTTGCCGTTCGCGCTCTGGCCTGCCGAAATCTCGGTTTGTGGCGTAACAAAATGTGAAGTGACCCCTCTGCAAAATATGCAGAAGGGGCCCCTCACACTCACATCAGTAGTGGCTGAGGGGGCACCCTCCATTATGGGGAAGCCTGGGGCCCCCCCGCACTGCAGGGGCCTTTGTTGTGCCCCTGATCCCTTGGGCCTTGGAGCTCCCAGCTCCCGCTGCCACCGACTGGATTCTGGCTATTCTGTAGTACTGAGGTGGGTGCCCTGTTGCGGCCGCCTCGCTCCCTTGAGCCTTGGCACTGCTGACGCTGACTGTGTCCTTGCCCCCTGCTTGTCTCACTGCACGTTCGGGCTGCAACGCAATCCCGAGTTGCGTGCCCCTTCGTGGCTGCCTCACTTCTTCCACAGCAATGAAGCGAGGTCCAGTTGTCGTCCCTGCTGCCCGTTTGACCCTCTTGGCTGCCCCGTCCTGCTTTGGCCATTGGGCGATATGTAAATTTTTAAAGGATGCTGCCATTTTTGCGTGCTTTTGCCCCTGGCGCTTCCGCTGGTCCTGCTGCCGATAAGGGTTCCCTGTTGGCCCATTTCTGGTGGGCTTCGCCTCCCCGGCCCGCATCACAATTTGCTGAAGAAGCAGATAGACGCGATTGCCATCAAGCATTCACAGGAACTAAATGCATGTAGAATTGTGATGCTTCATGAAGTGTTTCCTTACAGTGATATAAATGTGTAGTAGGCTTACCATTTTTTGTTATGGTTTCTTAGGATCGTAGAGGAATTAGATCTATCTAAAACTTCCGGGATTATGTTCATCCCTGCTGTCAGAATATGTCTGATTCTAGATGAAATGTATTTAACCCCTTCGATGCTCATGACGGAGCGGTTCCGTCATGAGCATCGGTTGGACTGTGCTTATGACTGAACCGCTCCGTCATGAGCACAGCCCCTGGGGGAAGCGCTGGCGCTCCCCCCCTGGGGCATCAATCCAGCCCCCACAGAGGGGGATGGCAGCGGAAGAGTTTCCGCTGCCACCCCGGAGCCCCCCCACGCTTCCCCATGACGTCAGCGCGCACAGCACGCGCCAACGTCATCAGGAAGCGCTGGGACGCCTGGAAGCCATTTGCTTCCATTCGTCCCAGCAAGGAGGAGGTAAGTTTTGCTGGCTGGTGGGGCTGCGGGGGTGATTTTGTTAACGATTGAGGCATCGGGGGAGAGGAACGAGTATTTCCTCTCCCCTGATGTCTCAATGCTGGGCATTCCTGCTTCACGATCGCGCACAGCGTCGCGATCGTGGAGCAGGGATGCCCCCACTAGACACCAGGGCTGTCTTTGTTGTGGTAGGAAGCGACCCCTTGGGCAAGGGTCGCTTCCTGGGGGCCCAAATATTTTTCAAGACTTTTTTGTCCCCCCGCACCCCCTGGGGGCAGATCTGTCTTTTGTGTAGCCGTTTCTGGTCCCAGGGGGGGCAGAAAAGCCCACTAGACACCAGGGAATTAGTTTAAATAAAAATGAAAGTGACCCCTTGGGCAAGGGTTGCTTCCAGGGTGCAATTTTTTATAATATGTATTTGGCCCACCCGCCCCGGGACAGAGTAGCCTTTTTATTTTTTTCCTGCTGTTTTCTGCCCCACCTGGCACACAACCCGATTGACCATTTGGGTAGTAACATAGCATGTTATAATGTTTATTGTTATATTTTTGTGAATTGCAATTGCAATGTTTTTTTTTTTTACTTTTTTGTTCTAGGTGAAGGCTTTTGCTCTTTCCAGTTTGCCGTTTCGTTAGTGGTGGTTCTGCTGTTTGTGTAGTTTGGTAAGAGACTTTTTTTTTGTACAATGTTAATGTGTTTGATTTCTCTGCATTAATTTTTTTTGCAAATGGTGTAATAATAGCAGTATGTTTGGTTTTTGAGTGTCAAGAACAGTTTGCATTTGTGCTCGATGTGCATTTTGTTGTCTTGTGAGTAATTAGTTTTTTTTTCTTCTTTCTAGTTGGATATCGTTGGTTTTTGCTGTGTCACTGCAGAGTAGGTTCTGGTGAGTGTAGCTGTCTCTTGTAATTTAATTCTATAGTTTTTGAGTACATTGATATTTGTGATAAAGGTACACATTTCTTTACCTACTTGGTTTGCACATTGTTGGTTGTTGTTGACTTGTTTGTGCAGTCTTCTATCTTAGTAAGTATAATGGCTAGCCGCAGGATTACTGCTCAGCAGGTTGTTGGTTTGATTTTTGAGTCTTCCTCTGACCATGGTTCAGAGACTGACTCTGCATCTGAGGCAGAGGAGGCAGGGGACGATTCTGGCAGTGAGTTTTCTCTCCATATGGAGTCATCGGATGATGAAGATACTCTTAGTGCAGATGAAGTGCCTGTGTTAGAGGAGGAGACTGATGTGCCGATAGTGTGGCAAGAGGCATCTGGGCTGCAGCCTGGGGCTGCAAGGCTTCCCGTTGGTGTAGTGCGGCAAGAGGCTTCTGGGCTGCAGCCTGGGCTGCAAGGCTTCCCGTTGGTGTAGTGCGGCAAGAGGCATCTGGGCTGCAGGCTGGGGCTGCAAGGTTTCCTTTTGAAAGTGATGACCTCTGGGTTGCCCCTGGCATGGTGCAGCCGGCATTGCCAGACTTTACTGGTGTTCCAGGGTGTAGAGTGAATATTGAAAATGTTTTGCCGATACATTTTTTTCAGATGTTTATGGACGATGTGTTTTTGGCAGATATTGTTGAGCAGACTAATTTGTATGCCGAACAGTTTTTGAGCGACAACAGTGCCAGTCTTAAGCCACACTCTAGAGCTACCCGGTGGACTCCCACAAATCTTGAAGAGATGAAGAAGTACTTGGGTTTAACTTTTTTGATGGGCTTACTAAGGAAGCCATCAATGTCTTCATATTGGTCTACTAGTCCCTTGATGGCAACTGCTATTTTTCCGGGAGTCATGAGTCGTGACAGGTATTTGCTTCTGCTTCGGATGATGCATTTTGTTGATAATGGTTTAGCGTTGCCACGAGATCACCCTGAGTGTGACCGTCTTTTTAAGATTAGGCCTGTTCTTTATCACTTTGTTGATCGATTTTCTGAGATCCATGCTCCTGGGAAAGAAATTGCAGTGGATGAGTCTTTGGTGTTGTTCAAGGGCCGCTTGGTTTTTAGGCAATATATTCCTAGTAAGCGGGTACTTGGGCCTCCCACACAAGTGAGACCTGGGGGAACGCTGGGTGGTGGTAAATTTGTGTGAGCCTGGTGATGCCACAACTTTCCCACACCAAAATGTGTGAAAAAAGTGATTTTTTTTCAGCTAAAATTGAGGTTTGCAGGGGATTCTGGGTAAGGAAACGTTGGGGGATCCACGCAAGCCATACCTCCCTGGAAGCCGCCGGGTGTGTAGTTTTCAGAAATGCGTGGGTTTGGTAGGTTTCCCTAGATGGCCGCCGAGCACCGGGCCAAGAACCCAAGTGACCCCCCTTGCAAAACCAGGTGGTTTTGCGATAGGCCATTTTGATGTCGCCTCACTACGTTTTGGGCCCTTGCCTGCCGCGGGTACTTGGACCTCCCACACAAGTGAGGCACCATTTTTACCGGGAGACCTGGGGGAACGCTGGGTGTTGGTAAATTTGTGTGAGCCCGGTGATGCCACAACTTTCCCACACCAAAATGTGTGAAAAAAGTGATTTTTTTCAGCTAAAATTGAGGTTTGCAGGGGATTCTGGGTAAGGAAACGTTGGGGGATCCACGCAAGCCATACCTCCCTGGAAGCCGCCGGGTGTCTAGTTTTCAGAAATGTGTAGGTTTGGTAGGTTTTCCTATGTGCCGGCAGAACTAGGGTTCAAAAACTACAGCTAGTCACTTTGCCAAAAAAGGGTCATTTTTCACTGCAAAATTGAGGTGTGACCACGTTGCGTTTTACGCCGTTTCCTGTCGCGGGCACTAGGCCGACCCGCACAAGTGAGGTACCATTTTTCTCGTAGGACTTTGGGGAACGCGGGGTGCGTGGAAATTTGTGGATCCACGCAGATTCCCGAACTTTCCATCACAGAAATGTGGGTAAAATGTGTTTTTTTGTCAATTTTTTACGTTTGCAAGGGATTCTGGGTAACAGACCATTGTGGGAGGCACTCAAGTCACCCCATCCTGGATTCCCCTGGGTGTCTAGTTTTCAAAAATATATAGGTTTGCTAGGTTTCCCTAGGTGCCGGCAGGGCTAGGGTTAAAAAACTACAGCTAGTCACTTTGCCAAAAAAGGGTCATTTTTCACTGCAAAATTGAGGTGTGACCACGTTGCATTTTGTGCCGTTTCCTGTCGCGGGCACTAGGCCGACCCGCACAAGTGAGGTACCATTTTTCTCATAGGACTTTGGGGAACACGGGGTGGGTGGAAATTTGTGGATCCACGCAGATTCCAGAACTTTCCATCACCGAAATGTGGGGAAAATTTGCTTTTTTTTGTCAATTTTTTACGTTTGCAAGGGATTCTGGGTAACAGACCATGGTGGGAGGCACTCAAATCACCCCATCCTGGATTCCCCTGGGTGTCTAGTTTTCAAAAATATATAGGTTTGCTAGGTTTCCCTAGGTGCCGGCAGGGCTAGGGTTAAAAAACTACAGCTAGTCACTTTGCCAAAAAAGGGTCATTTTTCACTGCAAAATTGAGATGTGACCACGTTGCATTTTGCGCCGTTTCCTGTCGCGGGCACTAGGCCGACCCGCACAAGTGAGGTACCATTTTTCTCGTAGGACTTTGGGGAACGCGGGGTGGGTGGAAATTTGTGGATCCACGCAGATTCCAGAACTTTCTATCACAGAAATGTGGGGAAAATGTGTTTTTTTTGTCAATGTTTTACGTTTGCAAGGGATTCTGGGTAACAGACCATGGTGGGAGGCACTCAAGTCACCCCATCCTGGATTCCCATGGGTGTCTAGTTTTCAAAAATGTATAGGTTTGCTAGGTTTCCCTAGGTGCCGGCAGAGCTAGGGTTCAAAAGCTACAGCTAGACTCTTCGCAAAAAAAGTGTAAATTTTCAGTGTGAAAATGTGGTGTGTTCACCTTAGGTTTTGAGCCACTTCCTGTCGTGGGCACTATGCCTACCCACACAAGTGAGGTACCATTTTTATCGGGAGACTTAGGGTAGTTCAGATTTGTAAAGCAACTGTTATTACCTATTGATTTTTGATGCATTTCTCCCTTCCAAATGAAAGACATTGTGTAAAAAAAAAGTCATTTTGAAAATGACCAATAATTGTCATGCAAGTATGAGTATTCCCAATTTCGAAAATGTGCAAATATGCACTGTTTCTAAACTCTGTAATTTGTTCCCATTTCAGAAATACATAGGTGTCTTTCATACCAATTTTTCCATGTATACATTTTCACACAATAATTGCTATATACCCGGAACAAAAAAAAACCATTACAAAATGCTGCTCAGTTTTTTACTCTGGGTTCGTTGGGCTCTTGGTAAACCTACAAGTCCTATATATCCCCACAACCAGGAAGGTCCAGCGGATGTAACGGTACATTGCTTTCAAAGAGATGTCATAATTTGAAGAAGTTACAGGTGAAAACGTTGACACAAAAGGCTGCTTTTTTCAACAAATTTATAATTTTTCCTATATTTAACTGTTAGTTTCTATAAAGAACCCTTGATGGATCTACACAAATGACCCCTAGCTGAATTCAGAATTTTGTCTACTTTTCAAAAATGTATAGCTTTCCAGGATCCATTATTGCTTTTCTACCCATTTCTACCATTATCTGGAAGGAGGTTGAAAGCACGAAAAATTGCAAAAATAGGGTATGTCCCAGAAAAATGTCAAAACTGTAAAAAATGTTGGATTTCTGACAAAAATCTGTCATTCCCTAAAAGCTGGAGAAATTGTG
The DNA here is from genome assembly GCF_964204655.1 of Triturus cristatus. Classification (NCBI taxonomy): domain Eukaryota; kingdom Metazoa; phylum Chordata; class Amphibia; order Caudata; family Salamandridae; genus Triturus; species Triturus cristatus. The sequence continues at coordinate 700,542,410 of NC_140582.1, read as the reverse complement.
ATTTCAGCCCCACAACCCCTTTTTTGATATCATTTGCAGAGAAAAACCCAGACGCTTTCATTTGCAGCCACTTTTCCCCATTTTTCACAAAAAAAACAAAACTTTGCTGTTTTTTGACTAATTTCTGGGAACCCTCTAGGAGAATCCACAAACCCTGGGTACCTTTAGAATCCGCATGATGTTGGAAGAAAAGAGCGCAAATTTGGCGTGGATACCTAATGTGGTCAAAAACTTACAGGGGCTTAAGCGCGCACTACCCCAAATAGCCCAAAAAAGGCTTAGCACAGGAGGGGAAAAGGCCAAGCAGCGAAGGGGTTAACATACTTTCTTGTTTTTCTATAGTGATTTTTCTTTTTTCTATAATACGACTTCTGTAAAACCTGTATTAAGCTATTATACTTGCCTTTGCATTATCTTTCTTTTCTATGCTCGTTCTACAAAGTATTTGTAGCACAATATTTTTGTGTTCGATGTTCTGACATACAGCCAGAAGTGATTGGTGGGCTTTGTGCAGTAGCATGTGCTTACATTTCTTTAATGATAAGACTTGTGGGTGGAGGGTATACTAATGAAACTCCTCTGCGGTTATGATAGGGGGCTTAGGGCAGTACAAATCCCGGTATGCGTAGGTATATCTAACTGGAAGAACTCAGATGAAGTACGTTGAGCTGACCACTGGCTCTACTTTGGGAAAGACTGAATACTTTTGGTGTCCTGCGGTTCAACATGCATCACTAACAGTAGCTATCATTTTGACGGGTGCAACCAATGGGATCACACCCCAAATGAGGCCAGAATATTGATGGAGGAACTCAACAACTTTTCAAAATCTACTAGAGCTTCACATGCAATGTTCTGGACACAGAAGACCTAAGGAAAAGGTGGAAGCATGATCTAGGCTCAACTGTGGATGAGGAATAGGACAAGGCTCTGACCCACCTAAGGTAGTTTGTAACAAAGTCTATTCGAAAGCGAATAAAACTCTGCTCAGAGGCTACTACAGCAGTTCTATTTTCTTCTCTGTGGTGCGATTGCTGACCCTGCTGTTTGAGATACAAGACTGGGGATGAGAATTTTTGTACTTGCACTTTGTAGGTGCCGTGTGGTCCACCCATTTTGGAGAATTAAAGTGTGCATACTGAATTGATCCCAGAGTGCAACAGATGTTATTATGCATTTGTTACTCCTCTTATACAGAAATTAGATTTATGTTCAAACACTTCGGTGGCTTTCTGACTTTGGGTTAGCCCAGGGAAATAAAGTTTGCAGGTGGCACAATCAATCCCCAAAAACCCATTGTGCACACCATCTGTATATGCCCAGCACTTTCTACAACAACCCTTTTATAACTTGGGGGTGCGATCTTGTCTGCAATTGGTCATCGCATGTTACGACGGGAAAAACAGAAGACTTAATGCCCAAATTGTAAGGTTCTTCACTCAGCCTGTGAAGAAGTTACACCATAAACCCGACCATGAACTCAACATTTTAGCTACACTTCTTGCTCTTATCAATTTTTGTAAATTTTCTGATTGACTTTACAATGATGCTTATGCAATGCCTTTCATTACCAGGGTGGGCGATCTTGTTGGCAAGCTGTCCTCGCATGTTACAATGGGGATAACATTAGATTCAATGTATAATTTGTATTGAATTGAATAAGCTTTATTTCGATACATAGATATCATAAAAGCACATATGATTATAAAAATGTTGGCAATCATAAAAACAGAGATTAAGAAGTAACAGCATCGCCAAGGTTCCTAGGCAGATAAAATTTAAAACACATATAAACATAATAAATAGGACAATTGAGTTAAAAAGATATATCAGAATAATTAAACTGCATTACATTTGGACTGCGAGACGTTTAGATCTTAGAATCCAGGCCCACCTTAAAAACTTGGAGAGTGCACAAACATACAGGGTTCTGGTATCTGATCTAAGGATACGCAAGGCTTGATTATAGTTTCTGATCCCCATGTTTCTGCACAAAGGTTTAAGCCAAAATGACCTTGGGTGTTTATATTCCGGACAAGCAAATAGAATGTGTGCTATTGATTCAGGCTTGGTCTCGCAGAAAGGACAGAAAGGCGATGTTTGTAGAGGAGGTTTCCAGCGTGCGGTCAACTCACGCACTGAAAGTGTGCCCACCCTAAATTTAAAGTAAAGTGCGCGATCAAAGGGTTTCTGAATAGTATCAAGATAAGGCTCAAAGCGCAGTTCTTCTTTGAGCCTTAGGAATTCCATGGTGCATCTAGCACCATGGGAACATGAATTCCTCCTCGCGGTGACCCATCTCCAATAAATTAACTTCAATTCAGGTTTGGGTGGAGAAGTTCTATTTACCCAGGCATCCTTTAGGCCAAGGTCAAACAGTAAGGACTTAACATCCCTTAACCACTTGATCTTATGCCAACACGACATGGAAAGAATTTCGGACAAACCCTCAGCATACTTCGCGAGCTCCGGGGTGCGCCAGAGGCGGGCCCAAAGAAGGAGAGGGCGAACTCTTGCCGTATCCTTCAGAGCCTGGCACCGTAAATCCATCAGCAGGGGAGTGACAGGTGTACTCTGAGGGAGTGCCATCAATTCTTTAAGGAAGGTCGACTCGGATTTAGCGAGCTGATCAATATTATTCATACCCCATAGTTCAGCTCCATAAAGTGCTGAGCTTACGCCTCTAGCTTTATATATCGTAAGGGCGGGAGCTATTGGTCTAGAGGAGGAAGAACGATGCTCTCTAAGGAGGGCACCAGTAATCCGCTTGTGATTTAGGAGCATCTTGTGTATGTGTGATGACCACTGCATTTTGTCGGAAATACGGATGCCCAAATAGTCAAATTCTTTTACCCTTTCCAAAGCGGCTGAGTTTAGTATAGGGGGCCGACCTAACTTCTTTGGTGGATTCAGAATCAGGTATTTGGTTTTAGAGGAGTTTATTATAAGCCCTCTATTGGTACAAAAGGATTGGAAGCTGTTCAGTAGGGTTTGGAGACCCATAGGTGATTTGGATATTAGGAGAGTATCGTCAGCGAACAGGAGAGTTGGAATACGTTCGCCCGCCAGGGATGGTGCATCAGAGGGAACTTGTGCCAAATGCTCCACTACACCATTCACGTAAAGTGAAAATAGAGTAGGGGCAAGAACACATCCCTGTCGGACGCCCCTGTTCACTGGAATTTTCTCTGTTTTTTGGCCTTGAGAACCCCAGCGTACCTGTGCAAAATTCCCCTCATGTAATTTGTACAGAAGAGCTAACAAATATGGTGGGATCTTCATAGTGGCAAGGACATTCCAGAGGGTGGAACGGGGGACTAGGTCGAAGGCTGTTTTAAGATCTATAAAGGCAAGGTAAAGACTACCTTTCCCAAGAAAAACAACCTTCCAATAAATAAGGAGCAGTCTAAAGACTTGCTCAATAGTACCAGTCCCAGTTCTAAAACCCGCCTGGTAGTTCGAGAGGATGTTATTATCACTTATCCAAGATAACATCCTTTCCAGGATCACCTTTCCTACAACCTTCTGAGTTGAATCTATCAGGCTAATAGGGCGGTAATTGCCGGGTCATCCCTACCTCCCTTCTTAAAAATTGGAACTACCTCGGCCCCCTTCCAGGAGTCCGGGACCGGTGCTCCATTCATAATGGCATTAATTAAAGCTGAAAGAAGCTTCGCCCATCTTACTGGGTCGAGTCTAAGTATGTCCCCGGGAATACCATCAGGGCCTGCTGCCTTCTGGGGGACAATGGATTTGATGGCATTAATCACTTCCCCTTCACTAAAATGATCAAATGATGCTGAATCCTTGATGGGGGGAGCCTCCAAACAGGGAGGCTCGCCCTTACTCTCAGGGCAAAATGAATAGAGCTTGGAGAAATGGTCAAACCAAGCCGCACAGGGGATGTTACAAGTGATGAGATCTTGATCAGGTCTATTCTTTGTCCTAATAGTGCTCCAAAAGAGGCCAGAATCCCGCTTAAGGGAAGCTTCCTTTAGTGTCTGCCAATATGAGTCTTCCCAAGCCTTTTTAGCACCAGCCACACTAATCCTATACTCTCTCCTAGCCAGCTGAATCTCAGGAATGACTCTGCTTTTAAGGGCTGCAATTAAGGCCGATTTCTTCAACCTGCAATCTTTTGAGTACCAGCCTCCTACTGATTTCTGCTTCCCCCCCCCCTGCTAGTTGTCTACCTTTGCCTTTTACTAAAAATAAGGACCCCAAATCTTTAATGAGGCCTTGGAAAAGCGTAGAAACCTTAGCATGATAGGTCTCATGGGAGTATAGGGAGGCTAACTCTTCTTGTGCGTCACACAAGATGGATCCAATCGACTGGACTTTCATCTCATCGAGCATCACTTTGCGCCATTTAAGGCGTCTCTCACAATTAGATGGGCATACCTCAAGGGTAGTCATGAGTGGACCAACTTGAAAGATCATGGGGCCAGTGTCTTTCTCCCATAAAGGGTGTATGCTTAGGGATAGCTGATTGTGGTCGCTGTCCACAGACGAGATTACTTCCATGTCTTGGACAAATGGCCATAGTTTAAAATCAAGGAGGATGTAATCGATCCTTGAGGTGTGGCCTGTCCTGTTATAAGTGTGGGCACCATGTTGGTCCGACCGAGTTCTACCATTAGCCGCCCTTAGGCCAAACTCCAATGTCAAGGAGTTCATAAAAATAACTGACTTTGACCATCTCGTAATAGGAGGCAAAGATAATACGGGAATACCTCTTCTGGCATCGTCCTCCAGAAGCTCTGGGGAATCTAGCACGGAAAGAGGCTCAAAGGAGCAATTGAAGTCTCCTGCAATCAAAACATGAGAGGCCTGGGGACACTTGCGCAGTTCCTGTTCAAGGGACGTGAGAGTGGATGACAAAGCTCCCCCACTTAAGCCCCTAGCATAGACGTTAAATAAAATAAGGGACTTTTCACCCTGTGGTCCCTTGATAGTAATTCTTAATAGATCAGGGGAAATGTGGTTGGCCTGCTTGACAGTACATCTCAAGGAGATACTAACCCAGATGAGGAGACCGCCAGAGGGGCGGCCTCTCCCAGACGGGGATAAAACGGCCGGTTCAAAAAAGGTAGTGTAACCCACCATCTGGTGGGGTACTGTACTCCATGTCTCCTGAAATATACAAATACAATAAGACTCAATTAAAGAATTCCAAGCTGGGAGATCTAATTTGCTCGAAAGGCCAGCAACATTCCAGCTTAGGATCTTCAAAGGAAAGTCAATTTTGGAGGGATCACAGGGAGGTGAAGAAATAATATGATTAGGGACACCCTGTTGACAAGTGAATAGCGGGGCCAGTGGAGGGACGGCACTAAGCTGGGGATATAGACCAGGCTGTGACCACTGGTTAGAGTAATAAAATAAAGATGGATTAGAAGAGAAATCCGCAGACAATGCGAGAGGGGTCGTCATTGCATTATTAGAAGTCTCCCCTGGGGAAATACAGAGATCAGCCATAGGCAGGGTTCCATGTCAGTATGAGTCATTCTGGAAATGTGGTTCTCTATGTCTATCAAAAGAGGGAATAGCAAGGTCAGTAACTCTAATCAGCTGATCCCCATCATAGCACCCTTCATACGCTGTATGGGAAAGAAACCGTGAGTGCTGGGAATAAGAAAAGTCTGAATAAAATTGGCTTAGATCGTAGCAGCCTATGCCATTCTGAACAGGGCCAGCATGATGATTACAGATAAACCTTGGGACCCTTGGGTCTCTAAAATTTACAAGGATACAATCCCCAGATACATTTTTGCATCTATTACCCACCCAAGAGACTCTTCTGACGTAGAGAACATGACCATCCAAATGCCTCGGGAGCGGCCTGTTATTGTTCAGCCAGTATGTCGTTTTGTTTTTTAGTTCAGAGAAGGATTCACGTTTACCAGCTTTAAGATGGGGAACTCCCACTAAGACAACCACGTAAGGCAAACACTCGGGTGGTAAATTAATATGTGGCAAAACTTGCTGAGTGCTGGCAGAATTGTCATTCGAGGGGGCAAGAGCAGGGTTCACATCAGGAGGTATATGTTGATACGTAGTGGGCTCCATCTCGTGAGACGATGCTCCTGCACTCGCACAACGTGGTACCGGACCATAAACCAGAGCTTCTTTATTCTTTGGTTTGCAATTCCGAGAAAGGGAAGATGGTACTGATTTATGGGGTGCAGTGGAAGGTACGTTCTTAGGCCTAGTGGTTGAGATGGTATTAGAGTTTGACAAGATAGGCGGGGAGATAAGCTCACTTGACGCCATCGTTGTTGGTTGACCACTGTCACAGTTATCATGACCAATCTTCGCATGCAACTTGATCAGAGATTTAAGGGAGAAGAAATTATCTAGGGAGGCCTGTTCAAACCTCTCAAGCCTCTGAGACAGAGTCCTCACCCTTTCGATCAGAGGGAGCATAAAGGATTTAAAAAGAAGTTCTATTTGATCAATTATAGGAGATTGGGACTCGTGGCCAAGAGCACCTAAGTTGGAAGATGGATGTTCTACAGATGAAAAATCAAGGGCTGGGTTAGTAGGAAGCCTAGGCGAAAGGTGATTTCTCTGGGGGCAAGAGGAAAAAGGAACTGCACGTCCAGAGTTGGTATTATTATTATTACATGGCTTGGATTTTTGTTTCTTGGAAACTTTTTGGGGGTCCCCCTTATGGCCACTACCTACTCTTTTCCTTTTACTAGGAACAACTTTTGGTCCTACAGCAATAGGGGCCTCAAGAGGAGAGACAAGAGCGTGACCTGTTACTGGGTTAGCTGACGGCATAGGGAGAGCTGGATGAACTACCTGCGTGGGAAAGCAAGAAGAATCTAAATGAAGGGGAGGACCGTTAGTAGCAGAACTGTTAGTAATTACGTCTCCGCTAGGCTCCACAGGCTCCACAGACTGCGTAAGACATGGACTAGATGTAATAATCTGTGTAGGTCCTAACACGGGGGAGGCTGCTAGGGCTATGTTACCCAGTGACGACCTCTTAGTATACAACGGATCAAGTGATAGGCGCCGTTCCGTGATGGCAATTTCTTTTTCTAACACAGAGCAAGCACGTATAATAAAATGGTCTAAAGTGCCACTAATAGTACGATCACCAACCCCACCTCCCTTTCCCGAACGTGTGGACATAGCCATAATTGCAGAAGAAGTGATCAGTATTACACACAAACACAAGTGTCTATTGAAGTGCACTGTGCCAGGAGTTTTTACCAGAGTCAGCGTGATCTTCGTAGGAACCAAAGGAGATGACCCAGCCGTGAAAGCACTGGGTATGATAACACACACCGATATACAAGAGTCTCGAACAGTGCCAACAGACAGGCTATACCTTGAGCAGTGAAACGCAGATGTAAGGGGGATAGGCCCTGCCCTGCCTCCTCCGGCCCCGGACGGCCACAGACGGTCCCGCCCTTGTCCCGGGCTTCTCCCGGCGCCGCCCGCGCGCGTCTCGTGATGCGGGGGGCGTGAACAGTTAAGTAGCGCCTCCGGGCGCGCGATCTTCAATTTTCCCGCTTCCGGGTCCCCGGGAATCCTGGGCGTTGTGGTCCCGTCCCTCGCTCCCCCCGCACCGCGGTCGCGTTGGCAGGCGACGGCGGGAGGGAGACGTGGAAGCAAGCAAGAAGCCGGTAGCCCCAGGAGAGGAACCTCGCAGATGAGAAACAAGGACCTCGCAATCGTGGTCTATTCAATCAGCCAACAGCCCCCGCTCTGCCGGGGGCGTGAACAGTTAAGTAGCGCCTCCGGGCGCGCGATCTTCAATTTTCCCGCTTCCGGGTCCCTGGGAATCCTGGGCGTTGTGGTCCTGTCCCTCGCTCCCCCCGCACCGCGGTCGCGTTGGCAGGCGACGGCGGGAGGGAGACGTGGAAGCAAGCAAGAAGCCGGTAGCCCCAGGAGAGGAACCTCGCAGATGAGAAACAAGGACCTCGCAATCGTGGTCTATTCAATCAGCCAACAGCCCCCGCTCTGCCGGGGGCGTGAACAGTTAAGTAGCGCCTCCGGGCGTGCGATCTTCAATTTTCCCGCTTCCGGGTCCCCGGGAATCCTGGGCGTTGTGGTCCCGTCCCTCGCTCCCCCCGCACCGCGGTCGCGTTGGCAGGCGACGGCGGGAGGGAGACGTGGAAGCAAGCAAGCAGCCGGTAGCCCCAGGAGAGGAACCTCGCAGATGAGATACAAGGACCTCGCAATCGTGGTCTATTCAATCAGCCAACAGCCCCCGCTCTGCCGGGGGCGTGAACAGTTAAGTAGCGCCTCCGGGCGCGCGATCTTCAATTTTCCCGCTTCCGGGTCCCCGGGAATCCTGGGCGCTGTGGTCCCGTCCCTCGCTCCCCCCGCACCGTGGTCGCGTTGGCAGGCGACGGCGGGAGGGAGACGTGGAAGCAAGCAAGAAACCAGTAGCCCCAGGAGAGGAACCTCGCAGATGAGAAACAAGGACCTCGCAATCGTGGTCTATTCAATCAGCCAACAGCCCAACAGTAAATTATTCTAACTATGGACCCGACATTTTATCTCTATTCTTGCTCTTATCACCTTTTCACTTTAAGATTGATGTTATCACGATATTATGCAATGTTTTTTTATTAACCGTGCAATAATAACATTGAATTTGATCCTTGAAGTATAATTTGTATTGGACATTCCCCTCTCCACGCCTCCTGTTCAGGAAGGAGGGATCAGTTGAGGATGACTGCCAGAAGCACAATAAAGGAAGCACTGAATGTCCAAACAGGTGTGGCTTCTCTGAAGAGATAGCTAATGTGAGGTAGGGAAATGTATATGGGGTTATGTATGCTACTTCTATGATGCATATATAGGGCCACTGGTATAATGCGTTGCTGTGGCATTTTTCCATAATTGTGGATTTACCAAATAATTAATCAACATATGCTGCATAATCTGTAGATTTTTACAAAAAAAAATGTTCTAGCTCAAATAGATCAAAAGTTACTGTAAACATGAAAGCCCTTCGCTTACAAAAAAAATACAAACTGTGCCGGGTTGTACCACATAATTTGCACTTTTGCTGCATAATTGGCTCCTCTGCTGCATAATTTCAGTGGGTCTGTTTATACATACACAAGCACATGTACGTTGAACGGCTTTGCATATGATGACTCTGGTCATGATGCTCGACGTGTTTCTCATCATTAATCAGGGAATTGTTCCAAGTCCTTATCAAATCAGGTACTGACCAGCAAGTTTGTTACGTATGTTCTTTGTTGTAAATGTGCAAGCAATACACGGTGACTTTAAAACTACATATTATAGTAATTCTACGTAAATTAAAAATGATTTAAATATTATTCATCGTGGCAAATCCTACAAAGCATGTGTCCAGACACCGAGCAAACCTAAGTGGCACCTTGTGTTTTTATTTTTATTTGTGTGCATAGCAATATGGCGTTTAGTATGAGACCGGTGCTGGAAGAGTGAATAAAGAAAACCAATCTGCAGTGACGCCTGCCAAGGCAGGAGCGCGCGCCCTGCTGCTCGAATGTTAGTCAGGGAACCGCACGCTCCCATTTAAGGAATAATGCAGCGGAGGGAAGCCTGCTCTCGACTATGCTAAACAGTAATAATAATTTTAATGAAGTGTTTAATCTACCACAACACATGAACGTATAATGTTTATTCGGAGGCCAATAATTCTACTTTAATTTCCAGTGCTGTAATTTGGAGAGAAAGGAGATAATGATTTTGTTCAGGCAAACGGTAGATTCCAGCATGCCTGCAATTGCAGTTTTAGCAGAACCCTGTAGTTGAAAATTAGCAATTGGAGACATTTTATTTGTTGCAATTGAAATCACATACTTTAGATAAATAAATATCACCTCAGAAATGTAACACCAGTCCCGAAGTCGCTCCGGGAGGGGGTGTATGTTACAAGTTGTCAAACCTCCTCGCGCGCTGTTTTCATTCTAGGTGAAGTCACCCGAGTTGAATAAACTGGAATATACCTAAACGCCGTGTAATCATAGAAGGAGTACGTGTGCGGTGCACCCTTTTTGGATCTTTTTGTGCAGGTTTCCTTCGCAACGGACTGAGGAGATTATTTAATTTGTTTCATTAATATAAACCCTACCATGGAACCTCAACGCAGTGGCTGACTTTTATTTTATGTAGCGCCCATTAAAGGTGTTCAGCCTCTTGCTAAGCGCTCCCAATTTTGATATATATTTTGTGGTGGGTTTGTATCACAAAAGGGACCCAAACTGGTGCAAAATGTTTATTTAGGAATTAATTTCAGTGCAGATAGTGGTGGAAAGATGTCTGAAAGTAAAGCGATGCAGCGACCTCGCTCTGCTTTGTATTACTTCACATCAATGGGTCGTTCCAAGGGTGGTGCATCGGCATTCCCATGCGCCACTCATGGTTATTGAAGTAAAGTCCTATTTACTAACAATGGTAGTCAAGGCTGTGCAGCAAAAAACATAGTATAAGGTCTGTCTAGGCATAGTGTTTTGTACTGGAAGGCTAACGTTCAAGTATAAATCCTATTCAGGTCATGACGAAGTGACCTTTACACTATGGAGAAAAGGTGTATGCGTGGCACTAGGCAGCCTCGTTGCACGTCAGCGCTAGGAGAGCAGGACAGTACCTTACCTTTGCAGATATGGCACTGTCCTGCTCTCGTCCCCAATGCAACAAAAGGGCTTGCTGAACTGCATTGTGGGAGTTTTTTGTAACTTACCCCACAACCAAGTTATGTTGCGAGTATGTCTGTTAGCCATTTCGATCAGGGTATCTATTGGTATTAACATGATCCTGGTGCTCAAAGGCAAATGGGACTCCACTGTGAAGGTCTATCTAAGTTTGAATCAAACCGAATAGGTGCGGTGAGAACTAAGATCTTGAGTTACCTCACTAGGATCGTGTTCATACCAGTAGATATCCTGATCGAACCGGCTAACAGATATACTCACGTATATCCTATATCTGCAATTTTCACCTGACGAAGCGACTGGAGTCCCGAAATGCATTAGGCTCACATTTGGATTGTGATTTTTCGGAATTCATGAATCTGTTGTTTTACTTGAATGTACTGAATATATAATTTGCAAAACACGTATTTGATTAATGCTCAAAGATGTAAAGAGCACACAAAGAAAAAAAAGTTAATCTCTGGTTGAAATTGAAGTGATGTATTAAATAATAATCATGTTGTGAAACAATGAAAAAACTGCTGATATATTGTTTAAAAGGTGTGCACACCTTAGTCCAAGATGCAGGCTGCTTCTTGGCCTTCTTTCAGATATGCATCCCGTGTTAGGCAGACACAATAACCCCCGCATTTGCCCCACTCCCGCTTTCCTTGTCATAAATAAGCCAACGTAGACTTGCTCTTGTGGTGGTCATTGTTGGCCGCAGTTTATAATGCATACCCATAAATACATATTCTTACTGTTGTACATCCTGCCATAAATCATTATTGCTGAGCTGTCATCCTGTGTTTTGTTTTGCTTGCATCTCGTTATACATTGTGTTTGCAAAATCATATGTACATTGGACACATTGCATATAGACTGACAGTTCGTTACATGGTCATTTGCAGGCTTGTAATGTCTCTTGGCCATACTGGGTCGTTGCTTCGTTCGGTTGGATTTGCCCTTCCAGGGTATAGCTTTTTGTCCCGGTTATAGGCCACAACTCGCTACCTTGCCGCTTCTTGTTGTGCCCTGCCATCCGGTGGGGGCTGGGCAGCGAGCGCCGTCTCCGATAGCTACCCCCATGTGGTAGGCCAACTCACCCAGCCGTAAAACATCCCAGAGTGAGTGGTCCTAACCACCGGCCATAGGCCAACTCACCCAGCCATAAGGCATCCCAAGGTAAGTGGTCCTATTCCAGCGCACCGCCCTCCGGTGTGCCTCCGTACCAACCATTATCCCTGTAGTTTTCTCGCCACGCCGCCAGGGAGGCTTCCTTCTTCCTGCGGCTCCCCCCTTTCCCTGTCTTCTATATTTGCAACCCGCCAATGCCATTGCGCCCCAAAGGTTGCTCCAGAACACTTCCATGCCCCTCTCGGACAGGTGCACCCCGTCCTTTGCATAGAACTCGGGCCAGCCTGTGTGGATGAGGCTGTGCCTAACCGACTCCAGCCTGTTGGTTCTGCAAAATTTGCTCACGGTTAGGTTAAGTTTTTTCCTCGAGTACTCCACCGCGCTCTGTGAATGTGCCCCACGCCATTCGTTCCTGCTGATCAGTTCCGACCATATGATGGCGGTGTCTCTGAATAGTATACACACTTGAGAGGGAGGGACAAGGAGCATAGAAGAAGAGAGAGGGGTAGGTCCTGTACCGATGCTCCTAGAGTAAGTACACGTACAAATGAGGTAACAGTTCCTAAGAAAAACAGTGCCACTATGGTCTACTGTGAGGCGAGAGATGGACAGAGCTAGGGGTGGGCTGTGGATAAGGTTCGAGGATAAAGGTGTAGTGAAGGCCAGATACTCCTGGGTGGTACTAGAAGTGCCCTCATACACCCTTGCGGGTGCAAAGCATCATCATCGGGCGGTGCTCCTCGTGGGGGGGGCGCTGCAGTCCCTCACGGGCCCTTCAGGAGGGCTCTTTGTCGGAGATCTTTTAGTGGAGTCGCCGTAGTTGTGCGTGCGGGGGTGTGGGGTAGGGGAAAAATAGTGTAGTGGTGAGGCTAAAAAGACCTTGTGGTACCCAAACAATTTATTAGTGGGTCCGTAGGGTCTGGTAAAATCTAACGGGGGATAGTGTATAAATGACACTCTGAGTAGGGGAAGGCTAGATGTAAATAAGCCCCACTGCTCTCGTCCTCAATGCACCGCAACCTCACCAATCCCCTTTGCCAGCTTGGTCTGTCTTTGAACGCCGCAGTAGCAGCTCTATCTCCCCCGGTCTTGGTGTGACGTCCCCTGCTTGGAGGCAGCTTTCTGCCGGGCCTGCCCTCGCAGGAGCCACCAGCTCGCTGATGCGAAACGCCCCAAAGAATGCGGTGGCGAAGGCCGCCCTGAATAGCTGCTGCTCCTAATGGTCATTTGTGATGTCTTGCAGCACCCCCAGCATGGCCCTTAGCTTGGCGAAGTCTATCGGGCGTCTGATATCCCTCCTTGCGCCCTCAGTTCGCTTCCACCCCTTCATTGCTGCCTTGGTGTAGTATGTGGCCACAGGGTCCAGCCCAGTCTCTAACCTAGAGTAGTATGCCACTGCTGACAGGTGTGCTTGTGTCCATGACCTGGACTTCTGGGAGTTAAACTCCCACTGTATGAACTGCTCTGCTGCCCTGCGGGTGGCTCCTGTGTCGCCTAGAGACTGTATCCCTCCTATTCGCATTACAGTACTGATGTATGTTCTGTATCTCCTAACAGCTGCCGGGATGAGGGCTTGGCTGACCAGTTCTGGCAAATCTATCCCGCCAGGTCCCACAGGTGGCCAGGGCAAGGGGTCATGTCCTGCTCTGCGCCGGGCGCCAGTTCCCAGAACTTCTCCATCCGTGCGCGGGACAGGGTGTCTGCAATCTCGTTGTCCACCCCTGGCACGTGGCACGCCCGCAGCTCTATGTTGCCCTCCAGCTGTAACTTAACCAATCTGCGCATTAGTCGAAGTGTATCCGGGCATCTGGCTGTGCCCCAATTAATCGCTTGCACTACCCCTTTGTTGTCGGACCATAACGTCAGCTTCATGCTTTGCAGTTCGCACTTCCAGACCGTGAGTGCGACTATGATGGGAAATAGCTCCAGGAAGGTGATGTTTTTGGTCACGCCTGCCTTGCGCCAGCTATCGCGCCATTCCCCTGCGCACCATCTCCTGCCCAGGATTGCCCCGAAGCCCGTGCTGCCTGACACATCGGTGTAGAGCGCGATCTGTTTGTTGGTCACCCAGCCTTCCTTCCATATCAGTAACTCGTTGAAATCTGCCAGGAACGTGTCCCACATAGCTAGGTCCTTCTTGACCTCTGCTCCCAGCCTGACGTGGTGATGCCTGTGTGTGAGCCCCCTTGTCAGTTGAGTTAACCGCCTGGCGAATACCCTGCCCGCTGGGATTACCCTGGCCGCAAAGTTCAGTTTGCCAATCAGTCACTGCAGGTCCCTCAGTGTCGCCTTGTCCTGCCCGCATAGGTTCCTGATTTCCCCCTTGAAATCCTCCCCCTTCTCCGTGGGTAGCCTGGAAGTGCCAGCAACGGAATCCAGTTCTATTCCCAGGAAGGTGATTGTTGTTGCTGGGCCTACCGTTTTTCAGCTGATAGTGGTACCCCTAATTCCCCAGCCAGTTTTTTAAATGCTGCTAGGGTGTCGCCCCACTCTGTAGATGCAGCGGGACCTGTGAACAGGAAATCGTCCAGGTAGTGGAGTTTCCCCCCTCCCGGGTGTCTGACGTGTAATGCCCATTCCAAGAAGGTGCTGAATAATTCGAAATAGGCGCATGACACCGAGCACCCCATGGGCATGGCCTTGACGAAGTATAGCTTGCCCTCCCATTGGAACCCTAGCAGATGAAAGTTTGTGGGGTGGACTGGGAGTAAGCGTAAGGCAGCTTCGAAGTCCGGCTTTGCCATGAGGGCCCCTGGGCCCGTTGCTCTGACTAAGTCGATGGCGTCATCTATTGTGGAGTAAGACACTGAACACACCCCTGCGTCAATCCCGTCGTTCACTGTGGCACCGTCAGGGAACGATAAGTGGTGGATTAGCCGGTATTGGCCTTGTTCCTTCTTGGGGACAACCCCCAATGGGGAGATAACTAGATCCCTGACCATGAGATCCAGCAGGGGGCACTCAATCCTACCCAGGGCCCTCTCCTTCTCTATTTTCTTGGTGACTACCCCTGGATGCAGCAGTGCCGATTTCAAGTTTCTGCTGCTGCTTTGGTGGGCGGGGGTCTCGCTTGTGCTTGCACCCTGCAGCTGGGTGCCCCCCTCCACAGGCAGAGAAGATGTGTTGGAACTTGCATGCCGCCCCGTAGGTACATTCGTTGGCCTCAAACTTCCAGCAGATAGCTGGTGTCCCACTGCTGTGAGGGGCCTTCCAAGAGCTGAATTGTTTGGTCTTATGAAATGACCTCCCTTTTCCCTCGTGGGGGGGCCCTCGAAAGGACTGCTCGTTTCTACCCACCCATGGTTTGGCTTCTCGCGCCAGCATCATCTTGTGTATGAAACCTGAAACATCCTCCTCATTCCACTCCATTTCTGGGTGCGTCTGCATTTTTAGCCTGAAACCCTTATCATATTCTAGCCATGCATCACCTGGGAACTGTCTCTGCGTGTTGTATATGTTGGACTCTTTGCCGAACCACAATGCATTGGATGCTACGCTGTTTGCTGGGGGCTGGATGCTGAACACCTCACACACAGGACTGCGAGGACCACGGAGCATTGCGCTCCTCTAACTCTGTTCACCTGGTTCCTCTTCCCGTCAGGTTCCTCCCACCTCTGCCACGCCTCGCGGCCCCCGCTGCGCGGGAGCCGCTCGTTGACCCCGAGAGCATAAAACCTTGGCTGGGGCTCTTCAACAGTGGGACTCTTTGCCGAACCACAACGCATTGGATGCTACGCTGTTTGCTGGGGGCTGGACGCTGAACACCTCACACACGGGACTGCGAGGACCACGGAGCATTGCGCTCCTCTAACTCTGCTCACCTGGTTCCTCTTCCCGTCAGGTTCCTCCCACCTCTGCCACGCCTCGCGGCCCCCCGCTGCGCGGGTGCCGCTCGTTGACCCCGAGAGCATAAAACCTTGGCTGGGGCTCTTCAACAGTGGGACTCTTTGCCGAACCACAACGCATTGGATGCTACGCTGTTTGCTGGGGGCTGGACGCTGAACACCTCACACGCGGGACTGCGAGGACCACGGAGCATTGCGCTCCTCTAACTCTGCTCACCTGGTTCCTCTTCCCGTTCACGCCCCTTACTCCTCCCCCGGGCTAAATCCAGTCTTCGTCCAAGCGCGCTAGCGGTACGCGCGCGGGACGACGCCCGGGGCGAAGACCGGGCAAAGAGCGGGCCGTTTGTGGCCGTTCGTGGACGGAAGTGGACGGGACGGGCCCATATATTGTATACTGACTGAGCATAATCTTAGCCGCCCTGCTCCAGACCCTGTTTCTATCTCTGTAACTGTTGTACACAGTGATGTCGTCTCTGAGGTCAGGTAGGAAATTAGCTCAGAGTAGTACTGGGGGCTGTGTTTCAGGGACGTTAGACAATTTTATCACTAGAGCTGCCCGGATTCTTGAACGTGAAATTGATCTAACAGAAAAAAGACTGTCCCTTGATTTGTCTTCTAAAAGATCCTCTCTGGGCAACCCTATGACAGTCCCCTCTCCTGTCCCTAGGCCCCCACAACCTATTTCCGATCATACAAAGAGTAATGAGCTTGGTTTGGATACTGGCTTAGCAGCAGGCCCACTGGTTAACACTCTAATTACAACACCTGGTTCTCCCCCTTTTGGTCTGCCCCCTACTGTCTTAGATAACCATTTACAGCCCTTGGTTGTTCTGCCTGGTCCCGCTACCTTGTCACTGGGTGCTCCGTTACCGTTAGACCAGGGGACGAACGCATGTGGGGTAGTGCTTCCAAAGGGCAATTCAGCTAACAATACCAAAGTGCCCGCTGTCTCGGTTCCCTGCCCCGATCCCATCCCCCCAGCGTCACAGGCTACTCCTGCCGCTGACGTGAGTTCCGTGCTCATTTCTTGCCCAGTGCCCTTATCCACCACACCTTCCTTGCCTGTCGTCCATGCTGAGGCTTTAGAGCAGCTGTTCAAGGCCTTTTTTACACCACTATATGAGAAAGTCAACCGTCTTTCTCAAGTAGTCGACAAACTAGAGGTTATGATGCATGCCAACATGGTAATAATTGAGAAGCGTCTAGCTTCCCCTTTGCCTTCTGGGCCTACATTATCTTCTGATGTAACTACTGTGGCTGAGGCCGCTCAAAATGGCATTATCCCCATGTCTGGAATTCCTCCAGCCCCCCTGCTCCCTCTGTCCCCCTCACAAACACCCCCACCAGTCACCTTGTACCACTTCCCACCACGTTCCAGATAGCAATGCTAATAATAATAGAAGCCAATCCATCATTAAGCATTCCCACGTTCAGGGCACTGCTCCTTTTTCAGAACTTCCTCGCATTAATCTTCCGCCTGAGTCTCATCCTTATACTGCTATTCTGGTGGGTGTTCCCAGTCTTTCGCAGGGTAAGGCTGAGTCCCATAGTGAGTTAAAAAACAAGGTTACCTATTGGTTGAATTGTAATAGGCCTCTGCCCCCTTCTTCTTGTGCAGAAATATTGACTGTTCGTAGGGTTTGTTGGTTGGGCAGTGGGGTTAAGGGAGTAGAGGGGGACTGTGTGCTTGTGAATTTCCGTGATCCCAGGGTGGTGCGTTATTTATGTTCCTACCCTAACATCTCGAGTGCCCCAGGAATTTTTGTTACAGATTTGTCTTATTTCTACCCCCCTGTACCTCTCCAGCAGTTTAACGCTGGATCACTTGGTTGGGAGATGGTCCCTAGGGGTTCTCGTAGAGTACAGGGACTGGATTTCCACCTTCCACTATCCAACCCATATGCCCCGCTGAGTGACTTGGATGGGGTTGATTGACCTCTTTGCAGCCATAGCCCCGTACCTTATAGGCCCAGTGGTCGGGGTATGCATGAACGATCCCGCATGGACAAGAGGATTTCACCACCTGGTCTTTCTTGTGACCGGTCACATACACACCCCTACAAGCCCCTTGTTACACTTGCAGTTTTGGAGAGCTCTGATTTATCCCTGTCATGTGCTCCCTTTACCACCAGTTGCATATGCTCTGATGTGGCATCTGACATCGTTGGCGTTGAATTCCCTTCTGTGCCTACAATACCTTTATGTTCCCCAATTCCCCGGGGATCTCCTAGTTCTCCAACTTTACATTGCACCCCAGTTCCCCTGGCCCCTCCCAGCTCCCCTGCCCTCTCCCTGGTTTCCTGGAACATTGCGGGTCTTCACAGCAAACTAAATAATGAGGACTGGTCTGCTTGGGTCTCTACCCATGATATCCTGGCTTTCCAGGAGACATGGGCTGTTGACCCTGTATGTTATCCTGGGTATGTAAACTTTTCTAAGGGGGCAACAAGTAACCCTAGGGGTCGTCCCTCTGGTGGTCTCTGTTTCTGGGTTAAGCAAACCTTGAAGTACAGCCTAACTGAACTGTCTATTGACAATCCAGACCTCCTGATTATCTCGCTACAGAGTAATGATGAACCCTTAATATTACTAATTAACATTTACAATCGGGGTCTTCCAGGAGGTCGTGGAACTAATACATTCTTACAACTGGATGAGTTCCTGGAGATAGTTGATCCTAGCTCCAATGTATGTATTATAGGTGATCTCAACTGCTGTTTTGAGCCGTTATACCCAGAATGTGATTCTTTGACCACGGAAATTGATATTATTTGGAACATACCCTTTCTTGCCCTCACTCCTATTAAACGCTGGAGCGAATCTGCTGTTCAGTGGACGAGTTTATGCCTCGAACGTGGTTATAGAGCTGCCAACGGACGAACCCCCTCGGATCCGTCGGGCAAAGTGACCTTTTCCGATGGCCGAGGACGTAGTAGTCGAATAGATTATGCTCTAATAAAAGTGGAGCATTGGCATACTCTGGGTGACATGATGATATTTGAGCGTATTGAGAGTGATCACAACCCCTTGGTTCTGACACTCCTGCTCAGTCCCCAGCTTAGAGGGACCCAAACCGAGATATTGACAGCAAATGCCCTCTTAACCAACAATCATCGTAGAGTGCGGTGGGATAGAGTTGCTCTCGATAGTGCCATACTCTCTGAGATAGGTGATAAAGTCTCCTCAGCAACTGTAGCTTTACAGTCTCTTAGGTCTGAAAACGGCGACTTTGCCGCTGCTACTAACATACATACCAATCTGTTTTTGGACCTAAAATCCATCTTTTCAAAACCCTGCAAGGCTATGCCTTCCAAGATCCCTAAGCAAAGCTCTTGGTATAATAAGAACTGCCGAGACTCATATAATGCCCTGAAAGCTGCTATCGCTTCTAAGGACCTGGCCACTATAAGATCCACGAGAAAACTTTATATCAGGGCCAAAGTCCAGGCGAAGCGTGACTGGGATAATGACCATTGGTGTGCCCTATTAGCAGCAAGTAAATTAAGGAACCCAACATTGTTCTGGCACACCTTGAAGTGGGGTAATACTTCTAACTCACAGGCTCCTTCCAACAATGTTTCTCCGGACAACTGGGTATCCCACTATGAATCCCAGTTCTCCGATGCTGATATGGCAATTACATCTTCTGAACCGCTTTGTTGGGACTCGCTTAGATCTTCTAACCTTGAGTTTGACGTTGATGAAGTTGAGATGGCAATTTCGAGGGTCCCCAATGGCAAGGCTCCTGGCATCGATTGTGTCCCTGCGGACCTTTTTAAATCCGATTCTGGCATTTGGGCCCCCTACATCGCTCTCTTAGCTAATGCTCTAGTTAAAGGGGCCCCTATCCCCGACTCATGGAAGGGCGCTGAGATCCTGCCCATCTATAAAAAAGGTGATCGTTCTTGCCCGGGCAATTATCGCCCCATTAGTCTTATTGACTGTGTACAAAAAATTGTAGCAAGAATGATTTTGGTAAGGATCCAGCTCTGGGCTGAGCAGTTTGATATTATTTCGCCTCTACAGGCAGGCTTTCGATCGTGCATTAGTACCATTGACCAGGCTTTTAAGTTTCAACTAATTGTCTGGAAAACGGTTTATCTTTGCAATGGCACAATCTATGCAGCTTTTGTAGACCTTCGGTCTGCCTTTGATTTGGTCAATAGGACTAAACTTTGGGGTGAATTAGCAGAGCTAGGACTATCTTCAGACCTTCTAAACATCATAATTAGGTTACATGACAATAATTTTGCCCAAGTTCGCTGGGGTAACCAAGGGCAGGTTACTGACAAGTTTAATGTTAATCGAGGCGTCAGACAAGGGTGTGTCCTTGCACCCACATTATTCTTACTATTTATTAATAGAGTTGTCCAATATTTTTCTAACAAATCTACAGATGCCCCCACACTAGGAGGGTCCAAGGTTCCGCTGCTTATGTTCGCGGACGACACCCTACTCCTCTCACAAACTTTGTCCGGGCTGCAGTCGGCATTGAACCTATTTTCTTCTTTTTGTTCCGACTGCGACCTGTCAGTTAACGTTTCAAAAACCAAATACATGGTCTTTAATAAAGGGAAACCTGTGAGGGGCCAGGTGACCATGGATAGTGGTGTTTTGGAACGCACAAATGTTATGACTTACCTGGGTGTTTTATTTGAAAATAAGTTGAACTGGGGACCCCAAATAGACGCTCTCTCTCTTAAATTTGCCCAACTATCCGGCTGTTTGATCAGGGAGCAAAAGCAATCCCAGGCTAAAATGATTGGTCCTCCGATCAAGATTTTTGAAGCCAGAATTAATTCAGCAATTTTATATGGTGCCGAATTATGGGGTCATACTGATCTTTCCTCCCTGGTTATAGCCCAAAACAAATTTTTTAGAAACTAACAGGACTCCCCAGCTCAACGCCAGTGAAACCACTTCTTTTGGACCTTGGTTGTTGTTCATTTGATGACATTGCCAGGTTTAAACCTCTGGCTTATTGGAGGAGGCTATGGACAGTCCCCGAACTGGCTCCCTTTGCCAAAGCCTTTATGGACGTCCGTTGTATCTTGGGGGCGGGTGTCCTACCTTGGTGTAAACATGTTAGTCTTTTATTGGATTCTATGGGCTTAGACACCCTTTGGTCTGACCCAGCTAACAGCTCTTTTCCCCCCAAACAAAGTTTTAAGACCCTCTATTGGTCTTTGATTTCCCAAAAACACATGTTATCTGTTTCCCCTGAGTCCCTGACTGGAAAATTCTTTGAATTTAAACTAACTCCTGTTTTCGAAGAGTATTGGGATATTATTACCAGGCCTAGTGACAGAAAACTATACCACCAATTCAGGGTAGGCTCCCTTCCCATCAACTCATTCACTAAAAAATGGAAGGGTGGCTCCCGTGATATCTGTAGGTGGTGTCCGGACTGTGTTGAATCAGTTGGCCACATATTCTTTGCCTGCCCGGCCTATGTTGCACCACGGGCTAAATGGCTAAAACCACTTTGTCAGAATATGGGCACTCGGCAAGGTTTTGTAGCACTTAACATTTTGCGATTTGATACCAATGAGTGTGTTGTAATCGCTGTGGCTAAATTCCTTGGCTGGGTCTGGATTATTCGCAACAAGTCTTAATAGCCACCTGGTATGATGCTGTGACTTTCCTCTTCCTTCTCAGTGTTTTATGATCTATGTCTTTTTTCCTGTTTTAAATGACATTGTATTTTAAATTTTATGCTTGTAAAATGTCTTTTATGATGAAATTTTATCGAAATAAAGACTACATGAATTGAAAATTGAATTGAATTGAAATTGAATTGGATTCTTACAGCCAAAGGTCGGCCGCACAGCGCTGGAATTTCTCCATCATAAGGCAGGCCATAATCCGGAAAGCGTATAGCCAATTATCAAAACTCCTCTCTTTCCGCTCTTTTCTCCGTTCCCTTTTGTCTTCATCTTTTTTATCACAGGTGGTCAAGTCGAGCCCATCTAACTGTATCTCCAGGAGTGAAAAAATATCAATGAACTCCTTTCTCCAGATCCTCTCTTTGACCGCCGGTGGTATGAGGCTAGCGAGCCCTGTGGCCCTTGTCATTAATGACGCTGGGCCCAGTGAGGGACGCATATATGCATCGGGTGCCGCTAGAGTGGGGGGTGGGACGGGCGTGGGTGGAATACTCCCCAAGCCATTGTTGGCAACCCTCCCTCGCTCTACCCCTCTATGACGCTCTGCCACCCTAATCACTGCCGGCGCACGTGGCGTGGGTCTATCAGATGCCAAGGTAGCCCCGTGCTCTCTTCGTCTGCCTGGGCCCCTACCCCATCTGGCCCTCCCATGCCACCTTGTGCCTGCACGCCTGGCGACCCTGCTTGCCTGCCTAACCCCTGAAGAAACATTGGTGCCATAGTCTTGAAACATTCCTGTATAATTGTACTTATATGCTCACCATTCGTTGCTGTGTCTGTTGACCCCCTGGTCGGCCCCGCCGCGCTGGCTACAGGTGGCTGGGTCTTCCTTGAGGGGGCCTTCTTAGAAGACCCTGCCTCTGCGAGCTTGGCCGGCACTCTCCTCTGCCGTTTCTCTGCCGGTGCGACGGGCATCGTCTGGAGCTGGTGACTTGGCCCCTCTTTCCGGTCGTCCTGCAGGCGGGTGTCCAGCCAGTCGTGACCGTGGACCTCGGAAGCCGCCCGGATCCGCCGCACCAAATCGTCAAGATCCTCCTGCTGCTTCTTCCCACGTTTGCCATACTTCTCGCCGCCGCTGCCTTTGTGCGGGGTGCTGCCGCAATTCAATGCACCAAAACGCTGTTGTCTAACCCCTTTAGTAAGGTTTGGGTGCAGCTGGTTCTGCTGCGGGGTGCTGCCGCACACGTATGCACCAATACACTTCGCAATATTCTGCAGTAGCCCACCTGTAAAATAGTCCAAGCCAATTCCACCTGTTCTTTTGTTGCACACTTGGCCTTGCCCACGTTACCTTGCGTGCCAAAGTCTCAGTCGCCCAAGCATTAGGCCACCGTGCCTATTGTGAGCTGTGCACCTTAACTGGTGTGTGGCCCTTTAAGAACTGTTCTCCCCGTGTGCTCCGCCCCTCCTGTCACTGTTGCTGGGAGTGGGAGTCTGCCGGCTGCCTCTCTGGACGGTGCATTGAAAGGCCAGGGATTGAACACCTATTTTTCAGAGTAAGCTTCGATGACCTTAACCATTAGCCCGGTGTGACGCTTCAGTCGGTGATAGCCGTGAGCGGCGTGCAGCCGGCAGCCGCCGCGGTAAGTTCGTATCGGCCTACCTTGCGGCCGCTGTTAGAGAGGCTCCCGGTCCGCGGTGGCCGTACTGTTCTTGGCGCCGGGGTGGGCTCCCGGTTGTCCCAGTTCTTGGGGGCGTAGCGGAGGCCGGGGTGGGCTTCCGGTCGTCCGCTGCTGCAGCGCTTGTCACGTTGGTGAGATCGAGGTGGCCGGGGTGGGCTCCCGGTCTTCCTCACAAGCGACGCTGAACGTTGAGGGGGTCGAGGCGGCTGGGGTGGGCTCCCGGTCGTCCGTCACAGCGCAATCGTTGGGGGGTTATAGCAGCCGGGGTGGGCTCCCGGTCGTCTTCAGCTGCGGCGCTGGTCGCTGATGGGTCACGTCGGCCGGGGTGGGCTCCCGGTTGTCCTCCGTCACACCGCAGTCATTGGGGGGGTTACGGCGGCCGGGGTGGGCTCCTGGTCGTCAGCTGCGGCGCTGGTGTGTCGCGGCGGCCGGGGTGGGCTCCTGGTCGTCGTCCACCGCAGGGTATCGCCAATGTCGAGGAGGCCGGAGTGGGCTCCCGGCTGTCCTCTGCTTCGCCCGTTCGTCCTCCGTACCCCCGCTCACCCTGATCGCCGGCAGCACTTCGCCCTAATCTCCTTTCACCACGATAACGATTTCCGATGCTGCTCCCCCGCTCCCCAACAGATAGGAGCAGCGCTTATATCCCCTCCAGGTGCTGCGCCGCCTTTCCTGACCCCCCCCCCCCCATTGGGCAGGCCCTTTAGGCCCCTTTCCACGGCGGCCTCTGCTCGAGGGTGTAGCACACAGATCGCTTTCCTAGTTCTTTAGTGAGCACATATCACCAAATAAATTGGTGTGCACAATCTACACATCTTTAGCACTTGCCACCAGAAACACTTTCTTGTTGTTCAGAAAGCAGGTCCATCGTGCAAACTCTGAGACACAATTGGTGATCTGTGCTTGCATGCTGAGCCTGCTCAATGCCTAATTCATATTCAGCTAGGGTGGATCACGGTTTGAATAAAGTGATTGATGCTCTACCCTGGTGTAAGATGGACACATTCTGTTCACTATACCCAAAGCGGATTCAGGCAAGAGCTGATTGATTTTGGGTACCAATACCGAACCCGCTGACTTGAACTCATTGTTGATACAAACGCTCAATAGAAATCAGTATCTAGATGGAATGCTTTCAGAAGCCAGAGCATCCTCGTTATAGGCTATCAGAAGAGGGCTTTTGTTCTGGGTAAAACTAGGCTCAAGACTCGCAGCCCTAAGATTTATTTCTAAGACCCTCAGTAAAGGTGAAAGACCAGTGATTGAGTCAGCAGATGGGATGAAACTGACACCTTATAAGAGGTCATTTATCTCCCAATATTTGGTGCAGTAGTTGTGACATCTTCGACTCGGTTGTGGCATTCCATGTAGGCTGTGAGATCAGCACAGAACATCTGTGTGTCCGTTTCAGTTTAACAGTAAGTGTTCGACTTTGCAGTCATTTCTGCTGAAGTGTGAGGTGCTGATGAGGCGCTCTCATAAATAGTCTTACCATCCACCTTCCGCTTATCTTTCTTGCTTACTTTCACAACAGTGATAAATCTCTCTTCAGTATGCTTGAATAACTGTAAACAAACATGTTTTTGCATGACTTAATATGCTACTGCAAACTGTGAGTGACATAGCAATAGTGAATAATTAGGAAAACGCTTAAGGAGGGAAGCAGGGAGGGTTGCTGCCTTGAGTTAAGGTTTCTATCTTGAAAACAGCAAGGAGGGTAAGAAGTCCTGTGCACAGCTAGAGACCACTCCGGTGAACCACCGCACCCATGTTACAAGAGCTTTACGAAAAGAAGCATTGGCAAAGTCAAAAGATCTAGTATTTGAAAGGATTTAGCTGAACTTTTGAGTTTGTCTATGCATGTTGCGTATGCTGTGCAGCATAAGTAAAACGAACAAATACCTGTAGCTAGTGCTGTTCAGCCTCAGCAAGATAAAAAGCCAAAATCTGACCCCAGTATCATGGTGTATGCATACGCTGGTATCACCATGCATATGCCTGATAAAGTCATGTTTCTAGAGTTTCTTAGAAAGAATCATCACACTACATACCAGTTTACAGCAAAGCTGTAATTATCAGTTGTTGGGGAGGTCGTGTTTTCAGTGAAAAACATCTAGGAAACCAGTCCTAGGTTGCTTGTATTCCGGTTCAGGGAGGACCTGGCTTAGCATTTCGGGCTGGACTGTTCCCATTGGAGCAGGGTCAAGACTGGTTTGCGTATGACTGGATCCAAACTGAGGTGGCATGCTGGGTGAAAAACGATGGTTTGGGATGCGGCCAGAGCGATTGCCATTGGCTGATATTAATCAAGCATTCCATCCATCACCTTGTTGTTGCTGCACTTGACGCCCTTAGTGCAAAGGGTATGACCAGACGTGGGTCCTGTGCCGCGGTAATCCAGCTATACCTGGTTCAAGAGCTCATAATAAGGCCAAAACCGGCCCTAGTCTGCTTGTATTCGGGTTAATCGAGGACCTGACCTGGCAGTTCAGGCTGGACTGTCAGTGAAGCAGGGCCAACACAGATTTGTGTGACTGGGTCCAGACTGATGTTGCATGGTGGACATAAAATAATGCATCAGGTTGTGGGCCTAGCAATTGCCAGTGGCTCAGATTAATTCAAGCATTCCATCCATCTCCTTGTTGTTGAATCCATCATAAAGCAGCAGCCATTTTCGCTGGTGTCTGAAGTGTGGTGGCATTTGCATGTGCATCTGTCACCACGCATGAAGCGAGTTACAACATGATGCAACAGCTTTTTTGGCTCATAGCCTCAAGTGTTGCAAGTGCATATGTCACCATGGACGCATGCACATATGTCATGAGATTGGAGAAATTTTTGCTTTTTTTTAAACTTACTGTTTAAAAATGGTGGATTACATGTGCGCCAGTGATATCTCAAGAGGGTGTTCCCTCATTTTAATGGAGGCATGGCACCATGCAAATGAGGAAATCTCTTTGCCTCTATGACCCGCACTGTATTATGCGGGCCCAGAGGCAAACATGCCTTTAGGAGGTGCACTGAAAGTGCGCCACAAAAAGATAGCGACTTTCAATGCACCTCTTAGAGCCGGCCCTCTGGAGGGTACAAAGGAGGGTTGCATGGACCCCCCCAGACATCCCCTTGCAGGTGGGTGCAGTCACTCACTCCACCCGCCTGCAAGGGGATCTTGCGCCCCTCTTAAAAGTGCAGACAGGTTGCGCATCTGCTCCGTATTTCACTTGAATGTGCTGCCCCCAGGACAACACGAATTTGCAGCTTCCCTGGTAGCAGCTCATTCACTGTAATATGGCGCACTTTCTCTGGTTGTGCACAGGGCGCCTTTTTAAAGGTGCATCGCAGAACAAACAGGGAAAGTACGCCATATATGTAATACAGACTCTGGAATGAAATGAGAGAGAGAGGGAGATAGGGATGAAGTGAGATCAAAGGAGGCAAGTTGGGAACGGGGAGAGAATGATTGAGTGAGCAGGAGATGAAAGACAGGAGCCATGTTGTTTACAAGTAATCCGCAGAGGGGATATTTTCTGGGATTGTAACACAACATTTCTCAAAACGAAAACAGCAATTGTGAGAGGCCTTTTTAGGTCTCGGCTCGAAGGCTGCGCTTGCGCAGTCTCGCTCCGAGATTTAATGTTTTGGAGTAGAGGGGCTTGCACCCGCCCCTCTTCTCCATTGGCTGGCCTCTTGAATGCTGGCCAGCCATTGGAGAAGAGGTTTGTCTCTCCGATCAGGCCCCGCCCTTTTTGGATTCGGGGGCGTGTTTTTTGGCTACTTTTCTCATTTTCTCCTCCAGCCAATGGCAAGAGGAGAGAAGAGAAAAACACGCCCCCGAATCCGTCGCTGCCTTTCTCCGAGGCATTTCTGCTTCGCCTCGGAGAAAGGCGGCGGTGTTCATGGCGTCCTCTCCCCCTGCTCTTGGCTCCCTGATATCTGCTATGGTTACTTAAAATTGTTTATATTGTCCGGATGCAGTCCGTAACGAGCACGGAGTGAATGACTCTCCAATCGTGTCTCAGAGGATCTAGGTCCATAACACTAAATTTTCTCCTTTATGAAAAGTTCTATTTAAGTAGCATGTCCGAGCCTTTTCAGAATCCTAAAATGTAAACGTACGGCGCTATTTTCCCCTGGCAGAGGTGGCAATCTATTTTAATTGGCATCTTGAACCCTGAACGATATGACAAATTGTTGGTTACAAAATATTGACAAGTATGCTGCTAGGCAAAGCCCTCATGAGAGTAGAACATCTGCATTGAATGTAGACAGGAGGCATTCTAGTTCTCCTCTCACTGTAATATTTTGGGTCGCTTGTTTCTATTATTCTCACACTGTAGTCTTTCTTCGTACTCTTTTCAATAACTTACGAGGACATCTTCCTCTTTCTCCACCACTATTGTGTCGTCACTCGGTAGGGCGTGGCTTAACAGCTTCTTTGCGTGACGTACTGGTGTTTACAGCTGGTAACACTGTGGTCGCCGGGAATTGTAGTCCCGCTGTGTTCCCTGATGTCAGTGTTACCGACGTTTTGTACCCCACATCCCACCGTGCCTCTCGGTAGCTTCGGGAGAGCTGTGTGTGGAGCCGTACAGAGGGAGGCGGTACAGGGTGCAGCACCGACGGGCCAGGACAGAGGAGGCAGCAGGTATGCACAGGAAAGGGCGGAAAGGAGGCCAACCTAAAAGTTAGATGAGAGATATGAATTGCCATGCGGTTAGAAAAAATGACACATCGCCTACAGTTCCTGAAGAGGTGCAGGCCTGGACGTTGACAATCCATTAGAGAGGGATTCGTTTCTGTTGAAGGATAGGGGACATCTGGCATAGGGCTCTCCACCCTGGAGGGTGAGGGGAGAGAGGAAGGGAACTCAAGAGTTAAAAGGTAGCACGGCTGCATGTTACACATCATAGATGGGTGGGGGAGGTGATTCAGAGTTTAAAGGTAGAACGGCTGCTTTCTGCAAATTATAAATAATGAGCGAGCAGAGTGCATGAGTCTAGGCGCAGCTACATACTCCGATCTGGTCCAGGTGTAATGATGGCTTCAGTGAGCTCTTCAATTTTCTTGTAGTTTTTATATAGCGCGAACTCGCCCCGAAGACATAGAAGCGCTTTACTTGAGCACCAGTTACATTACACACAAGTACACATTCATTGTTTGTAGGCACCGTGATATTAAGTGAATTGTCCTGCGATTACAGGATGTTGAGCTGACGCCGAGACTCGAACGTGGTTCTCAGTTCCGAAGTCGGCAGCTCTGGCTGTAGGATTGATGACGGGAGTGGGATTCATGTGCGTGTGTGTGTTTTGCTTCCTGTGCTAGAGAAAAAGCACCCTGGGGTGATGGTGGGGGAGAGTTTAGCTGCTGTACCCACGGAAGATCTTGAAAGCGACTCGTTGCACTTGTGGTTTGTCTCCTTGCGTTGAAGGGCTGAACGTTTTGTTGACATGGAAATGCACGGAGCTCAAAGATTTATATCCTGGGCACAAGCCGAGGGTTCACGCAAGTAGACGGCCTCTACCCACTCTTTTCACAGAGTGGAAGCCGTCTACCCTGCTGAGAGGTTGGGCCCCACAGAATTATGCTGAACGTGTCCCGGTGAAATATTCAGACACCGGGACACGCTCAGTAGTGCCTTCACGTTGTCTACTTTCGTTTCGAGCCATGATGTCTCGTCAAGGGTAGTAAGTACTAAATAAATAGAATACAATATACAACGTGCAGCCGGGGAAGGGCATTATCCGATTTCATCGGAGCTTATAACAAAGACCAAAGTTAGAGCTATTGGCATTGCTCATGACAATGCCGTTTCTTTAAATGTTTTAAAAACAAAAACATAAATAAAAATAATGTAATGAGCAATGCCAATAGCTCTAACTTTACCAATGCCGAGACCATTGCATTGTAAATGCTTGTTACCCGTGCTGCAGAGCCGGGTGTCTGTGCGTGGCTTCTCAGGAGACAGCAGTGCCGCTAAGGAGAGGCTGCCAATAAGAGTCTAGTAATGCTTGCTGGGAGGGTGGGCAGTGCAGCCAAAGTGAAGGCAGTGCTGCTGAGAAGAGAGGCAGGCATAATCCTAAGAAAAATAGTGGGGGCAGTAATAAGCATATGTAAATAACAATGACGTCACAGGAAGTTACATAACAATACATAATGCCATGCTGTTATAATATGTGGAAAGGGCGTTTTGTTCGCAAATATAACAAGCTTACAAGTACTTATATGGGCAAATATGAAAGTAATGTGTTTTGATTTGATTTACTTTTTATAAATAAATGTGTGTTTTCCGCATTTTAGTGTGTCATTGAGCAATGTGCGAGTGGCTATTTTTTAACAAACATTTGGAACTCGGGATTCCATTTTAAATCATGAATAGAGAGTAAGGAAAATGTGCTTGGGAGAGGAGTTGGCCTAATGGCTAGGGCGGTCGACCTCGAATCTGGGGTACTGGGTTCGAGCCTCAGCAATGACGCTGAACATCCTGTGATTCTGGGCAAATCACGTAATCTCCCCGTGCCTAACAAACATGAATGTGTCCTCATGTAATGCAACTGGTGCTATGTAAAGCGCTCTGATACCACCCGCACTGTGGGGGAGAGTGCTGCATCATGCAGTCAAAGTGAGATGCAGTGACTTTAAATCAGTAAGGTTCGTGTTTAATATTTATATTGCTGATCACTAATGCAGCATTGATAGGGGATCATTGAAGCTCTTCAGATAATTTGACTGGCAATTTTAAAATATTTCCATTGAGCACCCAGTGTGGCTTTTAGTCCACATCAAGACTTAGACATAGATGGACATTATGATATGTATTTCAGGCTGGAAATCAACTATTATGAAATGGAAGCGTTGAAGAGCACCATGTAGTACAGTAGAAAAAATGAGTGCAAGGTTACCTGCTCCAGAGAAGGGAAGCAATCACTGTGAGAGAAGTGGGTGGCAATAAGGGATTTGATGGTCTGCATCACATGGATAGGATGTGAATGATTTATTGGGGCTGTGAATTGAGCTGTTTATACTCCAACCATCCTGTTATGGAAGAAATATAAAGGGCTGCTGATGGACCTTGTAACACCTATGAGAGGTGGGCACAACTCTGTAACACTGGTGGTTTCTGGACAATGTATGAAAGATACATATCGATCAATGTAATAGGAATGGGATGTGAGGAAGGAGGTGTGTGTTGGGGCTGTGGTTGAATAAGGGTCTCTCTCAGATATGTGAACTGTGTAGAAGGGCTGTTGGTGAAGTTGTTTAAAAGGGGTGGGATGCTGAAGGTGAACCAGGTCTGTGGAGAAAGCTGTGTAATAAGGGTCACTGTCAGGAATGTGAGTGGTGTTCTGTGGATGGGGCTCTGTAATGGTGGGATGTGGGTAGGGCCTTGTGCCGTGAGTAGAGATATGAAAAAATTCCAAGGGAGCTTGTATCCATTTAATAATTACTACTATTATTGATGGAAATTGTGAATTACAATTTGAGGTAGACCTTTCTAACATGTGGGATGTAGATCATACATGAGGCGTTCTGTTTGGAACTATGTAACATGGATGGAGCTGTGTAACATGGGTGGGATGTGAGTAGTGTCAGGATAGTAGAAAAAGCTGTATAGCAACAATGGGATGACATAAAGATCATAAGGCCTGAACTCATCTTGAGGAGGCCCGTGACTTTGTTTATTCTATTTTTGCAGAATCATCAACATGTCAGCCTTTGACACAGATGTTGTCTGTCCTTATCTTTCCAAAAACCTGTGAAAGTGTGAAGTCGCTCAGACAATGACATCAGTAAGACACATGATGCAGCATCCAAATCCGGGAGGAGAGGAGCTGACCTGACATGTGCTTGCGTTTTGCAGAGAACACTGCCTCCCAGACAACTGATAATTGCAGCTTTGCTGTAAACAGGTATGCAGTGCACTGATTCTTACTAAGAAACCCTGGACAGAAATTATACTACTCCATGCTCTCCTACTGTAGATCAGGAACTCACATTGACTTACCAAGAACACCAAAACTGATTTCCTGTTCGATAACCACATACGCACAGGAATGTCCGTTTGGGGTCCCTAATTATTGATTGGAATACGGGCCCAGTTCTGCCTGGCTACACACCAGCACATTGGCACTCGCTGACATTGTAGGGATTTTTTTTTGATAAACAAATTTTTATTGTGTTTTGCGGCATAAAAGACAGTATCAAGAGTAAGATACAGCAGTGCATTGAACAAGGCATCAGTAACTGCATTTGGATAAGCATCAATAAACCATTGCAAAGACCCTCCCACCCTCCCCCATCCTCCGTCCCCACCCCCCGCGCCCCCACCCTTCAAATCATGCCCCCCAGCCACTTCCCCCATATCTTGCGGAATTTTTTGGGGCAGCCTCGCGCAGC
Organism: Triturus cristatus; assembly: GCF_964204655.1. Classification (NCBI taxonomy): domain Eukaryota; kingdom Metazoa; phylum Chordata; class Amphibia; order Caudata; family Salamandridae; genus Triturus; species Triturus cristatus. The sequence continues at coordinate 700,511,097 of NC_140582.1, read as the reverse complement.
ACACAACGACCGCTCCTGGGCCGCACACCAGTCCACCCCTCTACTCCAGGTAGCCACTTTGGGTGGGTCCGGTTGTGACCATACTGCCGCTATGTCTCTCTTAGCCACCATAAGGGCAGTGGTGAGGAAGTACTTTTCGTTACGGGATCCGTCGATCCCATCCATGATGCCCAGCAGGGCCATTCTAGGCTCATGGGGAACCTCCCAACCCAAGACCTCCGCTAGCTCAGTTTCAATCGCTGCCCAGTAATCGTGTAGACGGGAACAAGACCACACCATGTGGAAAAAATCTGCCGGAGCCACCCCACACCGGGTGCAGGAGGCGTCCACGCGGAGACCCGCCCGGTACAGGCGGTCTGGGGTCAGATAGGCGGTGTGTAGGTAGTAGATTTGGATAAGCCGCAGCCTAGCGGAGGTGGTAAGCGACCGAGGGCCCATAAGGGCGTCCCTCCAGTCCGCCTCGTCCAGGGGTCCCACCCAGGCCTCCCATCGCTGTTTGAGCCCGCTCCAGTCCACCGGGGAATTGTTAATCAGGGATTTGTAAATGCGGGATATACCCCCCTTTCCCAGATACCCCAGCATCACCTGAGCTTCAGGTGGGCTATGGGGAGGCAGTCTGGAGTCTAGAGGGACGTGAGCCCGGACCGCGTGGCGCAGTTGAAGGTAGCGGTAGAATTGGGAGGGCCGCAGCGAGAAGCGGGTCTGAAGCTCTTGGAAGGAACACATGCGGCTCCCACGCCATAAGTCGCCCAGACAGGAGATACCAAGAAGATCCCACTGCCGAAAGCCCGCCAATCCCACCACCTCCCGCAGCCAGGTCCCGTGCCAAAGCGGAGTGAGTTGTGTGGACGTCCCCGACCATCTAGTGTGCCGCAGTGCCGCGCGCCACGCGAGGAAAGGAGCCCGCACGATGTCGGGGAGTGATAGGGGGACCGTTGTGCCATAGAGCATGTTTTGGATGGAGGAGAACCCAAGGCCTTGCACCTCGAGACGGTAAGCCGGGTCGCCCCAGCCTCCCGAGAACCAGTCATGGATCACCAGTAACTGGGTGGCCAGGTAATAAAGATATAGATTGGTCATGCTCAGACCGCCATCATAGGAGGGGACCCTGCATCGATCCAAGGCCAGCCGAGGCCTACCGCCGCCCCAGAGGAATTTGGTCACCATTTTATCCAGGTCTCGGAACCACGGGCGCGGAAAAGGGCATGGAGTATTTTGTAGTATGTAAAGAAATTTGGGGAGGATCATCATCTTGTATAGAGCGACTCTCCCTAGCGGATTCAATGGGAGGGACTGCCACCGGAGCATGTCTGACCTGGTTTTGTTGACTACCGGAGCCACATTAAGGGCCCAGCATAGTTCCGGAAGGAGGGTGACCCAAATCCCCAGGTATTTAAAGGAGAGTCTCCGGAGGGGGATGTCCGACTGCCAGTCGAAGCATTCCCGCGACGGGTGTAGCGGGACTAGGACGGATTTTTTGGGGTTCAGGTGAAGACCCGACGCTTGGCCAAATCGATGGAGGATCCGACGGACCCGGGGTCCCGAGGTCGCTGGGTCCGAGAGATAGAGGAGGACGTCGTCCGCGTATAGGGCGATTTTGTCGGGGGCCACATCCGGCCATTCCCATCCTCGAAGAACAGGATCCGCGCGAATCAGCACCGCCAGGGGTTCCATCGCCAGAGCGAAAAGGAGGGGCGAGAGCGGACAACCCTGGCGCGTCCCCCGGCCTATGGGAAATGGGCGAGAAAGTGCCCCATTGACCAACACACGGGCCCGCGGGCGCGCATAGAGGACCATTACCATGGCTCGGAACCGGGGGCCGAAGCCCATACGCTCCAGAACCTCACCCAAGTACGCCCATCCCACGGAATCAAAGGCTTTTTCAAAGTCGACCAAGAGGAGGGCCAGATAGGGGGAAAGGCGGCCGCGGTGCGCCATCGCGAGGTGGAGGCGCCGTAGACAGTGTCTGGTCCCCCGCTCCGGCATAAAGCCACATTGGTCCGGATGGACCAGGGAGGCGAGCGATGGGCGTAACCGTTGCGCCAGGACCGTGGCATAGATTTTGAGTTCTGTGTTAATAAGGGATATCGGCCGGTAGTCGGAGCAGGACCGCGAGGGAGGCTGTGTCTTGGGGAGTACAACTATGGTTGCTGTATCCGTTTCGGGCCGGAACGAGCCCGTCTCCACCACGGCCGCAAAGAGGTCTCGAAGCCTCGGGGCCAGTGTCTCACGGTAGTGAGCGTAATATTCCTGGGGGAATCCGTCAGGTCCCGGGGTCTTCCCGGGTGCCAGGCGGCCGATCGCTTCTTCAATCTCCTGTAGCTTGATCGGCGAATCCAGGGTCTCAGAAATCTCAGGCTGCAGCCGCGCAAGTGTCGCCCCGTTTGTTCCCAGTAGCTCATTCAGGGAGAGCGTGGACGGTCGGAGACGGTACAGCCGGGAGTAGTAGTCAGCGAATGCCTGGGCTATCGCCACTGAGACCGTGTGGACTCCACCCGCGGGGTCCGCGATGGCTGGAATGATCCTGCCCGCCCGGGGATAGGTCGCCAGGCGGTGGAGAAGAGTGCCGTTTTTGTCTCCCCAACCGTACACCCGGGCCACCGAGGAGCGCCATAGGATCTTCGCCGCTTCCAGGGAGTGCAGGCGAATCTCTTCCCGCAGGAAGGCCAAGCGACGAGACCGTGCGGCATCGGCTAAGTTACCCAGACTACGCTCCAGTTCTAAGGCCTGGGCCTCACAGTCCGCGAGCTTCTGGGATTGAGCCCGTCGTTGACGTTGCAGGTGCCCTTTAGCGGCGCCCTGAACAGTCGCCTTGCCAGCCTCCCAGAGGACGGCGGGGGAGACGACAGAGCCCTCATTATGAGAGTAGTAGTCGACTATCTCGCCCCCGACCGCCCTCCGAAAAGCCTTGTCGTGAAGGAACCAAGCGTTCAGACGCCATATCGGACGGGCAGAGAGGGGGGGGGGACCGAGAGCGAGGAGCACCGGCGAGTGGTCCGAAAGGCCCCTCGGAAGAATGCGTGCGTCCCGCACCCCCACGCAGTCGGTAGAGGGCACAAAGATGAGGTCGATCCGGGCGTGGGAGTGATGGGCCGCCGACTTGTGGGTGTATTGGCGCTCCTGCGGGTGCCAGATCCTCCAGACATCGCAGAGGCCCTGGGATTCCGCCCAAGAGGAGAGTTGTTTTGCGCGGGCGACGCGGGTCGAAGAGACCGGACCCGTCGAGTCCATATGGGGCGAGTAGACAGCGTTAAAGTCCCCGCCGAGTATCAGGGCCCCTGCAGGAAGTGTCGGGAGGATATCCGCTGCGTGGGAAAGGGCTGACGGCAGGAGGGACGGTGCTGCGTAGAGGGACATCAGGGTAAGGGGTCGGCCCTCCAGAGTGCCACACACCACCAGTAGCATACCCTGTGGGTCTAAAAGCACCCGAGTCAGGACAAAGGGAAAAGACTTGCGAAGCAATATGGCCACCCCCCGGGATCCCCGAGCAAAACCTGAGTGCCATACCCTGTCATAGCCGTAACGGCCAAGGAAGGGGCAGTTGTTACCCAACAAGTGAGTCTCCTGGAGGAGGAGTACATCGATCTCTGCCCGTTGTGCATATTTGAGGACCGCCATGCGTTTGAAACGGTCCAGGAGGCCATTGACGTTCCAGGAAAGTATGCGCATGGCGGCCCTAGGGACAGGTGGGTCAGCCATAATCAAGGACAGAAGAATGAGCCAGTGGAGGCGCGTCCGAGTAGGTGCCCAGAGAGGAGGGACAGCGGAGCGCCGGGTGAGAGAGCGGGATAGACAGTACATGATACCTTAGCACAACAGATAAGGGGGAGTCACCCCCCACCAACAAATTCTCCCCAACGAGGAAGAAGCAACCCCAAACCAACCCCAACCCCCCACCCCCCGCCCTATACTTCGAAAACGGAAGCATCTGTCGCCCGAACCAAATGGAAGAACCACCAAACTAAAACGCTTGGGCTTGAGCGCTAGTGGACCCCTGATACATCAAAAGTGAAGCCTGATTTACCTGCCCTAGCCTAGAGCAACACTGACAGCGGGACGTTCCACCCCCGCCCAAACATTTCCCACCCCCCCCACCCCAAAGGTAAGCAAGGAAAGTCAGATGGTAGGGCTGCGAGAGAGGTCCGAAGTGTCCGCCAATTCAACCGGGTGGGTTGCAGGGCCTGTAAGCCGAGGTGACGCGGCCCGCTGCCCATCCGCCACGGGACTGGCGTGCGCGGCTGAGGAGGCCGATGAGGTTCTCGATCTCTGGCTTAGCCGGCCCCCAGAGCGCGTGGTGATCGCCTCCCCCGTTGTGCGCTCCCGGGGCAATGTCCGATGCCGCCGACGGGTCTTCGATGTCCGGGGTCTCCCCCGTCTCCCCCGAGGACCCAGAGGCGATCCGCGCCCAGAATGCTGCAAGGGGTGCTCCTCCGCCAGCCAGGTCCAGGCCGCCCGCGGGGTATCGAAGAAGAGAGTCTTTTGCTGGAAGATGACCCGGAGGCGGGCTGGGAATTGGAGCTGGTATTGGAGTCCCAGGGAGCGCAGTTTTTGTTTCACTTCAATGTAGGAGCGGCGCAGCTCCTGGACTTCGCGAGTGTAGTCCGGGAAGACCATGATTTTGTGGTTCTGATAGTGGAGGGCATCCCTGCGCCGGGCTTCACGGAGAATGGCATCGCGGTCACGGAAGTTCAAGAGCTTGAGGATGAACGGCCGGGGTGGAGCCCCTAGGGGCCTGGGGGCCAGGGAGCGGTGGGCTCTCTCCACCACGAACGAAGCCGACAGGCTGTCCTCCGGCATCCAGGATCGGAACCAGCGCTCCATGAAATCGTCCGCCCGGCCCGATTCAACTCCTTCCGGGAAACCCACCAAGCGCAGGTTGCTGCGTCGGGCGCGATTTTCCGCATCCTCAACCCGGCGGTGCAGCTCCTTAGAGTGGGTGGTCAACTCCCGAACCTGGTCTTGCAGCTGGCGGATGTCGTCCTCGGCCGTGGATATCCGGGACTCAGCTTCTGAAATGCGGGCGGTGGCGTTCCTCAGATCTTGCCGGAGAAGAGCAACGTCCACTTTGACCTCACCCACCATGCCCTCGAGCGAGGCGCGGGACGAGTTGATGGCCTGCAGGATGGCAGCCAGGTCTGCAGCAGGGGCCGGGGCCTGTTCGCCCGTGGGGCCGGGCCCCTTGTCGGAGGTTGTGAATTTGTCCATCCTGGTTTGGGTGGCCCCGGACACCGGCTTGGCGGCTCTGTCCTTACCCATTTCTGGGCCGTCCGTCAGCGAAGGAGGGCAACTAGCCGGTGACAGGCCCGCGGGACGGCAGCGGGCAGCTGGGCCGCCGCGGGACAAACAGGAGGCTCGTCCGGGAGGGCCACCGGCCGGGAACGGCCCGGAAGCACCAGCCTCAGAGGTCAAGCCCTGCCGGGCAGCTCAGCAAAGCGGGATCCAGCAATGTAGGTCTCAGTGCCAGGCCCCCGGCCGTCGCCCGGGCCCCCCAGCCGGCCGCCGCAGGGCCGCAACCTCCGGCGCAGCCCAGTTCTCCAAGGGAACAATTAGCCGGGTCTCCCCTCAGTGCCCAGGAGGGGCAAAGTGTCACTCGTCAGGGTCCGCAGCCGGGATTCCAAGCGATGGAGGGGGGGGACAGCACATACACCCCCTCCGACCGCCGGTATGCGGCCCGAATCCGCGAGGGCCCCCCCGCACCCGGAGTCCGCAGCCGGTCCGGGATCGATGGAGCCGGTTCCGCGCCGCCACCAGGAGGAGAGGGGAGGGAGAAGGGGGGGGAGCCAGGGGCCCAGGCCCCCCCGGCCGCCGACACACGGCCCGATGGGGGGGGGCTCCCCCGGACAGCCAACCCCGCAGTTGCCCCGATGCAGCGGTCGCGGCCAGCCCCACTCACCGCCTGATTCGCCGCTCTGCGTCACGCGGGGGGGTCCGGTCCAGCACCCCCGGGGCTCCGGATGGCGTCAGCAAAGCAGGGCAGCACCGGGCCAGTGTCAGCAGCACCCGCGGGAGCCCCGCGGCCACCGCGTCCCCCAGCCAGCAGTTTTAGGCCTGCTCCCCTCGTGGGCGCCGCGGGCTAAATTTCTTCAGCGTGGCCGCGCCGCGGTTCCACAGCCGCCACTGCACGCCGTCGGTCTGGCTCCGCGACGGCTAGGGAGGCTCCCAGAGCCCGCAGCGCCCCCAGATTCGGTACGGGGCGGCAGGGCAGCTTCACGGACCCCCGCACTCCGAGGGAGCCGGCCAGGGCAGTCCAGGAAAGGAGGAAGCCGGATTTGCGGGGACCGATGCCGGGAGCCTTAGTGAAAGGCGGCCATGCCGGTCAGGCGCCACCTAGCGCTACTTGACATTGTAGGGATTTTAATTACACTGTTACCTTATGCAGGAGACTTGTACAGTTTGTATTGTGCACCATAAACTCTAGACCAGTTCCTGTGACTGGACCAGCAGGTCATGGACAGGTACAATCCATTAGTCTGCAGATTATAAACACTATCACGGGCAAGATGTCCACAAAGCATGATGATATTGCTTTCTAGATTGCTCGTGAGACCACCCAGTTTAAAGCTGTCAATTCGCACATGACACCCCAAGACACACATAAAATACTGACTATGTGTCTTCCTCTTGTAATGGTGCCACCTGAAGAGGAATGTAACACCTGAGAAAGCATATGTGCGTACATTTACACCAGCACTCAGGACATGCCTTTATTGGCAGTTCTCTCTGTAATACTGAACCAAGTACAGAATGAGCATGGGGCTGCACCAGCTCTGGACTTAGGAATTAAGTCAATGGGGAACTTCTCTACAGTTTTCTCAATCATCATGGGAGACATTAATGGAGAAATCTCGATTCTGGCTATACGTCAGAGACTGGAAGCAGTTTCAGGTCCAGCTCATAAATAAAAACTAGCGAAAATATTTACAGAAGTTTACACCTCTGTGGGTCGTGATGCCTTGGATATGCAAGCTGTTAGGCCACATTTAAGATCTGAAATTGACATAGCGAGTTCCTTTAAAGAGAAATCTGTGATGGAAGTTTGGAAGAAAGAAAGGGAAAGAGAGTAAAGATGGACTGGATCTTCAACATCTCAGGGCACTGATGGGGGTGGTTATAATTTACAAAACTTCAATAATATTTTAAAAACAGAATGGTCTGATATCTGCTCTACACTTTCTTTTCAGGACACCACCTTTAAGCAAAAGGGAATTGATCCGAGTACTGAAGAAAGGAAAAGTATAGCAGGAAAGGTGAAACAGGACAAGAGGCTGAAGCCAGAATTCAGAGAGAAGAGAAAAGATTGAACACTAAAACTCCACTTAAGAAAAAGAGAGAAGTGGATCTTCCTTAGAAACATGCTTTTACAACAACTGATACTCCTGCAAAACAAGACTTGGGCGAAAGCACATTTAAACAGCGCAACAAAAGTCACAATATTACATCAGTCACTTCAAAGGTTTCTGGTGGCAAGTCCAACTGATGAGTTCATAGTAGTTGAGACTCAAGAAAAACATTTAAATCTTCATGATACCATGCATTATTAAAGCAGTCTTCTGGAGGCATTTTAGTCATTTTAGTTGAAGATGACTGGACTCAAGTCTTTCTCAGGGAAGCGCACCACGGGGGAGGAAGTAATAAGAGTAGCCTTTTCTCTCATAGCACTTGACAACACCAGGGAAATTTACACTAGTGAAGGGTCTGTTAGACTGGCTCCGGTCTTATTGAGTAACTAAGCGGCGCAGGATAACACTCTATTTCCCACGTTATTCTCTTGCGCAGTAAACCTTAAGTGCAAGCTCAATACCCTTTAAAGCCAGAAGCAAAGCATGGGAAAGAAGCAATATTAGATCAATTGCAATATCGCACCTTATCTTTCACCATTGAACACTACCTTTTTTCCCTGTCCCTAAGCCAGACGAATCCTATAGGATAATTTTAGACTGCAGGAATTTGAACTCACCTACAGGAACATATGTGGCTCACAATGCGCATAGCATGGGTTTCAGTCAAGCAATCAGTAAATTTGTAGAGTGCTACTTGTCACCCGTGAGGATATCCAGGTACAGGTAGGGCCCAGTTGATTAGCAAGGTCTTCAGGGACTTTCAGAACTCTGGAATAGATGGGGAGGTCCATAGATGAAAAGATAGCTCATTCCATGACTTCAATGGTAGGTAGGCGAAGGAGAGGCCTCCTCATCTGCTATGTCAGATGTGCAGGTGAGGGTTAGAGAAAGGGAAGCAAGCAGACGTGTCAGGTGGTCTAATGGAAGTTCAGGTGGTGGTTTAGGTAGGAGGGTCCAGTTGTGTAGGGCCTTGTATGCATGCGCCAAGAGCTTAAACTGGCATATTTTATGTACTGGTAGCCAGTGGAGTTCCCTGAGGTAGGGGGTGATGTGGGTTCATCTAGGGAGAGCCATGATGAGTCTGGCTGCAGTGTTCTGCAGTCGTTTGAGGAGGTGAGATGCGATCCCTGCATAGAGAGCGTTGCCATAGTCCAGTCGACTGGAGATAAGGGCCTAGGTGATGGTACGTCTTGAGCTTTTGGGTAGCCATTTGAATATCTTACGAAGCATGCGGAGGGTGAAGAAGCATGAGTAGGAGACGAAGTACACCAGAGTCATCATGGTTAGCTTGTTGTCCAGAATGATGCCTAGGTTCCTAGCGTGGCTAGTGGGGGTAGGTATAGGTATGGGTTTCGAGGGCCACCAGGATGCGTCACATGGGGAACTTTTATTTCTGATAATCAATACCCCCGTCTTGTCTTTGTTGAGCTTTAGGTAATTGTCCTTCATCCAGTTCATGATGTCTGTTATGCTGTTTTGGAAGTTGGTCTTGTTGTTGGTGGTGTCTTCGGAGAGGCAGAGTATGAGTATTGTCTCGTCTGCATAGTATTGATGTTGAGTCCATGAGTTTTGGTGATGCTTGATAGAAGTGTCATAAGTGTTTAAAAGGGTTTGGCTGATTGGGGGTCCATGGAGTACTCCACACATGATTTCCGTGGGTTCAGAGGAGTAAGGCAGACTTTTTGAGTTCTTCCGTTGAGGACATCTTTTCTGCACCAGGTTTGTCATTAAAATACAGAATGACACTAGACATCTCCAATGAGTTTTTTTGTCAGAACATAGCACCTGAAAGCAAGTATAAACCGCCTTTAGTTTTGATGGGGTGAAGTTCTTATTTAGACACTAGCCAATGTGCTTTAAGAACAGTTCTTGATCATTCTCAGCGCTCAACCAGATCCAGAGGTATTATCATTCATTGGTGATATCTATCTTACAGATGATGACTTAGACATGTACCTAACTAGGTTGGACAGAATTGTAACAATATTAACATAAAGTGGTTGCAAAATCATCTTTAGAAAATCCAAGGTTGCCAGCCTTATGGCAACTTTCTTTGGATATGAGTTATCTAGTGAGGACAGGGGTTTGACTTCTGATTTCCTTCAGAAGTGTGCCACTTTGTAGCCTCTTAAGACATTGAAGAAGCTGCAATCCCTGCTGATATTCCTTTACTTTGGACATTCTTACTTGCCGCACTATGGTGAGCAAGTGAAACCCTTGTATAACTTGATTTCTCCCAAGTTTTCATCAAAACAACGGATGAAAAAACATCCTGATATCTGGTGACATGCTAGAGAAAAAATATTTAAATACTAAGGACAGTAAGACCAACCTACTTCTCTGAGTCAGCAGCTAACTTAGCTGTCAAACCTGCAATTCAGAGTGTCAGAGTATCAGCCTTAACCAGGCATTTTAACAGCCAACCAGAAAAGGTACAAAGCTTCCTGCAGGCTTTCCTCCTAAATATTCCTACACCCTTAATTCAGACAGCACTCCTGTAGCTACTCTACCCTGGAGTGGGAGAAGGATAATTCCTAATAAGTTGTCCAGATTAGATGTAAGCAGGGAAGCACATGAAGGAGCCAATGCTTTGGTTAATGTAACCAATGCAATGCTACAGCAACACTACTGGTAGCCTTGTTTATATAAACAAACTAGAGACTATATTAGAATATGTGACATTTGTTAACAGATCAAACCATCTACTGTTAAGAGGACCTTGTCAACTCCCCTCACAGTCTCTAGCATCCCGTTCACTGTGATTTATTTGGACTATATCGGCCTAATAAATTCGGTTAACTGATATAAGTATATATTGGTAGCAATTGATTCATGCTCTCGATTTCTAAGGTTGTAGCCACAGAAAAGTGCAAGTTCTTAAGCAGTCGTAAAGGATTTGCAGTATCTGGTAGCGATTTGAGCAGTACATTAATTTCACTTAGATAATGGTCCTACGTTCGCCTCTAAGTATTGCTGGGATACCATGTCTGTTCTTGGAGTTTGCCTGCAATACAGCACTCTGTTTTTTGATGAGTCCAATAGATTGAGCATGTTAACGGCATGATTAAACAAAGCCTTGACAGCTAGTGCGCAAAGTTCAAGTCTTGGTTAGCACCATAATCTGTATTGAGTCCAGAGAGCATTAGATAAGTTGCCTAAATGAGTATTAAGGGTACGCACTTCGTATGAGTTCCTATGTACATGCCTGGCCTAGATAATCTTGAGAAGGTGGCAGTTGAAGAAACATTTGACCTAGAAAAGTGTTTGCATGCATTACAGAGTATCCAAGAGGTCAGAGACAATCTGTCTAATGCAAACCATTCTGAAGGTGCCACCAGCGAAGAGAAGGTTGTAACTGCTGCTGATGGGTGGATCGCTAAAGTAGAGAATGTAGCTTTTGAAAAGATCCACGTTGAGCAAGCTTTTAAACCATCTTATAAACCACCGGTTACAATCCTTGGGGTAAAAGGCAAACAAACTGTCCTCCTGTCTCCTTTGTCTGGTTCAAGGAGAAAAAGTCAGGTGCACATCAACCATGTGAAGGAAACACCATGTGGTGGATTCTCTACAGCTGACCATGCCAGACACTAAGAAGGATACAGAATAGAACTGTGCAGCCTCTCCCTGCTCTGATTGGCCTATCCCTTGAAGAGGGCAGTAACATCACTAGCCCGAGTTCACAGCTAGGGATATTTGAGCACACTGTCTCTCCAACTTTACACAGAGCAATTACATTCTTAGACTGGTGCTGACGTCACTACAGTTAAAAATGTTTCACGTAGCTCCATGAATTATTATGAGATACCACCTGATCCCACATGAATCGAAGTGATACCTTTTAGAGAAACATCTGTTTATGAGAATGACTCTGAATTTTGCACTGAAGACTTTTCTCCATGCTTGAAAGTTACTGCATGCCATACATTTCTTCTTGTTTATCATCAGTTTTGTGTCAGATACTTGATTCCACCCTGGTCCTATGTTTGTATCCCTCTACGAGCATTTCTTTTCATCATATGGCAATCAACAATTATACTGCTTCTGAATGGACACTACTCTCCTGAAAGAACAACTGCACAACCTGTGGTTCGTGAACTGCACCCGTGTGTTTCATCACACAGAGCTCAAAGAAAACTTTATGCGGCAAACATTACAGCGTATTCTGTTGCTGAGGGCATAACTTGCGAACAGGTTCCTTATCATATCGTGGGACCTACTGAGACATTGCAATTACCGTATGTTTTGAAAGTTTTTGTGAATGATGTGATTATTTCTGGTTTTATTTCATATGACTGAGATACATAGATTATTAAACAAATGATGTCTGATCTACAGGCATGTGCCGCTTTGAACAAAGAGGACCCTTATTTGAATTCAGTTAGTTGTAAAGAAATGCACTGTTATCATCCCAATGCACTCTATTACCTACATAGAACAAGCTATCCTAGGGATCTCTACACCCAATGGGAGCATTGTGAATCTCTGCCTCTCAGTGGTCACCTAAAAATCTTGATTACATTTCCTTTGTTCCACAGTGAGGACAGGTCACATCTTTCAGCTTTCTGTTTTTTGACAAAGCCTACAATGACTTCAGAAGAATGTAATCACAGCTAACAAACTGTTAATTAGAAAAGCATTTGGGGAACACAATTGTGGCAGATTCAAGGCAAAGACGCCTTATTTTGAACATACATTATACCTAACAAAATTATTTTTCTAACCAAAAGCATCCAGCATACCACCTGTTTGGGATTGTGTTCTATCAAATACCTTAAAAGAACTTATATACCGAAAATTAATTTGACCCTGTTTAATAATTGAATGTTTCAGATTCTGATATCAATGATGTCATCCAGAATTAGATGTATAATTCCACTCCGTTCCTGTTCAAAGGTTTAGCTTTATGGCCCTATGCTTCCAATACCTGCAAGCATTGTTTTCCTTCCAGCACCCCTAGCCCTAAAGCTAAATGCTCTGATAGCACACATACACCTCTTATAGTTACCACATATACACCTCTTATAGTTACCACATACAGCGATAGTTAGCACATTCCAGTCTTTCGGCTGTGAAAAATCATATATATCCTCAATCAAGGAAAAAATTGACTTTTCTGATTTCCTCCTGGAAGCCACACCTCACCTGAAATAAACAGTTCATAGCGACAGCAATATATGACATGTATAATGAATGGAATAAATACTCAGAAAAAAGAAGCTGTAGAAATAATTTAACAGATAGATCAAGAAAACCTGGAAACAATTTCTAAAGTTATCAAAAATGGCATGCATACACTTTCTAAGAGAGTGTACTCATTAAACCACATCATGTCCTCCGCCTTAGATCTTCTCAAAGGAGACTTGCGTCTGTTACAAAATTACCAAGCTCAGTTAACTGTAATTATATAATTACATTCAGCTTCACAAACAATGAGTTTTTGTGCCTTGGCAACTTCCGAACGAAACAACCATTTGTTAACTGTATAATTTGACATTAATCCAAAAACACAATAGCTAAAAAAGGTTCCACATACACTTTGTGTAGTATTAAATGAATGGAAGAAGCACCATCTTCAGTTATTGATTAACCACCTAATACTCAGCTTTGTTCGTTTACCGATTTCATGTTTTAATTTTCCTGACTGCCAGAAATATAAATTATTAGGCTGGTGCGAAACAATGCTCAATTCACATCTGTTCCATTCATGGAAGTTTCAATTCTCCTACAGGTGTTTAAAATAATATGGCCCTGTGTTTATTAGCTCTGCCAGCTGCAGAAATCCTCTGCGTCACTCTCTTCTGTGTGATATAGTTTCCTTATATGGTGTGTGCAGTGCCAGGCTATCATTGCCTTTATCAGTTACTCCTACTCCTTCCATCCCCATTCACTGTGAACTATTGTATAGTGGTTCCTAATTAATATTAACCAGTGTCACTTGTTGCGGGTTGAAACCTGGCCAAGTATATCTGATTACTTTTTCTTGTACCTTGTACACTTGTACTCATTGCCGCAAGATGTAATCCAAAAATGTCCCTTAACCTAGAAATGATGTGAGAGGGGTTTTGAGGTCGTTTGCATTGTGACAAAATTAGCAAATTGGTTGCTGTATCACTACGAAAAGAAGTCCCTTTACCTTCTGCAGCAGAAACGTATAACTTGCAGACAGCCAGAACTGCCTCGTGGGTTCGGAGGCTGTTACAGACGCAATGCCCAATTCACTTTGCTGATATTGTGCATACATTATTTAATTCCTCAACTACAACTGATATTGTACATCATTTTAAGAATATTGGATCTGGTCTAGTGACGGGATTTAAACTGTGCTTGGACTGATACCATCAATTGTTCACTCTTTAGTTTCAGGTCTTTTTTGACCCTTCTCCTGCTCATTGGCTGTGGAATTGTTATCTTGCTTCTGATCAGACTAGGAAATCAACAACATGGAGTAAACTTATCCAGCTGAACAAAGATGCAGAGAAACCCTAGCATGCTATTTGGGACATGCGTGAATTTCCGAACTTAGTGGTCTATTAGTATGTCGGGCGGATCGCCACCGCCCGCATGGCAGTGGTGATCTGCCTGACATTTCCCGCCGCCCGCATCCCATTTCCCCCCGCCATATTACGATGGCGGGGGGACCCCAGTCGACGGAAAGACTGTCCGCTGGTTTTCCGCCAATCAACGAGTCGACCAGGCGGAAAAGGGGCTGTATATGGTGGCGGTGTCTGCAAGACACCGCCTTCCATATTACAATGCAGGCGGTAAAGTGCCTTTCCATGGCGGCAACGAGGCATGCGGTTCCTGACTGGGGGGACCCGTTGCTGGCCCCCAGGGTGTTGGGGGGTGCACATGAGGGTACCATTTGCAGGCACAACGTGGCAGGCACCGCGTGGTGCCTGCCACGTTGTGCATGCTAATACACAAGGTGCATCCACAGCATTGTGGCGGGCGGTGCTGTGAGCACCGCCAGCCTCAATGTTGTGGATGGGGGATGCCACCGTCACTGTGGCGGTGGCATCCTAATTGCTGGTGCAGGACCTAATAGGCCCCTTAACGAGAACTGGATGTTGTCCTTCTGAAAAATATACGCTACAAAAGTAAAACCTGTTTTCTGGTGTAGAACCTGTCAATCTGCATTCATCTTGGATCTACATCTAAAGCAACCCTCAGTGGCATTCCTATACATAGAAATACTCCTAAAACTGTTGCAATCACACCAGACACCATGCTGAACAATGCATCTGTCCCTACTACAAAATGCTAAAGATGATGGATCAATTTCCTAAGTCACCCTCTTTGACGAGTTGCTCGATGACTGGCTTGACTCACTGTTATTGTTCAAACCTCCAGATGAAGTACTCTCACCATCACTGAGTACTTTGGAATTGCAACGTTTGCTGGTGCATCTCATGTGCAAGCTAACGATAACAGGCACACATTGATTGTTTTTCTCCAAGACCACACGTATGCTGCGTGTGTACCTGATGACATCGAAATGTCCTCAGAGGAGGATTGAAATCAACCTGGTATGCGACCAGGATTCTAAACCTACCACTGAGACTGTGCCATGAAGACGAAAATTTCAACAAACAATTTTTTCTTATATTTTCCATTTTCCTTTCTGAAGCCACATTATTTTTAATTGGCATATTAGTATCATACCTGATCTGTTTAGCCTAACTAATACGCATTCCTCTTAACCATTTTATGATCTTGTCTTTTATAATGCCTTTCCTGTATTTTAATGTTTAATATTTCTTTGCTTGAAACATGCAAGGCTTAGGAAAATATTAATGCATAGCTTACTGCATTATTCCTCACTATTTTATATAATCATATATGTTATGCAAATTATATTTACGCATATTAATGTCTTTTGTGACACTGTTTCTAGGTATAGAGTCTTATAGCTTACTGTTTTAAGAGCATGGTTTTCTCTATAAATTAGATAAATCTTTATACGTCTCTCCTCATATATGACGTCATAATTCAGATGCACAAGCTGGGAAGGATGTAAAGACCTTAAGGCCTGACTCCATTTTGAGCAGGTCGAGAATTCATTTTCCCTATTTTCACAGGATCATCATCATGTCTGTCTCTGATGCAGATGTTGTTTCGTTCTTATCTTTCGAAGAAGCTGTGAAAGTGTCAAGTCACTCAGTCAATGATATTGCTAAGACACCTGATGCAACTTCAGTCTGAGACAAGTGTCTTGGTATCTCTATTTCAAGATCAGACAAGAACAATAGCCAAAACAGGGTGGTCTAAATTGACTTTTATTTACCTTATTTAAATATAAGAATGCATCTGAGACTATCATGTTGATGCACATAGATTTTGTCTGACATTCCTGAAGTTAAGTTGGAAATTCCCATCTCAAATAAGATACAGTATAAAAGAACTGCCACTTGACCACTTGTCAGTGGAGGTGCTTCACCTCAGATTATCACGCAAGATATTGCCAGAGAAGATCTTGACTGCCAGAGGTGCTGCTTCACAGCACTTTCTACTGAAAGCTGAAATTGAACCAATGCCCAGAGGAGAGGAGCAGACGAGACATGAGTATGCCATTCACAGGGAACACAGCCTCCATGACTACTGATAATTCCATCTTGTGGTGTACAAGTTCAGCACACCTGCATTTGTAAAGTATAATTTAAGTCATAGATGATAATACATGTGCCCTTTCTAGTCTCATCAGAAGTGGCAGCAGGAAATGAGGGTAAAGAAGGCATAATGAAATTGGTGTGATGGAATTCGTCATGTAACACAATACATGCATCCCTTAAACAAATTACTGCAGCCACTCCCAGTACTTGTCCCAGTTTTTAGCAATGAAAGGGGTCTATTAGGATGGCGTGCGGATCGCCACCGCCCTACCAGCGGTGGCGATCCGCATGCCAAAACCCCCCGCCGGTCGGCCTTTACCACCCGCCACATTAGCATGGCGGGGGGGTACCCTGGTGGACAGAAAGGCCAACCGCTGCTTTTCCGCCGGAAGGCAATCGTCACGATTGCCTACCTGGCGGAAAAGGCCCAGGATATGGTGGCGGAGACTCTGCCATGGAAAGGCATGCAGAGTTAGTTTTGGGGGGTGGGGAGGTGGGGGGCTGCACTTGGGGTGTACCCATGGTACCCCCCAACATTGGCATGCACAAGGTGGCAGGCACCGCGCGGTGCCTGTCACGTTGTGCATGCCAATGCACAACATGCATATATAGCATTGTGGCGGGTGCTGCTTAGAGCACCGCCCGCCACAATGCAATATATGTGGCACAGTGGCATCCTATTTGCCAGTATGGGACCGCCGCACCTCTGGCGGCTGGTCCCAGCATCGCTAGGGTGGCGGGCGGACTGAAATCCGCCAGCTATCCTAATGGACCCCAAAGTTTGGACTCAATGGATTGCAATTAAGAAGCCCCACAGCAATTTTCTGTCTGATGTTTTCACTATGGTTGTTTGGATGGAGGATGTTTGCTCCTAGCAATGTGCCTTAAGCTCAGATGACAAAGGTAGAGTGTGCAAAGGCATGTATGGACAGACGCCTGTGTATAAACAATTTAAGTTTTTTTAACCGATAAACTGATGGTTGAACCATCAAATCTTGCATTGTTTTTTCCAATATACAGTTTTTCTGTCAGCTCGCCTAGGGCAGAAGATCCAGCAGGAGACAGTGAGATAGATGTATGGTAATTCTAGTCTGAGCTGTGGTAGTGCAGTGTACCTGGAACTTGTTTTTCTTAGGTGTGTTACAGCGGGTTATGAACATTGGTGGGCAGATAACAAGGGACTCCTGTACAGATGTGGAAGTACTGGTACATTCAACTGGTTCCCCTAAGTTTGATCCAACTGGTGGACCACCCTTGGGAAGAGTTAGTTTCATGTTCCAGTTGAGTGGGCAAGACTCAAGGGGGATTCCGTTCCTGGGTCAGCTATCAGGTGAGAAAGGAGGGCACTTGTTGGAACGTAGTAGGTAGGAACAGTATACAGCAAGCCCTTCATGTCCCCAGGTCCCCTTTCCTTCCTCTTTCAACAATTGAATAGGCAGCAAGTGGTGAAAGACTAAACCATGTAACATTCTGTTTTTTAAGAAAACGTTTCAAAGTTAAATTAGCAATCAAGGCTGGGCTGTAAATCTGATGTTAATGTCTCCTGTTATGTAGCTGCTGTTTTTGTGGGGCACATCTCCCCTCTCAGTCACGGTCATTGCAAACTGGTGCCTGCCATCTCATCAGTGACTATCATGGCACTCTGTTGGTAACCCAAATTATAAAGCATTATAGTTCTAATATTTTGCTGCATTAACGGAGATGAGGGTACTGACATTTGAAACATTTTCTGACCTTGCATGTTCTGTCCTATGTTCTGCATTTTTGACATTCCATTATTTCTCTGTACCTGCTGATTTTGTTGTATGTTGTCCTGAATTATATCTTGATTCTGTATACATTCTCTCTTCCAATGCCCAGTACGTCCACAAAAATGACAAGCTGTTGTCCTTTTCAACATTCCCAACTATTCCATTTTCTTTATCTCCTTGCACCATTTGATTAATTCCATTTATTCAATTCGCCCTATTTCTCAAAACATTAATGTTTGAACACATCTGACCCCTTTCAGATTGCTTTATCTGAGCATCATCAGTCCCTCTTTCAGCCCTTTTTGTTTCCTTTCAAGATAATCATTCATATTTTTAGGCAATTTCACAATCTCATCAGTGCTCTTTGCCGACCAACACAATTCACTTTTCTGAATTTGATTGCTAATCGCGGATCTCAGCCCATTTACGAAGGCGGAAACAAAACCTCCAACAGTATCTGTCTCTGGATTTTTGACTCTGCTGTACTTTTTCAATGTCTGCATCAACCTCTCTTAATAGGAGAGCACTGAGTCTTTAGGCTCCAGTGCTGTGCTTAAAATCATTTCCCAATTTATGGTGCAGGGACTGAATATCGAGTAAAAAATATCGAGTTGCCCAAATATCGAGTCATTAATATCGTGGTCCAGAAATATCGACAACAAGAATATTGTGGTCAAGAATATTGACTTAAGGTAAGTAAAAAATATCGAAGTGTTTAACATCATTTGTAAAAATATCTTTTTTTAATTGTTATGCATTTTAGTATATATATTTTATATGTATGTGATGTATTTTTTTGTATAAGAATTGTTTGTATTTTTAATGTATGTGTTACATTTTTTGTAGTTATTAATTTTTTTTTATTTGAATAATTCGTTTTAAGTTCCGTAGCGGGTTGTGGGTTTATAGGGGAATAGGGTGGGAAGTAATTTAAATATATAAAATGTATTGATTATTTTTTATTTATTAATATTTCTTTAGTTAAGATGTTATAGTGTTAAATGTGTAAAGTGATTTATTATTAATTAATAAATAATAAGTAGTTGATTAATTTCAATTGATTAATTGGTAATTAATTATGGTAATTGTATAATCAATTTTAGGTGTGTGTTCTGGGGTTTATAGGTGGAAAGGGTGGGAAGTAATTTATGAATTAATAATTGGTTGTTCATTAATTTTAATTAATTAATTGGTAATTTATTATGGTAAATGTGTAATTAATTGTATGTGTGTGTTGTGTTTATAGGTGTAAAAGGTGGGAAGCAATTTATTTTTAATTCATGAAGAAATAATTGGATGTTAATTAATTTTAATTAATTAATTGGTAATTAATTATGGCAATTGTGTAAATAATTTTAGGTGTGTGTTGTGTTGATAGGAGTAAAGGGTGGTAAGTAATTTGTATTTAATTTATTAATATATAGTTAATGTTAATTATTTGATATTCATTTTGTGTAATTGTTTATTGTTGTGTGTTTCTACTTTTGAAGGGCTAAAGGGTGGGTATTAAATACATTTTAATTGCTTTATTATTAGTTGTTAACAGTAATAGTTTTTAATTTTAAACTACATTTTAATTGTGTTTTACTATTCTATAGTTTAATTTAGGTGTGTGTTGTGGATATTATAGTGTTAAAGTGTGTGTAGTCAATTAATGTGTATTAGTTTTTTATTAATAAAATGTTTTTAATTGATTATTAATTATGTTAATAATGGACGTAAATTGAATTACAAATGTTGAAGTGTTTTCTTATTGGTGTGTTGTTATAGGGTAGGAAAGAAAATAAATACATTTATATATTAATACAATTTTCTCTTTGCAAATATTTTCTAGTTTAAAATAATTATTTTTTATGAATGTATCTATTATTTTATTTTATATATTATTTGTAGGGTTTTGTTATATGTAATTAATAATATAATATGTTTTCTTTTTATATTTTTACTATATTCTATTTTTAATTTTTTTAATATTGTTTATTTATTTTATGATTTTCAATTTTTTAAAATATTGTTTATTTTTGTTTTACCTGTTTGAATGTGAATAGTAATTTTTGTCTCTCCGCTATCCAACACTTTCCCTAATGTTGCACTCACTGGAGTGGGAATAGTAATTTTTACCTCCCCGCTATCCAGCACTTTCCCTACTGTTGCATTCACTGGAATGGGAATAGTAATTTTTACCCCTCCACTATCCAACACTTTCCCTACTGTTGCACTCACCGGAGTGGGAATAAATGGTTTTACCCCTCCGTTCTCCAACACTTACCCTACTGTTGCATTCAGTGGAGTGGGAATAGTAATTTTTGCCCCTCCACTATCCAACACTTTCCCTACTGTTGCTCTCACTGCAGTGGGAATAGTACATTTTATCCCTTTGCTATCGAGCACTTTCCCTAATGTTGCACTCATTGGAGTTGGAATAGTAATTTTTACCACTTCGCTATCCAATACTTTCCCTACTGTTGCACTCACTGGAGAGAGAATAGTAATCTTACCCCTCCTCTCCCCAGCACTTTGCCTACTGTTGCACTCACTGGAGTGGGAATAGAAATTGTTACCCCTCTGCTATCCCACACATATCCTACTGTTGCACTCTTTGGATTGGGAATAGTTACTTTTACCCTCCGCTTTCCCACACTTTCCCTACTGTTGCACTCTTTGGAGTGGGAATAGTAATTTTTGCCCCTCCGCTATCCAACACTTTCCCTACTGTTGCTCTCACTCGTGTGAGAATAGTAATTTTTACCCCTCTGCTATCCAACACTTTCTCTTCTGTTGCACTCACTGGAGTTGGAATAGTAAATTTAATTCCTCCGCTAACCAACACTTACCCTACTTTTGCACTCACTGGAGTGGGAGTAGTTATTTTTACCCCTTTGATATCCAACACTTTTCTTACTGTTGCACTGATTGTATTGTGAAACGTAAGTTTAAATATTTTTTAATAGTTTACTGTTTTAATTTATTATAGATTTTTGTTTTTTTATATTTTAAGTCATTAATATATGTTGTTATTTTTATATTATTTTAAACTTTTAACATAAATTGAAAATAATAGTTTATTAATTGTTTTAAAGTTAATATATATATGTATAAATTATTATGTTTGTGTGTTTATTATTTTATTAAGTTTATTTGTTATATTTCATTAAAATGTATACTAAATGCCTTTTATTTTGTCAAAATTACATTTAATATTTAATATATATTATTTTATTTTATATTTATATAAAAGTCGATATTTTATACATCTATATTTTTTACATCAATATTTTTGTACTTACCTGTTTAAGTATAGGAGTCGATATTTTTGTTGTCAAAATATTTTACTCTATATTTTTTTACATTGATGTTGTGTCAGTGAACCCCAATGTATATCCCTTTCTGGAATTTGTTTCTTCAGATGCCTAAACTCTGTCTTATATTTTTCAGCCACATCTGTTGGTGGTGCATTGTTAGGACCCTGTCTTTGTGGGTCACCTTACACTCCAGCCCAAAAATCCACATTACTCTGAAGCATTTCTCAAAATTCTATCTTGAGGATCCCAATACATTCCCTGTAAGATGGTGGCTCTAACACCACTGTCTCTGTTGTTTGCTCGGTCCCACTTGTACTAGGCATTGCCATTGTAGTTTAAACCCGGTATAGCTCCAGTAAAGCTTTGTCTACATAGGAAGTTTCAAAATTGGTAACTCACTTAAGAATTTGTCATCCACATTAACTCATTCCCCATTTACTTTCTACTTTTCTGATTTAGCTTTTTAAGCCTATTCTGTTTCTCTGGCTACAGCAGGATATGTTTTAATACGTTCTAGTTTGTTCAATCTGCATGCCTTCTCCTCATTTTCTAGTGTGGCTTCTAACCAGCCCCTGAAGAACTTCTTAAAGAATCTATCCTTAAGAAAGTAACGTTAGTTAAGATGTAGCCTCCTGGCAGGCTCTCCCTCTGAATCTATTGCATAGCTCTTCAATGGCTTCCGGTCAGAAAGCACACTGCTTTCAAAATATGTTGCTTACTCACAAATTGTTGATGGGTAAAGCTCCTTTGTACCTAAGGGACAAACTGCACTAGTGTTCTCCCCCTCGTACACTAAGAGCCAGCGACAAGGTGCTATTGACCGTTCCCCGCATTCATGCCTCGAGATATGGCGGCAGAGCGTTTTCTTACACTACACTCAGGGCATGGAATCAACTTCCACTCCATCTCTTCTGCTGCTCTCATTTTGCCAAGTTCAAGACATTGCTGACGACCTGGGGCCCTATTACACATAGGGTTTACTTTCCCTGGTTATGCCACGGTGTACCTTAAAACAGGTGCGCCAGGCTCAAACAGGGAAAGAGCACCCTATTATATTGGAAGCGAAGTTGTGCTGCCGTGGGGGCAGTGTATTCAAGTGAAAAATGGAGGGGTTTTGAAGCAGCTGTACAGTGTTTCACTGTGCAGGCAGCAACCTGTCTGTCTTTTAAGAGGGGAGGGAAATCCCCTTGCATGCAGGTGCAATGGGTGACTGTGCCTGCCTGCCTGGGGATGTCTGAGGGGGTTCATATGACCCCCTTTCACTGCTCCATAGGGCTGCCATCAGGGGGTGCACTGCCAGTGCACCTTCTGACAGCTTCCTCTCCTCTGTGCCTGTGTTTATACTACGGCATGGGCACAGAGGCAATGGAATTCCCTCAGTTGCATGGGGCCATGCCCCCATGCAAATGAGTGAACACCCACTGGTGCTAGTGCTGTGTGTGCGCCATCACTATCTGTATTACAGAAAGTGCTGTACAAGCTTTTGCGGCCCTTTCTGTAATGTCAATGTGCACCGGGGAACGCAAAATGGGTGCACATGCCTGTTGAGCCCCAGGCCACATTCCATAATATGGCCCTTGGTTGTTTTAGGTGCTGGATGTTGGTTATGTGTAGGCCGAGCACCCAGATACCCCTCAGATTGTGATTTGTTGTGCTTTATTAAGTGGAAATAACATAACATATCCTTCTACTTTCTCTCGCTTTCTCTGTTGCCAAGCAGTCCCATATATTGAGTGCTTCAATGTAGTTTTAGGCATTGGACTCATATCATACATGGTCTGTCTGGAAAAGTCTAATTTCTCAAAATCAAAAGTGCCCTCAATAGGAAACAGTTATTTCTCATCATGTGCTGTATATTTGTGCCATTCGGGGTTCGAAACACACTTATAATACCCAACCTCTTCCATCATTTTAAATGCTGATGTGTCTTTCTTTGACATCTTCGGACCATCTCTAGGCTTATCCTCTCTCTTAGTTTTAAGTTTTGTAAATATTCCACTCATGTTTACACTTACTCAAGCTCAAAACAACCTAAAAAGTCAAAACTGCACTAATAATAAACTTGGTGAACAACAGCCAACCGCAGCGCAGCTCCGTCAAATGTCAACCTATCACAGTGCAGCTGCACTGACAAACAACCAATTAGAGCTGCCATCCTTCACACCAGAGACCAAGAAATTGATATACAGAGTCCCACAGCGATCGTTCCTTAGACCCACCCTTTTCAACATTTACATGACCCCACTCGCCAACATCATCCGATCACAAGACATTGCCGTCATCTTCTACACCAATGACACCCAACTCATCCTCTCTACTTGACAGACAAGACAACCATCACCAGAACCAACTTCACCAACTGCATGAACATGGTAGAAGACTGGACGCGACCCAACTGCCTGCAGCTCATCTCTGAGAAGGCAAAAGGTACTGGGCTTCGACAACAAGACCTCTCCATGGGACTCAACCTGGTGGCTGTCAGAGCTAGGACCAACATCCACAGAACCCACAGGTAATCTAGGGATCATCCTAGATGAAGAGCTCAACATGATATCTCAGGTCAATGCAGTGTGCACCTCCTTCTTCCACATTCTGTGCATGGTACAACAAATCTTTAAATGGTTGCCTCAGAGCACCAGATGGACCATTAGGCAAGCAGGCTGGAGTACAGCAACACTTTCTATACCGGAATTTCCAAACAACTCCTACACAGACTTCGGACCATCCAGAACATCGCTGCAAGACTCATACTTGACCTCCCACACTGCACCCAGACCACACTGCACATCAAGAAGCTTCACTGGCTTCCCATTGACAAAGGCAGAAGAACACAGGACCGGAATACCTAACCAGCGGCATACACTTTCACCAACCCACCAGACACCTACCCTCTACCTCACTCTCACTAGCACACATTCTCTGCATCTGCAAAGCAAAACTGGACGTCTCTCAATCACCTACATCATAGCCAAGACATGGAATGACCTCCCTCAACACATTAGAGCCTCCTCCTCACTTCTTCAGTTCCGCAAGAAGCGAAGACCTGTAAGACCTATAAGCATGTTGGGGACCACACACCTACACACCTGCCCAAACATCTGCATACCCTCTCGGTTGATAGTGCGCTAATCAAATCAATATAACATAACAAAGCATAACTAGTGGTGACTTCACACCAATCCCAGCACAGCTCTCTGGCTGAGCAACCTATCACAGGCAGGTTTTGTTATTTTTATTTCAAACCTATTTTATAACTTTTTCAATTTTCAACCCATCAATTACAGCTTATTCCAGTTATACACAATAATGCATTACATTGAAAACACCGTAAGTGCATCATCTTATACAGGAAGACTATAGTAAATGAACACAACCATCCCATCCCTCCCACCCTCCCCCAACTTTGTGTAGCACCGTCCACTCACAGCTCATGTGGCAAGGTGTTCCTCTAGTTACTCCTGATTGCACAGAAAAGTTCAAGGTGTATGTATGCACCCTGTGGTGCAGGGTCTACAAACAGTGTAAAGCAATAATAGTGGAAACTGGAAACAGAGGCTAGGTACTAAAACAGGTATTAATTCCGAGCTACCGGTACAGGTGGCGGGGCCAGGGCCCTAAATGCTTCCAAAATACTGTCCCTGTCTAGAGAGATGATTTTTTTGCGCAATCCCCTGGCTTCCTCCTGGCGGATAGCAGCGCTCTTTGCTCCGCCCCATCTCACTACTTCCCCAT
The DNA here is from genome assembly GCF_964204655.1 of Triturus cristatus. NCBI lineage: Eukaryota > Metazoa > Chordata > Amphibia > Caudata > Salamandridae > Triturus > Triturus cristatus. The sequence continues at coordinate 700,486,363 of NC_140582.1, read as the reverse complement.
GCCAGCCATAAAGCTGTGGGGGTGTGGCCTATCTCCACCGCATCGTAAGGGATTGCTTAGTCAGGAGTAGAGTTAAGCCTATAAAGCGAAGTTGCACTTTCTGCGCCTTAGGGCGTCGTATCAGTACCAAGAGACATACTGTAGGTGTGCCTGGGACGTGGATCTCAACCGCGGCTGCAAGCAAGGATAGTACCTCTGACCAGTAAGGCGTAAGCACGGGGCACTACCATAGCATGTGTAGCAAGTCAGCGTCCTCTAATTTACATCTAAGACAGCAGTGTTGCTTGGTAGGCAAAATACGTTGCAGTCGATGCGGCGTGAGATATGCTCTATGTAAAACCATATATTGGATGAATTTGAATTTGGCGTTCCGTGGGATTCTCCTAGGGTATGCCAAGGCCCTGCACCAGTCCCCATCTGTCAGGTCTGTCCCCAGATCTACGGACCATTTATTGCGTAAGCCCATTAGTGGGATTCTAGTGTGGGTAGTAATGCCTATGTAAAGCCACTTTGTGAGATGGTGGCCGTCTCCCATCAGGTAGGCCATGAAGACCATTTCATGGCGAGGGGTTCCTCCCTGTGGGGGGGGGGGCAATGTTGTGGCATGTAGTAAATATGATGCATCTGTGACTCCCGTGTGCCGGACAAAATTACCATGTCCATGAGTGTGCGGTCGCCAAATAAGTCACCCACTGCGGCCACACCACCCTCCGCCCAAGGGAGCAGTCGCCTTTTAGTGAGGAGGCCAGTGGGGGTATGGATCCCAAGAAGTGGTGTGGTGTCAGAATAAGGACAGCAGCTACGCGTGTAATGTATGGCTTTTTCCAATAGGTGAGCGCCGTGCGCAAAAGCAGCGGGGCATCAGCCGTGATCTTAGCATGCGGTAGGAGCAGGGTATGAAGCAGACACCAGTCTACATCAGCAGGGGGATAACCTATTTCATGTAAGTTGCGCCCTGCCAGCCAATACGCAAGCCATTGTAATTGGCTCGCGTAACAATATGCCCGGAAATCTGGGGCACCTAGTCCACCCTTATCAGTGTCTAACTGCAGCTTGGTCAGCCCTACTCTGCGGCGGCATTACCCCAAATCAAAGCAGAAAGTGTAGTGTTCATGGAGTTAAGCAGCGGGGTCGGGATCACAACCGGCAGGTTGGTGAAAAAATATAATAGCCGGGGCAGGACTACCATTTTTGAAATCGCTACACGTCCCATCACCGAGAGTGGTAGGGAGGACCAGAAAGTGACCTGCAAGTGGAGCGAACGTATAGCCTTGCCCAGGTTACCCTCAATGAGGTGGAGCGTGGATCGATAAACCTGTATACCAAGATATTTAAAAGTATGCGCAGCAACAGTTAAGGAATAAGAACCGAACTGGACCGTCTCTGGGCGGTCCCCCTGGTGGAAAAAGAAGGCATAAGACTTACTGTCATTAATTCTAAGGCCCGAAAGCTGTGCAAAAGAATCAAAAATGCCCGGGATGGGTGAGAGAGAGGTGAGGTCGTTGGCATATAGAATAATGTTGTCCGCGTATGCAGAGATTCCGTGTGTCATTTGCCTGAGTGTAGCCTATGTGTCTAAGTGTGTCTAGCAGCTCAGCGTGTTTTATTCGGGCATCTTGTAAAGGTGTTCCCTTTGTGGGGTCATTCGCTGCGTCTTGTTCGACGCTATTGAGGGAGTTTTCGACCTCTTTCAGGTTGTTATGTATTTCCTGTTGCGCCCCCGCCGTGGTGCTAATGGCTATCCCCCTGATTACCGTCTTGAATGCATCCCACTCCAACTGAGGTGTGGATGCAGTTCCCATGTTCTCAGCAAAGTAATGATCTACGCCTGCCGCCAGTGCCTACCGAAAAACGGAGTCCTCAAGCATCAATGGCCATAATTTCTAGGTAGGAACTGGGGTAGGGATTCTGCCCCAGTTGAGGGAGACCTCCAGTGGGTAATGGTCAGAGAGTGTCTTACCCAAGTATGTTGCATTCATCACCTGAGTCGTGATGTGGTTGGAACAAAGGATCCTATCTATGCGAGTGTGGAGTTGGTGTGGGTGCGAAAAGAATGAGTATTCTCTGCTGGTGGGGTATTTTAAGCGCCAGACATCTCCTAGGCCCCATCCCTCGGCCCAGCTGCACAGTGCTAATGCCTGACGGACAGTATTGGCTCCTCCAAGGGGGGGCGGTGATCTGTCGATGGAGGGGTCCATTACGGCATTGTAGTCCCCCCCAGTATCCACGGACATGCAGCCCAGGGCACCAGGACCGGGTTAAGGCTTAAGAGTTAGTTATCCTGCTCAAAGTTGGGCGAGTATAAGCTGCCGAGGACAATTTGTGCGCCATCCAGTGTGCCTCTCACTACTATATATCTGCCCAATGGATCCACCCGTTGTTCCAGAGCTTCAAAGGGGACCCCATGCCTAACCTATATGGATGCTCCCCTAGCAAATGCAGAATATGATGTGGAAAAAACCTGACTCCTCAATTTTTTGCGGAGTTTAGCCGCTTCGGCTGAAGTCAGGTGGGATTCTTGTAAGAATACTATGTGTGCACGATGCCTATTCAACTGTGCCTGTACTCTATGTCGTTTATGGACTGACCCCAGTCCCCGTTCATTCCAGGCAATCACGTTGTAGCTATCCTGCATTGGTATCTAAGGTACACTACTATGTAACGCCTGCGCAATAGCGGGGGAGCAGCAATGCTCCGGTGAGCGCAAGTGGTGGGCCAGAACCTAAAGATTACAAAACTCCCATCTACAATACTCGGGCCAGCTATCCGAGCTTGGCTGGTCCAAAACATATGCACAACGGTGCAAACTAATAACAAGGTGTGTGATGCTTTCGCTATAGGGGGGTGCATGCCTTCAGCCAGCCCTGTTAGGTTAGAACGTTACGAGCTTCACGCAGCCCGGACCGCTTTTGTTATCATCACATTTCGCAGTTTTGGAACTAGAGATATGGCATTGTACTGCTAAGTACAAGACATCCATGAACAGAAAGGGCGGAGTTACCATACAACTTGCCCCAACATAGACCATAGCCAACCATTATCCTAAGAAACCATCAGCCGTCTGAGTTGTAATGTTGCTAAACAAGTTAATGCTAGATTTTGAGTCTGAGTGGTTCAATGCATCATCTGAGGAGTCCGACGGAATGGGATGGGCTTCATCTATAAACCTGGTGGCTGTCTCAAGTGCCTCCGCTTGATCCCGCAGGGCCTGCTCTGGAGCGGGAATCCCAGATTCTACTGCAAGCCCCCCCGAGGCATTTTGATTTGCGAACTCGCCTTGGTTTTGGAGAGGCAGTGACTGTTTGCGAAGAGGGCCCAGATCCGCCAGGGGGGGAACATGATTTCAAGCCATTCTGCCACCTCGTCCGGGGATTCAAAGAACTGTTCCTTGTGATCATGGATCACTTTCTGCTTAGCTGGGAACAGAAGTGCATATTTGCCATTCAGTGCCCTTAGTTTTTTATTCACGTCTTGGTAGTGGGAACGTTGGCATTCGACTAGAGCGGTATAGTCCAGGTACAGGGATATCTGCTGTTTCTCGTACTGTATGTGGAACAGTTCTCTCGCCTTTTGCAACAAGATGTCCCGGTCTCTAAAATTCACACAGGCAGGTTTTTTCATAACAGGAAAACAACTACAGAACCATAATTTTTTTTTTTAGAAATTAATAAACGCCTTGTCTATGTACCCTAGAAAAGAAAAAAAATCAGTATTTCACAGGTCAAAATACTCTTAACAAAAGAAACTTGATTTTGAGCAAACAAAGAAAACAGTACCAGAAAAAGAGGTTGAAACTCAGACCGCCTACAGTGTTCTTGCTATGTAAACTTCTGGCCAGCACAATTCTACCTCCAGAGTTAATGTACGACACCCCGTGCACTCAGGTTAAGCACAGTAACCCAAATTAGACTCTCACACCTCAAAAGGAAAATATATTAACATTGGTCCTTACCAATGTGTAAGTGGCATCTCGCTCTGCACACCGCAATACAGACAAGGTAACAATATCTTGAGAGTTTGGATTTTCGATAAAATCCGATAACCAACTTAATTTTTTCCTATAAACAAGACAACATCAGATGTGTATACAAATACGAATAATACAACCTCAAAATAGTTATCAGCCCACCAAGTTGAAGCCTCGTTCATCATCACATAACCAAACAGCTCACCACATCATCACAAAACATACTCACTTATACATTCAAGTTCTCACTATTCGCATCTACACTCCAGTTCACTCAGGGCCGCACAGGAATGCTGCTTGTCACCCCGCTAGAGGATCAAGCACCAGGAAGGTTGGCAAATCCCCTTTCTCCTTAGATCAAGGCAGCTAAGCCCAAACTCTCCCAAGAATCTTTTGGGTACCCCTTAAAGAAGAGGTGCTCAAACACTAATCATCCTCTGCTACCAACTTTGTGGGAACCAAACCTCAATAACCACTTAAACCCCAAAATTTGATCAACCCGATTAGTATCAAAATAATTGTTCAACAGTGTCTCCACTTGATCTAGTGATTAGAAACTGCACCCCCCAACAGGAAACTGTAATTTAGCAGAGTTAAATAGAATACAATATTGAAAACTTAAAGGTCTGAGCTCTAGATCACAAATAGAGAAAAAAGTGAATTGGTTGCAGAATAGTTAAATTGCATTACATAGAAATATGCATAGATTGTCATGAAGGCTCAACTACAGAAGTACAGATAAATGCAAAATCATAAAACTTAAAGATCCCTCGTTAAGCAGAATCTAAGTAAAATTCTAAGTGTAAAACTCATAACGAGTACTGACAGCATCCCAATAGCAAGTTTAGAGGCAAAATAGGAGCATGGCAAATCATCTACCAGGAAAAGGCTAAAAGTATCCCCAATGAAAGTAATGAGAAAAATCCCCCATGAAAGACAGACACCCCCCCAAAGGTTTTATAGACAAATTACACAGGGTATTAATAGATTCTGCAAATTCAGTATGGTATGATCATGGTTGGGTTCACATTAGCAAATCAGAAACAGCAACTTAATTTTCCAAACCTTTATCACTAACTCATTTCCTAAGAGAAATCTTCTGCTTCCGTCTTCATCAACCGCACTTCAGAGATGTATAACACAAATGAAACATTTCTTAAACTATGGCTTATAGAATTAGCACAACTACACTAACACTTCCAGTGGAAGTCCTTGAAGATGATACTTTTTAACAATGTCATATAATGACGTCATTCACTCAATGCCACGCAGAAACAAGGGAGAAAGTATTTTGCAGCAAAACACTGATTGGGAGGGGGAATGAGCAGGAGCAAGTGCAGTACAATATTAGAAACTGGGGGAATTTGTCCTACCTGCACCGTCGTGCACGCCGCCACCGCAACGAGTCAAGGGGCACAAATCTTCGCGTTTCCAGTAGCTCCCTGGTTGCTGGTCCATCGCCAAGAGTCAAAGGGTGACACGGAAGGAGAACTTAATACCGCCGTTCCGGGACTACAATTCCCGGTTGTCCCTGCGGCGGCGCGGAGCTTGGACGCCACATCTGCGCCAGGAGGCGCGTATAACTGACGTCGCGGCCGGCGGAGCGGGGGGAATTTGTCCTACCTGCACCGTCGTGCATGCCACCACCGCAACGATTCAAGGGGCACAAATCTTCGCGTTTCCAGTAGCTCCCTGGTTGCCGGTCCATCGCCAAGAGTCAAAGGGTGACACGGAAGGAGAACTTAATACCGCCGTTCCGGGACTACAATTCCCGGTTGTCCCTGCGGCGGCGCAGAGCTTGGACGCCACATCTGCGCCAGGAGGCGCGTATAACTGACGTCGCGGCCGGCGGAGCGGGGGGAATTTGTCCTACTTGCACCGTCGTGCACGCCGCCACCGCAACGAGTCAAGGGGCACAAATCTTCGCGTTTCCAGTAGCTCCCTGGTTGCCGGTCCATCGCCGAGAGTCAAAGGGTGACACGGAAGGAGAACTTAATACCGCCGTTCCGGGACTACAATTCCCGGTTGTCCCTGCGGCGGCGCGGAGCTTGGACGCCACATCTGCGCCAGGAGGCGCGTATAACTGCCGTCGCGGCCCGCTTCGCGGGACGCGCGCGGGCGGCGCCGGGCTGAGCCCGGGCAGAGGGCGGGCCATCTGTTGTCGTCCGGGGCCGGAAGAGGCCGGGTCGGGACATCCCCCTTGGTTCGTCATCTGCAAGCAACTGGAGTGCCAGGTGACTTTGTTAAACATTGCCGCATAAGCCACCGTATTATATGCGCTTTTGTGGAGTAAAGGGGCATTTCATTGGTTTATCATGAGTAAACGAAAGGGCGTGGTAGGGACATTGAATGCTTTTATGATCAGGGCTGAGAGCCTATTGACACACGAGATTGAGCTAACTGAGCGACGTCTATCTTTAGATTTAATGGCGGCCCAGCGACGCTCATCTCTTGAAGCTGTGACACAGGGCGATATTACTTGTCATCGCCTTTCCGTGTCACCAACTCTGCCCCCGATGCCCGCGACACCCGCTCAGCATTTGTCCCCGTCACACGCCTCAGCTACATCTTCAGATATTTGTCCCAGTGGCCAACAAACTCGCACCAGATCCCACGCCCCTAAATTAATTGGCGTAACCAAATCTAGTGGCCCACCGGCCAAACGGAAAAGGGGGGCCAATAATAAACCTAACACTCTTGGCCGCCCCGCCAAATGCAATAAAATGGTATTACAGACAATTGTCGTCCCTAATTTTGTGTCGGTGGGCACCCAAACCGACGAGCCCACTTCCACCCCTCATAGTAAGGATGACATTATGTCAGCTCTGGAGTCGGGTTTAAAAGCCATAGTTAGCCACTCCAAGGCCCTCTTTGATGCAAATTTTGCCCTTTTAAATGAGAGACTCCTACGCATAGAACAATTGATAACTCGGGAGTCAGCCTCTGTTGCATCGGCTGTTGATTGCACCTCTCTACCTATTACGACGTGTTTGTTGGGGGCCTCTGATAAATTAGATAATGGACCAGCCAATTTCAACAATAGTACTCAGTGCTTACCCAACGGTTTAACACAACCTCCACCGGCGATGATCCCTCCTTTTCCATCGGACATTGTTGTTAGACCACGGCCCACTGTACCAGTTCCACTGAAGACTTTGCCCAGCACCGTGACTTTGAACCTCCCCCCCGCATCATATCCTTATGTTATAATTCTAGCCGGAGTCCCTTGTTTGCCCGAGACTAAGAAGGAATCTTGGGTGGACCTTCGTAATAAATGTGTGGACTGGTTAAGGAAACACAAGGGTTTTGAACCGGCCATATTGCATGACATTTTAATGGTGCGGAGAGTGGGATGGGTGGGCACATCGGCAAAAAACATCAGTGGGGATTGCATTGTCATAAATTTTTGCAGACCCCATACTGTTCAGTTTCTAATGCGCACCCGCGAGTTATTGCCAGGGCTTACGACGAACATATGTATGTTTTCCCTTGGCTACTTCTATAAACCCATCCCCAATAATTGTGTGCCCACGCCTACGGCCCTTCCTCTGGCCAATCGTTTCTTGGGTCTGTCTGACTTAGATGTTCCTGATTGACAACCAAGTCCGAGTAACGGACTCCTTGCCCTACCGTTGATAGAGGACCCTATCCTGCCGTTAGCACCTGCACCTATCACCTCTGATAATTCTGCTAACCCTTTAGAGTGTATAGCATCAAGGACAGGTAACTTAAATGTTATAAGTTGGAATATAGCAGGCCTCCAAAAAAGGCTCCTCGACCCTGGGTGGGTCAACTTTATTCAGAGTCAAGATATAATTATGTTACAGGAGACGTGGGCAACGGTTAATTTACATGCCAATGGGTTTCAGTGCCATAATATTTTTGCCACCAAATCTAGAATGGGCCGCCCTTCCAGAGGCTTATCCATTTGGATTAACATCTCTGCTGGAGGCTCTTCCAGGGTCATACCGACGAACAATCAGAATTTCCAGGCTATATTATTTAAACAGAAAACCAGTCTTTTCCTGGTAAATTTTTATAATAATGATTTTAGCTCATTACCTAATACACATTTTAGGAACCTTTTTAACTTTATTACCACTCTGGAGGCTAGGGCTGATTTTAATGACACCTCTGGCCTTGTATTGGGTGGAGATTTTAACGCTAAATTAAATGAAGATTGCCCAACTATCAAGGATTGTAACTCGGGTTTGGGATGCCAAAGGGGTATGGAACTAGCCACTCTTTTGAGTACACATAATTTGGAGAATGTTATTGACCGCTTTGCTACAGTTCCCCTAGTGCCAACATTCAGAGGTAGAGATTGTTCTTCAATAATAGATTACATTTTTATATCCCCTGGGCTGACAGACCGTATTAGTGAGGCCAAGGTAATTCCAATGTCCCAAGGGGACCACAATCCTATCAAGATCAGTTTAAAGACTATCCATCGACCGGTTTACAATAAGGAATGTGGCGCTAGGAATCTTTCCATAAGCTCAAACAATCTCAGATTAAAATCGAGGGGCATTGATGTGTTGACGACTGTACAGACCTTGGTCAGAGATAACTTTCCTCTCTTCCTTTCATGTTTGTCCGATTTAAGTCCTAACCTTGGGGTAGTAGACGATTTTGTCAAGATCTGTTCAGCCCTTCGAGCACAGCTCACGATTCCTTTGCGCGCCATGACGGACGACCAGGGATGGTTTGATCATGAGTGTTCTCTGGCCAATCGTGAACTGCGACTAGTCTTATCTGTTAGCCCGAGGAACCTGATAGATGTAAAAAACGCTAGGTCACGATATAAACTGGCCATCAGTAGAAGGAAGGAGGAGATTCTTGAGGAGCGCTGGGAGGTGCTAGGACAAACTGCTGCCCGGGGTAGGGGAGATATTTTTTGGGCCGCGGTCAAAGACCTGCGTTGCGCGGGTCAGGTTGCGACCCCAATGGATTGCACCATCCCTGGAGCTGCATGGGTGGACAACTTTTCTAAGATCTACGCGGCTCCACCTTCTACGGCGGCCATCCCAATATTTTTTTCTTTTTTTTTTTTTTTTAAAAACCTTTATTGACATTTCAACCAAAGACAAGTATGGGCCTACAACCCCCGGGGCCGGCCGCTAAGCAGTTAGATTAACAGAAAGCAGATTTTAATCACAGGCAGCACCTCGGGGAGCAGAATCTTCATGCTAGTATACTCTTGGTCACTTAGCAGCCCAAGTAGGAAACCAGGATATAAAAGGTTTTCATTTTATAATAGAGAATGGGAGGATCAGGTGCCAAACAATTTCCCAGCAGCGAAAAATGGCAGGCAGGATAGTAAACGTCAACAATAAACAGCAATCTATCAAGTCAATGGCGCTGAAACAGGAGGTTCAGGATGTGGAAGAATATCACGAGCCATTTGCGCCTGCGGTCCCCTGCCCTAAGACCCAGAAAGCACCACGGAAATTGAGGCACAAATGAAAAAGTAGTGATTGACAGCGAAGGAAACCTACCGTACTGACCCCAGAAAAGAAAGACAAAGAAAGATAAGAGAAGAAAAAGGAGGCCATAGAAACAAAGTAAAAAACTAAAAAATTCTCCTCCCCCAGCCCCCCACCCTACACCTCTGCAGATGACTACGGCCCCCCCCCCCCAGCAGTGTGCCTGTCGCCCCAGAACCAGACCCGAAATATAGAAGAAACAGAGAAAAAGGAGAAAGAAAAGAAACCCCACCTAACGTGGGAGTGGAGAGAGTATTAATAAACTGGAGGAGGGCCTTCAAACATGCTCCCGGCTTCTCCCTCCCGCACAATGTGTTCCTCCCCAAAGCAAACAGTAATCAACAAAAAATCGACCATGTCAAAGAAAAAATGGGGAGCGTTATGCACCTATTACACTATTAGTTATGCCGTGAGAGCACGCAACCCCTGTGCCCGCCCGCCTATTAGATGACAACCTCTGAAGGATCAGTCTTATCCTTGGCCTCTCTTTGCGAATCCACCGATGCATACCCATCGACCCAGTGCCATGTCCAATGTTACGAGGAAAAGGAGCGTCCAAAATATACCAACACAGTCATCATTATGGAGGATCATCTTTCCCAGTACTGCCCCAGGACATGCACTGCACACAAGGTCCAGGATGTAGGAATCAGCCAGAGCAGGCGACCATTGCTTGATTATTGCCTGGGTCGCCGGAGGCTGTGCGTGGGACAAAGCCACCACCTTCTGCTCAAATCTAAAACCTCCGGAACAGACCCGACCTACAGCCAGCCGACCACACGTTGGCACATTGTCCGGAATTTCCAGCTTTCCCCTATTCACAGGGGCGGCCACGACACTGTCCTCCTGTGTGAAGTGAAACAAGTCCCTGGGTACCTGGGGACAGGCAGATCGCAACTGTTCCGACGCTGACGCAATACCATCAAGCTTTCTCCCCAGTACCCAGGCGCCGTGAACCAGGGTGGAACGAAGGGCACCGAGAGCTTCAAGAAGGTCACCGTACCCCAGCACAGCTCCTCGCGCCCGCTGCGCTACGCTCCTCTTAGCTACACACTCCCAATCTTGCTGAGACCCAGTGTACAGGATGATAGAATCCATCCTATCAAGATGGCCGCAGGGTAGTTCCACCCCAGATTGGGACCGGGACTCAGGCACAAGCGCAACAAGTTCCATGTTACTGCAAACAGGGTTCCGGGGGCAGGCAAAATATGTATCCGGTGTGTGGTCACAGGTAACAGTCATCCTCACCCTGGACGAGCGCCCGTGAAAATCCGGGAGCAGCCCGCGAAAATCGGGACGAGTTACAGGCAGCGTCCGGGCAGCTCACTGGCGAGGGCTCAGGCAATTACCGAAGAATCTTGGAATTGCCACCTCGGGCATGCACTCGTTCCGCTACGCCCAGTGGTAGGAATGACCACGGCGAATTTCAGGCCAATATCCGCACCGCTCCGGTATTCCGACCCCACCCAGTCACCAATGGCCGCTGTTGTTGAACTGTCGCCCGGCCATGTTGTCCACCCGAGGTCCCGGTTCCAGGGTTGCACAGGCCGCAAACTTCAGGTGAACATTTCTCCGGCGGTACCGCCGCCAGAAACTTCAGAATCACGCGATCGGTTGCCGCTCTCAATCACCAACACAGGCATATAGCGCTAGCTAAGGATCTCATGCAGGATATCCGTGCGGGATGCGGAGGTTCACGGAGCCGGGAGCCTACGCTGCCGTCCCGATCGCCATCTTGGCTCCTCCGGCCATCCCAATATTTAATAGCCCCCCACGGGCTGATATATCACTACCTGAGGTGGAGGGGGCCATCGCACAGAGCGCGGGGAATAAAGCCCCTGGCCCAGACGGCCTCCCAATTGATATCATTAAGACCCACCCTGATCTATGGGCCCCACTCTTATTGAATGTTTTTAAGAACTTAAATTTTACCTCTTCACCACCTCCAACCTGGTCATCTAGTATAATAGTGCCCATTTTCAAGAAGGGCGATCGTTCCCAACCATCATGCTATAGGCCTATCTCCCTTATTGACAATACTCTAAAGATTTTAGGGAGAGTACTGTATAATAAAATCCTATTATGGGCTGAGGATAATCAAATCCTAGAGAGTTGTCAGTTGGGTTTCCGTAATAAAGTGGGAACTGCGGAGCAATGCCTTAATCTGAACCTTATTTTGGGCAAATACACCGTAGCACGTAATTGCCCAATTTATCTGGCCTTCATGGATTTATCCACCGCCTTCGACCTTGTCAACAGGTCATTACTTTGGAAGGCCTTATTGGATTACGGTTTGGATGAATCGCTGGTACACTTCCTGGCCTATTTGCATAGGGATCTGAAGGCCTGTGTCAGGATTGGCACCGGGGGTGAGGTTTCTGAGCCAGTTATAGTCAATAGAGGGGTCAGACAGGGATGTGTCCTCGCCCCTCTCTTATTTATAATATATATTAATGGCCTACACAAACACCTGGTCTCTCTAACCGGTGATGTCCCGACTATAAAAGATAATTATCTTCCCGCACTGCTATATGCAGACGATGCGGTCCTCATGGGACGCACCCCAAACGCATTACGTATATTGGTGAATGGCTTTGTCGCACACATGGATTCCCTAGATCTGAAGACAAATTTTAAAAAGTCTTTTGTAATGTCTTGCGGCCCGAAGAGGCATCATATTGCCAGCATAGTAGTGGGGGCAGAAAGACTGGGGTCAACTGGCAGTTTCCCGTATTTGGGAGTGGTCTTTGCTGCGAACAACTCCTGGAGTGGGCATATTGCCCACGCCAGGAGTAAGTTCTCAAAGTCCATTAATTCAATTTTGAGCCTCCCCCGTCCAAAACTGACCGGGGCATTGCCTGCTATCCTAAAAATATACAAAACTCAATGCGTCCCGGTTGCCACTTACGGCGCTGAGGTTTGGGGTACTGCCAGTTGTTTAGACATAATTACCGAGGAACATAGATTTTGTAGGAAACTTCTCTGTGTTCCCATTACTTCCCCACATTTTATATGTCATAGGGAATTGGGTTTGCATTTTATAGGGGATTTTATTCGTGCCCGCCCAGCCCTTTTTTGGCTGTCAATTTGGAAAAATCCCGCCGCCAAACTGACTAGGGACATCATCGAGGATTGTCTCCGCTGCGATAGGGGCATGACCATTCCCTGGTTATCAGGGGTGCATAGCGTTTTTCGCAGCGTGCACTTTGAAGACACTTTCTTAAAACCCACCACCACTAAGCACCCCACCAAATGTGAACTCAAAAAAGCACTTTATACGTCATTTGATGTCGAAAGGGTAGCAAGGGAGTCCTTGAAATCTAGCGTTTCTGGTTACTTAGCTTGTAATTTTATAATATATCCCACACCCAGATATTTAACTCTTCCGTTGAGTCATTGGGAGCGAGGCCTCATATTTCGCCTTAGGGCAGGCACCATTAAATATGCACTTAGCTTCCCTTTATGGAATTTTAATGACCAATGTGTTGAGCCATGCCCCTGTGACTCCCAGAGTAGGCAAACAACTCTACATTTTTTATTCTTTTGTAAATTTTATATGAAGTATATTAAATGGTTTTTAACCCCGTATTTTAAAAAATCAAAACCAATCAGCCTGGAACTCGCATTTTCAATGATTTTGTCCCTGGACGATGATGAACTTGTCTTTCGTGTGAGCTCTTTTCTAAAAACTGTGGTTCGTGCTCGGTCTACAATGTCTTAAAGTTTAGATGGACTATTCCCCATGTGTAAACAGTATTTTATCTTATTGTATGATCTTATAATTGTTTTCTTTTGCACTTTTATGGATTGTCAATGATCCGAATAAAGTTTTCATTAATTGATTGATTGAAACTGCATTAATTTAAAAACTGATGGTGTATCACCCAAAAATGTGGCATAACTATTCATAGCAATATTCACAATTCTAATTGACAGTTGAAAATCCTACCAAGTGCAAAATCATCAGTTCATCGGTTACGACTAAGTGCATCATTAAAAACACTAATGATCAGAAATCATTTACACACTATATTTGCATATTTGGAATATTTTGAAAATGTGACAACACCCTTATTCTTTAATCCTGACCTTTCAACCTCCAGGCCACTAGCCTGAGATTTGACAGGGTTTCCTGGTGCAAACTTGGAGAAGCCAGAGGAGATGGAGCTGTGGGGAAAAGAAGTTCCTGAGAGACCTTTCATTGCTATTAGGAGAGGAAACAAACAGAAGAGTTGCCATGCTGAAGCTATCAAAATCACTGATGTCTTCTCTTGCCTCATTCTGATCCAAAACCTGAGGATTAGGGAAAAATTAGAGAAGTCATAAAAACGAACCTGGGTTACTGGCAGGACAGAGAATCCACCCATGTTTCCCTTCTCTCTTCCTAAATTAAACTTGCCACCTAAGCATTGAGGGGAAAGGCAATCAGATGGACTACAGGTTGACCCCATTCCTGGGATATCGTAGAAAATCTCCTGGGATGCAGGCACAACTGCTGAGAAGCCGGAATAGTCGTGCTTAGGTTGTCTGCAATAGTGTTGCAAATCCTCTGAAATTGGACTATTGACATTGAAATAAAATTCAACTCTGTGAATACAAAAATATGATCCAAGATCTTGGAAAGGGCCAATGATCTTGTCCATGCGAAAGTGCAAGAAGAACGATTCCTTCTGCTGGCGTGAGCACTATTTCGCAAGCAAAAAAAAATGCTGTCTTCCAATTAATCTTATAGCATTGCATAAGAAACTCTTAAGTCGAATAATCAATAGTCTTCAATGGATTTATTCCCAATTTGGGTGCATTTAACTCCATGCAAAATAAATTCTTGGCAATCTGGAAATATATCATCCGATTACATAGTCAATGTTTGCAAACCCAATGCATTTCGGGTCCAGTCAACACCCTTCGTCAGGGGTCTTAGATATCAATACTGTGAATGTAAAAGACAAGAAGCATTTCATCATACAGTCCTTGTTGAGTTCTAATAGCAAACTGCTATGTTAACGCATTCAAAAAGTAAACATAGCAGTTTGCTATTAGAACTCAACAAGGACTGTATGATGAAATGCTTCTTGTCTTTTACATCCACACCTGGGCATCCGATGCTAACGGCGCAGCCAGAGGACTCCACACTTGGATCTCAAACTGCGCAGACGAGCTTGCCCCGCTACGCAACCCAGACAAACTGCATCCCAGGAAAGCCGCCTGATTCACCACCGATCTCCAAGAAGCCAGACGCACCTGCAGACGCCTGGAGAAGAACTGGAGAAACACCAAAACATCTGAAAATTACACCACCTACAAGGACACCATGAGGGACTACCACAACCAAATCAGAACCACCAAGAGGAACTTCATCCACAACAAAATCCTCGCCAACTCCACCAACTCCAAGGAACTCTTCAGTATCATTCGGGATTTCACTAACCCACGCAGCAAAGCCACAGATTATCACCCCGTCCCAAGGCCTCTGCAATAAGCTTGGAACCTACTTCCACCTCAAGATCAAAAACCTCTACGACAACTTCGTCAACCATCCACCTGATGCCACAGCCAGCCCCCCGCACCCCAGAGACACCAGCCAGCTCACTATCTCCAACTGGACACCGGTCACGACCGAAGACACCTCTGTGACCTTGAAAGGCATCCACTCGGGGGCCCCCACCGACCCCTGCCCTCCTCACATCTACCACAGAGCCGTGGACGCCATTTCACCCGAATTACAACGCACCATCAACACCACCTTCAAAACTGGGACCTTCCCAGACGACTGGAAGCGTGCAGACGTCAGGCCCCTGCTCAAGAAGCCCACAGCCGACCTCACCGACCAAAAGAACTACAGGCCCATCTTGCTCTTCCCCTTCGCAGCCAAAGCTGCAGAGAAAACAGTCAACAGGGAACTGACACGATTCATTGAAGAGAACGGTGTCCTTGACCCGTCCCAATCCGGATTCCGAGGCAACCACAGCACCGAGACCACCCTACTCACTGCCACAGACAACATCCGCACCCTCCTGGATCAGGGCCACTCCGCAGCCCTCATCCTACTTGACCTATCAGCGGCCTTCGACACCGTCTCCCACCGCACACTAGTCACCAGACTACATGACTCTGTCATCCAGGGAACAGCCCTTGACTGGATCCGATCATTCCTCACCGGAAGAAGCCAAAGGATCAGACTGCCACCCTTCCTCTCCGACCCCACGAAAATCACCTGCAGAGTCCTTCAGGGGTCATCACTGAGCCTGACCCTCTTCAGCATCTGCATGGCCCCCCTCGCCGCCATCGTCAGACAACACGGCCTCAACATTGTATCCTACGCTGACGACACCCAGCTTATCCTCTCCCTCACCAAAGATCCGACCACCGCCAAACTCAACTTCCAGAAAAGAATGCATGACGTCAAAGTCTGGTTGACCAACAGCTGCCTGTAGCTCAACGCCGAGAAGACATTTGTCCTCGTCCTTGGAACCACCCCTTCAGCATGGGACAACTGGTGTCTGTTGCCCTCGGACGCCCACCTACCCCCTTGGACCACGCCAACAACCTCGTCATCGTACACCACCCATCCCTCAACATGAACCGACAGGTCTACGCCGTCACCTCCAGCTGCTTCAGCACCCTCCGCATCCTCCGCAAGACCTTCAGACGGAGCCCCCCCGGAGTCAAGGAAGACAGTCACCCATGCACTCATCACTAGCAGACTGGACTATGGAAATGCACTCTACGCCGGCATTTACAAGCCCCTACTCTGCAAACTCCAGACATTACAGTACACCGCCGCCAGACTTGTCCTTGGCATCCCCCGGCACGGACACATCAGCCAACACCTACGTAGACTCCAATGGCTCCCCGTGGAGAAAAGAGTCACCTTTAAAATCCTCACTCACGCCTACAAATGCCTCAGAACAACGTAACCAAATACCTCAACGACAAAATCTACTTCCATGTATTCAAATGAGACATCCGATCTTACAACCACGCACTGGCCAAAATCCTGCGCATCCACAGAGCCAGAGCAGGCTGAAGATCCTTCTCCTACATTGCATCCAAGACCTGGACGAGCTACCGGCAGACATCAGAGGTGCACCCTTTCTGAACACCTTCAAGAAGACCCTCAAGACCTGGCTCTTCGACTAACAGATCTGAGGCCACCCCCTCAGTGCGTTGACACCCTCACGGGTGAGTAGCGCACTTACAATTCCAATGATTGACTGATAGATTGAGTTGTCATGTGATGATTGTTCCTCTACTGCACTGATTGAGGCGGTAGGGCAAAGCTCTTCCGCCATAGCGGTAGTGCTGCTACTGGGGGTGCGTCATCTACGTGTGATAAGCATGAGCGACTCACCCCCGGCCCTCCTGCGCTACGCATCCCACCTTCTCCTTACCTGGATATTGACCCCGTGGCGCAATCCACTGCACTCTCTCCAAATCTGTGACTCAGCCAGCAGGAGCCTGAGCCAGGTGTGATTTCACTGGGCTGGGTACAGCAGTCACCACATAGTCCGCTGGTGGACCTCCCGATGCAGTTGATGCAGCAGGGCTCCCTTAGGTGTGTAGTTGCAGCACTCAGACCACGCAAGTTGGGTGTGGCACAGGGGCCTCAGCCTCCACAGCGTCCAGCCATCCCAACATCATCCATCCTGTGATGCAGGGAGACGGCACTGCAAAGCGGACCACACTACGTTGGTGCGCAACAGCACCTCTACCATTGACTGCTCCAAGGTGCGCAAGGCGGACTTCTCACACAGGTCAGCAACGTGTCTCCATGTGACCTGCCAGTCTTCACCACCAGGTACGGGCGATCATCGCACATCAATGTCTCCCGCCATGGGTCATCAACTCCACAGCTACTCCACATCCCACTCCAGCCACAGACGCAGGTCCAGCAGACATCCAGGCACCAGACACAGGTTCAGCAGGCATCCAGGCACCAGACGCAAGTCCAGCAAGGCATCCAGGCGCAAGACGCAAGTCCAGCTAGGCATCCAGGCTCCAGGTGCATGTCCAGCAGTGCATCCAGGCTCCAGGCGCAAGTCCAGCGGGGCATCCAGGTAATCCTGGATGTTGGGTGGCTTGAGGGGGTTGTTGATGTGTGCTGCACTTGGCCCTGGGTGCTCAAATCTGCATTTAACTTTTTTTTGTGCATCTTTTCTATGGTAGGTGGACTGATAGGCTATTTTTTCAAAGTCCACACTTGCGGGTTAGCGTGCGTTTTATTATCGCTAAAGGCTTATCGCTGGATTCTGCCCACTATCGCCGGTTTTCCTATCGCCATCGTGCAGCGGTTAGCGGCAGTTTTTGCGGTAGCTATCGCTTGTTAGCGACGTGTTGATAATACGTCGCTAACAAGGCGAAAATAAAAGGCGATAGACGGCGATAAATAAACTAACGCTAACCTAGGTTAGCGATAGTTATCGCCAGTCCTTGATAATATCCCCCTTTGAGTCCTTCTTGGGAGATTCGTATAAACATCTACCCCAAGAGTTATAAGAACCAGAAGATTTACAATGTAAGTCCTGCTCCGTGCCCTCCTGAATTTTCATTATTAGTTTCTCCAAGTCTTTAAAGGGATTGCACAGTATTGGCAGAGAGGTACCAAACTTGAGACACAGATTATTTGTGCTGACAGCTCTCTTCAGATATTTATCCACCTTCTTGTCCACCGCTGGTGAACAGTCTTCAGGATAATAGAAGGACACCCTATAAGTGTGGCCACTATTGCATCCACCTTCAATTCATGAGGAAACACATCTACTGATTCCTCCAGGAAATAAAGCCTCTGTTGAAATCTAGGGCATTGCCACATTCAACTTCTTTCTACTCCCCAAAGATAGGTTCCTTAATATTCTTATGCATGGGCGCGGCAAAAGAAAACGGCTTGTTATTCTGTGGAAAGAGACCTTCCACATTATCAGAGGTAGAAAACGGAGGGGATGTTAGATTGTCATTAATGTGCTCCAACAACTCAGGCATCTCTTCCCTCATGACGTACTTGCCTGATGTGGAAATACTAGAAGCTTCAGAATTAGAGTCTTAGGAAAGATCCTGAGATGAGAGTCTGAACAGCTGGCCTTGGATTGCTTCGAACCTTTAGTTTTAGACTTTGCCGTAAGTGCCTTGAAGACTGCTGCCTCCATATCACAATCATAAGAGCTGAACACCAGAGAAAGGAGCAGGAGACCTAAAATACCTGCTCTTTCTAACAGGCATAGACTCGTCCTCAGAAGAAGACACGTCTCCTCTTCATGCTTCTCTTTCCCTTCACTGTCTGCCAGGAACTGAACAGCTCAAGCAAGGGCAACCATTAAACATGCCCTCTCAATTTCCCTCAATGAAGGTCAAGGGGAACCCCTTGCAACCAATGAGAGATGACCCATCTATTCACCACTGGCCAATAAAACAAAGAAATAAGAATATTAAAAATAAAGGTGCCACAGCTCAGAGGGCCACTCATGCATCCATTCAATCAATCCAGGTCTCCAGGAAAGCCTCGGTATACCCCTGGTAGCAGCGCTTTGCCCTATGCACTAAATCTGCTCCACCTGGCCTGGAAGAACAGCCCTAATACCTAAGAGGTGGTCAGACTCAGTCCTTGTCCGCTCTTACCAGCTCTGCCTGATTGAAGCCGCCGCGCAGCTCATATATGTAGGTGTGGTGTTCTTGAGAACGAGTAGCTCTCCTCCACAGTGTCTGGCATCACCATGCCCACTTAAGCAAGCTTCCATTAATCCAAGAAAAAGCAGAAGTGGCCCAAGGTCTGTGAGACAAAACAAAACAGGATGGGTGGGGGAGGAAAGTACCTTTAAACTAATGAGTGTGTGGTACTGGTGTCTGTCAAGGCAGGACTACCCAAAATCCTCCTTTTCTGCTCTAGATGCTTCTAGCTGTAATGCTCTACCCCGGCATTTGCGGGCTATTAATGATGCTTTTAAACGTAGCCTGAAAACCTGGCATTTCAATGAAGCCTTTTAGTTTGAGTTCCCCACATATCCATTTTGGATCAGTGGTTTACACATCTGCAGCGCCGCGACACTCGTCACAATACCTGTGCGCTTTACAAGCTCCACTTTGATTGATTGATTGACCTTGGCTTGCTTCTTGCTGCTGTCAAAATGCCTCTGCATTTACACACACTCCCTTGGCAGTACCTATTCAGCTCTGTGACTTTTGTGATACCCCTTACACTGCAGGAATAGCAAGCAATTTGTGTAAATCTAAAAGAAAAATCCCCTCATTTTCAGTGTTGTTTGTAATTGGATTACAGGGGTTTTGTATCTAAGTGTGTTCTTCCTCCGTGTTGTACATTTTTAATGAAGAGAGGGTGTGTTGACTATAGATGTACCTTTTATTCCCTTGTATGGAGGTTATTTTGTTACTCATGTGTGATCTCACATGCTTTATCCAGCCGTATGATACAAGGGAAAAGCAGATTCACGCTTCTCGCCTTTAGAAGTGCTGGATTGAATTGGTCCTTCCTACTGCTGCAGTATCTTGTTGACAGCTTTGGTGCCGATTTGGATCCTGGAAAAAATTTCCCCGTACGACTCGTATCCGGTCTTTTTACCGTACGAATCGTACAAGTGCCGTACAAACTGCCAAGTACGATTCGCATGGGAAAAAGTCCATACGAATCGCATTGGGAATAATTCCCCACACGTCCTCGGGTCGGAAAATGTGTCCGACACGTCCCCGGACGATTTACCATACAAATGTGAAAAGTGAAGTCCGACCGCGCAAGTACGATCCATCCCTTGCGTCCGATGCTACAACCGTATGGAAAAAACACTGTCCGCACCGAACTCCCATAGCAACCATGGAGACATGTGCCCGCATACGCGCCGAACACCCTCCCCAGCCCCCGTATGTACGAGCCCAACCACCCCCCCAGCCCTCGTATGTACGCGCCGAACCCCCACCCGTGCATGTACACCCCCGTACGTACGGACCGTACACACACCCGTGTATATACACCCGTGTACGTACGGCCCGTACCCCCACCCGTGTATGTATGGAGTATACCACCACCCCAACAGTGGATGTACGGACCGTACCCCCAGCCGCGTACGTATGGAGCATACCCCCACCCCAACAGTGGATGTACGGACCGTACCACCACCCCAACAGTGGATGTACGGACCGTACCCCCACCCGTGTATGTATGGAGCGTACCCCCACCCCAACAGTGTATGTACAGACCGTACCCCCACCCGCGTATGTATGGAGCGTACCCCCACCCCAACAGTGTATGTACGGACCGTACCCCCACCCGTGTATGTACACCAGTGTATGTACGAACCGTACCCCCACCCGCGTATGTATGGAGCGTACCCCCACCCCAACAGTGTATGTACGGACCGTACCCTCACCCGCGTATGTATGGAGCGTACCCCCACCCCAACAGTGTATGTACGGACCGTACCCCCACCCGCGTATGTATGGAGCGTACCCCCACCCCAACAGTGTATGTACGGACCGTACCCCCACCCGCGTATGTATGGAGCGTACCCCCACCCCAACAGTGTATGTACGGACCGTACCCTCACCCGCGTATGTATGGAGCGTACCCCCACCCCAACAGTGTATGTACGGACCGTACCCTCACCCGCGTATGTATGGAGCATACCCCCACCCCAACAGTGTATGTACGGACCGTACCCCCACCCGTGTATGTGCGGAGCGAACACACACCCCACCAGTCTAAGTACGGAGCGCACCCCAGGCCCCAACACCAGCACCCTCACCCAACATCGCGCATGTACGAGTCGTACCAAGCCAGAGACAAGGACAGCACTGTACAACAAAATGGCCGATGTACGCACCGTACAGACGCTAAAAACACACGTACACAACCAGGACAAAGCAAAACAACACAAGAAGACTCCATTCGAATCGCACAAAGCCACAGAACATGTCCAACAAGCACAAATGCAACCTATTAACTGACCTGCAACTGCCAAACTCCCAAACAGAGGCCCAAAACACAACCACTCCTTATAACACACCCAAACAAAGTTCAAACACAGCCACATCCACCAATGGACCAATAAAAAGGCCCAACACACACAAACCATGATCCTTTGCAACAGACCCACTGCTGCCCGACCACACAGAGAAACAACTGCACCATACTACAACCTCCACTACACCTTACACCTGCACACCTTCACACAACCACCTTCACAAACACCCCCTCATCGCATTCACACACACACCTGCACAACCACACCCACACACCCACAACCATCCACACCCACACCCCCCACAACCATCCACACCCACACCCCTCACCATGCCCACTAACAAGAATCCAAAGTTCACTAGCCGAGAGTTGGAGGTCCTTGTCGACGAAATCATCAGAGTCGAGCCACACCTCTTTGGAACATTGGTCAGACAGACCAGCATTTCCGAAAAATCAGCCATGTGGCAGACGATTGTCGATGCTGTGAATGCTGTTGGGTCCACCAGAAGGACCAGGCATGAATGCCAAGCCAGGTGGTACGATCTGCGGAGGACGGTCCGCCGCAAAATGACCGACGACCACAACCAGGCCAACATCACTGGAGGAGGGCCGCCCCGCAGACCGGTACACTACCATACCAGGGAGGAGAAGGTGATGGCCATGCTGCCGCTGGTGGGAGTGGAGGGAGTAGAAGGACTCCGAGAGCCTGGTGAGTACACAAACAACTCACCTCACATGGGGGGAACGTCATCCACAACCAAACTCACAATCATGCACGCAACCACCCCAAAGCTATCGCATGACTCAACCACACTCCATAAACACGCACATGCCACAAGCGCCACCATGCCCCATGCACCCAGCTAGACAATGCCAAGTCACAGGCCACAGAAAACACCAACACAAGACACGGTAACCCGGATGGCGGGAGTGTGGGCCTCAAAAATCACATAGTGCAACTTAGAAGCAGACAACAATGCCCTCAGCCCATATGGCCTAGGTCACAGCCAGACAAACAGTGTGTCCCCACACAGGAAAGACTTGCCTGCAAATGGCGGACGCCTTGCATGAAGACATGGGGGCGAAGGCACTTTTTGCACATGACAGCAGCTAATGAACAGCCAACACTGTGAAAGAGTGGCAGCACACACCACCACAGCAGCAGCGCAGACACAGACACTACACCCAATGGGTGCCTGGAGATCAGAAACAAACTCACATGAACAAGCCAAGGGCCATTCAAAGATCTGCAAACAGTGTGTGCCTAGGAAGCTGGGCTGAGGTGACAGAGGGTGACACACAGAGGGAGGGAGAGGGGGAGAGAGAGGGAGGGAGACACAGGAAGACGGACAGAGGGAGGAGGCTGACACAGGGAGGGAGGGAGAGGGGGACAGAGAGGGAGTGAGAAAGGGAGACAAAGGGAGACCAATTCAGCCTTGGGTGGTGTGGGAATGTCTGCTCGTCAGCAGGTGGACTGCGTGCGTGTAGACAAGGGTGGCCAGTGCCTGAATCCCCCTCTCTTCTCCATGGCAAAACACTGGGCCATGTGTCAACCTGTGCACGAGCACAACGCCAGCTACCTGCATTATATAAGTGTGTGGAACAACTCCATTTGCCCACGTACAGTGCAACACGGAAGGCGCCAATGCATGGCTCGCCACACCTGCTCACTCCACTGCTGACTGCAGTCACAATTGACGCAGCAAGTAAGACTGTGTCACACATAGGTAAAGTCTCAAAAGCTGTGGCCAAGGGACATACCCATGCACAAGTGCACTGTGAGTGGAATGCAAGACATATCCAAATACCCAGAGGAAATGTGCCAACTTTGAAACGAATGAAACATGGATGTTGCATGGAACAAAAATAACATTGTCTCTCTCACACACAGGTCAACGTCGTGGATCACCCCCCAACACTGGGGGGAAAGACTCACAGGACCTGTCTCTGCGGGATAACGATCCCACCGGCAGCGACGACTCTCACCACTCTGTGGACGACCCCGATCAACCTGGCCCCTCTGGTGTCCAACCACCTGCAGCACCTGCGTCAGGTACAACTGGGCCAACCACCACCCCCACTCCTGCCACATCCCAGGAGACACCCAGGATCCCTGACCCACCACCACAACGCAGCCAGGCTGACCAGGAGGGACACGGTGTACCGGGCACCCAGGAGGAGGCAGGCGACAACGCAAATGCCACCCCTCAGGGGTCCCGGAGACTCGATGTGCCCACAAGGGCAGGCCAGGCGCAAGTGGGCAGGGGTGGCTGGAGTGGAGGACGGCAGAGGCGCGAGCCTGACCAGTTGGCTGCGGAACCGGTATATTTCCATGTAAGAAACATCCTGGACACATACCGGCAGGACACCACGGGCAGGAGCCAGGTTGTGTCCACCCTCAACGAGATGAAGGGGACCCTCGAGGAGATCAAGACCCAGCAGGCCCAGCAACATGCGGAGCAACATGCCTGTCAACAGCGACACCAAGGATGGATGGAGGACAGACAGGCTGAGCTTGTGACGGTGCTCACGGGAATCAACTGTTCACTCCGTCGGATAGCCGACAACATGGGCAACCCTCCCTGTGCCACCAGGCGAAGAACATCACCACCCACTTGGAGGGATCAGGAGGAGGAGGATACATCCGACGGAGCATCCCAAGCATCGTCACGGCCTGCTTCTGAGGGTTCCCGCAGGAGGGCGGGTCGTCCACGGAAAAGACTGTGAGGGTCGGCGCAACAGCACCATCTCCCAGGACACCTGGCCTGGCACCTGGCCCACTGGCCCAACAGCAGCACATCAGCAAATGACATTCTCTGCCACATGGACTTGCTGGTCACTGTCTGACCAATGTTGACAAAGACTGTGGCATGGACTCTGATGATTTCCAATGGCAAGGATACCAACTCCCCCAGGGAACTTTGGATTCCACTCACCCGGAAAGCCCCTCTTGTCATACCCCCCCCCAACACATACCCCAACACAAATAAAAACTTACACGATCAAGAGATGATGCCTACATTTTGCATTATTACATTACATGTGTCTTGTAAAGTCTAACCATGCCTGAGTTCTCATATGACTTCAAACATCCATACCCTGGGGCCTGAGTCTGGCACAGGACACACATGGGTCACAATGTATTAGGCAAGACAGACATGGAGCACCATACACACCCGTGATGGGCCCAACCAGCTGAGGGGGTGGCCGCACAACCGTGCCGACAGACATATTGAGTACAGCAACAGTCATGCGCAGAGGTCAGGGATCATGTGGAGTGTCCTGGGTGTGTGTAGACAGGTGGCAGAACCATGTCCTGCAAGCTTGAGTCAGGTGGATGCAGAGAATGGTGGCCTGGCCAACGTTGGATGCATGGGGATGGCACATGTCACAATACCCACACAGTCATGGACATCATGCACAATACAGAGTCTAATCCCAGACAAACAGCTTGCATCTTGCTACTCTACACATAGACACATAGCCACTATCACTGAGAACCATGCCAGATATGCCGTATGCACCGTGGCAACACACCAGCATTGACTGAGAAGAGGCACCTTGGAGTTATAGGGACACCTTTATTAGTCATGTATTCCGGAATGCAGAGGCAACTCGGAGTACACATACGCAGGTCATGTAGAGTAACATGTGGGTCCAACACTGGCACCCCCCTTCTGCACCACAAATGCTTGATATCCATGGAACTGGCACACAAGTGTCGGGTAACAGCTAAACACCCCCTGCTGCTCACTGAGAGGCTGCCATACACCATTGATCCTCTGATGTGGAAGTCCCACACCATGTCAATCCAATGCAAACCGTATGTGTCCGAGGGCAGTGTTACACACATTGATGCCTTCATCACAATCCACTATCCCATTACAGATGACTGTCAACAAGTCTGACCATCTATTCAGGTGAATCCAGCTACATGTCATGTGTCCCATGGTGATGTGACATGTCTGCAGAGGAACCAAACATCGACAGGGGCAGTGTGCACACATCGTAAACAACTGCCACACCCAATACACCCCTGATGCATCCCTTACCCTAAGGAGACTTCCAAACTTGTCCGTGCGTGTAACGCTGAGTCAGCACACTATGACGTGTCCATAAGGAATAGCAGTGCCACAACAATGCAACCAGCAGACGGCATGCGCAAGTACCTGGGGATAAGAGACACACAAGAAGTCAGCCACAAAAAGCTCATCCACTTGAATGTGCATGTACTCGACACATATAAGGATGACAACATGCTAAGTCACAATTATGACTGTGGAAATACACTCATCACTGGCACCATCACTCGAGTGACACATCCACACACACCTCTGACTCACGTGGCATACATGCAGATGGACACACACATTGCAACACATGCCACACAAGGACCAATGCGTGCACACTCAGACACTGGTACTCACCACTAAGCAAAGAAGTCGCGTATGAGCCGACTCCGGATGTCCTCTTGCGGCTCCACATCCTCCACATCACTAGCCCCATTGCCAAGCCCTTCGTCCTCCACGGGTGGATGGTCCTGATCATCTTGATCCAGGATGAGTGGCACAGCTTTCTCAACTGCCATGTTGTGCAGCATGCAGCAGACCATGAAGATTTTGCAGACCTTCACCGGGGCATATGGGAGGGCGCCGCCGGTCTTGTGTAGGCACCTGAATCGGCTCTTCAGGAGGCCAAATGTCCTCTCTATCACTCGCCTTGTCCGGCCATGGGCGGTGTTGTAGCGGAGCTGGGCCGGCGTGCTGGGGTTGCGGAGAGGTGTGATCAGCCATGGCATGTTGGGATAGCCAGCGTCCCCTACATGGAAACCACATGGACATAAGTAGGACAGGAGAAGCAGTCGGGCAGGAAGTCTACGCAAAATACAGGACAGACAGAGTGTACCCACCAACAACACATGCTCTTTCGTTGCGCAGCTGCGTCATCATTTCTCATGATGTAGGCATCGTGTGCTAATCCTGGAAAACGAGCACAGACATGTGAAATCACCATGTTGGACAGACACACCACAAGGGCATTGATGGATGGTAGTGTTTGCGATTCCTGTACGCTACCTCCTGTGCCTGTGGTGGTACCAAAGCCACATGTGTCCCATCTATGGACCCAATGACATGGGGCATCCCTCCCAGGGCATAGAATCCACGCTTGACACCTGTCAACTGTTCAGGAGTTGGGAAATGGATAAACTCATCCAGGTGAAGCAACATGGCCTCTAAAAAATCATGCAGCACACGGCTGAACATGGTCTGGGACATGCCACCAACATGAGCTATGGTATATTGAAAGGTACCCGTGGCAAAAAAATGTAGGGCTGCCATTACCTTCAGCTTGGGTGTCAGTGCCATAGGATACCTGTGCAGCGGTTGCAGGTGTGGTGCCAGCCTTGCCGTCAACTCCTCAATGAACGGTTGGGGGAAGCGGTAGCAGCGTATACAGTCATTCTCCCGCATGTCAGCCAAGTCCGTAATTGGTCGGGGAAGAGGCGGCACTCTGCAGTAATTTGGAAGTGACAAGGAAGAGTGAGTGCACTACAACAACAATTTATATGTACTGAGCACATGTTAATCTGTCAATACACATATGCTACATACGGAGTGAGGTATGTGCTACATGCCCTGGACACGTATGGCTGCCAGGTGACACTCCTACCAAGACCCAGCTACACACGGGGATTGTGAACCTCCACATCCCATGGCATGGGACTAGCTGTGTCCCAGTGTAAGTGAACAGCCAGACGCAATACAGGAGTGACATACATCAACATATCAGCAGATGTAGGATGTTGATTGCAGAGACAGGTATCGGAACACTAGAGCCACAGGTCACATGACATAACACTAGGACAACCCACACACCTTGCCATGAAGGTGTACATGTCATGACTGATCACACATACATTGAGAGTATGCAGACAGGTCCTTGTTACGCTACTCCGTGTCCCATGCATACATACACACCTTACATCCGATACCACATGTGGCCTGGTGTGCGTAACAGTGTGCCATGGCCATCTACACACAGACACATGTTGGTTGCAGCAACTGCAGATGCATTTGAGGGAACACCAACATCAAGCTAATGGGAACACACCACACATACATGACATAGTCACATCGTGCAACGTGGGTAGTCACATGTCAGGTGTGGTAACCCCTGCAGTGGGCATCAGGGGACACTTGCGTGTGTTGTTGACTGTGCCATGCCAGTGACGCCTATCTCAAGTGTTCTGTACTACATGCACACATGTCAAAGGAGTGAAGGGCATGTCTGGCACATAGTGCACCATCACACATAACACTGCTGCTGCTCGTGATTCCCTGGCACCATGTCAAGGTCTGTGGAGAGGGCCCAGCCTTTCACCCTGGAGGAGAATGTGGCATTGCTGGATGTCATCCTCCCACAGTACCCCATGCTGTATGGCCGACCAGGGTTTCAGGAGAGTGCTGAGTCCACTAGCACAGACTGTGGCCCTTTTTTGCGACTGTGACTTCTGGCATTGTGTCCAGGTGTGACACACATGCATTGTACTGTAGGGTGGGTCCCAGGGGGGGAATGCCTAATGTCTCCCAGCCAGAGCATGCTGTGGTGCATGTCTGCCGTCCTCACTTGCATTGTGTTTACTGTGACAATCACTGCATAGTGCATGCCACATTCTGCCTGTCTAATCCTCCTGGGAATGTTGCTTCTACAGTCCTCATGTGATTCTGTGGTCACCCCAGTGTGACAGGTAACAGTACCCACAGATGTGTGTTTGTTCAGTGTACCTGTGCTGAGAGTGTCCACATGATGTGTTCGTACCCTGGACATCGGTGTGTGTGTAAGTCCCCTGTCATGTGGGTGGGTGCATATGTGGAGTGTAGCACCCCAGCTGCATGAGGGATGGATATACCCTGCCCATCTGATGTGAGCAGGGAGCAGTGCTGTGTGTCTGACGTGCAGAGCCAGCCCCACACCTGTGAGCACCCCCAGTCTAGTGGCACATGTGCAGAGTGAGGTTTGTAGCTGCAGTTGGCAATGGCAGGTGAATGTCCTGTGCCTGTGTGTCTCTGTGTACTCTGCTGAGGTAGCGTCAGTGGCCTGTGGCATGTGACTGCTTTGAGGTGCTGCACATAATCCTGGTGTACCTTCTGATGCACAGTGTGAGTCTGGATCATTTATTGTGTCGTACCCCTCATGCCACCTCTGTACTTTCAATGGCACGTGGTGCATTTGCCCTTACACAGAGGAAAATGTCCCTATGACAAAGGTGCAATGCTTTGGCTGCATACTATGCCTTGTTGAAACCAGCAAAATTGTTCTAATGTGTGTCTCTGTGACATGTGGCAGGTGTATTGATGTAGTCTCACTTTTTCAACCCCACAGGTAGGCGCCTCTGCCAAGGAGCAGATCTGGAGGGACGCCGTCAGTGCCGTGAGGAGGACGGATGGTCGCAAGCGGCGCCTGGCCCAGGTGAGAAAATGCTGGCAGGATATCCGGTGCTGGACGCGGAGGATCGCACGGGTCCTACTGGGGGATTCACCTCTGGGCCCTAAGAACCATGGGCGTCGCTGTCTGACCCACATCCACAAGTGTGTGCTGGCGGTGGTCTTTCCTGACATGGACAGGCGCTTACGGGAGAAGCAGCAGCAGGAAGGGGGTAGGTACATGTGTGTTTGTTGTGTGTCACCAGCATTTGTAAGTGCGCAGTTGCATGGATACACTGCCAGTGTTTAAATGTGCGGTGCAGGTCCTGTCACCCACAGTATAGCGGTGCTGTCCTTCCTCCCTTCCCCTCCTTGCCATGTCTTCCCTGGTCTGTGTGTAGTCACTCTTTCACAAGGTCATCTGGGCTGGCAGTTTATCCACGTGACCAATGCTTGCAGCATCATGTGTGGGGGTGGTGTGTAACAGGTTTTGGGACCTTGCCTGTGCCCTGTCCAGTTCAGTACTTGTGGGGTCCATGTCAATTGGCACTGATGCTGAGTCCAGACATAGGAGTATGTCTCTGAAGTGTAATGCCTTACAGCAAGCATGTCCTATGTTGTGGCCTGTGACATGATGTGCATGAGTGTGCGATACACAGAGTGCAGGGATGGTGGCCTGTGTTGCAGTCATTACCATTCAGGACCATGGAATATTGTGGCCACTACTGTCCCCTGGGGCATATTTTGCTAGGTATCATGTGTGTCATCACAATATGTGGACACTCTCAGTGTCTACAGCATAGGATGTGCTCTGTGCCATTGTCCCCTGGCACCATGTATATTTACGTAACGTGTTCTACAAGTGTCCACTGTACAGCCTGACCTAATTTTCCGCGTTCATACTCACGGTGGCCAGTGCCTGTGTGTCTTGTTACAATTATCTGATGATGGCCATTTGTAAATGAGATCGTTGTACAGGCGCACATGGGGTATTTTGGGTCCAATATGGGTTTCTTGCAGCCCATGTGTATTTCTCCCAGACTAAGAGATGCAAGTGCTTCCTGTGTCTCATCATATTGTCTCATGTAGGGGGTGGTTGGTGCGGGCAAGGCCTACATGTCGACACCTGAAATCTCATTGCTCGGTCTGGCCAGTGTGTGATGTTTGTCTGGACATACACTCAAGGTGCAGTGACCCATTCATGTTGGGCATGTCTTTAAGTATTACCTTTGCAGCATGTGCCTCAAGTTCATGGAGATGGTCCCTGCTCATCCCTAGTTACGGCAACGCTGTGTGGTGCAGATGCAGTGCTGGATCGTCCCCAGAGCCTGGCTCATCTGTCCAAATCCATATCATGTCATTTGCAAATGTGTCATGCTCTCCATAGTTTCTCAGTGGCATAGTGGGTGAACCAACTGTGTGTTGCAGGGCCTATATATGTACCTTGAATTGTAGATGTTACTCATCTTTCTTTTCAGGCTATGCACTGTAACCTATGTAGATTTGACTCATGTGACATATGTATACAGGTGTGTGATTAATTCCTGTTTCTTCACCTTGCCCACAGCATCGTCGGGGGACACGGATGGAGACACCGGCACGGACCGTGCGGAGGGACTGAGCACCAGTGCCAGCAGTGACATCTTAGCTGGCACATCGAGTGGAACTGAGGCCGAGGGGAGTGAGCCGGAGGACCTGTCCACTGCCACCACAGAATATGAAGCTGATGGGTCCGAGGCTGAGCTCTCCGAGGGGGCGGAGGCTGCTCCAACAGCTGACAGCCGCACAACATCTCTCCCTGCCCCCTCCATTGCCATCAGCGGCCTCCCACTTGCTCGTGTCCCTTCCCGGCGTGCTAGGTCACCACGTGTCTCCTTCCTGCCAGGCACCGCACCCCCTGCCCCTGTCTCCACTGCTGCCGCCAATGCCGAGTCTGTGGACATCCTATGGCAGTTGCAGGTTGGTCAGGCTACGATGCTTAATGTCCTCCATGGCCACAGCCGAGTGCTCAACAACATGGAGGCATACTTGGAGGGCATTTCAGCATCGCAGGCTGACCAACGCAACTTGCTACGGTCTATTGACTCAACACTGACTGCAGCAGTGGGTCTCCTGCAGCACTTCGTCCCACCCCCTACCCATGCCCCATCCACACTTCCCACTCCCATGCCTGTCCCACGTACACCCAGACGTCAGCATGCACACACCCCACCAGACACATGCACCACACCAGCAGGGAAGGACAAGCGCACACCTACTGGCACGCACACACAGGGTGAAGTAGGCACACCCACTGGGTTGGGGGGCAAATGTAAGACACGCAGCCAGAGTGGGAGTCCGCATTCTCTAAAATCCACTCCCTCCAAATCCACTCCCCTCAGCTCTCCTGGCCACAAATCCAGCAAAGACTCCTTCATGGCCGCTCTGTCCCTGAGCCCCACAGTGACACCACCCAGCAAGTGGTCAAAGGAGTCCCCGGTCAGGGTGGTTGAGTCCCCCCCCTGTCCACACCCTCCCCGGGTAGCGCTGCGACCCATCCCTGTGACCCCCCCCCCCTCCTTGGGGCCTGTGGTTCCTTCGGGTGCAGGGGAGACGCTGGGCGACCTGGCAGTAGTGTGCAGCGCCGTGCTCCAATCCACCTTTGGCGCTGCCCCACCCCCTGTGTTGGAGTCGTCCGTCCTTGCACCCACAACACCTACCCTTACCCCTCCTGTCCCTGCGGTGCCTGGTCCTTCCCCCCAACATGATGCCCCCCTCCCCTCCCCTCCCCCTCCCTGTGGAAGACAAAGGAGTCTGACTGTGCAGGCAAGCTAGGGGACACACGTCCCACTGTGTCCCCCATCCGGATTTGAGTCATGGACTGCCCTATGGGCCTTGTATATATAGACATTTATGATGAATCTTACTTACATCCTGCTGAATAAAGCAATTTGTTTTTTCCATAGAACACTACTGTTTATCTGGTATTGCTGTTGGTGGACCTGCTCCATGATTTTGGGTGGTGATAATGTGTTGGGTGTGTGGGAAATGTAGTCTTGTGCTGGTCATGGGGTGGACCCTGGTATCTGTGTGCCATCACAAGCTGTTGGCTAAATTACTTTGTTCATGTAAGCAGTTACTGCATGGTGACATCGTACCAAGGTGTGTTCCTTCCTCTGTATAACCTGACATCTTCCCTGCAGGATGTTTCCAATATGTGGTGCTGAGCTGTGTCTACATCAGCTGGGTGTGTGACGGACTCCTTCAACTTTGCACATGCATGCTGAGCGATGTCTCCACCTGCATCATTTGTGGCATCCTTGGTGGTCACTGTACTTGTGTATGTAGACTGTTGAAATGACTTCATGTGGACATGTTCTCTATTAGGCGCTATGCATGTGTGTACTCCCAGCCTCGCACACATGTGGTACATGTACTGCAGGGTCTTTGTGCACCTGACTAACATTTGTGGGCATTGTATCTGTGGGTACTCCACCCTTTGTGTTCCATGGGCACTGCTGGGAGGACTCTACACCCACCCCTCCTGCGTCTGGGCACTGCTGGGAGGACTCTACACCCACCCCTCCTGTGTCTGGGCACTTCTGGGAGTGATAGGCACCCACCCCTCCTGCGTCTGGGCACTGCTGGGAGGACTCTGCACCCACCCCTTCTGTGTCTGGGCACTGCTGGGAGTGATAGGCACCCACCCCTCCTGCGTCTGGGCACTGCTGGGAGGACTCTGCACCCACCCCTCCTGTATCTGGGCACTGCTGGGAGGACTCTACACCCACCCCTCCTGTGTCTGGGTACTGCTGGGAGGACTCTACACCCACCCCTCCTGTGTCTGGGCACTGCTGGGAGTAATAGGCACCCACCCCTCCTGCGTCTGGGCACTGCTGGGAGGACTCTGCACCCACCCCTCCTGTGTCTGGGCACTGCTGGGAGTGATAGGCACCCACCCCTCCTGCGTCTGGGCACTGCTGGGAGGACTCTACACCCACCCCTCCTGTGTCTGGGCACTGCTGGGAGGACTCTGCACCCACCCCTCCTGTGTCTGGGCACTGCTGGGAGGACTCTACACCCACCCCTCCTGCGTCTGGGCACTGCTGGGAGGACTCTACACCCACCCCTCCTGTGTCTGGGCACTGCTGGGAGGACTCTACACCCACCCCTCCTGTGTCTGGGCACTGCTGGGAGTGATAGGCACCCACCCCTCCTACGTCTGGGCACTGCTGGGAGGACTCTACACCCACCCCTCCTGCGTCTGGGCACTGCTGGGAGGACTCTGCACCCACCCCTCCTGCGTCTGGCCATGTACGCTCCATACATACACGGGTGGGGGTACGGTCCGTACATACACTGTTGGGGTGGGGGTACGCTCCATACATATGCGGGTGGGGGTACGGTCCGTACATACACTGTTGAGGTGGGGGTACGCTCCATACATACGCGGGTGGGGGTACGGTCCGTACATACACTGTTGGGGTAGGGGTACGCTCCATACATACGCGGGTGAGGGTACGGTCCGTACATACACTGTTGGGGTGGGGGTACGCTCCATACATACGCGGGTGGGGGTACGGTCCGTACATACACTGTTGGGGTGGGGGTACGCTCCATACATACGCGGGTGAGGGTACGGTCCGTACATACACTGTTGGGGTGGGGGTACGCTCCATACATACGCGGGTGAGGGTACGGTCCGTTCATACACTGTTGGGGTGGGGGTACGCTCCATACATACGCGGGTGGGGGTACGGTCCGTACGTACCCGTGCCCACACTGTGGAATGCTTGTGCGGCCCGTACCCAGGCCTTTGGCACATGGGTACGGCCCGTACCGCCATTGTTGGGGTGACGTAGGTGTGGGCGTGGTACGACTCGTACCCACGCTCTTAAGGCGTGGGTACGGTACGTACCTGTATTGTTGTGTTGCCGATTCGCATGGTCGCCCACTTCCGTTGTGGCGGACGCTGGCGTTGCTGGACACGCCCCCACCCCCTCGAAGTGACCAGGGCCTGGAGGTCAGGTATGTCCAGGGCATGTGTGCTGTGTGACTTGGGTGGGGGTTTTGTGTCCTGCCCCTGCCCCCCCCTTTTGCCCCTGGGTGTTGTTCTGACCTTCTGCGGCATCTGCGTCGGTACCTGTAGAGGAGGTCGACTGCTATGAGGGCCGGGATGACACGTAGGTTCGGATCCATGTCTGTCCGTCGCGTACAGGTGCTCCTTGTGCGCGTCGTCCTGATTTCCCGGCAGTTTTTGGCTGCCGGGAAATATTCTCCGTGTGGGATGACGTCGGTGCGAATCGCACTTCCTGGTTCGTGGAACGCAGGCTGCATGCGTCCCGACGTCACGTCGGCGCTTTTCCGGATGTCATTTGTATGTTTATTTTCCTCGGTTGGTGTTTTGTACGACTCGTACGGAAATAGTGTTTCCGTACGAATCGTACTTGCATGTTTGTAAAGTTTTACCACCGGGTACGAGTCGGACGGAGAAAACCCTCCGACCGACGGTTCGTACCCGGTTTCTCAGGATCCGAATCGGCACCATAGTCTATGCTGCTTAAAGCATTGTGCAGGTAAATATGTCTGTGCAAGACCATGCAGCGATGTGCCTAGAAGCAATGAGGGGAAGCCTGTTGCAAGCAGAAACACGAGTGGGGGGGGGGGGCAACCACAAGCTCGAGGAGTAACAGGCATTCTGCTGAAAAGTTAACATATTACAGTGCAGGGGCGGCAAGCAGAAGAGGCTGCTGAAAGAGGGCCTGTCCTAGCTTTATGCACTCGATGGGATCAGGGGCTTTAGGCCCTTTTTGCTGTTTTAGACCACTTTAGTGGCTTTCACTGGGCGCCGCTGTATGTTCTGGACCTTTGTGAGCCTACTGTTGACTGCAGGAGGTCCACCGTGAAACAAAAGGATATTTTGGCTGGTGTTTTGATGTATATTAGAGCATTTTTGAACAACCATGTCTTGTGACGTGCAGACTAGTGATTGGCCTGTGTCAAGGGCACTGTTTGTGATTAGGCATAAATGTGACATATATATTAATATACACCACACAGTGTCATGGGCTGTTTCAACTGATGTGCAGTTATACTTCAATTACTAGCACTTAAAATGTTTTTTGTACACGTCAAAGATTTCAGCAGCAGAAGGTATTATTGTTCCATTGGAAATGTCACAGGAATGCGCTGACTTTCAGTTATGCTGCGCTTAATGCGAAAAACCGGAATTATAACTCCAAGTGTGTAATATAAGCTCGGTACAGACGGGTTTATATCACGGCAACCATTCTGAAACTGTAAAAACGATTACAAAATGAACGCAGATCTTCAAGTCTTTGACATTCTTGTGATGTATGGTTGGGGCTATTTGTGACCCTTCAAGTGCGCAAACTCCCAGTGAGCCCGTCTAGGCAGGCATCAAATCACAGGGCCAGATGTCCCTATAAGGGGCTGGTTTGCCATAGGTTTTGTGACCAGACACTCTGCTCCTTCACAAGCATTAACGCCTGGACTCTATGGCGGGCCCCAGTTAGTCCCTGCTGGTAGGACCAGAAGGGGTGGTGAAACATCCAAACACACAGGCCACGAGGTGTGACTGAGGCAGGTTTCACACATCGGAGTACATCATCTTTCCGGTGATGACCTTTACATGGCTGTGCAGGCTGTACATGGGGGTGAGGAGCTGGTGTTACCAACGTTTGGGCTTCCATACCACAACAAGCAACATCAATTGAACCTCTAAAAGTAAAGGTTTCATGGTCATTGCCCTAAATACAGTCAGACACCACACCAACAGCAGAGAGTGGGCAGAACAACCAAGAGAGCATCTGCTCTTAATAATGGTACAGCAATAGCTGTGTCCAAGAATGGAACGTATCTGATGTAGTATAGTCGTTTCAGGACAGACAGGCTGCTGGTTTTCACAGTGCGGCAGCGTTGGGGGAGAGGCACTGACTCTAGATGGAGGTGGTATTCAGTGGGTTAGGTACTACGGAATGGATGTTGACTGAGGGAGCATATTGTCCAAAAAAGGGCATGATCACTGGGTTTTGCATCATCCTCAAGTAATGAGGAAGTGTAGCCAGGTAACTGCTAGTATACCGGAATTCTACAAAATGGAGCATGACAGCGACATGGAGGAGACAGGATGTGGCGTAATGGTCAGAGATGCCGACTTTGGAACTGGGGAACCAGGTTCGAGTCTCGTTGTAGGCTCAAAATCCTGTGATTCTGGGCAGATCACTAACATTTCCTTAAAGCAGTCCAGTACCTTCAGGTGGAGTTCGCGGTATACAAAGGTACAAAAAAAGTCTACATTCCTGTAAGATCATTTTTTTATATAAATATTTTTATTAGGGCTTTATAATAAAAAACGATGCCAGCAGGCGAAGGTCAGAGACAAGGCATAAGTAATCAGTTAACATAATGGAGGAGCCAATGGTGAGGATAACAGGTTCAATAAATTCAGAAAAGAAAGTGTATCCCTGTTAGAAAGTTGATTATTAGTAGTGATAAGTAGGATCCTATCACTTGCAATAAGGCCACAAACACATTAAGAGGTTCAGACAAGGTCTCAATAAATTATTCCCTTGTTCAACCCTTGGCAACTGACAACAAGCAGGCATGCTTAACTTAGGACAAAGGATTGTAAATAATTTAAAAACACAAATACATTAAATAAGTAAGACACAATACACAATAAAAATCCAGCACCATTAAAAAAAAAAGCTATATTTTTATGAAATGATAAAAACCAAAATGACAAAAATCCAATATAGGGATTATGAGATATGAATTTTTAAATAATAAACACTTTCCAGTGCTTAAAAATGAATAGAACCAATTTGGGACATCTGGTCGCGTTTGACCGGGACAAAGTCAAATTGTGAGGCCTACCGTGATGGAGTCTTGGTCGGATACACTAAGCGGGAGCCCTCAGTCAAAAGTTTACATTCACACTTACAAACTTTTCTGGAGGATTTTCTCTTGACATCGAGCTAAGCCCTCAAGCAGGCCGGATTCGCAGCGGCTTCATCGGCTTGGTCCAGTGGAAGCTCCCGATCAACTCCTGGAAGTATAGAGCTCCAGAGCTTTCAGCGGGACAAACCTAAAATTCAGACCGGGTTGCAGTTTGACATAGTCTTGACTCGACGCTGGGTCGGTCACCATACGGAGCTTTATTTAAAGTTGCTCCAAACTTCTCCAAACTTTAGAGCTTCTTCCTGAATTTCCTCCTGTGGGTTCAAAGTGTCTAAAACACAAATTCATGTCTAGAAGTTCTGAAATGGTCTTTGGAAGTTTGGGACTACAGTTCCCACAATCCAAATTGCCAAATCCTTAAACGTCCTTTGAACGCACTCCAGGCTGGGGACGTCTTGGTGGAGATGGTGCAAGTGAGACCTGCTAACCTTTGTGCAGTAGGTGCAGTACTTCAGAGGGCAATCCTTTGGGGTGCAGTCCAGGGTTCCAGCATAGCAGTCCTTCTTCTCCTTGTTGTTTTAGGCAGCATATCTGAGTTGTATGCAACTCTTCCATATTTATTCAGTGTTCTTGGGCATCAAATATGGGGGCAAGCCTGACCATTGGGATGCAGGGTGCCACCCTCATGTGAGAAGTTGGCCTGATATATGCTGTTCACTAGTTATAGTGGGCACCCTGTATCAGTCCAAACAACCCCTTCTGGTGAATAGGTTAAAAACAACCTTTATTGAAAGCTATCCTAGTGGTAGCTTTGGAGGGCA
This sequence comes from Triturus cristatus, assembly GCF_964204655.1. Taxonomy (NCBI): domain Eukaryota; kingdom Metazoa; phylum Chordata; class Amphibia; order Caudata; family Salamandridae; genus Triturus; species Triturus cristatus. The sequence goes on along the minus strand of NC_140582.1, from coordinate 700,448,798 downwards.
GCCTTCAGGCTAAGTCTTGAAGGAATGTAAAGCAACTTGTTTTACCAGTCTATAATCTCCTGAATGACCAAATGAGAGGACAACCACACCAGGTATATATTTAAAATATATGTATTTAAGATAAAACACACCCCTCTAGTCTCTTTATGAGACTGGAGTTTGAAGTACTTTAGTTACAAGTTAGCAATCAACAGTAATAGCACAAATACATGTTTGGGCCCTAGCGGCGTACCAAACCATATACCAATAACGTGGGATAAGAACCACGACTGAACTAGACACAAGGCCTAGAGCCTGTAGAATGGCTGGGACCCCAAGGAACCACCCACGGTAGTGACGCAGGGGACCCACGGGGGCCGTGTGTAGTGTGTGAACACAGCCACGGGTTCCCGTTAGCTTCTATGGGCAATGTCGCGGTTGGAAATTTAAAGATTAGGGACACTTAGAAATGAGTCAGGACCAAACCCTTTTGGACTTAGGAAGTTCTAAGGCTAGCACCCACGGGAGCACTGGAGTACTCGTGTTACCTCGCCCAGGGAAGCCGGGTGCATAGGTGTCTTTTGGTGTCGCGTCGCGTCGTCGATTTCAATGGAAGCTGGCGAAGAAGTGCTGCTGCTGTGAAGGAGAAGTGTCCGAAGTGATCCAAGCCTGGATCTAGGATGGAAGGAACCTGAAAGCAGAGGATACAGAGTCTGGGTCACTTACCAGTGATCAAGGGCACGATTGACCAATGCCCACAGATGTTGGGTACTTCAGGTGAGTTGACAAGTGTCTTGACTCTTCAGCCACGAGGTCCAAGAGGCGCCGATGACAACCAGGAGCTGGATTCGAGCTGTTTTACAAAGTCTGTTGAGTGCTGCGGTGTCGGCAACCAGATTGGACCCAACAAGCCTTGGCAAAGGCAAGCCACTTGGAATCAGAGAAAGGACGGCGGTGGAGACCAGTAAGGTCTGGGGGACTCACCCAGCAAGGGTAAGTTGGGGCACGTCTGGAGCAACCAGGAAAACCCAATCAGAAGAGGAGTTGCCTTTGTGGGGACCCACTAGCCAACGGGCTAGCGATCGCGAAGGAGCCTCAAGCGGTCGCACTGGAAACTGGCCCACGGGTCACTCGTGGACTGGAAGCCAGAAATCTTCAGTGCAGGAGATGCTCAAGGCTGGGGCTACTCAGAGCCCAAAGCAGAACTTCGAGGGAGACCAGGAAGATGATGGTGTTGCAAAAGTTCATGTTATCCAGGGGTCACAGTTCCACGTCACCCACGATAGTCACGGGCCTCAGCTTTGCTGTGGACTCAGGGTAGCCTCGGGGAAGTCTGGAAATTTACCTCTGGTGATGCAAAGACTTCGGCGTCCGGCAGGAGCTTCAGCAATGCAGACTGGTCAGTTGCTTCTTTGGTGCCTGCCAAGCAGGGGAGTCACTCTTTGACTCCAAGGGAGATTTCTTCAGTCTTCTAAGCAAAGTAGAACGTCGAAGGTCCAGGATATATATTGCAGAGTTTCGTCCAGGGTAATCTAAAATCTCAAGGACTGGGTTCCCTTACTTATACTAAGTTTGGGGGTTGGACATACTCTAGGGACCCACCTATGGGAGGGTTTGGAAAGAGGGGTGGTTCCACCCATTTCCTTTGTCCAGTTTTGCGCCAGAGCAGGGGCAGGTAGCCCTTGCAACCGGTTTGAACTGGACTATGCACAGGGACACCAAGTGTGCCCCCAGTGCAGGACTTCAAAGCACCAGAGAGTGCTCCCGCCCAGCCCCAATACACATCTGCCTGAAACCTATTGTCCAGGCCTCCCCTGCCAGAGTTTCGGTCAGCAGCAGGAGCCCAGACCCGTGTCAGTGGCAGAGGCATCCATTTTGTGATGCACTGGCTGTAGAAAGTCCTACTGGGTTAGACCAGTGTGAACATGTCTCTCCCTCTAGAAGGGTGGAATGCTACCCCCGCCGCCAGAACTGGCGGGGGGGTGGGAGTAGTATTCCAAAGCGTTTGACACCAAACACGACATGTTTCCGTCCAGCCATCCCAAAGTTAACATTTACCGTGAGGTTATAATGCACTTAAGAGTATATGGTCAGGCTGCACCACAAACAGCATCAGAGGAGGTACTCCGAACGCTGCAGAGGGGCTCTGCTCATGCAGGGGCACCCTCTCACATAAAAACCAAGCACTCTGCCTTCAGGATTGTTCAGGCCTTCCATAGGAGTGACTTATAGGTTTTATATGTGTGTGCAATGGTAGTGATATAGGTAGCCTATACCACTGTAAGGGGTGCAAGCACCACAGGGGGCGTGGCTAAGCACGCGATGGAAGCGGACGTGCCCGGGTAGAGCTCCCGATCGAGCCCTTCTGCCCCGGGCCGTTTCTCCGCTGCAACGATCCTAAAAGTTGCTTGTTTTGGTCGGCGGGCCCTCCACGGAGCCTTCTCCGCCACCTGGCCAAATTTGCGGCGGATCGGCGGTGGAACACCGCGCCGACCCTACGGACGAGACCGCGACCGCTCTGCTGGACGCGCGGCCGCGGCTCGCGACTACGCAAGCCCGAGGCGCTGTCCTGTCCCTTAGGCCCGAGGCTGAAGTTTGAGGAGGGGCTGCTGCGACGCTGAGCGGCGGCCTACGACCGAGGCGAGGGTGGCCTGGTGACGAGAGGGCCGCGCCTGGACCCGTCTGGGGACCCCCCTGTGGCGCCACGGAAAGGGTGGCGACGGACAGCGACACCCCCCGAGACCGCGTGACCGCGCCACTGGCGACGGGTGGGCCTGCGCCTGAACCCCAACGACGACTACCCACGCACCACAGGTAGCTGTAGCGCCCTACGTGGACTGGGGGTGCTATAGGGGAGCAGCGGCGGCAGCCCCCCGGATCTGGGGAGACACGCACGGACCTGCCCTCCGCGCCACACTCTGCCGGGACAGAAGATGCACTGAGGCGGTTCTCCTCTTGGTGAAACTGGCGCTTCAACACCACGACGCGCCAGCACACGCTGCCACCGCCCGCGGGGCCCTGGAGCCGCTGTGGGAGTGCCGACCTGGGCCTCATTGACACACACACACGACGTGACCCCTGCGCCACGAGCTGAGGTACGGGACGACGCGGGAAGAGGGACTCAGGGGTGCCCTGCGGACTGGAAGGGGGACGCTGAGCGCTGACCCGACTACGACCGAGCCCCCCACTGGCTGGGACCCCTGAACACGCGGCGATGGCGACACGGCCTGGCTAGCCGAGGCGGTGAGACAAGGCGAGGTGGGCCGCTCCCATTCCACTGGAGCAGGGCATCGACGGAGCAACACCCCCCAGCCCCACGACGACGGGGGGGGGACGTCTTCCGCACGCCGCCGGCTCCATGCCTAGAGGGGCGCGAACCCGCTCCGGACCAGGAGCGACAGCGGAGAGGAGGCGCCACGAGCCAACGATGCCCGCGATGGATACGGACCATGTAACGGCGAAGCTAGACAGCGTCCTGGCGGCCATGGAGAGGATGGAGGAATCGCTGCAGCAGACGCGCACCTCCCTGGAGACCCGCATAGACAGTGTGGCAATTGACCTGACGCACCTCAGAGCCGATCATAAAAAGCTGCAAACGCGCACCACCGCGCTGGAAGACGCCATGGCAGAGGTCGAGCCGGCGACGAAACGGGCAGAAGCTGGGGTAAGAGACCTTCTACATCGGGTGGAACTACTAGAGGGAAGGGCTGAGGATGCGGAAGGCCGGGCACGACGGAACAACATCCGCCTGGTGGGCATCCCGGAGCGATGGGAAGGGGCGAATCCTGTCCGCAAGGTCGAGGACTGGCTACGAGACCTCTTACCGGACAACACACTCTCCCCGCACTTCGTGGTGGAAAGGGCCCATCGCGTCCCCGCGAAACCACCTCCTCCGGGCTCTAACCCTCGGCCGTTTCTCCTCCGAGTCCTCAACTACAGGGACCGCGATGCCATCCTGCGAGGGGCCAGAAACCTAGGGGACATTACCATTGACAATGCGACGGTGATGTTTTTCCCAGACTACACGGCGCGAGTACAGAGGCAAAGACACTCTTTCCTACCCATCAAACGACGACTACGTGAGGCGGCCCTCCAGTACTCGCTGCTCTTCCCAGCCAAACTGCGGGTGGTGGCGCACGACAAAACCCACTTCTTCACGAGCCCCGAAGACGCGGAGGCCTGGCTTGATGGCGGAATGCTGGCCGCGCCACGACGGACGACGGGAATAGGCGCGATGGAGAGACCGAGGGGACCAAGACGACGACGCCACCGCAGGTCGCCCACGCCGCCGCCAACCGGCGGGACGCCGAGCCACTCCCCGCCAGTGGACCTTGTTCAACAGGAGCAGCGGGACGCCCTGCGCAGGGTGGCAGAGATTAGCAACTCCCCGGCGTCGTCGGCTCGGCCGGACGCCAGCCCGGCGGCCCACTCAACGGACGACGAGGCAATCTACGGCATCCCGGACACACAGGACTCTGGAGGACCCCCGGAGGTCACACCGCAAACGGCGGACCTCTTCGGCTGAGGCGCCCCGGAGATGGTCTGCCACCTGACGTGCACCGCTAACCTTCCGGAACCCCTGCGGGATGGCCCCCTTACGAAACTGAACTTGCTGGAAGGGCCCAGGCGCCTCTGCTGACGACGCTGCGGGGGGCCCGCCCATGGAGCCGGACACTGTGAGTACAATCTCTACTTATGGCCGCACGGCCTACACACCTGATTTACAGACATGCAGAGACGCCTTTTAGTGCCGCATACTCGGCTTGTTGCTACTGGCGGGTCTTGAGGGGGAACATGCCCGCGCCCTTCCCCTCCCCCCCCTCTCCGCGGACATTCCAGCCCCCGCTGGCCTGATGGCCAGGCGCGCAGCTGCTACGGCCTTGAACTGTGGCCATCGGACGCCCGCCGGCCGACAGCAGCGTATACACACCGCCTGGGAGGCATGCGAGGCGCTTCCGAACCTGCATTGTTTCCGTTGTTGTTTAGAAGATACTTTACCCACCCCCCGAGACTGTATAATTTGTAAGCTCGCTTGAGTGTTTGGACGGCGACCTGTTGTGCAGCCGACCTTTTGGTATTCTACAAGTTTTTCATTTTTCTTTACTTAGTTGCCATGTTTCGACTTTTTATGCACCCTTTCTTCCCTCTCCCCTCACCCTGTTGGAGATCACGACACTGCACGCATATCACTAGTTTTAGCTGCGCGGCGGGAGCGGGCTGCTGTCCCTGGAGGGCCCTTGAGATGGGGGATGCGCCCTTGGGGGCGGAGGGAGACCCCCACACACAGGACTGTCATGGCTAGCACCCAAATATGCACCTGGAATGTCAGGGGGATGCACACACCGGCTAGGCGCTACCATATTTATTCGTACCTAAAGCGGCACAAGATTAACGTAGCGCTGCTCCAGGAGACACATCTGAACGGGACTGAGGTGAGGGCACTACACCGTAGATGGCGTGGACAACTCTACGCTACGGAATACTCCTCATTCGCTCGCGGAACACTGATATGGATTCGCCCGGGGACCCCGTGGGAGGCCACAGACACTGCGATAGACAGCGAGGGCAGATACACGGCCGCGCGAGGCAGGCTAGATGGTCATTCTATCACACTGATATCCCTCTACTCCCCAAACATTGAACAAGCAAGCTTCCTGGCGCGGCTATCATCGACTATGGCACCCTGGCATGACACATCGTGGATTATAGGGGGCGACTATAACTGCACCTTAGACACCACGCTGGATCGCTCCATCCCGCCCCCCGCGAACGCCCCTACCAGGGGAGCCACGAAGGCGTTGCTGGAGTGGGCCGCGCAATGGGGCTTACACGATGTCTGGCGACAGCGCAATCCGGGGACGCGGTCGTACTCCTATTACTCTGGCGCGCACGACTTACATGTCCGCCTAGACCGCTTCATGGCATCCACAGACCTCCTACCTCATGTGACGGACGCGCAATACATGGGCCGCACACACTCAGACCACAATCCGCACTTCATGTCCGTAGCCTGGGCCCGCCCACACCCCCCTGTCCCCACATGGCGTCTGCAGCCAGCGCTGCTACTAGATGCGGCTTTTCGCGCTGCCCTACTCGAGCGTACTGCGCAGTACTTTGAGGACAACACTGGCACAGCAACTGACTCGAGGGTGGAGTGGGACGCCTTCAAAGCCGTGATACGAGGCCACTGTCTGCGCACTCAGGGGCAGATCAGACACCAACTAGAGAGAGATCTCACTAGGCTGGAAACGAGTTTGCTCGCGCGGGAGGGGGAGGCTGCGGAGGGAGACGAGGGCCCGCTGCATGATGCCCGTTCGGAACATGCGCGCCTCCTGGAGCGACTTCGCAATGTCAACTATGCGGCACACTCGGCGAGGACTCACCGCCTTGGTGATAGACCAGGCAAGCTTTTAGCGTGGCTGATTTCGCGGGATGCCCGCTCTACGCCAGTGACGGCTATACTGAGCGAGGGAGGGGAACTGGTGTGCACGCAAGCTGGTATCCATGACGCTTTTACTGCCCAATATACCGCGTTGTACCGCTCCCGGCTCGCGGTTCCTTACGCTGCTATCACAGACTATCTCTCCCCTCTGCCGCTACCGCAATTGACTATCGCTCAGCAAGATGAACTCGGCGCTCCACTGGAGGCGGACGAGCTTAGGGAGGCCATCTTCCAGCTCTCCAACGGGAAAACCCCGGGCCCTGACGGGCTACCGGCTGAATTCTACAAGGCTGGCTCGGATATCCTAGTCCCGGAGCTCCTGCGCATGTATGCGGCGGCGGCGGAGGGAGCTGTCCTGCCCCCAACATTGAACGAAGCCACGCTGGTCTCTATACTTAAGCCAGGCAGAGACGGCACGCGGGTGGGCTCTTACCGCCCATTGGCTCTACTAAACACAGACTATAAGATCCTTGCTTCTGCGCTGGCTAGGAGGCTGGCCCCTCACGTACCCACTCTTGTACACCGGGACCAAAATGGGTTCGTCCCAACGCGCCATACCTCCTACAACATCCGCAGGCTCTTCCGGGTACAGGAATACGCCACGCGGCAGTGGCCAAGGGCGGGATGCCTGATACTGGACTTGGAGAAAGCCTTCGATTCCGTCGAGTGGCCGTACCTAAGGGCAGTAGCGGAGAAATACCAGCTGGGGGGGGGCTATAACGCCATGATCGCCCTGCTTTACAGTGAGCCGACCTTCCGGGTCCGCACGGGCCGCATCCTCTCGGCCGCCATCCGAGTCCGCAGAGGCACCCGCCAGGGTTGCCCGTTGTTGCCGTTGCTATTTGCACTGGCAATGGAACCCCTGGCTGCGACACTCCGGGCACACGGACTGGAATGGGGAATCCCATTGACGGACGGCCTACACACGGTGTCCCTATATGCAGATGACCTGCTGCTATACGTCAGAGACATGACCGCCATCCCTGCTTCCCTCGCAGACGTATTCCGCACCTTCGAAGCACTGTCGGGCCTGAGGGTTAACTGGGCCAAGTCGGGAGCCTACCCCTTTGACTCGGAGACACCTGAGTGCGACGTCCGACTGGGGGGAGACAGGCTGCGGTGGTACCCCACCACCTTCCGCTACCTGGGGATACGGATCTACAGATCCCCGGCGGACGTCCTAGATGGGAATCTCCTCAGAGCGATCACATCCGTGCGCACGCAGGTTAGCTACTGGAACACCCTGCCCCTCAGCGTGCCTAGCAGGGTAGCACTGACTAAAATGATAGTGCTGCCCCGCCTCTTGTACTACTTCGCAAACCTGCCCTTGTATGTGCCCGTCAAAATATTCCGCGACCTGGAGGTATTGCTACGCAACCTCATCTGGAACAAGGGGAGGCCGCGGGTAGCACTGGCCAAACTGTACATGCCCACTGACTCTGGGGGCCTAGCGGTCCCCAATATGGAGCTATATTATCTAGCAGCGCAGATGCAATGGGTGGCGGGGTGGCTGAGCGGCAAGCAACTAGAGGACACTGCCTCACACGCGGCTGCTTGGACGCGGACGCAAGTCCACACGCTGTTTCATCCGCTGACTCGTGCGCCCTGCCCCTCCCAGGTTTACCTGGCGGTGGCACGCAGGTGTTACCAGAGGTGCCTTCGCCTCACGCGCGCGACCACACCGTACGCTCCGGAGTTACCATTATTGGGCATGCCTGGCCCGACGGGGCCCCTCACGGAGGCCCATTTGGCAGGGTGGGAGCAGGCAGGTGTAGATACGCTAGGTGACCTGTATGAAGACGGCGACTTGCTGACGTTTGCCGCCCTGGCTGACGGCACGGCGCTCCCGGCAGGACAGTTCCTCCCGCATGCCTCCCTCATGCAGACGCTCTCGGCCTCTTGGGGTGACATGACGACGGAGCTGCCGGCGCATACCTTCATCCAATATCTACATATTATGGGCAATGGCGCATATGTCATACACTGGCTGGTGCAGGCACTCCTCGCACACTCGCGACTGTCCACCTCGACACTAAGGGAGCGCTGGGCGACGGACAGGGGCAGAGACTGGACAGATAAAGAATGGGCGATGATACTGGCCAGCCCGACTAACGTTCCACGCAACCCCCGCTTCAAGCTCATACAATATTACATACTGCAGCGAGCGTATCTCACTCCGGAGAAGATCAATAGATATTTCTTGCGGACAGATGCCGCCTGCCCACGGTGCTCGTCACCAGGAGCGGACCTTTTGCATATGCTCTGGCATTGTGCTGACGTGCAGACATATTGGGGCGACGTGCTGTCACTGATCGAGCGCGGTGCGGATGGACGGCTGCCACGCACGTGGGAAGCGTGTATCTTGGGCCTGTACAAGCGCACAAAAGCGAATAGAGTACAGGCGCGCTTCTGGGACATGGGGCTTGTTACGGCCAAACGCTTGCTCACCAAGCACTGGAAGGCGACGGCCCCTCCGCACATCAGGCACTGGAGGGCATCCTTCGCCAACTGGGCGCAGGCGGAAAGTGCAGTGCTCCTCCGTGAGGAAACTGCGGGACTCAGGCAGTACCCCATCGCTCACCTTTGGGATGGCCTCCTTGCCACCTTTCAGACGGCCTGCCGAACCCGTGGGATAACCTAAACAATAGCTCCCGGCCCCCTCGGTCTGTTTATTCCCCTGACACATCTCATATACTGCGCGGCAGGCTACTACTGTCGGATATTTCTTGCGCTGTGTTATGGCGCACGCGCGGGACTTACCGCCGCTGCTACCCGAGAGGGCGCGCACACTGATGACCCCCCACCCCCCCCCCCCCTCGCGACCGGCCACTCGACGCGCTCCCCGGGCGGTCCGGCTACGTCCTGCTGGACAGCCCCTATCTCCTCACACATTGCTGCAAGCGGATCTCCACTTTCCCCCCCCCCCCCCCCTCACCCCTCTTCTTCTAGCCCCTTCCCGAGTTCTCGACCCTGGCCTCGATCCCTAAGTTTACGTTGCACACCCGGGGAACAGCTCGGCGACTGGCTCCACTCCCTAGCAGAGCATGTGTTCCAACACAGCAACGGTCGCCACGCGCATCCTTGCGAGCTATGCTACAATCTCCTTGTCGCGCTCCAACCCACGCTACACGCGGACCACCGGGACTCCGATGCCCACAAATCAGGGCAATTGACGGACAACCCAGCACCCAGCACACATCCTCCTGTGAGCCTAGGAGCTAGCTGACAATGCTGCGCAGCGGGCTGACACACAGCGCCCCCCTCACACGCGGACAATGCGCTTTAGCTGAGAAACGACGCGACACATATCAGAAAAGCACCACCGATTCGCTTACACGCAATGTACACACCTGAATCCTCTATCTAGGTTACACTGAACTCCGCCGCCGGACCTCCGGGTTGTCGGCTAAACGGCTGTGTTTAATCATTTGACTGTATGTGTTCGAACATTGCCGACCTGATGCTCTGGCGCAGAATTGTACATTGCCAATTGATGCAACTATGGTTAATAAAAGTTTTCAAAAAAAAAAAAAAAAAAAGGGGTGCAAGCACCACCTTACCCAGGCTGCAGTAGCAGACCTGTGGTGTCATTTTGGAGTCCTTCCCAGGGGTGGCATAATACATGCTTCAGCCCCTGGTAGGCCTCTGAGGTACCTATGCCCTAGGTACATAGTATACCATATATACCATACACTAGGGGCTTATAAGGCACTCCATAATCCAAATAGAAATGTACCTAATGTACATGGAAACCACTTTACAGAGAAAGCAGATAGACTGGGGCCCTGAATAGCAGGGTCCCAGTCCAACTAAGTCATAAACCAGCAAAACACAAGGAAAAAAAGTGGGGGCAACCATATAGTCGGATTCCACCTTCTTACACCTCAGATATGACCACTTTGTCCAAAGTATGGCATAGTCTTGTTCCAGAAAGCACTATCTTTCCAAAATCCAAATGGAGGTATTCTTTCCTGGTTACATTTGGCTAAGCCAACCAACTGGTGCGGCTAAGATTCCCTAACACTCCCCTCCTAGCCCCTTACTGATCTAATTACAGGGCTCCAGTGTGCCTAGGGGTGCAGAATGTGTGGGTGAGCCTTTGCTGTCCTAAAGTTAATTCTCCCTTTAAAGACCAGTTTTGCCACTCCACCTACACCCTGCCTTGTACTTCTGCAGCTGCAGGTCTCCACCCACATTAAATCATTTGTCTCTCCAGCAGGCCACTTCACACCTCATTAAGACAGCTTGGCTCAGTCTGTCAGAGGCTGGCCGATCAAGAGAGGGCTGCTGGAAGGTTGGATTTTGGCTCACAGAGAAGAAAAAGTTCCATAACTTATGTTCTGTTATAGTTAATAAAGATTTAACAGAGGAAACCTGTTGGATGTGTCATCATTATAATTTAGATTCTTTGAAAGACATTTCTAGCTCACTCTTTTCAGTTTTTATACTTAAATTAAATAATCTCATGTTAGCTAATGGTGCTAATTTACTACAAAAGTGAAAATAAAATTGGCAGTTTTTCCCTCACCAGAGCTTATAAAACATCTTTTATAATGCCCCTGCTTATAGTTGCAAGGTACCCTACCCTTCTGGGGACCCAGAAGAGACTTTAGGCGTGACCTAGATGTAAAAAGTAAGGTCGTTTGAGACTTTGGCAGTACCTATAAACTCAAAGTCGAATTTGTATATAATTACAATTTAAAAGCAGCCTGCAAGACAGGTCTGCCTTTTAAAATGACAGCAGGCACCAGAGTAGTGCAAACGTAAATACATGAAGTCTACTGGGCCTCTAAACCTACATGCCTTACCATACACTAGGGACTTACAAGTAGGTTGTTAGTACCAATTGTAACTATGCCTAATTACCATGTACTTTTAATCAGAGTACAGGCCCTGGGTTTGGGTAGCGGAGCCTGGGCACACTCAGTGTCAAAAAACCAGCGGAGACTGCAAACAGGTCCTGATTTCTCACAATCCCCCTACAAAACAGACCTCATAACAAACAGAAATAGCATACGTACCATAGACGTAGACTAACAGTTCCACCCCCTCCCATCACACCCATTCCCTTCAAGCCCCAAAAAGGCCCCATCAAGCACAGTGTACGGTAAGAGAGTATGGTGACAGGGAGATCCGGGAGCCACTAGGGGCGCCACACTAGGCCTGATCAGCTGCTCCAGTAGCTGAGGTTGATATGGAGTTGTTTGATGAAAAAACATCTGCCCCTGACCGCTCACAGTTTCCTGTAAGATCATTTGATGGGAAATGCATATTCATTTTTATTCGCAATAAGGTGTGATGCTTTCAAACAAAGGGCCAGCTGTACTATTAATCCATTTGCAAATTGTGTCATGACTTTTTGCAAATAGAAACAGATTTTTCAAGCCTACCGCTCTACAACTGTATTAGTCCACAAAAAAGACAAATTGCAGGAGCTTGCAGAAGACCTGCCTAATTAATATTCATTAGGCAGATCACAATTAACAAGCACATGTGATTGGCTGCAATCACTGAGATGGTGATTGCAAGTGAGAGCAGTCCACCATCCTTGGGATTGCATTCCAAAACGGAAAACTGTTTTTTTTTTATGCAGCCTGTGTTCCTTAAAAGAACTGATGCTGTTTTATGGTTTAAATCTCTTTATTGAAGTTTTTAGCACATACAAAAACACTCCTGCAGGTTTAGCCATCGTGTCTTTTAACATTGCTAAATTCATGACCCTGAAGGGACAAGCCAGATCCGTCAACGCAATAATGGGTCTGTGCCAATTTAGAGGAACCTTGCATGCACTATAATGAGCAAGAAAAAACAAAACAGTACAAAAACACCCTAAACCCTTCCCTTTCCCCTTCACTGATGCTGTTTTAAATAAATAAAAGTAAGTTTACTGTTTTGGAAAACTTTAGCGGAAACACCCATTGGCCCCCTCCCTGGACTACTCCCCCTGAGCCTACCACCTCTGAATCTGCTATCCTGATTCCCAAAGAAGGAGAGGAATTTCGTTGCGTACACTGCATCACCAAATGCGATGCTGTGCACGCATCGAAATTTGTTTTATTAATTTATATGTCAACTTACCTGTAAACCTCCGGAATCCATAGTTTACTACCCCCCGCCCTGCCCCTCCCCCTCCCCACGTCACCGCCCTGCAGTTACTCCTACTACCGACCGCGGCTGATTATTATAAATCAGCTTAGCAGCATAGTTTTAAAGAAATGTTGCTCCTTTAAAAATGTATTTGTGGGGTGGACCTATCCAAGCGCATGGTCAGGCACATCACCATAAGGCTCTTGCAGATCTTCCAGTTTGGACTGAGGTTGGTGGCCTTTGGCATGAGTAGGCCTAACCTTTAAGGGGTTCGATGTCAGGGCTCAGGAGGCTTTGCATGAATGAGTTGGGACCCTTGAGTAGCAGGCTCAGGCAGAAAATTCAAAGTCGAGCGAGACCGAGATGGTGCCTGGGTGCATAGTGGTGGACTAGTGTGGTTAATGCTATTCTTTTGGAGTGTCCTGCTGGAATAACCTGCAGCTAGTGCATGGGGGTGTGAAGACAACCTTGAATGGAATTGGAGCTCCCGTGGTGAGCTGGATCATGAGGACGTGGCCGCGGGTCTCTGATCGAGTGTGAAGGATGCCGGAGACACAAGGGCTGATACTGTCTCGGATATTGGCTTTGAGGCTCTCTGCATAACTGAATGACCACAGCCTAGTCTGATGTCTGCAGGGTGTGTTGGAGCCCTTATGGAGTGTTCTGGGTTCATAGAATCTTTTACTTACTCCTCTTCCCTACCCTCATCTTGTTTTTTGTCCCCCAAGGTGGCAGGGGGTCTCACCGATGTCCTATGAGTGACATACTGAGAGTAAAATATTGCAGTTTTCATCTTCAGGTTTGATGTTTCAGTGTTTAATCTTGTGGAAGGTCCAATAATATGATTTTGTTTTACAATTGTTTTTCATGTTATATAATCCCTATTGTATGTTTGTGTAACCTCTATATTACTGAAAATTCTCATAGATATGTATAAATATTTCCATATGGAACATTGTCAGTTTCCATCGCGAATGAAGGCCCTAGCACACGTTGAGTGCATGTAAATTGTCACTGAACAACTTCCACTTTTTAACACTGAAAAATCCACTGAAAGCTCAGAATAATTGCAATTGCATTTATATAGAACTTACTACATCTGTTGAAAAGTAGAATGGCGAGACACCCAAGGCATTGTCACACTGACTGTGTCGCACTGACTTCTCAGTAAGCATTCACTCTCGCTTTCCGCCCTGTTAGCGCTCTTCAGTGTGATTTAGCTGCCGTCGTCCTGCTTTGAGTGTACAGGTGTTGAAGAGATGCTGAAAGCCACACCGTTCAATATTTTGATGAGTACACAAGTGTGGAAATTATTGTAGGGATTTCTTCTATCATATTGTGCTCACCGTACTATTGAAATCCCTACTGAGCCCCCAGGCCCTCTCGTTGTTTCTCTCCCCCCTCCTGCCTCTGCTTTAATAAACTCCAGTGGAGCTCGAGAGTCTTTTTAAAGGTCCAGAGACTGCCAACCATTCAAAACCTGCCCCCAGTATCTCCAGCACCCCCATCCCCAGGGAAATGCCTGGTGGGTTAAACAGCCTATCCGGCCCTGCAGGTGATCCGCTTGTTGCAGGATGTTTGACCATGTACATCAATAAAATAGTGTCTGACTTTATCCCGCATACGATCAGTGAGATCTCTTCAACTGAGCAACTCGATGAAAGAAAAGTTTTTACTTACTAGCAAAGTTTTTACTTACTTATGTTGTTGCTTATATTTTAGTTTTTAATATGCTGTGGAGGTTTAGCACTGAGGCACCTCCAGTGACTTCTGTATATTCAGTTAGAGCATTTTTTTTTATTGATGTTGAGCAGTAAATGCGCCTGGATTAGCAGTTGGCTTAATTTTTCATTGATAGAAGGAAGTATAAATAAAATACATCTTCTGGCGATATGAGTAGCTTATTGTCTGAGTTTATCACACGCTTAGCCTGCAGCCATATATGTTCTACCCACTTTCCTACACACTGCTGCAATCAATGGATGTTGCTTTATGGAACAGACTCTTGAGAGTTGTGGGTGGAGGAAAGAGATTCAAGTAAAACATTCTATAACTAACAAGACACGAGAAAGATAGTTTCATTTTCCAATGTCGGCATTGTTTATTTTTTTTTCTTGACCTGGATGTAAGGTTTATTAGAAATGTATCACCAATATTGCACTGTATTTTTCATGATTAGCCTCAGGGAAAGAGCACACGACTCGTCTAGGATGCTGTATGAGTGTAGACATTGTTTTATTGCCACTAAAGTAATAAGTTTATTTGGGGTCTTTGTGGAAAATGCAGTACTAGGTGTTCTTAGTGTTGGTATACATTTTGGAACACTGCCTCATCAATAGTTTCTGGATCTACTAATGGGTTTACATTTTTTTTAAAAAACAATTCTGGGCACATATTCATTTTTGCAAATAAGTAGTTCGATCCCTTTGTAATTCTGTACACAGCCTATAATCACTCCAGAACATGACTGAACATATGCTCCCTATACTTATCTGCTGCCACTACCTTTTGGCTACGTTTGTGCTCTATATGTATCGCATACATACATCTATGGTAACTGTATTGTCTAATAGCATCCAATATTCCACCTGTCCTTACGTGCAGGAATCACCTTTGTATAAGTGCAGGCCTCTATGCTCCTCTTCATGTTAACAAATTAAGCCAAAGTGGTATTTTAAAAAACCACAGAAGTGCTAATGTTTTTAATCTATACTATGGTATCTCATGAACATGACCGCAGCACTTAAGAGATAAGCGAAGATCACAGATGGGTTCAGCATTGCTTTGTGACCAGTCGCAGAGATGTGAGTGATTGACAACATTTTCACATGCATAAATGTATACCTTTCAGCGAATGTTGACGCACATCTACAGCTTCGGTATCAATGAAAAGTGCACGTTTTCCCTTCGTGTCTGGTTTTGCATGACGTGTGAAGCCTTTTACAAACAGATACATGTGTGTTTTTGAATTTCTGCTTGCACAGGTAAATTGGAATACATTCTTCACCCCAATCTAAAGATTACTGGTGCAGTTAATTCGGATTAGGACCTAGGTCAGCCTAGCATACTTTCCCAACAGGTCCATAATATTATTGGCTGAGGTTGAGCCCAGTGCCCATCAGCAGACCCATTCAGCTCTCCCTCCCATCGTCATGTTTTCCACTTGACATCTCATGTCCCCCATTTCACACACAATAAACCTCACTATTCCCTCTAATTATTTTTTTATTTGTATTATCTGATTTTCTACACACAAAACATACACATTACTTTCCTATGACTGATCTTACGTGCTGATTTTATTCAGATTTGGACATTGTTGTTAAGAACAGTAAAAATATCAGCAACGTTTGAAAAACATAGTTTGTTTTGTCCAATAAAGTATACCTGAAAACCTTTGCCATAGATGTCTCCTTGCTGTCAATTTCTTTCGTAGACAGAGATTGCAAAAATAAAGCATGTGTTCTGGAAACCCATAGGCCGTTTTTACCGAGCCTGCCCTTCTAGGCGCAACACCCATTTCCAGCAACTACGAAGTGTGAACCAAAGTTTGTCTGTGTGATAGATGCAGATTCTGCATAAAACACAGCCAGACATGATGTCTCCAAACACTCCATTTGGAATGGAAGCTACTTTGGAATCTGGAGAGCCAGATTCGAATCCCGGCCTCTGCCCATCATCTTGTGATTCTGAGCATATATAACTTTATCTCCCGTGGTTACACAGCTCTAACATTATCTGTTCTCTTGTAAAGCGCAAAAACTCTCGGGCTAACTTCGAGTTATATAACATTGCAAACAAAATTGAAAGGCCTGCGATTTCTTCTTAAATAAATAATAACATTTCTTTCTCCTAAAAAAAAATGTAACATCTTCCAACACTCTTAACAAAAGCAATAAGCATAAATAATATTATATTGAAACATGCCCAAAAACATTTTATGGTAAATATTTAAAGTATAATTGTAATAAGTGTTACTATTTTGACAAACTAAGAAAATCTAGTACTCGTTCTTACAGTTTGCAAGAATTACGTCATTTGCACCTGAACGAATGTTATGTGGAATGTATATTTCAAGATAGTTTCATTACTGCAGAATACAAAAAACAGCCAATCACAGAGTGGAAACACTAGTTTCCTTGCAAGGGGACACTGCAAAGGAAACTAACCGGTCTCCGCCGTAAGCATTGCAAAATACCCTTCAGAGCGAACTAAGGACACGTGACCTAAACACGGGATAACAACAAATAAGTGATAAAAGTTAAAAAAAGAAACAACAATAAAAAAAGCTAAATGTGTTTGTAATCCTCAAACCGGCCCTAATTAGTCAATGGAAGCTAATGCATATATGAAAATGCCCATTTTAAATATAATATAAAAATGTCGTTCAGCGGTTTCTTTTAATTCCGATTTTCAGTGATCAGAGAAAGTGAAGCACAGTGGGATGAAGAGAGGCCCGAAGAATGCTCAGGGAGCAACATGGTCGTTCCCATCTGCTGTGATCTTTTTGCAGCTGAAGTGTTTTCAGCAAGGAGGCTGAGGCCTCTAAACCCAGCCTAGACCCACATTGTTCCTACCCTGCATCTCCCACCTGCTCACACTGCTGCTTCAGAAAGAATAAGAGCTCCTCTTTTGCCACCTGTGCAACGAAGAGACAAGGGCAATACCCATTCCTTGCTCATGGGGAACTCATACACCTTGTGAGGAACCCAATCCATCCACTCAGGAGAATCAGCCATTGAGTGGTGGCACAGCACTATAACATTTAGAGCTGTTATTTGAGAGGCATGACCATTTCAGCCATTAATGCTCAAAGATTGCTGTTAGAACTCCAAGGGCCAAGGGACACATCGGGTTTACTGGGCTCAACGTGGGGGTTGAGGCTTTTTACCACTGTTGTCCTGGGGCCCGACCTACTATGGATCCTGAGCAACTGGGCCCCTTTAGCACTTGACTCCCAGGAATAGTGTGGTCAAAGCAGTTCAGGACTCCATCAGGCAGAGGTGGATACAAGGAAGGTGAACACAGGCTCACAACTCAAAATGCAATAAATCATTGCCCAGCTAAATACCCCTTTTTATGAAAAAAGAGAAGTATTTCATTTCTACCTCTAACAACACTAAGGAAAACTAAGACATTCACAAACAGCTCCACAATCCCTCTGAGGTCAGGACTCTAGTGTTTCTTCAGGCAGTCCCCTGGGTCCCACTCCTTCCTCGCTCATAACGATTGTGGTTATTCTCCATTGATGATAGGCGACATCCAGGGCAGCCACACTAGTAGTCTGAGACTCAAGAGTCCACTCTGACTCTATTTTAAAGTTAACAGTGTTCCAGTGCAGCAGCACTAACTAGCAAGCAAGCTCCCCCTTCGGCCAACTGGCCCGAAATCACCTGCAGGTTTGGAGTATCTAGAGTTCCTGAGTGCGCCCCATTTGCATGCACTTGGAGTTGCAGCAGCTGAATCAGGTGAGTTCGCTGCACATGGCCCAGGAGAAGCTGCTCTCAGCGGGCGCAGAGTTCCTCACACATGGTTACATCACAGAAGCTGACAGAGATTCTTTGCGGCTACTCCTTACAGGGAAAGTTTCTGATCTGTCCCACAGTTGGGGAAAGGGGTGGTGCTATGATCCTGAGGCAGGTCCCTTGCCTTGATTACAGTGCCTAGGTGCACACTTCTCCTGAGGGGGTGTATCAAACAGGTTGCACATCTTGTTGCTCCCGGTGACCCCCTCTGGCAAACGGGGTCACTGTATCCTCCCTGTACATGGGCTCCTGGCAGTTTAGCACAGCGAAGTCCTCAACAATGGCCCCTCTTGACATAGTTCACCACGAGGAAGGTTTAAGGCCCTCACAGTACGCCAATCTTCTCTCTGCGTCCCCTCCTCGCATATGGGGTCACCACCGTCACCAATCCCAGGAGTAAATCCCTTCAGTGGGTTGAGTCTCGCAAAGACCCTGAGCTTGTAGTTGATGCTTCAGAAAGCTAAAGACGAAGAGTATGAGAAGGCCAGAGAGTTTGAGAGGGAAAAGATATAACTAGCTCACTGGGAACAAGAGTAGAGGAGGCGGGAGAGACAGGAGGAATGGGCCCAGGGGGAGAAATTTCAGGAAAGGAAGGAGAAACAGGGAGAAATGGAGGACAAACAGAGAGAGTGGTAGGGGGAAACAGAAGGAAACAGAAGGAAAAAGAAATAGAGCTGGAAAGAAAATAGATAGAACTGAAGAGAGAGAAACAAGGATGAAAGCAATGACAGATCCATCTGGGATAAGTGACTCTACATCCATTTCAGGCCAGGTTGTGGCCAAGGTTCTATGTGTATGTGGAAGGTCAGGACATTTTGGAATGTTTTGTGAGCTTTGAGGTCACAGGACAATTAGGGATTAGAAAAACCCAGGAAAGGTTGGACCCTCTGTTTTATTGACCTGGGATGCACAGAGACACAGAGAGATTCAGCAGAAACTGTCCCGCTTGCCAGATGAGTGTTAAGACAGAAGGGAGGAATACAGCACCATTAGTGCCTCTATGAATTGTAGGCATTAAATTTGAGCGGTTGGGAATAGACATAATTGGTCCATTCAATACCCCTCACTTTCAGGTAACAAGTATATCTTGGTTGTACCTGTAAGCAGCATGATTGCACAGGTGATAGTAAGAGCTCCCCTGTGGATTTTTTGTAGGGTTGGATTTCCAAGCACAGTAATTTCTATCTGGGGAACCAACTTTATCTCCTATTACATAAGAGAGATGTGGAAGCAAGCTGGTGTGACATACAACTTCTCCACAGCATACCACCCCTACACCAATGGTTTGGTGGAGTGGTTAACAAGACATTAAAAAGCATGATGGGAACTCTGCTCGAGAGCCTCAGGAACAAGTTGTATCTTCCCCTGCCATGTCCCTTGTTTGCCTACAGAGACAGCGTGCTGAAGGGGGTAGGTCCCTGTGTAGACCTACCGGTGCAGAGTCCACTCATCTTAGTCACAGAAAGATGGGAAGAAACCTCAGAGTCTCCTCGAAAGGATATGGTGGATTATGTGATTGGCCTCAGGAAGTTGATGGCAAAGGAAAAACTTCAGACCAGCCAAGCGCTGATGCAGGAATGGTACAACCCAACCAGAAAGCTACACTGACTGGGCATAAGGAAAGTTAGGAGGTGTTGGTACTAATCCTTATTTGTCCAAGGGCTTTGGAGGACAAATAGTGTGGGCCATACATGGTAGTTCAGAAGTTTTCTGTGATTAACTACTTGGTGGACACAATTGCCACAAGGAAACCCAAGAGTGTGCTCCTTGTGAACAGGCATCAGCCTTACCTACAGAGAGATTACAGTGAATGTTGTGGCCATGGCAGAGAAGTTAGTGGGAGACAGTTGAACTTCTTCCTTTATGCTGCATAGTGACATGAAGGATGGCACTGTGGAAGGAGTTCAGTTAGCCGCTGAATTTATGCCTGCATCAGATCCAATGCAGCTATACACAAATCTATTTAGGGGATTCCTCCACCTCCTCTCCTCATGTTTCTCCATGCAGGTCTGAGTCTCCCAAAATGGAACCCAGGGTCCTCCATGTATTGTACCATTCATAGGCACACAGACTCTCAGTGTATGTATACAGAACAGAAACACTGCACATCACTGTATCCTTCATGTGCTGTATCACTCATAGGCACACATACACCCAGCAAATACATTTAACATGCATGCAAAGCAATACACTACATCCTTCATGTACTGTACCACTCATAGGCACACATACATTAAGCACATGCATTTACCATGCACGCACTGCACTGCACTATATAGTTCATGTATTGCACCACTTATAGACACCCATAGATCCAGCAAATACATACAGCATGCATGCACTACACAGTACTGCCTTATCCTCGCACTGTACCCTTCCCAGGCACACATACACCCAGCGCAGATGCACCACTCATGCGCTGCGCTGCACCACACACCAAAACAATGTAAGCAAAGGGTGAGTTAGGCACACAGCAGTGGAACATTAACTGAGTGAGCCTGTAGGCCTCACTCCAGTGACACCGATTAAAAGGACCTGCTCACTCCTACTGATCACTGCACAGTATGCTACCACTACTGTGCCTGTGCTGCTTAACTTCTGGTGAGAAACGATGAGAATAGTGCTTTGGCTGCCCCTACCAGTCCAGAAAGACTGCAATCCGTGAGACTTGCCTATGTCATGGCGTACACGCGTCATCCGTGTTTGCCTATGACAACAAAGATCAGCATTACGGATCCAGACAACAGTACAGTTGGGGCACATAGGGCAGGCTTGCATGTCCATTACCATGCAGAAAACATCTGTCCCAACGTAAGCCATTATTGCTTTATCTGTGCTGCTGCTCATGCGCCAGACCACAAACCACTCACAGCAAAGGCACTGTGTGGTTACCTGGCTCCTCAGGACTCTATATCCCAAAATGTCCTTGTTGAAAAGGCTTCAGGGGACATGGTTCCAGCTGCTTCACCATCCACAGCCATGCGACCGTGAAGTAGCACCTAAAAACCATAGCAGGGCACACAAGTCATTTCAATTACCCTGACATTTAGGCGAATTGCCATCTATGCACGTCATCTATGTGTACCACCTTTGCATGCCAATAGGTAACAGTGATAGAAGGAGTGCCCTTGTGAGGTAGAACTGAGCAAGGCTCCGCTGCCTTTTGGCTAGGTTCAAGTTATGTAAATATTGCATAAATTCATACATACAAGGCCATGTTTACTGATAAAACTACTGCGCCACTGTATATAGTTGCTAGTTGCCTAAGCATTTCCTGCAAACGTATTGTATTGTATTGTAAAAGCATTTATATATTGCTTACTACCCCTGACAAGGCGTTGAAGCACTTTTTCGGCGAGTAGCACGCTACTCCCGAATGTACAGGGCATACACTTGTGATCTGTGGTAATCCTCTGAGCTGGGCTGTTTTTCACAGATAAGCATTGGTTGTGAGCAGAGATGAGGTTGCTTTTAATCTTCCTGTTACAAGCATTGTGCCTCCTTCCAGCTAGATCTATCTGCCATCTCACTGCAGTGTCTCTGAATCCTCGGTTTTGGCCACTCGCCTGAACTCATGCACACAGGGAAGGTGGGAACCATGCACAAACTGCTGGCTAGACATCAATCTTTTTATTCAAGGTGCACCCACGTCACCAGCAACCCTTTGCTGGGCTAGTCACTTTAGACAGGACGATGGGAAGAGGCCAACACCTGTTCAAGCCCTTGCCCATCCAGAGAACACCAACCTTCTACTGATACACCAGTCTATGCCAGCTGATGCCACCATGTGCCAGGCCCTAGCTGGCGGCAGAGGGCAATCTCCTGGCAGTGAAGGCCGTTTCAACTCTGCGTGAATGACAGGGCTGACATTCAATGGCTATTTCTCATATCTGTAATGCAGAGAAAATTGCTTTCTTTAAATCTTGAATGAGAAGAACAAAACTCAGATTTTTTTTCCAACTGGAACGCTATTGTCATTGACATAATAAAGATATTGTAAGCTGTGACTTTTACGCACTCCGATAGAAACCAATCTGCAATCTTGACAGATCTGATCTGTGCCAGGAGCCAGGGCTCATCTGCGGCAGCAGGAGACGAGGCCTCGATTAATTTATGGCAGAGGAGAGCCGAATGCCAACTCGTGCTCTCAGCCCAGGTGCTTATGTGTCTGCCTGAATTTGTACTGTAATAATTTAGAAGGATTTATATTAAACTTTTCTTTCATTTGTCATTTTAAGGGTACATTAAACTCCTTTGAGGAATACATTGTTAAACTGTCATATTTTCTGTCGTGTGCTGCAAGTGAACGTATTGTGCAATGAAACAGCAAGTTTCAATAAATCACAGCGTGTCCAAATGCGCAGCACACACCTGCGCCGCTTTCCATGTATAATATTACTCTTTCTCAAAGCTTCGCTTTTTGCTTTCTTGTGTGCCCAATCTGCAGTATGTCATAGCATACAATGGACGTATTTGAACACACGTTCACCCCTAAGAGGGCTCACAGCGCGATCCACAAATAATGCATGATTAAGGAAAAAGAACAGTTTCCTGCATGAATTGTATTTTCTTGCTGTGAGATTATGGATTATTAATTTGGTTGTAAATATGAGTAATCTAGTATCCTGCCAGATCAAAACAAAATGTTAATGAGAAAACCGAACCTTCAGTGATGGAAACTATGACACAGATCACCAGCAAACAGGCTTTTCCTCAGAGAAAAGTGTATTTAGCATTTAAGTAGCACCAAACAATATTAATGCCCAGAAACAAATCAATTCAAACCTCTAATCTGTTTAGTGAAAATGAGAGAAAATAATAAAATTTGACAAAAATGGTAAAAATCGGATTAGGCTGCCAAAATATGAGTATTTCAAGTTATTAAGTCAAAATGCTCATAATTGGGCCGAGAGGTAGTAGATGAAGCCCGTGCCCCGACTCCTTTTGTCCGTACCACCCTTGGCCCCCAACATCACCGCCGTTGTATGCAGCCGGTGCCCGAGTTCAAATAACAGAAACAAAAGACCCCACGATTTGCCTCACACATTTATATATCCATACACTTCCAATTGTTTGAGGGAATGCATGAACCCACGTGCTTGCTTAAAATGTTTAAATATGGCCTGTGTATAGCCTGTTGTAAGTACGGAATTACCTGCGGGCCTATCTTTGTTTAACTAGAGATGCCAGTGACGTGCATTACCAGCAATGACCATCAGGGTCCACTCTTGCACCAAAAACGAAAAAGAAAACTTACCCGCACTGTTTTGCATCAAAGAAACCGAGGGGGCTGGAACACAGCCAGTTACCTTCTAGGCTGATAATATGAAATGCTTTTAATCTGCCTCAACATCTTCTGGTAGATTCCAACCACACACCCAAGTGGAAAACAAACCTCTCTTCCCCCACTTCCTTCTGAAGCCAAGAGTTCCAATGTATTTACGTGCTTGATATGTTCCCCCTTGTCTCTCCTAAAGCTTCCGGACTCCTGAGAAAGACTTTCTGCACACCCAGTCGCAGATGGGACTTGGAGGCAAGCTTAAACACTCACTTCAGCCACGGCTCCATCAAAAGCCCTGTGTAGTCCACTCACAACTAGTTAGATCTTTATTTCCATTGAGGAGCCCTTCTCTCCTCCACAAAGTATAGGTCTGCTATTCTGACCCTTGACAAACACTTCCTGTCCTTGAATATAGGGCAATTCAGGCCTCAGTCCTCTCCACAGGCAGATTTCAATAACAGAGATGTCCTATTTTCTTTTTCGAGTAATGATGTGTTCTGATGATTTTGTGTCTGGAAGCTTTTCTTTTATAGGGCACACTAGCCATTGAATAGTGACACCATCTGCTCCAGTCCTAAGAAAACTCTTACACTCTTACCACATACCTTCTTAGCACTTCCTGTTGTTTTCTTGTAAACTATCCCAATAAACCTTGCTCTGAGGGTCTTTCAAAATAGTAGAATTCATCCGCCCAATTTGTGGAGCTTGGACTCTTCCAAACGGCAACCCTTGCTGGTTCTGAGGACAGCCCAACCTTGCTGGGAGCAGAGACAAGCTGGCTACTAACAAATCAGCTTGAAAGGGACTCCTGGCACCATAGGATTATTTACTGTGATCACGCTAGTCTGGAAGCCTCCAACCAGTTGTTTGTCACGACCACCTGCTGTTCCTTTCCACTGATTTCTCGCACACTCCAAGATAAGTAGTCAGTTCCTGTCAGAAGTCTCAGATTATTGTCTTTTCATAGGTAGGGTTCTATACATTCCATCAAAAACACTAAATACTGCCACTGAATGTAAATGTGCAGATATTTATATAGCGCAAATCACCAACCGGTCTCTAAGCGCTTGCTTAGGGAACCCGTCCTGGTATTCCCCTGTGAGATAACCCAGCAGGGCATCCACAAGGTGAAAGCCAGGCATCCCGCCGCAAGGGGCCATTGTGGAGATTAAGCAAGCTATTGCCCAGAGTCGCAGAGTGTGAACCCATGAATCAAGTATGCACTGGAGTGAGAATTATCGAGTCCATGGACAATTTATGGACTCAAGACCCAGCCTAGCCGGGAATTGAACCCTGGTCCCAGGCTGACCTCTGCTTCCAGGTCTGCCTACTCTAACCAGTGAGCCACACTTCTCCACTGAATGGAAGCGAGGCTCACAGAACTAAAATAATACCTGCTCAGGCTGTGAAGCAGGAACAAACAAGTTTCTTTTAACAAAATCCTATTCCAGTATATTTAACAAAATTCTACATGCACCACTGAATTAGATTGTATATGCTATCATGTTTGTAGCTTTTTCTTACCTGAGGTATGGAAAAATAGATTTTTATTCACAAATAAGCTTTTACCTAAAGGCTGCACTATCAAAATGTAGCTTTTAATGTCAATTTCAGTGCAAAGGCCGATCAATTTAAATATTAGGCATATTTTGAGATAGGAATGGGCACCCTGAGTAGTGTTTCTGGTGTGTTTCTGTTATTTCACCGGTGTTGTTTATGGCACAGAGACCTATTTCTAGAATTATAGTGAGTCTTATTCTTATGTACCAACGTAGTGGCATTAACACTTTATTAGTTCGTAGTAACAATCATCAGCCTAGAAATTTAAGCCATTCTGGGTCATCTACATAAACCACTCTCAAACGTGGAGCAATCACAACTTACAGGAAGCTCAAGAAAGTATTCACTTGAGCACAAATCAAGGCTCATTGCACACCTTTGAGCCAAATGCAGTCAAATAACTTAGAAAGGATAGACTGGAAATTAAAAGTTAACCCTGGCAAACGTTTTCAAACCAGCCACACATTGGTCGTTGTCAGAGAGTGTGGTCTATATTGGTGATTTTTACTACACTGATTATCCATATATTTTGTGTAAAAAGTGACAAGATTTTCAGATAGTTATGAATGCTAATTAAGCACTTCATTATCTATGAGAATACCCATGAAAAACGTTTCACAATAAAATCAGGTACATAAACTGCTGAGTTACTGAGTCTCTGTAAAAGTGGTGTCTATCTCATAATCTGACACAATTTATATCAAGGAATAAAACCCCTATTTAATCCTTTGAGGGGGGATATTTTTGCTATCAGCTGTCGGTTAAATGATGCGGCAAAGGGATAACACTAATCGAATTGCAGCATCTGTCTCTGCCAGAAGCCACCCAAACCTACCATTTAAGAAGTGGTTCTTTGAATGAGATTGGAAGGCGTTTGGCGAAGTCTATTGGGTCAGGTTACATGTTGAAGTTGTGGTAAATGGTGGTGATTTTGTTACTTAGGAATTGAGTGAGGTTGTATCAGAGGTCCTGCAAGTTGGTGACTGAGTTCGAGGTGGCCGCTGGTGAGGCGAAATCCTTCACAACCGAGAAGATTTCTTTGCTTCTGTTGGTGCTGGTATTGATACAGTCTGCCAGAGTGGCGCATTTGACAATTCGGACATTTGGTGGTAGCGTATCAAGGCAGATTTGAACGTGCTCCTGTCCACATTGTCCTAACTCATTCTCCATGTGTGCTCCAGTTACTTGAAGTGGCTTTTATTCAGTCTGAGCCCCTCAGAGTACCAACTGGCCTGGGGTCTAGATTTTGTTGTATATATTTATATGAGGGGGCAGATAGTCGGTGCAGTAATCCAATTTTGAAATTCTTGATGTCTTGAGAGAGGCTGCTGCTGTGTTTGGGTCGTGGGTGCTGTGTGTGGTAGTCCAGAACTCATCAGTGACGCAGTTCCATTTTCAACTGGCTGGTCTGGCACTCTCTACCTAGAAACAAGATGTCAGAACATTTCTTCCCTTGTGTAGATCTCCTGTGTCCACCACAGAGGTGTGGCTAGGGAAAGAGCATCCCCTCCTATGTGGTCACTCTAAACTAGTTTTGAGGGAAGCTCCTCTCCCCCTGGGACTGGAGTCTGTCTGGCTGGAGAAACTGAAGAAGGCCATGACCAGCTGTTAACTAACATTTGCTGTGACAGGGTAGGCCTCTTCAAAGTTAAATACGTTCCTGGAAGCAAGTTCACACTTCATCAAGGGAGCTATTCAGCTAGCTGCCAGCTGAGCTCATGCAAATGGACAGCCAGAGACTTTAAGCAGGGAAAAGATAACTTTCTAAAAGTACCTTTTCCAAAATATTTATTACAACTCCAACTCCTCCAGTGAACTGGGCTTGTAATAATATTTCAAAAAGTCCCAAAATGTTATTCAATATTATATCTCAGTGCTTCCCTATGGAATAGTCATTCTTGCTACAGTGGAAATAGCTTGTAGGACCTTTCCACTGTAAGGAAGTTTAACATAAAATGTTTAAGTGTCCTACTTTTAAACACCATGCACCCTGCCTTATGGGCAGTAAATTTGAATTATTAATGCTTTTTTACTTCAAGCAAGCTTTTATAATATGCTTGCAAATTATTTTTTTTATAGTATTTGTCTGTAAAGCAACTCATATAGTTTTTAGTTTCCTATAAATATGAAAACAGCAGCATGTGTCAGAAGAAAGCATGAAACAGATTTGTCAATAAATAACGTTTCAAAACACGGGTGTATAATGAAAAAATAGATTTTATCGTATTGGATTTATCAAGCGCACAATGTAAAAGGAAGTTGCATACATAAAAAAATATTCATTATGCTTCTCAGTGACAATTGTGTACACTTTTTTTCTGAAAGAAGGTTAGGGCAAAACAAAAGAATAAAACAAATGAGTATTGCCTATACAAATGCAATACAGAAAATAAGTGTAGTTGTCAACGTTTCGGTCGATGGGCTGTCGTCTATTCGACCATCTTCAGGACTGTAGGAGTTGTAGTGTTAGCCCCTTAAAAGACCACTTTAGGGATACAGGGTCGATGTATTACATTTGTATAGGCAATACTCATTAGTTTTATTCCTTTGTTTTGCCTTATCCTTATTTCAGAAACAAGTGTACACAATTGTCACTGAGAAGCATAATGAATAATTTTTTATGTATGCAACTTCCTGTGCGCTTGATAAATCCAAGTACCCCTTAATATATATTTTTTCAATACGATAAAATCTATTTTGCATTATACATTATTCATTATACATGTTTTGAAATGTTATTTATTGACAAATCTGTTTCATGTTTTCTTCTGACACATGCTGCTATTTTCATATTTATAGGAAACTAAAAACTATATGAGCTGCTGTACAGACAAATACTCTAAAATAAATTAATTTGTAAGCATATTATAAAAGCTTGCTTGAAGTAAAAAAGAATGAATAATTCAAATTAATTGTACAAACAAATCCCTTGTTGGCACACTTACCTGTTTATTTTATATAGCCCAAGCCGTCAAGGGTTGATTGGGTTACCCATTGCAGTTTCTACTTATGGGCAGTAAGGCCTACTGTGGGTTGACCTATTATTATTTCAAAGGAAGATTTAGGCCTTGCAAAAAGGGTTAGTTTGACAGGTCGAATTTGCAGTTTAAACTTGCACACACTACAAATGGCAGAGCTGCAGTCATGTTTATCCTGTCACTGTAGTGGGTGGCACAATGGATGCTGCAGTCTACCTGTGACATTAAACTTACAGGCCCTGGGTACACTTTTGTACCACATACCAGGGACTTGTAGATAAATTAAATGTACCAATAAGGGGTATGCCGATTTCATCATGGTGCAAAGAGTTCTACAGCCAATAAAACAGCCAAAGCAAACATTTGGGCTGATACCACACAAAAGATGGTCATTTTCAACAGTATGGTATGTAAGTGGTATTTTTAGAGCACAGACCTAGGCAAAACCGAGTGATGTCTGAGAGCGTGTAAGAGCTATTCATGAACAAGACAGAGTATACATGACAGCAAGACATTTTATTAACATGCTTCACAGAAATGAAAATCTGTTCTCCTATTGGGGTATCAATCAAGTTGAAAACAATATAAGTCATGGAAATAGACTGATATCACTAATGAGATTAGAGTTTGAATATGCTTGAATATGTTATTGGTCTAGAAACCCTTGAACCCAATGGTCTAAAGATGGCTTAAGGGATTACATCATATCAGTAAATTAATCATCCACATGTAAGGGATGTGGCTGGCAAGATGGTGGAGCAGACGTTCCTCTACTTGGCTCCATCAAGCCTGCAATGCCATCCTATGATATCCTTTGATGCAGCTGCCATGAGTCCCCGGCAACCCTGTCTACCTATTCCGGGCATTATTGCTTCGCTGTCAGACTGCCCCCAGTGCCTGTATGGGCGGCAGTGGAGAACTCAAGGTGCCTGTGAGACGATCGAAGATGGCAGCCTCCAGAGCCTTGATGCGGCTGCTTTTAGGTCTGGGGAATTCCTCTGTGCTTGGAGCCTAGGAGGTAGGATGCTGGGCCACGGATCGCTGTGGTACCCTACTGGATGAGTGTAAGATGGCTATGCATGCGGCCTTGAGAGGAGGAGATGAAAGCTGTGGCTTGCAGCGCTGGCCTCAGAGGTGAGCACTGCTGTGCTGGGGCACTTGCCCGGCCTGACCCTGCGGGCTCTTGTGTCTCCTCGCCAGGGGAGACTGTGCTCCTGCACCCTGCCAAGCCGGCCCTGAAGTAAAAGCCAGTTGGTGTGGCAAGGAGCCTCTGAGACACTTCCTGATGATCCCGGTGCGACCCCTGCTGGGTGTCTCATGCTCTACTGGCTGGGGCAGTAGTGGCAGCGAGTGACGACCCTGGGCTTGTGGCCTCCTGGAGAGGGGACTCTGCAACCAGCTCATCTACCTGTTGGTACGCAGTGTACAAGGTCGGACACCATACGTTGCTGGAGAATGGTAAATGAGGATCTAACATATTCTTGGGTGGTGCATGTGCCTGCCACATGGACAACAGGTGAGTGACACAGAGGCATTAAACGGTGGGCTGTGGATCTCTGGATACTGACTTGTTGGGGCCCATGTGCAAGCTTGGAGACAACATGGTCATAACCCTTGCTAGGGACTATGTCTTGTGCTGTGGTCTTCATGGGACTCTGGGAGTCTGCAACCTTAATGGCAGGGACGTAGAAGCCTCTACACCACTACTATGGTGAAGGAAAAATCTGACAAACCAGCACAGAACAGTATAATAATACAATTAACTGTGGCATTGCCCGGGGGGGCGGACCCTCCTCATCTACTGCAGAAGGTGGAGAAGGCAGCCCAGAGTCGTCACCCTCCAACTTAATGAGTGCAATCACGGAATCACACCAGGGCCCGGAACATAAAAAAGGCACCATTGCAATTGAAATTATTCTGCTGAGAACAGACCTCAGGCTGCTTGCAGGAAGATCAAAGGCCAGAGAGGACACAGTGTCCATGCCTTCAGATGAACATGGAGTGATTAAATTGCAGAAGATGACGCGGGCCCTACAAGAGAGCCAAGGACGCACAGGGCAGAACCAGGCACAATAACTTATGCTTTTTGGGCTTCCTGGAGAGGGTGGAAGGACCCTCTATGGAGCTATTTCTAGAAAACTGGATCCTAACCACATTAAGACCAAAGGGATTGTCCAATCACTTCTGCGTTGAGCTTGTGCATAGGGTTTTAGAGACACCGCCAAGCCTTGGGCCCCCCAAGGATACTTATAGCATGCTTCCTTAACCTCCGAGACTGGGACGCTATCATGCAATGGGGTCACTACAGCAGAGTGACGCTTTACAAGAGGACTGTTATCCAGATTTATCCAGATACCACTCAGCGGGTCAGCAAAACAGGAAATCCTTAGAGGCTGTGAAGAGACAGCTTAGAGAGAAATGCTTCAAATATATTGCTCTACCTGGCTGTTGGACTTGGCATCCTTGGCACGGTTTCCCCAGACCTTTTGCCTCTATCACCTGCATTTTTGACTGTGTGCTGGATTTCGTTTTTGCTGGCTTAGATGCTTTTGGCACTTTGCCACTGCTGATCAGTGCCAAAGTGCAAGTGCTCCCTGTGCAAATTGTGATTATGATTGATTATCCAGGATTCGCAAATTTGATTTACTGGTAATCCCTAGTAAAGAGCACTGTGTGTGCTCAGGGACTCAAAATCAAATGCTACAAGTAGGCCTGGAGCACTGATTGTGCCACCCACACCAGTAGTCTTTCATATGTGTCTCAGACCTGCCACTGCAGTGTCTGCGTGCACAGTTTTGCCTGCTATGTCGACCTGGCAACTGCACCCACTTGCCAGGCCCTAACCTTCCCTTTTCTTACATGCAAGTAACCCCTAAGGTAGTCCCAAGGTACCCCCATGGGTAGGGTGCAGTGTATGGTGTGTTTTACATGTCCTGATAGTGAAATACTGAGTATTTTGTGTTTCACTATTGCAAGGACTGGCTCTTTCATAGGCTATCATTGGAGCTGCCTTGTAACATTTTACAAGTGTAACTTTCAATTGGGAAAAGTTTGAGATTTGGAGTTTAGGGTCTCTGAACTCAGAATCTAATCATAGACCTTTTAGTAAAAATGGTTTTTAAATTGTGTCGTTGAAAATGCCACTTTTATAAAGTGGTACCAAAGGGGATGCTGGACGGAGCGTTTCAGCAAATCAAACACTCACCCCTAGTCAACTGATCTGGGTTTAATCCATCATCATTCTTTAACTCACTCCACCACCCCAGTTCAGACATGGCCATATGCAAATCAGTCTGACCCTGTGCCTCATGGGAACAGTCCAGCCTGAACTGCCAAGCCATGTCTTCCCTGGACCGGAAACAAGCATCCTGGGACCGGTTTCGGGTTCATAACCCTCCTCAGCCAGGCTATCTTGAATCCAGTGGCAGAGTGAGCAAGGGACCCACGTCTGGGCATACCCTGCCAACTCAGGGCGAACAAAGTGATACCAAAGGGGTTGATGGACGGAGCGTTTCAGCAAATCAAACACTCACCCCCAGTCAACTGATCTGGGTTTAATCCATCATCATTCTTTAGCTCACTCCACCACCCCAGTTCAGACATGGCCATATGCAAATCAGTCTGACCATGTGCCTCATGGGAACAGTCCAGCCCGAACTGCCAAGCCATGTCTTCCCTGGAGCGGAAACAAGCATTCTGGGACCGGTTTCGGGTTCATAACCCTCCTCAGCCAGGCTATCTTGAATCCAGTGGCAGAGTGAGCAAGGGACCCACGTCGGGGCATACCCTGCCAACTCAGGGCGAACAAAGTGATACCAAAGGGGTTGATGGACGGAGCGTTTCAGCAAATCAAACACTCACCCCCAGTCAACTGATCTGGGTTTAATCCATCATCATTCTTTAGCTCACTCCACCACCCCAGTTCAGACATGGCCATATGCAAATCAGTCTGACCATGTGCCTCATGGGAACAGTCCAGACCGAACTGCCAAGCCATGTCTTCCCTGGAGCGGAAACAAGCATTCTGGGACCGGTTTCGGGTTCATAACCCTCCTCAGCCAGGCTATCTTGAATCCAGTGGCAGAGTGAGCAAGGGACCCACGTCTGGGCATACCCTGCCAACTCAGGGCGAAGAAAGTGATACCAAAGGGGATGATGGACGGAGCGTTTCAGCAAATCAAACACTCACCCCCAGTCAACTGATCTGGGTTTAATCCATCATCATTCTTTAGCTCACTTCACCACCCCAGTTCAGACATGGCCATATGCAAATCAGTCTGACCCTGTGCCTCATGGGAACAGTCTAGCCCGAACTGCCAAGCCATGTCTTCCCTGGACCGGAAACAAGCATCCTGGGACCGGTTTCGGGTTCATAACCCTCCTCAGCCAGGCTATCTTGAATCCAGTGGCAGAGTGAGCAAGGGACCCACGTCTGGGCATACCCTGCCAACTCAGGGCGAACAAAGTGATACCAAAGGGGATGATGGATGGAGCGTTTCAGCAAATCAAACACTCACCCCCAGTCAACTGATCTGGGTTTAATCCATCATCATTCTTTAGCTCACTCCACCACCCCAGTTCAGACATGGCCATATGCAAATCAGTCTGACCCTGTGCCTCATGGGAACATTCCAGCCTGAACTACCAAGCCATGTCTTCCCTGGACCGGAAACAAGCATCCTGGGACTGGTTTCGGGTTCATAACCCTCCTCAGCCAGGCTATCTTGAATCCAGTGGCAGAGTGAGCACGGGACCCACGTCTGGGCATACCCTGCCAACTCAGGGCGAACAAAGTGATACCAAAGGGGATGATGGACGGAGCGTTTCAGCAAATCAAACACTCACCCCCAGTCAACTGATCTGGGTTTAATCCATCATCATTCTTTAGCTCACTCCACCACCCCAGTTCAGACATGGCCATATGCAAATCAGTCTGACCCTGTGCCTCATGGGAACAGTCCAGCCCGAACTGCCAAGCCATGTCTTCCCTGGACCGGAAACAAGCATCCTGGGACTGGTTTAGGGTTCATAACCCTCCTCAGCCAGGCTATCTTGAATCCAGTGGCAGAGTGAGCAAGGGACCCACGTCTGGGCATACCCTGCCAACTCAGGGCGAACAAAGGGATACCAAAGGGGATGATGGACGGAGCGTTTCAGCAAATCAAACACTTACTCCCAGTCAACTGATCTGGGTTTAATCCATCATCATTCTTAGCTCACTCCACCACCCCAGTTCAGACATGGCCATATGCAAATCAGTCTGACCCTGTGCCTCATGGGAACAGTCCAGCCCGAACTGCCAAGCCATGTCTTCCCTGGACCGGAAACAAGCATCCTGGGACTGGTTTAGGGTTCATAACCCTCCTCAGCCAGGCTATCTTGAATCCAGTGGCAGAGTGAGCAAGGGACCCACGTCTGGGCATACCCTGCCAACTCAGGGCGAACAAAGTGATACCAAAGGGGTTGATGGACGGAGCGTTTCAGCAAATCAAACACTCACCCCCAGTCAACTGATCTGGGTTTAATCCATCATCATTCTTTAGCTCACTCCACCACCCCAGTTCAGACATGGCCATATGCAAATCAGTCTGACCCTGTGCCTCATGGGAACAGTCCAGCCCGAACTGCCAAGCCATGTCTTCCCTGGACCGGAAACAAGCATCCTGGGACCGGTTTCGGGTTCATAACCCTCCTCAGCCAGGCTATCTTGAATCCAGTGGCAGAGTGAGCAAGGGACCCACGTCTGGCATACCCTGCCAACTCAGGGCGAACAAAGTGATACCAAAGGGGATGATGGACGGAGCATTTCAGCAAATCAAACACTCACCCCCAGTCAACTGATCTGGGTTTAATCCATCATCATTCTTTAGCTCACTCCACCACCCCAGTTCAGACATGGCCATATGCAAATCAGTCTGACCCTGTGCCTCATGGGAACAGTCCAGCCCGAACTGCCAAGCCATGTCTTCCCTGGACCTGAAACAAGCATCCTGGGATAAAGTGGTCATGTTCTTGTTTAAACATCCTGTGTGCCTCTGTCTGTTTGTGTATCACCATCTGGTTGTGAAGTGAGAGGATCTGGGGACGTGCAATCACTCTAGACAAACACAAGGGGGGTTGAGGTGTGTCCTGCCTTTCCTGGGTGACTCAGAGCAAGGCTGAATAGACCTTTCTGCATTTAGAGTGGTGGGAGGAGTTTTCACTGGCACCTGAATAGGCTATGTCTGCTCTGCACAATACTGTCTCCACCTCCCGTAGGGAAGCTGGACTAGAGAGGACAGAACTCTTTTTTCCTGACCTCAGATACTCTTGAAATAATGACTACAAAGAGAAAATAGGGTAGTAGACCTTAAACCCCAGAACCTTAGATCACTTCAGTAATAAAGGGGACCCAGCCAAGAATAAGAGTGGAATAGCTGCCAGGAGGAATACTGTCCCTTTGCTTTGTGTTGCCTGCAGTTGTTGCTTCTGTCTGTGGGCAGAGGAAAGGACTGAAACTTTTGCTCTGCTGTGGTATCCTGCTTAAAGACGATCTCCAAGGGCTAGAGCTTGCCTCCTATTCTGAAGTCTCAGGGACACAAAGACTTCACCTGCAGAATCCTTGAACTCCATTGCTGGGAGTTCTGACTTGCTTTGCGCTGGCAACTCACGTTCTGGGCCCTTGGAGGTTGTTCTTGCTGCAAAAAAACTGCAAAGAACTAACTAAAGCTGAAAATCAATGCATTGTCCTTCCAGCGCCTGTTTTTCTGACTCAGCACCACAGTGCGGGAGAAATTCCTGTCGCACAGCCCCATACGGCCGAAGAAATCCACGCAGCACCAATCAGTGGCCCGAAAAATCACTGCACGCTGAGTCCAGTGCACTGACCTCCACAATCTGAAACCATTGCACCGACTCCGACGCAGGCCCTGCTGTGCGGCTACAAGAGACAATGCATTGTGGGACCACAGCTCAAGAAATCCATGCAGTGCCTGTTTGCCACAGGTGCACCGACCTCCAGCGCACCCTGTATTTCCACGCATTGTGCCTGTGCACCACGCATCATCACAGCACCCGCAGACCAGAACCCTCTTGGAATTGATAGCTCACTTCCTCATAGAGTCCGGATCTGATGCATCATTTCTCCCGTGTGCAGCAGAACTGTCGGCTCGCCTCCCCAAGGACTCAGGAACTGATGCCTTGCTGTGTTTTCCGATGCTTACCTACGCTGCTGCTGTTTTGCCTTGTGGATGTTTTATGCTTTTAGAGGGATTTTTTGCTTGAAACCTTTTAAAAGTCATATTTTGATAAATTTATGTTGGATTTTTGTCATTTTATTCTTGTTTGGTTTCGATAAAGATACTTTATTTTTCTAAACTGGTGTGGTGTCCATTTGTAGTGTTTTCACTAAGTTACTAGGTGTGTTATGTACAAATGCTTTACACATTGCCTCTGTGATAATGCTCCCGGGGTTGAGCAGGGATTATCTTGAGTCGTGTTCTTGCCCAACCCCATAAGTCAATCAATGACAGCACCTATAGGTCAATCAGTAATGGCAGGACGTGTTTGTGTGCTTCAAAGGACGACTTGCAAAATAAGATAATGCAGAGAAAGAATACCGATGGCCAACAGATATTTGGGACAAGGATTAGTCAGTCTAGACAAGGATTAGTCAGTCTGGCTAGTTCCTGGAATTGGCTTCACAACAAGGAAGGGGGGTTATTTGACTCGTAGCAGTACAAAGGGCAGAAACACTTCGTTCGCCGAGCTGCCTGAGTGAGGGCAACACAAAATGGCGACGAAATACAAAATGGAGTCGAAACTAAATTACCTCAAAGGTACCTACCTCTGCCAACTACAGACCCCCATTTCTAGCATTGGCCAAGCTTAAAGTAAATAAAGACAACAAGACACCCTTCTTCCAGACCCCTGGGACTGGATGGAGTGCTGGCATGGTCCGTAACACATGGGCCTGTGACGCATGGTGATTTCTGGGACACAGTTGTCAGTGACTCATGAAGCTCCATCACCGGAGGGGTCTCTGCTACTCGTAGAGGTCACTACTAATGGCACACTGATATCTAAAGGATAGTAAGGACTTCTCACCTAAAATGTACAAGCCGCTGCATCTAAGAAGGATGGCAGATGGTGGTGATTGTTATACTTTACATTCTATAATGTTGTAACTGTTGGTAAGACTTTATTT
Organism: Triturus cristatus; assembly: GCF_964204655.1. Taxonomy (NCBI): domain Eukaryota; kingdom Metazoa; phylum Chordata; class Amphibia; order Caudata; family Salamandridae; genus Triturus; species Triturus cristatus. Next base: position 700,412,761 of record NC_140582.1, on the reverse strand, counting down.
AGCAGGATGTGGCAGGATGGCACTTCCTGTGACTGACCCGTGCCATGCAATGCTGGTGTGCTGGGTGGCCTGATGTGAAACTGTCCCGCATGGATGGGGTGATGCTCTGTTGCTCAGTTGTGTATTTGTTCTGGATCTATCAAATGTTTGGGGGTTTATGTTTGAGGGGAGCAACTCTGCACTCTGACACAGAGGTATTTTGTAGGCTCCATGATACTAATTGAAGCTCTGTTAATGTTCAACTATTGTTCTTTACAATGTGCAGGCTGAGAGGTAGCAGACTCATGTCTTTTTACTTTCTCATTAGCAGTTTGACCTAATATCTGTGCAGTAGCCTGGGGGTCAAGGTTTTGTCCCCATACAGAAGTGTGAATCAGTTGGGGTCCCGTGACAGATGGGGTTGCATTGTTGTGATCCACGACTTTAATATAATTTCTTTGAACTTATGGGCTTTTAAAGAACTATACCAAGAGGCATAGAATTTGCTCCTACATTAAACGGCAACATGCTGGCATAGTGTTTATTTTGGATACACATCTCACTTTGTGGGAGCATGACAAACCGGCCGCAAAGTAGAAGAGCCAGCTGTACTCCGCAGATTATTCATCTTAAACCCGAGGGCTGTCAATCCGGATGGATGGGAGGCTGACCTTTGCAGCTAATGAAGTAGTCTGAGACCAAGGGGTCTGGTATCTTCTAATTGTTGAGGGGTCCCCCGATGGTGTGCCCATTTGTTTCCTTAATGTATGTGGACCCAATGTCGATGAAGCTGAGTTCATTCTGAAGAATCAAGAGTTGATGCTACCCATCTGGGTGTCCTGGCGATCTAGGGGGAGACTTTAGCTACATTGTACCCCTCAGGATGGACAGACACCCACTAAGGGAGGTTTCTCACACTAAGATATCCACTCCGTTGGTTGAAGCTGTTGACCATTTGAATTTGATTGATCCCTGGAGGCTTCAACACCCACAGGATAGGATATACTCAAATTATACACAACCAAGTGGCACTTATAGTAGATTGGATTATTTTTTCCTTAGCCCTAAAGTTTGTGCAAATTCTCTAGAGGTAGAATACATGGCCAGAGCCCTCTCAGACCATCCCCCATGGTACTGACACTCAGACGGGGTTGTGTGTGTGCGTACATCCCCTCTTGGAGACTGTGAACCTAGCCCTTGCAGATGAGGAGTTCACTGCTCATCTCCTTCGGGTATTACCACAGACAGTTTTGAGACTAACTGGAGCTCTTCAAACAAGAAGGATATTTAATGGGAGGCGATGAAGGTAGTGATCCCAGGGGCTACCATCAGCAAGACAGTGGGTGCGGTTGGGCAACTAGAAAAGAAGATTTAGCAAGGGAGCAGACAAAACTCGAGTGATATTGAGATGCAAATGCTTCATTTGGGTCGGGGTGACACTAACAACCTGGTCGACTTAAAGCATTGCCTCACAGAGACTTATAACAGACTGGACAAGTATACATACATTTCAACAAGTGCTACACAAGGAGGGAGATAAATCTGGGGTGCTCCTGGCTTGGCTCCTCCACAGGATGCTCAGCAGAACATGCATTGCTTCTATCACTGATGCTGGGGGTTGTGTTCAGCAGATGCAGGAGGCTATCAACAGGGCGCTCAAATTTCACTTGCAAAGGTTGTATGCAAACGAGGGGATGCCTGATGCACATACACTCACTACCTATTTAAGGGCTGCAAAGCGGCCTCACCTGCCAATGGATTTACAGGAGGAACTTGACCAACCCATAATTAGTGAGGACATGTGCACAGCTCTGAGTGATATGTAAATTGGGAAGACCCCTGGCTCAGACGGGCCTTTATAAATTGTCCCCTATGCCTTTTATCGACAAACTTAGGGAAGTGGTGAAGGATGCCTGTCAGGTGAGGAGCCTCCCCCCACAATAAGGGGGTCGCTAATTGTTGAGACTCCTGAGGCAGAAAGGGATCCCTGTGAGTTGGTCTCTTGCTGGACTCTATCTATACTTAACATGGACCAAAACCTTTAGTAAAGTGTTGGTCTGTAGACTACCAAGGGATATACTTCTACTCGTTCATGGATACCAGACTGGTTTTCTACCACATAGGAAAACAGTCTCTAAGCAGGTTACATGGCAGGGCTGCCCATCGTCTCCCCTGCTATTTGCCATGGCCATTGATCATCCTATGTGGTGAGATGGTGGCTAGGGGGCTTCAGATTGGTCTTGGCGTGCATGTGGTTTTGCTGTACGTCGATGACACCCTGGTAGACATGAGAGATACAATTGATGTGGTTCCCTGTTTAGCACGCCTTCAAACAGGAATCTCAGCTGGCCGTGAACTCGAACAAATGTAGACTGTTCCCTATGGGTGCTCTTGTAAAAAGAATCTCTGCAAAGGCTTTCGAATCTGGGGATGACATACCACCTCACTTCCTTTTAGGTATTCATGTGTCCCATACGCTAACTGAGGACATTGCCTTGAATATTGAGGGTGTTATCTCTGGAATAGAACGGTCGCTTCCTCTCCGGAAAAAGCTGCTCTTGTAACATGTTGACAGGGTGGCTGTCAGTAAAATAATTATATTGCCCCGCTGCTTATATGCATTTTAGGGTACCATGTGCCTCCTGCAATGATCCATCTTTTGAGGGATCAACACTAATCTTACTGTAGTGCTGTGAGATGGTGCACACCTTTGAATCATATTGGGTAACCTTTAACTTCCATATGAGGAGGGGGGTCTTTCACTCTCGGACTTTGAGTGTTATTATATGACCTCTCAGCTACAGCACCTCCCGCTATCGCTCACGGATATCCAAAATAAGGAAAAGTCATTATTGGCAGGATGCTATTCCTTGGGAGAATTGAATGTGTTGCATCTCACTTTGAGACTCAAATCTCCTGCTGTGCCATGCCTTGTGTTACTGATGTCTCAGGTCTGGGACCACTTGTATAGGTGTGGGGTAGAGGGTACTCCAGTTGTCTCTTATATGGAGATGTGGGTTCATCTGAGCTTTTGAAATCTTAAACCGCTGGTCCAGATTGTGGACTGGCTCAAGAAAAGCTGCTGAGAGATTAGCGACCTGTATCAAGGGGAGGTGTTTCTCACATTTGATGAGGCTAGACTTAAATCCCAAATCTGGCTATGCCAATTTCTAGCATTTTCTAAACCAACTGCGTCGGTGCACAGGTACTGGCCAGGCTTCCTGGGGTAATCACAGAATCATACACTCTTGGTGCCATTGTGAAACTCTAAGATGGAGGCAGATTTGTCTCTTTGATTTATAGGGCAATGCTGCAGGACAGGACACATGCATCTTTGCCAATACATGCTAAAAAGGGATAGGAATATTGGAGGCCTGCTGAGTGGGAGCAGATACTGAGGTACCTAGTCCAGCCTGCTGGTGTTGAGAGCCTGGGTGACGGTTCTGCACGTATTGAGAGCAAGCCATTTGAAAAATTTCTTCAGCATCTTCAGTGTGTGGAAGCAGGAGACGGAGACTACTTTCCCTTGGTTTGTCACAGAAAGCTGGTTGACGACCTCTATTCCAAGGCTCTTCACATGGTTGGTTGAGTGGCATGAGGGGAGAGTTCAGCTGACCACCAGTTGGAGTTCCACAGCTAGGTGTCTTTGCCAAATATGACTACTTCTGTAACATGAGACATACCCCAGTGTAGGTTTTTAAATCAAAACGAAGGCTTTTCAGTGCACCTGATAGCAACAGCTACTTTCCAATCTTCACCTGAGTTTCACTGTCTCTGACTAAACACCTCCCTCACAACACTTTCAGTGAAACTGCCACCCCATCGAATGATGACATCACACATTCTCTGCAGCTCTGGTTGGCACGAGAATCCCCCTCCGTTAAAGTACACAGCTGACTCAGAGATGGTGCCCTGTCAAAAGTAAACATCAAAGCTTTATAATTAGTGATATGATTGAAAAACTTATTCAGACTTAAGTAAAACTTAAGAGCAGTGCAGGTGAATGTCAAAGCTTCTAGGAGCATGGGGCACCAGACAGCCCACAGAAACGTCACATGGCTTCTTTGCCAATGAATGGGGCAGTAAAATGAATCTTTGCACATCAATCAATTAATCAATCAAGCGCTGGTAAAGCTCAACTACTCACCAAGGTGCTGGGAAGAGGTGGGGAGCTGATCAGTCTAGGTGCTGGGGTAATTTGTAGAGCCAGGCCTTGAGGTCCTTCCTGAACTGGGGTAGCGTGGGTTATAGTCTGAGGTGGAGGGGCAGGGTGTTCCAGGTCTTGGCAGCGAGGAAGGAGAAGGACCTTCCTCCAGTTCTGGTCTTCCGGATCCGTGGGACAGTGGCCCATGGCGAGCTGGGCAGAGCAGAGGTGTCATTTGGGTGTGTGGAAGGAGAGGCGCCTGTTCAGGTATGTTGGTCCGCCGTTGTGAAGGGCCTTGTAATCCTGGTTGAGGAGTTTAAAGGTTATTCTTCTGTCTGCTGGGAGCCAGTGGAGTTCGAAGAGGTGTTGAGTTTTTAAAAAGAAATTCTGTCCTCTTATTACCTCAGATAGGTAAGCATCTTCCTGATCTCTGCCGTCCCAATTGCTTATGTCTTGTGGGTCTAATCTCAGCTGATGTCACTGCGGGTTTCCAACCCACGTTATACATCATGAGCGGACCAAGAGGTTTAATCATTGGACTTCCTAATCATAGTGTTCATCGTCCAAATAAGTTCCAGAATAACTTGAGCTCTGTTTTTTTTCTAAGCCGGTTAGCCTTTTGATCAAGATCTCTAAAGAATCTCACAGAATTTCACCACTCATTCCATGTGGGGGGAGCCACCTGGTGCCACCTTTTACATATCTCCCTTCTTGCCAAAAGAGTTAAGTATAATGCAAGCTTGTACTGAAGCCCCAAAGAACCTTACAAGCTGCCCATTGGCTGCATGATACCAAATAAAATTAAGGTAGATATTGCCCAAAGCATCTGACATAGTCTTACCCACACTATCCCAAAACATTTTCAGCACCGGGCAGCTAGCAAACATGTGGATACCATCTGCTTCCTGACCTCCGCACCTTTTACATTTGGCATCTCCTCCACCTCTTATTTTAGACAGCTTAAGTGGAGACCAGTAGATTCTATATAGAGTGAAGAAATGATTTATCCTTAGTGCAGCGGACTTAATCACAGAATAAAACATGTCTAATGACAGTTGCCATACATTTTTCAGCTCTTCATCAGGCAAGTAGCCTTCCCAGACCAGGTGGGGGAGTCTCAAGCTTTCTTCCGTTGCTGCGAGCAGGTATCCATACCATAGGCCCACCTCCTTCTCTCTAGGTCTTAAGCCTTGAAGGTCTTTCTCCATTAATTTATCAGGTGAAGCTTGTCACTGCTGATTCCTACACCACTCTGAAATTTGATAAAACTTGAACCTGGATAGCGTGCTATTCTTCAAGTATCTCCAGGTGTCCCAGGAAAGGCAACTATCGCCTTCTATTATCTCCCCCCAACGTGAGACTCCACCGATTTTCAGGGGTTTTGCGTGGCCATCCAAAAGGCACTCTGGAGTTCCAGGCGAATCTCACACTGGGGCCCATTTGCTGTAATAAGTTATGCCCAAACGAGAGCGATATTCATACCATGGTTAAACTTTATAACATCTTTTCAACAGGAGGGAACATGGTGGCCTGCTAGTTAGCTGGCTGGGAGCTGCTCTCCGGATTACGGAGCATGACTGAAACGTCATACACCACCACCCCTGCTTACCGTGCCAGTCGGACGCCGTAGGACGAGCTGTGAGAGATGGTCTTCTTTCATCCCCTCTCCTTTTGTTTTGGGCCGATGTGTGGAGGTTCGGTTTTGTCTTGGTTCAGGGCTGCAGGCTCGCTCTCCGATTTCTGAGCAGCCCAACGCGCCCTCCCCTGCCCTGGCAGCAGTCTCAGGAGGAAGCCTGACAGAGACAGCACAGGATCTGGCTCCAGGGACTTTGGGAGATCAGACGTGTCGTCCAGGGGCTTTGAGGAGTCAGCCTATTGTGGAGTGGAGCCCGTAGTAGAATCTTCCCATAAATCTATCCAGGTGAAGCAAGTAAGGGATAAGAGGCAGACGTATGGTGTCAGCCCTACACTTATGGAACCCCTGAGCCACATATTTGAGGGTAAGGAGTGCACAGACCGGGGAGCGGGGAGATTAAAAGGAGACTGCAGGATTTCAGGCCCGTTAGTGCCGCCAATTAATGACTCAACTCTAGGCAAAAGATACAAGCTTAGGTCTAACACTTTTCTTTTGAGAGAGTTAAAACCACAAGCTGAGTTAGCAAGTTGGCAGTGTATACAGCCACTAGAAGCCCCTCCAGGCAAAGCTAAAGGCCTTTCCAACAAACTATCGCAAAAGAAGGATATCTCTCTAAAAGAGAGAAAGAAGAGACCATCTCTGAGGGGCCCTAGAGTAACACCCTCCCTCAGGTCATACTTTAAACTGAACTCTCAGTGTAACATGGAGGCCTACCAGGGGACAGTGGGTTCATTAGAGAACACGCTTAGAGTAGAGGAGGGTTTTCTCTCCCACCCAGAGATACCCACGGCACATACATTTTTGCTGTTGGATGACTCTGTCCCGTCATCAGGTAGCAATGAAGAGAGTGGCAAGAGAGAAACCCCAGCCGACATGCACAAAAGCCTGTGTGTATAATCCTCCATTAAGTCATCTGGATGGTGAGGTCAGTCACGATGCACCAGGTCTGGCCATAGTTCAAGGGAAGTTGAGTCAACTCTCTACTGAAATTAAAGAGCGATTTGATTTTCAACTTCGGAATCTAACCAAAGAAGGATTCAAGATACGTGCAATATCCTTGAGGAAAATCTACTTGCACTAACTCAATGTACAGAGGTACTATAAAGCAAAGTTCAGGAGCTTGGGACAAACATGAATGACAACACCCAGGAGATGACAAGGTTAAAACAAAGGGAGCAAGATTTATCAGAAAGGCTAGAAAGACTGGAGAATAATTCTAGGAGGAACAACATTAGGATCTTGGATGTCAAGGAGGGGTGGAAGGAGAGGACGTTAATCTTTTGTAATGGACCTTTTGACCAAAGCCTTCCCACATGTCGCCTCTGTTACGACTCTGGAATCGGAAATTCAGCGGGTACATCGTGATCCCTTTACACTAAATCCCGAGTGGAAGAAGCCTAGAAAAATCTTGGTGAACATAAAGACTTACACACTTAAGGAAACATTTCTGAGGGCCGCCGTTAAGCATAAAACCATGCAGGTCCAGGATCTATTCTTTAAAATTAGGTCAGACATCTCTAATGTGACAGAAGATAGACGGTGGGAGATGGGCAAGCAAATAGAGCCTCACAGGGAAATGGGTACCCAAGTGCAGCTAAGGTTTCCAGCAATTCTGAAAGTGATGTGGGCCAATTAAATGCACAATTTCCAATCCCCAGAAGAAGTGGATAGGTTTATGGCCCTTAGCAAGGCAGGTAAATAGAAAAAGGACTCATGATTGTAGGCTGGTTGGTGGTGACAGTTAAGTCTAGTTGTAAATAATGGATTCTGTGGGTAGCAGCTCAAATTGGCTCTTTTTGCCAATAGGTAGCAGCGGGAGGGTTCCCTGGGGAGGGAGAGTCTTTGGGGGGGGAGAGCACTGGTTGTGGGGAGCATAGGGGAAATAACTATCCTCACTCAGAATAGCAAGGGTCAAGAGATGTTGGGTGGCTTTGACAGAAGATGATGGGGGATAAGGGTAGACCGTAGGGGGTGAGTTCTTGGAGGTTATGAGCTGGAATGTGAACAGCTTAAGGGTCAAAAGGAGGCAGCATTTGGTTCTTCAATACCTGAAGGAAAGCCCAGCTAGGTGTCTTTTGCTCCAAGAAACTCATCTATTGTGACCAGAATGTTTAGCACTGTTCACAAGGCAAAGAAGGGTAGACAAGGTGGTGAGTGCTTGCAATGTTCAACACTCCGTCCATCATCCCCTTTGGTTTTGCTTTGTTCACCCTAAGTTGGCAGGGTATGCCCAGACGTGGGTCCCTTGCTCACTTTACCACTGGATTCAAGCTTGCCTGGCTGATGACGGCTGATTAGCCAGAAACCAGTCTCAGGATGCTTTTTTCCGGTCCAGGGAAGACATGGCTTGGCAGTTCGGGCTGGACAGTTCCCATGAGGCACAGGGTCAGACTGATTTGCATATGGCCATGTCTGAACTGGGGTGGTGGAGTGAGCTAAAGAATGATGATGGATTAAACCCAGATCAGTTGACTGGGGGTGAGTGCTTGCAATGTTCAACACTCTGTCCATCATCCCCTTTGGTTTTGCTTTAGACAAGGTGGTAGCCACAGACCAGCAATACTGCTCTAAAGGCGTCGCTATAATAATTAAGGCAAATTCATGGGTAGAGCTGCGGAGATCTAAGGCAGACAAAGGCGGGCGCTGGATAGTAGCAGAAGTTAAAACTGGTCGATCTTTGTACACCTCGGCTTCCTATTATGACCCGAATGAAGATGACATTTTACCTTTGAATAATCTCTGCTCAAGCTTGTTAGACTTAGCCCCACTCATAATTGGCAGAGACTTCAATGTCCTTCCAAATAATAATTTGGACAGATCCTCTCCCAGTACTCAAATCACCTCACCACGAGTAAAAGCCTATCTTCTTTCGTTGCTAGATAATCTGAATCTATGCGATGTGTGGCGTAGGGTCAGAGGCAACTTAGAAACTATTCTTTTTATAACAAAAAGAATGGTAACTATTCTAGAATTTACTACTTTTTTATGGAAGTGTCAGAAGATGAAAAAGTTAAAAATAATTGATTACTCGCCTATTCACTGATCAGATCACGCTGCAATTTGGTTAAAAATCGAACTCCTCTTGAATTTGACTCTTAGAATGTGGACCCCGAATAGAAGGTTACTCTTGCAATCGGATATTATGAGCAAGATAGAAGGGGACACAGCAGATATCTTTAAATGGAATTCAGTTTCCGCCCCTGCACATGTGGTATGGGACGCATTTAAAGCCTGGTTAAGGGGGTCCTTGAAGGGTGCCTCTGCTGCTTGGGTTAGAGCAGATAAAAGGCAGATTGCTCTACTCAAAGATCAGCTAGCGGTAGCAGAAGCCAACCTGAAGTCAGGGCATTTTCGGAGGTGGGGGGGGGGGGGGGAAGGTTTAGCTGGGAAAGTTGAGGATTTGCAACTCAAATTTAGATTTATGATGGAGGAGAATCTCTTGCAGAAATGGGAAGTTAGTAAGTTGCGTGAATCTAACCAAGGAGGGAATTGTAGAAAGTTGTTGGCAATGAGGAGCAGAATGGATAGATCTCGTAATTACATCAGGAAAATCAAATTGGAAGGTGGGTATAGGGTTGTGAAGGACAAGGAAGGGATTGAGTTGGACTTTACTAAATTGTTTCACGACCTATACCTCGAAGATCTTGTGGTGGATAAGGCTTCGTTAGATCATCGGCTCTCTGAAAAACAACTGCCAAAATTGAGTACTGAAGATCAACTATATCTGAACCAGGATATATCAGGGAATGAAATTCTGACTGCTGTTAAAAAACTTAAAAAGTGGAAAGCAGCAGGGCCAGATTTGATCCCAAATGAAATCTATGTATTACTGGCTGAAATGATAATCCCGGTCTGGCAAAAGCTATTCAAGGTAGTATTGAGGGGCACCTCACCACTTCCGGAATCTTGGAACGAGGCTGTCATCTCCCTAATTTAAAACCAGGCAAAGACCCTACACAATGCCAGTCATAGCGCCCAATATCTTTATTGAACTGTGAATATAAAGTCTTCACAGGGATATTAGCAGCCCTTTTAAGTAAAATCGCTGAGTCATTAATCAACGAGGATCAGAAGGGCTTCCTTCCAGGAAGGAAGATGAAGGAGCTCACACACACTTTGATAGGCTCAATAGAACTTTCCTCGATACAGGGAGCTCCTCTATCAATAATTACCCTTGATGCAGAAAAGGCCTATGATCAGGTGAACTAGAAATATTTGAGTGGGACTTTGAAAGCTTTCAGCTTTGGTGAGACATTTAGGGAGGTCCTCAAAAATAATCTACAGGGCACCCAGAGCTCAAAGACTGGTGAAAGGGCAACCTCACGGGCCCCTGTGCAAATAGGAAGAGGGACGAGACAAGGGTGTCCCCTATCTTCTATCATCTTTGACCTATACATCGAGCCTTTGACTCAAAGTTTAAGGCAGAATGAGGAAATAACTCCCTTCTGTTTGGGCAACTTCTCTAGGGAGCTGGCTCTGTAAACCGATGATCTGATTTTGTTCACCTTTGACGCCAATCAGGCTATTCTAGAACTATTTTCTGAAGTGCAGACATTCGGGAGGATGTCTGGATATGAGATCAACATTATTAAGACAGACGTTATGGCTTGGAACCAAGATGCCTATGATGTTAGGTTGTCAAAAGAAATAACATATTTAGGTGTAACAATATTATTATTATTATTATTATACAGCTTATAGAGCGCCTGGTTACTCCAAATGGAGTGTCCCCATGCTAGAACACCAATAGTGCCTGACAGCTGGCCAGAGTAGCCCACCCGCCCTACAGTCTAGGACCCCCAGGGAACCACTGCAAAGCCCTCTTCCGGCCCCCCCGGGGGATGCTGGAAGAGCCACGTCTTAAGTTTTTTCCGGAACAGAGACTCAGACGGGCACGTCCTTAACTCAACCGGGAGGTCATTCCAGGCCTTAGCCGCAAGGAAGTCAAAAGAGCTCCCACCAGCCCGTACCTTCCGGAACTTAGGCACAGTCAGCTTTGCCGTGCCCAAGGATCGTAGGCAACGTGCAGATCTATATGCGGTGAGAAGGGGGTGCAGGAAGCTGGGACATTTCTTATTGAAGATCCTGTGACTAAACAAAAGCCAGAAGAGCTCCCTAAAGCTAATTTAATGAAAGTCTTTAAAGAAGTGGATAAGTTGCTAAAGAGCTGGCAGAACCTCCCACTCATGCAGTACGGGCGGATTAACCTAGTTAAGATGTGTGTCTTGCCCAAGTTCACCTACCTGTTTGACAACATCCTGTTGGAGTTTGATAAGAAACTTATTACCAAAATACAGGGAAGAATTTCTGCAATTATTTGAGCAGGTAAGGGGATTAGACTTTCCTGGAAAAAGCTAAGACGGAAGCTTGTGCATTGCGGTCTAGGCCTTCCAGACTTTCATCTGTACTGCTGGTCATACCAGCTAAAAAATAAAAGGATGTTTTTACTCAGGCCCAACAATACCCCAGTGGGCCGTATGTATAAAGCTATGTTGGCTGGTACTGTGGAAGAGGGTTTCATGTATAAATTCGGGGCTCCTAAATTCTTTAAGAAAGTCTGCTTGAAGGTTCTGAAAGCTGCAAAAAAAGTGTGGTAAAAGGATGATACAGACTCCAGCTGTACAAGTAGAGTACTTCTTTATTTGTAGCTTGGTTCCAGAATAGGAGATCAGGAAAGTAGGAGAAGATAGTTGTTACAAAGACAACCCCACCAGGAGCAGGCTCCTGGCAGCTCAGCCTGAGTTGACTAACTGACACTCTAAACACAGAGAGGCACTCAGGCATTCTATGATGTCATGGTACATTCTAACAGAGCAAGACAGTGGAGAATAGTAGAGAAGTAATTTACTACACATCCTCCTTCCTTACGGAACGACAGCAGAAATAAATAGAAAGACAAGTAAGATACCTCAAATCTATCATTAACATGAAAGTACAATGAGATGCACATATCTAATGGTGTATTACATGAGGTATCAGAAATACCACTGGAATGAACAGAAATGCATTAAGATGCAAAAATAACTGACTACATTAAAATTGCAAATAACATTACTACACCCCCATCCCCCTCCCTTAGGGAAAAACCACAAAGCAAGGCTTAGATGAAATACCAAAGCAGCAGAGAAGGGTGGTCACCCCCACAACCTCCCCAAACGCGGGTACACCACAGGGTAGTCACCCTGGTAAACAAAGGTGGGTGTTGACACTGACCCTTGGGAGAAAAACAAGATCCCCAAGAAAAAACAACAGGGGTAAGATTCACTCTAGATAACCGGAAGAGTGCAACTTCAACAACAAAGATACACCAGAGAGAAAACGCTTTGGAAAGAAACAAAAGTTCCCATGATTAGGATAGAAGGCATGCTGACACTTAAACTAGAATAAAGGTCCGTTAAGGATAACAGAAAAGGTCTAAACACTAGAGAGAAGCTTCCCACTCAAAGTCCTACGAACATGAAACCCTTGGCCATGAGTTCTAAGCAGGTGGACTTCAACCGGAGCATAGTGTCAACATGAAAGGAAGCCCCATGGGTAGTAACCCTAGGAACTGACCAAACAACCTCCACCAAAAATAGGGAACAACACAGGGTACTAACCCTTGGAAATAACACAACCTCCCCTAGGTAGGGTACACCACAGGGTAGTCACCCTGGAAAACAACATAACCTCCCCTGATAAGGGTACACCACGGGGTACACACCCCGGAAACAACACGACCTCCACTAAAAATAGGGAACAACGCAGGGTACTAACCCTGGAAAATAACACAACCTCCACTAGGTAGGGTACACCACAGGGTAGTCACCCTGGGAACTGATATGAGGCATAGACTACCCACAAACAACACAACCTCCCCTAAGTAGTGTCAACCTAGAAGGGTACACCACAGGATGCTCACCCTGGGAACTGATACGGGGCATTGACTACCCCTAAATAGGGTACACACTAGATAAACAACAAAGCTGGGAAACTAACTGTCCACTCAAGACTCTGTGTTATACACTGAGCACCCCCCACAAAATGAAAGTACAGTGCTATACAGCACATGCATAATGAGAACAGACGTTATAATCACAAAGAACTTGTTAAGCACTGGTGAGCGGTTTCTCACCCGGGATCCCTACACACAGACCATATACCAACCAGCACATGCATTATGTCAACTTGCTCTGTGTCCCGGTAGAAGAGCTGTGGGTCCATGTATTGTCCGTTCTGCTGTCCGTGCAGCCACCACAGCTCCAGGAACATTGTTCTTGCCCCTGCTCGGATAGCCAACACCTCGCAGACTTTGTCAGGAGCACACTAAACTCCAGCAAGCAAGTCCAGCCCAAAGTCGTCAGCAACTTTGAAGCAGTCACCACAGGAATCGATTTCACCTTTATGCTCCTGGTGCTCGTCAAACAATGCCCTTGCTCATGCCACATCGTTGGTCTGCTCAACAGCATTATTAAGTGCAGGCATCTCTGTCATCCAAGTGGTAATCTCGGAAGTATGCGAGGAAGTGTTGGAGCCGGTAGGAGTCGTTGAGAACTCCCAAACCAAATGTGGTTGGCAAAAGGTAGCGCGAACAGCATGCTGTGCCAATTCCAAGATGGCGGCATGCTGCATCACGCTGAGCCGAGTGGCTCATGGCACGTCTGTGCAAGAGGGGACATGAGACAGAGGAGACGGAGGAACGTCATTGTGGCACCATGGGAACCCCACTCGACAAAAGGTAGAGGTAAGAGCGCTCGCTGGGACAGACGTGGGAACACCTTTGAAAAGGGCAGGTCATACGTATTTGGAAAAAAAGTAAACTGCCCAAACTGCTCCGCAGCAATGGGGCTCTCCGTGTCCACGGCAATGCGCACAAATACACAACAAAGTTACCACAAGTACGATACCTCACTTGGAGTTGCAGTACACCCACCACAGAAATTCTCCTCTTGTCCGGTCAGTGGTTCTTCTCAATCGCCCTACCAAGCACAGACTCAAGAAGTGCTGTCAGGGAAGGGACGACAAACCTCCTCCGCAGGGCGTGCGAGAGCACCGACACACGTGGTTATTGTTAAGCACTCTTGGATCCTCCCAACACCCTAGGCGCTAACTTCCACAGCAGGTTGACACGTAGCGTCAGAGGATGTTGGAAGGTTTCCCTCAACATGCAATGCTGCCCAGAGTGTAGAAAGTACGCACAATGTCCATAGGGGATGCATACACAAGCTGCTGTCAGACCACGACACTTCCCACACAGGTTGATGACCTAAAGAAAACAGGGAAAGACAGCAGGATGTGGAAACCGGTTGCGCCTTTGAGAAGCTTGTCACTGGAAAGACAGGGTCAGAAGTCTTCAGTGATAAGTGAGAAGACAAACGCCCAGGCTGCAGGCTGTCCAGGTAGTACAGGACACTGGTGGGGCTGGCCAGGGCGTTACCTTTGAGTTTCAATTGACGTTTTGAAAGTCCTTAATATCTTTGGGACCTTAGTTGCTTGGTACAGAGTCCTCCTTACTCCTTCCTCCACGCGTAGGTTCAAGATCGTCGCCAAAATGTGGTAAAAGGATGATACAGAGTCCAGCTGTACAAGTAGAGTACTTCTCTATTTGTAGCTTGGTTCCAGAATAGGAGATCAGGAAAGTAGGAGAAGACAGATGGTACAAAGACAACCCCACCAGGAGCAGGCTCCTGGCAGCTCAGCCTGAGTTGACTAACTGACACTCTAAACACAGAGGGGCACTCAGGCATTCTATGATGTCATGGTACATTCCAACAGAGCAGTACAGAGGAGAATAGTAGAGAAGTAATTTACTACAAAAAGTATGGTTTGAAGAGGTGTTGAGTGATGTGGCTTTGCCAGGGGAGGTCGAGGACCAGTCTGGCTGCGGCGTTCTGGACATTCTGGAGCATTGGGTGTCAGAAATCATTATACCAGGTCAGCATTTCAGCTAATTCCAGACCTCCTTCAGGCCCATTCCAATGTAAAACGATGTTCTTTTCAGTGTAATCGTTCTGTGAGTACTAAGAAAGAAATAGTAAATAAAGAAGTCTTTTGGTGTCTCTCAGTGGTATTGGTAAAGCGCTCACTAAAGGTCGATCAAAGGAAGATTGCTTCTAACTTTTGAACATATTTCTCTTTGTTCTTCAGGAGCATCGCCTTCCGCTTTTCATGCTGCATTTCTTGTTTTAGTTTTCCTGCACTGCGTTTTTTTTTTTTAGATCAGGTTAATTAGAACTTATGATGCAGGTTGATGTGAGAATGTAATATAAATCACCTTACAGGATGAATGCAAAATCACATGAGTGGAACAAATTAGTTTTTTAGACAATTAATGTTGTCCGTATTGTTTTATTCTTACTAAGTAACGATCTAATTTAGGTTGATTTTCTGCTGTGCATTCTCCAGTGTCTCTTTCTTTATGTCTTCAAATCTGGGTGTTAATAAATAGTTTATTGTGTTTTTAGCAGCGCCAATGGCTCAGATCTTCACAGGAACAATATCGAGCCTTGAGCTATGAAGCTGTCTTTGAAGTTGACTGGTATCTGCAAATTGAGTATAGTTTCCTGACAGCGAAAGAATATGTTTTTTATTTGTAAAATTCCTAGCAAAGAATAGCACAATCGCAATTACATCTGCAGGATGGATAATTACAATATTTTACTGAAAATTGTGTACAAGCTATAAACTTCTCCCTATGCCACATGATACACTCGACATTGTGTTAAGTGGTCAGTGGGAAACACAAAACAAAAAGCGATACATTGCTTCAATTAATCTCCAACACTGGTCATTACACATTCCAGTCCATTGTTTTTTACCACTACACACAGAGACAAGCCCTATTCCAATCAGTATTGGCACTCTCCAATATGAACACTAACCAGAGCTGGTGGTCACTTACCATCTGCAGGGGAATGCAAGCATTCCCAGACATGTTTCGGCCTTGTTGGACCTCGGCAGTTGTCATTTGTTGCCAAAGGAATAGATTTTGCAGACTGTCAGTGGTGGCCGCCTCGGAACGGGTGGGTGGGGGGGGATTACAAAAAAAATGATGATAGAAAAAGTAACTTACCTTTTTTTCGCCATCACGCTGCTGCACGTCTCTCCTCCATCCACTTCCGCACAAACTACCGGAAGCACCCAGCCTTCCAGGCTCTCCAAGCCAATCACGATGCTGCAGGAGCAGCGTCGTGATTGGTCTGAGCGTCCTGTTTGGATGCTCAGGCTGTGCCTGGGGAAGCTGGGCATGTTCTCCACAATGGAGAACATGCCAAGTTAGAGGAGTGCAAACCACTCCCCACTGTGTTTGGCGTCACGGAGCCCAGCACCGCCCCACCTGGCTCCCAGCTCCGCAAAGAAAAATAATATGATAATAACATTAAGTTATTATCATTTTCTTTTTCTTTTGTGCACTGCTGAATTAGTACTGGGGCGATGCTCCTCCGCCTTAGCAAAGGAGCCGCCACTGCAGGCTGCACCCCAACGAGGAGGGAAATGAGGGAAAGTGTTTGTGGCTGACAATGATCAAGGTACTCTCTCTCTTTCTTTCTCCATCAGGACCTCCACCCCTTGCCCCTGCTCTCCTCCACCACCCCACTTTCTCCCCTCTCTACATGAAGCATGCAGCTGACTCCACGGCTCACTCAAATAAAAATATACATTTCTTACATTGTTTCAGACAGCATACCTTTCAATTCTGTTTTGCAGGATGACTTGATCTTTGTCCCAAAAACCGGGACAGAAATGCTGCACTGGTCTTTATAAGCCACCTTCGGACAATGACCATATTGGCAGTAGGTGGAGCCTTGGCACAAAGGAAACCCTTTTCCAGAAACAGTTGGGAAAAAAATGAGCAACCTTCTCACAAGACGTAGCTAAGACCCAGTGAGCAGCCCTCACACAGCTAATAATCCTGGCACAACTAGCAGGGTGTGATCACTAGCAGCTCCTGCACTGGTAACCATGATAAAGACTAATTATGCACATGCTCTCACTGATCCCCCACTACACAACCTAGAGTGGAGGTTCTGCACATGGTTACTCTACCATGTACACAGGGCAACCAGAGGAGGGGCAGGGGCATAAATAAAACCCATCTTGGAGAACAGCCTTTAATATAAGATGCGGAGGGCGAGTCGCAAGGAGAGAAAAGGCATGAGAGGGGTTATGGACTGGAATCAAAATGGAGATCAAATTTATTTGGGGGGAGGGCTGAAGTGGACAATGACTGTGGACTGAGGGTGACCAAACAGGCCACGTTTCACGTTCCCTGTTAAATCGCCATGCCTCTTTACCATAATATGTCTCCCAAACTCATATTGTCGACCTTATGCAAATCTTGAGCCCTTCCAGGTCTCAGCATCTATCATCTTCCAACCACTTCATGGTAAGGACCATGTTAATCAGCCAGATTAACCTTGATAAAATACCATCATTTTTTCCCTTTCAAATTAATGAATACCCTAATATTTCAAAATTCTGTTTTAACTGTCCTAAATAACTTTGTTTTTATAAAATCAGAATAAGTACTACTGGATATTCAGAGTTACCTAGCTCTGTAAAATCTCCAAAAGCGGAGTATTTTCCTGACCCAAGCATTTCATTATAACTCATCTAATTTCGAGCTTTGCAATCTAACATCTGTCATAAACGTGACTCCAAAGTCATTTTGTACTTTTCTTGGATGGCCTCTTTTCACCTCATTCCTTCACATTGCCCGTCTTAATAACCTTCTTCACTGTTCATCCATGAAACTGGTGTCTCTTGTGCATTATTGAAAGTTGTACCTTTCAGTTATCAGGAGGCCACATTTCAGATAATATGTATTAATGTTCAATTAATTAAAATCATTACATGAGATCAAATAAATACATTGGTACTCATCACCTAATTTACTTCCCAAAGGCATCCTAGGTGGCATTTGTGATGCCACGCCTATCCAGCCGGTATCCTCAAAGTGCTTAGTGCGCAATCTTTATATGCTAAGAGGATTAATCCTACTTAGGATCTGTTTGATCATTTCCCTTGTTGCACATAATTCTCCTAAGAGTCCATGGTAAAATAGACGGCCAAAACATAAGATTAATGCTGCACATTTCCCATCTTGGACCTAACCCTTCCTGGGAACCATAATGGCACTATCGCCCCAAAGCATAAGCTTAGAATGTCAATATTAATACAAGACATTCCTCAATCCGTATAAGAGGATGAAACTCTAATCAGAATCTGTTTCCTCGTTGCACATAATTCTCCTTAGTGTCCATTATAAAATGGTCAGCCAAAACATAAGATTAATATTGCACAATTCGCTTATTGCACATGACCCAACCTAGCAACCATAATGACATGATTGGCCCGAAATATCATGTATATAGTTGTTCAAAACGTTCCCTAGAGTGTAAATGCGTAATAAAGTCATATAATGCTGCTAGAAAAGTTCCAATATCAACCTTTCTCTTAATCCACTTGGACAGAAAGAATTTATATTCCATGACTGTATTTACTGCCTGTTGCTGTTCTTTTGCCACCGCTATCATGAATCTTAGGGAACGCTCTGAAAGCTGGACCGATTTCCCTTATAGGCGGCAAAGAACTGCATCCTTGCAAGATCTAATATTCAGAGCTCAGAACATTGATTGTACCAGAACTGCATCAGAGTATACAGCCTTTCCCAAATACATATCACATGCATCAGGGACTCATCTGATTTAGCACATAAGTGGCATTGTTTCCTGGTTCCTCCATCCTTATGTCAGTACCATCAGCACCTGAGTGGTATCAGACCACAATGCAGTCTCAGAAGCTTATACTTCGCCTGATGATTAGGAAGATGAAGACTCAAATGATCCGCAGAGTGCCCTGAGTGTAGACGTCTGTTGCCCAGCTGCCCTGGGATCTACTCTTTGGGTCCCCTAGGCCTTGGTCCACTGATAATATTTTTGCGTGCTTCAGTAGCAGTCATGCTATAACTTTGTTGGGGAGATTTCACACTGATGAGGTATTCCACCTTCAAATTTTTAATAGAATTTGTTAAAAAATATCCCCACATAGATCATACAGTTTCGTTATGCTGATATTCGCTGATTTTAGTTTTAAGCAATGTGATATATATCTTGCGCCGACCACCAGATCGTGTTTAGGCAGATTGTATTCCAGCCTGATTTGTGCTGGGCTGGTACAATCTGGGCGAGCAAATAAACGGCAATAATGTACACATTGCTGTTTGTCCAGCCATTCAAATAATTGGTGTTTAAACATGAGTGCTCCGTATGAGAGTGTGGGCATCGCTTTGCACACCATGACTGTCAATAATGCTGTGAAATTTGGATCAGCCAAGTTCTATTTTAAGTGCCCCATTGTACACACCATTTATTTGAAAATTGCTTTTATGGCTTCTTCTTGCATTCCTTTGCCACCCCTTTCATCCAGGAGAACACCCAGATATTTGAAGCTTTTCGCTGTTTCTAAGTTCAATCAATCAATCAATCAATCAGGGGTTTATATAACGCGCTACTCACCGGTGAGGGGGGGGGGGCAGCTCCGGATCATTCGAAGAGCAAGGTCTTGTTGGATCGTTCGATTTGCCAGGCCCCTTGTTTAATCAATTTTCTTCCAAATTTAATTGTTTTTGTTTTTGTTAGGTTAATAATGATAGCATTCTCTGTGCAGTAACGGCCGAGGGCATTGAGTGACCTCTGAAGGCCTAGTCCGGTGTATAAGCATAACGTCTACATATTGGAGGATTTACATTTTTAGATTAACTAAGCTTGGGTGTGGAGGGCATGACTTAGGAATGGACAGGTTGCTTTCCAAGTCCCCCATGTATAGATGAAATAGTAGAGGAGCAAGAATGTATCCTTGTTTAAGAATTTTTTCCGAGGTGGTCCAGTTGGGGGTTAACTTAATCTTTACCCCATGTCTCATTGTACAGTGACTCAATTGCTTGTTGTAATAGGGTAGGCATTCCCCAATTGCTTAGGTTTGCCCACAACCTTCCTCTTGGAACGTTTTCAAAAGCTTTTGTGAAATCAAAAAAAGTGGCATAAAGTGGCAAGGATTTGAGTCATGGAGCTTCATCAGTTAAACAGGTCAGGGTTAGCACGGTATCCTTGATGTTACAGTTTCTTTGAAACCCGGATTGGTACCATGGGATCAGCTGTTTCTCGTTAGCCCAGGCTTCCACTTCCTCATTTAGTAATTGGGCATAGCACTTCCCTTCAACAGTTGGCAGTGTTATCAGTCGGTAATCTCCAGGAGAATACCAGCTTCCCTTCTAATGGGACCAAGATGGACCCTCGCAAATATCAGGAACCGTACTAGTACAAAAACAATCTGCATAGACCAATATTAGGATTGGTTTCCAAACTGAAGGGTAGTTTTAAGAAGAGCTGATGGCAAGCCGTTTGAGCCAGGGGCACCTCCCACTCCTAATTTACTTAGCGTCTTGCCCACCCCTACTTTATTAGGCCACAAGGTAACAGCATGAGAGGGTACCTTAGCCCTCTCCGGTACTGCTGACACATGCTCAGAGTCGAGAACCCCTGAAGACTTTATCCGTCTGTTGGGCCTATCTTGCAGTTGGTTGTTCAACTCCATCAGGTTTTAAGGTACTCCTGATGGTATATTTCATCTCCTACTCATTTTTGGTAATGGGGCTATTGCCAGTGATGCATGGTCCATACTGTATAGTTGTTGTATAAATTCAGTCCACTGCTTTGGAGAAATGTTGCAGTTTGGGTTCTTTTTTTACACCAAGTGTGCCTATTTACGAGGCCTCAGAGTTTCCTTGGATCTTTAGATTTAATGGCCCAATGGTGTTTAGTCCAGTTTGATTCATCCCTATTTGTTTATCACCCCATCTCTGCTTTCTGGAAGCTCATCTCAGAAGTTAGATTTTTATTCTTTCAATTCCTTAGAAGTTGAATTGTTATTACCACAGCTTTGCAAGGCTTTGTTTGGTTCTTTCCTTAATTGCTTCCTGTCCCCAGACGGTTGGGGATCTACTCTATGAACACTTCCCATGGTACTTGATCCCTCTGCTCTGATTTGTAGTGAACGTATCATTTATGCCAACCCACCGTCGGCTAGTATTTTTTCTCAAAGTCCTGTTCCAATTTGTTCTGTTAGTTTGCGCTATTTCTTTTACTTCCAGGGGACTCTTCCCATTTCCAACCAATTTGATTGAGGGGAGCCCCATCGCTTTGATTGCCCTGAAGCAGAATTTAAGGGTATTGCAGCTGATTAGTGATTATCTTACACAGCAATGCTGCATGGTCACTTGAGTTTTTTGGGGTAATCTGGAATTCCTGGATGTTTTGGAACTGTTCTTTAGAGGACCATATGTAATCTATTATTGTAGTCTGAAGGGGGAGATGTGAGTAAAGGCCACAGGAGTATCACTTTTAGGCCTGCTGTTTCAACATTGCATCCCCAATGCTTCCAGTGAATTTTCCAGATGTTCAGCGAAGGCCTCTTTTTGTTGTGGTTGCAGCATCAATGAGGGATATTCCAGTAGGCGTTCTCAGTGTCTTTCCATTCCTTGGAACGAACGGCTAACAGTAAGTTTGTATTGAAGTTACCTCCAATTATTAGTAATGCATTAGGGTGCTCTGACTTTATGCCCTCTAGTTTCTTCATGAGGTTCCTAGTAGATTCACGCTTTTGGGTTGATGCTGATTGAAATTATATTTTTACGATGATCAGCGTTTGGTGCTTTTCCCTGGGGTATCTCCTAATTGGGGTGATTTTGACAAAATTAGCATCACTATTGCATGCTCAGATTTTTGAAATATTAACAGCCTAATCAAATTTTATTTGTAGTGACACACCGCCACTCACACGGCTTCAGAGCAACGAATTCCATATAATCTTGAAGGGGCTCCTCTTCCAGCCACCAGGTCTCTCGCAGTCATATAACGTAATTCACCATTAGATTATCTAAATCCGTTTTTTTACCTTCACACCCATGAGATCCCTCTTGCATTTCTAAATCAGACCATTAGCTGCTTGATGACCTCCTTGTTCCCCATTGGTGTCGCTGGTTGTTTATTGATTTTACTGGCTATTCCTGCTTGTTGATATTTTCCATGTTCTTTGCTTTGCACAGTCATTGGGTGCATTAGTCCTTCTCCGCTACACCCACCTTTCTAATGGCTTGGGTATGCTAGCGGGGTTACTATTTGCGGTCCGGTGCTTTTTATACCTGTTGACTCTGTTACCTCTTCTCTTGCGCCTTCTTGATAACCTAGCCTTGTAGAGATTGCCACCTTGCTTGGGCCGTTCATTCTAGAGCTCCACTTGTTCTCTTCCTCCCGGAAATTGTGGAACAAATCACTTCTATCATTTGGTGGCCACTCGTCTTCTTGTGTTCCTCTTGCATTTCTCAGCACAGTTGAGGTTTTCCCAGCCAACGGCTCCCATTTCTGGCATTGCTATGCTAATCAGGGAAATGGGCTGAGTATTGCAGGATATTGATCGGGTTGATGAGGAATGAGCTTTCTACCCCAAGCAGATAGTTGGGATTTATTTTGTTCAAACCGCTGTGCAGTGTTTTCTTCCTTTAGATCTACCTCTGTTCGCCCATTTGTTTCACTCTGGCCTGGGGTATTAAATGCAACATATTCGATGTCTATTCTGTCTGTTTAATATGTCCTATCTGCCACGGGATTTATTCTTCAGATATAATTTGACACCAAATGCCCCCTTTACATGACTCCAGTTGTCATTTGTAGCTTGCAAATCTTTATTACTGGTATTAACAAGTCTTCCTCTATGCTGTATTTTGATTCGCCCCTTGAGGACCAGTGGAGAATGGGTTTCCTCTATCACAGCCATCTCCAGTGCAGCCTGAATTGAGGATTGCCTCGCCAGTGGATGCTGGCGCTCCCCCCATGCCCCAGCCTTTCTTTCAGGTTCCTCATCTGTAGGCAGCTGAATTGAGATTGTCGACAGGTCAAATAATACTACTGTATCCACCCTTTGCTGACCATCAATGGCTTCTAGTGGCTACGGGTGCTGCTGCTTGAATGCTTGTATCCATTTTTTAGTTGTCACTAGGGTCTTTTTATCCTTAGGCCTATCATAATTGTCCATTCCCGGGCTGGTCCGTCCCGACTTTGGTCATTTCCTTATTTGGCAAATTCAATTTACCCTGCCTCCTGCTTTGTAGGGGTTCACAGAAATCATTTTGGATTCTCCCTTGTGTAAACACTGGGTAGACAGCTCGTTCCACTAATCTTAGGAGTCGGCCGAGGAATCCTTTATTTGGTCCTTTCTAATTCAATTTCTTTAAGTGCTTTTTTATTTTTCCTTGATAGGCCCTCTCATTGATCATCATGATTTTTATTATTGATTGCCTTCGAGGGCACTAGGCAACACGCGTTATTGTTATCCTCCTAAGGGCTAGTAACTTCCTCTACTGCTATGGATCTGGAAGAACCAGGACTCTTCCCACGGCCTCAAATAGCTGCTCATCTCTCGTTCTGACTTGAGCTGTTCCTGTTTCCTTTTGATTTTGCTTTTGATTCCAAATCTGATTTTTCCTGAATGTCCTGTCTTCTTCTGCTGTCTGCACCTGAGGTTCTGGCAGGGTGGGCTTCTGAGTGCCACTGAGTGACCCTTCTATTTCACGTTTTGTTTTCTCTCTTCTGATTGAGGAGTTTGTGGCAGCTCGCTCCTTTAGGTTCTGAATCAATGTAGGACGGCTTGACTTGCAAAGGGACTAATGGGCGTTTCCTGTGTAAATTATCCCAGAGCAATGCAGGTTAGAAACCCTTACTCAGTCATCGTTTCTTTTTCCTCCCACCTCCTCTTGGTGCTTGCATTGACTTTATTTGTCTTTTTCTTTTCCGGATTAGGCATAAAGAAGTCTCTTATGGTAAGCTTACTTGGGGGGCATATCAGCAACAGCCGGCGATAATTATCGCCGGCTTTAACTGGATTTTATCGCAGAGATAGTGTGCTATCAGCAACACTTATCTCCAATGCGAAAAAAAAAATCCAGCGAAAGCTTCTAAATGTGCGATTATCGCTGGAAATCCAGCGATAATCGCACAGCGTTGATGATAGGGCAGGGTGTTCTCATCCTCAGAATCCACCACCCATAGGCTATAATGGCTTAGTCATTTTAAAAGCAGGCGTAATGAAACGTGCGATACGCGCGGTTAGCGCTACTTTTCTCGTCGCTACACAGGTTAGCGATTTGCTTGATAATTGGAGAAAGGTCTGTTAGCGACATTTTCCATGTTATATCAGTAGGGTGCGCCCACTTTGCATATCATTGGCGTTGCAAAGATGGGCGTTAGGGAAACCGGCGCTGAGGCATAGGAACACGCGTTTGCATGTCCTTGCTGACAGTGCGATAGAATTATCGTTGCTTTTCGACCGAAAACGGACGCTAAAGCGGCGATAATTATATCGCTTCCCCTTGATGATATGCCCCTTTGTTTTCTTATCGTAGATATCAGATTCCAACTCCTTTTCAAATATTTTTGAGAGGTCTTAGGTCCCCCGAATGTTCCGCTTGTGTTTCAAGGGCATACTTGGGCTGAAGGAGTTTTCCTTTTCATTTTTGTGGACTTTTGAGCTTGTCTTACTGTGCGATTGTTGCCTGAAGGAGAAGAGAGCTGTGGTTTCTCATCCCCAAAAGTCCCGATGGCTTTAAGTGGGATATGGAATATTTGGAGTTCAAACTAAGTCCATTAACCTTTAGTGCCATCCCAGCTATAGTGTTGTGCTTCATGGCTTTGAACTAACCTACATCTACCCTTAACATTTACACTTTGGCATCCAAAGTCCCATGAAGGCTGATCTGCCCATTTTGTATTCCTTAAGCTAACCAGTTCCTTGAACAAAACAGCATTTTTTCAGTTCCTTGGTGCTACATGAATACCATATTTACTACCTGCATGAAGTTTAATATGCGGCCACCCTTATCATAGGATTGCTAGAAGAATGAGAAACCGACATCCCTCACTTGAGGTGCATCCAATAGCTCCTACTTGGGCCAGGATGAGTACTTTTTACACTAGTTGTCTGCTTTCCTGACTATGTTTTTGCTGGTTTTAGGACTCTGCATACCTTACCACTGTGAACCAGGGCTAAAGTGCTTGTGTTCTCTACTTAGAACATGGTAGAATTGTCCCTAAAAAATGGCACTATGTGTGTCCAGGGCCTGTAAATTAAATGCTGCTAGTGGGCTTGCACCATTGATTGTGCCACCCACTTAAGTAGATCTTTAAACATGTGTCATGCCTGCCATTGCAACTGTGTGTGCAGTTTTAAACTGCTATTTCGACCCAGCAAAATAAACCTTTTGCCAGGCCCAACCCTTCCTTTTTTAATATATATAAGACACCCCTAGGGAAGGCCCTGAACAAGCCAAGAGGACAGGATGCAGTGTATTTAGAAAGTAGGACATGTACTTTTAAGTTTTACATCTCCTGGTAGTAAAAAACTCCTAAATTCGTTTTTCATCACTGCACGGCCTACCTCTCCCATAGGATATCACTGGAGTTGCCTTTTTACATTTAATAAGCTGTAACTTCCAATTGGAAGCAGATGGGCAGGTCAAGCTTGGTGTCCAAAGAATTGTATTTAAATGTCCTCTTTAATGGTGAAGTCGGACTTTTAATCACAATTCTGAAAATGCCACTTTTAGATAGTTGGCATTTTTTTTGTCGCAACCATTTGATGCCCGCAGTCTGATCTTGAGTCACATGACTAGGTGTAGCTGGCAGATCGTTCTGGTGTATTGCTCCCAGACAGTGAGACAAAGGGGCAATAGGTGTTGGCAGGATAGGCCACTCTGAGTTAACGAGGGGGAGATGCTGTCACCTACCACTCTTTCACATCACAAAGGTCCTCCCTGAGCACTCTCACAAAGGGGTTGTCACTAGTGTTTTGTGACCCCAAATAATCTGGGGCCAGAACAAGGAGGAAGGGGATGCCTGACACCTTTGTGTGGTGGCAACCTCTACAATCTTTCACCACTTAAAAATTGGGTACCAGGTAAAAATATTGGATCCTTAGACCCAACTGCCAGGAAGAAGTACGGCTGTGCTGCTGAAAGGTCTGCGACCCTGCTGGACAGCTGCTCTGCTGTACTGACCTGCTGCACTCTTGCCTGGATGAGAAGGACTAGACCTGCATCTCTTAACCCTGAGTGACTCTAATGGCTAGTTTGCTGGTCGACTGATCAGAAGCCTCTGGGACATAACAGGCTTCCAGGCACTTTGAACCCAGAACCTGTACTGTGCTATCTATGAGCCCTGCACTCCCAAGTGGTGCCACCCCAGTCCTGGACCCTTGGAAGAGGGCCTGAAAGTGATCTGCAAGCCCTTCTGTGGACAGGCAAACGTTTAGTGACAGCCAGAAGCTGTCCCATCAGTCCTGGGTGGATTGCGTGGATTCCTTTTGCAAGGCACTGGATGGCTGGGTGAAGGGCAGTGATGTGAAGGATTACCAGGTGCTGAATAACATGTTTGCGAGAGAGCACATGTTCAGTCTTTGTTCTGCAGAGCCGCGCTAACACCTAATTGATAGTAAGCTCACTCAACCCAGGCAGCTTGCTAAGGAGGTGGTCCACTGGCTCAGCACCAGATTCCATAAAAAGGTATCTGGGGGTAATCAACAGAAAGGTGGACAGGGCCCCCACCATAAGAAGGAGTGGAGAGACAAACGTAAAATCAATGAGTTATCTAAAGGTCCACATAATAGTTCCACGGGTGGGACTCCCAATGTTATGTTATGTTATCTTATCTTTAATTTGTACAGCGCACAGCTTCTTGAAAGTGTCCCGGCGCAAAACTCCGGAAAAGAGGAAGAAGAAAGGCAAACCAATCAAACTAAAAAAGCAAAGTTTTGAATTTTCTTTTAAACAAAAGAGGGTCCTGGGTAGCCCGAAGCTCTACCGGGAGGCAATTTCAGGCTAGGCCTGCTTTACGGACAAAGGACTTCCCACCCAGTCTTTGGCGATGAAACCTAGGGGTCTGGATCAAAAGCTGAGCAGACGAACGCAGCAGTCTCCCTGGAGTGTAAAAGGCAAACCTCTTACGCAAATAACTAGGACCCAAACCATAAAGGGCCCCATGAACAATGGAAAGCATCTTGAATTTCAAACGGGATTCCACTGGGAGCCAGTGCAAAGAACGCAGATGGGAACGAACACTAAGCCTAGAACCCACGCCCAGGACAAGCCTGGCCGCTGAATTTTGGACAACCTGCAGTTTCTTAACTAAATATCCTGGGCTGCCTACCAAAAGGGCGTTTGCATAATCCAAACGAGATAGAATAAGGACACGAACCACAGTTTCTTTGGCCTTACCAGGTAGAAAGGGAAGAAACTTCCGCAAGATTTTGAGAAGACCAAAATAAACACCAGCCAGCTTCTTCACCTGAGTTGCAAAATTCAAGTTCTCCTCGAACCAGACGCCAAGATTTTTTACTGCGCCTTGACCAATGGTAGGACGAGGGAAACCCAGAGGCCAAAATCTATCTCTAAACCCAGAAGAAGAAGAACCATAGAAGAGAACTTCAGATTTGCCTTCATTGCATTTCAATTGGGCATTAGCCAGCCAATGAAAGACGGACGACAAACAATGTTGCGCCGCCATAACCGAGTCATCATCCTTATTCCAACAAAATAGGAGCTGAGTATCGTCAGCATAGGCCATCACTCTAGCCCCCAATGACTCAGCGAGATAAACCAGCGGAGTCATATAGATGTTAAATAACAGGGGGCTAAGGGATGAACCCTGTGGCACACCCGTAGTCATTTGCAGTTGTGCGGAGGTGCATGGGGGATCCAGACCTGCTGTGACTGACCCTCCAAAAATGACCGGAGCCACTGCAAGGCAGAACCAACAATGCCAATTTCAGATAGACGATCCAGGAGCAGAGAATGGGTCACGGTGTCGAAAGCGGCTGAGATATCTAACATCACCAGAGCCGCTTTCCCGCCGGCATCCAAACAGTCACGGATTGCCTCTGTCACCTCAAGCAGGGCTAACTCAGTGCTATGAGAAGCACGGAAACCGGATTGGGCTGGGTGAAGCAAACCCGAGCTCTCAATGAAATTAGTCAGTTGAGCCATGACCACTCTCTCACACACTTTCGCCAGACTAGGTAAGAGTGAGATAGGGCGATAATTCTCAGGGAGAAGCGGGTCAAGAGATGACTTCTTGAGAAGGGGAAGAATCAGCGCCTGCTTCCATACAAGTGGAACTTGCGCCTCCAGCAGTGATTTATTAATCAAATGATTAACTTCTAAGTTAATGGTATCTGCCACATCAGACAACAGTCTGGCAGCGCATGGATCTTTAGGGGAACCCGACTTTAAAGCCCTAAGAATCTTAAAAGAGCCACGAAGATCGATCGGGCTAAATGCAGAGAAGAAAGGAACCGGATTGTCACTTAACCTCACCACCGTGGCACCATCAAGCTTCTCCGGGAAGTTCAAAAACGTCTCTTGGATGCTAACTATTTTATCCCTGAAAAAGTAAGCAAGGGAGTTGCACCAGGTCTCCGAGGAAGGTGTCACTACCACTTGGGCAGTAGGCATCAAGAAATTTTGTACGATGGCAAAAATGTCTTTTGAATTGTTATTGGCCCTCTCAATGCGGTCAGAGTAGTACATCCCTTTGGCCTCTCCAATGGCTGTATAATACAATTTTTGTTTGGTTCTAAGGGCACGTTTAGCAATGGCACAATATCCACTGGCGCGCCAGGCTCTCTCCAGTAATTTACACTCATGTTTTAAAATCCTCAGCCCAGGCGTAAACCAAGGCTTAGAGGGGTACTCTCTCCTCAACTTTCATTGACAGGGAACAGACAAAATCTCAATCGAACTTGAGAGCCAATCGGCGAACTGGGACACATTAGCTTCCAAGTCCCCATGAAAGGAGGGGCGAGAGGCTGCCAGAGAGCTCCTAAACCGCCCAGGGTCCACTTTCCTAATAACAGGGGGACGATAACGATTAGCAGAGCGACAAGAATGTTTAATGTCCTACGAAAAAAATAAGGGAAAATGATCTGACCAAGTAACTGGCCTTGGCTTCACCATTAAAATAGGAAAATTGGAGCAGATGATATCCAAGGTATGCCCGCCCAAGTGGGTGGGATCCTTAACCCATTGGGAAAGGTTAGCTAGATTAAGAAAATCCAGAAACACCGCAGAGTCAGTCAGCTCCGAGTGCTCAAGATGGAGGTTAATGTCGCCAAGAAGCACATACTTAGAGAAACGCAGAGCACGCTCTGCCAGAGCCTCCCCACAGGTCTCCAGGAAAGCCCTGGCTGAACCAAGTGGTAGATAGATCAGGGAACCCCCCAAAGTGAAGTGAGCCGATAATTGCAATTGGAAGTTTAGAACCTCGCAATCTCCCCAAAGAGTGCAAGTTTCACTGACAAGGGACCAGCAATCCCTGTACAAAATGGCCAGAGATTTTAAAACCGACTGGAGTTGCCAAGGCCACGATCGGGTTACAAAAGGCATCAAGCCAAGTCTCGATAATAAACAGAAGGTCTAGGCCATTATCTGTAATCAAGTCCGCCACATCCACATAGTGCTTTTTTAATGATCTAGCATTCATGAGACAAGCACTAATGATCTCAGGGTTAACTAAAACAGTGGGCCTAACCAGTGACTGGGGCTCCGGAGTTGACCGGAAACCACAGTCTCCACAAGTAAAGTTCCTCATAGAGCCTCACCACTTACCACTATGAGACGAGCAAGGATTGGGTTTAAGCGATTTCAAATAGTCTCCGGAATAGTGGATGACATTTGTCTCCCCCGAGTTTAGACCAGCAGAGTGGCTCGCCCTGCGCACTGACTTAGCACTGACGGGCGCAGACGAGCTTGCCTTAATGGCACTTCAGCGCGCCACCGGCGCGCACGCTGCGCTCGCCCGCTGTGCTCGCCCGCTGCGCGTTCATCCAGCCGCCATTTAAATAGGGAGTGGCTAAGGTCGGCGTGCAGCGTGCAACACCTGGGACGCTGACCGCGAGCAGCGCGGGTCCCGTCCAAGATGGCGCCTGTCCCTCCAAACCTCACCCGAAAGAGCCAGATAGGCAAGAATGTTTACTCTATTAATCAAAAAATCTAAAAGATCACAGGTAGATCAGTGCAGCAATTCCCTATTTATTTAAAAAAGATTCCAAATACTGCAATTAGATGTAACATAACACCATTTCCTCCCAATTCCCGCTATTTCAACGATAAAAATGCTTTTTACATAAAAAGGTGAGCCAAATCAATTAACCTCTTGCCGAGCCAATGACAGAAGAAGGAGTGGTTTCCTGATGACAAGTCCTCAGGGAAGGCACCCTCAAAGATCTATGAGTGGCAACAGTTTGGGCACTACAAGTAGGCACAGACCCTCACTGGTGGCAGAAACCGGGGCTAGCCAGTGTAGCACATGGGAAGGAGATTTCCAAAGATAGTGTGGGGGGGTGCAGAGATTACCCTAATGTCCCTGGGTGACCAAGAGATGGTGCCAAAGGCTTGCATACCTGGTAATACTAAGAAGTATAGGCAGTGGGCCACTGTCACTTGGCAGAGGGTGGAGTCTCTGAGAGTCACAGGAGCCAGCATGATAACTGTTAGATGTCCTCTGGTGACCGCAGAGTATGTAGACCCTAATGCATCCCACAAGGTTATTGTAGCTGACAATCATTAGAGGCACTATCCAGTGGCTCTGGTTCCCTTTGGGGGGGGGGGGGGGGTTCAGGTTCCTTAAGGGTAGCTCTCAGTCCATCCATGCTGTGGATTGGCTGCTTGGCTATGATCTAAAGCACATCATCTGGATAGAGGTAGAGCTCGGGTCCCACCTGGAGTTGCTAGGGTTTTGGGTGTGCATGACCACACAGTCCATGGCCTCCCATGAGGATAGCCAGGAGGACCTGGAGCCTGAAACAATGGCCCAGATTCCTGCCAAAAAGAGCAAGGTCAAGAGTTGTGGGCGTGTTAAAGCTTCTATTGAAACTTCCATGGTCCGGGAGGAGGTTGAGGTGGAATATAAAGGGAGGCCATTGCCACCCTGGGAAACCTACCTGTACTGACCAATTAGCAGAATGAAGGGGGCCCCACCAGGGAAGAGTTCTATATAGGGCAGAAGGAGTGCCCTACTCTAGAGGGCCTACAGTGGCAGCCCGAGGCCCAGGAAGCTGGTGCCACCTCTGGTGATAACCTGAACTATTGGGAGAATGGTCTCCTGTATAGTGAGCTTAAGGTTCCTGAACCAGGTGCAAACCGTGTGTTGGTGGTTTCCAGAGCTACAGGCTCTTCCTACTAGAGCTGGCTCATGATGTTTCCATGGCAGGGCATCTAGGGCAGGACAAGATCTTTAAAAGGCTTGTCACCCACTTCTATTGACCCCGGATGAGGATGATTTCAGATGCATGCTGCAGGTCAGGCCCTACCTGCCAGGCCAGAGGTAATTCAGGAGAGTAGCACAAGTCTCCTCTGCAGACATATTTTTGTCATTTGCATGCCCTCTGAAAGAGTGGGCATCAATATTGTTAGGTCCTTATACTGCTTGGGACAACAGGCTTATTCTGGTATTGGTGGACCATGCCACCCAGTACCCGAAGGCTATTCGTCTGAGGACAGAGACTGTGCCCGCAGTGGCCGGGGCACTGATGGGGATATTTATCTGAGTCCAATTTCCCAAAGAGGTGGTATCTGACCGGGTACCAACTTCATTTTTGCATACATGAAGTCCATGTGGAAGGAGTGTGAGGTAACCTATACGTTTTCCAAACCCTCCCATCCCCAAAGAAGCAGGCTTAATGAGAGCTTCAACAAGATGCTGAAAGGAATAATCATGAGCCTATCGGAGCCCTTGAGGTGAAAGTGGGACGTCCTCTTGACATGCATGTTTGCGTACAGGGAGGTACTAGAGTAGGGGATTAGATTTAGCCCCTTTAAACTTCTGTACGGTCACCCTGTGCAAGGACCTCACAGTCTGGTGAAGGGGGTTGGGAGCAAGCTCCTTGGAAAGCCCACGAGGATGTGGTCAGGTACATGCTGGCACTGCGTACCCTGATAAAGTGCTTCTGGAAGAAGGCCAAGGAGAATTTAGAAGCCAGCAAAGAGGTCATAAAATGGGTTTATGACCAGAAGGCCAATCTTGTTGAGTTTCAGCCTGGCCACAAAGTGTGTTTGTAGAGTCTTGTAATAAAAGAATGCTGGAACTCTTTTGGTTTCCACCGTACACCATAGGCCTGTGATGTAAGCATTGGAGGAAGGAGTTGAAGGTAGGCTTAGAATGTTGAGGTCTGACTTATATACTGCAGAATAAAGATGTGTACAACTACTCTCCATGTGTGGCATACTTATTGGCTAGTACCGAGGCTGGCAGGATGCTACAAATGGCGACAAGATGGGGGATAAGAAGCCCGTACACTGAAAGCACTCTTCCAGAGAGTTTGAAGTGTTCCAGCAAACTGCTAATGCATGCCATGTGTGTCACAAAGTGTAGAATCAACGCTGGTACAGGTGAAGTCTCAGCACAACACCAACCTTTATAAAACGCTTGAAGATAAAGAAAGGGAAGGTGAAAGTCTATATCTCGATGGCCAGGAAGTGAATAAAGCGGCCGCAAATAAAAGGTTCTGCGCCATTATGCATATTAATGCCATATGCTAAACGGAGTGAGAACGCTGAAGGCGGATGCAATTAGGTTACAATAGCAATGCACAACAATAGTTCAGTACAGATAAAACTGAAATGCATGTGCTAGGAAGCAGAGATTAACCAGGTGTTTTTGAAAAAACATTTAAGCACAAAGTCGACAAAATATCAGAAAGCTATCTGCTTTATAGGACTAGTAGTATAAAAGGTTCATCTACTTACCAAAGTCACTAACGAGTCATTGTGGATTGACGTGCTGAGGAGTGGCCCCATAACGAGGGTCAGATGTTGTGTCTGAGGAACGTTCCCCAGATAAAGTGGCCCACCACCCAAGCTGCCGCACAGGGGGCTAGAATAACTCCTCAGACAGACATCCAGTAAAGAGCTCCAATTGAGATGCAAGACCTAGATAAAAAGTTTCAAATGTTTGAAAGACTGACCCCGCAGCCAGCACGTCACAAGGTGCTAGAGAATCTCTGCCTAATCAAATTTCACAAGAAGCCCCTGAGAGACCATTACTGTCTACGAATGTATATACAACTGTTGCATGCTTAAATCCACCAACTGCACTTGATACTGCCAAAAACTACATTATTGACAATAGATGGACTGCATAGATAGAGACTTTTGAAGATTTCATAGATACAATAAATGAAAAAGATCATAAAGTATCTGAAGAACATGGCTGGTGAAGGAGTGAAAGAAGCCATACAAAAGATTTCACAAGAAGGTAAAGTGAAGCATGATCAAATTATAACAAGCTTGAATGTCAAATTTAATCCAGTGCCAAATGTGGATTATGAAAGATATATTCAGTCAGTTTCACCAGAGACTAGGTGACCATCAATGAGTTGGTTGAGAGCCTGGATGTTCTGTTGAAGCACTGTAGATTCAATAAGTGTAACGACGAGGAAGCGAGGAAACTACCTGCTTCAGAGTAATCAATGAATGTCTGTCAGATTCCTTTTGATGACGAATGCCGTAGTGAACTCTGAGCTCAGATCAAGTCTTCAAGGCTACCCATGCTGAAGAGCATGCAGATCATCAAGCGACTCACTGGAGGTGCCCAAAATGCCTCAGTCATGAAAATGAAGAGTAAGCCAAAGTATAAGGCTGAGGGATACAAAGTGATGTCTCCACAGTAGAAGATAATATTACAGATGTGAATTATCAATTCCACATGAAGGTAAATGTCCTGCCATTGGACAAATATGCCTCAGATGTGGTAAAGCAAAACATTTTGTGAAGACTTGCAGGGAGAAGAGAAAAGTAAGTGCATCACAGCGTGAAGACAAAATGGCTGATTTAACTCAGCAACTTTTGACGCACTCCCACAAGGCCAAGCGGTCACACCAACTGAGGCAAATAGACACCAAACGAAGTTGATCATTGTCCAAATCATCGACAAAGAGTTCCTCAGTCTCCACTTCCAGTGAAAGTGACAATATTAATTGTGCAATGCTGATGGTTACCTCAGAAAAGCATGCAAATGTCGGACTGGTCAAAGTGAAGAAAAATCGATTTAAAAATGCACCAAACACATTCAAACATTGTCTGAAGATCACTCTGAAAATAAATGGGTGGTCAATACCATTCATAATTGACAATGGTGCATTGATAAATATCATGCCTGAAGACAAGTATCAAGAACTGTCTAAGTTACTACAACTTACTAAGTCAAAAACAAAGATGTACACATGGAATGCTTTGATGCCCTTAAAGAGTCAAGGATCTTTGTAGCCATGATAAAATACAAGAGAAAAATGTTGCGCAGTCACCTACACCTTGAGAAACAGCTTTAAGGGGCTGTTTGCTGGGTTTTAATACTGCTGCTGATATGGGTCTGACATTGGTGAATATGAATGCTGATGATGAAATTGTAAGTCAATTTCTTTCATTATTTCAAGAGCTAGGAAAACTCAAATCAATGAAAGTAAAGTTACACATAAATGAGGATGTTCAAACTGTTGCTCAAAGACCTACACGAATTGCCTTTCACTTGCAGAATGCTGTTGAAAAGGAACTTAATTTGTTACTTAAACATGACATCACAGCAGAATAAAGATGTGTACAACTACTCTCCATGTGTGGTGTACTTATTGGAGAGTGCCTAGGTTGGCTGGATACTGGGGGATGAAGCCCAGGGCCCTGCAGGACCCCTGGTCTGTGCCCTACGAGGTGAAAGAATGTAAGAGTGAGGTCACGTACCTGGTGGATCTCAACACCCCCAGGAACCCCTGAGGGTTTTGCATGTCAATCGCCTCAAAACTTACTTTGAGTGGTCTGAGCTAACCATGCTCCTGGTAACAGATGATGCAGTGGAGGAGAAGAGTGAACCACTCCCTGACCTCCTTTCTTCTAAAGAGCAGGATGGGTCAGTGGAGGGTGTCAGACTCTCCCCTATCCAGGCCCTAGAGCAACAAAGGGACTACCGCCAATTGTTGGAACACTTTTGCCTCTCTTTTCTTCCTTACCCCAGGACCCACTACATGGGGAACCCATGATATTAATAGTGGGGACAGTATGCATGTGAAGAGTAAAATCTACAGGCTACATCAGTCATCAAGTCTTCAGAAAAATGTTAAAAACACGGCTTTTTGATGTGAGCAGGTGTTAGGATGGAGCTGTTTTCTCTCTACCCACCAGCGCTAAGACGCTTCGGCATTCGTTCGCGCTTTACAAGTGGCTATCCTATCCTATCCTATCTGAAAAGGTGAGAATCAGCATAAAGGAGGAAGTCTCCAAAATGCTGGAGCTAGAGGTCAGTCAACCATCAAACAGTCCTTGGCCCAGCCCAGTGGAGCTGGTCCCCATGGCTGACCCTCCAGTTACTGCCCCTGAACTCACTCTGGTTCTGCGTGGATTACTGGGGGCTCAATGCAGTAACCAAGATGAATGCACACCCTACCCCCCAGGCTGATAAGCTCATAGATCAGTTGGGAGCTGCTAAGTTTCTCTGCATGTTTGGCTTAATGTCTGGGTACTGGCAGATTACCCTAACAGAGGGAGCCAAATAGAGGTCAGCATTCTCTATCACAAAATGCCACTTCAAGTTCTAGGTGATGCCCTTCAGGTTGAAGAATGCCCATGCCACCTTCCAGAGGTTGATCAACCATGTCCTGGCTAGATTGGAGGACATCAGTGCTTCTACCTAGACGACATTGTGTTCTTCAGTTCTAGCTGGGAGGACTACATGTGCCATCTCAGGGAAGTGTTCCAGGTTCTGCAGAGAGCAGACCTGACTATCAAGTCTAGTAAGTGCCAAATAATGGATGGGATAGGGACACAAGAAGAGCAAGGTGCAGCCCCTCCAGTCCTGAATACAAACTAATTTGGCTTGGGAACCATACTATACCCAGACAGAGGTGAGGGCCTTCGAATGCCTCACCGGGTACTACAGGAGATTTGTCAAGGGGTATAGCACCATTGTTGCTCCCTTGCCAGTACTGTCCCCCAAGAAACAGCCCAGACAGGTGATCTAGTCAGAGGAATGCCAGAACATGTTTGACACCCTGAAGAAAACCATGTGCACAGCACAAATCATCAAGGCTCCTGACTTCTCTATGGAATTTATCATGCAGGCAGATGCCTCAGGGCATGGCATAGGGGCTGTGCTCTCACAGCTAAACAAAGATGGCCTAGATCAACCGCTAGCCTTCATCAGCAGGAGGTTACTTCCCAGGCAACAGAGGTAGAGTACAATAGATAGAAAAGCCTTTGCAATGGTATGGGCATTGAAGAAGTTGAGAACATACCTGTTTGGAGCTCACTTCCGGGTTGAGACATACCACAAACCCCTAAGATGGCTAATGCAGATGAGGAGCAAGAATCTCAAACTGTTGAGGTGGTCCATCTCCCTGCAGGGAAGGACTTTACTGTGGAACACCACCCTGGAACAGACCACACCAATTCTAATGGTCTCTCCATGTTTAACCACCTCAGTGATGAGAACTCCCAGGAGGTTGGGTAATTCTCCCCGCTTTCAGCTGGGGTGCACAGATCTTAGATCTTGCATCCTTGGCGTGGCTCTCCCCTAACTTTTTGCTTTCAACCCTCCTGTTTTGCTTACTATGTTTTGCTGGCTTTAGGTCTCTGCACACTTTACCACTTGGAGAAGATCTTGATTACAGCCACCGTTTTTGTCTTTGTTCATGTGTAATTATGTCTGTCATATTGTATATTGATCTGTCATGGATATATTTTTTGTGTAATGTAGTGTATTCTTGCCTTATAATTTGAGATTACACATACATCATTGTTTCCAATGAAGATATATATATAATAAAAATGTTTTTTGTAATCTATATACAATAAAAATCAAACATGTTTTTATAAATATTGTGTACACTGAGTTCCCTTTTGAATAGGTTACGGTTGTTATTATTACATATTTGTAATATCTAGACTGCCTAGGGTGTTTAGATTCATATTTGCTATTTGCCTTGCCCTAGGAGACTTTAAGTCTTAGCAGGGGGTCCTTTATATATGCACACTTTACTACTGCTAACCAGTGCTTAAATGCTTGTTCTAGCTCCTTAAAACATGGTAGAATTGTCTTACACCCAAGTAGCCTATTTAATTTTCTTGAAAGTCCCTATTAAAGTGGTCCCACATGTGCCTAGGACCTGTAAATAAATGCTGCTAATGGGCTTTTAGCAAAGATTGTGACACTCACTTAAGTAGCCCTTTAAACATGTGTCAGGCCTGCCATTGTAACCCGTGTGTGCAGTTTTAAACTGCCATTTCAACCTGGCAAAAGAAACTTTTTGACAGGCCCAAACCTTCCATTGTAATTCATACAAGATACTCCTAGGTTAGGTGCTAAACAGCCTGGAGGGGAAGGTGCAGTAATTTTAGATAGCAGGACGTGTGCTTTTAGGTTTTACATATCCTGGTAGTAAGAAACTCCAAGGCCTACCTCTCCCACAGGATAACATTGGGATACCTTATTACATTTAATAAGCTGCAACTTCCAATTGGGAGCAGGTAGACAAGTCGAGTTTTGTGTTTAAAAAATTGCATTTACAAGCCATCTGTAATGGTAAATTCAGATTTTTAATAATGGCAATTCTGAAAATGCTGCTTACACATGCATTACATTTTCTTGTCCTAACTATTTGCTGCCTGCAGCCTGATCCTGGTTCACATAACTAGGTGTAGCTGGCAGTTGGTCTTTGATATTGCTCCCAGACAGTGAGTCAACGGGAAGATAGGTGTTAACAGGATGGGCCACTCTGAGTTAATGAGGGGGAGGAGCTGTCGCCTACAATACTTGCACATTACAAAGGCCCTGCTTAAGCTTTCTCACAAAGGGTTTGTCACCAGTCTTTTGGGACCACAGACAAATTAGGCCCAGGACAGGGAGGAAAGGGATGCCTAACACTTCATGGGGTGGACACCTCTAGAAGCTTCGTCCACTTCAAACTGTGTTTTTCTGCTTCCTCAAGTCCCGGCGCTGTTCTAAGCCCACCTGCTCTCCAGTGTTACCCTGGTGGGATCGTGGTCCCAAGGTCTGCTCATTGCCTCTCGCTGCTACCGCCAAAGGACTCCATCACCCAGAGTGCATAGTGTTCCACCCGGCTGCCGCTAACGAGGGGGAGGCGTTGTGGTGAACTCACGCATTTAAGTGCTGCCTCTCCCCCGTGGCGCAGGACGCATGCGGAACGTGCCCGGACAAAGCCCAGACCAAGGGAGGTCCCGTCTGAGCCTGTCCGAGAGAGGTAGAGGCTGGGCTGGGCCACCTCATGTACATTTGATTCTTACAATAGCAAGGTACTGTTTAGCTCTATGCGACCCATGGCTATGCCTCCTGTGGGGGCTGGTCCATCTTGCAAGCGCAAGGCAGGTGTGGGAGGGGGTTGGTGGGAACTCTTGATGCTTTTTTGTCAAGGGCAGAATCTGCGCTGATCCATGAGATTCAATTAACAGAGCGCAGGCTTTCTTTAGAACCTTTACTGCCCCTAACTATCGGTAGTCTGGTTCCCCCTGCTCTAACACACACAGATATCCCCTCTGCTACACCTCCCTTGTCCCTAAGCCAGCATACTTTGGGCTCCAATACCCCACTACCAGATATTCCATCCAGCCCAGATACCAACTCAGTCATAACAATGGTTACAACCAGGGGGAAGAAAGCAACGGAGGGTGAGAAAGGGGAGCCACCATCGAAGAAAAGAAAAGGCGGGGGTCCAACGAAGGCCATCCCCCAATCATCAGGCGGAGTCAAACGGAAGGCAGCCTCAAGGGAGCATGGTGGATGTAGTCAAACTACTTTGGCTACCACTGCCTTGTTAGTCCACCTTTATCTATTGAGGAATCCCTCTACACACGGATAGTGCAGGGAATTTCAA
Source organism: Triturus cristatus (assembly GCF_964204655.1). Taxonomy (NCBI): domain Eukaryota; kingdom Metazoa; phylum Chordata; class Amphibia; order Caudata; family Salamandridae; genus Triturus; species Triturus cristatus. The sequence goes on along the minus strand of NC_140582.1, from coordinate 700,374,047 downwards.
ACCTTCTTGACCCCCTGATGCAAAAACTGTGTTTGTTAGAGGATAGACTTAACAAAATAGAGCAGGACCTGACTCATACTATCTCGAGTACTTCTAGAGTACAGATAGATGGAGGGGGCAGCTCTTCTCAGGGGGGAGGAGGGGTTCAGGAGAAAAGAGGGGTTGGTACTAGGGCACTGAATTCCATCGAATTAGCCCCTGCTGATGGCCATCATATCTCCTTGCCACAGGGAGGCCTTAGCTTACCAGGTACGCAGCATGTTTTGAGAGAAATCCACACACGCTCTCCCAACCGATTATGCCCTGCAGGTGCCCAGAATGCTTTTAATTTTGTACATCTTCCCCCGGAAGCCACTTCCTACACTGCAGTTTTAGATATTGTCCCTGGGTTAGCACTGCAGGCATCTGAGGATTGGTCAACCCTGAGAAACAAGGCCTTACACTTACTGAGCTCAAGGACGTGGATCAAAAACCGTTTGTTTAACAAATTCAAAATGATCTGCAGAGTATCATGGGTAGGGAAGTCCCAAAAGTCCCCCAGGGGTGACAGCATGATTCTAAGCTTCAGGTCCCCTGGTCTGGTTCAGCAAATTCTGGAGAGAGCAGGGGACCTTGTTGTCAGGGATGATATCTCTGTTCTTCCCCTGGGGTACTTCTACGAACCCTCTGATATTACTAGATTTGTTGGAGGGAGAGGGTCTTCGCAAGCACATTGTCAATATAACTATTCTGTCTCCCTTAACAACCATTTCGATATCTTCTCCTCATTAGAGGACATCGACTGACTTGTAGCACCTGACTGCACTGACTTATCTGGGACTGGTATATTTAGGGACCCAGAGGCCTATGGTAATTGTCCCCCTACTTGCATTCCACCCGATTTCCTTCAAAGAACTTGGGATATTACAACAGAGCGGGATGCACTAGGTAAAAATCCTGGCCAACTCGGGGGGGTCCACCCTATCCAAGTGGAACATAGAATGGAGGGGTTGGGAGGCATGGTCCATGCCCACCAAGTAGGTTCCATCTCATTCGATTGTCCCTATTGTCCGGACACGCAGGTGGCTGAGATCGTATCTCCTCCCTTTCCTTTACCAGAAAGTCCATCTCAAGGGCACCTTAAGTCTGTTATGACAGTGGGCTCCTGGAATATTGCAAGTCTTCTGCCAAAAACCGCATCCTGCGATTGGGCAGATTTTATCGAACAGTTTGACCTCCTTGCATTCCAGGAGACTTGGTCCATTGATCAGGTACATCATCCCGGGTTCTTACATTTTTCAAACCTGCTCAAGGGGGACGGAAAGGTAAACCCATTGGTGGTTTTTCTTGTTGGGTGAGACAGCAAATGGGTTGCAGGGTCGAGGTGGTCCCTATTGATAGTCCTGATATTATGGTATTACGGCTTCGGATGGACCAAGTTCAAGATACATTGATAATTAACATCCACGACAGAGGGCAACCGGGCGGGAGGAGCTCTGAAACTGTCGCACTCCTTGATAGTTTTCTGGAAAGCCAGAGGGGTGGGTGCAACCTGCTAATTATGGGAGACTTTAATTGCACCTTCGAACTGCTTGATCTAGAGGATGGCAATTTAAGTCCCGATGAGGATTTGCAGTGGAATATCCTGTCCCTAGATTTGTGTCCAATTAAAAAAATGGACCGAAGCCGCCTTGCCACTTAAGGGGCTATGCCTGGAAAGGGATGTGCGAGCTGTGAATGGGAGGTCCCGCTCCGACAGGAAGGGCGCGCACAAATTTAACAATGGCATAAGGAGTAGCCGTATCGATTTTATTCTTCTTAATATTGAATCATGGCACTCCCTTCTTGACATGTTGGTCCAGGAACGCACAGAAAGTGACCATGACCTGCTAATTTTGACAATCAAGGCCCCGGGCTTTTTAAACATCCCTAAAAAGGTCGTACCATCAGAAGTATTGCTCTCAAATGACACGAGGAGAGTAAGATGGTCTTGGCTTATTGAGAAGGAGGGGGATCTGGACGCGATGCAGGCCCTGGTTGCCCATTCAATAACCTGTCTCCAAAGCTGTGTCTCACAGGAGGATATTAACTAAATCGTCCCCCAGGTTCATAGAGATCTGTTTTCAAAACTAAAACCATATTTTATCAAGACCAGTAAAAATAAGGCAAAGGCAGGGGTACCAATGGCCACCTGGTACAATAAAACCTGTAGAGAGGCCTATCGTTTATTGACAAAGGCTATTAGATCCAAAGATATGGGAGAAGTTAAATATGCCAGGGCAAATTACAAAGCAACCCAATCAAAAGCTAAAAAGGAGTGGGACGATAATTGCTGGCATGACCTGCTTCTAGCCAGTAATGAGAAAAGCATGGTAAAATTCTGGCAGCTAGTGAAGTGGGGGAGTGGAGGGACACCTTTTACACCTATTAATAATGTTCCGCTGGAACAGTGGGCCTCGTATTATACGGCCCAGTTCTCTACCCCCGCTAATAACTTGGAAGATTTCAAAATCCCTTCCTCGATACCCACCCTTTTATTGACCAATTCTGAGGTTGAGACAGTCCTGTCCCTAATTCTGAGAGGAAGGGCCCCGGGCCTTGATTGCGTACTGGTGGATCTATTTGTCCTTGATAAGGACAACTGGTTGGTTTATATCACCTATCTTACTAACGCCATTGCTAGTGGTGCGTGCACTCCTGATACCTGGTCCAGTGCAGTTATTATACCGCTATATAAAAAGGGGGACCATGCATTACCTGGCAACTATAGGCCCATTAGCCTTATAGATTCCATTCAGAAAACAGTTGCCAAGTTGGTACTGTGTCGTATCCAGCTGTGGTTAGAGGAATCCAGGTTTCTGCCCTCACACCAGCACAATCGATCAGGTGCTTAGGTTTGTGATGATTTACTGGCGGGTTATTATCCTAGGAGGGGGCGCGCTATATGCGGCCTTCATTGATCTGCAGTCTGCCTTCGACTTGGTCCCTTGTAACAAAATGTGGAGAGCTTTTATCGTTGTGGGGATGCCGTTGGAGCTGTTAGCAATGATAGTCAAACTGCACGACCAAAACCACAAACAACCACGCACAGGTCCGATGGGGCACACACAGAGAAGTCACAGATAGATTTCTGGTGTTAAATGGTGTGCATCAAGGATGTGTCCTCGCTCCTACCCTGTTTTCCCTATTTATTGACAGGGCGGTACAGTACTATTCCACGTGCCCCACTGATGCTCCAACCCTTGGGGGCTTGAAAATCCCCCTACTCATGTTCACGGACTACACCTTGATTTTATCCAAGACTCAAACTGGGCTACTGGTGGCCCTGTCCCGTTTTGAGGAGTTCTGCCGTGACCATGAGCTAGTGGTCAATGTGGATAAGACAAAGTTAATGGATCTCCACACACACAAAGCTATTAAGGGCACAGTCTACATGAATAATTTTCTTTTAGAGCCGACTGAAGTGTTTACCTACCTGGGGATAACTTTAAATAGGAAGCTACACTGGAAGCATCAGATCGACATGCTTGCCCTGAAGCATGCGCAGCTGGCTGGGGCTCTTTTAAAAGAGCATAGGCTTTCTTTTACCAAACCCATAGCTCCCGCCCTTAAAATATAAAACTCCAAAGTTGCTAGTGCAATTCTATATGGCACTGAATTGTGGGGCCATGATGATATTATTCCCCTGGTTATTGCTCAAAATAAATGTATGAGGGCATTAACTGGTCTGCCGCAATCAACTCGATTGGTGCCCTTATTTTTGGACCTGGGATATTTCTGCATCGAGGATCTGGCTCGATTCAGGCCTATAGCCCTTTGAAGAAGGCTTTGGGCTACCCCTGAGCTCTCTTTGTATGCCAAAGCCCTTTTGAACTTCAGGGGGGTAGGGTGCCTAAGTAAGATCAAGTGGCTTCAGCACATAAAAAACCCTGATAGAAATGGGGATGAGTACACTGTGGGAGAACCCAGAAAAGATTCAGTTGCCGACAAAAAAAGAGCTTAAAGCAGTTTACATGGACATGGTGAAGACAAAGCGTTTTTCTTCCATCACAAGGCCAACTCTGACCAGGGATTTTCTGTTGATTAAACATGAGCACGGGTTTGAACCATATTGGGATTTTATTCTAAAACTGATGGACAGGAAGCTCTACCACCAGTTTAGGGTAGGTTCCCTTCCGACTAGAGCTTTTTCCAGCAGATGATTCAAGTCAACGACAGAATTGTGCCCGACCTGTTTAGCACAGTCTGAATCAATCGCCCATATCCTATTTGTTTGCCCGGCCCACAGGTTACCAAGGTTGAAATGGCTTAAACCCATCTGTATCACCCTTGGCACGAGAGCTGCTAAAGAGGCCCTGAGGATCCTACAGACATGCACTCAGGAATCCATTGTTATTGCTATGGCAAAATTCCTGAGGTGGGCATGGGCGATACGGGCTAACAAATTAAGGGTCTATTGTTCTGACCTGTCTCAACCTGTTTTGCCCTAATTTTGTGGGATGCGTGGCAGTTTTGAATTTGCTACCCAGTTGAGTCTTGAGGTAGGGCTATTGATCTTATGAATGACCGGGGTAGCCTTTTATCTTTCAGACTGCTATACCTGTCTGATTTTACCGCTTTCTTTTTTCCAACCAACTAAAGCTGTGCGGACATATTTTAATTCACATGCTCTTAAATAATTGTTTTTATAGTATATTAGAGTCTGTTGATTTGTTGGATTATTATTTTATTTTAAACATCTTACTGCGATTGCTTCATAATAATGTCTTGACTCAACCATTTTTAACTGAGCATTTTAAACTTGTTTAATTTTTTAACTGATTGCAATGTCTTTTATGGTTTTATAATCGAAATAAAGACTGAGTACAAGGTATAAATATTGGACCCTTAGGCCCAACTCTTCAGTACACTTCTGAACCTGTGGACTCTGCCAGGAAGAAGGATTGCTATGCTGCTGAAGGAACTGCCACTCTGCTGGACTGACTGCTGCTCTGAAGAACTGCTGTCCAGCCTTGATGACCTGCTGCCCTGCTGGCCTCTGGCCTGGGTGAGAAGGACTGGACCGGCATCTCTAAACCCAGGATTCCACAGTAACTCCATGGGCTGGTTGGCTGGCCTCCAGATCAGAAGTCTCAGGGACATAACAGGCTTCCAACCACATTGGAACCAGCACCTGGACTTTGCCATCTGTGATTCCTATCCTCCCACGTGGTGCCACTCCTGTTCTGGACCCTTGGAAGTGGGCCTGAAGGTGCTCTGCTAGCCCATCTGTGGATACAGCAGAAGCAACAATTCTCCTCCCAGGTTCATCTCCCACAGATCCGGCACATCACCATTGCTTCTCGACACATCTCCTTAGGAATTGATCCACCACCTCTGCTGCACGGACCTCCCCAACGCAAGTGTTTTGCCTCGCTCATCGGATCCCATTGGAACTACCACTGTGCGACACATCTCAAGGCAAGGACATTGCCTCACACTGCGCCGCTGCGCAGTGCCTCTCCTCACCTGGACCTCACAGTGCCTCTACTGCGCGACGCATCCTCAGCACGAGACTTCCCATCTCTGCAACTAGAATTTAAGGTACTCTTGTTCAGCAGACCTAACTAGGTCACTGTAGCCTGCCTGTACTCCATCGGGAGCAACCTTAACTTGTGAGATTATCCAGGTGTGGCATAACCAGATAAACACAGCTGGCACTTTGCACTTTTTGGCTCTATATTCACTGGAATCTTTAAAATTTTATATCGCCAGTTCTACTTATTGGAGTTTTGTCATTTTGGACTTGATTTGTTTACTAACATTTTCTTTATTGTTCTAAATTGGTGTGGGATATTTCTAGTGATGTGCAGTCACGTTATTATTGTTGGAAATGTTGCATAAATACTTCACACATTTCCTACATGTTCAGCCTGCCTGCTCTCTGCCAAGCTACCAGAGGATTGAGCACAAGTTTATTTGGTGTGTGCTTGTGATTTCACCCTAACAACGATTGTGGTTGCTGCTTGAGTAGGGCTTCACCCTCCTAAACCAGCAACACAATGTCTCACACCAGTGTGTCAGAAATATGCCTTTAGTCATTTGAGTAGTACTGCAGAGTGAAGAGAGAGTGGGAGGAAAGGCACTTTCATGCAACCAGATGGATTCTTATGTTGAAATGATTTGTTAAGAAATGATAGCATGATAAAATATGTAAAGCACAGTGAACAGGAGACTTGCAATCAAATCCTGAATTTCGTGCCAAACCCAAAAAATACTTTGTCAGATATATTGCTCCTTTGCCTTTTTTGCCAAGTGCTTCTCTGGCCTGATGATCTGTATTCCTGGATACCCAACAAAGAGAGATTGTTTTACAGTAGCCCAAGCATGTTGATTAGTTGGCAGAAATGGTAGGGTGTTTAGATGAATATGTAGCTAAAATGAATTCCTCGTGGTATGGGACATTGGCAAGTTTTAGGATTATCTTCAATGTAGTGAATAAGAAAATCCTAGGAATTTCCGTACTGGGATCACAGAATTGAGATGCCCCGTAGGAGGAAGGAGGTGATATGATCTGTTCCTCTGTCCCTGAGAAGGTGAGGTTGTGACAAAGGGAGGGCACTACATGTCTCCAACATCGCCAAAGTAAGTTAAGAGACTTTAGGGTTTATTTATTAGCCGATTTGCTTTGCTCTTGAACCGTGCAACGTGGTGTGAGAGTGACACAAACCTTACATGTGATTTACAAAGCCATGCAAGGCCAATTTGCGTGGCCCCCAGTGGCTCCATAAGTCTGGAGCAAGGCTACCCAGCACAAATCACTGCATTGCCTAACTTTGGCCTAGGAAGGCGTTCCATGAGCGTTGCATGGGTGTTCCATGTTTTTTGATACATTCCCAGATTTATCAGAACTGGTAAACCTGGGAATGAGCCAAAAAGATACTCCTTCCCAAGAGAAGCATAAAGAGGAGAAATATCTATATTTTTCCATGTTACTTCCTCATTCTATGTGTGCTGCATCCTGCAGCACACATAGAAAGAGGAATATGCCTCTCAGGATTGTGTTTGTGCAGGAAGGTGTCCCTTCCTGTACAAACACAATCATTCATGCAACACAATGTAGACTGCATTGGCTCTAGGCTGCCAAAAGGGTTCCAGCTCCGGGGAAAAAAGGCAGGAATGTGCCATATTGCATTAAATATGGCACATTCCTGCCCTTTCGCTGTCACACAGTGCAGCTCAGCAAGGTAACTTGCTACACTGCACTGCACTGCATGACATGTTCATAAATAGGACCCTTTGTGAGCAAAAGGAATGAACTTATTGTTACCAGAGTTCCTGGGCCCTCATGCAGGGTAATTACAGTTGGTCTATTAACATTGTCTGAGTTATTGATTGTTCCAAAAGTATATTAAGCACTATAGAAGGGATTACTGTATTGTAAACACATTAGACGGTACTACTGATCACCATTGTATGAAGAAATAGAAATAGAAAGACCATCACTACTGAAGAGTTACAAATGGTGGTAAATCATTGTTCTGTCAAGATTAAGAGCCTCATTTAGAGTTTGGGGAAAGGGTTACTCTTCACAAATGTGACAGATATCCATCCACCTTGTTTCAAATTAATTATATCCCTGAAATAAGGTGGACAGGCTATCTGTCATGTTTGTGATGGAATAACCGTCTCATCTGCCAGTACCCTAAGGTTGACTTGTGGGTAGGCCACTTTTTCAGAACAAGTTTTCTGCCCATGAATTCTTTCTCTATTATATCATCTTCCCCTGACTTCTTGTTGAATTGGAAAAGACCTGAGGTTGGAGGGAAAGGCACTGTTTTCTAAGAAATCCTGCCGAAAATTGTATGAGATGATAGAAACTTTGGGGCACATTTACAAGGCCATTGCACCATCATAGAATCACTTTTTACAACGCTCTGGTGGTGCAATGCCCTGCTCCATATCGACAAAGTGGAGTTAAGCCACTTTGTGTGGTTTAACACTGCTTGGTAAATATCATACCCTTTCACCCAGTATCTGCGTGAAAGGGGCATGCAATGGGTGTTGCTGTGGGCGTTCCACCGCAAAACCCATTGCTTTTTGATGCTACCCCAGGTTTACATGGATGTGTAAATCTGAGGCAATTACAAAAACTAACGACACTGAAAAGCAGGCATTAGAGTGCTGCAATGAGGAGAAATACTTTTATTTCTCCTAATTTGTGCTCTTTAGCAAATCCCCATTAATAATTATTTATGTGCATCCCTACAAGCAAGCACCCTTGCACCATGGTGCAAGGGTGTCTGTGGTGGTGCTAGGCAGCTTTTCTTAGAGCAGGCGCAAGGAAAAACTCAGGGGTGCGCTATATTCTTGTGAATACAACGCACCATTTCTTTCTAAATATGCCCACTTGTAAGCTACTTTGTCCTTCATCATTACTGCATAGATCCTCTTGTTTTGTATATTAATCTTCCTTAATATACATATTTTGAGATTCATGTGTGAATTTCTGTGCATCTCTCCTTAATATTGACAATTGAACACACTTAGTATTGATCTTTTCTAATCTTTATTTTGTGCACACTGTAGGGACTTAAGGGCTTTCTTAGCCCTTGACAATTGCCAGGGCAGTGGAGGGTTGTTCTGTGCTAATCTGGCAGACTACTGCCCATCATATTTACAAGTTATTGCCTGATTGGCGCTGCTCTCTGTGCCTTCAGAGGTGCTGCTGCTGTGTTTACTCTTTTGAAGTAACTGAAACTTTGCTTTGCGTGTGCCGGATTCAGTTTGCTTGCACATCAACGTTTTTTGCTTTCCCTAATACACTAGGAGTTATTTCCCAGCATGTGGAGGCTATCTATTTCCTATCTATTTCCTATTTCGATCACCAGGCTTTTCCTCAAACTTTTCCTTTACAGGCAGAAACATAATGATTCTCCCAACGTTTTTGGTAGAATACTTTGGGCCTTATTGTGAGTTTGGTGGTCCCATGGACTATCATATTGGCGGTGGCGGTCTGAGCGCAGTGAGCTCAGCAATCCGACTGCCGTATTACGAGTTGGGTGAATCAAAGGGCGTTACAGGGAAGCTCCACCGCATTCTGTATTACGAGTTGCCTCTTCCACAAGCAAATCAGAGTGGTTCAACCACCTGCTTCAAGGTGGTGGTGAAGAACGATTTGGGGTGCGTACTCACCCCTTTCTTGTTCTTCCAGGCAGATTACGACATAGCTCCTTTTCTCCAGGTCCCCCCTTCACAGCAGGATCTTCACACCATGGATTACGACCCTGTTTGGGGCAATTTACAGGTAAGTCCTTTTCATACCATATACCTATTTCCAGGACTGCCCACATGTGGTATTTTTCCACATATATCATGCATATTTGTGCATCCGACACATCTGCTGTCGAAATGCACACTCAGGCATTGATATATTTGGGAATATCACTCACCACCATTGCAAGATTCACGCCTCCACACCGCCGGCCGCGTGGTTAGCTTGTAATATGCCGGTCTTTGAACCACCAGTGCCTTGGACTGCAGGCGGGGGTGGACGCGGTCCTACTGCGGTCAGACCGCCAAGCTCATAATAAGGCCCTTTGTATCCAAACTCTAAATAAGTCCTTGCTTCTTAAAATTAGGTTCGTTTACAAGGCTCTCTTTCAACTTATTGTTAGATGGGTGATTTGATGTGTGTATGATCAGGATTAACAAATCCTCGGTTGCATTTCCAAGCAATCAGAAACAAGTCTTTCTTCAGCAGATCTTCTACAAATATTAGTTTCTCATTTGTTATGATTAAGCATGTTAGGGCAATCTTATTCTGCAAATAATCAGTTATAAGTAAGACTCCCAGTTTACAGGCAGAAAACCATCTATTTCTCTGTCTATATTTAATTTAAAATATTGATAAATACGGAAAATCTGTTTTATTTTGGGCGATTCTCACTGCAGTCAATTATGAGTGCTAGGTGAATAGCTGTGCAGATTGACATTAAAAAAGATTTCTTAATGAAGATTAAATAACTATAGCAGTACAGTGGTTTAACTGTTCTAAATGGAATGGTTTCAAGTGAATGAATTATACTGTAACAGGCTAAAACCCATTGTAGATTCAAACAAGAGTAAATATTTGTTGGATAAATAAATGTGGAAAACTTTCTACTGCGGCTTCATGTTTTACATTAAGCACAAAATAAAAATGGATAAATACAGATAAACTGAGTAAAAAATAAATATGGGTTAATACAGACGGAAATGCCAAATAAATAAATATCATAAAACAGGGAGCCCTAGTTATAAGTGAGCCATGGAGGGTAAGTATGATTTGATTTTTCTTGAAGCTAGAGAGAGTTTCCTATTCATTAACTTGATTTAATGTTTGGGACATACGGCTGTCTCCTGATAAGAATAGTTCTTCTAGAATAATTTCTACCATGCCCTTTTATATGCTTCACCATTTTCATCTGTTGGGTGATAGGCAGGAAAATAAAATTACATATTAATGAACATAAGACTGGTATTCGATGTTCCAGGATTGTCCATAAAATGTTTGACTCGTGGTTACACTATTTTATTGGGTTTTATCAACAATAGACATTAGCAGTTGTAGCAGGATGAGAACAAGAATGGGTGTCATTTTTATGTAGGCATTAACAATTATAGCAAATAAAAAACAGGCAGCAGTCTTTAAACACATTTCAATTACAGTACATGAAAGAAATCAAGGTTCATTATCCGCACAAACAATAGGCTAGGAGTGAATTGCACTAGCTCGTACTGATGCAAAATGACAGATCCCTTCAGCTACATGCTGCTATGAAAAATTGTATCCCTATGTGTCATAAAAGGATGAGGGGGACCCAATGAATAAGTGGGTTGGTTTGCAAAACTTGGAAAAAGAAACTAAGGAGTGCACGAGTGGTAATAGTGTAATGCTACAAAACAGAATTCGGGGGGATTGTGGAGTGGGTGTGAACTCTGACGGACCCAGAGGCCTATACATTTAACATGGTTAAGGAGGGGGGATCTCTTCAGCCAGTTCCTTGTATTGTATAAGCATAGTGTCCCAGTAAGCAGCAATAGGAAGCCGGCATATACGACGGGCCTCCTCCCAATGCAGTGCAGTGCTTTCTGCTTCTCCCCATCTAAGTAATGCCTTACGCCATAGGGAGAGAGCTGGGGAGTGGGGGGGTGGGCCTTCCAGGGCATGGTTAGTAGGTGCTTGGCCAACAGGAGGGCACGAATGCCCAATTGTGCCTGTTTTCTGTGATTTTTTTGTCCGTGGAAAATACCTAAGGCAGTAGCCCCCCATGAATTTAATGTGAGTTCTGTGACCGTGCTCAATGAAGCATGTACTGCATGCCAAAAATGTGCTATTTTAGGGCAGGACTAGAGCATGGGCCAGAAGTTTGCAACCTGTTTAAAACTTCTAGGACAAAAGAAATTTGCTGCAGAGAACATATTATTTAATTGAGAGTTTGTATTGTAAGGTAAGCCCTGTGAAGGATCATATATTGGATATTTTTAAAACAAGCATTCCTAGAAACAGTCATTAGGGGACTGTAGGGCTCCAGACCACTCAGTGTCATGAAAATTTCTTGTAAGTCCTCCTCCCAGAGGCGACGAAGGTGAACCAAAGAGAGTGTGTTCCCTAATAACTTTGTATATGTGATGAGATGTCGACCTCCCCCCATGAGGTATAGAGTATGTATCACTGCATGGGTAGGCGTTTCTTCATTCAGTGCTCCCCACAATGATCAGAGTGCCACCAGCAATTGCCCATATGTTTGTAACTGATCCGGGGGTATATTATAGTCCTGACTTATTTTTTCAAATCTAAGGCTCTCTGCATCTTGGAAGAGGTCTCCCACTATTTCTAAGGACTGTGAATGCTATTCCGACAGCTGCTCATCCTTTAGCAGACCTAAGAGTCCCGGTAGACCCTGGAGGGGTATTTGGGGGTGTCGGAGGGATGGTCGGAAGCAGAAGCGAGGAGGCTGTATGTATTCAATAGTGGTGTTTATTGTAAGTATATGTCACAGTCTGAAAACACAAGACAAATCAGTTTGGGTAAATGGCACGTAGTTGAAAGGGTTCAGAATGATAGATGGCAGGGAGTAGGAAGTCTTCCCAGGTCTTGGATGAACTTGATGAAGGTGTTTCCTTTCTTTGACAGCCGAGAAACCTATTATGGGTTTCTAGAGTTCCACTGGGATCCCGGAATAGACTCAAAAAAAAAAAAGAAAGGTAGCGTTCAGTATCGGGTTCTGCTTTGGATGGGAATACCGTCACCATACCATGTGATAAATAAAAAAAAATAGGAATGTGGGGTTGTTTTATAAAAGAGGTCAGGCGAAGGGGAGTGCGTGGGGTATATGTGAAAATGTGAGGTAAAACAGGCTATGCGCAATATTGGGGCCAAAAGCCAGGGAGCCAACAGAAAGTGTGTTTAAGCCTGTCAGCCCCCTACCACCTTTTACAGCTCCCCTCCCCTTCCCTAAGATCCCCTGCCCCGTTTACGTACCGCTAGGAGCCACAACTCTCCTGAGTTGTGGCGGCTCGTACGTCCTCCGGGATCCACCACTCTTTGGTCCACGTTTCGGGGGCATCCTCTCCTGTTTCCCCTGCTCCGGCGGCGGCGTTGATCCTGGACAGCGTCTCGGTCTCTCGATCCTCTGGTTCCGGGGTCTCCTCCACTGGCGCGCCTATCGTGGTGTCTCTTCCCTTTTTCTGCTGGTCCCAATCTTCTACCGACATTCCTGATTGGTCCATACGACTTCCCATCCCGCCTTCCTGATGCCCCATCACTTCCGGGTTAGTTCTGACATTCTGTGGGAGGAGGGAAGAGGCGTCCATTAGAGATGTCGTGCCGGGGATGTTCTTCTCTTTCGTAAGGTAAGGGCTCAAAGACGGACATTGCGAGAGTCTTTCATTATTAGCGGGTGCAACCCCGGGGACTCCCTCACAGGGGGTGATTTTGCTTGTGAGCTGGAGAACCCTAGTTAGACATTTTAAGGCGATCCACCTGTGTCGGAACCAGGAGCAATTTATCTTGCTAGCGGGGTGTAAAACCTGGCGTAATATATAGAAGGAGTGAGGATCATCTCCCATACTTGTCTCCTAGAGGTTTACTCCTGGATCCCCCATGGAGCTGTACCGCTAGGTAATAAGTTTCAAAGCATGGTGCCCCAAGCACACCTTGATCCACCCACAGTTGAAGTTTTTGAAGAGCCACACGTTGCCTTCCGTCATGCCACAGCAAGTCCCCCAACAATTGATCTAAATTGCGGAGAAAGTGACATTGAGGAAACACCGGTACATTTACAAAATAATGTAGGAGGGGTGAACCAGTCATTTTTATGGAGGAAGAACTTGTGAAACAGTTTCCCAGTGTATTTTGAGGCAAGGTTGGGAAATTGAGTGGATTTGTTCACTAAATAAAACTGAAGGATGGTGCCTTAAGTTCAGGAACATACCTATGGGTGTGAAAGGAAGTGTCATGGAAGAAATAGATGCCCTGGAAAGCAACAAATCATAGAACCAGTGGAGAGTGCAGAATGGTTGGCCTCCTTAGTTGTAGCTCTAAAAACTAATGGCCACATAAGACTATGGGGCCGTTTACAATGTCAGTTGGAAAAGCCCTGAACAGGATTTGGATTCAACGAATCCTATTCAGAACCTAAGTTTCTGACCGAATCGGACAGGCCGAGTCGTTCATAGCCGAATCGTACAGCTCTATGGACACAGTTTTTGACCGAGCAATTACGATGGTCGAATCTGACAGCCGTTCCAAATCAGTCTGCCCGACACAAAACAGCTGTCGGAATCTGACTTTGAGGGCCCGTAGCATGCCCCCCTTGGCCCGAGTTCTTCCCAATGGGGTCCATGGGACCCCTCTTTCAGACCATGAGGTGCCCGCCACAGGGTGCAAGGTTGTCCCCAACCACCCCTTTTTTCAATGGGTTCTCGTTCAGAACACAGGCTCCCACTAAAGCCAATGCGAGTCCGACTGAACGATGTTGGGAAGCATCATAATCGGTGGGTCGGACATGCACTATCTGATTCGGCCGAATACGATTCTGAAACCAATTTCGCCTGAAGAGTTTCTGACCAAAATCGTAATCGCCCCCATGTATTGATCTCAGATATCGAAATAAGAACATTGGTGTAGACAAATTTCAACTACCAAGGATTGATGAGCTCCTGTCTCAGACTAAGGGGGTCAAGTTGCTTTCCACAATTGATTTAACTTTTGCCTATCAACAGATTTTGCTGCATCCATCCAACAAGCGTTTACCATTTGTTAATCTCTCTGGTTGGTTGTTATAGCTTCATACACATAACTTTCGGTCTGGCATTGGAAGTTGCGGTGTTCCAGCTCCTGATGCATAAATTATTCAAAGATATAGAAGGGGCGACGTACTTCCAAGACAATATACTGGTGATGGGCAGAGACAGACGAGAACATGATTTCAGGTTAAAACTAGTCTTGGGGAAATTATCTGATAATGAACTTACTACGGCATTGAAGAAATACAAATTTTCCTTAAGGTCAGTAACATTCTTGGGGCACAAGGTAGGCAGAGAAGGTATTTTTCAAAAGAAAGACATCATTGAAGTTGTTAGCAACACACCTGTACTGACTTCTAAGGATGAAGTTAGTAAGTTATGTCCTTCTTGGTCTAGCGGAATTCAAATCCAAATTTGTGAAGAACTTTGCTATAAAAACATATGGACTGAGGCAGTTGTTGAAAGTAAGGAATTAATTCAAATGGAGTAAAGAGCTGCAGGAAGATTTTTGAAAGGATCAAATGTGACATTTGTACAGCAGTTCAGTTGCAAGGTTTTGAGGTCGGCGCTAGCAGTGTCTTGATGACGGACCCCAGTGCCAAGGGTCTTGGTGCTGTTTTAACACACATTTTGGAAGTGGGAAGTGAAAGTAGAGTAGCATATACCTCTCGTTCCTTGTCTCCTGCAGAGGAAAAGCTCTCAGCATTTGAGAAGGAGATGTTAGCTGTGGTTTTGGCCATGGAAAATATTTTGCCAATATCTGTGGGGATCTAGGTTTAAATTGCGTACCAACCATAAACCGCTTATGAAAGTTCTTACATCAACAGCGTGATCAAAGCCACACCACACATCGCAAGAATGACTCTAAGGTTGTTGAATTTGATATATGAAGTGGGAATAAGAACAAAGTGGCAGAGTGGGTCTCTAAGTGGCTGCCTGAGTCTCTGAGTGGGTCGGTGAGTAGGTACGTGAGTCTATGAGTGGATCTGTGACTGGGTGTGTGAGTGTCTAGGTGGGTCTGTGAGTGCGTTCATGAGCCTCTGAGTGGGTCTATGAGCGAATGCACGAGTGTCTCAGTGGGTCTGTAAGTGGATGTGTGAGTCTCTGAGTTGGTCTGTGAGTGGGTACATGAGTCTCTAAATGGGTCTGTGAGTGGATGTGAGTCTCTGAGTGGGTCTGTGAGTGGGTGCATGAGTGTCTGAGTGGGTCTGTGAGTGGGTGCGTGAGTCTCTTAGTGGGTCTGTGAGTGGGTACATGAGTTTCTGAGTGGGCCTGTGAGTGGGTGCGTCAGTATCTCCGTGGGTCTGTGAGTGTAAGCATGAGTGTCTGAGTGGGTCTGTGAATGTGTATGTGAGTCTCTGAATGGATCTGAGTGGGTGCATGAGTGTCTGAGTGGAGTGGGTGAATTAGTATCTGAGTGGGTCTGTGAGTAGGTGCAGGAATGTCTGAGTGAGTCTGTGAGTAGGTGTGTGAGTCTCTTAGTGGGTCTGTGAGAGGGTACCTGAGTGGGTCTGTGAGTGGGTGTGTGAGTCTTTGATTGCATGTGTGAGTGGGTGTAACAGTGCAAGTGTTTCTCTGATTGAGTACATTAGTGTTTGAGTGAGTATCTATATGTCTTTTTTAGTGTGGTGATACTTGCGAATACATTGCAACATCCTTCGCAGACCCCTTTATCACATTCATGGGGTCTGCGACCTGCCCTATAAACAACCTGACCCCCCGAGCTCTAAAAACTACCCTAATCCCTAAAACTACTCCAACCCCCACGCCCTAATGCCTAAAACACAGCTTCCTGCCCTATAAACAACCCCCATTCCCCTGAGCTGTAAAACCTACCCCCACCCATAAACCTACAGCCCCCTCCAAACCAGGCCCCAGCCCCTCTTACCTGTCTACATCGAGCTTTCTGTCCCGACACTTCCTGTTCCTGACATCTAGACAGCTCACTGCCTTACCCATACATATGCGTGGTTAAGGCATGCTTGGTTGCGCTTGCGGGGAAATGGCACCCGTGGCTCTGCCCACGTTGTAAATGCTGTTTCCTGAGATGTTAACTATTACAGAAGTACAAAAGTAGTGAAGAGGTTTGGGACTGGAAAGGAGGATTCCTAAATCTCAGTTTGTTCACAATAATTTCGAACAAGAAGCCTGAGCTCAGGGAAAATTTACCATGACTTCTTGAAATGTAGCAGGTACAAATGGCGGACTAGGGTTCTGACGTTTTCATTGCAATTGCTGACTTTGTTGTAGTTGATTTTCAAGAAACGTGGCATGTGCCTGACATTTCTTTTGAGCGATTTTCCATGTTCAAAATTAAGTCTAAGGAATCAATACTGGGACGTTCCTGCTGCAGTTTCATTACTGTGTGCAAGATAGATAGCTGTTGCTTGGGAACTCTAATAATAGAGGAAAGTGTTTTAGAATTGATAACGTTAATTGCAATAAAATGAAAACAAGGTTTAACTAGAATGGTGGTAATAAAAGTCTATCTATCACCAGTAAAGACTAAATGAGATTATGAGGTAATATCTAAGTAATAGACGCGTATTGACAAGATCGATTAATAATATTAGAGGATTTTAGTAGTCATCTATTCGGCCAATAAGATAGTGATGAGCATTTTAATGCACGTAATTTTGTGTGGAGTATACTACCGCGTACGTTTCAAGACGTCAAAACTAACTTTAGGGGACGCTGGCTATTTGACCAGTTAAAGTACTTCCAGTTATGGTCCTTAAATGGCAGATTCTACAAGCCTCCACCTGCTAGCATCACACACATTGCCTCAAAAACAGAAATGCTGCACTTGATTATACTTAGAAAAATGCCTGGTCCGTGAACAGATTCATTCATTTTCAAACAACACATACATTTCATACCGGCCACTTACCTTAGGTGGTGACTCTCAATAAGGCGAATAACAAAATACTAGAGTATTAAACTGTGGGTTTTTTGCCTACGATTAGAAGGAGTGTAAGAAATATTAGTTGGCCATCTGCTAATTTAGGGTTAATAATGCCTTGGTATGAAAAGGGGTAATATACATTTATTGGATCACCCACAAGAGAACATATTCGAGGGCTGGAGTAAATACGTAGCTCAGTTTGTGATTTGATGTCGAGCAAAGAAAACATACCTACATATTTGAAGAGAAATGGACTGAAACAGACATAGCAGCCCTGATTTAATGCAGACTGTGTCCATTATCTAAAGGGTGTATCTAATCCTATTCAGCAAGTAAAATGTAAGTGAGTAACTAAGAATAATAAAGGCCAAATAAGTGGCTAGCAATAACAATATAAATATTGTTAACTAATTAGAAAAACAGTTTTAAAGAACAAAAAATCAAGCGACGTCTGTAAAGAACTGATCCAAGGCGTTTGGGAAAATACTGGTGGATCCAGACATATCCAACAGGAAAAATCCAGCCATGAAGAAACATGAGTAAGCTGGGGAGTGTTAATGAAAGATTTATGCGGAAATGGCTTGCAACTAGAAGGAGATACGTTATAAAAGTGGGAAGTTGCTGAGTATAATCTAAGTGTAGCTAACTTTGAGAGGATAAAAAAACTCAAGGGTCACTTGTGCAATAACTACACTCCACACTGTTACTTGAAGCGTAAAAGGCCATTTTATTAGGACAAGGTTGCAACACTTACAACTTCATTAAACAGTACATTAATGCAACTACAACTCTTTAGAATAACCATACAGTTTCATTCTCCCTTCGCCCTTCTCAAACACCATCTCATCTGCTTCACTCCTCCCCGTTCACTCTGTGACCTCCTTCCATATCCCCATTCTCACCCTCACTTTCCCTTCCAAACATCCTCTCGTGAATTTCTTTCTTTGCTCATTGCATCCCGCGGCCTGCCCTCAGTCACCTGTGCACCCTTCCCCTGAGGGCTGGATCAGCCCATATGTGACTCACCACCCCTCAAAAGTACCGCCCCGCTTATGCCCTGCAACCTGTCCCAAACTGGCACGTTGTAATCCTCTACACCCGTGCCCTTCTCCTACAACCTGTAGGGTGGGTGGGTGGACTAACTTTTTTTAATTCTTCCCTCCCGGTGATGCTTGGTGTCAGGAAGAGGCAGGATCCTTCTCTTCTGATTCCTTTATACCCTGCCTACTCCCGCCCCTTCCCCTACTCTCTTTAACCCCCCTCCTACCTTGTCTTTCTGGATATTGCATGAAGTGCCCCGGGGGATGACTGGTCGGCGACCCTCACTTCCCCGGGAGCCATCAATGTTGCAATGCTTTGTCTTCTCAGTCGTTAAATGTAACTCGGTCTTCTGGGTAACACTACTGTCCTAGACATAAAAGGCAACATTTTCACCAAATATACTTTCCAGCATATTAAAGAATGGCTTCTGTATCAACAAATACTATTGTTGAAGCAAGTAGGCTTTTGACCAGCACATGGTGCTTGCGAATGGCTGATGGCGATAATGGATATAAGACGAGCAACGAGACAAAGAAAGGGCAATTTATCAGGGGCCCACAAAACCTACTGTGCTGTGGAGGGGGCGCAGACACTGGAGCCGCACCGGCCCCCTCAATCACCAATACAGTGCAAGTGTAATCTGGGAAAATAAACAGCAACTGCTGCTGTCTGGCCATTGCCTGCATTATGGGATATGCTAGGCAGTGAGCACAAATTAAAATGCACAGTATTTATTTATTCATTTGTGCACCAAGCAGAATGTATGACAAAGTACCTGTGCCTCTTTGTAACTCAACATGAGAGGGGGAGAGAGAACCGAGAGAGGAGAAGTGCCACGTGAGAGGAGTCAAGCAAGAGAAGGAGAGACAAAGATGAAGGTTACAAAGGGTCTGTCTGGTGAGTAAGATAAAGAGAGAGAAGAAAGGAACTGCAAGGTCACAAACAAAAAGGTGAGGAAAAGGGATGTTTATGAGAGCGGGCGAGATAAGAGAAAAAAAGAAAACCGCCCAGGGAGCAAAGAGAGACAGAGAGGGACATGTATGGTATGAAGAGCTAGATAAATAAGAAAGACCTGGCAGGGATAGACAGGAAAAAGTGGCAGATACATAGAGAGAGAGAGAGAACCTTGGAGTAGACAGATGGGGAAAAAGAGCAGAAAGAGCAAATAAAAAGACAACCAGCTTAAAAAGGAGCTATAGAGAATAAGAGGCCATTACAGAATGACCGGTATGTTTGGGAGATAGACAGAAGTTACAAAGAAAAATGAAGCATGTGTGCGTGAACTCAAGAATGAGAGAGAAATACAGCAAGATAAACGTTGACCGACAAAAGAGTGTATGAAGACATTATAGAGATACAGATGAGATAGGGAGATAATTAATAGAGGAAGACAGCTTGGGGAGGGAGGAGATAGTGTTGAAGAGTCAGCCAGATGAGAAAGAAATAGAGCAGGCACAAGAGGTTTTAATATTGTGAGACCAGAATATCAATGCAAGAATACTGACTTGCAAGAAATATTGTTGACAAGAATATCGCAGTTAAGAATATAATTTTTTAGGTATGTTTTTAATAATGTTGTTAAATATAACTATTAAAAAAGCGCATCTAGTAATGTTGTTTTATCAATATTTTTGTTATTTTTTAAGTGTATTTTTTATTTGTTTTTACATGTTTGAATACAAAATAATTCAGTTTTGGAGGTATTATTTAATATGTGATTTCTAAAATATTTTTTAAATATTTGTTAATTAATTTAAAGAAAAAAGGAAAAAATTTTAACGGCAATATAATTTTTTTTTAGTACTAGGGTGTTCCTCGGGGGAAAGGGCGGGAAGAATTAAAAAAATATCATTATTTTAATGTATAATTTTTATTTTAAAATTACATTGTAAAAAAGTAATTTTACATTTCATAAGTGTTAATATTTTTAATGGTATATTTTTCAAATGTAATTACGTTTTTATATTTGACTGATTTATCATTTTTCGACATACTTTTCAAATTGTACAGTTTAATAATTGTTTTAATTTGTATTAGGTAATTACACATTAAAAATATGTTTTTCCATATTTTGAATATAACATGTAATATATGATTTATTATATTTTTTGCTTTCCTCTTAATATATATTATTATTCCGTAATTTATAAATTTAAGTCAGAAATTATTATTATTTTGTTAAAATATACGTTTTTCAAAAATATGAATTCCTTTTGTATTTAGTGTTTTTTATTTTTTTTTAATGTGTACATGTTTCCAGTAATTGCAAAGAAATTTGGTATTATGGTTCAGTGTTTTGAATGTATCTAGTATTAATTCAGTTGCATTTTTAGTTTACTATAAGTTGGTTACTGAGTTTAGATTGTTAATGATGTTGAAGTACAATGTATCGTGTAAGATGTTTTTGGGGAGTTTGAAATAGTAAAAGTGACCCGTTTACTGTTCAACACCTTCCCCAAGATGGTTTAAGTTGGAGTGATAATAGCAAATTTGACCCCTTTAGTGTCCAACACCTTCCCAAAGATGGTTTAGTTTGGAGTGGAAATACTAAATCGTATCCCTTTACTGTCCACCAACTTCTCCAAGATAGTTTGGTTTGGAGTAGAAATAGTACATCTTACTCCTTTATTGCCCAACACAGTACCAGCAGCCCGACTGCTGCATTACAAGTACGGCGGTCAAATCGACTTGTAACCGCTGCAACTGTCATTAATCTGCGATAGGAGGAAGCAATATGCATTGCAGGCCGCTGCGGCACCACCATGGATATTAAGAGTTTCCCCACCGCCAGCCTTTTCATGGAGATGACACTGCCATGAAAAGGAAGGCAGTGGGGAAATAAAGGGGGCCCTACAGGCCCCTCTGCTGCCCCTGTGCATGGGAGTGCATGCAGGAGGGCAAATGTTGTGCCCCCCTGTGTCAATGCACCCCTGTTCCTGCATGGCATGGACGGCTCAGTCCATGCCGTGCAGAAACGTCCTTTGGCAGTCCTGTGGCAGTGCAGTTAAAAGACTCACTATGAGCCTTTAAACTGCATACCCACGGGACCACCACTTTGCCCGCACACCAGACGATGAAATAACTCGTGATCTGGTGGGTGGGCGGTAGCCGAGTTTGGCGGAACTGAAGCGGGGCACTGGCATGGTGGCCCACTCCAGGACCGCCAAACTCGTACTTAGGCCCTTAGGGGGTGATTATGATGGCGGGCAGACTTAAATCCGTCTGCAATCGTCCCGGGGATTGGGACCAGCTGCCTACATGGCGGCGGCCTCACACATAAGATTACAATGCGACCGCCACTGTGGCGGTCGCATTGTGCATGTTTACCATTGCAGCAGGTGCTGCTGGCTGCAGCACCTGCCGCAATGGTAAAAATGCATGTCGTCCATTTCCCTGCACTACGTGGCAAGCACCACGCGGTGCCTGCCACCTAGTGCAGGGAACTGTAGATGGGCAAAAATAGATGCCCCCCGCAAGAGCACGTCCCACATGCCCCTGCGCAAGGGGGGCCCTCAACAGGCACCTTGCCTGCCTTCCTGATCTGCTGGACAGAAAAAGGCCTTACGATGGCGGTGAACCCGCCACCGGCAGCCTGCCGGTGGCGGGTTCACCGCCATCATAATAACCCCCCTTAGTTTGGAGTAAGGATAGTAAATCTAATACCTTTAGCGTCCTACACCTTCCTTTTCGAGATGGTTTACGTTGGAGTGGGAATAGTAAATCTGACCCAATTAGTTTAGAAAATCTTCCTCAAGAGGGTTTACTATATGTAAATGTGTTTGTACTTATATAGTGCACAGCTACCCCATTCCGGGGTTTCCCCGGGGTTTCCCGGCGCTGTACTCATACCGCTAGGGAACCCTTCCTGGCTTTTCCCTGTGAAATGTCCACTCCTGGGCATCCCCAGGGTGAAGCCAGGCATCCCAGCGCTGTTGGGGCCGTTGTGGAGATTATGCAAGCTATTGCCCAGAGTTGCAGCGTGGGACCCATGATTAGAATAGGCACCGAGGCGAGAAATCAGGTCCGAGGAATTATGAGCCCAAGACCCGCCAAGACCCACCGAGGCGGGAATTGAACCCTGGTCCCGGACCAGACCTCTGCATCAAGGTCTGCCGCTCTAACCAATGAGCCACACTTCTCCACTATGGACTGGGAATAGATCATCTTCCCGGTTTACTGCCCAACACCCTACCCCAGATAGTTTAGTTTGGATTGGGAATAATACATCTCACTCCTTTATTGTCCAACACCTTCCCCAAGATGGTTTAGTTTAGAGTTGTAGTAGTAAATAATATTTCTTTGATGTTTAAGTGTTTTCAGCAAGTATATTCTAGTCAAGGGTTAGAAGTGTGTTAAAGTTAATTCCTGTTTTGTCTACTGGATTAATAGAGTTATGTATGTAATTGTATTAGATAAGTGAAGTGTTTTAGTATAGTATGTAATTGTCCAGTATTTGTAAAGCGTGAACAATTACCCTAGTGTGTCAAGGCTCTGGGGGCCGTTGGGAAGATTAAGCGAACTATTGCCCAGAGTCACATGTTGCTGGGCTGATCTGCCGGCGGCGATCGAACCGTGAGCCCCCGGGCTCCGGAGTTAATCGCACTAGCCGCTGCGCCACACCTCTTCCCTCATGTATGAGTTGTAGGTGAGGTGATTGTGGAGTGGTTTTTGTTTTGTAGGTAATAAAAATGACAAATAATTGTTTCTATAATACATTTTTAATATATTTTGCCTATATTATTTGAAAGTTTATCTTATACATATACACTTGTTATAGCAGAAAAATATAACATGTTATAACTTTTTTACTTTTGCTTACATGTATATACATTTCTCAATAATTATAATCATTTTGCAGTGTAATATTGATTTATTCATTTTATGTCACATACCTTTTTAACGCTGTACTTATTTATTTTTTCACATATGCTTTTTTGTCACAAGTGCATTGTGGGAAACACCCATTACCACGCGGGCATTGCATCGCAGTGCCTTTACATCGCGGGTATTACAACGCAAGTTGTTACAGCGACTTGCACTGGATGGCGCTCTAACCTAAGGAATAGTATTATTTACTATTCCAACACCTTCCCTACTGTACGTAGACTGGTGTTGAAATAGTAAATCATACTATTCCTAAGTCCTGAGCACTCCAGCGCAAGTCGTTGGAACGACTTGCGTTGTAAAAACTGTGATGTAACGTTCCACGATCATTTTGATCGCGTTGTAACGTCACATGTTCGTGCATTGCATATAGACATTTTTTATCACAGCATTTACATATGTTTTATCTATTTATTTATATACATATTATATTAATTAGTACTATTGTTTTATAATGTGTATTTTTATAGTACTTCTTTATATATATGTTACATATACATTGGGATTGGTTAGTTACATTTTTTGTACTTTTTTTTTAACATATTTTATACTTTTTTAAAACATATATACACATTGTAACATTTGCCTTTATTTTGATAGGAAAATAGTATTTGTTTATTTTTATTAGGGTCAATGTTTTTTTATCGCTACCTGTATTTTGTATTCTATTGAAATAATTGTTCAGCAGTTTTGGTTTTTGTCGGGCATGGTCTCCTGCTGCACATATAATATTAAGGTAAGTCTTATTTTAACTTTGTTATTTTTAGGTTTTTGGGGTTGAAGGGTATGGGTAGGTATTCTTTTGTTAGGGAGAGTGTTAGTTTGTATAGTTCAGTCTTTGTTAGCGTATAATGTGATGTAATGCAGTAGGCTTTACTAGAGTTTATGCAGTGTAAGTAGTTATAATAATGATTGCAGTTATGTTGATACAATTTGCTAAGCAATGTTGAAATGTTTGTAATGTTTTTTGGTGTATGTTTTGTGAGGATGGGTATGTTCTCTTTTTATTGCTGGTTGTTGTGTCACAATACAGTATTTTTCCTATTTATAGATGCATTTTGTTAGTAAAGTACATTTTTCTAGGTTGTGTTTTATTTTCACCAATATTGTCTTTAAATTTACTTTTTTCTGTATTTTGTGGTTGGTGGTTTGTTTTGAGTTCTATTGTTAGTGAGATGCATAGTTGCGTTACAGTATTATTGTAGCTATAGTTTTGAGGTAGTGTAGTCCTTTGTTATTCACAATGAGTTGTACTTTGTATTTTAACTTTTTGTACATCTCTTTGGTCTGTTTAGATATTTTAGGTTTGATGCAGCTTACTATATTCTTTCTTAGTTATAGCTTTGTTCTTTATACAGAATTTCTTGACTTTTTATATGATAATGTGACTCCAGCCTAATGTGGCTTGGACCTCCTGCACTTCATTGTTGGTTTTGGATTGTTGAGCTCTGGTGCAGCCATATACCTTCCACCATGGTATTTGAAACTTGGGTTGGGGTCTATGACCAAAACGATGCAGTCTGTCTACCCAAGTGTCTTCAGAATAGTTCATGAGGGGAATTCATTTTTGCTTATTTCTTGTGGTAGCATGGAGATTCTAATGAAAAGTTGTAGTGATTAGCAACTTCTGTGACTGGTATGTAGTCTAAAACTATTTTTTCTAAATTTTCAAAGGCAAGCTCAATGTCAGTCACTTCTGTGACTGGTATGGAGGTTAGGACTATTATTTGTTTAATTTTCAAAGGCAAACTCAATGTTTGTTGTGTATTCTGCACGGAGTGCAGATTTTTGTAGGTGTCTCCAATTGCTTTTTATTAAAGTGATGATAGCAGCCTTTTATGGCAGTGACATAGATTTTGAAACCTGTTATCATTGCCTGCTCAAAATCTATAATTTGTTTTTGAGGATAGTAGTTGTTAGTTTGAATTTTAATTGTGTTTAGTAGTGCTTTGCTTGTTAAACAGAAGTGCATAAATTAACAGTATGTTAATTTTATGATATTCTTTGTGTATGCTGTATTTGTGTGAATGGTGGATGGCATGATTTGAAAGTGCCATCTATCATCCATGTTGTGCATTGGGTTGTCTGAGTAAATTGTTTTGTGTTGCATATAGGATTATTATCCTGTCGTTATTTTTATTGTCGTGTGGGAGAAAGGGCTTTGCATTATGTGTAATGATTATCTGTTCTGAAATGTTTATACCTTGGTATCTTCTAGGAGCAGCAGGGATTTCAGTTGTGGCTTTCCTTCTGTGTGCTATTAATATATTTAGATTATGGTTTGCTGATAGTTGTGCTCATGAAGTTTGGCATTATATATTTTTACAAGTGCCTGTGGCTTCCAGAGTATGTATGCTTACTTCTCTGAGATCTTGGAGAACATGCCTTATTTCTATATTTGTCACATTTAGGTGTGGGGGAGATTTTGTTATCTAAAATTATTCTCAGTGTCATTTTTAGTTCTAGCCCTCCCATACCACACATTAGTGTAATATTTGGTACATTTCCAGTTAGCATTTTCGCTGCTTGTACTTTCCTTGCTTTATGTGTATCACATTTGAGATAACAAATATTTGCCTTTCTATGAAGCGATTTATGTGTCACTTTGTGCCTTTTTATCTGAAAATGGTAGAAGGGTATCATTATTGCTTTGTGTTAAACAGTTTATTCTATGTATGACTTACATCACAAAATGCATGTTTAGTCATCAAATTATACACTTACATATTTGCAGTCTTTTTAATGTGAAGTTTGTTGTTTTCAGGTTCATTTTATTTCAGTTGAGATGTGGGTCAGTTGGGGCATCTTTATAGTTAGGTAGAAAGTGTTTCTTTAATGTTAAGTTAAAAATATTGTTTATTTAGTTTGGGGATTGGTTTGGTGTTAGTTTTAATTTTATGTTTTAGGAAGTTAGTGTTTGGGATACTTTTTATTACTTTTACTTACTTGTAATGTGTTTGTTGAGGCTCACGTTTATGAAGTTGGCGTTGTTGGTCTGAATGATATATTTTTCTTTTGCAATGTTGATGTGGAAGCTACATTTTGGAGATATAAATTAAAGGCGTTTTAGTTCTATATTGCAAGATAACGTGCAAGCCAAATTTTGTGAGTTATATTGCAGTTTAAGGTTACTTTACTTACTTGTAGTGATTTCTAGTTAGTAGTTTCTAGTTCTTTATTAGGCCTGGCAACCTTGGCATGGTTTTCCCCCTAACTTTTTGCCTTCAGACCTCCTGCTTTGGCTAACTTCATTTTTACCGGCCTTAGGCTCTATTCACTTTTTCACTGCAAAGTTGTGCTAAAGTGCCTTTGCTCTCTCCATAAAACTTGTTAGATTGGCTTATACCCAATTGACATATTTAATTTATTTGTAAGTCCCTAGTAAAGTGGCAATTCCTGTGCCCAAAGCCGATAAATTAAAAGCTACTAATGGGCCTGCAGCACTGATTGTGCCACCCACTCAAGTAGCCTTTTAAAAATGTCTCGGGAATGCCATTGCAACCTGTGTAGGTGTAGTTTTAAACTGCCATTTCAACCTGGCAAAATAAACCTTTTACCAAGCCCAAACCTTCCTTTTAATACATATTAGTCACCACTAAGTAAGGCCCTGGACAGCCCCAAGGGCAGGGTGCAGTGTATTTAAAAAGTTGGGCATGTACTTCTAAGTTTTACATGTCCGCGAAGGGAAAAACTCTTAATTTGGGGCATATTATCAAGTACAGCGTTAAAATTATCGCTGCTCTAGTGACAGAAAACTGCCGCTAAAGGGGCGATAATGGGCTTGATAATATGCCAGTGAGAATTCCAATAGAAGTCCATGTTGACACCAGAACATGGGCTTCTATTGGAATTCTCAATAGCATATTATCAAGCCCATTATCGCCCATTATCGCCGCTTTAGCGGCGGTTTTCTGCCGCTAAAGCGGCGATAGTTTTAACGCCGTTTCTTGATAATATGCCCCTTTGTTTTTTACTACTTCAAGGCCTACCTCTCCCGTAGGATAACATTGGAGTTACCTTATTACACTTTTTGAGTGTTATTTCCAAATGGGAAGAGGTAGCCAGTTCATGTTTGGTGTCTCTGCAATACCAGTTTAAATATGGTGAAGTTAGATTTTAAATTGTAATTCTGAAAATGCCACTTTTAGGATGTTCCCCAGTTGTTTCAGTATAAAGGGCCCTACCTTGCTACACTCCCAGGGCATAACCTCCCTTTTTGTACAACTTTTAGAAAGTTGTCATTTACGTGCCTTAGCAAACACAAGGAGATGATGGACTGAGCGCGGAAACTTTTCAGACACTCACCCCCAGTCACAGATCTGGGTTGAATCCATCATCGTTCTTTAGCTCACTTCGCCACCCCAGTTCAGACATAGCTATATGCAAATCAGCATTGACCCTGTGCCTCATGGGAACAGTCCTGCCCGAACTGCCAAGCCATGTCTTCCCTGGACCGGAAACAAGCATCCTGGGACCGGTTTTGTGCTAACAGCCCTCAGCAGCCAACCTAGCTTGAATCCAGTGGCAAAGTGAGCATCTCCTTGTGTTTGATTTACTTGCCTTAGCCATTTGGTGTCTGCAGTCTGTCTCTGGGTCACATTATTGGGAGTGGGGGAAAGTTGGGCTTTGTGTATTCCTAGACAGCCTCACACAATAGGGAGCATAGGTGTGACTGGATGGGCATCACTGGTAGGATGAGTGAGAGGAGCTTGGCATAGCCCCACTTACACTTGAGTAGGCTGTGTCCTGCCTCCACACAAAGGGGAGACCTTTGCTACTCGATCGAGAGTGCAAACAGAGCTGATTTTTCTCCTCATCATCCAAGTGCCATGCATATAAGTTCGGACTTGCTCAATGGGGAAACTACATACCCACGGCATTAACATTCTACACAGAAGAACAATGACATGACGATTACTCTGTCTGGCTAATTTAAATATCTCCACGAGAACAACACAAATGGAATGGGTCACGATCTGAAGAAACGTATTGTATGAAATTTTTAAGCTCCTATGAAGGAGGATCATAAATCTAGAGCACTGTAGACACCAAGAGAACTCGTTCCGTGCACATTAACAGGAGTACAGCTCATACTTAATCCGAAGGTTATTACCGTCCTGATGAGACCCTCACAATTCAAGTAGGGTTGAATCGTCGTCAACAACACATCTAACAACGAAAGCACTAGAGAAAAGTCTGGCTGATCTTTAGTCAATGTCACATACAATTTATATGTCTGGTTATAGTCACTTCACTTCGGCTTCATATATCAATCACATGTATAGAGTTAAAAATATTTTTGCTATATATCTTTTTTTCTTCTGTTATATTAATCAAATGAAGGATTAAATATACAAGTCAGTTTGGCTGAGTTGAGTTTAATGAAATACAATTGGGCAGCTTAACTTAATTTTTTTTGTTGGAATTACTTTGTGCAGGTAATCACTGCCCTATTGTTATCTCTTGTTTCTTTTCCTGACTAGACCAACACAGAACTTTTTTGGTGATAAAATGAAATTGTTTTTTAAGTAAGTTCCATGTGAATGCTTGTTTTAAGCTATAGCCTAATACCCAGTTCGCATGGACATATGGGTTGCTCTGGTTTTTTTAAAATATCCACACAAAGAGCGGCATACCTCCTATAGTTTCTGGAGCCAGGGCCAGGAAGGCAGGGCATCTGTGCATTTCAAAGGCATTTCTCTAGAAGCTTCCCCACACTTCAAAGGCACAACTGTGTGTAAATACTGGACCTCAGACACCAACTCTTCAGTACACTTCTCGATCTGTGAATACTCTGCCAGAAAAAGGACTGTTGTGCTGCTGCCTGGGGAGGGAGAACTAAACTTGCAACCTCATCTTAAACCCAGGACCACAGAGCAACTCCAAAGGCTAGTCTGCCCGCCACCTGATCTGAGACTCAGGGACATAAAAGGATCCCCAAACAGCTCCTGGATCCAACTCCAGCAAGTTACTGACCCCCAAGTGGTACCCCCCAGGTCCTGGTCCCCTGGTGTGACTCAGCAAGCTTAAATCAAGCTTTTGGGCTCTTGGCAAACAGGATTGTTCACACTGAGACTGCACCGCTTGCACTAAAAATCAGCAGGAAGTGCTGCCAACCCATTTCTATGCACTGCTGCATCGAAGGCTCGCGGGGGTGACTACCAATGTGAAGCTCCAGCCCGCCTGTCCGCGATACCTGGCCTGCTCTTCGCGCCATGCTGAAAGCCTCCTACGACACTCTCCTTGCTCCTCGGAGCCTTCTCCAACACAAACGGGACTATTGACATCAAACTTGAGAAGGTAAAACTTCAAATGGATTCATCTGGGGCTGTAGCCGACCATCGCCTCATTCTTTAAAAATTCATAACTCTGGTCCTTCTGATTGGATTTTGTTGGTTTGGTCTTGTTTTATTTATTAAATTAAGCTCTATTTTCTAACCTGGTGTGGGATTCTTTGTGTGTGGTGTTTTCACTGTGTTACTATCTGAAGTGCTGCACACATACTTTACACATTGCCTCTGAGTTAAGCCTGATTGCTCTGTGCAAAGCTACGAGGGGGTTGAGCGCAGATTAATTTGAAGTTTGCTTGTGCCTTTACCTGACAAGGATTATGGTTTCTGTTTGACCATGGCTCACACACCAGTCAATCATTAACCCAGGGACTGATTCACAAAGGGCCTCCGCACTTGTGGCAGAGGCCCCTCAGTCATGAGGGAGTCTCTACACTTGGGGCGGCATTTCCACAATGAGAATTCTCATTGTTGAGATGCCGCCTGAGTGCAGAGACTTCCCCACGAGTGCAGGGCCCCTTAGTGAATCAGGTTCCCAATTTTTCACATTCTTCAGCTGGGTTTTCTTCTGGAAATCTGGCAGAGCTTTGTGTTCTTCAATTTGCAGCATTTTGGTACCAAGTTAAGCTTGTTTTGTGCTTTTTTATAGTGCTGTGTTAATTATATACATATTTTAACAACGGTTCTCCATTATCCAAAGAACTGTCCCAGACTCTTTTCCAGAACTGTAAAGGTGATTTATTCCAGGCAACGGCTCTCCATCCGATGTGCTTTGGCCGAAGCCTTTCTCTCGGTTAGAGTGGTGCATTCAAGACCCACTGCAAGTACAAGATTGTGAAAACAAACATAATGAAAGGACACACCTTGAACATGGAGCAGATTAGTATATAACAACTGCAGCCATTTTGTAATGTATTTCCTTATGAACATTTGTATAAACCAATTCAGTGTTATTCAAATGGTTTTTGATCCTTATTGGAATATAAATATCAACAAGTTTCAAAAATGCCTTCTACTGTTACCATTTTCACATGCTGTATATTGGCATGAAACTGATAGATATGGTATCCTAGGTTACAATGTTACCATATATATATATATATATACATACATGTTTTTGTTGTGATATTAATATAAATGAATTCCTGCTCAAATTGTAAATCATTGGTTCTATTCAATTCATGATTAATCCAGGCCAAGCCTATTTTTTAATACATTTTGTCCAACAGAACAATATTTTTAAATTCACAATGCATGCTAAATGTACTAAGAGTGATTGGACAAAAATCATACATGTCATTTTAAACAGTGCCCTGCATCTCAAATTCACTATGTATGAATTGTGGTGAGTTATAGGCCATCCATATACATAATGCAAAAAAATATAAACATTCATGTGCTTAGTTGTGGAAAGATCAGCTCCATGATGTGAAGTCACCCTGGTACTCCTGAATAAAAACAAATAAAACCATTAAAATCAAGGTACAATATTTCCATCACTCCAAGAGCCTAAAAGAGATACAGCAAACAATATATTCCAGGAAACTGGTTAACATTCTCTGAAATACATAGCCCTTTCTTCATCTGAGTCCAGCCCCAAAGGATGAATCCACTCCAGTAAGTTACTTAACTTCCACCCAAATCAACAGCCATTTCTTCATCTGAGTTTACCCCATTAGGAATAGGGGTACATTTTGACTCCAATCTGCTCAATTCACTTACTCTATTACCAGGGCCACTGGAATTATGCGGGCTTGGAGGACCAAATTATGCGTCAGGGTTGAGTAAACTACGCAGCAAGAAAAAGCAAATGATGCACCGTAATGCTGCTCATTTTATGATAGTATTACATCATTGTTTTATCATGTTTACGCTTGAAACACTGTCTTTGCATTGATTGCACCTCATTAGCAGGTTAACATTCAAATATAGTAATAAGCTACAGAAAGATGTCCAGTAAAGCTTTGAAAATAGTCTACCACTGCGCGGCAACACATGTTGCTGCACTATTAGTAACTTTTGAACCTTTTGAGCAAGAAACAATTTTTTTTTTGCTAAACTCTGCTGATTATGCAACAAGTAGTGGATTATGTGGCAAGTGCATCAAATCTGTAATTATGTGAAAAATGGCACAGCCACACAATCACGTATTTCCAGTGGCCCTGTCTATTACCCCCACTGATATTAGACTCTATCTGTCACAACGTATTATAATAACTCACTATTCTGATAGTGTTTCTCAACAAAATGCCTGACCACAGGGTATTGTTGTGTTGGGTTGCCCTTGCTCCAGAACATGTATTTGGCCATGTGGATGGCACTGCCAATATATAACTTAGCACATGGACATAAAACACAATATACATAGCAATCTGAGTTACAGGCCAGAAATTTCCTGATCAAAGTTCCCCGTTTGTATTAGGAATTATAAATTTCGAAACATTTGTACTTTCTTTTGCTTGCTTTACACTTTTCACAACAGAAGAATCTACCTCCCTTAGTTATACGGCCTCCCTTGCTAGTATCTTCGACAACTTTCGGCTTAAGCTGTCTTTCAAGAATCTATTTCTTTTATAGGTAATCCTAGGATGGTTTCCTTTGTACTTGGCCAAAATGTTATCTGTGTTAAGTACATGTCAGTGCTTATGAAAAATACTCTTGACCTGTGCAGATCTATTGGAAAGTCATAATAAAGCTCAAGGTACTTGCCTCACTTTCTTTAGGTATTTTATTGGATTACAATAGATCATGTCTCAGGGTAATCTATGCTTTTTCCTTGTCTTATTGATAGTTCTTTGACTGTATCCCCTTTCCTTGAAATATTGAGTCATAATTTTACAGGTACACAAAGGGAGTCACTGTTCCTTGTGGAGGATGAAAGAGGAAGAATCTTTTTTTCGTGTCCTACTCTATCTGTGGGGGACAGTGTGTCCTCATCATAATGCCCTCGCACACCCCCAAAGGATGTCATGCTTCATCATTCGGGCTGTGCTCCTCGTCGGGCCGGCGCTTCAATGCCCTACGGGTCCCCCGAAGGGTCACTTTATCGGAGATCTTTTGATGAGAAGCCGTTTGGGGCACTTGGGTGTAAGTGACAGTGAAGTCTAAAGTGGTGTGTTAACAAATGACTGGAGGGAGAGTGGGTACTATTTATTAAGGTGATCCCTCTGTCATTGTTAAAACAAAGTGTGTAGTGCTGCTCTAGGGGATATTATGTCCCTCTGTAGCTGAGTATATGTCCCTAATGGACATATATAACGGTCAACATGTTTCGCGCTGTATGTGGCCTCAGAAGGAGATCCAAAGCGCTTTTTCAGGACCAAAGGACGGTCAATTTTAGTATTAGTGGCAGCCTGAACTAACCAGCACCACCAAGTTTGTAGAAGGGAGTAGCGTTTCTGAAAGAGAGAAAGTGTAGGACAAAAGTATAGTATGGTTAATATCATGTCATGATAGGTTGTCCGGTTCATCTATTGGAGGGCCTGGTGTGCATTACCCTTAGCGTGAGTATTATCGCTATAGGTTGGCATAAGTGCATGTATAATAACACTGATGTGAATAATTAAAATTATTTTTCTCAGCATAGTGACAGACATAAATAGGTATAAGATCAATGATTAGATTTTGCCAGTGTAGTTCTATATCCATACGTTTAGCCTGTCGTTCATACAGTACCCATTAGGTAAAGTACCCAGGTTGATGTGACTTTATAAAAAGGCTCATTCATAAGGTAAGTATATGAACCATAGCTGTCTAGGTAGATAATACCGCAAAGTAGGCCCCACTATTGATGGCAAACCTCTAGACACTGTTGTCTTGTTTTTTTACAAAATACATCATGTTTCTCCCCCTTAATATTAGAGTCAGGTCCTCATGAGATCAGTGAGGGCACTCGGGAACTGTGAAATGAGAGAAGGCAAAGAAAATAGTGTTAAAAGGTTTCATTGTATCCCACTGTTGTTGTCAATAAAGTTTGTTGTTCAGAAACAAAACTGCATTGTTTTGAAGACTAAGAAAAATTCAATAGCTGTTATACAGAGTCCAGGGACGATCCCCGCATACTGGAGGGATTTGGTTTGTACAGTTAGGGGGAGTTGACAGTGCATGGAGTTGTCACATTTCGTTCTGATTTAATGGTTTTGGAGGCCTGTGGGGAACGGCACAGTGCTCTGCGTAGACATATGTGGCTTCATAGTGCCCCACTTATCAGGTCATAAAGGTTCTAAGTGGTTCAGTGAACTATGCATAAAACCAGACCTCACTCACATTTTAGCAAGTTTGACACAAAAAAGACAGCATAGGACATATGTGTGTTTTGTGTTTTGTGTGTCTCTATAGTTTACACATCATTATGGTAACTTTGTCTTTTTATAGAGTTACATCAACCTGGGTACTTTACCTAGGGGTACTGTATGAACGACAGACTAATTGATCTTATACCTATTTATGTATGTCTGTCACTATGCAGAGAAAAATCATTTTAATTATTCACATCACTGTGATACATGCACTTATGCCAACCTATAGCGATAATACTCACGCTAAGGGTGATGCGCACCAGGCCCTCCAATGGATGACCCGGACAAGCTTT
Source organism: Triturus cristatus (assembly GCF_964204655.1). Classification (NCBI taxonomy): domain Eukaryota; kingdom Metazoa; phylum Chordata; class Amphibia; order Caudata; family Salamandridae; genus Triturus; species Triturus cristatus. Next base: position 700,340,086 of record NC_140582.1, on the reverse strand, counting down.
CATGACAAGATATTAACCATACTATACTTTTGGCCTACACTTTCTCTCTTTTCATAAACGCTACTCCCTTCTACAAACTTGGTGGCACTGGTTAGTTCAGGCTGCCACTGATACTAAAATTGATCTTCCTTTGGTCCTGAAGAAGCGCTTTGGATCTCCTTCTGAGGCCACATACAGCACGAAACATGTTGACTGTTATATATGTACATTAGGGACATATACCCAGCTACAAAGGGACATAACACCACTCTAGACTTTACTGCCACTTACACCGACACACCCAAACAGCTTCTCATCATAAGATCTCCGATAAACAGACCCTTCAGGGGACCGTAGGGCATTGCAGCGCCGGACCGACAAGGAGCAAAGCCCGAATGATGAAGCATGTGTGAGGGCATTATGATGAGGACACACTGTCCCCCACAGATAGAGAAGCACACAAAAAAATGTTTCTTCCTCTTTCATCCTCTACAAGGAACAGTGACTCCCTTTGTGTACTAGATACTTTTCGGGAGCAAGGGTCACTGGACCTAATAATCAGCTCCTAGTGTCCCCCGATCTATAAATAGGGTCATAATTTTACAATCAGCTGCAAAAGCTTCTGTTGTACTACAATTTCTTCTTGCTCTCAAAAAATCTTCTTATGGGATAATATAAATTAGATTAGTTGGGTGAGCACTCCTTGCATAAAAAAAGGCTACTCTCTGCCGTATCCTTGCAGAATAACCTGGTCACTAATTTATCATTGTGCACCATAATGTGCAAATCCTGAAGGTCAATGGTTTCTGGTGATGTTACCAGAGAACCTGAAGTTCCACTCATTTTCATTTAGACAACCAATGAATGCGTTTGCAGAGTCCTCACTTCCCTTCCATATTACAAATATGTTATCAATATATCTTATCAAGAGCACCACCTGTTTATCAAAACCCAGGATGTTACTAGCCCCCATGCCCCCACATCCCACGCCCCCTCGAGTTGGGGACTTGAAGGGGTCTTGAATAAGAGGTGTTGCAGGGATTCTGCTGAGGAAGAGAACAATGCTTGAGACCATAGACCATCGGCATGTAGGGAATGAGACACCAAACCACCTCAGTACTTATGAGCCCAAGTCACAACACTCTCGACCCTCTCAGTGATCACTCTCTCACTCGTACTCGTCCACAATAAGATAAACAAAAGACACTTAGGACGTTTAGAATATTTATTTAAACTTTTGTGTCCTAAAATACAGTATTCATGTCACAATTAGAAAACAAATTAATCCTAAAAATACTTTAAGCATGGTCAATAAACCATATACCATGAAAAGTCCAATCATGTTATAAGACAGAATATCCTAAACCCCTCCCCCTCTTGGCTGAAGCTGAATGATGATATTTCAAATATCTTTAGGATTAGAAGCAGACTCTAATCCTATACTCTTAGCATGCATAGACGGTGTTCTACATATCAGCTGATGTAGCAGTCTTGCCCCAGAACCTTCGCTTCGTATGTTTGCTTAAACTCTTGTGCTCAGTTTTATAACAAGATGTGTACTCACAAATAGAAGCTGTGTTCTTGTGTTGTTACTAGGTGCTAGTGTCGGACCAGAGAGAATATCAAGGGGCATTGTTGCTTGACCTTGTCTGTGGCGTTCAGACTAAATCCCAGGAAATTAACAGAACATGAAACCATATGCAGGTTCCGTGTGAAAGTAAAGTACAATGTGGCACAAAACCAAGCGTGTTTATATAGTAACATGTGGAGAATAAAATGTGGCTTACAACATGCACAATTAGACTAACATAGGAAAAAATATAATGGGCCATACTGGAAACACATGACAGCGGCAGCCGGCGGTCTTGCAGCTCACAGCCAGGGTAAACAGGGTGGAGACAACCCAAACTGCCGTGAGCCTTGTTCATGGATTCCTTCCCATTTGTGACCCCCTGAGGAGAGGACAATAGTAAGTTGTCCCAGTAAAATTACATTCAACAATACAAATAAAGTAAGCAAAAGTAAACAAACTTAAGGAGAACCTTGTATAGTTGGACAGTGTTATTTAATCACACTGAACATCAGAATAGTTGCAGAGACTTTTTTTGTACAAAACTAACAAGAGTGCCCAAAGAAAATAGGGAGAAGGAGTTAGGAAAAGTCGGTGATTTGAGTGAGGTAACGGGGGGGTGTGAAGCCAGAATATTGTGCAAATCACTTGTCTTAATATACATTGAATAATGGCGCATCATTTTGCCATCAACTTCACAATTCAGTTGTTCATATATTATATAGCCATGTCTACAAAAAGAAACATAAATCATAGTGACACAATTACTGTCGATTATACTGGCAAAATACAAAGTGTCGATGTTTCGACCCCAAAGAACTGGGGTAGGTTCTTGAAATGCTTACAAAGTGGGGTCTTCCTCAGGACAATGGAGAGGGGGGAGAGGGGCACCATAAACAACCCCACAACAGGGGCTGGTGGAAAAGTGTCGGCCTTGTGGGCTCCAGACACATGAGAGTGGAAAACAGCACTTAAAAGCGAATCACTATGATTGTGTCCCTTCCAAAATATTCTCTCAAACGAGAGCCAGAATAATTAGTTCGATCATTTGAGCATTAATCTGTCAGTTTCATGAATTACTAGGGATGCCTGTTCCAGCAAAAATGCTGTCTCCGGGATGTCGTGAGACCGGCAGTGCAGAATCGCTACTTGCGGGAAACGCTCCGTGTACTCGAAGGGAGAGAAGCACTGATAAGGGGAAAATGGAACACTCTCCATCAGTAAAGCAGGGGGAGAGGCAGCAGTAGTGGGCACAGTGGTTTAGTTTCCAATGTACTTGCTTGAGCTATCGGCTGCGGAAGCGACCCTACTAGGATCGGGTGTAGCTTGCCGTCCAGGTGAGCTCCCCCCCGCACTCTGGAATGCATCTTTCCCGTAAACCTGCTTTAAAAACCTGATTTCAAATCATAGGACACCAGATTTTGCCGTTCTTCCCTAGTGCCATCAAGTGCTCCCTGGCCCGCTTAGCTCACTACATGATCAGCTGCTGAAAACTACCCAAGAAGCACCAAAGTAGCATCCAGCAATTTTGAGTCACAAGTGGATACAGACTTGCTTGTGTGGCACTGTGTTCTCTCCCGAAGAACGCTGAGTGAACAGCGAGGAAGAAGATAAGTAGAAAGAGAAATGTGCATTATGCGAGGCTCGCCGTCAACACCAACCAGTACAGCCAGTACAGACAGATAGTAAAGAGAAACCCCTAATAGAACTCATGGAAAACACACCTCACTCCCATAGGGGAATGGCAAGAGTGGCCCTGCAACAACTGCCTTTGACTGCAATAGGCATACATCAACATCAAGATACCTCTGTAGTAAGCCTGAGTACTTTTTGCAATCAAGAACAATCATCCAATCAAGGTCTAATCCCTGTGTCAAGCACAATAACATCTTCCCCTAGAGATAATCCCCATTTTAAGTCCTATTGGTCTGACTGCAATCCAGATGACCAGTAACTGCCAGGAAACATATAAAGAACATATAATAAGTAGCACAAAAGACATACCCCAACACACATCACCACCAGAAATGGTAAAACAAGTTGCAAGTGATTCAATAGAGGTAGAGGTAGCCAGACGCGGTCCATGCAGGTAACAGCGGTGAGGCGGTGGGGCCGTGTAAGGGGGGGATTTTGATTGAGGATGCCGAGGGAAAATTAAATAAATAACTAATTTTTCCTATGGATCGGTCCACGAAATACCCCCTTACACGGCCCCACTGCCCACGGCTGTTACCTGCACGGACTGTGGCTGGAGTTAGCTAAGGGACACACCCCAAAACACTAGGCACTGAGGCCAGATATGGATACACAGCCAAACAAAGCAAAAACGGTAGAAAAAAGCCAACCCCCCCACTCCAAGGCCATGGTACAGGAACTTCAAGGAATAGCCAGGCCAGCCTGTTCAACAAATCATCATAATCAAGTAAAAATGCATATACAGAACCGTTTAATAAAAGTACATCATTACAAATTACTCCAGTGATAGAGAGCATCAGATTCCAGTAGAGCATCACCAGCCCAGAGAGCAAACAAAACATGAACAGTCTACAAGTCAGGTCTTGTTAACCAGGTCTGTGGTAAATCATGTACCAAGTGCACCAATAATAAGCGTGAAAGTGTAAACGCAGAAGTTACAAATAAAGAAGTAACCCCAGACAGAATATCAGTGATAGAGAGCAATTCACTTTTCATGGAGCATCACCAACCTTGTGTACAACCATCAAAGGCCCAAGACATATCTAATCCCATTGAGGCCAATGAAGAGGCCCAAACAAATTTACAGGAGATTGATCAGGGGAAAGTAACTTAGGGGCAAATACAGGAACAATAACAGGAACTGTCAGCTGTAAATGTGCAGGACTAAAATTGTCAAAGGAAATCAGAACATTTGAAGACATTTGTTCACTACACATAACGGCAATACAATTTCTACCACACCCATATCAAAACAATTGTGAAGTAACTTTAGCTACAACGGCCACACGATAGATTGCTAGCCAAGTGTTTAATCATCTCAAGCATTTCTAGCAATAGGGGATCGAAATACATAGGCTCGAGACAGTTATCTGGGGCCACTGCCCCCAGTTAAGACCACCATCTCAAATTTAAATTTAAATTCAAAGGAAAAACTCCAAATAACAGACACGTAACCGTAAGGGGAGACCTGGGACCCAAATTCCAACCTACTAATATCCAAAGTGTAATGATCGTAAAAGCAACACATAGAGATCAACAACAAAAGGAGCAAACACCAGCTATAGGTGAGAAAACACAAGAATGGTTGTAGCCCCCTAAAGCATTAGATCCTGCCTGGCCATGATGTCCATAGCAAAGCTTCATCAATATATGCTCATGGAATGTACATGGTTACGATACGATGCACTATGACAGCGATGAAATGGATTTCCTTCGGAAGTTTGATATTGTTTAATTACAAGAAAATTGAATCTCAACCCAACCCCTGTAAAAGACTACACGGAACATCATATGCCAGCAGTAAGGACGTCCCATTATGGTCATCCTAAATGTATTTTTTCCAGCTTATTTCAACAAAATATCGCCTGAAACAAGAAATATCGATTCAGGAGTAGAGTGGTTGCAAGCAATGAAAATAATCAAAAAAGGGTAAAAAGCACTACTCCTTTTAAATGTCTCCCTACACCCAAGTAAATCTAGGAAAACTAAGAAGAGCACCACCTTTGTAAATTTGATAAAAACATTGCAAAATGTACAGTTGAGCACACACGTTATAGTCACAGGGGACTTTAATTCCAAATGTTTACAAAAGCCTGGCAGTGCCTCATCTACAGTCAGAAAAAAACTAAAAATCATGCAAATCAAGTTTCATATTCAAACTCGTGACAGAATCTGGAAGCACAAAATTTAAAAAGTCTAAATGGAGTGGTAAAGGGAGATAAGCCTGCATCTTAACCTGTGCAACTGGCAGGATGTGCTCAATCATAGACTATACATTCACCAGCAGAGACTCCTTTCATTGATCAAATCTTTTCAAATCTGCCCTGATCTTAAAGTGTCCACTTTCTGCAAACATTACAGATACAGCTAACTCCATTAAAACTGGCTTAAACAAAAAGAATAGGATCACTGCCAGAAGGTTACAATAGAAAACAACTAAAATGGCATAGTGAAGATTGTGAGCAAATAATGACAATGGTACACACTCAAGTTGAAAATGTAAAGGGGCTGGGTTCGGATGCAGAGCTTTATAACTGGCTAGACCTAACAAGGAAGCTACTCGTTAAATTTCGGACTAAACAAGCAAATCATCCCAGGGTAGCAGGGGTCACATAATGGGTGGACGTGAAGGGGAGAGCTGGTAAAGGATGGAACTGCAAGACTTGAAAAAGGAAATAGCTAAGGAAGTGAGACCAATCTCATTGAAGGCTAAGCAAGGACATAAGAGGGCTCAATCTGACCTTCGTCAGAAGAGGGCCTTATACAAAATTGAATGTGGGAATGCAAAAAAGCCAAAGCAAGAGGATACATGGGAAAAGTTATTACAGTCGGGCAAGTGTAGCTCACTGGTTAGAGGAGGCATACCCTGAAGCAGAGATCAGACCCGGGACCTGGGTTCGATTCCCGACGCGGCAGGGTCCAGAGCCCAATTGTCCACAGACTCGATAATTCTCGCTTCGGTGCCCACTCTAAGCACGAGTTCACACTATGCAGCTCTGGGCAACAAGCCTGCTTAATCTCCACAACGGCCCCCCGCGGCGGGATGCCTGGCTTTCACCTTGGGGATGCCCAGTACGGGTTATCTTACAGGGAAAAACCAGGACGGGTTCCCAATGCAAGCGCCAAGATGCCCGTAGGGTGATAGCTGCGCTCTATAAGTACATCAATCAATCAAGTAAAACAACAGCAGAGAATCCCGGGGGCTGATAAATAGACTCCACCGGACGCAGTCTCCAGACTGTCATTTTAATGCTGGGATCTCAGAGAAAGACTGGAAGTTGTATAGTCACAATATGTACACACCACCCACCACAGATCCAGGGGGAGAAGACAAACATACTGATCTAAATAGGGACGTGGAGAGCAGCACTCAGTAGGATAAAGACGGCATGGCAAACTATAGAAAGGTCGCCGACCACTAGAAGCACAGGTGACACCATTTAAAACAGAGTGATTGATGACAAAGGGTTGGAAAAAATACTGAAGAAGCTGAAAGCAAATGGGGTGCCAGGCCCAAATGAACCCCCATATGCTCTCTTCAAATATAATATAGAGTTCGGGGACAAATATTTAACTCAATTGTACATTCTGGTTTACAGTACAATAAGCATCTTTCAACCCATATATAAAAGAAGTAGCCAACTTTCACATTTGAACTATAGGCTAATTGCACTGACCGATGTTAAAGCTAAATGATATACCTCATGTCTACTTAAAGATCTTCAAGCTTGGGCTGACGAGAAGAACGCATTCCAAAAAATCAAACAACAGAGAAAATCGGGTACCTACTATGTGCAGATGACATAGTCATGCTAAGTCAGACACCTATTGGGCTTCAAATGATGCATTGGTCAAATATATAGAACAGAAAGGGTTAGAGATGAATTTAAACTAAATAAAAATAGTTCGCCTATTAGACAAGAAATTAAATCTTTCTCATGGAGAGCAAAGGATAAAAGCATGGAAGTACCAACTGCATATAAAAATCTAGGGATTTATGTGAAACACCAGTTCTCTTTTAAAAAACACCTAACTTTCCTACATACCAAGCCACAGACAATAATCTATGCATTTAAGTTGTTACAAAAAGATCCAAATTACTCGTCGCATAACCATCTTCTAAAAGTGATGGATGTCAAGCGTTTACCCGCCTTGGCATATGGAACTGAAACCATGCATGCCAATGAAGTAACAGTTGTGAATGCAATACAAACAAAAGTGTACAAAACCATCTTTTCCTTGCCCAAGCACAGCTAGAATTTGGGCTAAAAACCAACGAATGCAAAATTGGAATACTTTTATCAAACTCTGTTGGTCCTTTTATGCAGCAGTGTGCAGGTCGTTGAATAATCTGTTGTGGTCAGAGATATGAGTGACAATAATTAATTGTGGGATACCGATCATAGCTGGCAATAGAAGGCCTTGGAGTCCGTGAAGCACAGTCGGTGCCAATGGGAAAGAGTGCCTTCGCCAGGATAAGTAACGCGGCGACAAAACCGAAGTCATTATTAATGGATAAATCTGCATTTGCAAAAAAAGACATACTTGGACAGTTATAAATACTTTCCCGATTCTTGAGTCCCAAGTTTATCTGACAGCTCACTTTCCCTCGAAACTAAAACATCACTTTATGATGTATAGCTTGAGACAATTAGTTAGAAAGGATTTGATACCTTTGTGGAAAAACCGCTCTATCGCTCCCATTTGCAGCCTTTGCGAATGTAAGCAAGAATCAATAACCCTACATTCTGCACCTGCCCAGTCTTGCAGGAACAAAGATGAATACTGCTTTGGCCACCACTCTAACAACTGCAAATTCTGACCTGTAGATTGTCAGTTGTTGCCTGGCTGAACAGAACCTAAATCCCCTTTGTTTGCCTGGGTACGAAATTCCTGAGCAGGTGAAGATCTTCCTAGGAGAGGCATAGCTAAAGATCCCTGAAAGAGGAAATGAACTTAAGAGGAGAGACAATGACCCAGTGAAACCAGTTGTTGTTCTGGCTTAACATGCAGGGACATATTTATAATGAAGTGGCGGAGCGCGGCGTTAGCCTCCTTGGCTTTTTGTATCACCTCCAATATTTTGGTTCTATGCTTGAGATCATATTTTACTAAGATCCTCGCCATAGTGATAGAGCAGTTCCTGGAATTGTCCGCCCACTCTTCCAACATTTCCGGCTCAGGATCCTCATATGTAAGTATTGTAAAAGTCCTCTCAACCCTCTGGGAAACCTACCAACATCAATGTATTTATGTAAAGATTCTGCCTCCCGCCATTTGGCCAGCTCCTTTTCATGTAGCCTTTCCAATCTTTCATATTGTATCTGTTTACTTGCAGACTCCTGACCCTGGTTGGTAAGATTTGCTGTATCCATGGTATGGGAACAAATCATTTAGTTGCTGTCTCCTTCCTCTTCGCCTTTATGATGGAAGCTATGTTAATCTTCACCTTTGGCAGTTAATTGCATTCACCTTTGCCGATCAATACAAAAGAAGCCATCAAAAACCAGATAAACATTGGTGTCCATAAATTACCTGTCGGCTTCATCTGCCAGATAATCCTCAAATCCAAAATCTGCAGTTAGTTATCATAACTGCTTTGAGCACAGAGAGCGCACTCACTGCTTTATGGGTAGTACAGTGTCCGTGTCTTCCGACTCAGACACGGTCCTTATCCCAGTGGGTGTGCATAATGAGGAATGTACCTCATGTGAGCATTTTGGCAGGCCCTTCAACTCAAATGCGGTGGCTATACCAGCGGTGAGCACACAATGAAAGCTGTGCCTCGTTAGTGTCATCAGGCGTTCTGGTGGGCTCAGGAGGAGCATACGAATCACAAAAACCAAGAAGAAAGTCCCAATATTCTCCAGCCCCCTCATTGCAAATGGTGTCGTAAGGGGCTGGAGGATTTTAGGACTTTCTTGCTTTTTGTGATATATATATATATCACAATATGTATATAAATGTATGCGAAAGGATGGACCTCGGTCGGAACGCATTACATTAGCTGTCCATTGGAATAAAAACATTGTGGTTTGAAACTGCCTCGTGTGCTGAGTCGGAGCCTGTTCATTACTCCATGAACAGATTATTGATAGGATAGATAGATAGATAGACAGACGGACGGACGGACGGACGGACGGACGGACGGACGGACGGACGGACGGACGGACGGACGGACGGACGGACAGACAGACAGACAGACAGACAGACGGACGGACGGACGGACGGACGGACGGACGGACGGACGGACGGACGGACGGACGGACGGACGGACGGACAGACGGACGGACGGACGGACAGACAGACAGACATTTTAGTGTATTTCTAAAATCATATTTTTAGGTGCCTACATTTGGTATAGGCTTTCTAAAATTACCAATTATTTTAATGTATTGTAAACTATTTTTAGGTGATATTAGAGTTCATGTGGTTTGCTTTAAAATTAATTCCTTTTTCTAGAATATAGGTATATCACAATTTATTTTAATGTTATTTTTTGTGATTTTATCTTGCTGTAGATTTTATTAAAAATACATTTATACTATTGTTTTTTTAGGCCATTGTTGTTAATATTTTTGGTTTCAATATTTTATTTATTTTGTATGTATTGAATGAGTTAACAATGTTTTATCTATGCTATGATCGATATTACTTATTTTTATATTTTTGAGAGGGATATTTTTGTTATCGATATTTGTGTTTTTCTTAGTTATGTATGGGATGTTGATCGTTTGATAACTGATCTCATTTTTCTGATGTAAATCAATAGTGTGTTCATCAATATAATGCCATATGACCACCTGGTAATTACTGGATGAGATAAAGTCTACACAACTCGCCATTCCGATTCCTCTGCAAACAGGAGTTTGTATAATGGTCAGAATTTCCTGACCCAGACATAATCAGAACCTACGTGTGATACGTGGGCCACCAGGCGTGGAAATCAAGGTTCACTGTAGCCCTTCGCTCTGAGCCCTAGCCCTGCCATAATGGTGGTAATTTGTGGAATATTTTGAGCATCCATGGCATGATGGTTCTCACAATGGATATTGTACTGGCTCTGGCATAAAGGTAATTGATAACTCCTCAATGTTGAGAGCATTCACAGGAAAAAACTACCCACATTTTAAAAAATATTGGCCCGGAATAATGGCAGTAATTCTTGACATAGTGTGGTCATCCATAGGTTGCTGGTGTCCATCTCTTGTATTGTGCTAGCTGTGGCATAATGGTGACAACTCATGACATTGTTTGGGCCTCCATGGTAAAATAATACCCACAATAAGAAATAATGTTGCCCTGACATAATGTTTGTAATTTAGAATATATCTTTAGTATTCTTGGCATATGATATCTACCACTATGAAAATGTTGGCTTTAGCATATTGGCATATTGGGTACATACATGGTATTATGATGCCCACCTTTGGAAAAATACTTGCTCTCATGTAAGAATGATAATTCATGGCATTTTGTGGGCGTCCATCGTGTGAGACGGTGATATAATACTATACAAGGCAGAATCTATCAATGTGTTGTAATAGTACTTGTGAATCCTAGATGAATATGATAATCTACCCTTACTAAAAATTAAACACAGCTATTTTGGGTTAAAATGTTGTTTTTTCATGAAAATGGCCAACTTTTGTTGAGGAGAGCTGGGTATTTTTACCAAAATGAAAATTTCTATTTGATAGCAAAATCTTAATATTTTTAAAAACTGTAAAACTGATGTCTGGGAATGAATTGCATTTAAAAATATATAACATATAAAGTTTATATTGAAGTTATAATCACAGTTGTGGGACCCTATCCTTTTCTGATTGGTGCAACTTTTTATTGTTCGAATCTGTCAGCCTCGGTAACCTGAACATTAGCACACATCTCTAGATCTCCTGTCTACTGCCTTAGATTTTGAGAATTGTTTTTTTTTTTGTTTTTAATCTTTCCTCCTGCCCCTCCCAAAGAGATGATCTTTATTAATACACGTGACAAATGAGCAACATTTTCTTGGATTGGCTTTGATTAAAAAAAGAAAAATGAAAAAATGAAAAAGTGCTGAAAGTAACCATGAATCTTGGTTGGCTATGTCAAGTTGCCTTTTCCCAACTGTCTGTATCCCCTATGGCTTTTAGACATTTTTAGAAAAACTGTGCTGAAAAATTCATCATTTTCCAATGTTTCAAAATATATTCTTGGAGCGGATGAACCAGAAAAGCCCCTGGGGAGGGTTGGTATTGATTGCCACGCCGTGAAAGTGTTGGAATGTATAAAGAGGGTCCTATTTGAACTTTAGTCTCTTAAACATCTTGCATGCTTCATTTTCAAACAAGGCGATATACTTGCCCCAGTCTTATTTAATATGTACTTAACCTATTTGTTAATCCTTTTGCAAAAAGTACATTATTTCATCCCCAGTACTGTTCGATGTGTTAGCTTATGTCGTGATTCATTAGTAATGGATAGAACTCCAATTGAGTTTCAGCAGTTTTAAGACCCTTATTGCATTATAGTGCAATTAATATTTAAAAAATCAATATAAGGAAAACTTAAATGAAGCCACAAAAAGCAGCACGTTTTATTAGTTCTATGGTGAGAGATTTTTTTAACGTTTTGTAAGGTTTAGGATAGATTACACTGTAGTGAAAAGGCTGTGTGGGAGTCCTTCTCTTGTAGAGCAAAAAAATCTGTATATGAAAAACATGTTTAAAATTGTGTTTGCACATTGAAAGCTTCTTGTTCGTGTTCATTAGGGGGAAATAATGCAATTAGTGCTAGACTAACCAAGTTTATATCTCAAGTAACACGATTAATCTCCAAAGATAGCATATTGCGTTGGCTAACGTGATATTTTAGGTTCTGTACATTATAGGTCAGAAAATCGTGTCTTCTTTCATATTTTAGACATTGTATATGGGTTTTTGTGCCGATTTATTTGTCTCTTTTTATGATGCTGATCTTTTGTGTTGATCTCACTCGGGTGCTCTATTTTCTCCAAGATAAAACTGGTTACATTCGGATCCCTTTTCGAAAGAAGTGGCCTCTTCCTGGGCAGGGTTTGGTGGGATGTCTATTCCAGAAGTTTGCAGAGCATCGAAGTGGGGCTCACTCACTCACTCACTCACCTTGTTTCTTACTACACAACAGATGTAGCCAGGGAGACTCACATCTTTTCTGGTAGTAGTGGTGTCTTGTCTTGCTGTGCAGCAGCCTAAGTGGGAATTTCTGTCGCATGATCAGACATGGAGGTGTAATAATGTATAATTATAATGAATTATTATTCCTCTCTCTGCTGCCACTTTGGTGCATCCTAATGTTTAATGGGGTGACTAAATAATATATGGATTACGTTTTAACATTTTTTGGGGGTTTAAAAAGTTAACGTAAAAGTGCGCTGTACGTTTGTGTGGCTCAATGTGCCATTTTTATGGTAATGCTTGATACAAGCATTCGCATGCTCAATGCGTATTAAGGAAACGCTTATTAATTAGGTCAGGCATATATCATTAGCAACTGGGACCCGACACCGAAATGAATCTCTCCATCATGTCTCCGCTGGCGACCAGCCTGTGTGTCCCATGGATGCATGCATTACTTAATGGTGTTCTTCAACACTGTGGCGAGAAAGGGAGAATCCATCAATTCTGTAACTGATTTTGTGGCCCAATTAAGAATCAAACATTATGGGCCTCATGTAGGTAGCCAAATACCGGTCGGTAACGGCCGAATTTCGGTAATTATACCGTTACCGACCGGTATTTTGGCTATTGGTATGTAGGGGGACAATTTTTGGATTCGGAATTTACCGAATCGGTAAAATTACCGAATCGGTAATAATACCGAATCGGTAATGTTACCGAATCGGTAACTTTTCCGATTCGGTAATTTTACCGAATCGGTAAATTCCGAATCCAAAAATGAGATGTAGGGGGAGTGTGTGGGTGTGTTTATGAGTCGGTATTTACCACCAACTAATAGTTGGTGGTAAATAATTAATGGATGTGTATAGGCATTTTTCAGCGCTTAGCAGTGTGCAATGTGGCAGACATACATGCCCTTAGGGCATGTATGTGTGCCACATGTGCACACATGGCCGAATCAGGGGTGCAACAGGGTGTCAATGTGACACCCTGCCACCCTTGCAAGTGTTCCCCCCATTACCGAATCGGTATTTACCGATTCGGTAATGAGGCATACCTTCCCATCAATGGGAAGGTATGCCTCATTACCGAATCGGTAAATACCGATTCGGTAATTACCGAATTGTAACGAATCGGTAAAAAATACCGACTCATTACCTACATACGAGTTACCACTTCTTAAATACCGATTCGGTAACGTTCGGTATTTTAGAAGTGGTAACTGGTATGCTACCTACATGAGGCCCTATGGGTCTAATGAGCCTTATGGAATATTTAGATTTGTGCTTTCTGGACTTTTTTTCTTGTTTTTGATGTAGCACAACCTGAGATGATCGTGTCGTACATGAAGGGGGGAGGATGTGGCATAACAGGCAGAGCTGCCGACTTTGGAACTGGGGGACCAGGTTCCAGTCTCTTGGGCTCAACATCCTGTGATTCTCGGCAAATTATTTAATGTCCCCGTGCCTACCAAAGAATGAATGTAACATAACGTAACTCGTGCTCGTGTAAAGCCTTCGGGTCGAGTTCGCGATATATGAAACTGCAAAAAGAAAAAAAAAACATGTATTTTCAAACCGAGCAAGCCAAAAAAACACACAATGCCAAATTATGCTCTATGAAAATGTGAATAAAAAAAAGAGAGATACCTTGTTTTTCTCCTATGGCAGGGTTTTGGACAGAACGCCCTCTGGATTCCCTTGCATGTCTTTATTGTTTGATCGTATATGAAGGAAGAGCGCGCGCGAGGCTCCCGCGTGGGCTGAAATAAGAGTCCTCTTTAAGCTGAAAGAAGCGGCCGTACTCCCGTGTATCCCAGGGAATAAAAATCCTTAATTATATACTCTGATCACAGATGGTCATTAACAGCTGTAAACCAGCGGCACGCTGTGCAGTGTTTTCTGTGATTTATCATTGTTCATTACTGTTATTATTAGTATATGTACAGGACACGGCTGACCTTCCCCTGCAGCAGGAGGATGCCTCGGTAGCTCCGCTGTCAGGCCGCCTCACCCCGCTCTCTCATCTCGGCTTCTTTTATGCCCACCATTAGAAGTTAGCCCCATGGCTGTAATTACGGAAGAACGTGGAACTGTGGAGAGCGGGAACTGTCTGTGGCGCCCCCTAGCGTGAAAGAGCAGCATGACTGGCAATTAAGGCAAAGTCGTTCTTGAGTGCAGACAATTTCTACAAATCAAGCAGCAGAAAAACGTAGAAACGGCAAAGCGACATCATATGCTAGTGAAATTAAATGCTTTACTTATGGTACGTATTCCCGTGGAGCAGCAGCAGTTTTTTTCCTGCTTGCGTGCTATACGAGAGGCTGCGTCGGTGTTAAGCAGCTTGGCGTCTGTGTCTGCTTGGTTCCTAATGCATCAGCACAGTGCTCCAGGCCCATATATTATTTCACAGCCATCTGGTTAATTTGTGATTGTAATCACCCATGATGTTATACCCTTATTCCCACAGTAATTCCTTTTTACATGGGAGGGCATAATCTCTTTAGCAGCAGACGACAGGCCCGTCTTGCTGAGACACGTACAGTTACTTTACAAAAGCGCGGCTCTGCCTGCCAACTGCTGCTGTGCTTCTCTGATGCACAATGACACGATTGTATATTTAAAAATAAGAAAACAATAATGTTTTAGTGTTCACGTTTTGACGCATGTTTTCTTCATAACTACGAGACTCCTTTAACACCGGAAACTCAGTTGGTGGGAAAAATCCGGAAATTTTTGTGGACCACTGATGATGAGGGCCTAAGTGGAAAGAAATCTGACCCCTCGTAATGAAAACCTTAGAATGATTTTAAACAGCCCTTAAACCTGTGGGCGGCCGGTAGGTGGCCAACAGGTGTCGAATCCGAGAGTTCTTGCACAGAACTGGCGCTGAGATTTAATAGCGCCCCAGGCAAAAAACAGGGAGTGTATGACTGGCGTGCTGCAAGGCCGCTACTCGTCGACCCAGGTAGGCCTCAATTTTACTATTGAAATAACGCACATACACACGTACTGGTATGGTGTTGTGGGCTCTAGTCCCACATGCGGTCCAAGGACTGACACCCACACAGTGATTATGATCCTTCAACTGGCCCCGAGCACGTGCACTCGGGCCTTTTTATTAACAGGCTCACGTCACTCGTGACGCCTGTGAGGGATGCATGTGGGGTGCAAGTGTGCCCACTCCCATAGGGGAGTGGCCACTAACTCTGTGCCTGGCAAGACACTAGAACGTGTCTCGCAGGACACAACATTCCTCCCAAATTTAATAAAAACAAAAACTCCCTAGTCCAATCTGTAGGGAGAAACAACAATGGAATCTACACCACAGGATCCATCAGCTTCTCGGGTCCGGCATCAGGAGGATGGTAGACAGAGACCAGTGACCTTGACTGTGGCATGATGATCTCCGCAGGTATTCATCATTTAACCTGATTGCTTCAGGACAGGAACTCTTGCAGGGAGATGTCATTTGCGCACTTGAACCGTGCCGATGTAAGCATATTATTTAGTCCCACGTAACTTCCGTCCGCTGACCAGGGTGATGGTATGTGGTGTGTAATAATAGTTCATTAACTGGGTGCGTCAAGATCATGGTTGGAGTCCATGGTGAAAGTTCACTGGATTATTTCTGTATAGCCGGAAGTCTCTATGAGGCTGTCTTGCTGTGCCCGGTGACCTGTCGGTTGGGCAATGTCTCTTCCAGCTCTCCCGCCTGGGGAGGCCCTTCTTCGGGCTTGCCACAGGACTGCTGATGGGCTGCGACTGGGGCTGCGTATGTGCCGGCTGGGGGCAACTGCAAACCGCCAAGGAGCCAGTAGCCAGTCTCTCGCTCAAACCTCAAGGGTGTATGGATTTTGAACAGGACATGCTCTCGCTGCCGCAGTTCAGGTGCAGACCAGGTTAGCAGGTAGCCTCTGAGTTTTCTTGTTGGGTCGTTTAGCAATATTGTAGGACTCCATTCCATGTATAGTCGAGATGATGTTGCTAGACGCACGTGATTGAGGACTGGCGTGGTAGCATTGCCAGCCGTGTGGTGAATCGGGACGATGGCGGGTGACGACTTGCCTTGATGGATGCAGGCGTCTAGTCTGGAGTCGATCACCTGAGGCAGGGAGTGGCCAGGTACCTCCATGTTCTCTGGGGAGGCACTTGCATTCATGTACTTGTGCTTCTTGGGTTGTTGGGACTTTGATGAGGGAGGAGTGATGAACACGCTGAGTAACGTACGGCTTGAGACTTGGTTCGCGCAGTCTGTGCGGCTTACTCTCGGACTCCCGCTGTGCGACTGCCAGTTCCTTCTCGGGTTATCATCCTCTTCCCTTGCTGTCGCTGTGTTAGGACTCACTGTTGTTGTAGCTTGGGTTCTCTTCATCGTTCGGCCCTACCACTCACGACTTCCCCTTCCGACCTCACTGATTGTCCGATTCTTGGTGTGGACCCTCCGGTCACACTCCCACGTGTCTTGCTGAGTGCGGTGTCATGCACATGGCACTGATGACGGAGCTGCCATTGGGCCTGGACGACAGGTGGCGATGATTAACTAGGAGAGGAGGTTTCTGGGTGGACGCCGTAGCCACATGATTGCCTCTTCTGGATCTTCTCTTGCACCTCGGGCATTTGCGGTCAGGAGCAGGGATGCCCCTCGACTCCGACTGCCAACACTCAGGCTGGACGGTCTCACTGTGAAGCGATGGGAGCAACGCGGTTTGCGCGTGCTGCGGCTTACGTGTGGTTCTCCCTTGGTGCTGTCGCCAGGGCCTTCGGTCCGCCTTGGTGGCTGTCTGGTGTCTTTGGAGGTGTTCTTGACTTGTGGTGCTACGAGTCCTCTTGCTTCTCCTCCCGTTGTCTTTGACACACCTCCGTTTGTCCAGCTCTTTGGGGTGACACGATCTTCACTCTTCTTCTGCTTCTCCTCCGGGTGCAGTGACATGCACCATGTTCTAACAAGGCCAACGGGCCTATTAGCTTCAATGGTCTCTTGACCATCTAGGCGAGACTTCAGTCGCTCTTCTCAGCTGCATGGCGAGCAGCCGCTCATCGTAGGTGCTCCTTCTTCAGGCAGCTTCTTGACGCCCCTACTCCGGGCGTTCCCTCTCCAGGCTTCGTTGAGGCGATGGAGATTCTTCTTGATGCCTTCAGCATTTCCCCTTCTCTTCGAGGAGGTCTTGCTCTCCTGGGCGACTGCCTATGCAGTCAAACTTCTGGGTGCCTTTGTCGCGTGCCTCGGACTTGGCCCTCTTCTACCCTCTTCTGGGTATTCGTGCTTCTGTGCGTCTGCGTAAGCACTTCTTTGTGCTCTCTCTGGTTGCATCGCTTAGGCGAGATTCTGACTGCGCCCTTCGTTTGCTTCATTGCTGCTGTGGAGATGTATGGGATCTCCCTGCTGATTTCAGCAGTGCTTCTTTTCTGCAGACGTGTCTCTTTTCCTCCTGGGCATTTGCCCATGTTGATGCGCTTCTGGGTGCATGTGATGCGCACATCTGTCTTCTTCTGGGCGCGTGTCACACCCTTCAGGCTGTGCATGCACCTTCGTTGCCAGGGCGCCCTCTTCTGGCACCGTGCGTGCCTGCTCTTCTTCCTTGCGGTGGTAGTCGTTCACCGCCAGGGGTGTGTGGTGATGTAGGACAGACACTGAGATTGCGCTCTCCATCAGTTGTCCCTGAAGCTCCTTGTGGGGTTAACACTTTCACCCCTCCAACGCGACGGACCTGAGTTGGTCCTCCGTCAGGCAGTGCTGGGGCTACTATCCAGTGTCCGCTGGCGCCGTGCGTGCTCACTTGTCTCTAGTAGTGGTGGGCGTTTGCATGTTGGGGGTATACTGCGCTGTCTTCATTGTTCTGTACCTCCCTGTGGGGTTGTGAGTCTGCTAGCTTGTGATTCCCCTACCTTGTGTGCAGCTGAACTCTGTGTATTCTGCACTGTCAGTGGCAATTTTAGTACTCATATCAGGTAATGGCATGCTCTCCCAGACATGAGTCTCTGTCTTGCTGGCACATTCAACTGCTGATGGCCACCATTATCTAGTACACTATCCCCTGTTGCTTGTAGAAGGCACTCTCTCATGGCTCCATGGCTTTTTGCCTCTTCGTCCCTCTACCTGGGATCATTGTCACTCTTGACTGTGCTGATTATTTGCCTTTGGCGGTGGTCTTGCACATGGGTGCACACCTTGTTGGTCGGGCAGCCTTTGGGCTTCTCAGGACTAGTGCCTCACGGGTTTTCTTGGCACCTTTTCAGCTGTCTCTTCACCTTCCCTGTTAGTCACTAAGGGACAGTCTCCCCACGGCCTGTGGTTGGGCTGCGCTCAGTGGGTGTGGGCCCCAGGAGCTTGCTTGATTTGGGTCAGTGTTCATGGATGCAGTATGGCTCCTTGACCGCTAGGTGGCGCTGCACAGTACTTGCTGGTTCCTCCGGGCTCCGGCCGTCATGTTGCAGGACGGCGCTGAGGATGCAGGTGCAGGGACTTATTTTGTTGGTGCAGTAAGGCGGCTCCTTTTATCTATGGTCTTTGCACTGTTCTTGTGCATACCCTGCCTCGTGTCTGCAGTCCTTTCTCGAGCTGTCTCCTGCTCTGTGCACGTTGACCCGTAGCGTTGTGGTAAATATTTCATTACCGGTACTATTTTTTATGCGGTAAAGTCTATTAAGAATAACTCAGTAAATATAAGAGGCAGAATCCGTGGTATTAGAGGTTTTAAAAGGCTTTATTCCTATACAAAGGAATACAATTCGAATTGTAGGCATTCTATTCCATCACCACGAAAGTTCAGGAAGGAAGGGCATACATTATTGACAGATAAGCAGTTTTATAGAAAATACATTACAGTGAAACAGATGCAAGAGGCGTAACAGCTGATAATACAGATAAACTGTGCATACGTAACTAATAGAGGCGGTCATATGGGCGTAATTTAATAAACGTCATCATACATGATGTCACAAGTGGGTGGATCCATAAGAGAATCCTGTAATGTCAGCAGAAATATTTGGCAGAGATGCGCGCGCAGCCGCATGACGTGTGATTGACGTGCAACTAGAGGGTGAAGGGGACTTGACATTTAGCTCTACATGTGGAGACAAAAGTCTGGGGGTCATGTCAACCTAATCCCAAATCATATCTAATATCCTATGTTTAAAGAACTGTGTTATCCAAAAGGAGAGGTCTCTAGGATAGAATCTATTCTATACTGACTATTAGTGCGTGTACAAGCGTCTAAGTGTCTACACTAGATGCGAGGGGGTAGGAATATTCCATGGTAACGGGACTATGAATTACTTGCATGAGGACAGCGAGGCCTGGCCCTGTGCACGGTAGCTGGAGGAATGTTTACCTAAACTACTAGACAGGAATGCATCGGATGAGGAGCGGAGGAGATAATCTTGAAGGTGAAATACAGTTTTTGGCAGGCGACAGGCTGGATCAGGCACCGTTAGCCGCGCAGGGAGTAGGACAAAGTTCATGGATACAGATGCAGGCTCAGACTGGAGCTTTCAGAGGCAGAAGGCAGAAAAAGGCTTGATGACAGAATTCGGGCCTACTCGCCTGAATCTGTAAAATGTGGAAAGTGAACCACATAAAGTCGGTGGCCTTTCATACTTAGGAATGGAATATCTGACCCATTCATGGTGGTTCTGAAAGAGGACATGTTGACGGTGGACGCACATATATTTGCGTCTTCAAAACTGGAGCAGGAGGGAACATACATGTACTTATAGCATGCACATGGAGCCGTTGGGGTCTACGATAGGGGACATAACTGATCACAAAATTCATATTTCCTCATTCCCTCCTTGTCCCCTACGGACCCTCAGGAGATATCGATCTTCATCAATCCATCGATCTGTTCATATAGCATCATTTGTTCTTCTTTCTTCTTCCGGGATCTCGAACGAAAACTTGGATGTGGGATACACGAGGTGGCACACAGACCACAAATCGCTGGCCCACATTGTAGACATAAGCAGCAACTGAATAGTATGAGAAAGCCAATACCTAGGAAGGATAGGATTCTCCATCCCCAGGCTGACAACACGCCCCAGAACCAACCGGACCAAGTCCAGGTGCCTGGACTCTGGTGTATCTGGCTTACAATCTTATGAAGGCGAGTTATGGCTTTACATACTGACGGTGAATTTTCTGGTATGAAAATGCAGCAACTTGATCCCATGACCCTACAAGCTCCGCCCCTATCGGCCAGGATGACGTCAAGGACAAGACGATTTTGAAGCACAACAATCCGCATAGCAGACTGCTCTTCTGTTATATTGCCTAAGGCGGAAATAGTTTCGTTCACTACTGCTTCAAGGGTTCTGGTTAATCTACGTATCAGCTTACTATTAGTGACTGTACCTATATAGGGAAAGAAACCTTTATTGAAATCTGTGTATTTTTCCCATGCTGTTTCAGTGTAATCGACAATTGGGAGATCTCTCTGCTGTCTATTGTGTACTAAATGGGTATTTCTATGATAATCAGGAGGAGCTAGGAAAACAGGTGGCAGAAGGAATGCTATGTAACAGGTACCATCCCAATCTAGAGGTAGACGTATATATGCGGTCTGGCCACATATAAAGTAGGAATGGCGAGAAGCTCTGAATGTAGACTTGCCTTGATCACTGAATTTTATTACAGTGGTGCATTTACTATGGCCCATGAGTATGGAACCATTCTTTCTTACACATAATTCCCCTTTTACTGGGAATACTGACATGGCGGGCAAGATTGGTGTAGCTTCAGATTCAACGATCAGGATCATGAGGTTAAGTGTAAAATTACCTAATCCATATACTTCATTTTCTAGATCAGTTCCTGTTCTTTTGGGAAGTCCCTCCTTGTTAGGGTAGCAGACTTTAAGCAAAACTAAGTTCAGGTTTCCCCATACCCAGTTGTCTTGATAAACTGCGGAATTTGAATCTAGGGAATTAATCAAACTAAACCATGCTCCACAGGAGCCATTGTGTGTGAACGGATAGGGAAAGAGGGGCAAAACTCCCTTATAGTTCTGATAGGGAGGGAGTCGGCCACATATCCAACAATTTGTGGCATTGCTGGTTTGATGGGAATGATGTAACATACTAATGAATGTGTTGTTGCGCAGCGCAAATCTATAGGACAACTCATGCGGAGGTAATTCACTAAAAGAATGTTCTGCAGTTATATTGTAAGCACGCTTAGGAATAGGGCAATACATGTGTAATAGTATGCTGACAATGATGATCAGAAGACTTAGAAAAAACAAAATTAATAATGTTACTGTGCAGTGACTACGAATTGATTTACAATACGCATGCTTCTTGAGCTGCATCTGATGATTTCTTTCTCTATTCCGGTCTAGAGGATACATGTCAGAGACAAATTCAACCGATTCACCTTGGAGAGGACTTAAACAATCAAATTGTCTGACTTACTAGACCTCAATTTTAGTTTGTAAAGTTCTGGTTTTGTTAATTCAGCCAAGGGGAGCTTTGAGTCTGTCTGTGAGGGAATACAGGGTTGAGTATTCACACTGGATGGTAGTCCATAAAATTTCTTGATATGACTCGAGTGCAACCACCCTTTCTGTCCCTCGATTTTCACGGCTGTCCTTGTAGTGAGTAGAACCAACTTCGGTGACTTCCACCTAGGATCCAGTTGGGTCTTCCGGTCAAAATTCCTGACCAGAACCAGGTCCCCAGGAACCACGTCATGGGGCTTCACCTCAGTATTGTCGGGAAAAGCTGCGGATACCTGTGAACGACAAGATTGTAGTGCAGACATCAAGGAAGCCAGGTAATCTGTCAGCATATTACAGTCAACATCAGTGATTTTGCGAGGTATAGGCGTCCCCCACATATTTGGTGGTCTACCGAAGATCACCTCGTACGGGGATAGCCCTGTTCGAGAATGTGCTACCATTCTCATGTAAAAGAGCGCAACTGGTAAGGCTACTATCCAATCGACTCCTTTTTCTCTACATATTTTGGACAATCTAATTTTCAGAGTTTGATTATGACGTTCCACGAGACCTGCCGCCTCGGGATGTCGGACACAGTGGAATTTCCATTGGTAGCCTAATAAAAGGGAAACGTGTTTCATTAGTTCGGATGAGAACGGCTGGCCATTATCTGAGTAGATAACACGTGGTAAACCGTACCGTGGGAAGAATTCTCGAACTAACTGTTTGGCAGTAGTCGGGGCAGTGTAATCTGAAACCGGGTATGCTTCTGTCCAACGGGAAAGAGCACAGACAACTACGAGAACATATTTGAATCCTCGACATCGTTCCATCTGGATATAATCCATCTGGAGGACTTCAAAAGCATGATCGGGAGTTTGAAATCCACCCTGCTCTACGGGGATGCTTTTACCTGGATTAAACTGACAACATATCATACAGGTACGAACTTTTTGTTTAGCTGCGGCTCGTAAATGTTTGTTGAACCAAATGTGTTGAATGCTGTCTAGCATAGCTTTTTCTCCTAGGTGCGCTGGACTATGTATAGTGTTAATGATGACTTGAACCATTGAGTCGGGAAGAAACCATATAGATTTTTCCTTCGTCATCCATCCTTGATCTGTTTGGATCCCTCCTAATTCAGTCCATTTCTTTATTTCTTCTGGTGTAGCATGTGTCTGTATGTCAATTACATCAAGGGCGGGATCCTTAACTGTCATGCAATGTGTTGGTGTCGGAACTATTGTCTTTGTCATATCAGTTGTGTGAGTCTGATTCTGAGCAGTCTGTTTAGCTGTTCTGTCAGCTAGGTCATTACCCTGAGAAATGATATCGGTAACCTTTGTATGGGCTTTGCATTTCATAATCGATATTGCAGTAGGTAGATGAATCGTGTCTAATAGGGCTTGAATGAGGGGTCCGTGTTGGATGTGGGCACCGTGAGAAGTTAAATAACCTCTCTCTCGCCACAGTACGCCGAAGTCATGGACGACTCCGAATGCATAACGTGAATCTGTGTATATGTTGACTTTTTTATTTGTGGCTTGAATACAGGCTTGTGTCAGAGTGGTGAGCTCTGCTGCTTGAGCTGACAAAGTGTTAATACAATTTGTTTCAATGACTTCAGTGTCTGTTGTGACTGCGTAAGCGGCCACTAACTCTCCTGTACTTGTTCTCATACATGACCCATCTACATACAATGTCAAGTCTGGATCTGACAAAGGGATATCTGTCAAGTCTTGTCTGGGTTTCGTCGTGATAGTAATGACTTCGACACAATCATGTGCCAATGGATCTGTTCCGCCTACTGGTAACAGTGTGGCAGGATTTAACGTATTACAACGTCTGATTTCTATGTGTGGCTGAAACAATGTCAATTCGTAACCGGTGAGTCTCGCTATAGTCAAGTGTTGTGTTTGTGTGCGGTTCAAGAGAACCTCTACTGCGTGTGGTACTTGTACTGTCAATTGATGTCCTAGCACTATGGCATCGCTTTGTCTGATTGCTAAAGCTGTTGCTGCCACCGATTTCAGGCACGCTGGAAGTGCCTGGGCTACTGGATCTAATGTACTAGAGAAATAAGCACATGGTTTATGTGATCCTGCTTGTTCCTGAGTGAGTACTGACAAGGCCGTACCTTCGCGTTCTGTAACAAAGAGTGTAAACTGTTTACTGTAACATGGTGTTGCTAGGACAGGTGCTTGGCATAAAGCTTTCTTTAAGCTTTCAAAAGCGTGTGTATGTTCTGGAGTCCAAGGGAGGACAGTTGATGTGGCTGCCTCCTGTGTTGTCAACTGGATGAGTGGTTTTGCTAGAAATGCATATTGAGGGATCCACTGCCTACAGTATGAAGTGAGGCCTATAAAAGCCCGCACCTCCTTTTGTGTCTTGGGTGGTGGCATGTTAGCAATTAACTGGATGCGGTCGGATGTAAGCTGCCTTCCCTCCTTGGACAGCGAGTGCCCAAGGTAAACAACTCGCTGGACACAGAATTGCAGCTTAGAAGGGGACACCTTGTGCCCCTTGTCAGCCAGAAATTTCAAAACCGTCAGTGACGCTGTCTCACATTCAGGTTCGCTTCGGGCGGTGATCAGCAGATCATCGACATATTGAAGCAAGGCAGTGTTAACTGGCATGTGGATACTGTCAACTTCTCGTTTCAGTGCTTGGCTATAGATGCTGGGGCTTTCTGTAAATCCTTGAGGTGCGCGTGTGAATTTAAAACTTCGTCCATTCAAACTAAAACCGAACAGATATTGACTTTCCGGATCGATTGGGACACTAAAGAAAGCATTCTTGAGATCAATTACAGTGAAAAACGTTGCTTCTGAGTCAATAGCTGTGAGTAATGAAGAGATATCTGGGACCACAGGGTATTGTGGTACAATACATTTATTTAATTCGCGCAGATCAATAACTAATCGATATACTGGTGGTGCTTTTGGATCCGTTCTTTTAAGAATCGGAATTATCGGGGAATTGCATACATTGGAGTCGGTTTCGACAACCACTCCTTGTGCAATGAGCTCGTCAATGATTTGCAGTAAAGCCACTACAGCATCTGGTGGTAACTTGTATTGTCGCATTCGTGGTAGTACTATTCCTGTTTTCAGTGTAACTCGATATGGTGTAATGTTCATGCAACCAACATCAGTGGGGCCTTGTGCCCATAAATGTGTAGGTAAATTCTGCAGTCGGTGATCCATGTCTCTGGACACGTAGTGACCTTTAAAGTCACGTAAAAATAGTCGTACTCCTTCCGGAGAACAACATATTATGGCTCCTAGAGCTTTCAATGTTTTTATGCCTAACAAGTTTTCTGGACATGATTTAGTAAGCAATAAATCTGTAGTACGTGTCAATGGACCGACTGTAAGTGGAAGAGGTTGTGTTACGTCATTAATTATAGGTTTTCCTGAGAATCCAAGGGAAATATTCTGTGAGCCTGAGAGGGGTGCCCCTGGAACTTCACTGCGTCTTATAGTTGTTCTGCTTGCCCCTGTATCAAGTAAGAAATTTCTGTCTTCCCCTAATAGTTCACTATGTACATAAGGTCCCTCTTGGTCTACAGGAACCTCAATAAGGGGTAAGCCAACTTCCCTCTCTAGGCTATCTCATGAGTATCGCTGATAATCGGGATAATCTGTCTGTGCATACTGATACATCTGTTGTGTCGTTGCTTGTGTTGCAGCAATAGGCTGCGCTTGTGGTGGTGCTACGATCTGTTGTGGAGCTGCCTGTTGCGGAGCTAGTTGTTGCGGAGCTAACCTAGGTTGTGCATGCTGAGGGATTTGTTGTTGATTCTGATCCTGTCTAGGTGGACGTGGTCTTTCCTGCGTTCTACCTATGGCAATAATATGTTTCAGGACTGGACAATCGTGTATATAATGACCTGGTTGTTTACAATAGTTGCATGTCCCTTTCGCAGGACCTGCGGAATCACCCTTTTGATGACTATCGGCTGGAACTGACTGTGCAACAAGCATTTTCATTTTTGTATCTTTCATACGTCTTTGTTCGTGTTCTTGTTCTTCTCTAATTCTATTGTGGTGATATTGTAACATCTGTAGCATCTGTGATGGGGTATTAGCTTGCCAGGTACTTTCGAACTTCAATACTCTATTCTTGACTTGTAGCAGAGAATTTTCAACTAATTTTGTCACAAACAGATGTGGATATGACTCACTACTGGCTTTTATGCCACTATTTATACTAAAACATTTTTCAAATCGGGAATAGAAATCACTAGTGTCTTCATCTGGTTTTTGTTTACAGGCTGAGATTGCACCCCAGTCTTCCTTTTTCGTAGTTAATAAACGTGGCAGTACCTGTATTAGTAATCCTGCTAGTGCTGTAGTTTTTTCCCCAAGCCCTGCTCCTGCAGCTCTGGCCTTTTCTTCGTTTTCTAATGCTGTCCAATCTATCTTTTGGTCTCCCACCTCCCATTCCTTTTCTTTGAGTTTTTCGTAAACACCGGCGGGTAATAGGACTTTTAATATTTTCATAATATCGGGGTAGGTATACTCTCCCATGAGTAACATGTCTTTTATCTCACGGTGGAAACCTGCTGGATCCTTGTCATGGCTGGGTACTACTTTCTTCATTTCTAATAATTCCAGTTTAGTTATAGGCGTGTACACAAACACGCGTGTAAAATTATCACCGGCACCTCTGATTGGGTGCACTTCGCGTAACGGGTTCTGTCTATCTATGTGATACATTTTTCTTCCCATAATGGGAACTGGAACGTGTTCTGGGCATACGAAATTTAAATATTGGTTTCGGGATTCTAGAATTTCCTTAATCAAATCAGTACCTGACCCTCTCCATATATTCGTGAGTAGTTCTGTCAATATGTCAGGTAAGGGTCCTGGATCGGAGTGTTGGCTTTTATATAATATAAGGAGGTGTTGAATCATGTATATACTAGCTAAACGCTGTTCATATGGGTCAAGATTCAGAAACGTGTGTGCAAGTACATCATCATTGTATTCGCCGGGACTGTCAGCCCATTGTACTGCTGACCTGGCTAATTCTTGTTCGTCCATGGAATCGAGCATGTGGTACCCCCTTCGATCTCGGAGTAATTTATCAGCGGCTTGGAATAGGTGTTCAGGGGATTTTGTATTTAACATAGGGTTTGGAAAATATCTATTATATTCTGGACGTATTGGACGTATCGGGTCGTTAAAACCTCTGGTATTATTATGGGGTCTTCCTTTACCTACATAAGCTATTGTTTCTAATTGCTCTGATTCTTGCTCCTCCTCTTCTTCTGATTCTACTCTGTCGGTTTCTCGTCTTTCTTTATGTATTCGTTCTACTTCCTTGCGGATCTTTCGACACATGGCGATTATACATGCCTGTTTGTCATGTTTCTCTTCTGATATGTTCTGACCCCATTTGGCAAGTCTTTGCATGGTATCGTGATCTGCCCCAGGCCTGTCTTGATTCCTGATTACACAATTTATGAAAAAACGTAGTAGTTGTCTTTGGACATCCACTTTCTGGTATTCCATAGCTTCGTTAATACTTTCTGGACCTTGCCCTGTTTGGACAAAGCGATATATTTCGTCTAGGTGTTCACCCATTCCTGGTATTGTCATTAAATATAATGTAGCTCGTCTTATACGTAGTGATGATATGAGCAATTTATCCTGTCTACCTGGTACTGGGTCGTATCTACAATCCACAAGCTGTTCTTTAAACATGTCAGATGTCGCTAGTTGGGGTGTACGTTGGAGTGCTAAATCTCTAAGGGTCTGTTTATTTCGCGGCGGTGTGGCAAACATGTCTGTCGTACCTCCTGTAGCACCATCTGAGGTGCTAGGCACGAAAGGATTCGTTGGGCGTAGGATAGAGATTGTAGATGCGGGAAAAACTGTAGAAACGGACGGGCCTGTTGGAACTTGTGTAGGAGTTTGTAGTTGCGGGGATACAGACGAATGCTCTTGGTGTTGAACACCATCGGCAAGCGGTGTGGGTGGTATGGCATTAGCATACTCGGGAGCTGCGTCATCTAAATAGGAGGAAAGGAAAACGTCCTTTGCTGTTTTGGGATGTGTTTTGGGATGTGCTTTTATCGGGAGCAATGGAGGAGTTAAGTCTTTTGGTATTTCCAGAGTGGCCTTAGGTAACCCTTCGGCCAGAAGAGGATACATACCATTCATAAGAGCGTTTCTTTGTCTATCTACTTGTTCTGATTTTACTCGGGTACCTTCCTCAAGTAATAGATTTTCTCGGGTTTTATTTGAATTCTCTCTACCTTTCTCTTCCTGTCTGAGTGCTTTTTCTGTACGTCTATATGATTCTTTACGCCATAATTCAATGGCATCTTTCTGTGACTGTCTGGCTTTCTTTTTCCATAATTCTTCTTCTACTCTCATGATGCAATCTGCATCCCAGGTCCCCGCTGCGGGCCATCTCTGACTCTCTGGTAATTCCTTGGTGTAGTCCACCCATAAATCAAGAAATAATACGGCATCTAGGCCATGCTTATGATACATAAAGTACCCTGGAGTGTCCCTAGGTGGGATGGGAACAGCTTCTTCGAGTACACCTTTTCTAGTTTTGATCTGTCTTAGTTTCGAAAAGAGCGGCATTTTTAGACCTTATTACTAGAACACACTTTATACAAAAAAACACAATAATGAACAGTCATTCACACCACAGTATATAGAACGTATTTTAAAACATTTAACACTTAACAGTTTTACGAACAATGATAACTAATAGAAAACTAGTTACTGACATAATACTGACACTAGATAGTACTTATTTATATGCAAGACATACTATATATACTGCTAAACAGTACAGATACACTGCTAAAACAGTGCAGACCGGATTTGTGTACCCAAACCCGTCTTGACCGGCACAGACTATGTGCACGTTAAATGCCTCCCCGGTAATGGTACTCACCGGGTAGCTCGGAACGGAAGGCCTCGGAACGGAACTGAAACTGGACCGGACTGGACTCGACTCGACTGGACTCGGAACTTCGGAACCTGGTGGGCCTCTGTATACCTCGGATCTTGCTCTCTCAGCTAGGCTCTGGTCGGGATACTTCGCACTTCTCACCGCCTCGTCTGGGTGTTGATCGCAGCCTCAGTCGTCCCCGCTTGGCCGGAGGGAGATACAGGAAATCCTGCAGGTACGCGTTTTTGTCCGTTCAGCTGTGGCAGGAGACCGGGCCTGCAACGCACCGCCGGCGCATGAGATGAGAAAGTGTCCCTGTTCGGGCGCCAATTTATGTGGTAAATATTTCATTACCGGTACTATTTTTTATGCGGTAAAGTCTATTAAGAATAACTCAGTAAATATAAGAGGCAGAATCCGTGGTATTAGAGGTTTTAAAAGGCTTTATTCCTATACAAAGGAATACAATTCGAATTGTAGGCATTCTATTCCATCACCACGAAAGTTCAGGAAGGAAGGGCATACATTATTGACAGATAAGCAGTTTTATAGAAAATACATTACAGTGAAACAGATGCAAGAGGCGTAACAGCTGATAATACAGATAAACTGTGCATACGTAACTAATAGAGGCGGTCATAGGGGCGTAATTTAATAAACGTCATCATACATGATGTCACAAGTGGGTGGATCCATAAGAGAATCCTGTAATGTCAGCAGAAATATTTGGCAGAGATGCGCGCGCAGCCGCATGACGTGTGATTGACGTGCAACTAGAGGGTGAAGGGGACTTGACATTTAGCTCTACATGTGGAGACAAAAGTCTGGGGGTCATGTCAACCTAATCCCAAATCATATCTAATATCCTATGTTTAAAGAACTGTGTTATCCAAAAGGAGAGGTCTCTAGGATAGAATCTATTCTATACTGACTATTAGTGCGTGTACAAGCGTCTAAGTGTCTACACTAGATGCGAGGGGGTAGGAATATTCCATGGTAACGGGACTATGAATTACTTGCATGAGGACAGCGAGGCCTGGCCCTGTGCACGGTAGCTGGAGGAATGTTTACCTAAACTACTAGACAGGAATGCATCGGATGAGGAGCGGAGGAGATAATCTTGAAGGTGAAATACAGTTTTTGGCAGGCGACAGGCTGGATCAGGCACCGTTAGCCGCGCAGGGAGTAGGACAAAGTTCATGGATACAGATGCAGGCTCAGACTGGAGCTTTCAGAGGCAGAAGGCAGAAAAAGGCTTGATGACAGAATTCGGGCCTACTCGCCTGAATCTGTAAAATGTGGAAAGTGAACCACATAAAGTCGGTGGCCTTTCATACTTAGGAATGGAATATCTGACCCATTCATGGTGGTTCTGAAAGAGGACATGTTGACGGTGGACGCACATATATTTGCGTCTTCAAAACTGGAGCAGGAGGGAACATACATGTACTTATAGCATGCACATGGAGCCGTTGGGGTCTACGATAGGGGACATAACTGATCACAAAATTCATATTTCCTCAGCGTGCTCAGGTGATCACTAGGTGGCACTGTAGGCGATTCGTTTCTTCCTTACTGCTGCAGCGGTCTCTTTGGCCTGCCGGCCACAAGGGGTCTCTGATATGGCCTACCACGCGGGTGCGGCGTCTTCTCCCCCCTCCGCTGGCGGGGCATTGAAGAGCTTTTCTGGTGCGCGGCACATCATACTTCGACGCTCTGCCGTTGCTCTTCCGGGCTAGAGCAGTTTGACAGGTACGGCATGGGCGGCGGGCACTTGTGCTTCTTCCTCCTCACAGCTCTTTGTGAACGCTGCAGGGGTCATTTCTGGGTTGCAGCCGGGGCGGAGGGAAGGAGCGGTATTCCACTAGCGCTTATGCCTCATGCGCCTTCCCTTGGGGACCACTGCTCATTACACCACCCTTGTTGCTGGGATAGCACCTCATCCCCGGCACAGATGGCGGCTGGCCTCACCTTCCCCAATGGGGTGGAGCATACATCGTCCCTCTGCCGGCCTCGCGGACACCTGAGGAGCTGTTGCAGGGTTGTATTTCTTCCTGCTCCTTGCGTCCTTCACAGGGGGTCGACCGGGCCCGTCTCTGCTGCTCCTACCAGGGAACCCATGGGCTTCTCGCAGTCACGGTCTGCAGAGTTGAGGCGCCTCCGGTCCCGCGCTGACCGCGACTCTTCATCCCCTTTTCATGTGGCAGTGGAGGTCTTAGCGTGTAGGTGCCCGTACACCCGCTGGGGGCTCGTCACCTCTCTCCAGTATCATGTGGGCATAAGGGGCGTCCTGAAGGGGGGCAGCACCCCTCCCGCGGAGAGAATGGCCAGCCTGCCACCAGGGGACACGTGAGATCAGACCCTCCTCATCGCCAGTGTTGTGTTGTGGGCTCTAGGCCCACATGCGGTCCAAGGACTGACACGGACGCAGTGATTATGATAAATCAACTGGCCCGAGCACGTGCACTCGGGCCTTTTTATTAACAGGCTCACGTCACTCGTGACGCCTGTGAGGGATGCATGTGGGGTGCAAGTGTGCCCACTCCCATAGGGAAGTGGCTACTAACTCTGTGCCTGTCGAGACACTAGAACGTGTCTCGCAGGACACAACAGTATGGTACGGGCCAAGACCCGAGCGGTCATGCGCCCCTTTATTTAAACCTGTGAGCGTACCTGCCCTCCGGGTGACTGCACTAGCGGGCCGGGTGGCTCCATCACTACATCCCTCCTTTCGTTTAGATGGAATGTTGCACTACGTCCTCCTTGACCTGTTGGGGCACACAACACACAAAGTATCGGAGTCTCTGGCTGGGAGTAGGGTTCGGCCGGAGACCATACTTCTGGGTCCGGGAGTTGTTGGTGCTCCCTGTCCCAGCCGCACCTACTGCAGTTATTGAAGGGCTTGTGACAACTGCTGGCTGCTCCCTAGCCGCAGGACCTCTCCAGAATCCTTTGGGTGTTATCGTCATCTCTCACTGGAGCATTTGGTAATGCCATTTCTCCTTCTGTCTCTTCCTCACTTCCATCGATACTCTCACTCTCCACTTTCCGGAGCCAGGAAACGTTTCTTGTGACAGTGCGGTGTCCACATCGAGCAGACACCATGATTCCCCGCACCTCCGTGATTTCCCACACGTACGACTCGTATGGAGTGCGGTATTTCCACCCGGGATGTCAATCCTTCATTATGACGCGGTCTCCCACTCGTAAGTCTGACACTAGCGCTCTTCATGCCTGGCTTGCCTTCTCATTAGATGTAGCCCTCCGGGCCTGTGCAGCCACTGAATTCAGTTCTTTTGGACGCCAGGATGGGTCGGCAGGAGTGGAATCCCGGGTAACTCTCCTGAATAGCAGGTGTGATGGAGCACACCGTGTTGTACAGTGAGGTGTTTGATGATATGCGCTCAGGAACTGGTGCAGGCACTGTTCGGTGTCCTAGCTCTCTCCACGCTGATTCGCAGAGCCTGATTCAGAGTCCGCATAAAGCGTTCTAACTCGCCATTGACCTGAGGCCACTGCGGCGTGATCTTGCAGTGCTTGATGCCCAGAGACGTCAGGTACTCTTGAAAATCTCTGCCCTGGAAGGGGGGCCCATTGTCCGATCTGATCTCCTACGGAAGTCCAATCATTGCAAAGATCCTGTCCAGGGTCGTCTTGACCTGGGGAAACGCAGTGGATCCCATTATCTCCACGACTGGGAACTTAGAGTGTGAATCAATGAGTACAGGTGTGCTCTGCCCATCCGGAAAACACCCAAGTGGTTTAATCCTTTTCAAAGAGCTGTTCTGGTCTTTCTACAGATCAAGGGTGCACATGTTTCCTGACACCGCACTTTCTAACTGTGTGCTTTCAGTCTCAGCTCACCTTCTTCAAATGTGCAGATGAGGTACCGCCTTCTGGTACTCAGGCAGAAATTCTTCTGGTGAATTGGGAAAAACAGCACTCTAGTAAGCTGGCAGGTTGGGGGGCACGTTTAGGTCTGCAGTAGTGATTGGCGAAGGGAGATCAACCAAGCATAGCATGGAAGATACATTGGGAACTAACACCTAGTTCTTCCTCAGTAGAGATTTGCCTTTGGATATATAGGCTTGTTTTGGGAACTTTCAATAAACCTTGAAAAGAACTGTTACAGCTTTTTGATTCAGGAATATTAAGAACCTGGTGCTATTTAACATAAGGAACTGTAATTCTGGAAGTTGCTCTCTTAGAAGAAACAACCAGTGTTTTCCTGTGTGAAACGTAAAAGCAATTATTTGTGAAAGTAGGACTCAGAGTTGTTGACTAACCTTTTTCCTTCTAAGGGCCCGAATATGATGTCGGATGGACCGGAGTCCGTCTGACATCGTTTGGGAACTGAAACTGAATGACCTCCTGTCATCGGTTCCAGCCCAGCAAGTAGGATGCGACCAAACTCTTTTCGGTCACAATCCTATACTTTACAATGGGAGCATGCATTCCGAATAGAATGCATGCTCTTATTGTAAAGAGCAGAGGTGCATTTCATCACTGCACCTAGTGACAGGCACCTCAAGGTGCCTGCCACCGGGTGCAGGGATCAACCCCTAGGCTGCCATTCGGCGGCTTAGCACACATGGGGGCCCTGTGGGGGCCCCAAAGACAGATTCCCAAAGCCTTTCTGTGATGGAAAGGCTGGCACAGAAAGGCTGTGGGAATCAGCCATCGTAATCCCTCGGCCAGAAAGAGCTGGCCGAGGGATTGCTGAAGGCTTTCCGAATTGCGGATGTGCTCTCTGAGTCAGTCGGAGGCCATTCGGAAATCCAATTCGGATTCCCTTCCGACCGACTCCATCAAGATGGGTCGGTCGGAAAGGAATCCGACCAGCCGATTACGATGTGGTCTGAAGGGCTCTGACCGACAGTCAGAGCCCTTTCAGCCCGCATCGTAATCGGGCCCTAAGTCTCCTTCCCTGCAGTATCCACCATGACTTCCCTACCCACTGTTTGGCCACATCAATACTCTGGTGAAATATAAAACTCAGAGTCGGTGCTGCCAGATGAAGGGCATCTTGAGAGCATCACTTCCTAGGAACGGGACCTGACACTGCAATAGAAATAAATGGAATGGTCCTGATGCAAGGGATGCAGGATGCTGGAAACGCTAAAGGATGCTGATGATGCTGAGCTGGTGTCGGGTGTCTTCCTGTGCCCACCGCTTGGTCCTCAAACACTGGGGGAGGGGAACTTTGGTCTAAGGGCTTGATGTTCCTCACAGTCTGGGTGAAGTCCAGCACAAAACCAGTTACCACTGTTCTACTGGTCTCCAGTTACAGCAAAAATAATGGTTCCCTTTAGTTTGCATTAACATCTGTGCTAGGTGTGTAAACTTCACTCTAATGTCTCTCCTAGGTCCAGCACACTCAGGTGCAACTATTGAGGGTCAAGACTCTGCTCCAAGGCTGCACCTCGATCTCCAGCTGCTATCAGGATTCTTGATGCTGGGCTCTCAAGGGTTTAGGCTTCTTAGCTTTTATGGCTCTGTGGCTGTAACAGGTAGTCAGCCTACTGACTACCTGTTACAGCAATTTTTCCACAAGCGGGGAGTACAGGCACAGTCCAAGGTGCAGCAAGTGTACTCCTTCCTTTGGTGCACCCTCTCTTAGCTGGGTACAGAGAATAGCCTCGCAATTTTTTTCAGGTCCTCTTTCCATTACGTGTGAACTGAGGTTTGGGTGCAAGGGGTACTATATTTATGCCCACTACAAGTATAAGGCAATGCTGTGAATAACTAGCCAATGGGCTGGGAGGTCTCCTCCCACCTGATGACAACTTCCTGTAAAGTGTGACATCTAGCTAGCCCAGAATGCACGATTCTACCCACTTCCAACATGGCAGTACCTCTCTCTCTGTGTATGTAGCTCAATAGCCCAATCCAGAAGTATGGCTGCCTGGGGGCTATACTTCTCTTGAAAAAAATGGTTTAGCGACAGCTTTTCTCTCAATGCCTGAGATGCCTGCATGTTTGCTCAAACAAAACCCCTTCCATGTGTGACTACCATTTGTTCTTCAAAGCCAGCTTTCTCTTTGAAGCTCACCATTTGGCTTCACAACTACGTTGGCCATCCTGCTAAGAGGAGGTCACACCTCTTCCCTCAGCATGTCCTTTTTTCCTGTTACATGAGAGTAGATCTAGCCTCTTCCTAGGAGTGCAGAAGGCTGTCTCGAGGCCGGTAGCTTGCGTGCAAACGTAAACAATTTGACTTGCGAAACAAGTCAGGTTTAACACAA
This sequence comes from Triturus cristatus, assembly GCF_964204655.1. Classification (NCBI taxonomy): domain Eukaryota; kingdom Metazoa; phylum Chordata; class Amphibia; order Caudata; family Salamandridae; genus Triturus; species Triturus cristatus. Next base: position 700,305,100 of record NC_140582.1, on the reverse strand, counting down.
CAATTCTTTTGATAACTTCAAGTACAATATTTAGTAGCTCCATTTGGTAGTTAGCACTGCTGATTTTTTTGGCATGTAACCCCATACTTGCAAATGGGGCTACTAGCCTTGCTACAGTAAAAACAACAATGCACGGTTTATAGTGTCAGTACATACAAAGTTAACAAAACAAATGTCCTTTTTAATATAATACACCCCGCCCTTCAGGGGTCTGGAAATTTGTCTTAGGGGTCAGTTATAAATATTAACAAGGAAGATCTAGGCATTGCCATTGGCAGTTTAAAACTGCTCTGCCAGTTTGCAAACGCAGACTGGGAGTTACGCTTTGCTTTATCACACTTGTGGTGGCACAATAAGTGCTGCAGTACATGATAGACACTTAACTTACAGGCCCTGGCTACCCCTTGTACCATGTACTAGGGATTGAGCACCCGTGGTAACATGTACTCGAAATCTATAAGTAAGTTACCTAATGCCAATTATGGATAGAATAATTTGAATTATACCTTTTAAGGCGCAGAGCTCTGTCACTAAGGACTATTTGGCAGGACTCAGTTCACTTTTAGAGTAAAAAAACCAGCAGCATCAGTCCAAAAATGTGTGGTGATCATGCAAATAGAGGCATTGCCTAACAAAAGTGACTAAGAAATAGCCTGGCTCTCAACACTACTCCGGAGACTCAATACACATTCCTGACTGGAATTTAAAGACGTTACTTCCCGAGGACAATGGCTTGGCCCCTGGGCCTATGGAGGTGCAGGTTTAGTCAGCATGCTCTTGTCATATTCAGACTAGATAATGGTAACACTTTACTAGCTATTGTTCACTAACCATACCTTGCCACAAACAAAGCTGCTTTTTACTTAGGTGTGAGGCTGGTTTCTAATGCAAAGAAACTGACTGCATCACCCTGGTTCTTATTGACCTCCTTCCTCTCTCTTTCCATACAAGGTAGGGTATGTTTCAAAAGGCCATACATGAAAACTGCCCTCTACATCTATTAGAAAATGAAGCCATCTCAGGAGGAGCCATGGGTCTGAGAAACAGAGATTCTGTTGCTAGAGGTTACTAAATTTAAGTCTTCGCTAACAAAAACAGTAATTCTCAGGAACAGCCATTACCACATGGAACTTTCTACCTGTAAACCCTAGAAAAGTCACAACACTCAATACTTTCATTAGGCAGTAAAAAAATATCTATTCAAACAATTTCTAACTCAATGCTATGTGAGAAATTGGGTCACTTGTTGAGCGGGGTGAAACTCTGCTTAAGCAGCAATCAAAATGCTTCTCAGGGTGAAACACCAGAAAAATCTCAAATTAACCATTGCTTAACCCTCTGGTACCTTGGCACAAAATCAGTCAGGCTTAACTTAGAGCCAATATGTAAAGCATTCATGCAACATGCACACAGTAATAAAGTAAAAACACAAAACAAGCAAAACCCCACACCAATTTAGAAAAGTAGAGTAAAGTATAATTAATTATTTGACAGCAAAATGTAAAAAATCCAATCAGTAGAACTGGTGATATGTAATTTTAATAACTTAGGTAAAATAGTGCCTAAAAGCAGAAAGTGCCAACTGTAGTTATCTAGTCGCACCAGAACTACACACAGTCACACATTTAGGCTGACCATGTGGTCCGAATACAGGCTCCAAGTTAGTCCCTCTGAGAAATGTACATTAAATCCTGGTTTCCGGTGATTGTGCTGAGCAGGGGTGGTCACAAGAAGTAATGTGAGGTCCATTTCAAAGATGGGGAGTGCAGTTGTGGATCCGATGAGCTGCGATGCAGGCTTGCATCAAGGATGCGTTGCGGAGCTGCAGTTTCCGATAAGATGCAAGGGCTGTGATATGCGCTTGCATCAAGGCTGTGCCGGTTTCTATGAGAAGCTACGAGGTCTGCTTCAAGAATGCATTGCACAGCGGCAGTTCTGATGAGCTGTGAAAGCTGCGATGCGGGCTTGCGTCGCTGCATCATTTCCGAAGATGTGCCGCAAAAGAGCTGTGTTGGATTTGGATTACGCTCCATCAGTTTTAATGAGACCACAGCTGGGCTGGCAGAGCACCTTTATCCCCACTTCCAAGGGTCCAGGGAGAGGTGGGGCACCTCTTGGGCGTTAGGACTCACAGCAGGCAGAATCTAGGTGCAGGGTTCAAGATAGAGCCTTTTCTGTCCTTGAGGCTCTGATCATGAGGCACTTTGGAGGTGCTAGGGTCAAGATGCCGGTCCAGTCCCTCTCACTCAGGCAGCAGGACAGCAGAGTAGCAGGGCAGCAGAGCATCCCTTCCTACAGAACAGCAGCACATAATTACTTCTTCTGAGTCTTTCACAGGTCCAGAAGTGTACTGAAGAGTTGGGGCTGAAGGTTCAATATTCATACGCGGTGCCAACTTTGAAGTGTCTGAAGCTCCTGGAGTTTACTCCTACAGCGGTTTGTGGGATTCCCTTCCCCCTGCCCTGGTTCCCGTCTGCACAATGACTAGTGTGAGACCCTTTGTAAATTTGTTGAGGCAGAGCCTTTGCGATAGGTAATAGCTCTTTCCACTAATCCTGACAGAGATGGGACATCCTGACAACACATATTCCCCTTTTGTCTCACTGCCTGGGAGTAATACACACACAGAAATTGCCAGCTACTCATAGGCATGTGACCCAGGATAAAGGCTGCAGGCACTAATGGTTAGGGTAAGAAAATGTCAACTTTCTAAAAGTGGCATTTATAGAATTGTGACTTAAAATCCAACTTTACCAAGAAAGAGAGTTTTAAATTGCAATTCTTTAGAGACCCAGCAAAACTCTCCTTCCTGCTCCCAATTGAAAGTCATCACCTGTTAAACGTAATCAGGTAACCAAATGTTATCCTATGGGAGAGGCAGTCCGTGCAGTAGTAAAAAAATAATGTAAGAGTTTTTCACTACCAGGACATGTAAAAGTTGCAAAGTACATGCCCAACATTTGAAACACACTGCACCCTGCCCTATGGACTGTTTAGGGCCTACCCTAGGGGTTACTTATATGCATTAAAAAGGAAGGTTTAGGCCTAGCAAAAGGTTTCTTTTGCCAGGTTGAAATTGCAGGTCAAAAAGGCAGTTCACAACTGTACACACAACCTACAATGGCATGCCTGAGACATGTTTCAAAGGCTACTTAAGTGAATGGCACAATTAGCGCTTCAAGCCCACTAGTAGTATTTCATTTACAGGTCCTGGGGACATGTAGAACCAGTTTACTAGGGACTTACAAGTAAATTAAATGTGCCAATTTGGGTAAGCCAATTTCCCCATATATAAGGGAGAGAACATAAGCACTTTAGCACTGGTTAGCAATGGTCAAGTGCACAGAGTCCTAAAAGCCAATAGAAACAAGTTCAGAAAACTGGAGGATGAAGGCAATACGTTTTGGGGATGACCCTGCTGAGAGAGCCAGGTACAATACTATCATATTCCAAAGGAAGGCTAAAAACACACGAACAATGTGTCTTGTTAACTTTTTTGACATTCTTCCTATTTCTTTTGCATGAAACCTATTGAAGGATAGATCAGTATGCATTTCCTGTTCTTTAATTGTTGTGAATTCCGTCTTCCCATCCCTACCGAGATGTATCCCTTGTACTAGTGTGCTTAGTTATATGTAAAGTGCCTGTATACTTTCCTGGTTCAGTTTCACTACACTCCAATACTTAAAATAAATACAATGAGCAGTGTGACGCACCTACTGAAAAGTTCACCTTTAGAATAATAACCTGTTTGGCATACACTAATTTGGATTCAGGCGTGATCACACTACTAAATGTCTCCATTTACGATGAGTGTTGGCATCCATTTTAATGATAACCTGATGATAACCTGCCCTGCCTTCTAGTTCTAGTTGGTCTGATTACAGAAATGAACATAGTGAATCATGAAATTCTCTTAAACACATTTTATACCAAAATGGATTTACAGGTTACAGTTCGTAGATTTAGTTTTGTTCATTTCTATACGACCACGCATAACTAGCAGAAATTGGTAAATGACTATGGGCCTGATTACGAGTTTGGCAGTCCTGGAGTGGGCCGCCATGCCAGCGTCCCACTCCAGGACCGGAAAACTCACCTGCCAGTCACCTGGTAGATTACGAGTAATCTCATGGTGTTGCGGGCAGTCCACACAGCGGTGCCTATTAAAAAGGCACCACAATGGGAAGGCCAAAGCCCGTTCCTGAATGGCACGGACTGTAAAGTCGATGACGTGCAGGAAAGGGTTGACTGCACATGGAGGGGCACAACATGTGCCCCCCTGCAGGCATACCACTGGCCTAAGGCAACAGAGGGCCCTGTAGGACCCCCTTTGTTTCCGCACCAGCACAGTTTCATGGCGGCCTCACTGCCATGAAAACTGTGGCAGTGAGGGAACTCCTAATATTTTCGGTGGTGCGCACCGGCACCACAAGCATATTAGAGCCTCTAACCGCAGCAGAATCCATTATCCCTGACGGTTGCGGTGGGCCTGTGGAGGTCCCACCGCTGTCTTTGTAGTTCAGTGGGTGGACCACCAGTCTTGCGATCCAGGGACCACCAGCATGGGTTTAGCTGGAACTCATAATCAGCCCTGTAGGACCCCCTTTATTTCCTCACCAGCACAGTTTTATGGTGGCCTCACTGCCATGAAAACTGTGGCAGTGAGGAAACTCCTAATATTTTTGGTGGTGCCACACTGGCACCACCAGCATATTAGAGCCTCTAACCGCAGCAGAATCCATTATCCCTGACGGTTGCCGTGGGCCTGTGAAGGTCCCACCGCTGTCTTTGTAGTTCAGTGTGTGGACCACCAGTCTGGCGGTCCAGGGACCACCACCATGGGTTCAGTGGGAACTCATAATCAGCCCTTTCTCTTTATATCCAAATGCACTGTGGCATTTCCAAAAGATTGATCTTTGCGCTCATCCTGTTTAGTCAATATTTTACTCCCCATTGATACCTGTCCATCAATATCAGGGAGTCTTTCCAGCAAAACACAAATAGCCTACAAGTGTATCCGAAAATCTGTTCTACCTTAATATTGTCTCAAACTATGTTGTCAGTATTTTCTATTTTTGCAATAATATTTTGATCACAAATAACGTGGGGTTTTATATCTCATGCAAGAATATCTTTAATTTAGGATAAATATTGTATTTAATATTGAGCATTAAAATATAGTTGTATATATTATAATTTTTGTAAGTTTACTGGAACACTGTTATATAATTCATAATAATGATGTTTTTATTCTACTTTGTATAATGTATATTACATTGTTAGTTTTGTAGGGGATTGGCTGGGCCTGATTCACAAAGGTAAACTTATGTGTAGGTTTACTCTTTTTCCGGATTCACAAACTTTGATTAATAGTATTTTTATGACTGTGGAGACTCAGTCGGGGCAGAGAACTCCACGCATAAAAAGATTGGACAGGCTTATCTTTTCAAGTGCAGAGTTTGCCACCACTACTGCTGAATCTTTGCAGTCGTAAAATTACTATTAAATCATTGTTTGTGAAAACCAAAAAAAGTTAACTTACTCAAAAGTGTAAGTTTACCCTTTTGAATCAGGCCTGGATTGTTTTAAAGCATTCTTGGATTTTTAAAAATATTTGGTTTTAACTGTAGAAAAATATTTGTGATTTTTTATTGGGCTATGTAATTCATTTTTCTAGGGTGTCTAATTAAAAAAAACATTTTAAATTTTTTCAAATTATTAATGTAGGATATTTACCATTTTTTTATAATATTGATTTTAAGATGTACCAAATATTTTGTGAAATTATCATAATATTTTAGTTTTATAATTTAAAAAGGTTATTTTTTAAATATCAAAGTATGTTTACTTAATTTGTAACAAAATATTTATTATCATTTTTTAATTAAAATTTAAATCAATTATTTTAATATTTATTACATTTCTATATACAATTTATTTTTTAATTGCCACATTTGATGTATTTTATATTTTGTAAAATGCTTAGGGCCTTATTATGAGTATGGTGGGCCACAGGACCACCGTATTCACGATGGCGGTCTGAACATCGCCAAACTGTGGGCCCGCTCACAGTATATTACGAGTGTGGCGTTTGAATCACCACAGGGCCGTGGCATCCACCAGGGATCCAGTATCCCGCGGCGGTTGTGCAGCACTTAGGAGTAACGATATGCTGGCGGTGCCGCTGTGGCACCGCCGAGCATATTATGAGTTGGCTTTCTACCCCCCATTCATGGTGGTGAGCCTGCCATGAAAAGAGTGGCGGAGATGCAACTAAGGCTGCTCCTGGGTCTGGGGGTGCATGCAGGGGGGCATATGTTCTGTCCTCTGGATTTTAACCCCTAGTTCCTGCATGAGGTGGCATGTATGCCACACCCTGCAGGAACATGGAGTCAGTGCTCCCATAGCAGCGGTCTACATGTTAGGCTCTCCACCGCCATCACACCACTGCTGCACCACCCACCCACCATGGATTCCAATTATAATCTGGTGATAGACATACCACGGCCTCGGTGGTCCCCCAGAGGATGCTGCGGTACAGCACCACAGAAGGACTGCCAAAGTGGTAATAAGTCCCTTAGGGCCTAATTACAAGTCTGACAAACCTAAGATCGCCAGACTCATGGTGGTGTGGCGGTGGCGGTCTTGCGACCACCACATTATAACCCAAGTGGTCTTGCCAGCCTGGGACCACCTACTAGCCAGGGTAGCGCTGTTCCCTGGTGGTTGAGTGGCAGTTAAGAGGCATCTTTATGCTTGGCAGGACTGCCGCGTTCCTGCCAAGCATATTATGACTTTCATCTCCGTCACTGATTTCATGGAGGTCTTCCCTCCATGAAAACAGTGGCGAAGATGAAAGAAAGGGGGCCCTACATGGCCCCCTTGTGCCTCACGCCTTTTGCATTCACATAGGGGGCACATGTGCATGCACTGAATTTCTAGCATGGCATGGAATTTCGAGTCCATGCCACCCTGGAGCTTCCTGTGACGCTCTCATTGCAGTGCCTATTTTATTGGCACCGCTGTGGAAATGGCAAAGGAATCACCGGCCAATGACAAAAAAAGTTATTATTTGGTGGGGGTTCTCAGACGGGGTTGGCGAGGCGGCAGCGGAGCGGTCCCGCTGCTGCACCATCAAACTCGTAATCAGTCCTTCAGTGTTTTTTTGCTAACTTAAATATTTCTATTGTTAAAAATAGCTTTAAAATGTAAAATAATTTTTCTAATGTAGTCAAGTTTTGAATGGGTTAGTAAATGTACTCCCCCAGATTATAATTTTTTCCCAAAGTTGGTTAAGTTTAGGGTGGGAACAGTAAGACTACTTCACCCCGCCTGCCTCCTCCCCTCTTAGAATCCAACACTTTCTGCAATATGGTTAATTTTGGAGTGGGAATAGGCATTAATCCCTGATCGTACAGGACTTCCACCCCTCTCCCCCCACACACACCCTTGTAGTCCAACACTATTCTAAATGAGGCTAGATTTAGGGCCCGATTACGAGCTTGGCAGTGCTGTGCCGGGTCTGCCCCACCAACGCACCTCACCACCATGGTCAGGCCGCCTGCCAGATTCTGAGTTTCCTTCTATCTGGCAGTCCTTTTTTAGGATTTCCCACTGAAGGCCTCTAAATATGGGCACCGCAATGGGAACACTAAAAACAGTTCCTGCACGGCATGTACTGAAAAGTCCATGCTGTGCAGGAACTTGGGTGCATGCACAGAGGGACCCACAAGTTGTGACCCCCTGCATGCACCCCAGGGAGCAGAGGCATTTTTTCCTCTCTGCCAGGGTTTTCATGAAGGAGGAACTGCTATGAAAACCATGGCAGAGAGGAACCTACTAATATGCTTGGTAGGACAGCGGGGGCTTTGCAAAGTATATTGATGCCACCTTACCGCCACAACACCACAAGGGAATGGCGATTTTTTGGTGCCTGTGGTGGGACAATGGCGGTCCGACTGCCCTAATGGTAATAGGGCAGTCAGGAGACCACCACTGCTGTGCCCCCACAAGTATGCCAGTCCATGGACTGCCAGACTCATAATAGAGCCCTTAGAGGTGGAATAATACCTCTAACTTCTCTCCCCAAAGTTAAAAAAAGTCCCAACATTCAAAGTTTAGAGTGGGAATAGTCTAACCCCCTCGCCTCTCCCTCCCCTCAGAGTCTAACATTTACCAGTGTGGTAAAGTTTGGCATGGGAATAGTCAACCTTATCCCCCTTCTATGGAGTTCAACACTTTCTTCACTATGGCAAGGTTTAGAGTGGTGAGAATAGTACATCTAACCCCCAGAGTCAGACACTTTCCAAAGTGTGGCTATTTTTGGAGTGGGAATTGTGAATCTAATATCCCAAACGCCAACGCATTCACAAATGTATCTATGCTTGGAATGGGAATAGAAAACCTACCTCACCCAACCACAAAGTCCGAAACTTCCAACAATGTGGCTATGTTTGGAGTGGGACTAGCCATACAAAAATCTCCAGTGTCCAACACTTTCTCAAGTGTGGCTTAGGGCCTTAATATGAGTATGGCAGTTCACAGACCACCAGAGTCATGGTGGTGGTCTCCTAACCCCCCTATTATGACTAGGGTGGTTGGGCCCCCTGGGACCACTACAACTGTCAGGAAACCACCATTCCCTGGAGGTTGTGCGGTGGTCCTCAGGCCGCAATATGCACCCAAGCATGTTACGAGCTTCCTCTCTGCCCCGGTTTTCATGGCGGTGAGCCCACCATGAAAACCATGGCGGAGAGGGAAAAAAAGGTGCCCCACAGGGGACTCATGCCCTGTGTGTATGCACCCCAGTACCTGCACGGCATGGATGGCAGTAGTCCATCCTGTGCAGGTACTGCCTTTGACGTTCCCATTGCGGAGCCTATTTAATAGGCACCGCCCTGGGAACACCAAAGAACCACCTGCCAGACCAGGAGAAAACTCTTGATCTGGCAGCAGTTCATACAAGGGATTGGCAGTGCGGGATCGGAGCTGTCCCACTCCCACACCACCAAACTCATAATAAGACCCTTAGTATGGAGGGGGAGTAGTATATGTAACCTCCTCAGAGACCAGTACTTTCTCCTATGTGTCTCTGGGACTTATTACAACTACAGAGGTCCATGGGACTGCCGTAGCCATAGTGGCGGCCCGACCACCACCACACTGCAGGATCATCCTCAGCATAATAAGTGTGACGGTTGGACAGACACTGAACCGCTGCTATCGCCGCAGATCAAGGATTTTGCGGTGATCTCGCAGAGGTTCAAGGCCAAAATATGCTGGCGGTGCCTCAGCGGCACCACCGAGCATATTTTGAGATGCCACCCCACTGTCTTTTTCATAGCGGTCACAGGGCCATGAAAAGTATGGCGGTGAGGCAATACCCGCACTTGTCCCTGTGCATGGGGGTGCATGCAGGGGGCACATGTTTGGCCCCCCTGTAGTTTTGCACCCCCCAGTTCTTGCATGTGAAGGAATGCACAACATGGTGCATTCCTTCCCACGCAGAAACGTGCACTGGTGGTCCAGCGGCGATGCTGTTTAAGACCACCATACTGCCCACCTCCCGGGACCTAAAATTACTTGTTTTCTAGTAGGTGGGAGGGCGTTGGTGAGTTTCGGCAGTCCTGGAGAAGAGTGGTGGTGTGCCGTCTGCTCCAGGTCCACCGAAACTCGTAATCAGGCCCCTAAGTTTGGAATGGGAATTGTAACTGTAACCACCCAAGTCAAACATTTTCCTCAATGTGGCTAAGTTTGGAATGAAAATGAATCCAAACCCTCCCCCAAAATCCAAAATTTTCTCCACTGCGGCTAATTTAAAGTGAGAATATTAAATCTAAACTTTCCAAGTTCAACATTTCCCAGCCTGGCTTAGTTTGTAGAGGGAATAGTAAATCAGGCTCTCTCACTCTTAAAGCCCAACATTTTCTGCAGTGTGGTTAAGATAGAATAGTAAATTTAATATCCCCCGACCCTCACACAAATTTGATTAAGGTATAATTACAATTGTTAGTACGTTGATGAGCAATAGTAGAAAGAAAGTTTAAAGAGTATAAATACGTTTCACAATATTTTACATTTATCATTGAATTATCGTTTAATTAAAAATAGAAAAGTTTTTCCAATTGTTAATGAATTTTAGTTTTGAAGATTTTACTGAATTTTATATGCCTGATTGGATGGATTACATTTTTTCTGTCTATTTTTGTATTTATTTGGGCAATATTTCAAATCAATTTTTGGTGGATTCTGTTTTTCTTTTAATGTCATATTGCAGCTAGAAAATCATAAGTCCAGTTCTGGGAAGGATTAATTTACTGCATTGTGATCATATATATTTTCTTACTATGTAACTATGGGCATCATCATGATGCAGGGCAGTCGGACCTCAGACCGCTATGAGGCAGTCAGGAGACTGCCCGACAATCAGTTGGCAGTCCAACTGCCAATTAGGATGAGCCCGCCATGCTGGTAATTCAAAAAGTACCCTTTTACATAGTGGCTGATGCTGCGACCCAGGAAAAGGGCTGTAGCACAAGCCGCAGTGTAAAAGAGCCCTCTGCTGCCTGGCACACACACTACAGTGGCCCATGGGGGCCCTGCTTGGGGCCCCCAAAGTCAGTTTCCGACAACCTTTTTATGGTGGTCGGACCGCCATGAAAAGGCTGTCTGAAAGGGACATCATAATCCCTACTGTGGTGCCTGGGCAGGCGCTGCCGCCATGGAAGGAATACGATTCCGATTGTCACCCGAAGAGATCTTAGATCCTGTCGGAGGCAACGGTCTTTCACCCCGACCTCTGCGGTCCAACTGCCTGATTTGTAATGCAGCGGTTAGACCGATGGCCTGTTTGTCGGGCGGACCGTCACAGATGACTTGTTGGTGGCGGTCTATCTGACATTGTAATCAGGCCCAACATGTCACATGATGTAGTGCTTTTGATCTATGTGTGTTATATTTTATTGTATATGTATTGTGTAATTTTGAGAAGTTTTTTGAATAAATATTATATTTTTTATCATTCTGATTTATCAATATTAATGAATATTTTTATCATTCTGATTTAATAGTTTGCTATTGTGTTATTTTTCGCAGTGATAAAAACAAAGTAATATTTTATCAGTTTTTTAAATTGTTCAGGTTGTGATTATTTTTATATTATGTTTAAGGACGTTTTGAGTATGAGGTATTTTCTGATGCTCTTTTAGAGCAGTGTCCTGGCTTTTGTATTAGGCTTTGACCTTTATTTAGGCCTTCTAGGGAGCACAAATATTTTGCTTGCTAGCATTCCATGCATTTGTTTCATCTGTCTGAATATTTTGGGTTTTATTTTTGTTACATATTGCTCTAGTGTTAGCTCTTGTTAGCATTGTCTTTTTTGAGTGATTCTAGGTATTGGTACAGCGCAGTGTGGCTTATCCGAAGTGTTCCTTGGAAGGAATTGCGGCAATCTTTTACCGCTTGGCTAGCGTTTATCTCTTGAGAGATGATGCTATCTTAGACATTCCACAATGGAATGTGAAATTTGGGTAGGTGCCTGTGCCCTGATTGGTACAAGTGTATTTAAAGTAATCCATTGGTGGGGAGAGCTTGTTTTACTTTCTTTGATAGTATAGTGAGCATGTTGTAGGGTTTTGTTACTTCTCTGACAGGGACACAGACTTGTGCTGTTTACTTTTTAACTTCATGCGCAAATCCTGCATTTTCACATATTCAATACTAAGGGCCTCATTACTATGTTGGTCAGAGTTTCCCTCCCGACAATGACTTGGAATGGGGACCGACCGACTCGCGGTCAGCGGTTCCCCCTGACCGATTACGATGCAACCGATCCCTTTTCGGTCAAATTCCCATTTACTCCTAAGGAAGCCTGTGTTCCTCCCAACAACAGAGGCTCTTATGGGTAAATGGGGAGCGGGCAGAAAACTCTACACCCTGCTGCAGGCACTCCATGGTGCCTGCCACACAATTATGTTATGTTCATTTAATTTCTTAAGCGCAACGGTTACCCGAGGGTGTCCTGGCGCTGGCTGCTGCCTTCCGATCGGCGAGGTGTGAGATGGCCTAAGTAGTAAAAAGCCAGTTTTTCAGTCCCTTCCTAAATGTCATGAGCTCAGTGGCGTTCCTGAGGTGGAAAGGAAGCTCATTCCAGGCCCTGGCGGCGCATGTGATGACACTTCTACCCCCTAGTTGGCTTTTTAAATAGGGGTATGACCACTCCTTTTGCTCCGACGGATTGGAGGGCTCTTCTGGGAATGTACCATTTAAAACGCCGTTTCAGGTAGTCTGGGCCTGCTCCTTGGAGGGCCTTGAAGACCTTGCATAGGGATTTGAATTGAATCCGTTGATTTACTGGGAGGCAGTGTAGCTGCTTTATTTCTTTTTTGACAGAGACAAACGTTGCTGTTCCGGTCAGTAGTCTGGCTGCCGCATTTTGCACGAGTTGAAGCCTGTTTAGGTGTTTCCTTTGGATATTTAGGTATGGACTATTACAGTAGTCCACACGTGATAGGATTAGAGATGTTATCACTACCCTGTGGCTGTCTGCCGGTAAGAATGACATTATTTTCTTTATCATTCTAAAAAGATGGAAGCTGGCAGAGACAACTGCGTTTACCTTGTCCCCGAAGGTAAGTTTATTGTCGACTAAGACCCCCAGGTTTTTCGCTTTCCTAGTTGGCTCAGGGAGAGTCTCTAGTTCTTCTGGCCACAAGTCTGGTGTCCAGAAGTTGGCATTATTGCCAAAGATGAGGACCTCCATTTTACTAGAATTTAGCTTCAAGCAGTTCGTGGTCATCCACAGCCTGACTGCTTTCATGCAATCGTGGAACCTTGTGCAGGGTTTTACAGGTTTTTACAGGGTTTTGCTTAGGTACTCCCTCGGCCCCTAACCGGAGGCCGCCGTTCACGGGTGGAGCATGGGCATGTGCACCAACCCACGGAATATGACGCAATCCCAGAATTCCTAAAGGCAGTAAACCTGGGATTGCACCAAAATGGTGCGCCTACCACAGAGAGGCGTAACGGTGAGAAATGTCTTCTTGTTATTTCCTCTTTTTATGTGTGCTGCATTCTGAAGAACACATAGAAAGGGGAATATGCATTCAAGGATTGTTTTTGTGCAGGAAGGTATCTCTTCATACACAAAAACAATCCTGCCCATAATGCAGGCACCCTAGTCTAAGAGTGCCTGCGCTGGCACTAGGCAGCAAACAGTGTGCCTGTGCTTGGAGGGAACAGAAGTACGCCACATCTTAATAGTTATGGAGCATTTCTGCTCTCTCTATTCCAAGCCATTAGTAAATATGGCCCCAGGCAACGATTTTTGTAAGTACTGCCATATACTTTGATTAAAATGGTAATAGCACCTTTGGATTGCTGTGTTGGGGGACACTTTTAAAATTGTTGAAATCATGCCTTGGTGGATTGCAATTGTTTGTTTTTTATTGCTTTAGTATTAAGAGTTAATTTTAGGTTGTACTTCGCTTGTTTGACAGTAGTGCATATACTAATAGGACATTTGTATTATGATGCTGCACATGTATAGCATACATTTATACTTAAGGAACAGGATAGGGGAAAATAATGTAAGTGGAGGAAAGAGTTAAGCCAGTGTGAACTAATTTGAATAGTGAGGAGTCACAATAACTGCTGTTGTCAGACAAGGGAGCTCGGTGTGAATCTGGCCTAAATATACCACGGTGGTTGGCGGTGTGCTGGCGGTGTCAGCAGTTCAGTAGCGGTCTTTGGAAACACAATTTGCCCATCTCGTAATACAGCAGTTGATCCGCCGGTATGGTGGTTCACGGACTGGCAAACTCGTAATAAGGCCCTTTATCAGCTACCATTGAACTTTAAGTGTGTAAGAATGTATGGGTCTTCTAGTGGTTGGGGCTGCAACTGACTCTGGGAAATGCTATTTTACATGGCAAACTTTGTAATTTCCATGGTCTTGTGTGCCATCTCTTTCATGTTCGCTTTCTGTTGTGCCTCAGTATGTCTTGTGACCTTACAAGGCGCTACACAACATGAGCTGAAAAGCAAACACATTAAAATATTCCCTTATGATAAAGGTGAGAGGCTGAGTGGCAGGAACAAAAAAGAACAGACTGTTAAAGGTCTGTAGACCCAACCATCAGCAGCAAAAAAAGACCTCACAAAATGAACCTAGAAACCAGCGGTGATTTTGTTAATGGGCAGTTCCAGTAAGAAATACCGAAGGCGATCACACTCGGAAGCTTTCCTGGAGGAAATAAAAATGGAAGTGGGTACAATTTGCATCGATCTGAGAACATGCCTTCAAAGATTATGGGGAGAAGTGACAAAAGTGCCAAGAAGAGTAGACTCCCTGAAATGCATATTAGATACTCAATTGGAGGGACAAGAGCAAAAATGAACAAAATAAAACATTTAAATCGCAAGCAAAATCAGAGGTTCGTGAAAACAGCTCCTGCCGAAAAAATATCAGACAAAGGGGAGTACCAAAGGGAGCAGAGGGAGAGAACCTTTATGACTTTGCAAGGGACCTCCTTCAAACTGTTTGAAACCTCCCAGGAGCCCCTATCAAACTCAATGATGTCCACACAGTGAGAGCTGAAGGGTCCCAAAGGGAACTTTCTCCATACATCTTAACATGAGTATACTTCTTAGAGGAAAAGGAGATGACAATGCATCAAGCAAGAACAAAAGAAGAGGTTATCTACATGGGGTATAAACTCCAGTTCTAACAAGACCTCTCCTTGATGACACTTTACAAACAAAAGGGATTTTGCTGAGTAACTGAATATTTGAAGAGCTAATGGGTTCAATAACAATAGGGGTCACCCTGTTTGCATTATCGTTACCTGAAACAGACAGGCGTTTGCTCCTTCACAGGGGTTAAAAGCATCTTAGGCCTGGATGGAGAAGACAAAATGCAAAACTATGAACATGATGGCCCTGGGTCTTGTGGAGAATGGGTAAAGACCTTAAACACATATGACAAGCAGTTAATAAGGGTATCAGGTAGGTGACACTACAAACCTTCCTAGGTAGACCGAGCAGAGGCAAGAGAATATGGGTTGAGATGCCTGAAGAATACTGAACCACCAAAATGAAAGGAACTGACAAAGCTGACTCCCCTAAAATAAGAACTATAAACTTTGAAAGTACAGTAAGATGGGGAAGGGTGGGGGCAGGCTAGAGGGCCTGAGAGAACACATGAGGCTGGGTAGGAGCAGAGAGTCAGGTGCAATAATGAAGTAGGGCCAAGAGGCTGTTGGAATAACTGTGAGTTAAACATTACTTAACATCTCTATAACAGGGGGCAAGGTCAGCATTGATTTCCAG
Organism: Triturus cristatus; assembly: GCF_964204655.1. Lineage (NCBI taxonomy): Eukaryota > Metazoa > Chordata > Amphibia > Caudata > Salamandridae > Triturus > Triturus cristatus. The sequence continues at coordinate 700,289,770 of NC_140582.1, read as the reverse complement.
GAGATATTTGATATTTAATTTAATATTTATTAATTTATAAAGCACCTGAATCACCCCCAAAGTGGTATCTCTGCGCTATGGAGGAGCTGCAGTAGGCCAGGAGGAGAGACAAGGTTGAAACAGTGCTGTTTTGAGGAGCCTTCTGAATTGAAGGTGATCATGGCATTGCCAAAGATGGATAGGGAGTTGATTCCAAAAGAAGGGGGCTATGTGAAAGAAAGCTTTCCCACCCAAGCGTGATTTTTGAAACGCGGTACAAGGAGTAGAGATTTAGCTCCTGAGCATAGGGACCTAGGTGGCAGGTACTGATTGAATTTTCCAGCAAGATAGCTGGAACCTTTGCTGTTCATGGTTTTGTGCACAGTACAGCATATCTTAAATTTGATCCGTTTGCGTACCGGGAGCCAATGAAGTTGTTGTAGGAGGGGTAGAGAGGCAGTTCTGGAGGGGGCATTCGAGACAAGGCAGGCCGCGGTGTTTTGGACTACTTGTAGCCTGCTCAGCGAAGACTCATTTGCTGAGATCAGAAGGGTATTACAGTAGTCCAGGCGGCTCAGCACTAGTGCCTGAATGAGTGTTTTCCGAGTGGTCAGAGGGAGGAAGGTGAATACCCTCCGTAGAAGGCTTAGTACATGGAAGCAAGAGCCTACGGTGGTTGCAACGTGCTCCGTCATTGTCAATTTCTGGTCTAAGCGTATGCCAAGGTTCTTGACCACAGTCCTGGGAGCCGGGGTGGCGCCTAGATCCTCTGGGCACCAACTTGGGGACAACAGCAGGTGTGCATCTCCAAACAGCATAATCTCGGTTTTCCCCGCATTGAGCTGGAGGAAATTATTCCTCATCCAGCTAGCGATAGCAATCATGCCTTCCGAGAAAGTAGACTTGGCATTGGGAGTGTGTTAGTCAAATTAAAGTAGAAGCTGAGTGTCATCAGCATAAGAGATTGCTGTAAAGCCCAGTTTCTTAAGTAATCCCACTAATGGGGCAACATCAATGTTAAATAAAGTGGGACTGAGACAGGAGCCCTGAGGTACTCCCTTAGTCAGTCCCATGGTCTTCGAACGGAAGGGGCCCAGGTTAATAGTCTTAGTTCGGAGAGAGAGAAAGCTCGATATACACTGAAAAGCTTGTCCTTGGATTCCAATTTCTTTAAGTCTCCTGAGCAGAATCTGGTGAGAGACCATGTTGAAGGCAGCTGACAGGTCAAGCAGTACTAGTAGTACTGCTTGTCCATTGTCCAGGGACTGCCTAATGTTGTCGGTATCAGCAGCCAAAACTGACTCAGTGCTGTGCCTAGACCTAAATCCAGACTGAGATGGGTCAAGGCATCCCGTGGATTCGACATGGTCAGATATATGTTTCTTGATATGTTTTTCCAATATCTTACTCAGGAGAGGTAAGAGAGAAATTGGGCGATAGTTGAAAGGTCCTCCATGGGGGCCTTTATGTTCTTACGGATGCAAATTATATATGCCGCCTTCCATTCAGTGGGAAGGCGGCACAAATAATATACTATACCTGTTATAGAAGAGATAATTGTTTAGGTCTATTGGCCACATTTGCAAATGAGATGGGTTGAGGGAAAGTTGGTAGGTGCCAAATGAAGAACAAGCAAGCACTACATGATAAGAAAAACAGGGGCACAACACCACAACAACAACCAACAAAAAACAACAACTGTGGATCTATATAAAAAGATGGAGCAGATGCTATCTTAATTCAGGATCGCCCAACTCTTACAGAGGGACCAATTAGGTATAATGCAATAAGCTCTAACTGCACCAATTTTAGGTTTCAGCAAAACCAAAAACAGCATGAGTAGAGATCTTCAATAAAATGCATGCACAGAGAGAGGAGGTGAAGATCAAGAGGTTCTAGGAGAGGTGATACATCAAAATGAAACTAACTTTATACAATCAACCTTTCACCTTTGCAAACCTATTCACACCAAACTCCACATAAGACAGCTTTCTGGTGTCACCAACAGAGACACTGTGCAGTGGGAGGATACTTCAATTTGGTGTGGCCCCAGATTTGCACAAGACTAGTAAACCAGCCCCTCACAGGAATGATATCTAAGACCCTGAAGAACAAACTGATAGATATGAAATGTTGAATATTTGGAGAAGCTACCACCCAGGAGAGAAGGACTTCTATTTCTTTTCCATTGTACATTTGCACTCTTAAACTCAGCTACAGGAACAGACATGTAAGTCATCTCCCTTTTGTATCATGCACATGTGGTGATGACATGGATAGATTGGATGGTGCCCAATCAGGGAAAACAAAAGAGAATTGAAATTAACATGTTTAAAAACAGCCATAAGCAGGAAAAGGCAAAGAAGATTTCTGAATATTTCAGAAGTAACAACTAGCAAGAAACCTCTCCAGCCACTGTCTATGACACCTTCAAGGTTGCTGTAAGAAAGGTTGAAGGTAGACAAAAATGTTTGTAGAAAAAGGGGAAGGAGAGTACCGGATGACAAACATACTAAGGATGAAAGACCTAGAAGCAGCAGATAAACAGAGACTCGCTAAACAAATCAAAAGGCAATTACAGAAGGCTTGCGGACAATTGAGAATACACAGGATGAACTGGGAAGAAACATCTTAACTGCATGCAGGCAAGATGTTCTGCAATAGGCGAAACAAGGTGGGAACTCAACATACTCAAAATCAGGGAAGGGAGGGAGTTAGAAGGAGCTGTGATCCATTTCGCTTCCTGTTAGTCATTCAAAATCAAAGCGAATGAATCACTTGTACCTGCAACCAGGGTTCAATGTGTTCTATCCGTCAGTACTCAGCAGAGTACTTAAAAAACCCTAATTCACGTAGGCAGAACGTATGGCGGTTTATCTTGATTCTACGCCTTTGTTATTTACGTGACAGCATCATCATCGGGTCTCTTTCTGTATGCTGGAGGGAACCACTGGTTTACAGTAGTGATCAGAAATTTATGACAAGTGAAGGGTGCTCAAGTGAGGTGTTTTATTTAAAAAAAATCATCCTTATACTTCCATAAAAAACTTCTTTATTCCGTCTGGCGTATGGGAGGATTGTATAAAAAAGGGTGTGATTTGTGCAGCGACGGATTGATTATGAATCCACCGCACTAACTGTGTTCAATACGATGGTCGACATGTTTCAGCCCTTTTCAGTGCCCCTAGTGGGCCGTCGGGCTTTCTTCAGGACCTAAAATGTGTGGGAATTTGATTTTTACCAATTCGGTTCAATTTGTATCAGAGTGAATACTCTGAAGTTAAGGTCGATTGTACCTAAAAGGAAAGAGAGTGAATAAAATAAAATAAAATAAACAAGTGTATTTAAAATGATGGTGATGTCTATCTTTGTTCAACTTGAACATATGACTCAATATATAAGCAGAATAGAGAAAATGGCAATACTTCATATTTTCAAGCAAACATTGAAAATGGCAAATCTTTAAATGCTGTTTTCCAGTTTGAGGTTCTAAGGTTAAAAAAAAGGGGGGGGTTATTGGGGTGTGAGTACGATCTTCGAGTGCTGTCCTTCTTGGTTGGAACAGGTACGTGTAATTCAGATAGTCTAATGACTCAGTTTGAGGCACTGGGATCTTCCGTGGTATCACTGGTTCAAATAGGAAGAAGAGAGAATCCGCTTGTAATGTATTGTAGAGCTGTTGACTGTGATAACCCTGATCAGATGTCTGGAGAAACGGGGGTGCCTATCTACAGTATTTGTTGAGTACCGTGTGGATCGGCATTACTTAGGCATTAGAATCTGGGTTGTGTGCGTTTCGGTGGTTATTTTCATTAGTAATAGACCTCGCCTTGGCTACTTCGATCAGAGTTAGAGTGTATCTATCTGCGGTTAGCATTAACGTCGGTGTCATATTAACGGTGTTTTCTAGTACCTGGTTATGTAGTGAGTTCTGGCAGCATCTACGTAATGGCAGTTTAATGTGACATTTTCGGCATCTCAAACGATTCTCTATGGAAAAAATGCACCCTTACAGCAAGGATGATTATGAGGTACCAGAGAATCCCTCAGACAATGACACCAGCGGTGACTCAACAGACAACTCAGATTGGAGTAACGAATATACAGGACAACCTAGGAGAAACAGAGGAATGAACAGACGACTACAATGCCGGAGACCCAACACATGGCGCAACCCACAATATGAGGACCAACAACCTCCCCGTTCCAACCATTCACACCAAATTGTCACGGGTGGATGAACCCGTACACCACAGGACCACCACCAATGGGACCCTTCATGGGACCATACATGCAACAACCGCTTTTTTTAGGGAGAGGTCAACCAAACCAGAGGAGGCGAAGAAAAGGGATAAACTGGACAGATCAGGAGAGACAGGTCCTCACCAAGAGCATGTCAGGCATGACAAAAGAAAAACCGGGAACAGGCACGACTCGCTTGTGACCAACCTAACGGAAACCATCCTGACCGAAGCACAAGAGAAGGTACTAGACAAAGGTTTAGACTTCGTACCAACGCCAACACTGGACATCTTCAAAAATGAAATGCAAAGTTGCAGAATTCTGCAGGAAATTGAAACTGAAGGCCTTCATCATTGGAACAGAAGTCTATACTACAGATGGAGATACCTCACTACAACCCAGATCCACTTTCTGCCCATTGAACCACCAAACTCCAATAGAAATACAAACCTTCGAACAGGCCGTAATGAAAGAAATTGAAGACATCAAGAAAGAAACCAAAAAACCCTTCATGAACACAACAAAAGCTGAAAAAGAAGCACTGGAGGAACTAAGACAAGACAAAGACCTGGTAATAAAACCGGCCAACAAAGGCGAAGGGATTGTCCTATTGAGCAAAGATGGCTACAATCAACAATGCCTCCAACTCCTTTCAGATGAGAAATTTTACAAGATCATTAAAACTGATCCCACACCCAGACTACAACAAACCATAAGAATCATGGTAGAGGAGGCAGAAATCAACAGATGGATATCAAAAAATGAGGCTGACTTCCTAAGGGCAACAACATCAAAGATACCTTACTTCTACTCCCCCCCAAAGAGACACAAAGAAAGGAGACCACCACCGGGCCGCCCCACTGTGTCACGCATAGGGTCGGTCCTTGAACAACTTTCACAATGCGCAGATCAATATCTTAGACCTTGGGTACAGAAAACACCAACTTACCTAAAAGATACCCGAGACCTACTCAACCTGCTCAAAGAAGAGACATTCTGTAATGACACCATGCTCCTTGTCAGATTTGACATAGAGAGCTTATACACAAGTCTACCCCAACAAAAAAACAATGGAAACTCTTGAAGAACTACTTTTTGAACAAAACTGGTCTTATCATACACCCAGACACTTCATCCTGGAATGTTGCAAACTCGCACTTACTGAAAACTACTTTGAGTACAACAGGACGATATACCAACAATGCCATGGTACATCAATGGGAAGCACATTTGCTCCAAGCGTAGCTAGACTTTATGTAAGTAATTTTGAAAAAACATACATACATAATGAACACAACCCCTACCTGTCAAGAATACGCTTTTGGAAGCGGTATATAGACGATGTATTGGTGATCTGGGAGGGCGACCAATCCAGTCTGTGCCTCTTCCACAAGTGGATGAATTCACAAGACGAATGCCTAAAATGTACCTACACTGCTGACAAAAAGCAATTGGATTTCCTAGACCTAACCATTTACATTGAAGACAATAACATTAGAACAAGGACCTTCTTCAAACCTATGGCAAGGAATAGTCTTCTGTCATATTGCAGCTTCCACCCACGCCCCCTCAGAGAGAACCTACCATATAGCCAATTCTTGCGCTTAAAGAGAAATTGCAGTGAACTAACATAATATAAGACACAAGCCGAAGATCTATGTTCTAAACTATCCGAAAGAGACTATCCAGCATAAAACAGTGGCAAAGTGTCAGAAAAGGGCATGGAACCAACCGCGGGAAAGCCTATTCAAGACAACACCGAAAACCCCCACACAAAATACCCTGACTTGCGTCACAACATACAGCATAGCCAGCAATGCAGTAAAAAAAATAATAAACAAAAACTGGTGCATTATAACATCTGGCACTCTGGACTGGCGAAAACCGAGGTTTGCGAACAGAAGAACAAGGAATATAAAGGACATGCTAGTGCACACACGACCTCAAGTTCCCCGAATTAACAAAAACACAAGTACGTTATGGAACATGCCGCCAGTCACAGGTCATTACCCCTGCGGAAACTGCTCAGTGTGCAAACTCACTACAGCCACTAAGGACATACAACTAACTTCAGAATTGAACTGGACAATAAGACAACACACTAACTGCAATACAACACATGCTATATAAATGATCACCTGTCCTTGTAACCTTAGGTACATAGGAATAACCTGCAGGAAAGTAAAACAGAGGTTCAGTGAACATAGGAGCAATGTTAAATGCAAACGCGAAACGACCAAAATGAGCGCACATTACATTGAACTTGAACATTCCATCAATGACCTCAATTGAGTCATTATAGAGACACTAACTGGGACAACCCTAAATGCCGAGAAAATCCTTTTAGAAAAAGAGCAGCGATGGGTGCACCGCTTGAAGACAGATTCATCAGGTCTAAACGATAACATTCCATGGCTCAGCATCAAATGACCCTCTATCTGATTGTGGGGAGCAGAAAGCCATTTGTCTTGTTTTGGGGTCTATAATATGCCATACAGGACTGTAATACTTTAGAAACAATGATGTTTCCATGACCCCGACCCTGACTGAGAGTACGAGGCATCTATCATGATGAAAACAAAATTATATCATCCCAGTGGTTTTCGAGCAACAATTAAAAATCATGCTATGGATACAGACTAACTAGATAATCCAAGTGAATTTAAACATTAAATATATCTAAACCAAACTAATGATGTTTTTCGAGCACAGAGACCGAAGTAAGTATCTCTTCACTGCCCATGGAGAGCGATGCTTTTTCAGTGAACACACAAGAGATCCCGCCTTACCCGGGACCCTGTGAGCAGCGTTAGCACAAGTTGTGCACCCTGCACACGAGGTAGAACCAGCGCGGAACTTTGCATAGAGAAGACACGTAACGTACACAATAATGACCGTATTAACCTGAACCTTCCTTCACTTCCAACAGCAGGGATTAAGCTGCCAGTGGTCCGTAAAAGCCCGACTGGGGACTTTATAAGGTACGCAGCTCGTTACTATTGTTTATGTCACTATTGTTTACACCGAAAATGTCACATTGAACTGCCTTCACGTAGACGCTGCCAGAACTCACGGCATAACCAGTTACTAGAAATCACGTTAATATGACACCGACGTTAATGCTAACCGCAGATAGATACACACTAACTCTGATAGAAGTAGCCAAGGCGAGGTCTATTACTAATGAAAATAACCGCCAAAACGCACACAACCCAGATTCTAATGCCTAAGTAATGCCGATCCACACTGTACTCAACAAATACTGTAGACCGGCACCCCCCCGTTTCTCCAGACATCTGATCAGGGTTATCACAGTCAACAACTCTACAATACATTACGAGCGGATTCTCTCTTCTTCCTTTCTGAACAAGTGATGCCATGGAAGATCCAAGTGCCTCAAACTGAGTCATTAGACTATCTGAATTACACGTACCTGTTCCAACCAAGTAGGACAGCACTTGAAGATCGTACTCACAATGCAAACCCCCCCCCCCTTTTTTTTTAACCTTAGAACCTCAAACTGGAAAAGAGCATTTAAAGATTTGCCATTTTCAATGTTTGCTTGAAAATATGAAGTATTGCCATTTTCTCTATTCTGCTAATATATTGAGTCATATGTTCAAGTTGAACGAAGATAGACATTACCATCATTTTAAATACACTTGTTTATTTTATTTTATTTTATTCACTCTCTTTCCTTTTAGGTACAATTGACCTTAACTTCAGAGTATTCACTCTGATACAAATTGCACCGAATTGGTAAAAATCCAATTCCCACACATTTTAGATCCTGAAGAAAGCCCGACGACCCACTAGGGGCACTGAAAAGGGCTGAAACATGTCGACCATCGTATTGGACACAGTTAGTGCGGTGGATTCATAATCATTCCGTCGCTGCACACATCACACCCTTTTTTATACAATCCTCCCATACACTAGATGGAATAAAGAAGTTTTTTATGGAAGTGTGAGGATGATTTTTTTTTAAATAACATCTCACTTGAGCACCCTTCACTTGTCATAAATTTCTTATCACTACTGTTAAAACCAGTGGTTCCCTCCAGGCGGAGGAAGCATACAGAAAGAGACCCGATGATGATGCTGTCACGTAAATAACAAAGGCAGGGAATCAAGAGAAACCGCCATACGTCCTGCCTACGTGAATGAGTTTTTAAGTACTCTGCTGAGTACTGACGGATAGAACACATTGAACCCTGGTTGCAGGTACAAGGGAACTGAACATAGCCAGAAAAACTAAGACAGCCACAAGCCAAAAGATACATGACTAAAGTACAGAATGCAGAAAGCACCTTTATGATCCAGGAACAAGATAAGCAATGTTCTTGTACCATTTTAAAGCACAATATACTAGAGACCTAAAGGACCAAAAGGATACACAGGCATGTATTAAAACTGTGAATGAGCAGTATCCAATGTGCCTTATACCAGTGGGGTAATTCCTTTTGCATTATCTTTATTTGGAGGGGATAACAGAGATAAGTTTTCTCTCTTGCTGAAGTGAAACACATCTTAGACCTGTAAAGAGAAAACAAGGGTCGTGGCCAAGATGGCGGAGTGAGCGGACGTGTTTTGCTCACGCTCCGTCCCCACCGGGCCTAATGCATTTGCATAGCACCTGTAGCCCTGCAATTCATCACCGGAGAACCCCCCCAGCCAAGTTGTGCTGCCGTGGCCTCTGTGCCCAGCCGGGGGTGAACCGTTAGCACTCCTGGGCTTGGAGCCACACACTCCGGTCCTTGCGTTGGCCTGTGATGCTGCGAGGCCTGAGGCTGGGGACCCTTTGCGGATGGTCTGGATCCCCACCCAACTCTGCCCTGCCCCGGTGTCTGGGACAGAGAGTACAACTGCACCAACAGGACATCCCGTGCCAAAAACTATGTGCTGGAGTAACCAGGCTATGGGCCCGGTGGAGGTGGAGAGTGTCGAGGCCTGGGTCGCCCATTCTGCACCATAGGGGATGGCCGCCCCTGCCCAGAGGAAGCAACAAGAGCTCCCTTGCAACGCAGGCTATCTTTTGTGCTTGGAGCTGTGACAGGGGGCGGCTGATTCCCTGGCCGTGGATTGGGGGTGTGAGCTCTGCTGGGCCCCCGGCTACCGGCTCCGGGCCTGGAAGTGGTGAAGTAGGCCCGGGCTGTTCAAGCATCGCCTCAAGGGTGAGAGCCACCATGGCCTGCAGTTAACCTATGGGGATGTGGGCCATGCAGTGGGGGACAGCTGGCTGTCTCAGTCCTGATCAAGGGGTTGTGGGCTGCTGAGCCCCCGGCTATCGACACTGGGCCTGGTAGTGCAGGAGAAGGCCCGGGCTGCCTGAACTCCGCATTAAGAGTGTGGTGAGCCAGCCCAGAAGACACAGCTAGAGCTCCCTAAGATTGCGGACTGCCTGTGTTGACTACGACCACGCTGCTGTGGTCTGCCATCTGCATTGGTATCGAGTGGGGGCGTAGGAGCTGCCGAGCCCCCTGCTATCAACTGCAGCACCACCCCCCCCTCGAGGTTGATGTCATTTGCCAGCCCCCCGAACGGTGGCTGAGGGGATCGTGTTTGTGGAGGTCGGGGTGCATGGTGAGCGGCTGCGGTGTCAAGATCTATTCCCTGTGGGCATGATACAGAGAGCTTTTACCACTGGGGCCCAGTGCAGGAGAGCGCTCACTGGAACCAGAGGCCCTTGGTGATTGATGAAGCAGCTTGTTTGGCCCCCTAATACATGCACACAGACTGTAGCGCTCTCGCTTCCGTAGCACTTAATGGTAGCCTGAAGAAGGTTGTACCATCCTGGAGTGGCATCACCCATCTACCCTCAGCTAAGTCTCGTCGGTGGTGAACCCATTTGGCACGCCAGGAAGGGCCACAGTTGGGCTGTGGGGTGCATCTGGCCCTACAACACATAAGCAACTCGTATCAGGCCGTGTTGGGCCCGAAGCTCCCCCTACCTCGAGAAGAGACAGGTTTGCACTGCTTCCCCCCATTGGGTCGCACTGTGAGCATTTGGGGCCCTATTGTCCCGCCATCCATAAAGCAGCCACTGTACACGCAAAGGGTCCTCTCCTTAGCCAGATCATGGCGACGGGCAAAAACAAGAAGGAGCGATCGGTGTGTGATCTCCTTTTGAAGTCCTCAGGTTATTCGCAAAGCGCTGGTCAGGAGGCTGCTGGAGATGGTGCTGAAGGGGCGGTTACTAGGGAGTTCCTGGAGTCCCTATTCGCTTCGCAATGCAAAGACATTCTGACCATTAAAACGGACCTGCAAGCGTACCTAAGGGAGGTGCGGAGGGACATTGACACTGTGGGCGAGAGAGTCGTGGCTCTGGAGGATTCCACGATGGCTAGAGACGAAGAATTTGCTGCGCTCCAGCAAGAGGTCATACGATTGCAGGACGAACAATTAGACCTCCAGGCGCACTCAGAAGACCTGCAGAACAGGTAGAGATGGAACAATGTCCTCGTCCGTGCTGTCCCTACAGGCACAGAAGGAGAAGGGATACCTCCAGGCACTATTCCGGGCGGTCCTGAATTCTCGACGGAGTCCACAATTAAAATAGACAGTTGTCACCAAGTGGGGCCCCCTCGACAACCCAATCGTCCTCTGGCGGACATCCTAGTTTGTGTGAACGATTTTAAAGTGAAGGAGGAGATTCTTAAGGTGGCCCGCTCCAACAAAACGCGGACATTTCGAGATTACTCACCACAGCTCTTCCAAAATTTGGCTGCCAGCACCCTACAAAAGAGGAGAGACTACCATCCTGTGACCAACCATCTGAGATCAGCTGGTATAGCTTACACTTGGGGCCACCCGTTCCGCATAATTTTTCGCTATGATGGGAAACTTCACCAGCTTCGCTCTTTGGCAGAGCCCTGCAAGCTGTTAATCCTAGATCTTGATAACCTGGCCTCCCAGTCTTCAGCTACAGGGTTGGGGGCTGCAGGAACACACTAGCGGGGTCCACATTCCAGATCAAGGTTGGATCGACTATGCCCCAATCCTGCAACAATGGTCAAAGAACGATCAGCGGTGCTTCGGTCAGTCACTGGCACAGAAGGGGACTTTCTAGACTCTTCTGATTGAGGTACTGGGGGTTGGGTCCACTGCTTAACTTAACTTGATCTGGCCTGTTGGGGGGGGGGGGGGTTGGGGAGTTCTGTTTATGATGGGTGCTGTCCCTTGCTCTCTTGGCTGCCCCCATATTTTTGGGCCCCCTTCAGGATGGACACTCCAGGAATGGTTTATCAAGGTGTTTTTTAATTTTCAATGGCCCGCTAAGTTTCAATGGTTCTATAGCCTAGTAAACATAGAGTTGCTATCCCCCTTGGGCATATGGAGAATAAAATAGTTAGTCTCAATGTTCGTAGTCTTAACAATCTGGTTAAGCAGAAGGCAATACTCTCCCTACTTGAACAATCCAGGGGGGATATTTGCCTGCTTCAGGAGATGCATTTACTCCCTAAGGACACACATAGGATGCAAGCTAGAGAGTTTCCTTGTCAGTATTGGTCCCCAGGGAAGGGTAAGAAGGGTGGTGTTGCCATTTTGTTTTCCAAGTGCTTTACGGGTACGGTGCTGGGCTCTGTGGCGGAGATTAAGGGGCATCTTTTAGCTTTGAGGGTACCTTTCACTACACTGTAGCTTCACTCTATTCCCCTAATGAGCACCAGGAAGAGTTTCTGATTGAAGCCATGGCTAAAGTACTTCACACACCTGACCCTGCAGTAGTGCTGGGCGGGAATTTAAATTTGGTGATGAACCCGGTGATGGACCGCTCTGGCTCGAGGACCGGGGTTGCGGGGGCTTTATCTCTGGCAGGTAGGGAGTGGCTGGAAATATGTAAGCTTAAAGACGTCTGGTGAGGCATGCACCCTAGTGACCGGGACTACACATTTTACTCTGCAGCTCACAAATCCCACGCCCGCTTGGACCACTTTCTTGTCACTTCTTCAGTTTGGGAACGTATTCAGGCCTCTTCTATTGAAGCCCGATCACTCTCAGATCACGCACACATTACTCTGACTATACGGACTTCCTCCCCGGCCCCTTCCTCACTGCAGTGGTGCTTGAGGGACTCTTTGCTGTCGTCTCCAACAGTTGTGAAGGCAATATGAATTACATTGACGGACTATATCACACTTAACGATGACGGCTCCACTGCACTATCCTCAGTTTGGGAGGCACTTAAATTGGTTGCTCGTGGGGCTTTAATCGCTAAAGCTGCTCATGAAAACAAAATTTGAAGGGATAAAGGGGAAGAGCTTGAATTAAAAGTGAAGGAACTTGAGGACATTCACAAATGCTCCGAGGCCCCTGGATTTGGAGGGAGCTCGAGAAGGAACGGCTCCACCTCTGGCGTTTAGATCCGGACAGAGCTGAACACTCTGTGGTGCGATTGAAGCACAAGTATTTCGTGGGGACAAATAGAGGGGGTCGAATACTAGCTTATTGCCTGCGCAGCAAACAACATGCGCAAGCAGTAAATTCGGTGCGGGAGTACAGGGGTTGGTGGTTTCTGAGTATCTTGGCATTGCGGAAGCCTTTCAGGCCTTTTACTCAGAACTACACACTGCTGAGACCCTGTTCCCCTCGGATCCATACGCCTATGTTAACGGGGCGTCAGTTACCCCTCTACTGCTTACCTAGGCTAAAAATCTCGACGCTCCCATACCCATTGAGGAAGTAATAGCTGCTATTGCCCGATTGAAGCCCCTGAAGGCTCCAGGCCCGATGGGTTTAGCACGGTCTTTTATAAGACTTTTTGCACAGAGTTTGATCCCCTGCTCACCCGTTTGTTCAACTCGTTCGCAGACACTGGTACACTTACTGAATCGATGCTCCAAACATCGGTTATCGTTATACCCAAGCCCGGTAAGGATCCCACATACTGCAGTTCATACCATCCGATCTCTTTGTTAAATTTAGATGCAAAGTTATTTTCTAGTATCCTCACCCCGCGTTTGAACCCCCTGGCTTTATCCCTGGTCGACAAAGTGGGGACAACACTAAGTGGATCTGCCATTTAATTGATAAGGTACAGCGGTCCAGAGAGAAGGTCTTGTTATTAGCGGTCAATGCTGAAAAGGCTTTTGACCGGGTACACTGGCCCTACTTGTTAGTTACCTTAGAATGCTTTGGGTGGGCATACGTTTGGGCATACGTTTCCGCAATTGGATTGCGAGCATATATAGCTTCCCTGGCGCCTCGGTCAAGGCGAATGGAGTACGTTCGGGGGTTTTGCAGTCGAGAGAGGGACAAGGCAAGGCTGTCCTCTCTCACCTTTGCTTTTTGCTCTCTTTATGGAGCCTTTCGCTCAGAGACTCCGAGACAACCCCAACGTGCAGGGCATTCCATTTGGAGCTGACCGACATTTGATCACCTTCTATGTCAACAACGTTATATTTTGAATTGCTCATCCCCTGACTTCCCTCCCAGCTATATTCGTGGAAGTGAAAGCCTTTGGCCGGGCTTCAGGTTTTAAAATCAATAGGCAGAAGTCTCAAATTTTGAACTTAACTTCCAAACAGTCTACTGTAGATAGTCTATTGGCCCAGTTTGACTTTGACTGGGTATCTGAGGAAATAACCTACCTGGGGCAGGTCCTTAACAAAAATCTATCAAAAACGTCTGACATAAACTACTCTAATTTGCTCGCCCGCATATGAAAAGACTTGGCACAATGGCAGCAGTTGCCACTGTCTTGTTTAGGTAGGCTGGCTGCGGTTAAGAGGAATGTCCTACCAAGGGCGCTACACATTTTCCAGACTGTTCCCCTTCTCCCACCCCTGGGAGTGATTCCCAACATCCAAAGAGAGATTGAGCGCTTCATCTGGGGCCCGATCTCACCTAGGTTGCAGAAGACTCTGTTGCAACGCCCCAAAAAAGACGGCAGTCTTGCTTTGCCAAATATTGACTGCTACTTTCAGGTGTCAATACTACGATACCTGGTTGAATGGACCCGTCCACTGATGGAGAAACACTGGGTATTTATGTACCAGACAGTAGCCGGACGGCATATCTGGAAGGAGGCATGGTTTCCTAGAGCCTTCCATGCCTGGGGGCTGTACTCTTCTCCAATTACGCGACCAACAATTCAGGTCTGGGATAGGGTGTCCCAGTCAGCGAATCTCACAAAGTTCCCGTCGCCTATGTCCGCAATATTCTCCAATCCTGACTTCCCATCTGGTATGACCAAGGGGGTAGACACACGCTGGATGAAGGGAGGATGCAAGAGACTAGGCTGCCTTTTTGACCATAATGGCTTTATCCCTTTTACACAACTCACAGTTGGCTATGACCTCTCCGTCAGACCACTTTCTCCACACGCAAATGTTACACTGGGTTCTGGGCACCTCCATCAGTCCTTTGGTGGCAGACCAATGCTTTCGTTTGAAAAATGGTTATTTCTTAAGAAAAACGACTGAAAACTCATTTCTGAAATGTATTTGCTTCTTTCACAGGGCATCCGCAACATCAGAACTGCTGGACAGAGGCGGTAGGAGGCGGAAATTGCCCGGACGCTTTCAGACAAGGAGTGGGAGGACATTTATTATAGGGCCCATCACACTGCACACTCCATGGGGCATACTGAAACTTCATACAAGATTATTTCATATTGGTATTATACTCCCTCCCAATTAACGAAATGGAACACCCAATGTGATGGTCTTTGCTGGCGGGGTTGTGGGAGCCCTGGCACTCTCCTTCATTTGCTATGGAACTGCCCAAAACTCACCAGATATTGGTAGAAAATTATGGATGATATGTACAGGGCCTTCGACACTTCTAACCCTAGATTCCCAGCTTACACTACACTAGGCCTGCCTAACACTCTGACCTTTCCCTTGCGCTCACTCAAGGGTAGACAGATGGCCCTCACACTTAATGCTGCCCACCTAGTGCTCTTAGCTTGTTGGAAGGCTGATAGAATCCCAGAGCATACACAGTGGCTGAAGTCTACAAAAAAGGAAAGCAGCCGGGTTGTAGGAGACTGCACTACCTGGATCTGTTACATGGTGTACTTTTATTGCCCACCTCAAATGATCATCTGCCCCTTGACCATAAATAGAAACATATATAGAGGGTGGATTAGAGTCTCTGCCTTTCGTCCCGCAAAACAGAGGACGACTCCCGGACAGGGCTCCTACTTTACAACACTTTGATCGAAAAACAAACTAATATACCCACAAAGTGAATACCATACTAAGGACTGGTTAACACTGGACACGGGCGACCTAACAGAGTCTAAGGCTTCGGTACTACTGACCCCGTAACTTAGTACGCCTACTTTTTCCTGTGATGCCTGCTACACAGCATTATCAATCGCCCTGAAGAAGCCCTTGTTTGGGCGAAACGCGATGGCTGTTCCCAATGAATGCAAACCAAGCGTACTCAAAATAAAGCTACACAAAGATTTTCACCAATGACTGGTTATTGTTTGTCAACTTGTATACATTGCATTCCTTACCTGTTACTTGTTCGTATTGCCTCTCATCCACCCTCTATACATACACAGTGGCTCCACCAATTGTGGTTTCTCTTAGGGATGGAAAGATTGTCTATAGCCACTCTGTGGGATAAATCTGACTATGCAAAGATCTGGGCCCCCTTTATAACCATACTTTCTTCGGAGTTTCGAGCACTAACTAGTCCCGTTTATCTATGCAATTTGAAATTGATACCGGACTAGCAGGGAGAGATTAGGACTGTGGTTTCTGGGTAAGATACATCGAGGGAGGGTTGGCCTGTGGCCCCCTGGTATGGCTTACAGAGGGACCAATTAGATAAAATTGGCAGACCAGCTCCCATTTCAGGATCCATGGTTAGGACTCTGAAGAAAAAAATGAGAGACATGGGGATGGCAGATATTTGGAGACATTCTGTAAGAGAAGGGTTTCTCTTGCTTTTCTCATGTGAGCTCTACACACTGCTGTATCATTTGCCTATTTACATCCCTACCACTCATTTACAGGAAAGGAGATATCGAACAAATCCCTCTCGGACCATGGACATGTATAGCTGACATGGTTTTATAAGAAGGGTCCACAGCAGGGAAATTCAGTGAAGAATAGAAACTAAGATGTTTAGAGACACAGACCAGCACAACGAGGAGAAATATTTTTTTATTGTAAATGAGGCCCTTAATATTTAATAACCAGTAAAGGACCTCTCCAGTCGCTGTCTGAGATGTCTTCAAGTTGACTATGAGGGGACTTGTGATGGGGATAGGTGACAGTAGACAAATGTAAAGAAGGCTTTTGGAAGACATACTCACACTAGTGGAAAAAGATCTAGAAACAGAGGAAAAGCAGAGGCTGGCTAGAAAATTAAAGGAAATTAGTAATGGCTAAGGGACAGTTAGTAATGGTATCGGGTACGATATGACAGATTACTTTCGGAGGCCATCCCTGTCAGCAGAGGCATGAGTCAGAGGTGTCCTTCCCCCCCCCACAGCCAATACAGCCATTTACAGCCCAGGGCCGGTGAGGCAGCCCTGAATTGGGTATTCCCCTCCCGTACCTTACTCAAACCATCTTGCTTTAAGTCATCAATGTCCTATTATATCTTAGATATTTGACCTCTGACCACTCCCAGATTGCATATCATCTGGCAAATATCTGTGCTCTTTTGAGTCTCAAAGTGAGCTGGGATAAATCCTGCATATTTTGGCTATCTGATACATCTTAACCTGGGTGATGGCCTAGTCCAATGAGAACCCAATTCCTTCAGATACTTGGGGATCCATATATACCATTCTTCTAAGACCTCTTAAATGGTAATTTGACTGTGGTGGTATCATCTCTCTGTTTAGAAGTAACATTCTGGTGCTGTCTTCACATCAGTGATGGGTTACATTGCCTTCTCTAAAATGGTGATGCTCCTCTGTCTCTTATATGGCAAATCTTCCCCATGTTTGCCCTGCAGATTCTTCTATGATCTGTATACTCTCCTGGGAGACCTTGTATGGCATACCTCCTGCAGAAGGGTGGCCCTCTTAAAACTGCATATGCCACACAATTAGGGAGGCCTCATGCCCCCAACTTTGAATGCTACTACCTGCTGGCCCAATTGCAATGGTTACCCTATTGGTTAGCGGACTGATACATAGACGACATGGGCACAACCAACCCCCCACTCACTTGGATCAAGTTATTGACTTTATTGCTCAAAGGGATTCACCTTAGCCACAGCTCCTTGAGCCTTCTTTGGGTGGCGCTGACGTGATTCTACTAGGCCCTAAAGATCACCAAAAACTGCACCCCATATGCCCCCACTATCTCTCTGCTTGGCCTGCAGACCAGGTGAAAAATAGGCACAAAACCTGTCATGGGCCCTTGGGACCTTTTGGACTTCACACCCTGTGCCATCTATTCCAGGACTGGCAGCTCCTATCCTTCCTGGCTCTGACAGACCAGTCTAGGGCGCACGTGGGTTAGCTCCTACTGCACTCTTCATCGATAAGCACTGTCCATAGCATCTGGGTGATCCAGGGCAAGGAGCTGGCCACTCACAATCTCCTCCAAGTCCTGCACACACTGGGACATGACCAGAGACTGGTCAGCTGGATTGCCAGAGCCCAAGTTGATCAAACCCCAATCCCACTGCAATCCCTGAGGGAGGTGTGGGAGGAGGAGTTGTCAGGCCCCTTCACGACATGGAATGGGCCAAGGCATGGGCATGCACTTGGAGGGTCTCCAGGAATGCCTGTATAAATTTGATGCAATTTTACATATTGCACAAGGCCTATTTATCCCCCCAGCAGATTGCCAGAATCTTTCCAGGAGCCCCTGACACATGTGGCCGATGTAATGCCCCTGCAGTGGGACTGAAACATATGCTATGGGCCTGGCACTAAGTTTGCCCCTTTTAGGAACATGTATTGGCATGTCTTGAAGAGATCACAGGTATTTTGGGGGTTATCTCCTGGGAAGCGTGTGCTTTCAGCATTTTCAAATGAACCCACAAACTCAAAGCAGCGATGCTCTTCCTAGATCTTGCTCTTACCTTAGCTAAATGATCCATCACTATGAAGTGGAGGTTCCCCAGCCCCCACCAATGGAGGTTTGAACCCAGGCCTTGACTAAGTGGGCCACTGCTGAGGCTGCACCACAAGGAGGCCAGGGGCCTGAGACACTTCCCCATAGCCCAAGTTGGGGCATGTTGCTCTCTCTACTAATGACCCCCCCCCCTGGACTGCACCGAGTCAGAGTCTGTGGCAAATGACTCAATCTGGCCTGCCCACCTAGGAATTATGACAATGCCCTTCTATCTGGTCTGGAAACCCCAGACCCTCCCAGGCGATCTGCACGCTGGCACGGGCCTCATATCATTTCCTCCAGGGACCACTGTAGCTTTCCACACTTGTTGCCATGCTTTATCGACACAAAGACCCATCCATCTAAATATTCCCATTTCTACTGAGTGCATTTAGAACTTCGATAGACACATGGACGAACTCCACTAGTTTGCCACATTCACATGCGTATTCCTGTACCCTCCTCGGTACAGTTCATCCTGTAACAACCCTAATGACTTGCCTATCCTGCTACCTTCAGGCCCTCACAATAGAGACAGTGGCCCAGAGGGGTACACTAATATTCATTTGAGTGTTATTTTCTCTATCTGTATCATTGTATGAGGAACCATTGTGTATCCGCGTGGTACTCTGTTGTCTTAGACTATGTTGGACCTGGACCCACCGCAGTGTCAAAACTAACTGTGTTGGCTTCATCTCTCTTGTTTTCAAATCCTGTTTTGGTTGGCTTTAGGATACTGTGCACTTTACCATTGCCAACCATTGCTAATGGGATTGTTCTCTCTCCTCTAAACAAGCTAAAATTGGCTTGCACCCAATTGGCACATCTAATTTACTTGCAAGTCCTTAGTAAAGTGGTAGTGCAGGTACCCAGGGCCTGCAAATTAAATGCTACTAGTGAACTTGAAGCACTGATTGTGCCACACACTTAAGTAGCCTTTTAAAACATGCCTCAGCCCTGTCATTGCAGCCTGTGTGGGTTTTTTTAAGCTGCGATTTAGACCTGGTAAAATAAACCTTTTGCCAGGCCTAAACCTTCCTTTTTAATACATATAAGTCACCCCAAGGGAAGGCCCTAAACAGCCCACAGGGCAGGGTGCAGTGTATTTAAAAAGTTGGACATGTACTTTTAAGTTGTACATGTCCTGGTAGTGAAAGACTCTTAAATTCGTTTTTCACTACTGCAAGGCTTACCTCTCCTATAGGATAACATTGGGTTACCTTATTACAATTATTAAATGAAAACTTTTGATTGAGAATAGGTTGGAAATATCGAGTTTGGTCTGTAAAGAATTGTAATTTGTAACATTTTTCAATGGTAAATTTGGATTTTAAGTCACAATTCTGAAAATGCCTCTTTTAGAAAGTTGGCCATTTCTTGACCTAACCATTTGAGGCTTGCAGCTGGTTCCTGAGTCACATGACTAGGTGTAAGTGGCAAATGCCCCTTGTGTATTCCTCTCAGACAGTTACACAATAGAGAGACTGAGTGGTGGTATGACGGGCCATCTAGGCAGGATGAGTGACAGAGCTGTCACCTGCCACACTTGCACTTCAAAGGGACTGCCTTAGCACATTTACAAAGCGTGTCACACTAGGCCATTATACCCCTGACAACCTTGGACCAGGGCAGGGAGGCAGGATATTCCAAACATATATGTTGGTGGGGGGATACTCCAGAAGGTTCTCACTCTTCAAAGGGGCACCAGGTATAAAAATAAGACCACCAGACCAACACTTCAGTTCACTTCTGGACCTGGAAGACTGACCTGCTGTCTGCGGCCTGCTGTGTACTTCAGAGGACTGCCCTGCTGCACCAAAAGGAATGCCCAGCTGCCTGAAGCCTGCCTTGTGCCTTGGCAGGACTGCACTGCTGCTTGAGACCTGCTTTTCTGTTTGCACCCAGGACTACCAGAGTGACTCCAAGGCTGGCTGGCCTCCTGATCAGAGTCTCAAAAAGGACAAGTCTCCAACCATCTTGAACCATCACCTGGACCCAACCTGAGTGATTCTTGACCCTTCAAGTGGTGCTCCTTCAGTCCTGGACCCTTGGAAGTGGGATAAAAGTTGTTGTACCAGCCTGAATGAAGGTTCCTTCACCTCCAGCATGAGGCGATGTCAAGCCCTGCAAAGCAATGCCACGTAGACCGTGCACGAAGTTCATAAGATGCAATCTTCAGCAGGCTAAACTCAGTCCTATGCCCATCCTGTGCTCCAGTGCAGGAGACTTGAACGTGTGACTTTGTTCCAGTCCAGAGTGACCAGACACCCTCAGTTGGCACTACTTTGATCTAAATCTTTAAAATTGCATCTCTCCAGTTCTACTGGTTAGATTTTTGTTGTTTTGGTCTCAAATAATTTATTACATTTTGCTCTATTCTTCTAAAATGGTGTGGGATTTTCCTGGTGTTGTGTTTTCAAGTTAATCCTGTTTGTGTGCTCCATAGATAGTTTACACATTGGCTCTTAGATAAGCCTGACTGCTTATGTGTCAAGCTACGGGATGGTTAAGCACAGATTAATTCAGTGACTATTTGTGGTTCACGCTGACAAGGATTGTGGCTGTTGCTTGAGCAGGGATCACACCTCCCTCAACCAACAACCCAATTTGTCACAAACTGTTACTGTATTCCTTTGTAATAAAAAAACATAACAATAAAAAAGTTTGTGAGAAAAAAGATGGGAGGGACAGGGGTGAAGCATCTTCCCCGGCCTGTGTGCATGTAAATGATCATGCCACACAGGGAACTCGGTATTACCCGCCTTTATTCATCAGATTGTAACCGTTAACTGAACGTACTACGTAATGAAGTTTCTTAACCACACCCAATCACCTACATCAATAATCTACGGAGTTCATTAGCAACCAGAGGGGTCCGACTATCTCAAACACACACAGACTACATCTCCCCCCTTGTTAAATAAAAAGTACAAGGAAAAATACATATATAAATCATAACTCTTCCATGAGTCATCAAGGTGCTCAATCAATCTTCCAGATCTTGTTGTGTGAGGTTGAGGAGACATAGGAGAGGCATATGTGGCAGGCACTAGTGACACAGACACAGGTAGAGGTTTTGAGCTCTCCTGACTCCCAAATTGAAGGATCTCACTCCAAACGCCTGGAGTGAATGAACCTTAGGGCAGGTGTATGGAATAAGAGGAATATCTTGTGATGGACTTTCCATGATGTTGAGCAGTCACTGTGTGTCCTTTGCTAGTCACAACCCTCAGTGGGTCAGCATTAAAAGGAGCAACAGACTTGTTTTTCTCTTTCTGCCTGACAATGACTTGGTCTTCTCTGTTGAACACAATGCTCCAAGCACAGTGGCGTCTGTGCGCATAGGTCTTAATTTTGCGTTTGTGAGGCAAATCAGTAGTGCAAAGTTTATCAACGTCAATAGATCTTTCACTGGTCTATTGTGGCAATTTGGTTCTCATGACTCTCCCAAACATTAAGTTGGCAGGGCTAGAATGGGTAGTTGACCGATATGCACGAAGAGTAGATTGAGGAACTGTTTTCAGTTAAAGCCTTTCCAGCACTGCGCGTTGAATGGTCTTCTTGGGGGTGCTCATAAATCTCTCAACAACACCATTCATCTGGGGCCAGAGAGGTGTGCTTTTCTGATGCCTGACCTTAGGTGAGTGAGAAAATCTTTAAAATCTTAACTATTAAAGACGGGTCATTATCAGATTTAAAAGACGAAGGAACACCCTGTGTTGGAAAAATAATTTCTAATCTCTCATTTACTCTGTCATGAGTAGTAGACAACAGAACTTCCACAGGGGGAAAGCAGGAGTATTCATCAACAATAACTAGTTGATGATGTCCATTGTCAATGGGCCTAAATAAATCAATTGCAATCCTCTCCTATGCATTCTTTGGAAGATCAAACATGTTTAACAGATGCAGGTTATGTTGAACGACAAACAGTTGCACAAATGACATGCCATTAATTCCTTTTCAACTCTTTCGTCAAGATGAGGGAACCAAACTCGGTCCTGTAGAGCTCGTTTAGTCGTTAACTCCACGATGTCCCTCATGTGCCAGTTCAATGACTTGTTGTCTCAGACTCTCAGGTATGACAATTCTTGACTCTTGTAGGATTATGCCTTCTAGAGTAACTTACAGTTCTTCCTGCACACTTTTAAATTTCTGGTACTCAAAGTCATCATGAAGAGGCTGAGTATGTTTTTGCCAGTATTGATGGGTAATAATGTCTTTGAGAATTAGTAAATCTCTGTCAGTGCTCGTTTGCAGCAATAATGTGTTTCACCGATATGGCAGCAGGGGAACTGTTTTTTATGATGAAGTTAACATAATCACCAGCCACTTTGGAAGTGGTACCATGACACAGTATTGGTTCGCGTTAGAAGTAGTCAGCAGGGTTTTGATCTTTCTCTGGATGATGCACAATCATATAATCATACTCCTGCAGTCGCAACCCCCACTCTAAATAGGAGAGCATCTTGGCTTTAGGATTACCGAAAATGGTGAGTAATACTTGGTAGTCGGTGACAACTGTGAAGTGCTTTCCATACAGGAACACATCTAAATGATCAAAAGCCCACACCACACTGAGGCTTTCTTTTTCAGGTTGAGAATAAACACGTTCCGTCGGTGACAAACTCCTATTAGCATAAGCCACAATGTGTCTTGGTGCATTAAGTTGTCCATTGTGCTGGGCAAGAATGGCACCCAACTGCACTGGGCTGGCATCATCAACAATCTCTGTTTGTAGTTTAGGATCAAAGTATGCCATTTAAGTACCATTCTCTATCACGTTTGATTTCCTTTAAGCTTTGTTTACATTCATGTGACTATTGAAATGAAACATCTCATTTAATTAAGTCTCTCAAAAGGGCACTTTCAGTGGCAAAGTCACCTAAATACCTTGAAAAGAAACTGGTCTTACCAAGGAAGGATCGTAGCACAGTTACATCTTGTGCCGAAGAAGTGGATGACAAAGATTGTACTTTACTTGGATCTGGAGTCATTCCCCCATCAGAAAAGATATGACCAAAGAACTTGAGCTTTGTCTTATGAAATTCACACTTTGCAGCATTTAAAGTGAGACCTGCATCTGCAAGTTTACAACACATTTGTGCAAGTGCTTTATCATGTTCCATTTGTGTGGACCCAAAAACTAGTATGTCATCACTGTAATTGAAAGCATTTGTAAATGGCTGTATTATGCCACAAATTACATCCTGAAAGAGTTCTGCAAGGCTGACACTCCGAAATGTAGCCTTTTATATCTTAATAGGCCAACATGAATCGAAAAAGTAGTAATGTACCTGCAATTTTCTTCCAGTTCAAGTTGGTTGTATCCTTTGTTCAAATGAAGGTGGGAAAAAACTTTAGCTCCATTCAGCTGCGTAATCATGTCAGCAATATGCGGAGCTGGATCCACTTGTGGAACTTTATGCTGTTGAGAGCAGAGCCTGCCCTGGCAGCGTCTGCAGCCCACTTGGATCGGCACCTCCATTAAGCACTAGCCGTGTGCTAAAATTTGGGTCATCGTGACTTCTGTCTGGTTGTGAGACGCTCTCTTCTTCTTTAGCAATGATTAACGGTTTTGTTTCTTGCATGAGTATTCACCTCTCACCTCTTTGCATTGTACTTGGATTCTATTGCCTTTAGCATTTGTTTGCGTCAGTAATATTTCTGCTTTTAGCGCTCACTTGCATTTGGCTATCACTGCCTTTATCACTTTGCTGTATATGGTTGTTGCTGCCTTTATCGTTGTCGTACTGCATGAATGATGGCTCGGTGTTAGTCTGTAGCGCAGTATCTCTTGTGTTGACTTTTCTAGACGATTTCTAGAAGACGACAAACAAACTTTCTGTAAGACCTTCAATTACTTTAAAGACCTTGCAGTGGATGGAGTGGCGCTTTGACTCCACATTCGCCAACCTTCGATTTTTCACTTCGACTCAGGCACACGTGGCATGCACAAGCAATATGCTGGACCATGGCAAACTTTACTGGAGGCACTCTTGATTCTTTGGATTGCGGGGTTTATGTAATCCCCTACTGACCTAGTTGTAGCATCCTCCTCAGCCTGGGTGCATGTAAATAATCACACCACACGGAGCTCGGTATTACACGTCTTTATTCATCAGAGTGTAACAGTTAACTGAATGTACTATGTCATGAAGTTTAATGTCCACACCCAATCACTTACGTCACTAGTCTACTGAACCCATCAGGGATCAGAGGGGTATCACTATCTCTAACACACATAACACTACATTGGGGACTCTCTTAGCCAGAAATCTAAGAAAAACACAAGCCAAAATATCTATAAATACACTACATACCCAGAAGGCACTTGTGTAATCTTTGAACAAAATAAACAAACAGTGTTCCAAGACCATTTTAAAGTTCAGTATACAAAAGACCTTGAGGACCCAAAATATATCCAGACCTATATTAAAATCTGTGAATGAACAACTATCTCCAAGGAAATTAAAGACTCACTCGAACCTCCCATTGACATAGTGGATATAAAAGGGGCTGTAAAACCCTTGCAAGTAAACAAGACCTCAAGTCAAAAATACATCCCTCTAGCTTTCTATAAAATCTTACTGCCACTGGTATAAGGACATTGGACAGCATTCTACACTTCCTTTAAACAAAGGTCAGGACTACCCTCATCTATGTAAAAAGTGATAAAACCCTCATTCCTAAACCTGAGAAGCTGCTGGTATGCTGTGCCTCATAGAGGCAGAGAGCTTTACTGAACAATGATGCTAAGATTGTCATGAAAATCTTGGGCAATAGGTTGAAGGATCTACTGCTGAGCCTAAAGGACCCCCAACCAGGTGGGTTTTAAAAATAAGCAGTGTAGTGATAACATCAGGTGACTGGCCAACCTGGTTAAGAAGGTGAAGGAGGAATGCCCCCACAATCCTGGCCTCTAGAAGCAAAGACAGCTTTGGACCAAGTGATCTAGCTGTTCCTCGAGACATTTTTCACTAAATAGGGATTGGAAATAAAATAAAAAAACAGATCTAGCAAGTTGTAAATCGCCCAAGATAGCAATTGAGGTAAATTGGGAGGAGATCCTTTGGGTTTTTAATTCAATTGGGATCTGGAGGGGGCTGCCTACTTTTGGCCCTACCCTTTGCCCTAGTGGTAGAACCACTGGCCATAAAAATTAGCTCAGGAGAAGCAATTCAAGGAATATCATTTCCAGACAAAGTCAAAGCTTTGCATATTTGCTGGACTACTACTCATTTTTCTCATGACATCTGAACTTTGATGGAGATGTAATGAACACAAGGAGACTTCCTTCATAAAGGGTACCCATGTAACATGATACAATCATTTTGGAAGGAAATCCATAGCCACATTAAAGAGGAAATGGGATGCCCAATTCCAGTTGATCCAGCTATTGTCATTCTCAGGTTAAGACAAGATGCTTTTGAAGGGGTACCTCATCATGATTGGACACTGAACTCCGAGATGTTGGTGCTGTGAGACAATCAGTGGCCCTATAATGGAAGAAGAAATAATGGAATATGAAGGTAGCACCACATATGGCTCGGTAGTTCAATCCGCTCTGCCATGTGCTGACCCTTTGAAAAACATTGAGTCACATCAACCATACAGAACACAAATTCTTCTTGGAGTGGGCCTCTCTGATATGCTACATCTCTAGATTAGAATATCTAGGCTTCTCACCACTAAGAAAGAGGGTTCTTCAGGAATTTAATTTATAAAAATGGGAAGTGTTAGTGATCAGTAAGGACGAGTGAAGTCACAGGAGGATTGGGATTGGGGAGAGCAGTCAGGAGACCTTAGCACAAACTCAGAAACGCAAATGCTTTCCCTCCATGTTAATCTAGATAGCATCCTTTGGGCAAAAGTTTACATATGCTAAACAATATCATCTGGTAGCCACGGTTAGGAGTTGGGGCAGAATTCTAGTTCCATAATAAAATCTAATTGATGAGAATGTACAATTATTTGATATGATATGCTATTGGACGAGTGTCAATTTGAAAGTTGACTTTACCTGCTAAGGCAATGAAAGTAAATTAAAAAAAATAATGGTAGAATAATATATGGTGCATGACAGTACCTGTGTCAGTTCAGCCAGACCACTATAAACTGTTTTAAAAGATGAGGGATGCATCAAACCTTGCAATGGAGGAAATCCTGTTTTAAAGGAATGTTACCATGGTACTACTTTGCTAATAAACTTTTATTCTGTCAAACTGAAACCAGATATGACCAATGTGAATATATTATTATGTATTGTTGCCACTTTACGTTTAATGAGTGAAATCA
Source organism: Triturus cristatus (assembly GCF_964204655.1). NCBI lineage: Eukaryota > Metazoa > Chordata > Amphibia > Caudata > Salamandridae > Triturus > Triturus cristatus. Next base: position 700,263,215 of record NC_140582.1, on the reverse strand, counting down.
ATGCCTACAGGGGATTGCACAACCTGCATGTCTACACTATTACTGAGGTTTTTAAATCATCAATGCTTTAACTACGCTTCAATTTAAATTGAATTTATTCTGTTCTGTCTTTGACTTTGATATAACATGGTAATGATAAGATAAATTGAGTCTGTTTCTGTTCAGAGAGAATTCCAATGCATTTTTCCATGTATAATTGATTTGAATATTTGGCTGTGATTAGATTAAGTTTGCTTAAACAGTTATTTTATGTCTGTTTCTTATGAGTTGCTGTCTGTAAAATCACAAATGTAAGTTTTCCTCAGAATGTTTCAGCATAATACCGTTCAATTGTGCCATGATGCTAAGATGAAGGGACATCCAGGGATTCACAAAATGCAGGATATGCTTCAAAATTGTTTCTGGTGGTCAACGCTATGTAGGGTTATGCAGGAGTTCATCGACATTTGTAAAATATCTGTGGATGGGGAAGAGGGTGGCCATAAGGGGGAGGCAGCCATGAGCTGAGCACAAGGGGAGTTAGGCTAAAACAACTCAAATTAACAATGTTCACAAGGTTGTGCAGAGCAATAACATATAAAACCCCTGGCAGGACACATGAAGGACACACCACAGCACCTCACAAAATGCCTGAGATTAGGGACTGGAGTAAGATCACCAGAACCCAGGCACCAACAACAAAGGCAGTCATGACCAGGCAATGGACCAAGGAGACCATGACTAACAAAATACACAGCCCAAGATGCCCTTATGCACAGATCAGCATAACAACAACTGCCTGCTAGTGAAGCAGGACACCCCATTCGATATCAAGTTCTCACAAGAGCAGTAGAGCATCTCATGGGACTTTGTAAGACTCTGAAAGAGTTTCTCTTCCTAATGCTATATATTATGCTGCTGCACCTTCCAATTGAAAACACAGCAGCGATAGGGCATGGGATCAGCAGTGCTTTACTAAAGTCTTGAAATTGCCAGAAATCGGAGCACAACACACAATCTATGCACCCTAGGCGGCACTCTTTAAACATAAAGTGAAACAAGGATTATATTTGCAGGATGTTCCTCATGTGGTGACAGGTTCAACGGGCAAAATTGACAGTATCTGTGAAACCTGCACTTGCTTCATAGTATAGACATCTGGGGCCGTATTGCAATATTTGCCCAGGGGGGGGCGACGGGCGTTTTCACCTGCTTTGTGCCCCCCCACCTCCCCCCCCCCCCCGGGCACTTTGGTTTTTACAGAAGATGGCGCAGACGCGTGTTGATCCCCTTCAGTAATACCGATAGCGCTGGCGCACTTATAGCGCCAGCGCTACCATCAGGGGGTATTCCCTTATTCTCATAGGGGAGTGCCCTATGCAAATGAGGGAATTCCTTTGCCTCTGCACCCGCGCCATATTACAGACATGGGCTCAGAGGCAAAGAAGCCCTCCTGGGGCGCACTCACTTCTAGGTGACGCACTGTGAGTGCGCCCCCTGAGAGCAGCACTCTGAAGGGGAGAAAAGGGGTTTCACATGAGTGCGCTGCCCTGGGGTCAACTGTCACTGTTGATATTTGACAACATGCCCCAAAACAAGAGTGACACAACAAGAAGCCTGGTTATATTATTCTCAACGGCTGTCCTAGGAAGCCCATAGAATCTGTCAATGGATGTTGTGGATGAAATGCCTCCTTATAGGGATTTATCACACAATTGATTGCCATTGATCATTTAAACTAGGTTAGAAAGCACCTGTTGACAACATATGGCCGAAATAATCATGCAAACTGTTGCTCATTTGCAAAGCTTCCCGATCCATTGGTAATTCCGTTAGATAGGCACAGTTCATTTCACAGTACTTTCAAACCAGTTGCGTTTTGGTTACCATCCCAAAACCGACAGCTAGGCCAAAGTATCTATTTTGCTATGCAGTGTAGCAGGCTAAATGTGTGCTATTCATTTTGCTGCCTGAATTCAGGTATATTTACAGCGGGTTATAGGACCGTTTCCATTGGTTAAAGTCCTGTATAGCATGGCTGTACATTTGTAAAGCTCTCAGATCCTAAAATCTATTGCTGAAGTGCCAAATGTGACCCACAAGGTCATATTGGGATGTGGGATCAAATCTAACATCGGAGGAATGTACCATCAGCCTATGGAAATTAACTATGACTGACATCATTACACCCCATGAGGGCAGTGACAGTCATTTACCGCCTCAGACATGCTATGTGTGAGCTAAGCCATCCAGGGGTGGCATCTTGGAATGCGACCAGTGATAAATTCAAAAGGGAATCATTTGGTGACAAACATTTTGTTAATGACTTCCCCAGGACTGTGTGGGTTCTTCAGGGTTTTCACAGATCCTTAATGCATGCTTCAGGCCATTATTCCTATGCCTGCGAGTCCCCATCCAATCTGGCACGGTGACCAAGTCATGCTGCTGAGTGAATGGTGTTTTACCAAGGAAAATGTAAGCAGAACCTCTGAAGATCATTCCGCTTTGTTATCAGTCACAGCAGTTATACATGAGCAGTTGGTATAAGGGGAGGGAGTGCAGGGGTTCTAGATGCATCATTTTCAGAGATTGTGACCTCTCAACATCAAAGGAAGAAAAGACTGCTACAACGCTGTTAATCTGAGTGCACATGATGGAACAGAACAACTCATTGACTTTCCTGCTTAAAGCCCAGAAGGCCTCTCTATTAGCCAATACATACAGAACATCTGAAGAGTGAACTCTTCTTTGCTGCCAGGATTAAAGGGATTTATGAAGTTATATTTTGCAGTGTAAGAAGAGTCAAAGCTTTGCTGAAGATTTTTCAGATCAACTTGAATTTGAAATATTCCTTAGGGTCTTGTTAGATTTTCTTCAGCAGCAGAACAACTTTACTATAGAGTAAGGATACTGTAAAAATCCTCTTGATAAAAGAAGCGCTATAGATTTTCAACAGAGCAGGGGCAAAAGCAGTAGATGTTTATTTCAACAAACAAGTTGGAATGGTGCCATGTGTGATAGAGGCTAGTTTGGTGGTTGGCAGATTTTGTAGGTGTGTTCCGGACAAAAAGAACGCTTTGAGCCCATTCAAAAGGTAAAGTTAGACCAAAATTCTAACTTAGACTGAAAGTCTAACTTTGCTACTTTTTGGTATTCACAAAGGCAAGTTACTACTTGTAACTTTCCTACTAGTAAACCTACTAATAGTAAAGTTACTACCAGTAAAATTGCTAATAGTAAAGTTACTAGTAGTAACTTACCTTTGTGAATACCAAAATGCAGTAGACTTAGACCTAAGTCTAAGTTTACTACTTAAGTGTAAGTTTACTACTTTTTGGTATTCACAAAGGTAAGTTACTACTAGTAACTTTACCACAAGTAAATTTATTATTAGTAAACTTACTACTAGTAAAGTTACTATGAGCAAAATTACTGGTAGTAAAGTTACTAGTAGTAACTTACTTACCTTTCTGAATACCGCATAGTAGTGAAGTCAGACATTTGGTCTCAGTTAAACTTTTGGTCAAACTTTACCTTTGTGAATCTGGCCCTTAATATATTGATGGATGGGAGAAGGGCACTTTGGGATTTTCTGTCTAACGTCATTGCAGATCTTTTTTTTCCCTAAGAAGATTTTTACGCAATCCAAATGATAGACTATGGTTAAAGAAGCTCACAATCTTGATTCAATCTGTCCACAAACTGCTTAAACAGTGGAAACAAAGAAGCCAACCTAGTTTTCATCAGAATACTGCATTCAGCCGTCCAAGTCCAAATAATTCCAGGCAGGGATCCAGGCAGAGAGGGTATTTCAAGGTGGAGGTTGAAAAACGTACGGTTATAGTGGTTGCTTGCCAGAATATCGATAGCAAAATATCATCTGACATAAATACCGACGCCTAAATATTTTTACAAAGATATTGCATTATTGGCTGTAGATTTTCTTTTGTTAACACCAGTGAGGTGATATTTTTGTAAACAATATTTAGGACACTACATTTTCTTCAGACAATACATATGCCATGATATTCTGCTATCCTCCCATTACGACTCACTATTGTTTATATTACTTTGCGAGGTGTAATAGTCAACGTTAGACCTGCCCCCACCTTAGGGAAGTCTTTCCCCAAACCTTTTGCCTGCTTACCTCCAATTTTACTCGATTTGTGCTTCTGTTGACCTTAGGACTCTATGCACTATACCACTTCTAATCAGTCCTGAAGTGCTTGTGCTCACTTCCCTAAACCTTGGTTGTTTGGCATATACCTGACTGGCAAATTTTATTTACTTGCAAGTCCCTTGTAGAGTGGTATACCATATACACAGGACATGTACATAAAATGCTACTAGTGAGCCTGAAGCACTCATTGTGCCACCCACTTAAGCTGCACTCTGAAACTTGTCCCAGACATGACATTGTAGCCTGAATGCAGTGTCCAACTGCCGTGTTGACATGGCATTTGAAAACCCTTGCCAAGTCTTAAACTCCCCTGTTATTACATATATGTCACCCCTAAGGTTGGCCTACGTATCCCATAGGCCAGTGCACTGTGTAATTAAAAGGAAAGACATGTAATTTTAAGTTTTACATGTTCTTGCTGGTAGTGAAAAACTCCCAAATTTGTGTTTCACTACTGTGAGGCATACCCCTCCTATAGGATAACGTTGGGGATTCCTTATTACATTTTACAAGCTGTAATTCCTAATGAAGAGTAGGTAGATATGTCATGTTTGGTAGCTATGGAATTGTAACGATAAACCCTCTTTAATGGTAAAGCTATATTTTGAAAATGCCACTTTTAGAAACTTGTCATTTTCCTGCCCTCAGCCCTTTGTACCTACAGTCTGCCTTGGGTCACATGAATGGGTGTAGCAGACAGACTTTGTGACTTCTTCCCAGAGAGTAACACACTAGTGGGATTAGCCATCACAGACAGGATGGGAGGTGAAGCTGAACACACCCCCATTTGCAACTGAAAAGGCTGTGTCCTGTCTCCTCACAATAGGCTTAACATCCCGGTATTGTCGCTGCAGCCAGCTTGGAACCAGAGCAGGGCAAACAAGAAATTCTCTGCACTTCAAAAACCTTTCCTGAACCTTCTCCGACCTTCTAGAAGCAGAACACCAGGTTATAAAAATAGGGCCTTCACACCCACACTCCTGTTCCCTACTGGACATGTGGAAAGACTCTTATAGGACTTCCTGCTTCTATGACCTGCTGTGCATTATGCCAGACTGCTGCTATGCCTAAAAGGACTGTTTTTTTGCCTGGTGCCTGCCTTGAACCCTCAAAGGCCAGCCCTGTTTTTGGGTCCTACATTTTCACCTGCACACTGGATTGCCAGAAGTGACTCCTAGGGTTAGTTTGCTGGCCTCTGTTCAGAGCCATATGAACATACCAGGCTTTCATCATCTGGAACCCGCACCTGGACCCAGCCTGAGTGAATCCTGAACTCCCAAGAGGTCTTCATCTACTTCTGGACCTTAGTTGTGGTGCTAATGGTGCCCAGATAGCCAAGTTCCAAAGCTGAGGACTAAGACAAAATTCGGCCCAAAAGTGCTCTGAATAGCAGGAGACTGGGACCAACCTGCTCGCCTATCAGCCCGAGATGCATCTGATGACTTTGCAGCTTCTGATGCTACATTCTTCTCCGCAGCAACAAATCTGTTTCAGCGGTCCTTAACCCAAGGGATATCTGAGCTTGTGAAATATCTTTGAGTACAGCCTTCTGCTGAGTTTCCGCAGGAGATTTCCGACTTCCATCTAGACGACTAAGTCCGAAGGTAAAAATCTTCACCACGGCTTCACTTCACAGCTATCTGCTGACGACGCTCCCTCCTCAGACACTTATGCAGCCGTGCCTCATTGAACTTCTACCTCCTCAGACATTTGTCTTCCAAAAATGTTCAAAGTCTGTAGGTAAGTGCTGACTGTGTCCAATCCACTTTTTGTATCCGAACCGTGCTCCTTCACGATTGGCCTTAACTTTTGACTTTGACCCGGCGTCGCGGGACCACATTTCATGGTTGGCATTTTGATCTTTTAAAACTTCAAAAATTCATAACTCCCGTTCCACTGATTGAATTTTTGTCATTTTGGGTGTCAAATAACGTATTACAATGCACTTTGTTTTTCTAAATTGGTTTGGGATTTTCTGCATTTTGTTTTCACTTTATTAATGTTTGTGTGCTGCATAAATACTTTACACATGGCCTCTAAGTTAAGCCTGGTTGTTTTTTGTTATAAGCTCAAGTTATTTTAGTGTTTGTTAAGTTTGTGGTTCACTCTGCAAGATATTTTGGCTGTTGCTTGACCATGGCTCACGCCCCAGTCCCAACAACCCATTTTCTCACCTTGGTGTTCAGCTGTTTTGATCAGGGCTTGTGTTTGTGCAGTACCATACAGTGATTTGTGTTAAACAAAGATCCCAAATAAATAATTTGACATCATTGTGACCTCTTTTTACATTTTTCCTTAGTTTCTCATTTGGCTGTTTTTCGCCCTTTTTCAAATTTAAGTGCCCTAACTTATTTTTTCTACCAGGGAGAGTGATGCCTGCAATTTTGACACCTCAGCAAGACTGAACTGCTGAAACTGTAAACAGAATTGGCTGTAAGTAGACAAGAAGGCTACCAAGCTGGATCTTCACTTAGATCTCAGGGCCTTTGAGGAGATGCAGAGATGGCAGGGCACCTCAAAGGAGGATGAGATGGATGGCAATGAGGAAGAGGGAGCACATACAGATGAGGAGGGCTGTCAGGAGATCCCAACTCGACCCCATCAGATGATTTGGATGCCCTGGATGACCAGGATGGAGTTTGGAACAGTGTGTCTGCCAGGGGCCTGTCCTCACCGGACCTGGAGGACAGGAGGGAGAAGAGGAAACTCAAGCGCAAGTGTGAGCTGGAGCTGGTCAAGCTAAAGATGGAGGAGCATAGGATGGCACATGAACTCATACTCAAGGAGCTGGGCATCAAAGACAAGCAAATGTAGTCCAGCAGTAATATTGACAGCATACCTGCAGTGTCCAATATAGAAGTGAGGGTCTGCATGCCCAAGGGCCTACTGCCAAGGTATCTGGTTGGAGAATATATTGAGAAATGTTTCTCAGCTTATGAAATGGCTCTAAGGGTACACAAGGTCCCAGAAGAGTACATGGGGGATGACAGAGATAGCTTTTGGAGGTACATGCCCACGGTGGGGAGGGACACACTGCTGACACTGGAAGTAGAGGATCAGACACAGTACACCCCCATAAAGGCCATTCTTCTTATCAAATTTGGGCTGACCCCTTAGAGTTATAGACTGATGTTCAGGGACAGCCACAAACTCCCACACCAGTCTGGTAGTCTGCGAATTACCAGAGAAAAAGGGCTGTCAGGAGATCCCAACTCGACCCCATCAGATGATTTGGATGCCCTGGATGACCAGGATGGAGTTTGGAACAGTGTGTCTGCCAGGGGCCTGTCCTCACCGGACCTGGAGGACAGGAGGGAGGAGAGGAAACTCAAGCGCAAGTGTGAGCTGGAGCTGGTCAAGCTAAAGATGGAGGAGCATAGGATGGCACATGAACTCATACTCAAGGAGCTGGGCATCAAAGACAAGCAAATGTAGTCCAGCAGTAATGTTGACAGCATACCTGCAGTGTCCAATATAGAAGTGAGGGTCTGCATGCCCAAGGGCCTACTGCCAAGGTATCTGGTTGGAGAATATATTGAGAAATGTTTCTCAGCTTATGAAATGGCTCTAAGGGTACACAAGGTCCCAGAAGAGTACATGGGGGATGACAGAGATAGCTTTTGGAGGTACATGCCCACGGTGGGGAGGGACACACTGCTGACACTGGAAGTAGAGGATCAGACACAGTACACCCCCATAAAGGCCATTCTTCTTATCAAATTTGGGCTGACCCCTTAGAGTTATAGACTGATGTTCAGGGACAGCCACAAACTCCCACACCAGTCTGGTAGTCTGCGAATTACCAGAGAAAAAGGGATGACTTTTAAAATGAATTTAATATGCAATAATCTGAATATAATGTTATTGTAGAGTTCTGTAGATTTTATGTTAACTTACAATGTATTATTATTAAAGTTTGCTATTGAAATGTTGACAAAATATTCACATAGTAGTGATATGGTTGTGTTGTAGTTATTTCCTTATATGTTGTTTTCTTGTTAATTTTGAAAAGGGGAAATATATGTAGATATGATGGTGTAACTGGAATGTGAACATAGAGCAATATGGAAGAATGCTGTTGTATGAAAAAGCACCCAGTACCAGAGCTGGAGCTACTCCTGAATGTTATCTGAACATTTTCTGTAAGCATTTGATAGCAATAAATCTAATTGGAAAATAAATCTGTTCTTGAATAGTCTTCAATTGCCTAGAGTAGAGCTTGGGGAGGAGAAGGCCCCTGTTAGGAGGGTGGGGAAAGTCAGTGAGGTTACCCTAATATCCCTGGGTAACATGGAGATGGTGCCCAAGCCCATATACCTTCCAATACTCCAAAGTATAGGCAGTGGGACACCCTTAACAGGCAGAAGGAGGAGGCTGTGAGGGACACAGGAGCCAGTATGACTACAGTAATGTATCGGTACAATATAGAATTGATCCCAGTAGACCAATGCTCAACAAAACACACCGTTGAGAACACAGTAAGCATGAATAAACCAATACGTTGTAAATATTAAGTCCAATATTATTTAATCACATTGAGCATTGCAACTGCTTATGAGTCAGCGAATAAATCAAGGAATATGCCAAAAACAAGTGCCCCACATGGGGAGAAAAAAGAGACTGGGAGGAGAGAGGTATTGTGCATCATGTGAGGGTTGAAGAAATGTAAAGAAAAGAAAGTGACATTATACTCATCACACAATCATTTACATTGAAGAACGGCTTATCTTTAAGCCTCACAATTAAAAAGATGAAAAATGCATAGCCATGATTGAAAGTTCAATATCATAGTGAGAAATCGCTCTTGATCAAACTGGCATGTGACAGTTATAAAGTCGACGTTTCGACCCCCAAAGAAATGTAGGTTGCTTAATCCCTTACGGCGGGGTCTTCCTCGGGACTGTGAAGAAAGGGTAAGGGGGGCACCTGGGAAATTAACACAAGAGGTTTTAATTCATTGTCACCAAACATGATTAACAAATATAGGTGTGTAGGGATGAAGCCACATTTTTTTTTAGCATAAACTGACTGACTGTAGGATTTATCGTACTGGTTGGGCCTGTAGGCTCCAAAGGCAGAGAGCGGATATATGGCACCTGAAAAATAAGGTGAGGGCCATCAGATTTTTATCCCACAAATTAGAATACAAATTCTAACCAATAGAGCTACCGAGCGGATTAAATCAGACTTACTTGAAATAGATTAATAGGGAATCTGTCCCTTTAAATAAGCCAATAAACCAAATAAACCCCCAATAATTAAATTAACTTGAACAGTAACATTCCAATGAGACGTTGTAGACGAATCTGAAAGAGAGAAGAAAAGAAAAGAGGACCCTAAGTAAACCATCACTGAGGTCGGAAAAAACTCATAGAAATGCCAGTGTAACAGAACAAACATGGATGATTACCTCTGTAGTTTGTTCTGAGGTCATGACACTTGTGAGGCCCGCCAGGTGCTTTTAATCTAAAGAGAAATAAAATACTGAAAACTGCTCTTAGCCCCATGTTGGCAGTCACCCGAAACAACCGAGCATCTGTTTAAGGAAAAGGGGTTCTGCGCCTTAAAGCCAGCGTTAGATTTAGGCTTACCTCTAGTCTTCAAAATGCCTCCGTCTCGCATGAAGGGAAACGGAGCACTGCCACGTCTTCTGTTTTTAAGCAGGGGCTCGTCTTACTTGTGCACGAGCAAGCAGCGTCATAACAGATGTTCGATGCTTGTCACATTTAACAAGTCAGGCACCATCACTGATAGTTTTAAGGACCTCCAGAACTGTACGTTAGTTTTGAGAGATCTAATTACTTGTCCCAGAATATCATCCCTTACGTCATCTAGAGCATGGAATACTTGTATACCTAAGTATTGAAACGACCAAGGCGACTGTTTTATACCTGCCAGTATAGTCAGCTGCAGCATCATGTCTATTCTGACGGGGAACAGGTGTGTCTTGGCCCGGTTGCCCCGTATGCCTGAAAGACCGGCAAACTTCTCCAATAGTGCTATGGTGTTCATCACACTCTTGTGGTCATCTCTTAAGTAGAGCAACAGGTCGTCGGCATATAATGATATCACATGTTCTTTTCCTTCCAATGTCCCACTTCTATTTGTTGGAAATACACCGCCAGGGGTTCAATAGCCAGTGCAAATAACAGGGTGATAATCGACATCCCTGTCTAGTGCCACGGTGAACCTCATATGTCGCCGATACCGCTCCTCCAGTCTTGACCCTCACCATCAGGTTTGTTTATAATAGGCATCCCCACCGGATCCAGCCCTCTCCCAGTCCCATGTGTCTCATGACCAAATCTAAAAATTCCCATCTTAAGGAATCAAACTCCTTATTGTGCCACCCACTTAAGTAGCACTCTAAACTTTTTCCTAGGCCTGCCATTGCAGCCTGAATACAGTGTCCAACTGCCATGTCGACATTTAAAACCCCATGCCAAACCTTAAACTCCCCTTTTATTACATATAGGTCGCACCTAAAGTAGGCCCTACATATCCCATAAGGCAGGGTGCTGTGAATTTAAAAGAAACTACATGTACTTTTACGTTTTACATGTCCTGGTAGTGAAAAAATCCCAAATTCATTTTTCACTACTGTGAAGCCTACTCCTCCCATAGGATAACTTTGGGTATTCCTTATTACATTTAATACAATGTAATTTCTAATTGAGAGGAGGTAGCTACATCATGTTTGGGACCTACGGAATTCTAATGATAAATCCTCTTCAATACTAAAGTTGGATTTTTCATTACAATTTTGAAAATGCCACTTTTAGAAAGTTAGAATCTTCCTGTCATCAGCACTTTGTGCCTGCCTTGGGTAACATGACTGAGTATAGCAGACAGTTAGACTTTGTGAATTCCTCCCAGACAGTCACACAATAGGGGGATTTGCTGTGCCTCAATGGGCCATCACTGACAGGATGGGGGCGGAGCAGAGCACAGCCTCACTTGCACCTGAATAAGCTGTGTCCTGTCTCCTCACAATACGCTTAACAACCTTGTATTGTCACTGCAGCCAGTTTGGAACCAGGGCAGGGGAAGCAGGAAACTCTGTGCACTTCAAAAAGCCTTTCCAGAATCTTCAACACCATCTAGAAGCAGGGCATTCAGACCCACACTGAACCTGTGGAAAGACTCTTAGATGACCGACTGCTGCTGTGACCACCTGTGCACTCTGCCAGACTGCTGCTGTACCTGGAATGACTACTTTGCTCCTTGGAGCCTGCCTTGAACCCTCAGAGACAAACCCTGCTGTTGAGCCCTGCTTTTTCATCTGCACCCAGGATTGTCAGAAGTGACTCCAAGGGTTAATTTGCTGGACTTCTGTTCATAGCCACAGGGACATAACAAGCTCCCGCCATCTTAAACCTGCATCTGGACCCAGCCTGAGTGAATCCTGAATCCCCAAGAGGTATCCATCCACTATTGGACCCTTGGTGTGGTTCTAAAGGTACCCAGAGGGCCTATTTCCAAAACTGAGGACTTGAACAAAATTTGGCCCAAAAGTGCTCTGAGAACTAGCAGGAGACAGGGACTGACCTGCTACTTTGTGGCTTCTCCCGCTATGTTCTTCTCCGAAGCAGGACATCTGTTTCAGCGGTCCTTTGCCAAAGGGGAATCCAACCTCATAGAACTGTCTTTCGCTACAGTCTTCTGCTTTGTCCCGCTGGAGAATTTTGACTTTCATCTCGACGACTAAGACCAAAGGTAAAACATTTCACCACGGCTTCACTCCACGGGTATTTGATGACAATGCTCTCTCCTCTGACACTTATGCAGCCTTGCCACGCTGAACTTCTACCTTTGCATACATTTTTCTTTAAACAATTTTCTAAGTTCAAAGTTCAGCGCTGGCCGGGCCCAATCCACTTTTTGTATCCGAATGTGATCCATCACAATCAACCTTAACTTTTGACCTTGACCTGGTTACGATAGCGCAACCAGATTTCCTCGGTTCTACTGGTTTGATTTTTGTTATTTTGATGTCAAATAATTTATTAAAATGTACTCTTTTTTTCTAATTTGGTTTAAGATTATTCTTGTGTTGTGTTTTCACTTTATTACTGTTTGTGTGCTGCATAAATATTTTACATATTGCCTCTAAGTTAAGCTGACTGTTTTTGTGGCAAGCTACCGAGGATTAAGCACAGCTTAATTTAGTAACTTAATGTGATTCACCCTGCAAGGGATTGTGGCTGTTGCTTGACAAGGGCTCACACCCCAGTGAACCAACAGCCCAATTTCTTACAGTTGAAGAGATAAAAGACTTGAAAGGATGATAGTGTACAGAAACGTGTTTATTAGTTATGATTAGTTCAAGGATACTTAACCATGGCACACTAATCTATCATCCTCACAAACTCATATTGGACCCTATTTGAAGAAATCAGAGGCTTTACATTAAAATCAATGTTTGTAATTGTTGAAAAAATTATCTGTTACACAAATATGAAAACAGAAAACAAATGATAATAGCCATTGCTTGAGAAGACAAGTAGTTAATAATAAAACTTGCAAATACTTGATAAATAAACACACTGTTTGCTCAAGATTTCAGGCACGGTTCATTACATCTCTCCAAGTAGTCTTTTGTTTACTTTCTTCTGAGTGACATTGGGTCCAACTTAGATTTTTAACCATGGCAAGCTAGTATGTCATTATAGGATCCCAAGATAATAGCCAAAGCTTGTGAGACCTGACCTCTGATAAGGAACAAGTAGCTACCACACGTATTGCAAAGTGGTGAGGCGGGGGGGGGGACAAACAAAAAAAACAATTATAAATAAAGAAAATAGCACTTACCTGCTCCGACGGCCGCTGCCTTGCTCCCAATCCTTGCGTCCCATCAAGGAACTGCTGCACACTGCCTAGGCTCCCAGCTCCCAATCACAGAGCTTCTCTAATGCATGGAATAATATTCCCAGAATGTGACCAGCGCTGATATTGGTCTTAGCACCTCGGTTCGGCGCTCAGACATAGACTGGGAGCCTGTGTTGTTTTCTCCACCCAGCTGTACAACACACCTGGGGTGGAGAACTGGTAAGTGTGCATGATGGTTTGGCTTGCCTCAGAGAGCCGGCCAAACTGTCATGCGCACTTGGCAGTGGGCATCACTCCCCCCTCCTCCCTGGTGCTGCAGCATGAGAATGGGTGGCCACACACCTCCCTCGGCTCACAGCTTGTAGGATAAAAAATAAAGTGATAATAAAAATGTTTTATTTTCATTTTATTTTTGTCCTTTGCCTCTGCTGGCTTTCAACGGGGGGGGGGGGGGGGGGGGGTGATGCTCCTCCGCCATAACGGAGGAGCTGCCCCTGATAAGGAAAGCTGCTGAGGGTGCCACTTGTTTATTCAAGATAACAGATGCATGTCTCCCAGACTAAGGGGCATATTATCAAGACAGGCGATAAAATTATCGCCTCTTTAGCGGCAGAAAACTGCAGCTAAAACGTCGATTATGGGCTTGATAATATGCTCTATGGAATTCCAATTGAAGCCCATGTTAGATGTGAAGGACATCAAACCTGAGCTTCAATTGCAATTCCATAGAGCATATTATCAAGCCAATGATCGCCGCTTTAGCTGCAGTTTTCTGCCGCTAAAGCGCCGATAATTTTATCGCCTGTCTTGATAATATGCCCCAAAGACACCTCCAAAGAGTTTCCAAAGCACTTCAAGGGACTCTCTGTTCATACCAACTTTACAGATTTCAACTTAGGGACAAAAAATACTCCTTGAACCAAACGATGAATTTAATGACTGTCTCTTCCCAGCCCAGACGTGCAATTAACTTTCTGGCAGCCTACATTTGTAAAAACTGCACTTTTAATTATCTTCAGTCAAATGTATTCAAATATTGAGAGTTCGGAAAAAATTGTAATTGGTAAATCTGTAAAAAAAAAGTTTCACTACTGTCAATGACTATCGGAGCCCCAGAATTAATTATTCATGAACAAAATGCATTTGATGCAAGTCTAGCGGAATCTGACAGCTTCTCGGATATTTTATGCACCACAAAAGGCCTCACAATAATTGTGTTTTGACATTGAATGTTCGGGCTCCACGGCCACACAACCTAAGAAACACAGACAGTCAAACACGTGTGGTCCTTCGGTGCTAGCCAGATTAAACCGAGCTGTAATTAGATAACTCTTGGTCTTAGCGTAGTGCCCTATCACAGTCTCAAGTCCGTGTCATGCTAGCAGAGGCCACTATGGGAGAAAAGTGAACATCATTATGAAGACAACTTTAGCTGAGAACTGGCCGAGATGTCAAATCCAATAAACAAAACCTCTAGGGGAGTGCCATTGACAGATGACATTTCTTATAAGAAAGATAAATAAAGCATATCTAGTCTTGTTTCTCTTGCTTTTTTCTGCTGTCCACTTAATGTGTGGGAGTAGGATATTGGACTGTGCATTCCACACCTAGAAATTATATATCAGTTGAATGGGTCAGAAGTCCCTGAATTCCAGCATGTTTTCTTTTGCCTTTCGGATAATTATGGAGCTATGCCACTTGAAATCTGGTGAATTTTAAATACATAAGCTACTTTATACAAGAGTTTGCAGATGTTAGGAGATGAGTCATTTTTAATGACCTCCTGTGGTTATGAGTCTGGCGTAGTACTGAAGTTGCAACATCATAAAATAAAATGATGTACGGAGTGTTGAAACTTTTGAAACACTCACCCCAGTCACAGATCTGGGTTTATACATAGTGAATTTGCTTGCCACGTCACCCTAGTTTGGACCCAGCCATATCCAAATCATTCTTGACCCTGCTTCCCATGGGAACAGTCCCGCCGGAACTGCCAGGCCAGGTCCTCCATGGATCAGACACAAGCATCCTGGGACCGACCGGTTTCTGAGTTTCACCGGGGTACTTAAGTTGGACATGGGCAAAGCATGTCGAGAATGAAACGCTGTCTCATTAGTGCTTTCGGAGGATGGGATAACGATGCAAGTGTGAGAGTGTTTGGCTGTGGGTCAAATGGGAGAGTTGGAGAATGATGGGGCCATGGGTGAGTCAATGGTGATGGTATTTAGATGTAGGGTTACACAGTAGTGGTGAAGTGCTGGCAGCAGTTTCCTATAAACTTGTAGCCTATAGATAAGGCAAGGCAAATTGTCTGAAATGCTTCTAGGCCATTTTATAACTATATATTTAAATGCTAATACATACAGCAAGTACACATTCAGACTATTTTTACATTCTGTCAAAAAATAGCAGGAATGAGAAGTTAAGCTTGAGGAAGGAAAGGAGTTTCTGCACAAACATTATCTGAAATATGAACAAAATAGTGGGACTAACAAAGGACTATATTAAAGAAAAAATGGACTGTGGGGAATATACAGAAATTGGGTATTAAAGATTTCAATCAATGTTGGAATAGTTCCAGTGTGATTTGCCTTTTAAAATATGTCCTCTGAATACTCTAGGCTGAAAGTGAATTTAGGACGGCCCAGAGACTGCAACTGATATAAAATAAACTAATAGAGAAATTATGCTAGCTTATTGTTGCTAATATTACAAAATACTTAAAACATCCTAGGAAATTAAAAAAGATTAATCCCAAAGACAGTTATGGTGGTGAAAGAAATATTCTGTTTAATTGGAAGTTACAGAACTCATTTAAATTTCTAAAAGCGAAGTAGTACAAAATGCCAAATCTGTGTGTATATAAATATATATATTCACTGAACAAAACAAAGGTGAAAGTAACTTTATAGTTACATGTTATATAAAGATCTGTTTTAAATAAAACCTTAGAAATTCAATGGAAAAAAAACAAAGCTTAAAGTAACGTTATATTTAGGTGAATATATCCAACATTAGTGTTTTGTACTAAAAAAACACAGCATTTCACCAGTTATGGTTATCAAAGCTAACTATAACTTGTGCCCCCACTAGGCACTTCTTTTGACCTCGCATATTACATCACTAATGACATGTTCTATGACATCATTTATGATATCACTGATGACATCTCAAATGACATCACTGATGACATCATCCAATGAGTGTGTTAGTTTGTTTCATAGTTTGCATAGTGGCGGATAACTATCCTATTACTTTTCTACCTAATGGGTGTGTGTTTACAAGACACATGTGCTCCTAATGCATCAGGTGTGTAGAGGTGCTGAACACATTATAAATCTTTGTATTGAAGAGTAACTCTGTGCAGATGACAACTTGTGTCCATTATGTTCCACATAAGTTTTTTAGATATGCAGAAATCCTTTCTAAAAGGGCAAAGATTCTACGTGGTAGATGGTAAGTATTGTAAGCAGTCTTGAGTAAGTAGACCGGATCGTCTCAGTGTGACAATTGCTACAGAACATAAAAGACTGTGTACACCAGGTACTAACCTATGTACACATGCTTCTTTTGTTTCAGAAGATGGGCTATTTGCAAGGTTTTCACCACAGTATGAAGGCTGCAGGTAGTAGAATCTTTAGCACACTCAGACCTGTTCATAGTAGATACTCTTTATTACTGTGTGGTGTATTTCTGATGAGAATTTCCACTGTCTGCAAACAAACTGATACAGAGTAAACTCTCTCTGTAGTTTAAACAGTGTCAACAGTACCCTCTTTTCTACTTATATCCACTTATTTTCTCAGTATTGGTACACTGACTGTCAGGGATTTGATACAGGTAGAGTGTCCATAGAAGGGCATTAGATAAGTAACAGGGCTTCAGAATCTGGAGGAACTTGGTTTTCCCTGAGCAGTTGTATACAGATTGAACACCGTGTGCAGAATAGGTTACCCTTTCATCTGTGGTTCATAGTCAATATTAACTTGGCTACCCATGAAGTGTATCGTCTAGGGAGAAATTTGCATATAACACAAGCTTGCTTTACCTATGGGGGTTGTATGTATGATAGCAGTAATGACACGTCATATTATTCTGAGCAATTTTGCACTTACTTTCAAAGCTCTAATTGTCATGTGTCCCTCGGAGGCCTCTCAGGATCGGCTCGTTGCTCAAATGGGTCCACCTATTGACATCCTTAATTCCGAAAAGCTATATTAGCACGGATGCTTAAGGTGGTCATTCGGGGGAAGGAAAGGATGGGGACAGCGGGGAGGGAGACCTGTAAATACAAAAGAGATATTCAAAACAAATTGTACATACACCTTTACATAAACCCTCAACTTTTATGGAAGACCCTTTCTGTCTAAGATACCTGTAAAGAAAAAGAAACTTCCGTCTAAGTTTTATCAATGAAGGTTGATGCAGGCTTTTCAACAATCACCAAGAAGTACCATGGGAGTGTATACGTCATTGATTCTTACAATGCACCTGATGGTTGACTAGAAATAGAAACAATGTTCAGACTTCTACACAATATGAACCTTGCAACTGTTTTTTCCTCACAAGTCAGCACCCCCCTCTTACCCACCATGCTCTGGTGTAGGTCGGACTACACAAGGGAGGAAGGTGTAACTTCCACCTCTCACTGGTCCCCCCTGCTATATGACGGACAACAAAACACACGGCATTCTGGTTAACATGAGTAACGGAGAAGGCCAAGCACTGTGATTGACGAATAGTATCGTTGTTAAGCTTTAACACACTTCGAGTTGTTTTTTCCACTCATGCACAGTATTCACATTATTCACCATGTCCAGCTTGTCGCTGTGCACATACTCTGTATTCATAAACAAGGTTTTTTTGTACTCCCAGCATGTTACTTCACACACATTAAGTACTTGTGAACTAGGTTTGTTTTCCCAGCGTGTTACGTCACACAAAATCAGTATTCATAAGCATTGTTTGTTCTCTTAGCGTGTTGAGTCTCACACACTTAATACTTCATATAGTCTTATATACCACCTGGTATACTTGAGGCAGAATCAGGCAAGTTTCATCGCGCTTTCCGTTTATCAACAAAAGGACTGTTTTTGTACACACACATAAAAGCGCAACATCTTTCAGGGCTACTAAAGCTCTTGAAAACTCCTTACACAGGAAATGTAGTAAATACTGGTGGAATGGAATGGAATGGAAAGAGAATTTATATAGCGCGATGGCTACCCAGGGGCGTCCCAGCGCTGCGCAGGAGAGTAGGTTGAGCCAGAAACGCTGGATTTAGTGGAGCTGAGGGAAGATTTAGGTAGAAGTTTTATTAAAGAGCCAGGTCTTAAGAAGTTTTCGGAAAGTGAGTAGATTGGATTCTGATCTGATTGGGAGGGGGAGAGAGTTCCAGATCTTGGCCAGATTGTAGGAGAGCGACCGGCCTCCACATCTATCTCTTCTGATGCGTGGTACTGAGGTGAGGTGGGAGGTCGCGGATCTGAGGGGGCGATTGGGATGATAGGCTTTTACCAAGGGGTGATTGATGGAAGGGCCTGTTCCCCAGTAGGAGCGATGTGCAATGCACATGCTCTTGAATTCGATTCTAGCTCTCACAGGGAGCCAGTGGAGATCCTTCAATCTGGCTTTGACTGAAACTCGGCGAGGGATGTCGAGAAGGATTCTTGCCGCGCAGTTTTGAATGATTTGAAGTTTGTTGAGTGTGGACTCTGGGGCCCCAAGGTATAGGGCGTTACCGCAGTCGAGACGGGATAGAATTAGTCCTTGGACCATGATCCGTCTTGAGTGAAACGGAAGGAGAGGGAGGATTTTTCAAAGTAGTCTCATTAGCCCGAAGCAGGTGGCGGCAAGCTTGATTGCTTGGTGGTTGAATGTAAGAGTTTGGTCCAGCCAGATGCCTAGACTCTTGATTTGTTCCTTGGGTTGTGGGGGGCTGCCTAAACAGAGGGGCCAGATGGAAACAATGGATTTCATGATGTTATTTCCAAGGAGCATTACCTCTGTTTTATCCCCGTTTAGTTTTAAACAGGAGCCTGACATCCAGGCGGCAACTGCTTCCAAGCAATTGTGTAGGCTGTGGTGGGAGTTGAGAGGTGGGTCCAGCGCAACCACTAGCTGTGTGTCGTCCGCATAGGTGACAATTTTCACACCGAAGGGGCAGACGACATCAGCTAGAGGGCTAAGATAAACATTAAAAAGGGTGGGCTCAGGGAGGAGCCCTGAGGCACTAGGCAATTAAGAGGTTTACTGGAGGAGGTGAAATCCTTCTCAAATACTTGGAGGGATCTGTCTGTGAGATAGGATCTCATCCAGGTGAGTGCTGTTCCTGAGATTCCTATCATGCCAAGGTGGTGGAGTAGAATGTCGTGATTTACAGTGTCGAAGGCGGCACTTAGGTCGAGTAGGACGATGGCCGCAGACCCGACACCACCCAGGATCCTTCTTGCTTCCTCCGTCACTGCTATCAGGGCAGTCTCCGTTCCATGACGAGGCCTAAAACCCGTCTGGGTGGGGTCCAGTATGTTGTTAGATTCCAGGAAGTCGGTCAAAACAGAATTGACGTGCTTCTCAAGAAGTTTGCTGAGCCAGGGTAGAAGGGAGATAGGTCGGTAGTTAGAAGGATTGGTTTGATCGAGGCTGGGTTTCTTTAATAGAGCTTTGACCATAGCTCTTTTCCATAGAGGCGGGACAATGCCAGTATGGAGGGAGGAGTTGAGCAGGTCTTGGATGGTAGGGGAAATCTGACTGGTTATCGGGATGAGAACCCTAGGGGGGGTTGGATCGGTGGGTGATCCGGATTTGACCTGTCCCATAATCTTTTCTAGGTTGATTAGGTCTAGTGACGGAATGCTATTGAGAGCATTGAGTGGGACTGTCGTGGGGCCTATGTTGGCGGTATCGCTGGGCGAGGTGGCGGAGTGAGAGAAAGAGGAGTTGATGACTTCTATTTTATGGTGAAAGAACTCCGCTATCTCCTCACAATGAATCTGGGTATTGTTGTGATCCTTTGGGGTCTCGTGAAGTTGCAGGAGGGATTTAGCTATCCGGTAGATCTCCTTGGGTTTAGAAGCTGCCTTGTTGATCTTTTGTTCGTAGTATTTGGCCTGAGCTAGTTTGATATTTGCTTTGTAGTTTTTGATAGCTGCTCTATAGTTCGCTTTGTCTACTGGGAGATAATCGAGTCGCCATTTCCTCTCGATTCGTTTGCAGGCGCGTTTAGCCTCCCGTAGATCCGTCGTGTACCATGGGGCTGTAGGGTTGCCCCGCTTGGGATGGGTACTTTTTAGTGGGAGTACTCGGTCTAAGGAGCTGGTAATCCATCTGTTGTAATTCTCGTTGCCCTGGATGGGATTAGAAGTGTTGACAGGTTTGGTGCGCTGTAAGTTGTCCTGCCATTCAGGTAGGGGGATTTTGGACCAGTTGCGTGACTGTTGAATCGTCAGGGGTTTAGGAAGGGGGTGATTGGGGAGGGTCCAAGTGAAAGGAATGAGGAAGTGATCGGACCAGGAAAGGGGGTAAGGGTTTCCAACGTGAAGGTTGGGGCAGTTGCTGAAGATGGGGTCTAAGAGATGGCCTTTTAGATGAGTGGGCCCAAGGACACGTTGCTGTAGTTCGAGGGCATTTAGGCTGGAGGATAGTTCTCTGGTGTTTGGGTCGTTCGGGTCGTCCAGATGGATTTTGAGGCCGCCCAAAATTGTAAAGTTAGCAGAGCTAAGTGCAAGGTTTGCAGCTATCGGAGCAAGAATGGAAAGAAACTGACCTTGTGACCCTGGCGGGCGGTATATGAGCATACCAGAGAAGGTATGTGTGGGGCTGAATTTTATATAGAAAGGAAGACTTTCACTGTCTGGAAAATGCACAGGGGTGCTAGTGACTTCGTATCCTGTTTTATGGATTACTGCTAGCCCACCGCCAATTCCTTTTTTGCGGTCAAGGCGGAGTATTTGGTATCCAGGTGGAAGGGCTTGTACCAAATCGGGTTCCGAGTGTTCCTGCAGCCACGTCTCTGTGACGAAAAGGATGTCTGGGCTTATTTCCTCTAGAATTAGGGAAATTTCCATGGAGTGTTTGGGGAGTGATCGGCAATTGAGCAGGAGCATAGAGTATATTGTGGGTTTCATTTTAGGATGGGGTGAGAAATGAAAACCGCACTAGTTGCAGGCGGGGTGTTTTATAGATGGGTCCCATGCGTGTAGGCAGGGTGACCCTGCGGCCTGATTTAGTTGACGAAGGGAGTGAGAACTATAGGTGATGATCTGGCATGGTGGATGAGTAGGGGGGGTGGCCCCTGGCCCCGGTCGGTCGCGGACGGGCACAGACGGGCTTACCTTTGGCGCGCCTTCGGCACGCATGCGACGCGCCCACAGCGCGCGTCCGCTGCACGTCCGGGTATTACACATTTATATAGGAGAGATGGGCGTGGCCTCTGGGCCGTGGCCTGTGGGCTGAGGGAAGCAAATGGCAGCGACTACCACTGTGCCGTGTCAGCGTTCAATCGGCTGCGCGGCGAAGCAGTGATAAGGAAGTTTGAGGTAAGCACTAGGAGAGTGCAGTGCAGGTTAAAAAGCAAAGTATTAGTGACAGTTTTACAATTTTTTTTAAAAAATCGAGCGTCTCCCGGCTTCCGCCTCAGGAGAGTTGTGCCTCTGAAATATAAGGTGTAAATCACATCAATCGTCGTTTGAACAACATTAGGCTTATATCTTAAGCCAATAATTCCACAATACAATTAAAGGAACAGATAGCCATGATCAATGATAAAGCCACAGTGATAAATCGCTGTTGGTCAGAAACTGGCAATTGGTACAGATGTCGATGTTTTGACCCCTCTTATAGTAGGTAAGTAATTCCCTTACGGCGGGGTCTTCCTCAGGACAGGAGTGGGTGGTAGGGGGTACCATGCAATCCCCTATGTAAGGGGCTGGTTGTTCTGGGTGGGCGCGTGGGCTCCAAATTTGTAGAGAGCGTAAACACACACTTGAGTCCAAATTAATTTTGTTCAAGGAATTGTTAATCAACCGAGTCTGCAATGTGTGAGGGCTCTTATGTTAAAGGAAAACTCCCTGCGGGATTGACTCCAGGGCTTCTGTGGGCCGGGCACCGAAGTGCTCCGTAGCTGTCACGACTGCGCAGCGTGTTACAAGTCTCCGTCCTCGCTGGTGTCACCGACACCCTTACCGCGCCCCAAAAGATCTCCCGGGTCCAACTCCGAGCCTCCGTAATCGCCAACCCGATCAGAATAATCTGCGGCGTCTTACCCGACACCGACGGCTTTCATAGCCTGCTGGGAGTTTCTCCCTTCGCTTCCGGTGCGTGCGGAACGTGGCGCTCGGGTTGATGGGAGCGGTAGTTTCTATAGTAGCGCGTGTGGTTATTGCCCCTTGACTTCCCTCCAGCCTGACTGCAACTGCCGTAAGACGGAAAACCAGGTTCCCCAGCTCGCCTCCTTTGGCTGCGGGACGTGTATAGCGGGGGCTGGAGCCAGGTACGTGACACTAATGGTACACCCATTTATAGAGCAATGTGTACAAAAGAAGCTTGGTTGATGTTATGAGTATGTCATCAATAATGTCATTTGAGATGTCATCAGTGATTTCATAAATGATGTCATAGAAAATGTCATGAGCGATGTTATATATAATAAGCAGTGCATAGCGGGCCACAAATTATAATTTTCACTGCTAACTATACCTGATAAAATTTTGAGTATTTTTAGTTCAGAACATTAATGTTGTCAATTACAAATTCAGCAAAGTTTTACAAATATTTATGTACATATATATATATATATATATATTACCTACTAGTCGTCACCAGTAGGTAGTTACAGTTAGGATCTAATTTCCAAAGGAAAATAATGTTTTACTTGCCTATAACTTTGGTGTTTTTTGACCAATCTTCATGAAATGTTCCCTAAAAAGTGTCAAAGTAGGTTCTGTGTGTCATGGAAAGTTTAGGGGTGATCCATGCTGTGGGGCCCAAGAACTAGGGGCATGAGAAAAGGGTGTGTTTATAATGTTAATTCCCATCGTAACACGCTGTTGAACCTACAGCCTGAACTGCTGGAATAAATTACACCAAATTTGGCAGAAAAGTAGATGTTGTTACGCAGATTGTGCTTTTTGTTATTTGGTGCAAATCAGTTCAGTCGTTTTTGAGAAATTTGAGCCAAAAATTATAGCTATATCTCTGGCCAGAATGCTCTGGTTGGCTGGAAGTAACCTGAACAGAAAGTTGCAGCTGCCATTTTATCATTCAGGAACAGTTCCCAGGGCTGAAACTTTGTGTGAAAGCTAACATAAGGGGTTAGGGTGGAAATACTCTGACCCAATGTTTGAGAAATGGGTATGTTAGTGTCACAAGTTCTGTGTCTAAAATGTATTTCTTTGATTGTGTGCAATATTCTCAATGACGCTGTGACCACCAGCATGGCCCCCCATCTACCATTGTGGGGATATCGTGACTATTGTGACGTCATTGCGAATATTGGAGAAAATATGAAAAAATACACCCACTTACAGATCCACTGAGACACTCATACACCCACTCACACACCCATACATTCACACTCACACTGAGTCACAGACGCTCTTAGAGACTTATGGACCTAGTCACTCACTGACACACTCAGAAAATCACACACCCACTCACAAACTCATTCAGATATACACACACCCACTCACTCACCCACTCAGGGCTCATGCATCCACTCACAGACCCACCCAGACACTCACCCTCCAAGTCACAGACCCACACAGACACTCATGCATTCACTCATTATTATTATTATTATTATTATTAGGAGTTTTATATCGCGCACGGTTACCCTTGGGCATCCCAGCGCTTGCATTGGGAACCCGTCCTGGTTTTTCCCTGTGAGATAATCCATACTGGGCATCCCCAAGGTGAAAGCCAGGCATCCCGCCGCGGGGGGGCCGTTGTGGAGATTAAGCAAGCTAGTTGCCCAGAGCTGCCTAGTGTGAACTCATGCTTAGAGTAGGCACCGAAGCGAGAATTATCAAGTCCGTGGACAATTGGGCTCCAGACCCTGCCGCGTCGGGAATCGAACCCTGGTCCCGGGTCTGACCTCTGCTTCAGGGTATGCCTGCTCTAACCAGTGAGCTACACTTCTCCACTCACCCTCTCAGAGATTAATGCTTTCACTCACAGACCCAGTGAGACACTCGTACACCCACTCACAGAGTCACTCAGACACTCATAAACCCACTCACAAACCCACTCAGAGACTCACACCTGTCCCAGCCAGTTCAGGTAAGTGCGGTGGGGTGGTGTAGTGGGGTGGGGCAGTGCAGGGGTAAGTCGACAGATGATGGAATACGTTTTACTTATTTAATTTTATCTAAATGTACCTATTCCATCTATCAACTTCAATATTCCACGTGTTTACCTGAACCATGTGAAGCATGAGTCCTTCGAAGCTGGCACAAGCGGTAGAAGAGTATTTAAACTGCTCCCACCATCAAAACGTGCTTGGTCTCGTCAGTGGCAGCGTCAGCACTTACCCGATTCTCCTTCCCTGATCGGAGTGTTTCCAGTGCTCCCCTCCGGCTCTGCACTGAGATCTCCTGTTACCTTGTGCCCCCTTCCCGAGCCTCCTGTCATCTCCGATGACATCTTCATTCTCCCGGCAGTCGTCTGAGATTACTTCCGGCACATTCTTCATTCTTCCAGGAATCAGATATTCTTCCTCCTTTGAATGCTTCCGGTGACACGAAGGCATTATAGAAAATAAGCAGATAAGTGGAACTTGAACAATTACCATCAAACATCGGTGAGTTTATTTTGAAAGTACTTTAGCTGTGTGACAAGAAACACTTGGTAAAGCGCTAAATACCATTATTCTTGGAGAATCTATCCAAGGGGAAGACAATTTTTTCAGAAGGCGCTGAAACACTAAATTGTAGCTAATTTAGATTAAGGAAAAGAGCCATGATAAATAGACAATTAATCGCACAAAATAATTGAAAGGACTTTTGTGGACTCAGCACTTATTACCAGGACTTTATTTTCTTATATGTTAATGGTTTGAAAAGGTATAACAAGTTATACAACTTGCAGAACCCATCTTAACAGAGTTATTTCAGGTCTATTTGTTTATAGTTGTTTTTTCTTTCTACAGACAAAAGCAACTGAAGAAGTAATACAGTTTTCAAGTAACCAAATACAAACCAGAGAGAGTATTCCAGAGAGCAAATGTTTTTAGGTATTAAGGTTTAGACTTATCTTGTAAAGATTACTTATTTACCTGCCAATGTTATTGTATGTTCCAAACACATCAATGCCTATGTACTTACCTGTTGATATTTGTGCATCCTTTTAGAACGTTTTAAGAAAACTATCGGAGGTCAGGAGAATTATCCTTCTAATCCAGTCCCTGCTAGAAGAAAGTGTTCCAGAATTCAAAGAGGTACACTGCACTCCAGGAAGAGTCTCTCCCTCTCTCTGTTTAACTCCCATTCCCTCTTTCCCCTCGGGGGCTCAGAGTGTTAATCTACTTCTGGCGCTTGTGGAGCTCCTGGGAGGACTGGGGTTTGGTCGTCATCATCAAGAGTAAGGAGAACAGTTGAGTGTCTTCCTTGACATACCTGCTCTGGCTGCCGCTGACTCACACACCTATACAGTCACTCACACACCTTCTCGGAGCCCCATTTAGAGACATATGCACCCAGTCACTCATACATTCAGAGACATATACAGGCACTCGCAATCCCACTCAGAGGCCAACAGACCTACACACAGAACCACTCAGACACTCACGCTCCCAGTCGTAGACCCACTGAGAGACTCATGTACTTAGTCACAGACCCACTCAGACCCTCATGCACCCACTCACTGACCCACTCAGACACCCACTAGACACTCACAGATTTAGTCAGACAGTTATATTCTTACTTACAAGTGCACAAAGAAATTCATGCGCCTACTCACAGATTGACTGAGAGTCATGCAACGAATCACAAACCCATTGAGACACTCAATCACCCACTCATAGATGCACTGAGATAGTCACGCAGTCTGTTACAGAAGGATTGATAGACTGATGCACAGTGTACAGCTTCATTGAAATAGGTATATAGTGAATGAGAGATTTATTGATACGGTGATTCATGCAGTTATAGATTTCATGGAAAAAATTATAAACTGTGTTATAGAGATACTAAGGGAGTTGTACATGCTATTATACAGTTATTTAGATAATAATGTGTTTAGTCTGTTGGTTAGAATCCATTTTGCAGTTATAAGTTTTAAATGTGGTGGTGGCTAATAAATGTCTGCATTTGTTTTGTTATTTTGCTACGTATTCACAGTGATCATGGCTAATGATATCACTGTGACGCCTGACATCACAGCAAAAATGGAAAATCGGTTTAAATGGTTGTTATTATACAAACTCCCTACAAAAATATGACTTTAAACAGTGTAGTAATAAACCCCTACTGTCTAAAATACTGTATAATGTGTGCATATATGTGTTTTGCACTTCCTAAAAAGGCGTGATCATCGCAGTTACTGGAGTCATCGCGACTCTCTGTGTAGTTGCGAAAACAGGAAGCAGGTTCAAGCACAGTTTTTTAGAAAGTTACTATAAAAATGTGTGTACACACATGTACTTTAAGTTAGTGAATTGTGTTTTGTAATAGTTAAAATTAATTTTTTAAGTTACAATTTTGGAATGTGGTGGTAGTCGTTGAATGTCTGCTTTTGTTTCGCGATTTCATGACATGAATGCGGTCATCGAGACATCGTCCCAAACATAAAAATCTAAAGAAAAAAGCTATGCTTAATAATCTACTGAAGAAAATACAAACTTATAAAATACACCTTAAAGAGACATTTTTGATAGAAAATTCAACCTGAAAACCTTAAAATTTTACTTAAAAAAGTCATAGCTTACATTGATGTTATAGGTGGGAAATAGAACTTGAAAAACATTTGAAATTCACTGAAGAAACCAAAGGTTACAGGGACGTTATAGTTAGGAAATCGAATTTTAAAAAACATAGAAATTCACTTTAAAAATCAAAGGTGGCAGTGATGTTATAGTTAGAAATTAACATTTAAAAAACCTTAGAAATTCACTGAAAAAGCCAAAGGTTACAGGGATGTTATAGTTAGGCTCAATTTTCACTCATACAAAACCAGAGAAATTGAGCAGTTATAGTTAGCTGAGATAACAGTAACTTGCGCCCTATTACACTGCTTATGACCTCACATATTACATCACTGACATGACATGGTCAGTGACATCACTGATGACATCACTGATGACATCTCTAAATACATCACTGATGACATCACTGATAACATCATCCACAGAATCTCTGATGCACCTTCTCACACCCCATATATGTATGTATGTATGTATGTATGTATTTTGCATTTATAAAGCGCACTGTTACCCTTCGGGCATCCTGGCGCTAAGACACAGTAAAAGAGATAAAACACAACTGCGAACTAAGCTGGACAGCTGGTTACGCTCTAGGGAAGAGCCAGGTCTTAACTTGCTTATGGAACAGCAGCAAATCCTGTATTTGTCTCAATTCCGGGGGAAGTCTGTTCCACAAGCGCGCGGCTGCAACGCCGAACGCTCTTCCACCCAAACTAGATCTTTTTATCCTTGGAATCATTGCCAAATTAGCTGCCGAGGAGTGCAGGCTACGTGCAGGTATATACCAACTAAACCTACGTTGAAGCGGTTTAGGACCAAGCCCGTGGAGTGCTTTAAAAGCAATGCACAAGGACTTGAACAGTATCCTTTGTCTCACCGGGAGCCAGTGCAGTTCAGCTAATGCCTGAGAGGTTGATGCTCTACGTGTTCTCATTAAGACAAGCTTTGCTGCCACTGCCTGAATAATCTGGAGCCGCGATACCAAGTAGCCAGGAGACTCCAGCAGCAAAGCATTGCAATAATCCAGGCGGCTGAGAACAACACACCTGGCCACTGTGCCTCTTACCTTAGGAGGCAGAAGTGGTAACACCTTACGGAGACCTCTAATGAGCAAATAGCAATTCTTAACTACCTTATTTACATGAGATTCCAAGTTGAGCTTCTCATTAAAGCTGACCCCCAGATTGCGCACTGTCCTCACAGGTACCAGAGGTGCATCAGTAGCGAAAAAATTAGATGGTAAAACCGTCGGCACTCTGCCCACCCCACAGTGCAGAATCTCTGTTTTGGCATTATTAAATTGCAGCGCATTGTTCCTCAACCAAATCACCATTTCGGACATGCACTTATGAAATATTTCCTTGGAGTCCGCATGTTCACCTTCCAGGGACACAATCAATTGCGTGTCATCTGCATAATTAACCACACTTATGTTATTAGCTGTGATGACCTCCAACAGTGGTCGCATATAGACATTAATTAAGCTAGGGCTAATTGAGGACCCCTGGGGGACCCCATGCTCATTAAGAATAAAATCTGATTGAAATGGAGGCAAACTCACAGCCTGCCGTCTACCTGCCAGATAAGAGCGAAACCATTGCAGAGCCATATTTGTCACCCCCACTTCCTCCAGCCTTAACAATAGGATGTCATGGTTAACCGTTTTGAATGCGGCGGACAGGTCCAACAGTATGAGCGTCGCAGATTGTCCCCTGTCCGAAAGCATCCGGAGGTTATCCAACACAGTGACCAATGCGGTCTCCGTCCCATGACCAGGCCGAAAACCAAACTGATCTTCCTCCAGCTTATTATTACCTTCCAGGAAACCAGAGAGCGCCTAGCTCACCAAGTGCTCCACTATCTTTACTGGATATGGTAAAAGGGTGATTGGTCTGTAGTTCCCGTAACAAGTAGGGTCCAATGAGGATTTTTTTAAGAGAGGTGAAACTATTGCTACCTTCCAGCAGGTCGGAACCACTCCACTACTAAGAGATTGGTTGCACATCTGGTAAAGCTGTGGAAAGATCTCAGAGCCCAGCTCTTTCCAGAGTTTCTGAGGAATGGGATCCAATGGTGAGCCAGAAGAGACTCCCATCGCCACCCTAACGAACTCTTCCTCCGTAGGAAGGTCCCAGTGATCAAGGGAAGTCCCTTGCGTCAATAGCTCCGTCCCAATATCCCTTCCTCTTGAAAGGTAATCTGGTCCTAGCTCTTCCCTTATACTAGTACCTAACAGGGTATCAGGTCTCAGACCTTCGATAATTCCTTTAATCTTATCCTGAAAGAAAGCTGCTAGGCCATCACATAGCTCTTGCGACGGAGTAATCTTATTACTAGAACAGTCAGGATTGGCCATAGCTCTCAGAATATTAAAAACACATTTAGCACTATTTGGTGATTTTAATATAAGATCTGCAAAATATGTCGTCGTGGTGGCCACTCTCGCATTTTTATACCTAGCTAAGCACTCCTTCCAAATGACTTTATCATCGTCAGTGTAATGCCTTCTCCACTGTCTTTCAGCACGTTTACATTGCACCTTATAACTCCTTAGTTCCTCCGTGTACCACGGGGCAGAGGGTTTCCCCCGTTTCCTAATCTTCTTCAAGGGGGCATGCAACTCAACTATATCCGTCAGATGTCCACAAAGGGCCAGATAATTCTCGTCTACCGACTTCCCAGGATCAAAAAGGGAGTCTAGATCAAAGAGCAGAGCCATTTGAGCTTCTCTCAAGAGGGCCTTCCAGTCCCTACCCAGAACCTTTCCTCCCGGGGAGAAGAATTAGTTCTATGAACATGAGTCACTTGAAATTTAACCAGATAGTGATCCGACCATCCCACTGGTAAAATTCTGTCCATGGCGACCAAGTTATCACCAGAGAATACCAGATCTAATACATGCCCTGCAGTATGAGTAGCCTCCAAAACCAGTTGTGACAGATTCAGATTAGCACAGGACTGAATAAAATTATTATAAGCTGTCGCCAGCTTCTCATTAGGTCAAAGATTAAAATCTCCCAATATCAGCAGTCTATGATGGGTGAGAGACAGATTACTAATCACTTCAACTAACTGCTGCTGTGATTGTGCACACACAACACCTGGAGGTCTATAACAGACAACACCAGTCAGGATATGACCTGACCTGTCTTTCAGCGAGAAACCTAGAGTTTCTATATGTGTGACCTTGTCTATATCCAGAGGAGCGAAATCCCAGGACTCTTTATATATAATCCCGGTTCTGCCCTTTCTGCCGCTGGGTCTCGGCTTACGAAAAGCTTTAAATCCCACAGGGCATGCTAGCCCTAGCTCAAGGTCAAAGCCCAACTCAGTCCAGGTCTCTGTCATAAACAGAGCATCCAGATTATACATTTCAATTAGCAGTTGAATTTCAATGGCATGTTTGGGGAGTGACCTTACATTAAGGAGTCCACAATTCAAAGCATCCACCTGTAATGGTTCAAGACCTATTCCCACCAAATGACTTAAAACCGATACACCAGATACAGTGCTCCGCTTACCTATATCACACAAGTGTTCCCTTGTATAACAATATCTAAGGGTGTCTGCAGACGTAGAATCTAAATCAGCATTATGCCCGACGCTGTGCGGGAACGGTGTGCGGACAAGCGCAGACGGGCTTGCCTTTGGCGCGCCGCCGGCGTGCCCACTGGAGCGTCTGCTGCGCGGTCGCTCCAGTGTAGCGTAACATAGGCGCCAGGGATCAAAAACTAGAGCGCTAACCCACCTCTGCGCGAGGGGAATGCTCAACAGAGCGAGTCGCCCAGGTAGGGAGAAAAACTTTATTTAAAAAGAATGCTACCGATTTTAAAACAAATACAATTCTAACAGATGGAGCTAAAAGCAGCCAGCTACCACTGTTAGTGTGCAAAATCCTCAAACAGTACAATACCCAGCGTTAAGTTCACCAACACAGCCCCCCAAGCGTCACTTTTACTTTGTCTAATGGAGCGCGGTCGCTCCAGTGTAGCGTAATATAGCCTTTCATATACACACTCCAACTTCCACACTACCATTCTCAAAACCATTGACACACCCATAACATTACTTCCACACCTACTCACTGATTCATAGGTCTACACACACATCCACTCAGTCAACCATACAGCCAGTCATACACCAACTCACTCACTAATATAGCCACTGATATATCCACACATACACTCATACAGCCACTCACACAATGTCAGTCACTCATAGACCTACTCACACAACTCCTCACTCACCTAGAGTCAATCACATAACCATTTACTCACCTATACAGCTATACACATATCCACTCACGTATTCATATAGATACTAGCACATACTCGCTCACCTATACTGTCACTGACACAAGCACATACTCACCCATATAGCCACTATCACAATCCCTCACTCACACATACAGTCACTCATATACTCCAACACTCACCTATACTGCCTTTCACACATCCAGTTACTCATGCATATACCACTAACACATCCATTCATTCACTGACAGAGCCATACACACACTGAGTCACCTATACAGTTCCTCACTTACACACTCATTAACCCATACAGCCACAGACTCCCCCACTCACTCATCCACGCAGACAGTCACACACCCTCTCACCCATGCAGGCAATCACACACCCTCTCAACCAGCCATTGAGGTACTCAAACACCCAATCAATGACCCATACAGCCACTCACATACCCACTCACCAACCCATATGGCCACATAGACACCATCGAACAGACATTCTCAAAACCTAGTCACTCACGCATACATTCACTTAGACACCTAATCACTCACTTATACAGTCAGTCACGCACCCACTGAATCATCCATACAGGCACTCATATATCCACTGATTCATCAATACACCTTGGTATATATATTTAACACCCATAAACATTTTAAAAACACTCACAGACACTGGATGATGTCATGAGTGATGTCATTTGAGATGTCATGAGTGATGTCACTGACCATGTCATGAGTGATGTAATATGTGAGGTCATAAGCAATGCATTACAGTGGCACAAGTTATAGTTAACTCAGCTAAATATAACTGCTGAATTTCTCTGATTTTGTGCAAGTGAAACTTGAGCCTAACTATAATGTCTCTGTAACCTCTGTTTTTTTCAGTGAATATATGTATCCAACATATATTGTTGGATAATGGCCCCCTCTGTAGGGCACCCCCCCAACCATTTTGTCTTCCTCCTCCTACTTTTCTGACCTTGTTTTTGCTGGCTTTAGGACTTTATGCACTCTACTACTGCTAACCAGTGCTAAAGTGCTTGTGCTACCTCCCTAATATGTGGCAAAATATTAGCTTATCCACAATTGACATATTTAATTTACTGAAACATCCCTAGTAAAGTTCTCTACACGTGCCTGTAAATTAAATGGTACTTGTGAACCTTTTTACCACTTTCGCATGTATTGATTTTGCATGATTTTTCTTCTTTTTTACTAACCAGGATAATACCCAAAAATGTTTTTGGTTTCCGTTTTATTTTCTACTGATTTTCCCCTAGGTTTTCTGAAAAATACTCACTCATAGACCCTCAACGATAGACTATTAATTATATATATATATATATATATATATATATATATATATATATATATATATATATATATACCAATCGTAGATACCCGAAGTATGAAGGCGCCACACCCAGCGTAGTTTCAATCTTTATTACTGGAAGACAGCAGCACACACAGCGAGACCCTCGCAGCTTAATCCTTCGTGCCATACGCGTTTCAGGAGCAATCTCCCTTGTTCACTGGCTTTCGTCGAGGAGGAAACAGCTGTGCTAGTTTGAATCGCACTCGCGATCTTTTGAAGTGAATCAGGCCCCAATGGGCGTGTCTTTGCAAGGTGTTCTGGTCATTGTGGTACAGGTAAGTTCTTGTATCCCAAGTGGATATTGCCGTTCACTTCCCTGAAGTATTTAAAATCCGATTAGGTCGCTGGTTAAAGTCTGGCTGGGCTGCTGCTCGTTCATGTCTCACCAGAGAAAACGCCGTTCCATTCGCGCTCTTTGAATTCACAGGCGCGTGGACCTGCTGGGGTACGCAGTGGGGCAACCTTCGTGGCCAGGGCAGACCACATATATGCCAATCGTAGATACCCGAAGTATGAAGGCGCCACACCCAGCGTAGTTTCAATCTTTATTACTGGAAGACAGCAGCACACACAGCGAGACCCTCGCAGCTTAATCCTTCGTGCCATACGCGTTTCAGGAGCAATCTCCCTTGTTCACTGGCTTTCGTCGAGGAGGAAACAGCTGTGCTAGTTTGAATCGCACTCGCGATCTTTTGAAGTGAATCAGGCCCCAATGGGCGTGTCTTTGCAAGGTGTTCTGGTCATTGTGGTACAGGTAAGTTCTTGTATGCCAAGTGGATATTGCCGTTCACTTCCCTGAAGTATTTAAAATCCGATTAGGTCGCTGGTTAAAGTCTGGCTGGGCTGCTGCTCGTTCATGTCTCACCAGAGAAAACGCCGTTCCATTCGCGCTCTTTGAATTCACAGGCGCGTGGACCTGCTGGGGTACGCAGTGGGGCAACCTTCGTGGCCAGGGCAGACCACATATATGCCAATCGTAGATACCCGAAGTATGAAGGCGCCACACCCAGCGTAGTTTCAATCTTTATTACTGGAAGACAGCAGCACACACAGCGAGACCCTCGCAGCTTAATCCTTCGTGCCATACGCGTTTCAGGAGCAATCTCCCTTGTTCACTGGCTTTCGTCGAGGAGGAAACAGCTGTGCTAGTTTGAATCGCACTCGCGATCTTTTGAAGTGAATCAGGCCCCAATGGGCGTGTCTTTGCAAGGTGTTCTGGTCATTGTGGTACAGGTAAGTTCTTGTATCCCAAGTGGATATTGCCGTTCACTTCCCTGAAGTATTTAAAATCCGATTAGGTCGCTGGTTAAAGTCTGGCTGGGCTGCTGCTCGTTCATGTCTCACCAGAGAAAACGCCGTTCCATTCGCGCTCTTTGAATTCACAGGCGCGTGGACCTGCTGGGGTACGCAGTGGGGCAACCTTCGTGGCCAGGGCAGACCACATATATGCCAATCGTAGATACCCGAAGTATGAAGGCGCCACACCCAGCGTAGTTTCAATCTTTATTACTGGAAGACAGCAGCACACACAGCGAGACCCTCGCAGCTTAATCCTTCGTGCCATACGCGTTTCAGGAGCAATCTCCCTTGTTCACTGGCTTTCGTCAAGGAGGAAACAGCTGTGCTAGTTTGAATCGCACTCGCGATCTTTTGAAGTGAATCAGGCCCCAATGGGCGTGTCTTTGCAAGGTGTTCTGGTCATTGTGGTACAGGTAAGTTCTTGTATCCCAAGTGGATATTGCCGTTCACTTCCCTGAAGTATTTAAAATCCGATTAGGTCGCTGGTTAAAGTCTGGCTGGGCTGCTGCTCGTTCATGTCTCACCAGAGAAAACGCCGTTCCATTCGCGCTCTTTGAATTCACAGGCGCGTGGACCTGCTGGGGTACGCAGTGGGGCAACCTTCGTGGCCAGGGCAGACCACATATATGCCAATCGTAGATACCCGAAGTATGAAGGCGCCACACCCAGCGTAGTTTCAATCTTTATTACTGGAAGACAGCAGCACACACAGCGAGACCCTCGCAGCTTAATCCTTCGTGCCATACGCGTTTCAGGAGCAATCTCCCTTGTTCACTGGCTTTCGTCGAGGAGGAAACAGCTGTGCTAGTTTGAATCGCACTCGCGATCTTTTGAAGTGAATCAGGCCCCAATGGGCGTGTCTTTGCAAGGTGTTCTGGTCATTGTGGTACAGGTAAGTTCTTGTATCCCAAGTGGATATTGCCGTTCACTTCCCTGAAGTATTTAAAATCCGATTAGGTCGCTGGTTAAAGTCTGGCTGGGCTGCTGCTCGTTCATGTCTCACCAGAGAAAACGCCGTTCCATTCGCGCTCTTTGAATTCACAGGCGCGTGGACCTGCTGGGGTACGCAGTGGGGCAACCTTCGTGGCCAGGGCAGACCACATATATGCCAATCGTAGATACCCGAAGTATGAAGGCGCCACACCCAGCGTAGTTTCAATCTTTATTACTGGAAGACAGCAGCACACACAGCGAGACCCTCGCAGCTTAATCCTTCGTGCCATACGCGTTTCAGGAGCAATCTCCCTTGTTCACTGGCTTTCGTCGAGGAGGAAACAGCTGTGCTAGTTTGAATCGCACTCGCGATCTTTTGAAGTGAATCAGGCCCCAATGGGCGTGTCTTTGCAAGGTGTTCTGGTCATTGTGGTACAGGTAAGTTCTTGTATCCCAAGTGGATATTGCCGTTCACTTCCCTGAAGTATTTAAAATCCGATTAGGTCGCTGGTTAAAGTCTGGCTGGGCTGCTGCTCGTTCATGTCTCACCAGAGAAAACGCCGTTCCATTCGCGCTCTTTGAATTCACAGGCGCGTGGACCTGCTGGGGTACGCAGTGGGGCAACCTTCGTGGCCAGGGCAGACCACATATATGCCAATCGTAGATACCCGAAGTATGAAGGCGCCACACCCAGCGTAGTTTCAATCTTTATTACTGAAAGACAGCAGCACACACAGCGAGACCCTCGCAGCTTAATCCTTCGTGCCATACGCGTTTCAGGAGCAATCTCCCTTGTTCACTGGCTTTCGTCGAGGAGGAAACAGCTGTGCTAGTTTGAATCGCACTCGCGATCTTTTGAAGTGAATCAGGCCCCAATGGGCGTGTCTTTGCAAGGTGTTCTGGTCATTGTGGTACAGGTAAGTTCTTGTATCCCAAGTGGATATTGCCGTTCACTTCCCTGAAGTATTTAAAATCCGATTAGGTCGCTGGTTAAAGTCTGGCTGGGCTGCTGCTCGTTCATGTCTCACCAGAGAAAACGCCGTTCCATTCGCGCTCTTTGAATTCACAGGCGCGTGGACCTGCTGGGGTACGCAGTGGGGCAACCTTCGTGGCCAGGGCAGACCACATATATGCCAATCGTAGATACCCGAAGTATGAAGGCGCCACACCCAGCGTAGTTTCAATCTTTATTACTGGAAGACAGCAGCACACACAGCGAGACCCTCGCAGCTTAATCCTTCGTGCCATACGCGTTTCAGGAGCAATCTCCCTTGTTCACTGGCTTTCGTCGAGGAGGAAACAGCTGTGCTAGTTTGAATCGCACTCGCGATCTTTTGAAGTGAATCAGGCCCCAATGGGCGTGTCTTTGCAAGGTGTTCTGGTCATTGTGGTACAGGTAAGTTCTTGTATCCCAAGTGGATATTGCCGTTCACTTCCCTGAAGTATTTAAAATCCGATTAGGTCGCTGGTTAAAGTCTGGCTGGGCTG
The DNA here is from genome assembly GCF_964204655.1 of Triturus cristatus. Lineage (NCBI taxonomy): Eukaryota > Metazoa > Chordata > Amphibia > Caudata > Salamandridae > Triturus > Triturus cristatus. Next base: position 700,226,965 of record NC_140582.1, on the reverse strand, counting down.
CTGCTCGTTCATGTCTCACCAGAGAAAACGCCGTTCCATTCGCGCTCTTTGAATTCACAGGCGCGTGGACCTGCTGGGGTACGTAGTGGGGCAACCTTCGTGGCCAGGGCAGACCACATATATGCCAATCGTAGATACCCGAAGTATGAAGGCGCCACACCCAGCGTAGTTTCAATCTTTATTACTGGAAGACAGCAGCACACACAGCGAGACCCTCGCAGCTTAATCCTTCGTGCCATACGCGTTTCAGGAGCAATCTCCCTTGTTCACTGGCTTTCGTCGAGGAGGAAACAGCTGTGCTAGTTTGAATCGCACTCGCGATCTTTTGAAGTGAATCAGGCCCCAATGGGCGTGTCTTTGCAAGGTGTTCTGGTCACTAGGTACTTCGGGTATCTACGATTGGCATATATGTGGTCTGCCCTGGCCACGAAGGTTGCCCCACTGCGTACCCCAGCAGGTCCACGCGCCTGTGAATTCAAAGAGCGCGAATGGAACTGCGCTTTCTCTGGTGAGACATGAACGAGCAGCAGCCCAGCCAGACTTTAACCAGCGACCTAATCGGATTTTAAATACTTCAGGGAAGTGAACGGCAATATCCACTTGGGATACAAGAACTTACCTGTACCACAATGACCAGAACACCTTGCAAAGACACGCCCATTGGGGCCTGATTCACTTCAAAAGATCGCGAGTGCGATTCAAACTAGCACAGCTGTTTCCTCCTCGACGAAAGCCAGTGAACAAGGGAGATTGCTCCTGAAACGCGTATGGCACGAAGGATTAAGCTGCGAGGGTCTCGCTGTGTGTGCTGCTGTCTTCCAGTAATAAAGATTGAAACTACGCTGGGTGTGGCGCCTTCATACTTCGGGTATCTACGATTGGCATATATGTGGTCTGCCCTGGCCACGAAGGTTGCCCCACTGCGTACCCCAGCAGGTCCACGCGCCTGTGAATTCAAAGAGCGCGAATGGAACGGCGTTTTCTCTGGTGAGACATGAACGAGCAGCAGCCCAGCCAGACTTTAACCAGCGACCTAATCGGATTTTAAATACTTCAGGGAAGTGAACGGCAATATCCACTTGGGATACAAGAACTTACCTGTACCACAATGACCAGAACACCTTGCAAAGACACGCCCATTGGGGCCTGATTCACTTCAAAAGATCGCGAGTGCGATTCAAACTAGCACAGCTGTTTCCTCCTCGACGAAAGCCAGTGAACAAGGGAGATTGCTCCTGAAACGCGTATGGCACGAAGGATTAAGCTGCGAGGGTCTCGCTGTGTGTGCTGCTGTCTTCCAGTAATAAAGATTGAAACTACGCTGGGTGTGGCGCCTTCATACTTCGGGTATCTACGATTGGCATATATGTGGTCTGCCCTGGCCACGAAGGTTGCCCCACTGCGTACCCCAGCAGGTCCACGCGCCTGTGAATTCAAAGAGCGCGAATGGAACGGCGTTTTCTCTGGTGAGACATGAACGAGCAGCAGCCCAGCCAGACTTTAACCAGCGACCTAATCGGATTTTAAATACTTCAGGGAAGTGAACGGCAATATCCACTTGGGATACAAGAACTTACCTGTACCACAATGACCAGAACACCTTGCAAAGACACGCCCATTGGGGCCTGATTCACTTCAAAAGATCGCGAGTGCGATTCAAACTAGCACAGCTGTTTCCTCCTCGACGAAAGCCAGTGAACAAGGGAGATTGCTCCTGAAACGCGTATGGCACGAAGGATTAAGCTGCGAGGGTCTCGCTGTGTGTGCTGCTGTCTTCCAGTAATAAAGATTGAAACTACGCTGGGTGTGGCGCCTTCATACTTCGGGTATCTACGATTGGCATATATGTGGTCTGCCCTGGCCACGAAGGTTGCCCCACTGCGTACCCCAGCAGGTCCACGCGCCTGTGAATTCAAAGAGCGCAAATGGAACGGCGTTTTCTCTGGTGAGACATGAACGAGCAGCAGCCCAGCCAGACTTTAACCAGCGACCTAATCGGATTTTAAATACTTCAGGGAAGTGAACGGCAATATCCACTTGGGATACAAGAACTTACCTGTACCACAATGACCAGAACACCTTGCAAAGACACGCCCATTGGGGCCTGATTCACTTCAAAAGATCGCGAGTGCGATTCAAACTAGCACAGCTGTTTCCTCCTCGACGAAAGCCAGTGAACAAGGGAGATTGCTCCTGAAACGCGTATGGCACGAAGGATTAAGCTGCGAGGGTCTCGCTGTGTGTGCTGCTGTCTTCCAGTAATAAAGATTGAAACTACGCTGGGTGTGGCGCCTTCATACTTCGGGTATCTACGATTGGCATATATGTGGTCTGCCCTGGCCACGAAGGTTGCCCCACTGCGTACCCCAGCAGGTCCACGCGCCTGTGAATTCAAAGAGCGCGAATGGAACGGCGTTTTCTCTGGTGAGACATGAACGAGCAGCAGCCCAGCCAGACTTTAACCAGCGACCTAATCGGATTTTAAATACTTCAGGGAAGTGAACGGCAATATCCACTTGGGATACAAGAACTTACCTGTACCACAATGACCAGAACACCTTGCAAAGACACGCCCATTGGGGCCTGATTCACTTCAAAAGATCGCAAGTGCGATTCAAACTAGCACAGCTGTTTCCTCCTCGACGAAAGCCAGTGAACAAGGGAGATTGCTCCTGAAACGCGTATGGCACGAAGGATTAAGCTGCGAGGGTCTCGCTGTGTGTGCTGCTGTCTTCCAGTAATAAAGATTGAAACTACGCTGGGTGTGGCGCCTTCATACTTCGGGTATCTACGATTGGCATATATGTGGTCTGCCCTGGCCACGAAGGTTGCCCCACTGCGTACCCCAGCAGGTCCACGCGCCTGTGAATTCAAAGAGCGCGAATGGAACGGCGTTTTCTCTGGTGAGACATGAACGAGCAGCAGCCCAGCCAGACTTTAACCAGCGACCTAATCGGATTTTAAATACTTCAGGGAAGTGAACGGCAATATCCACTTGGGATACAAGAACTTACCTGTACCACAATGACCAGAACACCTTGCAAAGACACGCCCATTGGGGCCTGATTCACTTCAAAAGATCGCGAGTGCGATTCAAACTAGCACAGCTGTTTCCTCCTCGACGAAAGCCAGTGAACAAGGGAGATTGCTCCTGAAACGCGTATGGCACGAAGGATTAAGCTGCGAGGGTCTCGCTGTGTGTGCTGCTGTCTTCCAGTAATAAAGATTGAAACTACGCTGGGTGTGGCGCCTTCATACTTCGGGTATCTACGATTGGCATATATGTGGTCTGCCCTGGCCACGAAGGTTGCCCCACTGCGTACCCCAGCAGGTCCACGCGCCTGTGAATTCAAAGAGCGCGAATGGAACGGCGTTTTCTCTGGTGAGACATGAACGAGCAGCAGCCCAGCCAGACTTTAACCAGCGACCTAATCGGATTTTAAATACTTCAGGGAAGTGAACGGCAATATCCACTTGGGATACAAGAACTTACCTGTACCACAATGACCAGAACACCTTGCAAAGACACGCCCATTGGGGCCTGATTCACTTCAAAAGATCGCGAGTGCGATTCAAACTAGCACAGCTGTTTCCTCCTCGACGAAAGCCAGTGAACAAGGGAGATTGCTACTGAAACGCGTATGGCACGAAGGATTAAGCTGCGAGGGTCTCGCTGTGTGTGCTGCTGTCTTCCAGTAATAAAGATTGAAACTACGCTGGGTGTGGCGCCTTCATACTTCGGGTATCTACGATTGGCATATATGTGGTCTGCCCTGGCCACGAAGGTTGCCCCACTGCGTACCCCAGCAAGTCCACGCGCCTGTGAATTCAAAGAGCGCGAATGGAACGGCGTTTTCTCTGGTGAGACATGAACGAGCAGCAGCCCAGCCAGACTTTAACCAGCGACCTAATCGGATTTTAAATACTTCAGGGAAGTGAACGGCAATATCCACTTGGGATACAAGAACTTACCTGTACCACAATGACCAGAACACCTTGCAAAGACACGCCCATTGGGGCCTGATTCACTTCAAAAGATTGCGAGTGCGATTCAAACTAGCACAGCTGTTTCCTCCTCGACGAAAGCCAGTGAACAAGGGAGATTGCTCCTGAAACGCGTATGGCACGAAGGATTAAGCTGCGAGGGTCTCGCTGTGTGTGCTGCTGTCTTCCAGTAATAAAGATTGAAACTACGCTGGGTGTGGCGCCTTCATACTTCGGGTATCTACGATTGGCATATATATTTATATATATATATATATATTATGGCTGACTAACATATTTGCTAATTATTATAAATGAGTCGTGCAAACATCCAATAAGGCGGGCTGAATATCTTTTTATCCCCTTAAGCCTAATGTTCAAACATTCAGCATGGCGTGTTCAATACATACATTTTCACCCGCGTATGTTTAATGATTAAACACAGATGCCATTGCTAACATCACTCTGTGTTTTCTAATGAGTAAGCTATACCAAAGACACGTGAGTTCTTGAAACTTAGAATGGGTGAATGGATCATTTAAACATTGATGAGTTATTTGTGCCACTCTGAGATGGCGCCCTCAATCTGTTCTGTTTTCAGCTTTCTTAAATGACAGGAACTATGCGTTCACCTACAACTCTCAAATTCAGCCCAAGCTCTCATCGTCAATGTGTGACAGATGCCACGGAAAACTCAAACAAGTAAGTCTATCACAGACAGAATTGTGTCAATTATTTGGTCTCTTGACCACCGTCTATAGATGTTCGAAAATACCCCTTGACGTTTTTTGATGCTATGCAGCTGAATGCATTTATTATTTGAAAAAATGCCCTTACCGACACGATTAAACCAACTTGTTATTTTTTTAGAAACATGATATATTCAATTACTCTGTGACTCATATAAAATATTATCTATCCACTGGGCTGCATGGCAATCCTCCCAGCGAGTCACTCGATTTGGATGTATTTTGTAATGCTCACACATCCATTTTTGAACTGTTAATACTTCATCCTATCAGCCCTTTGTCTTTATAATAAACCAGGTTCTTTGTGGTTTTAATCAGCATATTGGATTATATAGGACATCTCTCTGCCATATTTGAGCTCCGTTTTTTAAATTTTTTTGATTAAATGATGGGGCACTTCCCTTATATTTTTTAGATTGATTTATTTATATATAAATTCTCCATAGGAAATTCATTTTCTTTGTTCTCTATAAGAGACTGACTGAGCCTACTCTGTTGTAAGTTCTCTATATTTAATTAATTCATCCTAGTGTCAGTTAGACTTAGCAATACTTTCATATCTTCTATCTTTGACTTTATTTTATTCAGGCTTGCTCATGGTGTTGGAGATATCTCATCTGAGAAGCTTAGACATTTCTTTGACCAGTAAGTTTTTATGAAACCCAGATGTGGGGTCTTTATTTTATAAATAGGAGATTGAAATTAGGGATCTATCTCTGTTTAACAAATTTTCCTCTTTTAATCACTTTGGATGGTTTTCAAACTCCTTCACGGTATTCATTAACAGATTTACTTCACCTACACCGGGTGTTTTCTTTTGTGTTCTTTTGAGTATTTTGGTAGTGTTTATACATATAATTTCTTTACAAAGGGGTCAAGAAATTACAGATAAGTTATGTTTGTCCTGAAGATGGTCTCAATGATGTAACACAACAAAGACTGAAACGTCGACGAATAGTCCATTCTTCTATATAGTGATTGTTAAAGTAATCAAAATTTGAGTGCTGAATCCTGTGTTTAGAACAGACTCACTGTTCCTTTGGAGGAAGATGGATAAATATATTGATAACTAAGATTTTGTCTGACATCCAACCCTTTATGTTTTCGGTTGTCAATGTTTGTTTTAGTAATTTGTTGTTCTTTCTGTACCCTTATATATTGTTCCTTAATGACTGATTTGTTTATTGTATGATATTCGAAATATATATCCTTTTACATTTGATCACCCGGTTGTTGCATTTATTTCGCTTACAGAAAAAAGAAAAAATATCTTTTTATCATATTAAATTTCAAAAATTGCTTTTTGAGTGTAATTAAATATCACTCTATAGATACAAGAAAATAAGTATTTAAAATTACTTTTTATTCAAATAAATCCCTTGTAGGCATCTTTAGCTTTCTTACTAGTGAGCCTGCAGCACTGATTTTGCCACCCACATAAGTAGACCATTAAACATGTATCAGGCCTGCCATTGCAGAGCCTGTGTGCACAATTTACACTGTCATTTCTACCTGACAAGACAAACCTCCTGCCAGGCTACACAATTTATTTTTCTACTCATATTAGTCACCCCTAAGGTAGGCCGTGGACAACCCAGAGGGCAAAGTGCAATGTATTCAAAGTGTAGGACATGTATTTTTAAGTTTTACATGAACTGGTAGTGAAAGATTCTTAGATTCGCTTTTCACTTCTGCAAGGCCTATCTAACCCATAGGATGACATTGGGATTACCTTATTACATTTTATAAGTGTAATCCCATTGTGAAGAGAAAGACTTTTCGGGTTAGGTGTTTCTGGAATCACAATTTAAAATCACAACTTATGGTGAAGTAAGATTTTAGATTGCAATTCTGAAAATGACACTTTTAGAAAGTTGGCATTTTCTTACGTTAGCCATTTGGTTCCTGCTGTCTGTCTTTAATACACATCTGAGGAGGGTGACAACAGGTCTTTGTGTTTTCCTCCTAGACAGTCAAACACAATGGCATCTTAGTTGGGACTTGATGGGGTATCCGCGGAGAATGGGAGGGAGGAGCTGGACACAGCCTTACACTTACACCTGAATAGGCTCTGTTCTGTTCCCACACAAAGGGCTTCATACCCCCCTGTAGTGAGCCTGGAGCCAGGTCAGGAAGGGAGGACCTCGGTGCAATTCAAAGACCTGTCTTTGAAGTCTCCCCCACTTCAAAGGCACAACTGGGTATAAGTGTTGGACAATTGACACCACCAATTAAGTACACTTTTAGACCTGTAAAGACTCTGCCAGGAAGAAGGACTGCTGTTCTGCTGAACGTCTGTCACTCTGCTGGACTGCTGCTTTGCTGGACTACTGCCTTGCTGTGCTGCACTGCTGCCTGCTGTTACCCTGCCTGGGTGAGAAGGATTTGACATGCATCACTTGACTCCTCATCGCACTCTCTGCACTCATTGGAGGGGATGTATCGCCGCTGTTGCACAGACCAGCACCAGTGCATCACCGCCATTGTGAGAATAGCCACTGATGCATCGCTTAGGCTGCACCCCACAACTTCTTTGACGTTGATGCAGCCAGGATCAAGTTATTTTTATTCAACGGACCTATGTGGGTCCCTGTATCTGGCCTGCGCTCCATTGTGGTCAGCCTGAACTTTTGATTTTGTCCCAGTCCGACGTGATCAAATATCCCTAGTAAGCGTTTATTGCTTCTAAGAGCTATTTTACAGTTTATTCTTTCAAAAATTATATCTCAAGTTCTACCTATTGGATTTTTGTTGTTTTAGTCTTGTTTTATGTATTACATTAAGTTCTATTTTTCAAACCTGGTGTGGACTCTTTTTGTGTGATGTTTTCACTGTTTTACTCTCTGATGTGTTGCATGAATAGTTTACACACTCCCTCTTATGTTAAGCCTGACTGCTCTGTGCCAAGCTCCCAGAGGGTGAGCACAGGTTAATTGGATTGTGGTTGCCGCCTGACTTGAGCTCATACCCTAGTCAACCAGCAACCCAATTTCAAACACATATGTACCTATGATCCTGGTTTTTGATGTTTGGTCATGCCACACACCAATCTCATGTGCGTCAGTTGACCTCGAACTGGTCTTTGACACTGATAGGTTCTGGAACTTATCCTGAACCAAGAGGGGCACACCAAGCGCTCCCTTATAGTGACAGAGGCCTACCATTCATTGTGTGGGGTTCATGCATGGAGGGTGCTGGTGGCAGTATACCATATTTGGTGAATTATAGTGACAGGCCTTTTTACCCATTAGACACAAATGTGTGTATAGGCTCATTGATCTAAAGTTCTGGTGCTGACGATGAACCTGGTATCCTGAATGCCAACATCCAACGGTTTGTAAATGTGCGTGTGTGCTATGATTGATCTTGCGCTGCTGGGGTGGGGTGTTCATTACTGAACCTGGGTACACCAACACTAACCACCCTGCGAAACCTGTGACTGCTCGCCCTCATTACCACTGAGAGTCAAATGTGGAAAGGGTTGTACATGACCCAATTTGCAGCACCCTTATGGGATTGGCCCAGATCAGCACTAATAAAAAGCCCAGGACTCCCTGCCTCCACCATGGCCTCCTGCACAGGGTCTAAATATATATTTGTGTGTGTTTCTTTAATTGCTGATCAACTCAAGCAAAGTATTTGTACACAGGTTAACATACACACAAATGCACAACCCCAAATACACACACACATACGCACACACACACAAACAAAATGATAGATATCCAGTGTGTTGCTTGAGAGGTAGTTTATAACGGGGAACAACCTTTACAACGCATCTTTTACAACGCACTACCTTTACAACGCATTTTTTACAACGCATAATCCATTACAACGCATGACATTACAACGCATACCATTACAACGCATTTTTAAAAACTACCTTTACAACGCATTCCATTACAACGCATACTACCATTACAACGCATACCATTACAACGCATAATATTACACTACACTATCCAACACTTACCCTACTGTTGCACCCCCTGGAGTTAGAATAGTAATTTTTACCCCTATACTATCCAACACTTACCCTACTGATGCACCCCCTGGAGTTAGAATAGTAATTTTTACCCCTATACTATCCAACAGTTACCCTACTGATGCACCCCCTGGAGTTAGAATAGTAATTTTTACCCCTATACTATCCAACACTTACCCTACTGATGCACCCCCTGGAGTTAGAATAGTAATTTTTACCCCTATACTATCCAACACTTACCCTACTGATGCACCCCCTGGAGTTAGAATAGTAATTTTTACCCCTATACTATCCAACACTTACCCTACTGATGCACCCCTGGAGTTAGAATAGTAATTTTTACCCCTTTACTATCCAACACTTACCCTACTGATGCACCCCCTGGAGTTAGAATAGTAATTTTTACCCCTATACTATCCAACACTTACCCTACTGATGCACCCCCTGGAGTTAGAATAGTAATTTTTACCCCTATACTATCCAACACTTACCCTACTGATGCACCCCCTGGAGTTAGAATAGTAATTTTTACCCCTATACTATCCAACACTTACCCTACTGATGCACCCCCTGGAGTTAGAATAGTAATTTTTACCCCTATACTATCCAACACTTACCCTACTGTTGCACCCCCTGGAGTTAGAATAGTAATTTTTACCCCTACACTATCCAACACTTACCCTACTGTTGCACCCCCTGGAGTTAGAATAGTAATTTTTACCCCTATACTATCCAACACTTACCCTACTGATGCACCCCCTGGAGTTAGAATAGTAATTTTTACCCCTATACTATCCAACACTTACCCTACTGTTGCACCCCCTGGAGTTATAATAGTAATTTTTACCCCTATACTATCTAATACTTACCTTAAATGTAATTTAATATAATGCGTTGTAATGGTATGCGTTGTAAAGGTAGTATGCGTTGCAATGGCAATGCGTTGTAAAGGTATTTTTTAAAAATGCGTTGTAGTGTCATGCGTTGTAATGTCATGCGTTGTAATGGATTATGCGTTGTAAAAAATGCGTTGTAAGTGCATGCGTTGTAAAAGTGTGCGTTGTAACGTCATACATCCGTTTATAACAGTACCTTTGTCAGAGAAGAGAAAACATATGTACATGGCCGCTGCTTTCATCCAACTCTGTTCTCGGAATCCACATTTTTATTTGAAAGTATTCCAGGCACCACAATGGCTACTCCTTACTCCTTGGAGTTGAGAATTCTAATTGCTACTTTATGGTTGTATGTTTAAGTCCGGGCCGGAAAATATGTGGGGAAAGCAGTGAAAACTGTTATTTTAACCCTTCTGAATCGGAGAACGAAAACAGCAAACACATAATGAAATTAGTTGAAACGTGTTTGATAGCTGTCTAAATCATCAGTTAATTTCCATGTTACAAATGAATCTCGACAACTTTACCATTTCAGTTACCAGCTTTTGGCAGTTCAAGAAGTGCAAAATGAAAATAAATGGCTGGCATTCGCTCTAGAAAAGGTGGCAACCCTAGCTTTCCTGTTGTGAATAGAAATTCTGCCTCCTTTTTTTTTTTGCACTATTCCTAGAATCTTCAATTATTTTTACCAGATACAGAATACCGCAGGTCGTTTCGCACGCCCACGTTTTCTTTAGTTTGTTTGATTTCCACCGAAGATCTCATATACCCATCATTTTTCTGAGCACTCTTAGCACATCCAAACAAGCAGAGAATAGGGCATAATTGCGTGGTTTTGTAGGACCTGGCAAAGTAATGGCATGGTAGAGCAACACCTGTGGTAGACTATGTGCCTGTCTTACATGCGTTGTTAAGTTGGCAGATATTTTTTCTTGAGCAGCTGCTCCCACCAATATGGCGATAGATGCAGCAGGTGAAAATAATCGGTGGCTGTTGTCTCCTCACTCCAAACACTCCCTTGCTCTCCTGCTCTGGCCAAACCCCCTTGACTAAGTACTAGTATCCCTTGATATACCTCCGTGAAAAAACATTGTTGTCTAGAGATTTTCATTTTTGATTTGTATTTTTGTACCATTAGAGAAGTAATTTAGCTCGGAGAGACATTGTTATTCCAGGCTGAATTTTTCTGGACGGCATTTTTAAAAATGGCGGAAGTGTTGCAGTGATGACGTCGTTTTTCAGGAACCATGAGACCTATATACTTCAAATATAGGTTTTGGGGGTCAGGTAAACTTATAGAGACAAAAAATAACTCCTCAGAGCAACCCTTCTGCTATTTTCCAAAATTGCGGCTCTATAATGATGTGTTTTAGCCATCACATTGGTAATTTATTTTTATATTTTTTTTGTTTCTGTCTTTTTGTTGATTCAAATTCGGAAACATGAGTGAAGCAGGTTGTAACAGAGGGTCTTTACCTCCTTAAGGAGTGTTGCTAACTACTGAATCTGAGGGCTCCTTCAACAAAGAAAAATGTGTAATATGACAAACTAATCCAAAAGAAAAGCTACCATCAACTGCGGATGGACATGAGAGAGCTCGAGATGCTGAAGAAATACAGCAAGTTCACAAAAGATTGAAACTGATGGGTGAAGAGGATCAAATATTTTATCATTGCATCACAAGTGCTACAAGTCATATACAATGGAAAAATCAGCTACAAGTCATATACAGTAGAAAAAAATAGCAGAAACCAGTGAATCACAACAAGTATCCGAGTCTTCTGAGAAAGCGACGATAACCATACCTAATTCCCATCCACTTAGAAGAAAGATGGCTACCCCTCATCCACCTCCAACAGCTGAACAGAAAGCAGAGGATCTTCAATGTGTTATCTGCAGTGGCGGCTCGCATAGGGCGTGCTGTGGGGTGGGGGAGGGACAGGGTGGGAGGGGTAGAAAACTCGGACATACGAAGGAATGGAGGAACGTAATAATTACGTTTCTCCTTTCCGTCGTATGTCCGTGTTTGCTACCACCCTGCCTGCCCCTCCCCTCCCCGCCTCACCAACCCGCAGCATGCCCTATGCGAGCCGCCACTGGTTATCTGTGGTTTAGCCAGAATAAGGTCCAAAGGGATTGACAAAAGAACAAAGTAAAGAATATTTGAGTCTCAAAGGGCAAACATGTTTTTATCTTGCAGCTAGTTTCTTCCGAGATGAAGTTTTCAGCCAAGTAGTTGATCTAAAGAGCGAGGTGAATGCATTTGCAGCAGATTTGTATGCTCACCCGAAATGCATGTGTGTGTACATTCAGCAATATGAAAGCACAATGAGCTCCAAGCAGCAACATAACTGCCAGCCTTCAGTTAAGTTTGCACTCTATGGAAAAGCAAATGTAGTTCTAAAGCCACTCTTGAGTGTAAGCTATGGGTTCACACTCAGTGAGATCAGAGAAATAATGGTCAACATTGATGAAACTGTATTGATCCATAATCATGAAATTAATTTATTTTCTGATGAGAATGTACAATGACAGAATTCGTTTTTGTCAGTCTAACAAAAAGAATGAACCACTTACGGTGTTCTCAGCTGATTTGACTCCCGAAGTTCTTGCTGTCAAAATAAGATCCCAGGATGCAGTAAAATCAGTATGAAGCATTTTAAGAAACTTCCTGAAAGACTTAATGACAAATTTTGTGATGCACCAGATCTCCGCAAATCATGGGAGTCCACAAGAATGCCTGATGCCTTGATCATTGTTTAATATCAACAAAGCAAAACTGTTACAAGCTTCTTTTTGAAGATTGTACCAATGAAGTAGCTGCTGGATACCAAGCTGTGTCAGCTGTGGACATAAACAAAGCTGCAAACGTATAACCCAACTGCCTTGCCAACGTGTGCAAAATCACTACAAGCCATCAACATGTTCCAGGCTAACAGAAAGTTAAAAAGTGGCTGAGGACATGGATCTTCTTCTACCTGATTCTGTGGTTCGCAAAGCTGATTTAACTGAATTTATCATATTATTTTTTCGGCGCGGACTGAAGGATGAAGAAAAGCCAATTCCTCTGTCGGCTGGAATTCATGCTTTGATCTCCCAGTCCCACTGAAGAAGGTTAGGTTTTACCAGTAATACCATCTCCAGTCACAAACTAGGCAACAGTATAAACAGCTTTAAAAAAAATCCAAAATGTGCGTGCTCAGCTTGAAAACCAGCCTATCCTACCAATTTTCTGTGATGAAGGTGTTTTCCGTATTGTTGTTGACATTTTTATGAACAATCCAGTAGAATTTTAGGATCTCTATCCAATGATGAGTGTTTTCATATGACAAAAGTGGCGTTGCGGTGTTCAGGAAGTTATCTCAGTGGCTGTGGCGTAGACTATGCACTTATTGAGGCTGAAATATTTGGAAGCAAAACTGTCTAGTCAGTATTGAGTAGAACTCAGAATGTTTGTTTGTTACAAGGCATGCACATCATATCTGAGGCTATACAAACATTGCTTTCTAGAACAAGAATGACAAATTAGTTTTGCAAATCTTATCTCAGAAGTGAACAGGGCCTAGGGTGCACTTCATTCAAGAGACATTATGCAAAGCCAGGAAATATTCAATATGCTCATTTCAAAATCAGAAAACCAAGTTTGTAGAGATTATCAAAGTATGTGAAGCAATTACAGACCTTTGCAAGTACTAGGAAATTGTTTTACACATGATAGCTCCAGTGAAAAACTTGGTACATGCTGATTGTGAAGGTGATTGAGAGCTGCATGTAAAGATTGTAGAGCCACTGATTACTTTCTTTTACAAATGTGATTGAAGAAACTACCAGAGATATGGGTTCTGGTATTTGGAAAGAAAGAAGAAGCTAGAGGTGGAAAAACAATACCTCTATAGAAAATTCATCCAAAGACATTTTGTGGTGAAACACAGAGAGAGAAGGTTCAATGCTGTGGTTCCATAAATGAAACTGGAACAGATTTTCCAGAGATCACAGAAAAGCTCCAAAGAAATTGTTGGTCAGACATGCAAAAGTGAATATGTTGCTCAATGGCAGCCAGTTTACCATGAAGTTCATTCTATTTACAATATTTTCAGAGAGATGACAAATCCTAAATTAAAGAACCATCATGAAACTGTTCCTCACAACGAACTTGTGGGAAAGAGAGCGGAACATTTTACTAAACACGTTGACAGTCTTCTTCATTTCATGCAGCAGCAAGGAACCCCCTTTGAAATGACTGAGACCATGCGACTACACAATTTTGTGATCAAACAATATCTGAATAATGATGTAAAGAGGCGTCTAGCAGATGTCCTGGAACATGGATTGAAACTATACGCAGAACTGAAGCAGGAAAGTTTTGCTATGATGCTGTTTGACATAATCACTAAAGCTATACTTCCATGCTTTAATTGCCATAGTAGAGTTTCGTCCAACCAGCCACTACAAAACGGGTTAATATGGAAAGTGTTGGATTGCGGAGGGGTAAAATTTACTATTCTCAATCCAGTCAGTTCAAAATTAAAAACAAACAAAATATCACCAACAACATACAATTTGTTTTTTAAAGTAAATAAAAACTATATAAATATGTTACAAATGAAAAGAAAAATATTTTTGATATTAAAAATAAAAGTAAATCATATTATAATGTTAAATACATATCACAAATACCTACACATATTATATTAAATCAAATAAAATATGAATTTCAAACAAATACATATTTTTCTTTAGGAATTATTTATTAACAAAAACATTAATTATTTCAAATATTTAGTCTATTTACTTCCTACCCTATAACACCACACAACTCACAACCCATATCAGAAAAATGGATTTGCGTAATGAACATAATTAATTATCAATTATTCAAATATTATTAATTTAAAAAAAAATTAAAACACATATTATTTAATTAACTTCCTACCCTTTACACCTATAATCCCCACAACCCACACCTAAAATTAACCTGTAAAAAATGTATTATACAATTAAAACAAAATTGCAATTAAATAACTAATAATATTTAAAAACTAATTATAAAGTAAGAAATATGCATTTGCTCCCCACTCTTCATCCCTATAAACCCAAAACCCACACACAAAATACAATAATTAAACAATTACCCTAATTAATTATCAATTAGTGAATATTAATTATCAACTAATTATTAAAAATAAATTACTTCCCACCCTTTACACCTATAAATCCCACAACCCACACCTGAAATTTACCCCAAAATTTAAAAACACAATTAACATTATACAATCTCAATTAAACAAAACAATAAATAAGAAATAGTCATTAATTTATTATAATTAAATTACTACCCATCCTATTTCCCTATAAACCCACAACCTTCCACAAAACTAAAAAATTCAAAATGTAATTGAAATAAAATTAATAACTACTAAAAATTTAACACATATATTTAAAAAAATGAATACTTCACACATTTAAAATAAATACTAAAATACATTATACTAATTATAAAATCAATGTTTTAAAGAACTATATTTTTGCAAACTATATTAATGACTTACACATTTTTTTGAATCGATATTTCTTACCTTAACGTAAATATTCTTGACCACGATATTGTTGCTGTCGATATTTCCGTGTCACGATATTTAAAACTCGATATTGGTGTAAGTTGACATTTCCAACTTGGGGCCCTATTACGATGGCAGGCGGACACCATAACAGAAAATGGGACCAATTACCAGAGGTGCGGCGGTCATACGAGGCCAATTAGGATGCGCCCACCACACTGGCGGGCACATTCTTGCCTTTAACATTGCGGCGGGCGGTGCTGTAAACAGCACCCGCCGCAATGTTAAAGAGGCATGTTGTGCATTGCCATGCACAACGTGACAGGCACCGCGTGGGGCCTGCCACCTTGTGTATCGTAATGTAGGGGGGTACCATGGGTACCCCCCAAGTGCAGCCTCCCAACCCCCCACCTACCGGGGGCCCGTAACGGGCCCCCAATGCAATTACCGCCGGCCTTTCCATGGCGGCATCGCCACCATGGTAAGGCTTTGAAAAATGCACATCATAATATGGATGGCGGTGCCTGCTGGGCACCGCCACCATATTGTGCCCCAGATCCGCACGGCAGGCAATCGTAACGATAGTCTGCCGGCGGAATAGCGGCGGACGGTCATTCCGTCCGCCGTGGTACCCCCCACCATACTAAATGGCGGGGGTAAATCAGGTGCAGATTGCAGGCGGATAGCCAACCCCGGGCCGGCGGTGGCGATCCGCCCACAATCATAATAGGCCCCTAAATATTTTGACTGAATACCCTTATTTGTATCTTCTGTAGGTCAATATATTACATGTTCAGACATAGCCTAATACATCTTCCCATAGACTATTGTTCTAGTGGACCACATTTGTCAATGATACTTGATTGTGTAACTGAGAATAAACAGGAATGGATATTATAAGGACAGCCATAGTTCTTTATTTTTTTGTTATTTTACTTCTGATTACTGATTCCTCATCACAACATCTCCTGAGGGCAATACAATGCAACATCATATGCTGCAACTGTTCTCAAGCAAGCTATAAGACATGGGCATAACACAGGCACAGGAAGCCTCCGTGGTCCTGAAGGGTCCTGTTCTTCATGGGGCCAATACTGAGCCTAAGGCTTGTGAATATTTTCAGACACAAGAGCCTGATGGGCCTCTCTCCAGATTCTACAGGGAAGAGCATCCTTTTGCACTACGCCTCTGTCCCAGGGTCCTAATTTAGGTCCCTCCAGCCAATTTGTGGAGGCACCTGAAGTTTGAGTTCAGAATGCCAGTTGTGCCCTCCTTAGCCTCTGAAGGTAAATGAACATTGAAATTGGCAAGCTTAGACCTGGGATGGTGTTACAAGGGAAGCACACCGATTAGCACCAACCTCACCACCATCATCAACTCCTCCAGCCTCAGTAGAAGCTTCCTGAACAGCTGGAAATAGGTAGAGGTCACAGCTCTCCCAAAGAAACCCTCAGCTAACCGAAAATGCCTTGGCAACTTCAGGCATATCTCTCTCCTTCTCTTCCTGGCCTAAGTCCTAGAGAAATAGAACAAGCAGCTAGCAGCTCTCCACCCATTTTGAACAGCATCACCTGCCGGAGCCCACCCAGTCAGAGTTCCGCAGCTACCAGAGCATGGAAACTACCCTCCTGGTAAAAATAGATAAAATCAGGTCCATCATGGACAGAGGAGAAACTGCAGCTCTCATCCTGCTCATGCCCTAAGATAAATATAACTCGTGCAAAACAATGGACTGACACGCATGACAGCAGAGCTCTGTCTCTTGACCGACAACCAGGCTTCCATTTTCGGGCGAGGTCTGGCTACCCTTGCAATTCAGGGTAGACAGTCAGAGCTCATCCACAAGAGCTGAGCCAGGGCCCCAAATCAGATCCTCTCTTATGTTGCAGAATGTAGTTGATTGTGGGAGCAAATTACATAGCTCTAATCCTGGGCAAAATATGGCACTGGAGAATGCACCTTTTGTCATAATCCTTTGCCCATTAATACACCACCACACCTGTTTTGATACAGGATTAAAAGCACACCTTTAACATATGTGCAGTGTTATATACTTCATGCTACAAAAAAGATAAGGGTTATCTATTCTCTGGTGCTAATGTAACATCACAGAGGCAATTTTATTGTGACAGCACTACAGCCCCACTCACCCTTTTGGCCTACCATGTTTGCAGCTCATCCGTATTCCTGAGTCTATGTTAGGGATGACTGCAGGATCCAAGGCTTGATTTTAAATGCACTGTCGCCTGCGTGTTTTCGAATAGTTGGTTGTGTTTTGTGGCTTTTAGAGATCATAGGTGTGTTTGGAGCAAGTGAGTGGAACATTCAACAGTGCTAATCATCCCATCGTTTTCCACTGCAAAGGCACTAAACTTAAATGCCACTATTCCTGAACACATTATGAGCCATGTGTACAACTAGTATACTGAGCAAATAAGTCAGTGATAATGTGGTTGGCACCTGAGACTTGTGGGATTTCATTAAAGGCTGACCCTTCGTGTGCCTGAATGTGATATGTGGCTGATGGTGGGAAGAACAAGAGATGTGTGCCATTGCATTGAGAAAACTGCCGTTGGCATCGAACCCCCTTGACATACTGCAAATCAGCATATGTATATGTGTCTGGCTTTTACATAGAACCCCCGACATGCTGTAACTGAGCGTATGTGTCTGGAAAATCAATATGTGTTCTCATATGTACTATCATTGCAGCTACAATTTGATGCTGGAAGAGTAACACTGGACTCTTAGATGCACCTTCTGTCATGGCCACTGGGAACTGAAGGCGCATCGAAAACACTGTCATATCTGTTCATTCTTTACTGGCTGCTCTCTATATCATGGCCCATTATAGGTCAAACTTCCATGAGGTCACCCAGGGTGTGCCTACTGAACTTTAAGGTCCTGAAGTCAAGTCAGTCATTATGAACCTGGTTCTAAAGATCCACTCCCTCCTTCTCTCCGTCCTCCTCCTTTGCCACTGAGCATTCTGCCTCACTGGTGTACAATGCTGTAACTTTGGGGAGTGCACCGCGTTGTGGACCTCTTTTTAAACTTTGCCGAACCTGTTTGTTCCTCCTATGATGTAAAGCAAAGTTAGCCCTTTTTTGTTCAAGACTTTGAGTTTTCACTTTGGGACAGATTTTCTAACATTTTGCGTCTTGGTTTGTATCACTTTTGTGGTGCATCCATGACACAAAATGCTAGTAGATATTTACAAAGCCACGCTAGGTACGATTTGCACCAAGTTGCATGGCTTTGTAAAAAAATTGTAATGCAAGGCAGTGGCTTGGGCTGCGTTGCATTACATTTAATTCTGGGAGGCATTCCAAGGGTGGAACATGGGTGTTCCCATGCAACCACCCATGGATTTGCCGCAATCCCAAATTTACAAAGGTTTGTAAAGCTGGGATTGCATGAAATCACTATACGTCCCAGAGGATGGGGTAAAGAGGAGAAAAATCATTTTTATCCTTGTTATTTCCTCATTCATGTGTGCTGCAATCTGCAAGAGGTATTCCTTCATGCACAAAAACAGTTCTCCTTGTAATGAAGACACCCGTGCACCGTGGCACAAGGGTGCATGCGTTGGCAGTGGACTGCCTGAAGTGCACCAGCGCAGGGTGAGAGCAGAAATGCTCCATATCTTTGCAAATATAGACTATTTCTGCCCTGTCCCTTTCATGCAGCGCAGCTGCCCTACATTGTGTGAAGGTTTAGCAAATGTGCCCCTTAATTCGGATGTTTGACGCATCTCACACATGATTTGCTAACTTCGCTTTGCATTTGTGGTATAGCAAATTTGCACTTGTGTGTGTGCTAAGTTACTTTGCCAGACACTAAGGGCCTTATTTATGGCCGAGTCACGCAGTGCAGTGCAGCAAGTCACCTTACTGCGCTGTACTTTGTGACAGGAAAAGGGCAGGAATGCCCCATATTCTTTGCACTATGGTGCAAGGATGCCTGTGTTGCAAGGAGTATTGTTTTTATACAGGAAGGGACACCATCCTTCACAAAACAATCCCCTGAGGCTTTTTACTCTTTCGATGTGTGCTGAAGAATGCAACACACATTGAGGAAAAAAACGAGGAGAAATAAACATATTTCACCTTGTTACCCCTCACCTGGTGCGGATTAGGATTTTGGCACATTCCCAGGTCTACCACTTCTGGTAAGTCTGAGAATGCGTCAAACCCCCACGCAATGCCATTGGAAACGCCTTTCTGGCACGGAGTAATAAAATGGAGCGATTTGCCCTGAGTTGCATTGCTCGAGATTTATGAATCCACTCAGGGCCATGCAAGGTGGCCTTGCGGGGATTCACAAATATCATTTTGAGGTTGTGTCACTCTTGCACCACGTTGCGTGGTGCGAGAGACGCAAAGGGGCTTGTACATATGCCCCCAATTCTGTAGCTAGTGTAAGCTAGTGTCTCTGTGCTGCAAATTAGTCATTGAACATTGAGAAGATCCTTTGCGTGTTCGAAATCCTTGTTGCAATGTGCTCCGCATCCGCAGCTGGTATGTACATGCACTCCATGGTTCCCCAAAACTTTAAGAAAGAGAGTTATTTATTTAAAATAGTTCATAAAATGTGTATTTCCGAAATCTTGCACCATATTGCTAAGTTTGTCAGGGTTTCCAAGAAGAAGTCGATCTCCTGTTGCCTTTGTGCTCGCCTGGGGTTTGGGACTCCCCTTAGATGACTCAGCAGAACGCACTAGTTGTGTTTTTCCTCAGATATATTTGGTGACTCATCTGCGAGGCTCAGATGTGTATTTATTGCAGTCAGCAGACTCCACCTGTCAGCGCACCAACATCAGAATTCCTCCTTCTGGTGTGTGGGACGTTCTCCATAAGTTCTGTTTCATGTTTTTGTTTTCGCTCAGCGAGCCGAGAACAATGAATATTTAAACGGCGCTCGACAAGGCCTACTGCCCACTTTTTAATGCCATTATTTCTTCAGTAAACAACAGATGTTCAGCTTCGCTTCATGTTGCTCTTTTTTTTTTTTTAGATAAGACAGTGACAAAAATGCAGACTGGTGTTATTGAAAGGGAAAATATGTTGTAATCATTCCACTCCCCCACTGCTAGCTATATTATGGGCCTTGCAGTGTGCTATTACTTTGGGCATATTAATTGCTACTGAGCTGCAGAATAATGATGTTAAGCAAATGAAACTTTCTAGTGCACTCATTAGATTTCTTATTTATGGGCAAATGGAGATTTCTTTAAGAAGAGCAGGTGGTAAATTGTACAGGGGGTAGTAATGTAGTGCTCAAAAACATAAAGCAAGAGGAAAATGCATCCTGTATGCCTGAGGTGGAAAGGTTCTGTGAGAGAGGTGGGCAGGCTTCTTGGGGGTGTGCTGGAACTGGTGTGAATGACAGGAGAAACCTACCGTGTGTGTGGACAGAGTGATGTCAATTGCGCTTCCCTTCACGTAAATGAACTGTTTTATTTAGTTTGAAAGCAATTTAAGTCGTGCAAATGACTGTTAATCAGCAAAGTGTAGCACAATATAAAAATACAACCAAAAAGCGTACAAAATATAGAAAGTGCAAAATTCAGAACATTTAAACACAGTTGCTGCACACAACCACGAAAGACACTATTACACATCAGAGAAACCAGAGGAGCAGCTTCATATTTCCTGGTGGCATTAGTCAAAAACCAAGATGCCTGTTGACATTCTATCCGTGATCCTCCATTTACCAGCACCTGGTGGACTGCATGCCTCCTATCCATTACCAGCACCCATGGATGTTCAGAATAAGAAAAATAAGGAAGAAACTACATTTAGAAAAAGCTTTGCATTCTGAAACAATGTGATGTGCTGGCTTCTTTGAGATCCCACAAGACGACAAATGTTTACCCCCCGACCAAACCGTACCAGGCACCGGTGGTCTTCAGAAATGGCAGGGTTCCTAAACGAAACGACGTGTTTACGCACCTGGTCTTAGAGCTGGTCGTAGAGCTCAACCCAATATTAAGACATTGCTAGGTCTGTACTGTATTGAAACATCAGGCGTACATTAACTGATATGCTTAACTTTCAATTATGCAATCACCATAGTATGAGACCTAAATTAACTTTACATTGAGATTTGTTAAAGGATTGACCAATAAAGACCTCTTCTAAGCTCAATGTGATTGCTTGGAATTTTATATCATCCACTGCATACTGAAAATCTTCAAGGTCCTCCAAGTTATGTCTTGAACAAAACTTTGGTGCACTTAATTGACTTCAATCCCAGAGTTTGACAAATTCGATAATTTTATGTTGTAACTGACAGAGTAAAAATTAGCTGGCAGAGCTTTCCAGAACAGTCGTCCATGAATCAAAAAACGGATTCTGCCTCTGCCATTAGCAGGTGAAAACAAAATAAGTATATGTGACATGCTTGAATTAATCTTAGCCACTAGTGTTTACTCTGGGTCCAGCAATTTGGTCTGGGCTGTTCCTATTAAAGTGGGACCAATGCACATTTTGAAATGCTTGGGCTCTGTCTGTGGCACAGGGGTAACAGAAATGATAGATTCTCATGTGGCATAGAATAATTGCCAACTCTGAGATTAATCAGGCTTTCTACCCCTCACTTTTTTTATTTTTTCAGATGCTCTAAATGTGAAGGGTTTATGCAATGAGATGGATCCTCTTACCACAGTGCCATAGGAATCAAGCTACTCTGCACTGATGAAACCCAAAAGGGCCAAAATAAATCTGGGGTTGCTTGTGTTCCTGTTCAGCGGGGTTGTTTGTTAGATGCACACATAGCTAAACCACACGTGCCTCTACAATGTTGCCCAAACAACAAATGCGTCTGAACAATGCATTCCTTTACCACACGTTCCTTTACCACGCATGACTTTACCACACAATTTTATGGTAAAGGCACGACTGGTAAAGGGATGCGTGGTAAAGATCACACCTCAGCCCTGCCGCCCTGAGTCATAAAAACTACCCCAGCCCAAGGAGCCCTAAAAATTACCCTGAGCCCTAAACGCTACCCTTGACCCCCCCCCCTCCCCCCCTCAGCACTAGAAGGTACCTTGACCCCCCTGGGACCTAAACATTACCTGGACCCTCTGAGCCCTAAAAACTACCCTGAGCCCTGAAAACAACCCGACCACCTCATGAGCCCTAAAAACTACCCTGATCCCTAAAAACTACCCTTAACCCTGATCCCTAAAAACTACCCCAACTCTTAAAAACTACCCCCACACCTACCAAAACTCGGTCTCAGCCCCACTTACCAGACCGCCTGTAATAATACGCTTGATCCTTCCCATATATCAGCAGCGTGAATTTATTCAGGATCATAACAGGAGCAATACAACAGCACCAACCGATCAGCCATCGTCCCAGCTCTGGAATGAATGATTCATCACTCGATGCATCACTCCATTCCATGACATGGACAAGGTTCTGAACAGTACCAGCACACAACTTACAGATTACAACACATCCCCCTCCCAATAAAATAGAGAAAGAACAGAAAAACATTCACAATAAGAGCCTACTCCAAACAAGGTAATAAAAAGGATAACCATAAAATAGTGCAACCTGTGAAAGAAACGCAGCATGAGTTAGCACAGAAAAAAAAACATAGTAAGAAAAACAGAGCATCAGTACAACACATAGTCCTTCAACCTGACAGACACACTCCTACACCTTGGAGAGAAGTTGGAAGTCTCCCTGTCAAGAACATCCCCACCACAAGGGCGACCACCATCAGATACCTCCTCTCACGATTCTTCCTCTTCCTGTGCCCGCCCATCCCAGCATCTAGACTGCCCAGTGCCTTAACCCCGTTAAGGCATGTACGTGGTTAAGGCAAGCATAGTTCCACTAGCGGGGAAACGGCATGCGTGGCTCAGCCTGCTTTGTAAAGCCCGTTTCTCATTCAGAGGGAATGTGACCCAGCAGTTTGGGCTGCACTGTGCCGATTGGAGCAGTCCCAAGGCAGACTTGCATATAACTGGTCCCTCTTTGGCACAATGACCACAAAACGATGGTTTAGAATAGAGCCTATGGTAATTAAAGTCACTGTGATTAATTCAGGCTTTCCACCCATCATTTGTTTTATTTTTCTTGCCCTTAATTAAGCAGCTGATCCCAGGAATCACCAACAAAGTGCCATATGCAAATGTTTAAAGATTGGTTTGGCATGTCTGTATGCCCCCATTCGCCTTTTCAAGTACATTGAAAATCACATGACAAACAGGTGGGATAATTTTGAGGTTGTGGTTAGAGACGCATTGACCTTGCGGAGAGTATGGTATTGTGAATGCACATTGCTTGAACTGCTTTAAAGGTAGGGCCAGAGAGCTGCCAACATGTGTGCTCTGATGTGAGTGTTATGTCAGATCTGCTTTCGAAATGTTCCCAAAGTCCTACCTCGAACTACCGAGTGTGCTGCGATGGCCTACGTGTGGAAGACTGTGTAGTATAAAAGCGCTAATTAACAATAACTATACGGTAACCAGCAACAATGTCTAGCGCTTGATCCACCTGGGACATTGTATTACTATGTTACTCTATCCTACAATAGCGCCATTAAACAAGATGCCAAGAGTGTCATCAAATTCATGTGGCAAATAATGACTGTTCTTCAATGCAGAAAGTGCTGAATAAAGGTATTTAATCAAATGTTATTAAAGCTTTTTCTTTCAAGGGCAGAAGGTACTCATACCTGAAGTAACCTCCAATTTTTTTATAAGCAGACCACACATAAAACGAATTTCGTAGCGCGCGCTGCATCGCAAAATGTTTACTTACCTGCAATTATCCATATTCCGGTTTTTAGAACCCCCCACCCTGCCCCTCCCCCGCCCCGCCTTACCGCCCCACGGAACTCCCTCCACGGGCCGCGGCTGGCGCCGATCCACTGCGCTCAGACCAATCAGCATTGTGATTGGCTATGGGGAGCCTGTGTGCCGGGTGCTTCCTCTCCCAGCCAGACTGCAGAGGAAGAAGGAAGAGGACGCAGGGGAGGCGGCGGCCGGCCGCTATAAGGTAAGTTTTAAAAAAATTAATTAATCCTTAGGAGCCATGTAATTCCACCCAAACTAGCAGTTCTTCCAAGACTTACCACTCAAGTCTCAAGTATGATAGCTGCATATTTGTATGAAACACTTCCTGCCTTTTCTTTACTCAAGGATCTTTGGAAAAGGCCTGCAACTGTTTTCCTCTCAATCCCTTATCTACTTTCTCGTCTTTTTTTTCATCTCTTATATTTCTCTTAACCTGCTAAAAATGAATAGTGGTCTTAAAACCTATGCCCAATACTCGTGATAGTATTGTAGTGATCAGTAGATATCTGGGTTCCGCTACTCAACCTTACCTGTTCTTAGCAAGAATCATACAACACTATCTGAAAGACTTATTCAAGAATGTTTACCACAATGACCTAAGTCACCACCGATTTGGAAATCAACACTGTTTTAGGGGCCCTTATCAGTACCCCTTTCGCACCTATTCACAAGTCATCCTTACAGATAACTGATAGGTAAAAGAAGGGTATGGAAGATTTTTCAGTTAAAATGACATTTCTTAGCTTATCTAAGGAGAAGGCCAATGCTAACCACCCACCCATAGTTTATTACAAAACTGCCTTCCTCATTCCGTTTACATGAGAAAGTCCATTTAGTGACATTCTTTGCTCAATCATCTACAAGAGATTACACACATGACACATAAACAGATGCCTGATATTCCCATTGGCAGAACAAGTACTGTATGCAAATCTGATCAACTTTTTTTGACTTTTGGCAATAATGGTAAAGGCTGACTTATTTCAAAACAAGGTGTTGCCAGATAGATCGCTTCTCTTGGGCCGTGAGCTGCTCCCACTGAGATTCTGTGAGGTGTCCCTTCTACCCACTTGTCTCCTCAGATTTTACTGAATACAAAGTGCCTCTTGTGCTACTGCTGCTCCGTTTTCTCACTGACAGGAACAAGTGCCTGCCACAACAGGATGTAAAGGACTACGGGGCTTATATAAGCCTGCGCCGCTGGTGCGGCACTTTTTGTGACGCTTCGGTGGCGTAGTAGCCTGCACCATATTTACCAGGCAGCACTAAGCCACTTTATTTGGCTTAATGCTGCCTTGTAAATATCGTTCCCTTTAACAAAGTTTTCTGTGTTAAAGGCGCGTGCAAGGGGTGTTGCTGTGGTTGTTCCCAGCAATATCAATGGCTTTGTGACACTGCCCCAGATTTACGGGAAATCGTAACTTTGAGGTAGGTCTAAAAACATATGGAGGCATAAGGGAGGCACAATGAGGAGAAATATCTTTATTTCTCCTTGTTTTTCCTTTTTCAATTTGTGCTGCATTCTGCGACGCAGGCATCCTTGTGAGCCAGCGCAGGAGAAAAGGACAGGAATGCGCTGTATCTGATGGATGCAGCACATTCCTGCCTTTTCTTTTGTCATGGGGCAGTGCCAGAGAAATGCCTGTGGCTCTGCCCTACGAAAAACTCATTAATGAGGTCCAAAGCAGCTTTTCTATAAGTCCCTTGCACTTCAGGTGCATCACTTTTAATGTGCACTACACTAGTGCACACTCTGCAGCACTGACCACATACTGTCATGTCATCATCTGCTCATTAGGTCATTAAATGACTTCATGTCGTGCAGCACCACAGTCCAGTTCAGATTTTCTTCTACAACCTTTGAAGTGTTGAATTTAGTGCAGTTAGTTACATTTAAGTGAACCAGGATTACAATTACAAGACTGCTCTGTAATATACAAATCCAACATTGGAACATTATGGCCTTTTATTATTGTCTCTGAAAGCACTGAGCACACCACAACCCATGTTATCCTTTATCTAGATATGGGTGAACAATAGAGAAATGAGATGGAGGGAAAGAGCAAGTGAGTTGGACACCAGAGAATAACACAAAAGGCATTCAGCCAGTACTTGAGAAAAGAGCAGAGACCTCTAAAGCGTTCCTGAGCCATACACACAACCCCCTCCTTAGAAGGTGGCTTTTTCTACAGTGATATCTCCTAACTGGTTTCCCGCTCCACCAGCCACCTGCTGCTTTAGAATCCCCATGTTGCTCTTCTAACCCTTTGCTGACCTTCCAATGCGCTACTGTCCTATTTACTTCTGATTTTACTATCCATAGTTTAACCTAACAGTAATTTGCAGCCCTACGAGCACCCTCACGGTCCTTCTGCGACATACTAAAACCCTACTGTTACACCAGCCTATTCTGTTTTCTCCATCATCCCTGCTGCTCACTAGCCTCTGATTCATTTTCACCACTTGGTTCTTTTTCACTACCTTGCTGTCCTTCCTCCTTTTCCCCTCCTACCATTCTCCTAATCCCTACCAGCTCACTGGTAGCTCAATTAGTCGCCTTCTTAATTAGCCTCTTGCTGCTCTACCAGCTCCATTTTTCGTATGTGACAGAATCAGTGAGAAAAGAACAGATGACGGACGGAATGCAGAACATATCAAACATTCACCCCCAGTCACAGATCTGGGGTAAATACTTGGTTTTTTTGCACGCCACGCCATTCCAGTTTTAACCGAGCTATAAGCAAATCAATCTTGACCCTGCTCCCCAGGGGAACAGTCCAACCAAAACTGCCAGGCAGGTCCTCCCTGAACCAAAAACAAGCATCCTGGGACCAGTTTTGGGGTGTCACCACTCATCAGCCAGGCTAGCTTGAATCTGGTGGCATAGCGAGCACTGGACCCATGTCTGGGCATACCCTTCCCACTTAAGGCGACAAATGCAAATAGAACAGATGATGGATAGAATGCTGAGCAAATCAAACATTCACTCCCAGTCACAGTTTGGTTTATTATTATTATTATAAATCTTTATTCGGTTATAATGAGACAATAATAACCACAAAAGTACATACATAAAACATATCAACAAAAGTATGCATTTTATAAAAGGCTCCTATAAAAATCATTTACCCAAGATTCACTCTATGTCTAAAAATACATTTTAAAAATGTGCTTACGCATTTCGTAGTCAGCGCGGAATTTAGAAATTGTAGATACAACATGGCAGGACGACATCTTCTAAAACCAAGGGTTCTCAACAACGGTATTAGCCAGAGATTACGATGGGGAGAATAGTATTTGCAAAACAATACGGTATGCATGGTTGTTTGCTCCGAGATCTCGTCACAAGGGCATAGCGGTAAACCCTCGTTCCAGTTTGGATTTTTGGGGAAGGCTACAAGCTTGTGAAAGAGATTCAATCTGAATCGTGTCAACAGGAAACGTTCAAATTGTGACTCAACGTACACCAGATACGGTTCCATTTCCAAAGTGGTCATGACTATTAAAGAATGTTGAACGGATGTTTTTCTTATCTCATTGCTCAACCGGGATTCTTCCATATAGCTAAGGGCCTTTATTTTTAAATCTTTCTTTGTTATTTCTGCAATTGATTCGGGGTTGGTAAAATATTTTTTGAGGCCAAGATCTGTGAGGAAATTTTTCACATAAAGTAGCCACTCAATTTTCCCCATATGTTCTAAGGACATACAGTCGGCCACTATTTCTTTTGTGAATGAATTGTCCGTTGACGTCCAGATACGGCGCCACAACAAAAGAGGTTGAATCTTCGCCAGATCTTCAATATGGGGAATTCCGATTTCTGCATGGCAGGCAAAGGTCGATGCTCGCTTTGGTGCCATCAAAAGAAATCGGATAAATGTGTTCTCTGCTACCTGCAGAGCATTGGTATGTTTGTGACCCCAAAGGCCCGCCCCGTAGAGAGCAGTAGAATGGCACTTAGCTTTGTAAATGCGGATAAGCTCTAGTGGTGGTCTCTTTCCGAGCTTCTGGGAGAACTTTATAAGAGCGATTATTGCTCGCAAAAGTTGGTGTTTGCGAGCTTCAATGGCTGCTTTCCAGTTGAGTTTGTCATCTATCATGACCCCAAGATATGGATATTGTGTGGTTGAGTCAATTCTCTCTTTATCCAAACAAATGGTGGTCCTTTCCCCTTTCTTTCCCTTTCCTGCCACCATGACATATGTTTTCTTAATGTTTATTTTAAGGTCCAGGCTAGCCATAAAGTTAGAATATCTGTCTAGAGCTTTCTGGAGCTCACGTGGAGTGCGTGCCACTATTACAGCATCGTCTGCATATAAAAGCGCGGGGACGAGGCGATTTTTTACTCGTGGGAGGTCCTGAGCCCCTCTCAACATCTCAGCTTCAAGACTGTTAGTATAGAGAGAAAATAGAAAGGGGGCCAGGACACAACCCTGCCTCACGCCCCGCTCTACCTTAAAAGAATCGGATAGTTCGCCCTGTGTTCCAAAACGAACCATTGATGAGGCATTGGAATAGAGTGCACGGAGAAGGTATATTAGGTCAGAGTCTATGCCCATGTCTGCGAGCACTGACCAAAGTTTCGAGTGGGAAACGCAGTCAAATGCCGCAGAAAGATCCACATAGACCATGTATAACCTTCCTTGCTTTGCTGATACATATTTTCCCACCAATAGTGATAGGTTCAGTGCCTGTTCAATTGTTCCGAACCCCTCTCTAAATCCAAATTGGATATCAGATAAGATATTGTGATCATTTACCCACTCCTGGAGGCGCTGGAGAACCACTCTACCCAGGATTTTCCCAAGCGAGTCCAGTAATGAGATTGGCCTGTAGCAAGTCACATCGTCCCTATTTCCCTTCTTAAATATAGGGACCATAATCGAATGGGTCCAGGACTTAATTAACCCGCACTTCATTACTGCATCAAACACTCGTTTTAAAATTGGAGCCCATAGATCTAGTTGGACCGGGGGCTTTTCCGCGTTTACTTTTATTGATAGCGTTTGTAATTTAATTAATATCAAAGTTTAAAAAAATCGGGAATATACTATTTTGTGGGGTCTGTTCACTTTCTTCTATTGGTTCAGTTTCTGATGTTTTCCCAAAAACTTTAGAAAAATGATTTACCCATGTTGGGCCGTCGATTGCCACCTCTATTATGGGCTGGTCGCTGGGATCGTTCAAAAAGGGGGTCTTTACGACTTTCCAGAACTGCTCGCTATTTCTACTCTGCGAGCTCTCATATAATTGGTCCCAGAGTGCTTTTTTCAATTCTTGTTTTCTGGTTTTACAAGCTAGTCGATAGGACCTCCTTAAAGTACGGATCTCCTCTTGATCCCTTACAGATTTTGTTAAAGCTTTCTTTAAGGCTTTATGCGCTGAAGTGCATTTATGGTCGAACCACCCTTTTTTCCCACCCCTATACCCTTTCTTATTACTTGTTAGAGAGTCCCTTGCTTTCTCCATGATTAGGCCAAAATTGTGAAGAAGATCTTCTTCGCTGGTGTCAGTGTTCAAGCACTTCTCAATTGCGGGATATACCGCGTGGACTACCTTATTCGTTATGGCTGCTGGGTCTATCTTTCCCCAACCCAAGGCATAACCATTCATTTTTGTAAGGTATATATTATTCTGGGTGAGAGCAGTCATCATTAGTTGGGGTGTAAGTTGCACCTGACCGATAACCAGTTCAAAAACCAATGCTACATGGTCGCTGAGGGTGTTGGTTAATAGTCTGAAGTTCTGAGCCTTATTCTCAAGAGTTGCTGAGACCAGTATATAGTCGATCGTCGACTCCCATCCCCTACCCAAATATGTGGCCTGTGGTTTCCTAGTGGCGGTATTAATTTCGTTTAAAATCACTAGACCAAGTTCTGACATTATTTCATTTAAAAAGTCTCCTACCTTGGTATGGCAGAAATGAATCATGTTATTTTCTGTTTTTTCTGTCATGCCACAGATGTTGATGTTTTTTTTGTCGCAGGGGTGGTGGTTAAAGTCGCCACACCACACGATGCTAGGGACATCTAGTCCTTGCATCTTTTTAGTCAGAGTTGAAAGTTTATTGCGAATAGACCCAAGTAGGTCTGCTCTCTCACTTTCTGGTAAATTATCGTACATATTTACCAGAATTAATGTCCCGTTCTTCGGGAGTGAGAGTTTCAGTGTCTGGTAGTTAGGATATAGGCCAAGAAGCGTTATTTTTAATCCCACTATAGTATTTTTTATAAACACCGTGAGACCCCCCTTAGCCCTTCCATGAGCGCTTGCCACTGCCGGTGAGAAATATGTTTTATAGCCTAACAGGTGCTGTTCATTAACAGACCATGTCTCCTGTACGCAGATTATATGATAGTTCTCGGCAAAGTCAAGCAGACTCCCGTTCGTTATTTTTGTACTTAGGCCAGCAATGTTCCATGACATGATATTTATTTTTAGGTCATTATTTGTACATTTATTTTTACGAGCTGCCTCTGCAACTGGTTGGTACTCTACGTCTCCCTTCTCCAGGACTTGATAGGCACAGGTATTCCCCTGAGTAATAATATCGGGTCCTCTAGACGATGTTAAGATGGCTATTGGGTCGAGATTACTATTTTCCATTATTTGCATTTCTGAGTTATTACTTCGAAGAACGGTGTCCTCAGATGTATTT
Source organism: Triturus cristatus (assembly GCF_964204655.1). Taxonomy (NCBI): domain Eukaryota; kingdom Metazoa; phylum Chordata; class Amphibia; order Caudata; family Salamandridae; genus Triturus; species Triturus cristatus. Next base: position 700,196,317 of record NC_140582.1, on the reverse strand, counting down.
TGGTTTACTATAATTGGTTTTTGTAGTCGAGCCTGTTCTACGGGAAGTCAATCTACATTTTCTAAATCAGTCAAGGCTGAATAGCGGTTTTGAGTCGGTAGATTGAACCTAGGAAGTAATTCGGAATAGTAATTTTGAGGTAGATGGTGAGATGGGTGATTTGGGCGCTGGAATAAATATTGATCGTTAGTCAAGCACTTCCCCATAGGGTACGAATTAAATGAATAGTTGCGGAAATTTTGATGGGGAATTTGCTGGGCTACTTCTCTCCAAAATGGGAAGGGATTTTTTTCGGGATAGGATTTAGAATGAGAAACCAATTCCCGTGGATAGAAGTAGTTGACATAGTGCGTCGTAATAGCATCCCCCCCTCTGGCTTGATACCAGTCTCCAATGCATCTCACAGCTCTGTGATCCCTAAAATTTATTATTATTGCGTCCCCCTTCTTTTCTTTAGGTCTAGTTCCCACCCAACTGGTGCGTCTCACAATTAAAATGTCCCCGTTTATGTCAGCGGGAAGTGTTCGGTTATGATTTAGCCAATAAATGATTTTATTTTTTAGAGCGTAGAAGTTCTCTCTCGTACCCTCAGCCAATTCAGGTACCCCTGTCATAACAATGGTATACGGGGCTGATTCTGGGGGTAAATCCACCCTTCTACTTGGTGTAATATTCTCGAATTGAGTTGGCGTTACATCTTTTCTGTTAACCATGATGTCTTTTTCCTCCCTTCCTATTTCTTTATCTTTAAGTGGGGGGATGGTTTTACTTATATCAGTAGTTTCGTTGGGAGGTTTTTCCGCTGATTTCCCGCCCAAGGCGGTGCTCAGTTTTCTATACGTACCACTAGTTGGTGGTTGTTCTGACACAGTGGGGTGGGGAATCACTAGAGCAGTGGTGCTGGTTTTATTCTGGTTTTTTAGGAGTTCAGAGAGGGTCAAATTATTCCCTTGAATTTGTTAGCCCAAATCGTCCAAATGGAGACTTATTAATCTTGTCCTCTCTAAGAGAAGAAGTAGAAGAGACTTAATCAAAGTCTCCATTTTAGTGAATAAGTCACCCATTAAATCTTGATCAGCGGGAATTCCTATAGTGTTAGTGCTAGAGAGAGGGTTGTTTGACACTGCTGGACCATTGAGAACAGAGTGCTGCACGGGGGATCTAGTCTTCTTCTTTTTGGCTACATGTGTTTTGGCGGGGGGGCCTCGTCTCTTTTTTGGAGTATGTCTAATCTCGTGGGTTTCTTTAATCGATGGTGGGGAGATATCCAAGTTCGGTGAAACTGATAGCCTGGATGAAGTTAGGGTACTTAGATGGTCCGACGGGATAGACACACCTGGGGAATTTGTTGGGAGGATTATTACTTCCTCATTTTCTGAGGTAGCGCCCGTTCTCTCAGTTATCATCCCTGGAGAGAGTACCTTCCCGATTGTTCCCAGTGAGGAGCGTTTACCAGTTAGCAAGTCAAGGGATAGGCGCTTTTCGGTATTCGCAATTTCTTTCTCCAGAACAGTAGTCACTCTTTTAAAGAATTGATCTATTGTGCCGGAGACAGGTCCCTTAGAGGTGTTAACGATTAGGGTGCGTGATTTCCCTGCTTCTAAAGACATGGTAACAACCCGACCAGCAGTAGTGCTGTAAAACAATCCCCAAGAACAGGTTCAGTTTGATATATCAATACAGTACAAAAGTGGAAGGTGCAAAAGGCCGTATTTATAGGACGGTATATCATTTACCACGCAGTAGAGGTTAGTGGTGTGGCCCGTCCCGTCCTCAGGCGCCCTCTGACGGCCTCAGACGGCCCGCTCTTTGCCCGGTCTTCGCCCTGGGCGCGTCCCGCTGGCGCGTAAGAGCGGGAGTCTTATAAAGTAGTGAGAGCAAAGAAAGAGGCGGAGCAGGGAAGAGGAGGCAGGTGTGCGAAATGAACTAGCCGGCGGGCAGGCACCCTGGTCCTCGCAGTCCCGGTCTTGAAAGCCTCTCCAGCGTCCTCCCTGAAAACAGCACAGCGTCCACGCCACTCGGGCGAATCAGGCAGGGATCAGGCCAGTTCCAAGATGCACAGGTCAGTGGCAACGAGCGGCTCCCGCGCAGCGGGGGCCGCGAGAAGTAATATAGTGGCAGGAGGCGGGGCAGGGAAGAGGAGGCAGGTGTGCGAAATGAACTAGCCGGCAGGCAGGCACCCTGGTCCTCGCAGTCCCGGTCTTGAAAGCCTCTCCAGCGTCCTCCCTGAAAACAGCACAGCGTCCACGCCACTCGGGCGAATCAGGCAGGGATCAGGCCAGTTCCAAGATGCACAGGTCAGTGGCACAGTTTGGGTTGAATCCATCGTTTTCCCATGAGGAGCAGGGACAAGGCAGATTTGCACATAGCTGGGTCCAAACTCGGGTGTCATAGTGAGCAAAGCGAATGATGAATTAAACCCAGATCTCTTGACTGGAGGTGAGTGCTTGAAATGTTTCAGCACTCCGCCAATCATCTTGTGTTTGCTATGTTCGCCCTAAGTGGCCATGAGTATGCCCAGACGTGGGTCCCTTGCTCACTGTGCCACTAGATTCAAGCAAGCCTGGCTGATGAGGGGTGATAGTCCAAAACCGGTCCACGGATGCTGGTTTCCAGTCCAGGAGGACCTGGCCTGACAGTTCTGCTGGACTCTTCCTACGAAGAGCAGGGTCAAGACTGACTTGCATATGGCTGGGTCCAAACTGGGGTGGCATTGTGAGCAAAAGAATGATGTATTAAACCCAGATATCTTGACTGGGGGTGAGTGGTTGAAAAGTTTCAGCACTCCGTCCATCATCTCGTTGTGTTTGCTAAGAATCAGTGAAAGCAGATCTAGCAGAGTGCGAAACCACATGGAGACATTTGGGACTATAACGATTGGATTACAGACATATTTTGTCTGAACTGCCCTGCTGCGTCCAATTAACTGAACAATTTGTTTATACGCAACAGAGCACATCACCCCATGGTAGGGTGACCAGATTTTGAAAAACAAAAACGAAACAAGACAGTAGAGCATACATCAGTGATCTTCCTACTTTTCAATGCCGTCCCATGTGAAAATAAAATCTTGGGACCACCCCATATTTTTTCACAATTTTTCAGTTAAATTGCCAATGTTTAAATATGTATAAACATACTTACACATTGCAGTTATGCTATCTCTTTATAAAATTCAACCAAATACACCTACCAGCAGCCAGGAAATAAATTGAAAAAGATGTTAGGGATGGACCATTACAGAGTGGCTTACTGCTCCTCATTTTTTGACTTAAAAGAAACACTGTTATCAGCTTCATGCTTCATTCCCCCCCACCCCCTCTCAAGGTCAATTAAGGCCCTCTCAGGGCGGCTCGCCTCCCCAGTTTGAAGACCTTTGGCCTACAGTGAGAGCACCTACTGATGTAGAAGGACTACAAGGGCACATCCTTTGGATATATATGACAGACAAGATATAGGCACACTATTGACCAGTTTCAGAGGCTAAGCTTATTGTGCTATTTCAGAAAGTTTTGACCACCCATGAAAGAAGAGACATAGGACAATGCAAGTTGCCCCATCCTATAGGAGTAGCACATTAAATCCAGTTTGCTTAGCATCCTGGGACTTGTAGTCTTTCATTCATATTGATAAAAAAGATAGCCACAAGTTCCAGAAGGCAAATGATAAAATCAGTCCTGGTTAAGCTTCCGTGTTTCTGTAGAGCAACGGTGGTGGAAAGATGAACATACTGGAATTATCTTCAATAGCTGTACATGTAGCCCCCAAAAATATTCGGGGTACATTTTTCAGAATTAATACTGCCATTAAAATTATGCACAGCACATTTAAAGACGCTACAGAGAAAATATTTTTGGGTATTACGTAGCAGCTTTCATTTTTCACTTCCGCATCACACCCTTGCTGTGTTGAAGCCCACAGAGAGGCTCCCGAGCCAGGTTTTTGACTAAGGTTTTCCACGTATACCACTTCATACCTCATCAGAACCTGCTGTGTGTCAGGGTTGGATTGACAAGGCAGGCAATCGGCCAGTGCCCGAGGAGGCCTGTGGCACAGAAGAGCTAGTGGGACATTATTTTTCTTTTGTTGCTAAAGCAGGCCCACATACCTGGGATGATTTTTGTAACCAATAGAATGCTGCAGCTTCAGGTGAGAGGTAGTCTAAGCAAGCCATAAATTAGGTCTATTAATTGTTATTGGCAGAATGATAATTGGGCGGCCGGAGGACGCACGTCATGTGATGCACCTCCTCCCATCCCAGGCCTCAAACGTTGTGTCAGTGAGCCTTTGTGGGAGAGGGGTCTTTTGAGCAGCACAATTAACAAGTCTTCGATGTGGGGAGTAGGTGTTTGTCTTCCACAGCATGTCACAACGATTGGATGGAGAAACTGCTGGTGCCTGCTGGCCGTTTTCTCGGACTGAAATTGGGAGTCTTAATCAAATACTGTGCAATGGAATGAGAGAAAAAGCAATAAGAACCACAAACGTTTTAAATAACTTTGCAATTTGTTTTAAAAAAAGAATAGAAACAGATTAAAGGAAAACACCTTTTTTGGCAGTGTTGCTGTAAAAAAAGAAAAAAAAAACATTCATCCTCCACCCAGCGATGAAAGAGGAGTGAAAATGGAGAGAATAGAAAGAGAGACAAAGGGAAATGAGAGATAGAGAGAGGAACAGAGAGACAAACAGGGGAAGGGAGAGGGGATGACTGGGGGCCTCATTTATGAAAAGTGACGCATCGCTGCTTGAAAACAGCGATGCATCACTTTTCATTGCGCCCTCCTTGCGACATGTTGGATGCATCATATTTACAGTATGACGCATCATGTCACAAGGAGTTAGATACATCAGCATTTCTGACGTATCTCTAGGCGCAAAAATGACGCATTGCTGGAGTTTGCACAGAATTTACACAAATTCAGCAATGGGTCATTTCACATGGGCAAGTCCCATTTCAAATGTGCCTGTGTCAGTCTTACGAATGCTGTGTGGCAGGCGTAAGATATTGAAGCATTTGCGTCCTAGAAGTGGCGCAGTGAAATCTCATAGATTTGACTGCGTCACTTCTACGAGGCTTACTTGCATCGGAACGCCAGCCCTGCATTCATCATACCTGGCGCAGGTATAATGTGGCGCAGGGGTTTACAAAGTGATGCATCTACCTAGATGCATCACTTTGTAAATATGACACAACATGGTGCTTTTTTTACGCCCCTTGTGCGTCACAAAAAGTGACGCATCAGCAGTGCAAAAGTGACTCAAGGGTTCATAAATAAGCCCCTGAGTGGCGAGAAGGGTTGAATGATAGATTGGTATCAGGGATCTCCAAACTTTACTTTAATAATAGTTACTTCTGTTCAATGAAAATCACCCCGAGCTGCTAATATTGTTTGTTTCTTTATACCTACCACATCAGACAAGATTACATTAGTGAGCGCCATTTGCAAGATTACAAGCAGTGGTCACCTCAGTTTTCCAGGCATGGTTGCCAGCATAAGGTAATAAAGGCTTTGCCAATGTAGAATGTGAGTAGTACATAAAAGCTATAGCAGTATCGCCACTGACATCAAGGTAATATTAGTAATAAATCTTCCTAACATCGCATGATTTATTACTCAAATATCTGCTTTAAATTAATTATGGAAATGTAGTCATTTTTCTCCAAAAGTCAGTTTACGACATCTGAAAATCAACACATTTTCATCTTGTATACAGGTTTTCAATTTTGGTGTACATATATTAATTCAACAATGCAAAAGCTTCTAGTTTGGTAGGCAAGGGTGCACACAGGCGAGCTACTTATTGGAACCTGGAGAGCTACCAGTGGCTCATGAGTTACACGCTAGAGAAGCCTGTTATAGAGAGTGAAGGATGGGAAACAAAAGTGGAGAGAAAGGAGATGGCAAATGGAGAACAAGAACCTACAGCAAATGATGAAACAAAGCGTTGATGGAGAAGAGGATGTCAGAAGTTTCCTGGCCAGTAAGAATAAGGAACAGGCAGATTAGTGACTCATACACCTTCGTTAGTTCTCTGATGGTCCAGTAGTCTATGGATTGGTTTAGAAGTTGGCAGACACCTAGAGGAAGTGCTGAATCCACTTCCCCGAATCACCTTTGGAAGACTGCCGAAATCAAAGTGCCCACAAAGACCGAAATCCATTGAATTTCTATGGGGAATGGCGGTCTTCTGAAAATGCTAAGGTTTGTTGAAGCAGGTAGCTACTGACTGCAGGAATCACTGGTGCAGCCAGGAGCCTTAAATACCTGAGAGTGAGCAATGCTTTGGGTAACTGAGAATGAGTATGAACGCCAGGAAGCTGAGGATGAGCTGCAGGCTCAGGGACCTAAATGAAGCCATACCCTTGAAAGAAATATTCACCCCCACCAATGCCCAATTACAGTAAACGGGAGCTTTAGAGATCTGGTGGTGACTATCTGCCAAGCAGCAAGGCAACTTCACAGAAGAATAAGCTTTGCAAAATCTCCTGGTGAACATGGTTTACAGCGAACTGAGGGTATCCTGAAGCTTTTAGGTATAAGTGAGTAAGAGCTGCTGGGCCTAAGAGGAAATGGGGAAATCAGGTGAGCAGAAGATCAGCTGGCATCCAAAGGCTCCAGAGAGTGAGCTGAAGCCTCAGAGATCTGAGCCTCCGCAGGATCCTCAGGGGGCCAAAGAGTTGAACTGAGCTTACGGGTCCTGTTGCTAAGTGGGTAGGTTTGGCAACAACTGATAGTGAGCATGTACGTAGGATTAGCCGAACCCACGGGTCCTTGAGATGAGCAGAAGCCTACAGACTTGAGGATGAGTGTGAACCTCAGGGGCCATGTTGGATAGAAGTGACTGAGAATCCCTAAGGATGACCAGGTCCTGATAGGGGATCCAGAGATCCGAGGGTGATCCAGGGCTTGGGGATCTAAGAGAGACACTGCAATGCGTTCAGGGAACCGAGGGGGAGAGCTTTATTGACCTGAAGGTATGTGTCAGAAGACATAGGTTATCTGTAATGGAATAACAGTGTTTCCAGTCTTTGATGATGCTACTGGCCTTTGAATCTTTAAAGAAACACAACCTACCACAAATTTCACCCCAAAATAAGCCTCTAATGTTAACCACACAGTAATTCTTGAAAGGTTGCGATCCGCAAATATGGACCACTTTCTTTTTGTGTGCCCGGGCCAATTTTTCGCCCAATCCGACTCTGCTGTGTGTCATGGCCAGATGATGACACTGGGACCCTAGGATGCTGCAGGGCTTGATTCCCCCAGGACACTATCCTAGCGGAGGGGATCAACTCACGGGGATTTTGACATAGGGCATCAGGGAAAGGGTGGTGGTTAGCTCTTCCAGTACTAGAAAACGGATAATAAGTAGGGCCAGTATAATAAAGCTTTCCTTTTTAGTACTATAAGTATCTGCATGATCTGTTCCCCAACACTCGGAACCGCACACTGTGTTTGATAAATGCCTTCATGGCGCATTGGTAGAATGGTGTGCCATCCGATGCATAAAGAAAGCGGTGGCAAAGTGTGTGTGCCTAAAGCTCCATTCTTTGCCAAGTCCCTGGTTTTATTTCCTCTAAGATTTTTATACTTACCGTTTTAAAAAAAACAAAAATGGTGTTCACTAGAAAGTCTTTGCACACTTGTATTCAATTCAACTCCACAAGTATTAATATAAGCCACACAACCGAGCCGATTTATTTCGTACTAGCTGCTTTGCAACACTCCAATATCATTAAGCGTCCTCCATCTTCCCCAGCACAAACAACTATGCCACTAAATTTGGTGTACTTGTGCTCATAATTTCCCAAATTGTAATAGTGATCTACCAGTAGTGATTCCGCATGATCTAGCATTATAATTAATTAGCAGTTCCATTTTGTAGCTCAGAAATTATCGGCGTTTCATGACCAAAAAAGTGACCGATTATTGATTGCCAACCTCTATTTTGCCGCTAGGGGATGCTAGCGTGCTATTTCTGAACCTCAATGTTAGAAAATGCTATATCGCCACCGAGGTAGGTAAAGGTTGTTTGCCTACTTCCCGAAGCAGCATCAGGACGCTTAGTTTAATTCTCTTTATAGAATGCAGACAAACATCCCGGATCGAGTGTCCCAGTGAAGGTCAGGTTACCAAATTTTTCACCCCAAAAGACTGAATGAACATTTTAAACTAAACAGTATGGCTGTAACCTCTGTTCTCCTCGCCGGAATACTTCTAATATCATCTTCCAATTGGGGGGGCATCTTGAAGAGAGGAAGCAAGTGAGTCTCACAGGGGTGAGCATATAAAGCACCAGGAGGATATTGGGGGATATTCTCAAGGAGTTATCGCCGAGTTAGCGGCACTTTATCGCAGCCAAAGTGGCGATAAAATTATCGCCCTATTCACAAGCTGGTGCTAACAGCCGATACCACCAGTTTCCTTGTAATAGCAGCCGCAAAAAATATCGCCACAGATGACCCCGCACCTATCGCTAATGAGATGCAGAGTAGGTGTTTCCGAGACAAAACCGCGACAACACCACTCCACAACATTCACAACGACCAGACAGAACTGCGATAAGAACACAAAACAGGCCAAAAGGCGCGTTAGCAGCAGGAAAATAACACTGGTGCAAAGCCGGATCGCAGCCTGCACCACAAAAGGGAGCACAGCCCACAGCCACATCTGAAGAACAACAGATGCACCCGGGCGACTGAACATGCAGCCAGGAGGGCCGAAAGGGCAACAACACCCTCTGCCACCACCCCCAAAACCCCGCCTCCCTGGCACCCCCCGATCAAAGACATGCCACATCAGCTACACCTAAACATGTACAAAATAATCCGCTTGATGTTGCACAATCACAATTGTTGACATGCATGTGTCGTCACAGAAATGAGCACCACACATTCACTTCCAAAGCAACAAATGAAACTTTATTAAAAGGAACACTGAAATGAAATGATGACACATGGCGGCTCCCCTCGGGACAATCCGTAGGTCACAGCCTGCAAGACAAAAATCATGATAAGAAGGTGTGTCCTGCGCACATCAAAGGACAGAGAGAGAGAGCGAAGGAGAGAGATAAGAATAGAGGGGGGAGAGAGAGAGAGAGCGAGAAGAAGAGAGGGGGAGAGAGAGTGAGAAGAAGAGAGGGGGAGAGAGAGAGATAAGAATATAGGGGGAGAGAGCGAGAGAAGAAGAGAGGGAGAGAGAGAGAGAGATGAGAAGAGAGGGGGAGAGAGAGAGAGAGAATAAGACGGGGGAGAGTGAGAGAGAGCTCTGACCGCTTCCACCTAGGAGAATCAAACTAAAGGAGGCCTGAGGACCCCTCAAATTGGGCCTTTGTTATGAGCCTAGCTGGAGTCTAGAGCCTCCTCCCCGCCTGCACGTTGTTGCAGACCGAAAGAAGACAACAATGTGCAGGCGCTCCTGAATGTGAGAAGCAGATGATGCGATTGACAGGCATAAGGTTATCCATGGTTTGGACTTTTTGATTTGAAGTTTTCAATACATAAAAGCAGAACAGTATGCTCTTATGGGTGCAGAGCTACCACCACCACTTTCGAGGAAGAAAACTATGAGGCATATTTACTAGAAATTGGCGGAGTGCGGTGTTACGCCAAAATTGGTAACGCAGCGCTCCGTCAGTTTCAAACTGCAGGGATGAACCTTATTTAGAAAAATGCGATGCACCCCTGTGTTTCCCCTAGCGCTGGTGCTAAAGAAGCTGCCTAGCGCCAGTGCAGGCACCCTTGCGCCATGTTGCAAGGATGCCTGCGCTGCAGGGGTGATTGTTTATGTGCAGGAAGGTACACCTTCCTGCATATAAACAATCTTTACATGCGATTCGCTGTTTCTATGTATGCTGTAGACTGCAGCACACATGGAAAGAATAATATATTGCCTGCTTAAGGCCAGGTATTCTCTGTCGATATTTTGGGCACTTCCCCATATCTTGTAAATATGGGGCAGCGTCAAAAACCAGTGGGTGTTGCTTAACGCTGCCTTGTAAATAAGGCAAAGTACAATGCCACCAGAACTTCAGAAAAAGTAACATTCTGGTGATGTTATCTCCATGTAAATATGCCCCTACAGGTTTTCTTAACACTGAGATTATAATGAGTTTTGCAATTGAGTTAATATCATTACACAGAATATGTAGGATAGGTAGAAATGACTGATAGCTTGATTACCATACATTTCTCCTATGGTAACATCATCCTAAATGGTGCAGATGTTCTTACTTCCTAGGTGAAGGGAAAATTGTAAATTCTGCCATAACTCTCAAGTGAAACCCTAGAAGAGATATTACTAAGGTAAAATGGTTGCCCGGCAAGTAAACCGACACAGAAAAACCATAAACGTACCATGGGCAGAAAACAAGCAAAAAGTACTGTAAACGGCAGAATTAAGGGCCTGATTAGGATGGCGATCAGACTTACGTCCGACCGCCATCCCTTCAAAAACGGGACCGCCCGACTATATGTCGGCGGTCCCGCAACCGGTAGCATGATGTGACCGCCTTCAAGGCGGTCGCAATGTGTATCTTTTGTATTGCGGCGTGTGCTGCGGGCTGCAGAACATGTCGCAGTACAAAATATACACTCTGTACATATCAATGTGGTGCCTGACACATGGTGCAGGGATATGTAGGGGGGCACCATTGCCCCTCTGGACCCATGTCAGAGGGCCGTGGGAAACGGGGGCCCATTATGGGCCCCCAATGTCCCTTTCCGTCTACCTTTTCACAGTGGGTAAACCGCCATTAAAAGGCCGGCGGGAAGGCACATCGTAATCCCTAAGGCTGTGCCTGGCAGGCACCGCCACTGTTGTTGGTATAGTGGACTCTCAGATGGTCCGACAGGCTCCTTGAGCCCCTCGGATCCATGGCGGTCGGTCTCTCCAACCGCCAAGCATCCGCCCACCATTATAATGCGGCTGGCGGTAATGCACGGTCCGAGGGCGGTGGGACCTCCACTGACGGGCCGACAGTGGCGGTCCTTCGGCCATCCTAATGAGGCCCTTACTTATTTTGTCTGAATATGCAGACCTAAGTGGAGCATAGCATAATGGCAAAAATCTCATATGAATAGCCACAACCAATTTGTATAACTATGCCATGCAGAATTATTAATAATGCAAGAAAATAGAATCCTGCACTGTTACTGGATGGTGACTGGGATACTCTACTGGCGAATTATAATAAAGGACTATGGGAAGCACTCCATAGGTTTGGTTTTTTGAAGATCCTGCACCATTGGCACTGGTCCCCAGAAAGGTTACAGATCCCACCGTGCTGTGGATTTATGCTGTTGGAGATGTGGTTTACTGGATTGCTATATACTTTATATATTATGGGAATGTGACCGTCTAAAGGCCTTCTGGATGCTGGTTTGGGATCATATGAGAAGGGCCCTCGATATGGACAGACCTTTGACAGCCTAGTTGGTGCTACTACATTATACATCCGACCTCCCTTCAGTGAATCAGCATGGCTGTAGATGGCTATCCACCTCTCTAGGGGTTGCTAAATTGGTGATACTCTAATATCCACATTGCAGAACTGATTGGGCAACATCTATGACATGGAATGCTTCGAGCATCTTATTTATAATTAACTGACAAAATGCAGATATCTGATGAGGTTTGGGACTCTTTTCTTAATGATTGAAGTTTCGAGCTCACCTATTCATTTATGTAGAACACGTCCCGCTTCATATTTCACAGAGACCCCTATTCTCCGCTCCCAGGCCCCTACCGCTTGTGGTTTTCCAGCCTTCTACCCCTATTGCTGGATGTGTTGGGAGATGTGGATAGATTGCCATCTTATTTTATTTCTTGCCATATGGGTATTAACCAATTTCGTCTTTCCTCCCCGCTGCAGGTGCGTGTTTTCCTTTCCCTCTCATTTTCTTCCTTGTAAGGTGTGTTCTTCTTTTTCTTCATTCAATTTGGTTTTAGTTATCAATTATTATTTGCTTTAAAGAAGATATGGTATACAGTTGGACTTTGGATTACCATATAATTCTGTCGATTTTCTCACCCTGCGTGGCAACTGTTTTTTGAATTTTTATTGAGCAACTCTTGTTACACCAATAAGAAAAACTCAATAAAGAATTAAAATAGCAATAATTTAAGAAAATGTGGAGGCTATTAATGGTCAGGTGTGTATTACTTGTTTCTAACAAGACGTGGATTGGAAAGTTTTTAAGCACCATCGCTGATTTTTCAATACTCTCTGTACTTGTCCTGCTGCTCGACATGTCGGCTGCGTTCGATACGGTCAACCACGCCATCCTGGTCAGTAGACTAGAGGAAATCGGAGTGACGGGTTTGGCCCGTGAGTGGCTGGTCTCTTATCTGGGGGGCAGATGTCAGGTGGTAGCCTTGCCACCGTTTCAGTCTGACATCAAGGTGGTTGGGCAGGGTGTTCCTCAAGGGTCTGCCATCAGCCCCATTCTGTTTAATCTTTATCTTCGGCCCTTGGTGAGCTTGATTAAATCATTTGGCATTGCGGTCACTAACTACGCTGATGACACGCAGCTTATTTTTTCTATCGAGGGTAAGGACGCGGTGCCTCTGGAGACCTTCCATCGTTGCATGGCAGCAACTGCAGATTGGTTGAGGCAAAACTCCCTGCAATTCAATAGCTCCAAAACAGAGGTACTGCATTGCTCGATGGATCGTGTCCCCCGTCCGCTGCCATTTGATTTCTGGCCCACCTCCTCCCAGGATGCTCCTTCGACAGCAGGTTCCCTCCGGAACCTGGGTGTGATGTTCGGGCCCAATCTTCAGCTAGATGTATTTGTAAACAAGACTGTGGCCACTTGTATGGCGCTGCTCCGTATGCTATGGAAAATCCTTCCGTTGCTCGGCCAGAGGTGGTGCGTGGCATTATATTGAGCAGGTTGGAGTATTGCAACGCATTGCTGTTAGGAGCACCCGCCAATTTGGTGGGTAAACTGCAACGAGTGCAGAATATGGCTGCTAAGTTGGCCCTTTCTCGGCGGCGTTCTGATTCTTCCACTACGGCGCTGGCGGACCTTCATTGGTTGCCTACCTCGCAGCGGATTGTTTTTAAAGCACTGTGTTTGGTGTTTAAGGCGATTCATGGGCAAGGCCCTGTCCCGCTGCAGGAAATGTTCGCTTGGTATGTACCCGCACGTTCTCTCCGATCATCGTCAGCCTATCTACTGGTGGTTCCGAAGGTTTTGAGGGCCCGGATGGGCGGACGATCCTTTAGACATGTGGCAGCTAAATGTTGGAACTCCCTACCTCTGTCGCTGAGAAGTATGGGGGATCTTTCCTCCTTTAGGAAAGGATTAAAAACTAATCTTTTTCCTAGGTCAGGTTAATTTGTCTGGATATTGTAACATCGCGTGTTGTAGGTAAAAAGTCAAAGCGCCAGGACACCCTTTGGGTGACAGTTTTTTGCGCTATATAAATACGCGATACAATACAATACAATACAACAAACCCAGATGAACAACCTCATCTTCAAAACATTGTACATTTTTGGCTTACAAGTGTTTGTACAGGGCAAGTAATGCCAGACATTGTGCACGTATTAAATCCCTAATGTTGCAATGTTGTCAAAATCTTGTGTATAGTGTATTAACTAATTCCACTCAAATTTTAGGGCACTCCACTGTTTTGATACATACTTTCTATTCGGTAGATATATTTGTTATGTTCATAAATTATTTAGAATGAGTGCCATATATTTATTACATGTACAAATGTTTGCTCTGTCTTATCACAGGGCTATAAGTCTTCTGAAAGATTTGCATTAATGGTCAAGACTAACACATTAGATTAAGGATTTTGTTCACAAATGAAGTTGTATGACTTGAAGAATAATTAATTTTAGTTGAGGTATTTTTTGACATGTTGCAGTCTTTTCTGGACCAAGCAAAAGTGGAGTTTTGTTGACTGCCACAGTAATAAAGGAGCTGGCTTTGTTATACAGTACAAAGTGCAGCTTGTGCTCCTACTTGTAGGAGTGCAGCCTCTTATGATTAGAATAAGGCATATGCTAAGAAATTACGTCTTTTGATGTGGCCATGTCTTACGGGCTATCGTAGCCCATGAGAATGCTGCAAACATATTGTGGCTAGTGGCAATACATAGAACTCACAGCGTTTTTTGCCCAATACAATCTCTTCATGAACCTCTGGAGGCAAAAGAATGGAGTGAGCTAGATAAGCATTGTGCTCTATGCGTTTGGTTACTGCATAGTTACAAGTAGTAAATTAATGGCTAACTCTATGGGCGTGTCTTTGTTTTCAGGTCAGTGTGGTGTACCAGAGAAAAAAATAACAAATTCTAAGGTGGATACTGGCAAATGCCACTTTGTTTAGAGGTACATGAGGTGGCCAAGACATGGTCCACAGTCAAGGAATTTGTGTTGGATCCTAATGAAAATATTTATTATATTGATCCATCAAGTAGGTGTTACAATTTCTTTTAAGGCTGATGACATTAAGAGGCAGTCTTCAACAATGTGAAAAAGAAACTGGTGGCCCCCCTCCTAAAAAGTAGTTAAACATTGGGTGTTCAAAGTACTATCAGGCTGCTATCATATCTAAGGGGCTGATTTAGAGTTTGGCAGAGAGGGTACTCCATCACAGCAAGGGATTACCCCATCCGCCAAACTGAAGGCCCTCCCACCTGATTTACAGTTGGGCGGATGTTAAGTTTTTCAACGACAGAGACAACTCAATATCTGTCACTGAAATACTCCTTTGATGACCCAACAGATTAAGGGTCGTCGGCGGTTTAGCCATTTTACCACCCTCTCGATCTAGAGTGGGCGGTAGAAAGGCTAGTTTTTATTCTTCCTCGCTGTCATGAAAAACCTAGTAGTAAGGGGCAGTAAAAACATTTAAATGACCCTTGGTGTGGGGGCCATCATTTTTTTGTTTGGTGCACTTTGGAAATTTGTTTTTAAAAAAACAAGTTAAAAGTTTGATGAAATGTACTATCATTTTGCCAGTACCACACCTCAAATGTTTAACTCATTGACAGAAACTGCCAATAAGGCCCTTTCTTTCAATGTCTAGCGATGTCTCTTGGCCCTGTGGACATCTCTAAATTCAGAGTATGGGTACTTTGAATTTTAATCAGGCCTTTAGTCTCTGGGCAATCATTCAAAGATATGTGCCTAGCTAAAAATACCTGTGAAACTCCGTTCTGTCTGGTCCTGTGTTTGTGTCCTCCTGCAGCACCGAGATACTTTGTTGTGGTGATTCGTGCGAGATATACATTTTATCCCCTGTGCCGCGGCAGGAATTCTGCCGCGGCGCTGGGGGGGTTTGGGGGCAGTTGCGGTGGCGCTGTGCTCGTGACGGAACCACTCCGTCACGAGTCACGGGTGAGCTGTGCTCATGACGGAGTGGTTCCGTCACGTCTCCGCCCACTGCGCTAATCGCCCGCACAGGCGGGGAATTAGCGCCGCGTGGGCAGAGCGGCCGCCAACAGCCGCAGCATGACGGAACCACTCCGTCATGAGCACGGCGCGCCCGTGGCTCATGACGGAGTGGTTCCGTCATGAGCACGGAAAGGGTTAAATAACATATCATATCATAACAAAGACTAAATCGCTTAATGTCCCTTTCTTATATGTCTCTGCACTGCAATGAAATACTGTAATAAAGTCACTGTGTAAATTGGGGCATGGGTTCCCAATTGTACAAAGATTTGTAGTGCAATTTTTCCTGTGAGATTAAAAAAAATCCTCCTTTTTCTTTATAAATCATTACTGAACTTGAACTGACAGTGTGGCTGAAATTGTTTGTTGACAATTAGTTTGGAGAAGATTTTCCCCTCGATCTCAGTTAGCACCAATGTTTGAAAGGACTGTGATTTGAAACCTTGTTTCTTTTTAGAGATACAGAGTGTGGTATCAGTGTGAATGCAATAAAGGTGTCAAAATTATGAATCCTGAAATGGTAGGGGAGTGATATGAATTTTCTGCATAATTCTCTGATTGATAAATGGTGAGAAATTGTATAGATTTGTTTTAGAATTATGGTAATAGCTGGCATGTGCCATCTTGTTTGCTCATGTTAACCATAGCTGTGCAGGCCACTTCGCCTCCAACATATTTACCCTCACTCTCATGCTTGGCAACTCCAAGCAAAGATTCCTAATTAGCTAAATCAGCATTTAGAAGATACTTTTCTTGTATCTCCTCTCAAAGTTTTTAACAATCGTCTAATGAGAGAAGATGGCACCTGCAGTATTATTAAAGTTTGGTTTTCTGTCACATGAATTCTGTTGTGTGTATGGAATAAAACTATAAAAAGTCCATGCAAAGGGAGGTTGATTAGCATTAGATGCTCATTGCTGTGAGAGGAAATCCTTGACGTTTCGCATTTTGATGATTAGGGGTGTGCAAAATTCGCACAGTTTGCTTTTGCGTAATTACGTGTAATTATAGGGAATACACATCTTTCATTTTGCTCTGTAATTTAGCATGAGATGTATCCTCGTGTCAATTTTTGGCATGAGGATGCATTTAAAAAAAACGTAGTTAACAACAGCAACTTGCGTTCTGTTGTTCCTGTGTGCTTGTGATAAATTTGTATCACGAACGGTGCCGTTCATGGTAAATTTTTACAGCAAATGGTTCATAATTATGCGAAGTGGTATAATGACATAATTTTGCGTACACTTTGAGTAACAAGAAAAATCTGAAATTCCCCAAATTACGCCTGTATAATTTAAATGTTGCCCAGGCCTATTTGTGATAGTGAACTTTCCTTATTTTCCCTTAATAAACATGTTCAAAAGGAGGTGAGTGAGCAGTTCCTCCTTTGACAAATCTCACCCTTCCACCAGGAACCGTCTACACTGGAGGAGGGAACAGGCTGGACTGAACACATGAGGACCACAGGCGCCAAAGGCAGGAGCGATATTTCTCCAGGGTAGCGAGAGTGCAGCGGGGTCCAGCCCTCCACCTGCTGATCAGGCCAGACAGCATAAGCACGGTTAAATTTCGAATTTTATGAAATCTGTTCATGTTTATTTTCTTATAACTTTTTGGAGATATAATAAAGGTGTAGTCTGCGTAGGCTAGTTAGAGACAGGGGAGGTTTGAAAGATGGAAGTATGGTTGTAAGCCATTGCAAAGTTCAAGTGGGCTCAAGGAATAGTGTTTAAAGGGAAAGATAGCCAGGAGAGCCATTACCCAAGCACAGATCATATATGGATGAATTTGCATGCGAAAGAGGTTCAACGATCTACCAGACCTGGACTTTCTGCAAGTTACACTGCTGGGACTGTAGAAATGAAAAAAGCAAGGGGGTCAGTGTGGGCAAGTGGAAGATACTTTCCAATCTCCTGCCAGGAGAACAGTCAGAGAAATAACTGCAAGGTCCTTCTCTTCCCTTTTTCCCCATCTACCCTACTTCCCTCAATGGATGCGCTGAAGCAAAAGGCTGGTAGACACCATACTGGGTTCCTCAATGTGAACGTGGAAGAAAGATGGTGTTGAAGAAGTCTAAACATGAAGAGCCACAACATGACTCTCTCGCATGCTATGTACCACCAGCAGCAAAAAAGCACATGAACATTTTCGAAATATGGGGTGGGACTCACTAATGAGGAAGCATCAAACTAAAAACCTAAGAATCTGCCCCTTTGCCACCGGTATTTTTTCATTTGGGATACATCATCCCAAATGCAAAAATCTCAATTTAAGGAACCGCAATTTGCGATGAATTAAATTGCGATTTCATTTAAGGAATCACAAATTGCGATGCCTCAAATGCAATGAATAATGATATTTAAAACAGCAATTTTCGCTATTAGGGGACTATAATTACCGTCAAATGAAACTTGATGGTAATTAGCAAAAAGTTCAAGGTTACACACACACATGCCCTTGGGGCATGTGTGTGCGCAACATGGGTTCACTTAGCAATTTCAGAGGTGCTACATGGTGTCATCTTGGCACCTTACCACCCTTGAAATTGCATGCGCAATTTGCGAGTACCTATTGGGTACTCGCAAATTGCGCATGCAATTCCCATTCATTCATATTGGCCTCTATGCCCATAGGAATGAATGGGAAGCAATTTCCTAATTGCGACTCGCAATTTGCTAGTTGCAGTTAAGGAATTTGTAGAAATTGCTAATTTATTTGTGATTCCTACATGCAGAGCCAATAGCAAATCTTTAATTGCAATTCCTTAAAAATCGCAATTAAGGATTTGCTTTTGGCAAGTTTGATGCATGTGGGGGCATGTCCTTTCTATAAGAAGATAGCTTTGCGTTAAAGTGCTTTCACAATTTGAGAAGAAAATTTGAGAAGATGACTGAAAGAATCCAAAAATAAGAATGATATGTTTCTTTGGGCTGTGTATTTCAATAGGCAGGAGTAAGCAAACAAACAGAAACATGAGTCTCAAGTGCATGGGATAAAACAAATTCATGAGAGACCCCAAAATGAAATTAGTCACTTGAGAGACAGGGTTAGAGCCCGTACTCTTACTACCCCACACCCACCTCACTTAGTTAATCAAACTAAAGATAAATGCAAGCAAGAAGAAGAAAAGGAGGAGGATATTCTGGGTGTGTTGAATTTCCCCATGCTGATTGCAAATGTCGGGATTGCATCATGCACCTAGAACCAGGGCAGTGTAGGTTGTCTCCTCATCAATAGTGGTATATGGAGATAACGTGCAAGAGAGCCCTGGGGAGGGTCCCCAGCCATTCTCTTGCCACTTAGAGACGATCAAGCTCTGAGACACAATGTTACATAGAGCCCGATTGCTGGTAAAGAGTAAATGCTGCAGCATGCGGCAGTGGTATGCCCGAGCTGATGATGCTACTTTGACTGTAGCCAAAGATGGATTGTTGAATGCGGTGCACCTACTACCAACTCAAGTTCGTTTTTCCCAGATCGTAGAGCTAATTGCTTTGCACATGCTTGCATGTTAGTCTCCAAATAGATGCTCACTGTATTTACTGATTCAAAGTACGCTTTTGGTATTGCCACAATTTGGGCTTTTGTGAATGCAATGGTGGGTTATTATATCTGTCAGTATGCCCAGGAAAAATGGTACCATAATGTCGTGTCTGTTGTTCTTGGTATAAGACACGACACATAAGAACTTATTAGATGTTCCTATCTTAACATGTAAAGTAAGCCTGGGCGGAGTTTTCAGTGCCAGATGCTTGTCTGCACTGTGCAATCATCACAAACGGCACCATGCACAGCGCAAGCAGGCACTGCTTCCTTTCTACCGCTCGAGTAGAGTTTTACTTGCGCGGCAGCTTTCTCAATGCGAATGGACAGTTTCTCAACGCGAGCGGTCGCGAGCATACATGACCATTCGCAATAAGAAATCTGACCGCCCGCGTAGCGAATTCTCGCCGGGAGGTTGCTTTACCATGCTCACGATCGCCAACTTGATGTTGACGATTGCGAACAAGGAAAAATCTCGTCGGGAGGTGGATTTTCCTCACTCACGCTCGCCAACTTGACGTTGACAAACGCAAGTGAGGAAAAACGTTTTTCGGAACTCCACGACCTCCGGGTAACGCGGAGTGTGGAAAACTCCGCAAACTCCACGCGTGGAGCGGAGTTCACCACCCAGACTTAATGTAAAGTCAAATGCCAACATAGGAGCTGCTCACCAATCCACCCAAGATGAAGTATCCCAAAGCAATGCAGTCTCACATCAGATGGCTAAGACAGACGCACTGTTCCCAAAATCTGAGATAACAATGCGATTGTACCAAATGATGAAATTCCTTTTAAAAAATGTAAAGATTTGTCTGTGTTACAATAGGAGGCATTCAACATGGAAAAACAGGCATGGATTAAACAGGATTGTAAAATGGACCCTGATGGAGTATGGAGAGACAGCACTGGGAGAATGGTAGTCCAAAAATCTTACTCCCCAATTTTATGTGCTTGTAATGTGGTCTCGCCCATTTCAGAATGGATGGTATGATTGACGCTGCAGGGAGGCATTGGTATGTACCCTTATATCCTTCTATTACTCAGCAATACTGTCATTTATGTGCCACTGATTGAACCCATATCATTGGACATGGACAATGCGCCTCCTTGCAGCCCTTTTGTCAACTTACCAATAGACTTTATTCAGATGGCCACATTCTTCTACTATTCATGTAAATTTGTGATTGTTTGTTTTCTGGGTAGATAGACAATACTGTTATACACATGCCAGAACTATTATGGTAGACGAAAGGTTGCTTAGGGATTTCATTTTAAGATTCTTATTTTGACTTTCCAGTTAAATGGTTGCTCACTTTGTCTCTTCTGTAGCAGAGGAATTATGTAAAGCACTGGGAATAAGGCAACATTTTCATTGAGCCTATAATCCAGAGTTGAAAGTTGAGCATTATCATGGGACCATGAGGAATAAGTTAGCTAAGATTTGTGCTGAGATCCATCTTAAGTGGCCAGATGCACTACCTTTGGCTCGCTGGTCAATGAAAGCCATACCAACTCAGAAAATTAAACTCGGCCCTTATGAAATTGTCATGGGCTGATCCATGATATTACCTCTAATCCTCCAATCTTGCCAGGGTTTCTTGATTTGCATTTAATGATGATGTAATTCTATGATACAACAGGCAACTGGAATTGTCTATGGAACATCCATTCTCAGGTTGGGGGTGCATTGCCTGATTGCCTGACTGAAGCATGCCACAATCTACATTCCAGAGAGTGGCATCGCCAGTGAAAGTCTTCACTGCAGAACTGCTGGAAAGATCCCTACCAAGGTATGCTCATAAAAAAAAACACTGGGAAGTGATGTGGAATTTCTGCCTAGATATATTATGAGTGACTGAGTGACTGAGCCTCTGGATTCCCATGCCTCTGCAAATGTGGTGCTCGCCACAGCTGCTGCTTCCACTCCTGCCTCTGCTTCATTGAATCATCACTCATTAGTCCCAGTTGCTGTGCCTCCACAGCCTTTTCTGTCCCAGGATGTAGACTCTCCTTCTCATCATTACTAGCCCTGACCACTGTAGTTGGTCTACTTAATATCTCTGAATTTTGCTGTAGATATAGACAGCTCTATTGGTAAAAAGCTTTATTGTTTGGGGGGTGGTTTGGAGTGTATCGATGTGAAATGTGTTGGGTGCCCTGAAAGGAATTGCGCCATGCTTGCAGCCCCTGTTCGAAATCAATGTTCTTTCTTTCTTGCTGGATTTTCACACACCGGCCCGCCCACGTGCAGAGGGATGCATCTTTGATCGCTGTGCCATTTGAGAAGGAAGAACAATGTGTTGAACTGCATGTTCATGTTTTCCTTCCCGAGGAGTGTGAAAGGTCCTCTATCATAGGGGTCTCCATTTATTTATGTTCAATGAAACCATCTCAATCCCATTATAAGAGTTTGAATACACTTGAGGCAAGTTTACATTAGTGTCTACCATGTGCAATATTACCAGTAATGTGAGTCCATCAGACACAGTTCCCAGCTGTAATGTAAGTAATGCTTTGTCAATGTGGAATGCCTCTACATGGATAATACATAACAGCCGTAGCTGCAATGCTGCTGGCACCAAGTAATTAGTAATATGTCTCCCACATCAGCTCAGGAGTTCTGAATATACACACATTTCCATCTCAAATGCACACTTTTCAATTTAGGTATGCATGTAGTAATTCAACCGAGGTAAAGCTTCTAATTTATTAGGCGAAGCTGAACACAGGAGAGCTACTTATGAGTAGCTGGAGAGCTACCAGTAGCTCACTGGCTACTTGTTGGAGAAGCCTGCTCTATCCATTCTCCTTTCGGAGCTGCGGATTTCCATTATACAAACACTAGTATCATACCTGAAGCTATAATTTTGGCTTTATTGTGAATGGTGTCATGGAAGTATCTTTATGGATAGAGTGGGTATCTCCTCTCTGTCCAAACCTTGCTAGATTTTAATGCTTTCGTGTTCACTTCTGACTGCCCCCTAGGTGTAATATAGGCTTGCAGTAAATTGCAGGAGCAAGCTGGAACATAATTTGTGTCCATGTTTGGCCACCCATACATTGGTCTGGATCCAGCTATTTGGCGAATATTACCCAGGACGCCCTTGGGTATAAGTGCGGTTTATAAGCTCCTAATAATAATAATAATAATAATAATATTTTCCTTGATATATGTCATCATTTCACTGAAACTCCTGACTGAGTCAGAGCGGGCAGAAAATATCCAACATTTCAAGATCTCTTGCACTTCTCTTTCCCCGTGTTGGAGAGTGAATCATTATCCATGAGGTCCAAACTGTTGCCAGAACATTAGAGGAGGTTGCACATGTGAAAGCTGTAGCCACAGAACATATTTTTGATCAGCTTGATTAGAAGGAACTGCGATTTTGGAAAATGGTATGGTTCTGTGCTTTCAGAATTTTGTTTTTATATTCCCAATGTCTCTCTCGGCATCCATGAACAAATAGATCATACTAGAGACAGAGTAAATGAGTTGCATGTTAATAATGATAGATCCAACCTGGGTGGAGATAGTATTTGATCATGGTTGAAAGGTGGATGAGGAATGAAGATCATGAAAATAGTACTTGCTGTTTTTATCATCTTGATTCTTATATACCCTCATACAAGTTTGTGTGTCCATTCTTCATCTCACCAATCATAAAAGTACATCCCTAGCTTTTTCACTTACTGTTCCTGAAGAAGATGATAGCACGGAAAGTAACTTTGAATTTGGGAGATTGACAAATGCTTTGAAGTGATGAAATTAAACATGATGTTAATACATTGTTATTAATAAATCTTCTTTAAGAATTTCACCATGTGGTGCAGAAGGGAGGGATTCCAATAAAATGAATAACTTAAGGGCTTAAAAGATATTAGTCCTGAAATGGTAGGAGGTTGGTGTTGATTTTTAACATATTTCTCTGATTGATAAATGGTGAGAAAATTTACAAATTTGTTTTAAAATGTCATACTAGCCAACGCCACATTGCTGCTTTGCCACTATCATGTTGGTTCCCATGTTACCCATTGCTGTTCATGCCGCTTTGCTTCTGAGATGGGGGCATATTATCAAGCACGGCGTTAAAATTATCTCTGCTTTAGCGGCAGAAAACTGCCCCTAAAGCGGCGATAATGAGCTTGATAATATTCCGCAGAGAATTCCAATAGAAGCCCATGTTGACACCAGAACATGGGCTTCTATGGGAATTCTCAAGGGCATATTATCAAGCCCATTATCGCCGCTTTAGCGGCAGTTTTCTGCAGCTAAAGCGGCGACAATTTTAACGCCGTTTCTTGATAATATGCCCCATAGTTAGCCTCACTCTCCTGTTTGTCAACAGCAAACAAGGAGTCTTAAATGGCTAGCTCTGTGTCTAGAAGTTCCTTGCCTTGTAAATTCACTCAAGGTATTTTACATTCTTCACACAAGCAATCTGGGCACCTGCAATATTATTAGACATGGGTGTTTGTTACTAGTATTATATTTGCTGTGTGGAGAGTCATAATTTTTATTTATGTTTGATTAATTACAATCATTACATGTATGGACCATTACAAGAAATAAAACGAATTTGTTTGTGTAATATCCGGAGCGATGTTATGATTTTTAAAAGACAGTGACAATTAATTAATTCCACTGATATTAAAACATGGCTAAAATACTAGGCAAATACGATTTAGCACTTTATACTTTAAAACTGCAGTGTCCAAAGTTTCAGGGGTAAGGGTGTAAAGTGCAGTATGCCTTGTGCAAACTTCTTGATCCTCCTGCTATTTGGGCCCCAACTGCAGACCACTGGTAGCCACGAAATCCACTGTTGGCTTTAAAAATAAACAGTGTCCAATGTTACTGGAGTAGGAAACTAAAGTGCACTGTGCCTGCTACAAACTTATTATCCCACTACTGTTTTGGCATGGGACTGTTCAGTACAAAGTGCCTGATGCTAGTTTGGTAATCGCCCAACTGATTGGGGGCCAGCTGCACCCGACTGGTTTCCACGAGATGGTGGGGGTTAACTGATGAGTATTCCCTACTTTCAAGTTTAACGATTTCCTTGGATGAGTGGCGATTGCAATTCAGAGATTGTCAGGGCCTGGCCCGTGTGGCCTTGTGGTGCTCTCCAGAAACAAATCATTTCCTCATCGAGACAGCTCCTATTGGCTGCTAGTGAGGTGCAAGTCCTATGCGATATGGACTTCCACAGTTGTTGCTGCCTCAGCTAGTGACTGGCTAATAATGCTAGTGAATTTCCCCTATCTGGCTAGAGTCTGGGGGGTGTTTTCAATGAAGCACAGATCTGATGCCTGCCTGCAGCACTTAACGCCTTTCAGCCGAAACAAGGGGAGGAGCAGGCGATGTCATTCTTCCGCCAGTTTGGGGCAACAGCACAGTAGGTGAAGCCAAGATGCTTTGCGATATTTGCAAGGCCTGCAGGGGAGTGTGTCCTCTAGGTTGCCCCAGGCGGTAGGAAAGTCAGCAATTGGCAGGGCAATTAACCTCATGTACAGAATTTTCTTACGGGCCTGGGCAGAGAGTGCAAGCCGAAAATATGGCTGTGTCATCCCTGGGCTATATGATTTGTCCAGTGCCTCTGTCAACAGATTATGCTGAAGACTCCCAATGTCTTGTTCAAAAGAGGTTAAAAGCACTTGCCTGTTCACAGCTTTTTTCCAGGTTGAGAATGGGATGTCTTCGACGAACAAGCTTTCTGTTGTGATCTTCAAGGAACTAGTTGCTGATGCCAGCTGTAATTGCCACAGGGATCCTGCTTCATCAAGCATTGCTCTTAAGTGATGTTTGAGTTAGGACTCAGGGGCACACAGGACTCTAATGCAATATGTTGTTAGGTTCCCTGCCCTGCGAGGTCCAGCTTCCCAAGACCCATTCCAGTCTTGATCTTCTTCCCAGCCGAGGAGCAAGTAGAGTTGTCTTGTAGGTCTAGATCTGGGTGTTTGTTAGAAGGGTGCTAAAGGCACTGGGCAAGGCCATGTGGCCATAATTAAAGGTGGTATAAATTTTGCTCTTAATACAGTCAGCATGGGCTCAGCTGTTGAGCTTTGTAGACGATTGCTGAGATGCTTTAGCAGATGAATGACTGTGGGGCCCTTAGGTTTGAGATGCCTTAGGTGGACAGCAGAGATGGCGCTTTCCCGTAGCTACACCCCAATGTAATTGTAGGCTGGAGCTGTCATTATTCAGAGATCCGTCCATTGTGGAGCAGTCTGATCCGAAGCCTGATTGATGTAACAGGAGAATTCCCTTGTCCGCAGCCCATGTCTAGAGCTCTTTTAAAAGGATATATGCATAGACCATTGCTTCCAGATTTAAGAGAGTGATGAGCCTCTAGTTTGCAGGGTTGGATTGGACTCCCTCTGTATGAATGGGGAAGAGAATAGATCCCCTCTAGGACGCTGGTATTATTGTTGTTACAAATGCATAGTTATAAGGTGGTGGTAGTATTGTCTGCCAAAATTCTTGCACTGTTTTGAACACGGCCACCGGAATTCCATTGGGTCATTGTGCCCTGTCATTCCTTATTTCCTTGATTGTGGTGAGTACTGTGCTTTCTGTGATTAATATGACCTGTTGGTCCCCAGGATCAGGTGTTTGGAATTCATGGCGAGAGAGCTGTTCCATTTACTTGTCCAGTTGAGTATAATTGGTTCACGTGACTTATCCAATCTTTTTCTGCCCCTCCATCTCTTTGGTAAGCCCTGGATTGCCGAGGCAGTTTATGTGCCTCCATAATCTGGCGTGGCTTTTATCTTTTAATAAGGTGAACATTTTAAGCTACTCTCCTTCCTTAAGCTCATTTTTATGCTGCCATACTTACTTCTTGAAGGATGCCCTAGCATGGTGATAGTTTGGTCGTTTCCTGGATTGAATCCTCTTCTCCTAGTGGCTAAAGCACTGCTGAGGGCCTGCTTGCTGGCGATTAGTTCCTTTGGGTGACGGGGAATCTGAGTGGGTGGTAACCAACACATGGTTTTCCATTGGTCATTGCCAAACACCTTTAGGAGGTCCGCCACAAGACCCTCCCAGTGCTCAGCTGCAGTGTTAGGACTAATTAGGTTGCAGGCTATCTTGCTTTCTTTTGTCCAGGCAGAAAGTGTATCCCCTAAATTGATCGACCATTAAATTCTATGTAGAACTTTGTGGCGCTCTTCCCTTATGGGTTTGTAGAAACTCGATGCCTTGTTGTTTGTAGGGGTCTGTCATCACGTTTGTCCCTATCGTCAATTCCAAAAGCGTGGAGAGTAGGAACCAGCCCTTTGCTAACAAAAGTATAATCTATTATAGACTTATTCCTGAAGGTGTGTTTGGGGCTCCATGAAAGAAAGCAGGCTTCCTTTATGGCTTGGTACCAGGAGAACTGATGATTTGCAAGGAGATCGTGTAAGGGTGTAGCCATCACAGGTGGCTCAAGATTATTGTTATTTCTGCCTAAATCCCTGGTGTTAAATTCCCCAGCTATAATTGCTGGGTGCTACTTGTGTTTGTTCAGTACAGACAACAATGATCCTCAGAAACGTAAAAATGATTCAAAGGTAAATATAGTTCAGAATCGACGCTATATTCCAGGAGTCCAGCCGGACAACCGATTTAATTTTTGCAAATTAAAGAATACATACTTATAAGAACAATTGTACGTGGGACACAGTCCTGTGCCCAAGGTAGAACAAAGACATTAACAAAACAAACAAGGCATTTCAGGCAAGACAGAGAGTAAAGCTTATTCAGAGATGCAGTGTTATAAGCTCATACGAAGCGTGTTGATTTGACAACAACTGTGAATAGGACTCACAGGGAGTACGCTCGAGGCGGAACCAAGATGGGTAATGCCGATGGCAGAGAGTTCTGCCAGTTGTGGATGAGGGAGATCCGAATGAGGTTCTGGGGTAATTTTAACCGATGCTTCAGAAGGAGACGGCGTGTCAATGCACAGAAGTCCACCAGGTCCTGTTGGTTACAGTGAACCGAGTGACCCACTGGTTCCGCCTCGAGCGTACTCCCTGTGAGTCCTATTCACAGTTGTTGTCAAATCAACACGCTCTCCGGTCTCTTGCTTAATAAGGCAATTTCAATTACAATCAGGCATGTACACATCTAAGTCCTGATGATGATCCTGACACCCTTTACAAAGGATCGAAACGCCGTCGACCCCCCTAAATAGCATGCACGTTACTCCAATGTGTCAATAAGTGCAATTGCTATTTCGTATGAGCTTATAACACTGCATCTCTGAATAAGCTTTACTCTCTGTCTTGCCTGAAATGCCTTGTTTGTTTTGTTAATGTCTTTGTTCTACCTTGGGCACAGGACTGTGTCCCACGTACAATTGTTCTTATAAGTATGTATTCTTTAATTTGCAAAAATTAAATCGGTTGTCCGGCTGGACTCCTGGAATATAGCATCGATTCTGAACAATATTTACCTTTGAATCATTTTTACGTTTCTGAGGATCATTGTTGTCTGTACTAAACGATTACCCAAGGTCCTCAGCTACCTTTTTGGGTTCCCTTGTATTTATGAATATACTTGTGTTTGTTCAGCAGATCTTTGATGGAATTTACTAACACGTCCAAGGCCTGTTTCTTCCGGTGCAATGCTGGGTTGATGTAGCAGTTGCTTAGCAGCAGGCATAAAGGTTGTGAATTTAACTTTGTGCCTTTGATAAGCAGGGCTTGGAGTGCATTTGACTAAATGGGTAGTGCCATGGGCACTATTTTCTGGTGAAAATGGAAAGGCCGGCTGACAGCCTGCCAAACATGTTATGTTTTGTGGCAGAATTGTGAAACTTGGAGTATCCAGCCAGCGTCAATGTTGTCATGGCCCATGTTTTCTGTTAGCATAATATGCCCCCTTTCTCCTCAAAAAGTTGCCTAATACCTGCTACGTTCCATGAAATGAAGTGATTGTTAGCTGATGTTAATGTTGATGCTACTTTTTGCCTGACTGGGGCAAATGTTAGGGATGATGCCTAGGGTGACTTTCGAGCCTCAGTAGGTCCACCTTAAGTGGACTTAAATGTGCGACTTCTTCATCATTGCTGCAGGTTATTCGGAGGTCCTTAGAAGGCTTTGGCAAAGTTTTATGGCTTCTCCCTCCGGCCTTGTTCCAGTTGGTACAGTGCAGAACCGATTGAGCCTTCTTCCCCTGCAGTGGGGAACAGAGGGCATGCGGGTATTTCTCTTGGGTTGACAGTTGAATGTCCAGTCCCCCTTCTGCTAGCTGTAGACCTTCCTTGAGAAGTGCTGTGTGAAGGTTCTGTTGGCTGAATCCCACTAGAGTATATTTGCCATGCATGCATTCAAACATGCACCAGCTGTGTGTATGAAGGAACCTATAAACAGGCCATACGATGGTGGAGCTGCTTATCATTAGATGCACCTTGCTTTGAAGGGACACCCTTGATGCGTTATATTCTGAAATTGCGCTTTGCTTATTGTTACCTAATAAATATGTTTGGACTTCATGCAGGAGTGTGAGCAGTTCCTTCTTCCAAAATGGCATAAAGAATTCCTCTTCTTCCAGGTGCAATAAAGTGAAGAGTAGCTTAAGAATGACAGAAAAAGCATTACCTGTGTGAAAATATCATATAGGTCCAAGTTTGAAAATATTTTAAATGAACATGATGAAGCTGTTGAGGTAATGCTAAGCTAATATTAGGCTGAAATGTAATGTAGTACATTGTAACTAGTTTGTATGTGAAAATAAATAGTAATTTCAGCTTGCATGAAACAAATAGAGTTGTATTTATAAAGCTGGGCACATGCTTCCCAAGCAGTAGCTTACAGCAACTGATTTAACATGGTATCCTTTGTCCATGTTCCACATAGCATTGTATATAACATTCCAACCTAAGAACATCCTTTAAACAGATATAGGACATGACACATCTCCCTCATTATGGAGATATTGCAAAAACACTGTAGAATTAAATAATTATATCATTCTTGCCTTCTTAGTTAAAACAAGTATACTTTATGGAGAATAATTAGAATGAGAATATATAATGAATATACATTACAGACCTTTACACTTCGTAATCTTTCAACCATGCCAGATGCTTCTTGACTCTTATCACCTTCTCCTCCTCCTTCTCAACCACATTCTTGTTCCTTTCTTCTACACCTTCCGTTCATTTGCACAAAGCTAACCTTCTAACATTCAGTATCTCTCAGTTGTCCACAGTAAATGTGTTGCCAAACACCAACTTGCTCTTCCTGGCATGAGAAAATTGTACCTTC
The DNA here is from genome assembly GCF_964204655.1 of Triturus cristatus. NCBI lineage: Eukaryota > Metazoa > Chordata > Amphibia > Caudata > Salamandridae > Triturus > Triturus cristatus. Next base: position 700,167,097 of record NC_140582.1, on the reverse strand, counting down.
CCTTTTACCACCCATGCTCCCAGCTTGACAAAAACAATATCATCTGCACAAAATAGCCACACACATCTACGTATCCTTTCATTATGTCTTCTTGTGTAAGTCTCCTGCTTCTTCACCACCTCCTTTGATACCTGCAGCAGATCACATATCAACACTCAACTGTTTCCCATCCAAGGTGGGCACATCGTGGTGGCTGGAATCCTTCCATCAAACAGTACACATAGGGGCCAATTCACAGAACTAGTCTGAGACAAAATCCAAAATTTACTACTTTTGGTATTCACAGAAGGCATTTAGTAGTAGTAAAGTTAGGATTTTGTCTTAAATTTGACTTAAGACAGACTTAAGAAAGACTTAAGACAAACTTAAGACAGACGTAAGACAAACTTAAGACAAACTTAGGACAGACTTAAGACAGACTTAAGACAAAATTCTAACTTTACTACTACTAAATGCCTTCTGTGAATACCAAAAGTAGTCAGTTTAGGATTTTGTCTCAGATTACTTCTGTGAATCGGGCCCATGGTGATTTTTATTTCACAGAATGTGCAGTGGCTCTGTATTGCCACAACATTTTTCAAATTCCCCCTTCCACTTAAGGAACTTCGATCTTCGATCACGATCGAATCGACCTGCCATTTTGTGGCCCACCGCCATTTTGTGTTGCCATCACTCAGGCAGCACGGCGAACAAAGTCTATTCTGCTTTTTCTGTAGCCTGGTGTCGAAATACGCCCTCGGCCTCTATTTGCAAAGCTGGTGTTAGAACTAGCCGAGTACACTAATCCCTATCTGGCTTTTCTAATCCCCGTCTCAACTATCTGTTGGCTCACACTATTCTTTCCTGACTTTATCTTATCGACTGGCCTTCACTGTCTCCTGCTAGCATTCTCTCGTTTCACAACTGTCCTTCAACACACACAAACGTGTCTCGCCACCTGCAAGTTAATTATGAATCTGTTAATGTATTAGCTTGAGGGTGGGGTGACAAACACAGTTGGAGGAGAGGTCTCTTCGAGTTATCTGACACTTCTGTTTTCAAACCTTTCTTATTGGTTCCACCTTGTTTTCCAACTTTCCTTATTGGCTCTTTCTTGTATGCTCTGGGAGGGCATTTTATTAATAATTGCGTCATTGTATGGTATTTAACTTGATGCGCCACAGAGTGAAGTGGCAGTCTCCTGAGAACCTACTTTGTGTACTTCTAGGATAACTGTACTAGCTGCAGCTAAATAAATCTGATCTTCTAACGCCGACAGAGTGTCCCGTGTCTCTGTGTAGCGAAGCAGGAGAACTCCGGAGACTTTGGGCGTACCCTGCGCCGCCAGGCCCAAAAGGTTCTGGTTCTTCAACTGGCGCCCAACGTTGGGCAGCTTCAGTGGTACCGGTTCTGCTCGAAGGTCGTGAAGAACCCCGCAAGAAAATTCCGGAGGGTTCGCGAGCCACACTAAGCGACCCCTGTATGTCGAAAGTGGTCAGAAGGTCTTTTGCAGCGCGGTTACTCCTTCCTGACGGCTACTGATGACCGCTGCCCTGATGACGACCGCTGCCCTGACTGCCGCCCTGCTTTGGCCCTTCCTTTGATGATGTATGGTAAGGCGAGACAATAGACGGGCCTCTGTTGGTGGAAGAAGACGTCCTTAGTTAAGTATTTTCGTAGGTCGCGCCCACAAGTTTGGTTCTTTAGTTAGTTTCCTTGCGTTCTTAGATTTATTTCTTGCAAGAAATAAAGCCGAGGGTAAGTGCATTTGTGCTGCGTAAACTGAGTTTTACTCCCTTGAAGTTTGTGAACAGTCAGGAGACATCTCTAGATGCCTGGTCTGACTAAGTTTGGAAGAATTTGTTGTCTTGGTTGTAATAGGGATTCCCGACTTGAGGACTCTTGTCCGATTCCTTCGGTTGGAACTCCCACATATGAGCTCTATTCAAAACATGGTATCGGCCCCATTGCCTTTAACGAGACATGGACCCGATACACGAAGAAAGATGGTGTTCTCAAATGGCCAGAAAATGGTAGTTTTGATCCTGATGTGCTAGATAATTTGGAAGCAGTTTTATTTCAAAGAAAAGCCCGGCCGGCAATGTTTGACTCTTTCCGCCTTTGGCGTAAGGAAGCCACACAGAAAGAAATTAAACAAGCAAAACGAGATAGGAAAGCACAGGGTATGACAATTATACAGGCTGCCCAACAGTTCAAAGACGATGAAATTGATAATGCGGCTGAAATTTCAGAAAGACAACATCGTATGGCGATAGATAAATGCTATCCGGTGTTCACTGTTTCTCCTTCTGATAATAAGAAAGATATAGAAGAAGATCCCCTAATGTCCCATTTATTAAGGTTGCCTCCGCCCTATGCGCAAAATGCCAATGTACCTCAGCCGTTACAGCCTGTTCAGCCACCAGTGGTACTTCCGCCTGTTCCGGCTCTTCTGCATTTGCCTCCTCCAGTATTACCGCCCTTGCCGGTTTCTCCGTTAGTCTCAACTTCTTTACCCTCATCTCCTGATCTTAGATCTCCTTTGCCTTCTGCTCCTCCTGCAGTTATCCATCCTTCTCCTGTCAGTTACCCTAATACTCTGTCTCCAAATCTTATGTCGAACTCTCCGTCTGTGCGTAAGCGTCTCACAGACTCTGTCACTAGTATTCTATCTCCTTTCTTTGAAGCTTTAAATGTGTCTCCGGCTTTTGTTCGAAGACAATCTCGTAGTCAGTTCCCAGATTTTGAGGAACGAGAGAGGTTAGACTCTCTTGCACGAAAATGGATCAAGAAGGGTCCACAATACAGTGTGCTTGATATTATGCCTACCTTTTTGCAATGGAATGCGCCTACGCAAAGATATGTTTTCAATGTAATGTGCGACACTCTCATTAAAGAATGGGACGATGTGAGTTCGAGTCCGATCTCATAAAATCTGTTAAATGTTCAGACTGATTTTGAAAAAGGACTTATTGTGGGTTCTAAGGTTGAGGAAGCTGTAAGGACGCGTATCTCTTATAGATCCTTATTGTTTTCTCAGATTTTCCTTGATTCCGATCCGTCGGTTAGACTGACGTCGAAAAATTATCCTATGAGAGAGGTTCCTCCAGTATGGAAGGAAGAGGTTCCAGCAGCTGGTGCTAATCCTCTTATTCCTGCTCATTTCCAACGTATATGGGTACATGTCCCTTGGAAGAGATCTGAAGTTTTGGCCCTTAAGCAGACTCTACCAGATCCTCGTAAAAACCCTGCAGGTTATTATAAAGAACTATCGCAGACAGTTGATGCCTGCATTATGAACCTAGCAGATATTGACATGTTAATGGGAAATGTAATCCCACAGACAATATGGGCTAAAATTCGTAGAGAGGATCACGCGCAGGAACTAGGTGCTACTTGGGATGTTATAACTGATACGGATAGAGACCAAGTGGGTGGCGCAAAGCCTGACGCGTTGATCTCGGAACTCCCTGGTAGAATCATTACGTTAATGAAAACTATGATGCCTGCACTGAGAGTTAACTGGGATAAACTAGCAGCATGCAAACAAAAGAAAGATGAAAGTGTCTCTGACTTCTTTACTCGTTTCGAGAAGACATTTATCGACCATAGTGGTCAAGATATGGCTACAGAGGGTGGACAGCGAATATTCGTGGACAAATTTGTATTCAATTTGCTTCCCGAGCTGTCAAACAAATTAAAAGATTCAGAAAGTTCATGGGTTGTTTCTTCATCTGCTCAGATATTGGCTACTGCACAATATTATGAGAATAGGGATAAAGAAGAAAAAGAAAAGCAAGAGAAAAAGACGAAAGATTTAAAAACGAAGGTTCTCTTGCAACAAGCCTATCCGCCACGTTATGCTCAGCCCCAAATTCAGCAGCCCCTGCAGTTTCAGAGGTTGTATCAAAAACCTGAGCCATACATTCCGCGACCTTTGTTAGGTCCTAATCAATGTGCCTATTGTAGAGAGGAAGGTCATTTTAAGAATAGTTGTCCGGTTTTATTGCAGCGCAATGGAGCGTTACCTGCTCCACGAGGTCGTGCTGGCCTCCAGTCAGCAAACAGAGATAGAGGTCGGGGTGTGTTGACTCAAGAACAGCGTGCCCTTCCTTCTCCCAATTCCATGAATTAATTTAATCAGCAAACTGTGAGGTCTACTCAGTATTACAATGAAGACCATTATGTTGAAGGCGAGAATGATAGTCTTCATGCTAACTAGGACAGCCATGGACAAAGTAAGGGAGTTGTGCCAATCCCAGTAGATCAAAATGGACCTTATGTTAACGTCACTACAATGTGTGTTTCAGAGCCAGTTCTTCTGGATACTGGAGCAATGAGAAGTTCTATCATTCATTCTAAACTCCCTGGGGCACCTTTGTCTGGCTTAACGAATGTTTCCGTAGGATTTTCTGGCGCCCCTGTTCGTAACCCAGTTTCTTGCCCTTTGCCCATTTCAGTTGGTCCTTATGATTTGGAAGCTCCACTTCTGTTAACGAATGGTTGCGGTGAAAATCTGTTGGGTCTAGACCTGTTGAAAAGAATGCATGCTACAATATCTTGTTCTCCTTCTGGCGTACATCTTACTTTAGGACAGAAATTGGTCTCCCCAATGTATTTGTCCAAAGATCAGTTTCCACCTGAATTACTTTCTCTTCCAACAGCACTTTGGGCCACGGGTCCGAACGATGTGGGTTGTCTTGAGATTCTGCCTTATGTTGTCACTCTCAAGCCTAATGTTGAATTACCGCGCATCCCACAGTATAGAATCTCTGCTGAAGGTGAGAAAGCACTTTTGGGAATCATTCATGTCTTGATTCAGAAGGGTGTGGTTGAAGAAACAAGAGGTAATACATGCAATAGTCCTATTCTTCCTGTTCTTAAACGCACTTATCCTTCTCAGCCTCCTGTGTACCGTTTCGTAATTGATCTGCGAGAAGTAAACAAAATTGTGATCCCACAATTTCCTGTTGTTCCAGATATCACTGCTTTGTTGACAATGATACCTTCCACAGTGACTTGGTTTTCTGTTATCGATCTAAAGAATGCCTTCTTCAGTATTCCCATTGCAGAAGAGAGTAGGGATATTTTTGGTTTCTCTCTTGGAGGCCGAAGCTTCCGGTTTAAGCGCGCACCCCACGGCTATTGTGAAAGTCCCTCTATTTACAGCCAAGCTCTAAAATGTCATCTTGATACTTTTCACTTGCCGTATGGTGCTGCTCTTATCCAATATATGGATGACTTATTAGTCGCTGCCGATTCAAAAGATATCTGCAAAGATGTCACTGTTGCATTGTTACGCCACTTATTTAATCTGAATCATGAGGTTTCACCTTCCAAACTACAATATGTTTGTCAAGAGGTTACCTACTTGGGTCATCTCCTATCAAAGGAGGGACGACGATTGACACCAGAACAAATTCAGGCGATTACTCGAATGTCTGTACCATTCACACAAAGGGAAGTATGTGCCTTTCTGGGTATTACTTCTTATTGTAGACAGTGGATCCCTAACTTCTCTCTAATTGCCAAACCTTTGTTGGCACTCGCTTTAAAAGATACGCCTCAGCCCCTTCCATGGACTGATGAGTGCCAAAAGAGTTTCACTGATTTACGTACCACTCTGTGTTCTGCTCCTGTACTAAGCACTCCAGATTACACTAAGCCTTTTACGCTCTATGTTCACGAGAAAGAAGGTTGTGCATTGTCAGTTTTAGCACAGCAATTTGGAGACAAACAGCGGCCATGTGCCTATTTTTCGGCTACGTTAGATCCCGTAGCTAAAGCATTTCCCAGTTGTCTCAAAGCAACAGCAGCAGCAGCAATTTCTATTCGTCAGTCTGCTGGAGTGATGTTGGATAACACTCTCATTGTCATGGTGCCACATGCAGTGGATACTTTGCTAAACAGAACGAAAACGCAGCATCTTACGAGTGCTCGTTTAACTGGTTATGAGCTGACGCTATTGGCTAGTCACATACACATCAAACGATGTAATACCCTGAATCCAGCTACTTTGTTGCCCCTTCCAAATGAGGAAAGTGTTGAGGATCAGCATGATTGTTTCTTCCGTACTGAGGAAGAGACAAAAGGAAGAATTGACCTGAGAGACACACCGCTAGAGAATCCGGATGGAACTCTATGGGTAGATGGTTCTTGTTTTAAAATGCCTAATGGAGATACAGTTTCAGCCTATGCTGTAACTACCTTGCATACGATTGTGGAAACTGCACGTATTAGACACAATTCAGCGCAAGCAGCAGAATTGATAGCATTAACAAGAGCTTGTGTATTATCGAAAGGGAAAAGAGTGAACGTATACACTGACAGCCACTACGCCTTTGGTCTAGCGTTCAATTTCGGGCGTCTCTGGAAGGAAAGGGGTTTTCTCACTTCACATGGCACCAAAATACAACATGGTCAGCTAGTGACTGATCTCCTCGAATCACTTGCCTTACCCACCCAAATAGCGATAGTGAAATGTAGTGCACACAAAAAGATTACGGATGATGTTGGTCGAGGAAATGCGTTTGCAGACGAAATAGCAAAGAAGACAGCAAGAGATTCAACAAGTCGAATGTATGTGGCAGGTCCTGCGAATTGGGTCAGAGAGAGAGGAATGTATGAGAATACAGTGGAAAGTGTAAAAGCGATTCAGAAAGAGGCTTCAGAGAGGGAGATGAGCAAGTGGAAAGAAAGTACGGGAATGTTAGATGAGATGGGTTGTTGGATGGAATTATCTGAACATCAGCGTTGGCTGTTACCAGATGCCTATGTTCTCCCAGTGGTTACTATGGCACATGGTCCAGCCCACTTAAGTGCAAAAGGCATTTGTAAACTTCTGGCTCCAGTGTGGCAGAATAAAAATATCCCAAAATGTGCAGACAATGTAGTGAAGCACTGTATTGTTTGTTTAATGTACAACCCGGGAAAGGGAACCCCAACTCCAGCAGGTCACTTTGCTCCTCCGACATATCCATTTGAGGTGTTGCAAATCGATTACATTCATATGGAGTGATGCAACAACCTCAAATATGTTCTGGTGGTAGTATGCGCCTTTTCGAGATGGATAGAAGCATATCCTCTAAAAGATAATACAGCCCTATCCACAGATAAAATTCTACTAAAAGAATTCTTCCCCAGGTTTGGTTTGCCGCGCATTGTCTGGAGTGACAATGGGAGCGAATTTGTTGGCCAAGTCATGCAAAAGGTTTGTGCAGGTCTTGGTATCAAGCAAAAGTTCCACGCGGCAAATCATCCACAGTCAGCGGGTTTAGTAGAATGTTACAACGGAACCTTGAAGTTAAAATTAGCAAAGGTTCAAGCAAGTACAGGACTCAATTGGCCCAATGCTTTGCCGTTAGCTCTGCTATCCACCAGAACTGCAGTACACTCTCATTTGGGACTTAGCCCATACGAAGTGGTGTTTGGCCGTCCGGCTAACGTATGGGGAATCCCTCACCCTAAGAAATACTCAGACTTGCCATATCCAATGTTAATTGACTATATGCATGACCTTACGACTAAATTGCGTGTTCTTCATCAACAGGTTCAGAGTGCTCTGCCGGAGGCTTCCACAGACCCAGGTCACTCCATCCGACCAGGTGACTGGGTATGTGTGAAGAATTTCCAGAGGTCCAGCAATTTGGAGCCCAGATGGCTGGAGCCTCGAATGGTCCGCCTCACCACAAGAACAGCAGTTAAAGTCGAAGGAAAGAAAAATTGGATTCACGGTGTGCATGGCAAGAAAGTGCCTTTGCCTTTGCCTTTTGATCAGTGGGTTCGCAGAGGTGTTGGTGACTGTGAAAGTGAAAGAGTTCCATGATTCGTACCCTTCAGCGATGCACGCCTGAGTGGGACACTGTCTGAGAAAGAGGACGACGACATTTTACAGGAAGCAATTCCTTCACATCGTCGCTTGGATATGACTGAACCACGAACATTGTTTCAAGATCAGAATGTTCCGGGGAAAGACCAATATAATCTAAGACCCAGACCAAAGAACATTTAAGACTCTTTTCTCTCTTGTGTAGTATTCTGTCCCGGTTGCAGGGTCACGGCAGGAGTCTAAGTCACGACCTGAGTAGTGGCAATAGGTCTGCAGGATCTTCAGTGTCATAGGACGGTGGAACATCGTGACTTAAGTGATTGAGGAAGATTGCCGTGAGCATCCATTAGAAAGATGGAAACTACACTAGGTAATAAAGAAAGAAAAGATGAAATGAAGAAAGCATCCTGTAAAATAATGTACAGTCGTTTCAGCATAACTTTATGTGTTATTATATCATTATGTATTGTTTTGGCGTTTATTAGTTGGATAATTTATGCTTTGCAGCCAAAAGATGCCTCCCCTTCTTCTTCTTCTTTGCCTTCTTCTACTATCTCTCCACACCTCTTTCATACTCTTCTTCCACATGAACTTGTCAGAAGAACCGAGTATTATAACAATTCCTTTATCCAGCTATTACATCAGCACCAATTAGTGGTTAATACAACCAATGGTTGGGTATGTGGTCTTATGCCACATACCACAGAGAAAGGAATGCCATTTCTAGTTCTTCCTTTTTCTTATGAGGGTTCTGCTTGGGCTTACTTCGTCATCTTCTCCAATGCTTATCAAAGCAAATTCAGACGATCTGTTAATTCACATATTAATTATCCGGATTTAAGTCATAGTTCTTTGATTAAGGTTATGGTAGTTATGGCTAAAATCATGGAAAATAGTAAAATCTCCATTGGCGAAAGAAAAGCGTACACTAATTGGAACATCACCAAATATATGTCTAGTCTTAGTAGTAAGGTTGGAAAAGGAAAGTCCTCGCCGATTTGGACTTTACCACATCAGGGTAACTTCTGCTTACAGATAAATGATCACTCTTCTGACACTACACAAAGGAATAACTGCTCCTACACATACATTTATTCCTCTCAGAACTCGCCTCCTCTAGTACCGTCTCAAGGCACCTATTTCATCTGCTATAATAGAGCTTATACTTGGTTACCAACGGGTTTCTCTGGTACTTGTTATATAGCCTTTCTACTTACCCCTACTTACACCGCTTCGGCAAATCATCACCGAACCCGATACGGCAGAGGGATTATTGATTCAAAGGACACAGCAGGACAAGAGGGAGGAGATTTCCTTAAAGGTTTTCTTCCCTTCTGGGGTCCAATGGCTAACAGCAGAAATATAAGGCAATTGGTCCGTGTCGTAGAGACTACAATAGACATCACTGTAGGAGCCTTAAGTAACATCACGGCAGAACTACAGGCGGATCGTCTTATGACCTTACAAAATCGAGTTGCCTTAGACTTTGTTCTTGCCGATCGTGGTGGAGTATGCAAATTGATTGGGTCAAGTTGCTGTATTTTCATACCTAATGACACTCCGACAGTGTACCAAGCTATTTCCAAGTTGCACATAATCTCTGAGTCTATTCATCAGGACGAAGGAGATTGGTCTTTAACTGAATGGTTTTGGGGACTACTGTCTAAATGGGGTTGGAAAGCATTAACGTTTCTTGGTATAATCTTGACCATTATTTTCTCCTGTTGCCTTTGTATGCACTGTGGTCCCGCTATCTGTGATCTTTGTGCTACTATATGCATCCCAAAACCCAAGCCACAAGTAACAGAAAACATAAGAATGATGTTACAGCAACAGCTCGATGACCTCATGGCCATTGACGTGGACTCAGATTATCATGAGTCTATCTTGCCTGAGTTCTGGCAAAAGGAGGGTCTGAGGAACTTCGATTTTCGATCACGATCGAATCGACCCGCCATTTTGTGGCCCACCGCCATTTTGTGTTGCCATCACTCAGGCAGCACGGCGAACAAAGTCTATTCTGCTTTTTCTGTAGCCTGGTGTCGAAATACGCCCTCGGCCTCTATTTGCAAAACTGGTGTTAGAACTAGCCGAGTACACTAATCCCTGTCTGGCTTTTCTAATCCCCGTCTCAACTATCTGTTGGCTCACACTATTCTTTCCTGACTTTATCTTATCAACTGGCCTTCACTGTCTCCTGCTAGCATTCTCTCGTTTCACAACTGTCCTCCAACACACACAAACGTGTCTCGCCACCTGCAAGTTAGTTATGAATCTGTTAATGTATTAGCTTGAGGGTGGGGTAACAAACACAGTTGGAGGAGAGGTCTCTTCGAGTTATCTGACACTTCTGTTTTCAAACCTTTCTTATTGGTTCCACCTTGTTTTCCAACTTTCCTTATTGGCTCTTTCTTGTATGCTCTGGGAGGGCATTTTTATTAATAATTGTGTCATTGTATGGTATTTAACTTGATGCGCCACAGAGTGAAGTGGCAGTCTCCTGAGAACCTACTTTGTGTACTTCTAGGATAACTGTACTAGCTGCAGCTAAATAAATCTGATCTTCTAACGCCGACAGAGTGTCCCGTGTCTCTGTGTAGCGAAGCAGGAGAACTCCGGAGACTTTGGGCGTACCCTGCGCCGCCAGGCCCAAAAGGTTCTGGTTCTTCACACTTCAAACCACCCTTCCCAGAAAGCTGTAGACAGTTATTAACTCTCTTCAATTAAGCATTTTCTCTACGATCAGATAAATCTGTCCTTTCGTGAGTTATTCCCTGGCTCATCAGAAATTTTTCTCCAGGAATACTTTCCCTCACGAAGATCTTATCAAGTAAATGAATGATATCCTGTGTTCTCGCTTCATTCACCATTTTTACCTTAGGCCATTTGGAAAAAAGGTCTACCAAGACACTTATCATTTACATCTTCATAGCAATAGGATGCACATATATCTAAACTTACTTTTTATAAATACTTTATTTCGGCCAAAGGTCATAAAATGTTTTACAATAAAAACAAAATATTCAACTGTCTGTATTCAGCTGTACTGTAAACATATATAAGCATTTCAATTTGAATTTCAGCCCTGGATGTTCCAGCCAGGTAGAGTGGACACCCTAACAATCGATACAGTCTAGAAATCCTTCATGCATATATGCAATAGTAAAATTATCTTCAATCTCAGTGCAAAATAGGGATGGTACATATTGCTCGCTGAATTTTCCAATATAACCCAATTTAATTTATATATATATATATATATATATACATATATATATATATATATATATATATATATATATATATATATATATATATATATATATATATATATATATATATATATATATATATAAAATCAGTTAAAACCATGTATGATACAATATAAAATATAATTACAAATGGAATTAATATATTTCAAAGTGCAAATTTCTGACAAAGGAATGCATTATTCATTACAACATCACGACTTTAACCTTATCAGCAGTAGTAGATGTGACAAATATTACATAGGGTACTGTGTTATATTTCAGCACCCTTAGGGCATATTGATGCTTCCTGAATCCCAACTTATCCCTTTCCTCCTTGCCCTTGCATATATTGAGCAAAAGAAGAGTATATGTGCAGTGTTTTCAATAAAACCTAAAGTGCATACTGTGCAGGTTCATTCTCCCTGTGTTCCCCAGTTTTCAGTGTCGCTTTTAATCTAAAGAATGCAGTACTTTAGTTTCAAGTACAGGGTTCTCGCCAATGAGGCTGGATGTTGTCAAGAAATTCTTCAAAGCATGAGTTGGGTTTAACATTAGAAATTGTGTTGTTAATCTACCCTGATTAGGGTCACGTTGGAGTACATTCAAAATATATGTCCACTATGTTCATTTCAATATATTCTTACAACTTGGTAATAACTTATGTGGCTCAGTCCAATATGAGTGAAGACCTAGTTCTATGATCCATTTCTTGACAAATCTAAGCCAAGGGAAAGTTAGGCACTTATCAACAGCTAGGAGTTCTTTAACGCCTTCTCTATACGCCGCTAATTTTGGTGTATTCCATAGCCAAATCCAAAAAAGCAATGGTCGCAGTGTTGCAATTTCCCCTATACATTTTATGTTTAAGGCATGAAACATTGGGATAAGTGGTGTTGCTAAAGGTAACCCCATTAGTTTTCTCACAAACTTGTTACCCCATATGTTATTTGCTTAATGTCGCCAGTGCCCCACACTTTTGATCCATATATTGCTGCTGCCTGTGCTTTACATTTATAGACCTCTGCTGCTGGTGTCAAAGGTTTACTTGAGGATAGACTATAATTTTTAAGGGTAACCCCTGACCCCTGTGCGCGCACTAATGCTGAATGATTTATCTGCGGTTTCCATGTTAGCTTTGAGCCGAGTAATATGCCTTAATAGGTAAAGTTTGGGACATGCTCTAATCTGTTATTGTTTACCCTAAAATTATTTCTAAAGTCCTTGTGGGGATTTATAGCCATATACTTGATTTATCGATGTTTATTTCTAAGCCTTTTTCATTGCAATACATATTAAAGTCGTCCACTAGATTTTGCAAGCCCTTCGGTGTCTGCAAAATCAGAATAGTGTCATCTGCAAATAATAATGCTGGAACCAAGTTACCGCTCAGCTTTGGAGGGTCTTTTTGTTTTTTAAAGTAATCGACCACATTATTAATATACAGCGAGAACATGGTGGGCGCGAGCACACATCCCTGTCTCACTCCTCTATCTATTGGGATCGGTTCAGTAAGCTCACATCCATGCCCCAGCGGACACTTGCGTAATTGTCGTGATGTAGCCTTACCATCTGGTCTAGCAGGTTTGCAGGCACGTTGTGCTTTTCCAATGAGTTCCACAAAAGGCATCTGGGTACTAGTTCGAAGGTCGCCCTTAAATCTACAAATGCTATGTAGAATTGGCCTCCCTTTACCTTGGTATATATACATAAAATACAGAAGAGTGTGAAGACTTGATTTACAGTACTTGTATGAGCTCTAAATCCTGCCTGGTATGGGGACAGTATATTGTTAGCGTCTATCCATTCATTGAGCCTACTTAAAAGTTTTCCTGTATACATTTTTTGCAGTCCATCTATTAAGCTAATTGGCCTATAGTTCTCAGGTTTCTGTTTATTACCTTTTTGTGAATAGGGACAATTTCGGCAGCTCTCCATGTAGTTAGTAATGGAGCACCTGAAGCTATGGCATTGCTAATCAGGTTGACATATGGGACCCATACAATTCTATCATGTTTGAACAGATCTCGAGGAAGTCTGTCTAGTCCTGGAGCTTTTCCCTGCTTGATAGTATCTATCGCATATGCAGTTTCTTTTAGGGTAAAAATAATCCCATCTCCCTCACCATTTGTAGGTCCACAGTATTCTATGGTGGAAGACTGAAAACCTGAATATAGGTTAGTAAAGTGCTCAGTCCAGACAGCAGAGTCCAGATAATGCTCTGTATGAGCTACTTGATCCTTGCCCCGAGCGCAATTATTTTCCAAAATTCTGTTGTGTCGTTGGATTTTGCAGCCTGAAGGAGATCCGTCCAACTATTTTCCTCCCAGTTCTTTTTTGCAGTGGCCAGTATTTTCCTAAGGCTGTCCCTAGCTCTCCTTATTAAGTCAACATTTCCCTATTTTAGACATTCAAGTAGGCGTAGGATTGATTTTTGTATTCGTCTTGCAATTATGCTTAGGTTTCTTTCTAGCATCTCCAGTGAGAAAGGGCTCTAGCTTTGTAACCAAGAGTTTATGCATTGCAATTACTGAAGTTCCACTTATCTCTACATAAGAGCCTACCACCTCTGCAAATGTCTTGTAAATATTAGTCCTTATCTCTATATTGTCTGTGATCCGAGGCAATTTAATGAATCTACGGTTGTTCCATATTAGGGGCTGTGTTTTAGGGAAGCATATATTAGGTGGCTCATCCCTTGTTGTGCAGCCTATTACTTCTAGGCAAAGAGGGCGATGGTCACCGTCCTCTCTCGCATCTATCTTGAAACTCAAAATCTTACTCCATCTGTGTGCGCTATACATAATATAGTCTATTCTAGATTGTGAGCTACCTCGTTTAAATGTATATAAGGAACAATTATCATTCCCATTATTGGTCACCCATCCATTGCATGCCCTTAGATGATTTTTTTTTTTTTAAACAAATTTTATTCATTTGCAATAAGACAGTGAAAACAACCCGCAGGGCATTGTGGAAAGCATGATGTCCATCTCAGGATTCAACACAGTGGGACACAAAAGTACAGAATAACCCTTCAGAATCGATTGTCAGTCCACCTATTGGGGAAATATAGGAATGCACATCTCAGGCCCGTACCCGCCTTCAGCTCGGGATCCTGTAGTGCTTATTATTACACTCTATTAGCCCTACTGCCCACCTGGTGGCCCTGCGTGAGTGACATCTGAGAAATCCCCTTCCGCCCTCCCAACTCCCTCCAAACCCCTCCCTCCCCACCCCCCAGGCATGTCGCTGATATGTCAAATCATCTATAATCGGACATTGGTCGATTCAACCATGTATTGGGGGTGCAATGTCCCATGTCTCTGGCCAGTGGCATCATTGGTTGGGATGATTATCATGTCGGCCCTACCCAGTGCAGCAAAGAACAACCTGGCGTCAACGCTATTTCTCTTTCTGTCACAACCGTCAGTCCAGTTGTCACCCCCCTCCAGAACTCTGCCAGATGTGGACAATCCCAGAACATGTGGATAAACCCCGCACCCTCTAAATTACATCTCGGGCACACAGGCCGGGCCCCGAAGTAATCATTAACCTTGCTCGGAGTGAGGCACGCCCTGTGCAGGACATAGAAGTGAATCAACTGGAAGCGTGCATTTCTAGAGCTCTTCCAGGCCCTTTCCACAAGTTCCCCCCATGGTTTCTCATCAATGACCTCACCCAGGTCCTCCTCCCATCTGAGGCATGCCTGGGGAACAAAGAATCAAGTCCAACCGGACATGCAGTTTGTGTAATGCAGAGTAGTAGGAGTAGTCCACTCATCCGGGTTGTGGGCCCTCCAAGAGTCCGTCAACCTCAGTGTTGTTGCCAGTCATGTCTGACCATTGCAAGTCTATGTATAGGAGCATCTGGGAGTCGTGGGTGAGAGCGGTCCAGGTCAACGTCAGTAATACTGTTAAAGTCCCCCCCAACAGTACCGACCCTGTCAGCAAGGTCGCCAGCGTCCTCGAGAGATGTGCAAAGAATGTAGATTGGTCCACGTTGGGGGCATAGAGGCTCCCTATCACTATATCCCTGCCGTCTAACCATTCTTATACCACCACATACCTACCATCCGGGTCTACCAGTTGCCTGGTATTCTGAAAGGGAACTCCCACCCGCACACAAACCAATGTGCTTCTGGCGTAGGCCAAATACGTAGTGCAAAACACATGTCCCCTCCATCGTTTCTGCAATGCGGTCCCTTCCTTCTGCGTCAAATGAGTTTCCTGTAACAGGGCAATCTGTACCCCTCTCCTCACCAGATAGGCATGTATTTTATGACGACGCATTATTGTGTGCATTCCCCTAACATTCCAGGAGATGCATTTGATTCCTACAGGGGGTCCCATTGCTTGAACCGTGTCAGTTCCCCTTCTAACCTCCCGACAGCGACATGACTGGAACAACATGGCATAGGGAATTTGCAACTGGTGCAGCTTTCGCTTGAGGGTCAGGAAGGAAGCACGCTGTCTCTGTACCTCCCTGGTGAAGTCCGGAAAGATCATCACCCTGGCATTCCCAATCTGCAAGTTCTGTTTCTCTCGAGCTTGTTGTAAGATGTGATCTCTGTCTCGGTAATAAAGCAGCCTCACCACCATCGGCCGAGGTGGGGCCCCAGGGTTGGGCGGTCTAGTCGGGACCCTGTGGGCTTGTTCGGGGCCACCTCCATCTTAAGACAGTGTTCCATGAAATGAACTGCTTCATCCCCTTCCTCCCGTTCCGGAACCCCCACGATGGGTAGGTTATTCCGACGGGAGCGCCCTTCGCTGTCCTCTGCTCTCATTTCCAGGACCTTGACCATGGCTTCCACGATTGTCAGAGAGCGTTATAGAGTTGAAACTGCCTCCGGGACCTCCTCCATGGCTTTCTCATTAAGTTTCAGTCTTTTCTTAAGCTTGCGATGGTCGTCCTTCAGCAAGATGAGCTCCGCCCCTATGGAATCCAGCTTCACCTCCAGAGCTTCCCTCGAAGAGGTGATGGCCTGCATAATGTCCACCAGTGTGGGACCTCCCGAGGCACCATCCCTCTGCCTCTCCACCACCTCTTTTTCATCGTTAGTGTGCTGCCCCGTTTCCTCCACATGTAGGACAGCGTGCCCCTTCTTCCTGGACACCCTCCCCATTATCAGTGGTCCGTGTGGGCCCGCAGGAGTCTCCGGAGCGGCGGCAACAAGGGTCTGCGAATACCAGCATCAGGCTCAGCAGCAGAGCCGATCCCCTGAGCTCTCCTCTGTGGGCACAGGCCACCGGGGTTCTCCCTGACGATGGAGGTCTGCAACCAGCCTTTAGTGGCGACCTGAAGGGTCCCCCCTCACTTTCACCTTGCAACCACTCGCATCCAGGAGGGTGAAGTCAAGGCTCCAGCATGGGCAGTGTGGGCACCTCCTCACCGCCACTTGCCTGCATTCAGTCAACCATCATGGGGAGGAATCCTCACAATTGTCGCCGCATGCACAGGTCAGCCTCAAGGGAACCCTTAAAGTATACAGTATTTGCCTATTAGGCTGACGCCTCCCACGGATCCAGTGGGCTCCCACCACCTCGCCTGCAGGCGCTCCCTCGCCATGTAGGGCCCTGGATCAGGGTTCTCCATGCCCCAAGCCCGGTGCAGTGTTGTCCTCCACTGTAGCACAGGGCACGAGGCGTCCACTACAGCTCCAAGCAAGCCGACCCACAACTGAACCCCTCGCTCCTCACCTCCGTACTGTGTCCCACTTTGCCACGGACATCATGCTGCCACCATTTTGTACACGGAGCGCGTCTCCAATTTCAACAGAGCGCTCCCTGTGCCTCACCAGCACCGGGGCCCCGCTCTCATCAGTTACGATCCCCAGCCGGTGTGCATCTGAGCCGCAGAGGGGGGGAATCCGGCAGAGAGCCCAAGTCTCCTCGTTAGTGCGCAGCGCAGGCCACCTCCTCATCTGCCGGCTGCCATCTTAGGCGCTCGGCACCCAGAGCCGTCAGGGCACAAAAACCGCATTTTTGTCACTGTTAAGGCAGTGCCGTCTCTCGTCAGTCGCCCAGTACAGGCACCAGTGCTTCCACCGCCAGGTTTGCGGTAAAGGGCCCCTTCACCATATCAGGATCATTGCGGGCAGGGGGAAGCCGCAGACGGAGCTCTGGAGTCGGCTTCCCCTCACATCGGTGCCAAGCCACCTTGCATGCCCTTAGATGATGTTCTATAGTAAGCTGCATTATCTTTATTGCAGCGTTGGTACATGATTTTGTGGTCCTGCCTCTAGCTGGGGCAACCTCCAGGCCATGTTCTCTTCCTCAGTTAAACTTTCTAAGCTATTTAGCGGTTCATCTGTGCACATAAGATCGCGGTATCATGTGGATTTATGCAGTCTAGGGAACTACCTAATAAGTCAATAATCTAGGACTTTTGGTTTTGCCTGGCTGGTCTATTATAGACATTAAATAGAAACAAATTTACTTTGGTATTGATGTTCGCGTCTAGATATGCAGCCAAAAGATCAGGAGAATCTATGGTGAGGATACTAATTTGCATTCCCGGAGTTATTTGGCCCATATTATGAGCCCCCCTGAGGGTCTGCGATGGAACTTCATTCTTGTAATATGTTTTATAACCCAACCTATATGGGGGGGATAGTAGCTATGTCTCCCGGAAGAGGCAGAGACCGAATTTCTCTACTTAGTTATGCCAATCTGGATCCTTGAGTTTTTGTTTTAGACCTGCAACATTCCAGGAGAATATGGCTATGGGTGTGGGTCCTTTTATCAGTGCTTTGTGAGTTTTAGGTGGTTCTTCTAAATTCAATTCTATTACTTTATTTTCACTTATTTTGTCATTTGCTATTTTTTGTGTTGAATGTCCCAATGCATCTTCCTCGTTTGGAATCTTGCTATCCCTATAGTTCCCTTCCTGATCTGATTGCTGATTTAAATTCAGGTTTAGCTGTTCTCCTGTTTTCAGTCAATCCACTAGTTCAAGATCTGATGTTAACTGGTCATGCAACTCTTCGTTGGCAGAGGAGGGTCTATGCCTTGTTTGTAATATTAGGGTATCTATAGGGTCGTGCAGTTTAAAACGCTGGATTACCCCACTTTTCCTGATTGTTCTCAACTCCATTGCAATTAGACCCTGTTCTATTTCTCTATTAGCAACGATCAACTTAATAGTATCTGAGCTTTCGTTTCCCCCCTCGAGGAGTTCGACCCTTTTTATGTCTGAACGCATTGTCAGTTGAGCCTAATCCAGTGAGTGACTTTATTTTTAAGCGAGTCTCCATTCTCCCTGGCTCCCACTGTAATCTTCGATACATGCGTTAGATATATTCTCTGACCTTCTTCCCTCTTTTGTAGCCAATTATTATACGCTGGTTTGGATTTGTAGTTGCCCTCTCGCTGTGTTCTCAATACAGGCCTGCATGTTTGGGAATCAAGTGGCATCCTCATGGCACCTCTCCGGGTTCTATATGGCCAATTTCTAAACTGTGTCAACAAAACATGTGCTCTGTCTGGGTATTGTCTGATTTGTGTTTTTGATATATGTGTTGCTTGGCCTGGTCTCCCTCTCCCTATACCAGTGGGACAGTTGCTCCCCTCCAGAACCCTCAGGAAACTTGTTATGTGGAGGGTTATGTTTCACTCGATTGGGTATCTGGTTGAGTACTAATTTATGCTCAACCAGCAGTGTAGCCATTCATACTGAAGGTCCCATATCTCCTGTGTGCGAGTCAGTGGGGTGTGCTACAATCGTGGCATCCAGTTGCTTCTTCAAGGAATTTACTAGGGTTTTTAGATCTTCTACTTCTTTTGTTACAGCATGGAGTTCCTCAGCTAGTGTCTGTGTCTTCCTGGTTTCATCCATGCACTTGCATTTGCACTCACTTACTGGGTGTGCAGGCTCTTTGGGCACAGCACACTCTTTGTGTGTGACTAGGGTAGCTCGCTATACCCTCCGGAGGTGCCATGCCAAGATTTTCTTCGGCTAGCGGCGCAAATCTATTTGCTAAGAGATATTCCTGCATTACTCCCTCCTCCTGTCAACTTTTTTACACAGTGTATGGATTCCCTGCCTGTGTTCTTTCCTGGCACCAGTTCCTGTGTGGAATCAGTAGATGTATTTTGCAGTTTGGTCTTTGTTGGTGACTGCATTGAGAGATTTTGATGGCTTATTACCTGCGCTGCATGCACTATGACATCTCTTCTGTGTATTGGTACCAGTTGCTTATGTGCTGCTTGCTTTGTATACAAAGAAGTAATCTTTCCTTTTGGTGATACCTGATGTGTTATTGCAGCTGCTTTTAACATTGTCTCAACCTCTTCTATAAGGTTGTCTATTTTGGATATTGTGCAGTTCCCGTCCACAGTATGCTTTAGTTTACGTGTTTTACCCTTTCTCATAGGCGCCTCTGCTGCTTTTGGTTTCTCTGTAGTTAAAACGGTGTTGTTACCTTATTTTTATAGACTTATTTATGCAATGTGTTAGCACAAGAGACACTCTAACTTAGGTATATTGAGTGAAGGAGAGGAAAAGAAGAGGTGGGGGGAATGAGGATTTAAATTGTCTAGCAATTCTTTGTGATCAGCTTTTGTGATGGTCCCAAAATAGCTCAGCCCTGTCGTTACAACTTTCCTGCGCTTCCTTATGTTAACGTGCGGCACAGTACCTTCTTGGTCTTCTGTCTTTTCTACTCCTTACCCAATGCCGGCACTGGAGAAAGAAGGTATAGGCAAAGTTTCTATTTTACGCTAGAGGGTCGAAGTCCAAGCTCTCATCCAGACCCAGAGGCCAAGATAGGGGGCCCAGCCCAGCCTCCTCCGGGCTCTGACGGGCGCAGACAGGCCTGCTCTTCGCCCGGGCACGTCCGGTGCCACGGGGGTCGAGGCTGCACTTTAAAGCACGTTGGTCATGCTTCCCCCCTCTGCAGCTGTCTCGTGTCTGGAGCATTGCACCCTGGGACTCTGAGTCCCACTATGGTGATCAGGAGAGTCACAGTGGCAAAGTGAGGCACGTAAGTCAGTATTGTTAGGCTTTATTCACATACGTGTTTGCACCCCTGCTTCCTGCTAGCTCCAGGTATTATCTCTCAAGGTCCAGGGCCAAATTACCCAGCACCTCGCAGTTAGGAATTTAGCAGAGTGATATGCTCAGTAGTATGCACCAGCAGACGTGAGGCACCGGGGCGCCGCTTTGGCTGCAACAGCACTTGGTGGCGAGGCAAACAATATTCTGGCAGAAAGGAGTGTGGGCATCTGCCCCTGCCGCTGACACGCTGCTTGCAAATTCCTTCATGTTTGCCGGTTGGCTGTCACACTTGACCCCACCAGCTCCTCCCAGGACGGCAGTTGCAGGCTCCCCCACAGCAGGCAAGTCAGAGGGGGCAACGTTCGCTGACGGGCTTCAGGTCCTCTCATGGAAGCCCCCAGAAGGTAAGCTCAGTTCAGCCGGGGGGCAGAGCTCGCGCTCCAGCCACTCTCCCCTTGAGGGATATGATTTGAGCGTAGGTGGCACCTGTTTCCCTAGTGGGAGACACGACAAGCGCTATTGAAACAGAGAAGGTCCTTTTGTAGGGGATCCCTCTGAGAACTTGAAAGGCACAATAAATGACTCCGTAATTGCCAAATATTTATCACTGTGCATAAACTTAATGCATTCTCTCATACATCTTTCTAGATCTTTGTCCATGTTGGGTCATCAGAAATCAATTCAAGCTTTCCTCTTAATTGAAGACACGCCACCAATACCCATGTTAAGAAAATCTGTGACCTCACAACACCACTCCAACCACCAATAGCTCTTGCCCAACTTTCTTACTTCTTTGCTAACTCCTCCCCTGCCATTTTTCTTTCCCACACTCTTGAAATGTTCTCCTTAATATATCATCCCTGCTAATTATCTATGACCAATTGCTATTCTTCTTTTGGTATAACTCATTTAGATATTTTTTCAATGTTTGTTACAAACCATTCATCTTCAATTTTTTCTTGGACACCACTCAGCGGGAGAGACAGCTGTTATGATTTGTACCCCAGGTACATATCTCACATCAAAAGAATACTCCAATAACATATAAGTACACTTGGCTACCAAGGTAGTTGCTATTCTTGCCTCTTTGATAGTAAAAAATACCCGAAGTGATTTGTGATGAGTACTTAATTCAAACTTTAGCACCCACAGATAGGTAAAGAAATGTTGAATCCCCTATCAAAAAGCAAGAGCTTCTTTCTCAAGAATTGAATAGACCCCTTCAGCTCCTTTTAAAGTCTACAACACACATGCTGTTATCCTCTCATTATTCCGGTCCAGCTGCATCAGAACACTGCCCAATTCATTCTCCCACAACATGCCCAGAATACTCTACTTCAGGTAATGCTAACTTATATTTCTCAACTCCTTTGATCATCACAGAGTGCGTCAGTCCCTTGCCGAGGTAACTCATCCTACTCCAACTTATTTTTGCCACTAAACAGAAGGTAATCCTGAAATATCACTACTTGTTTTATGCCAGACAACAAGTTCTGTATAACTCACTGGAGAACTGCAGCAGCAGAAGCTAATGACATCCTCAATATATCTATAGGCCCTTCAGATGTAACAACATTTGCTAAATGTCTAGAATCAGGACAGAGTACAATCTGATCACAGGCCTTCGATAAATCAATCATAGAAAATGCCTTACCTTGTACTAATGTACTCATCATCTGGTTAATATTCAACAGCGGATGCCTGTCTACTCAAATGCATCCATTCAAATCGCACAAACCAATGCAAATGTGTAATTTCCCATCAGACTTTTCAGTCAACACAACTGGACTGAGCCAACCAGAAGCTTCTATAGGTTCACCTTCTTCACATAACCTCCGCAACACTATTTGCAATGCATCCCTCAGTGACGCAGGTACTTCTCCCACGTTGTGAACTTTAGGCATATTCAAACCACTTCAGGAAATGCGTTTTTCCATTTGTAAGCCTCAGATAATTCCATCACCAGAACCTGCTATGGGTAATAAAGGTCTGAAGAAATGCTCAATCCTTTCTTTTCTCTTCACCAAGTAGCAATCACCTTTCTGCATCACATTCCTTGGGTATGATAAATGTGATTTAAAGTAACCCACTATAGGTATTTCCTACCGCAATATCCAACAAGACTAAAATCTTTTTTTGTATTCGTAATTTAAAAAAAAAATTCCTTGTCTTCCAGTCAGTTAGTGTATATGGACAATATGAACCAGCCCACATCTAAACATTCACTCCATGGATAGATATATTGAATTTATAAGGATTATGTTTCTACCACACTACGCACAGTATATTACAATCATTTGCATTGCCAATGCTGATAGTCAATATTCTATCCCTCACAACTAGAACGCCATCTTCCTCACTGGAGTCATTTTTCATTAACTGTGAATTTTTACGAAAATATTAATGTTCTTCCTGTCACAATTTTAACTCAACTTGCATGTATGTGAAAAGTGTCCTAAATTTGCTCATCAACATCTTGCATTTCTTGATGGACAATTTACTAAAGAAGCCAGATGTTTGATACTTTCACATCTATAACAAGGATTTTATCTTTACATACTCTTCCCTGGACATGTTTGTAACTTTATTTTGACTCTTGGTGTACTCGCCATGCCACTGGATTGAAGCTATCTTGGGTGATGAGGGGTGATACCCCAAACCGGTCCTAGGATGCTCGTTTCCAGTCCAGGGAGGCCCTGGCCTGGCAGTTCGGGCTGGAGTGTTCCCAAGGGGAGCAGGGTCAAGGCTGATTTGCATATGGCTAGGTCCAAACTGGGGTGGTGTGGTGAGCAAAAAAATGATTGGTTTAGGCCCAGATCTCTGTACTGTCAACAAGTCATTCCTCCTTGAAAATGGTACAGCTCTGTTTCTTTGTTGATGATCAAAAGCACAGTGACTCAAAACAGTGCGGGATTGTGGGTAACTGAATGAGAAGCAGAACTCTTCCAAGGTATGATTTGGCAGTATTTGATTATTTATTCATTTATTTTGCTTTGTAAATAGCCTGTTGCAAATCTGTCATCAACGAGGCAGAAACACACACACACGATTGGATGCAGTGTAAATCCTGGTGTGCAATCGATCTAGTTGTTGTCTCCCTTTTGGCTCCGCATTTAAACAGAGACTGCGATGAGCAGAGTTGTCTATACTCTCAGTTACAGATTAAAACATGGAAATGCAGTTTCATTTTATTGCTTCCCACTTTCTTATAAAGCGTGAGTCGTGCGGCTCACATTGCATTGGGTTAAATGAAAACACTTGGTGGCTCATGGTGAAGTGCCACAGATAAAAGTGGTGGTACCACTTACAGTGGGCAAACATGAAGGTTGTGCGCAGATGTATAATAAATATATATTTTTTAGACAGATAGATATATACACACAGACTCACGCAAACACATAAAAAGTCGTTTAAACTTTTAAAGCGGACTATGAATTAAGCAATGAAACAAGTTCTGTGAAAGGAGCAGTTGTCTTTGAAGTGTGTCTCAATCACTCCAGTGCTTCTCCTCACACCACTTCCTTCTGCAGTCTGTCAGTTAGACATGTATGCTCTTTTCTCACACCTCCATCTGCATTTCTCACAAAACATCCTCTTCAGCATCCACTTCTCACTGGATGGAGGTGCTAAGTAGGCCTGGGCTAAAATTTCGTTCCGTTTGCAGAAATTGCGATAATTTGACATTTTCGCGTTCCGCGGAAAGCGCGAAAATGTCAAAATTTCCGCATTCCGCAGCTTGGCGATAATTTGTTTCTTGCTCGCGCTGTAAAATAATACATTCTCGCGCGCGATCGCCTTACCTGAATCCCTGCGTTCGCCGACAAGTTTTCTTGATCCGGTCGCGTTCTCCATGAGATGTTGTATTGTTTTTAGCCATTTGCGCTGTCTCGCGACAGTTCGCGCCCGCAGTGACGTCATGCGTCGCGCGATCACGTCTTTCTTCTCGCGATCATGCACCGCGAGACAACTGAAAACAAGATGGCCGCGCCCGCGAGCAACCACATGGGTAAGTTGGCGAGCCGCAACCATGCAGAAAATCTCACAAACATGCGGGAAAAAAACTTCGGCATCTGCGTGATATTTCCGCGTGTTTGCAATAATTTTTAACATTTTCGCGATAATTTGCGAAAGTGGATTTCGCAAATTCCGCCCACCCCTAGTGCTAAGTCCCTCGAAGTCCCAGTTTCCTTGGTTTTGCTGTTGTCAACCATTATCTTTCTAGTAGGTAACTCAAAGATGGGGTCCTAGGCCTTGAGTCTTGATAGTGTTTATTTTATTTTTTATTATTATTATTTTTTTTTTAACGGAGTTTTATATAGCGCAAACTTGACCCGAAGTTTCAGGTATCAGAGCGTTTTACATAGCACCAGCTGCGTTACATGAGGAAACATTTTTTTTTGTTAGGCACTGTAGGATTAAGTGATTTGCCCAGAATCACAGGATGTTCAGCGTCAACTCCTCTCTTGTCCCTAATTGAAAGAAGTAGTCATTTCAGCTTGGAACAAGCATCAACATGCAGGACCAGCAATTGACTCAGCATGTTTACGTTCCACATAGCATTCTATGTAACATTTGATGTAGCGGAAGTGGGTGGGAAATAATATCATCACTTATCATCCACACCAAACACTAATAATATCTACAACAACATATCTATAATGTCGGGCCCATAAGACATTACCTCTCTGAAAACTGTAACAAAAGTCCTCTGACGGATCTTTGGTAGAGTTAAAAGGGACTGTGTAATTGAAACCACAGAAATGCTATTTTCCCATGAGGACCTAAAATGAAGGAAATACTCTAAAAAACATAACCCAATTATTAGGCAATATTTATCTATCTCATAAATAAAGACATACACCTTTCTTTTGATTATCTCTTTTGGTTATTCAGATTAGTGAATGGTCAATCACAAAAGTCCAAATAGAACATTATTAATTTTACAAATGTTACAGAATATCATAATACCACATAACAGAATCAAATCACAATATCAGATTCATCAAGAATAGAAGAATGAGAATAAGAGAAGAACACAGCAGCAGTGAAAATACTTCACCTAAGGACGGAAATTCTAATGCTCAGTGAACATTAGTAGGAAATCTATTCCCACGGCCGTTAGGAATAGCGGAGGCAACACCATCAGTCGATGAGGTGTAAAGTCTCAGGGAAGTTCACTGGTTCAGCAGGATTACCAGCCAGTGTATCAGGCATCAGCATGGCATGCAGCACTTCACGAACGCAGGACAAGTCCCCAGAAGTCTTGAGACCAAGCCGAAGAGCACCTTCTCACAAAAGTCTTTATACATTGCTGCTTCCTTTCCTTGGCTAAATTGTTACACTTTCCTACTTTCTACAAACATTTTCATTTGCTAAACACGATGGTGTGGCGAACTTCTGAAAATGACCTAACCGTAATTTCTGAACACCCATTGTCTAATACATTATACAACTTCCTTGGAGGAAGAGGAAATAACCTAGTTACAAATGTATTTTTATTAATGAAACAGTAACTTTCAAACATCCTTCTACTCTCGCTCAAACAGGAAAGAACGTAATAATTTCAGACAGAATTAGTCTAATATCTACACTCCAGGAAACAACTTGTAACATATGAATGTCTGCAGCTAAGGACAGCATTGTGTTACAAATCACGGGACAGGAGTACTTTAACACATCCCCTAATATTCTGAAGCCTACATTTATTTAGCAAAAGAGAGAATTAATTCTAAAGAAAAAACCTACACTAATACTTTTATGAAGAATAACTCATTTTCCCTGGTCGCTTTAATTTCTGCAGTAAGGGAGACAGAATGACAGACATTAGAAAATATATGTAAACTATATTACTTTCATTCAGTCCTTACTGTGTCTTTATTTGTCTAACTAAAGTAGAGCATATTACTGTGCCTTTGCACATTTTTCACGTTGTACACTAATTTCTGTTAGCATTAGACGTTTTCGCTTCTCAAGCATTAGAATTTATTTTCACACTGTCAGGTGAATTTCATTGAGCAGACTTTATTACAAAAATCTTGATCCATCGCATTCCAACCTAACAACACCCTATTGCGAGATAAAGGACATAACAATAGGATGAAGATGTAAAGGCATTAGAGGATACTAAGAGGCAGGCGGGTAAACAATCAGACAGTAAAACGTTTTTGCCCTGATGACCATGGTTCAAATCTCATAGTATAAACAATGTTATGTAATATTAATGAGATTATTGTTAAGGAACTGTTGGAAATGGGGGTCTCTAGTGTGCAATGGCTTGCGCCTTTGTCCAAATAGGTACCCTTGCTTCTAGTCAGGGAAAGGGTGGTACACTCCTAAAATAATCCCTGCTCACCCACTTGGTAGCTTGGCACGAGCAGACAGGCTTATCTCAGAGGCAGTGTGTAAAGCATTTGTGAACACTTACAGTAATACAGTGAAAACACTACAAATGGACACCACACCAGTTTAGAAAAATAAGTAATCTTTACTAGACTTAACACAAGACCAAACGACAAAAATCCACAACACAGTATTAAAAAATGAGACTTTAAAATGGTAGAAATAGCTTAGTTCAATGTAGATGGTAAATGCAACACTTTACTCTCAAAGTACCTTGGATGCATAACGCAATGCAAACAAAAGGGTCGCAGGGAAGGTGATGCGTCGGTTCCTTGCTTCAGGGGAGGTGATGCGTTGGTTCCTTACTGCAGCGCAGGGGAGGTGATGCGTCGGTTCCTTACTGGAGAGGAGGTGATGCATCGGTTTCTTACTGCATTCCGGTTACGATGCGACAAGATGGTGCCTCGATGAGATGCGACGATCCAGTGCGATGCGACAAAATGGCCTCTTTGATGCGATGCGACAACGTGGATGCCATGCCTTTCACGCCCGACAGCCGTGCGGCGACTCAGTAGACTCTTGAGCCGTGACAGGCCCTACGACATGCTTCCCCGGTGATGCAACGGCTACCTCTGTGGCGGTGACAGGCTTCTCCGGTGATGCGACATGCTTAGTTGGTGATGCAACGGCGAACAGCTGCGGCTGTGTCACGCTTCTTCGGTGATGCGACGGCAACTGCTGCGGCGGCGACACGCTTCTTCCTCGTTGCATCGTGCTTCCAGCTCCCAGCTACACGGAGTCTCCAGAGGGCCCAAAACAACAGCAGGAACCTCCCTGCAGGCAGAATTCCCAGCAAGGAAATTCAGGGGGAGCTGGTGGTGAAGTCTTTGTGTCCCTGAGACTTCAGAACAGGAGGCAAGCCCAGCTTCAAGCCCTTGGAGATCTTCCTCAAGATAGTAAAAGCACACACAAAAGTTCCTTTTCTCCTTTCCTTGGCAATAAGTAACCACTGCAGGCCAACCCCAAACAGCAAACAGCACGGGGCAGTCTCCTCCTTCAGCTTTCTTGGTTTCTCTCCATGGCAAAGGGTTTGTCTTGATTCCCTGAAGTGATCTAAAGTTCTGGGGTCTGGGCCCCAATATTTATACTGCCAAGTCCTTTGTTCTCTGAAATCAGAGAGTGTCTGTGCCCAGCCAAAACCAGTTCTGTCCTCCCTGGTGCAGCATTCTTGAAAGCAGATCTGGCCAGGTCGCTGAAAGGAAATCTCCTCCCCCTACTCTCTATTCTATGAGGGCTTAAACAAGTGAAAGGAAACCTCCTCCCCCAACTCTCTATTCAATGCAGGTCCTATTCAGCCCAGCCCTGACGCATCAGACTGCTGGAATTAAGGCCCTTTCAGTCCCCTGTCATTCACAAACCAGACATGGAATACACAAACCTAGCAGAGGCATACTGGATGGTTAGGCAAGAAAATACCTACTTTCTAAAAGTGGTATTATCAAACACAGAGGTGCCGATCACGATCCGGGAAAAAATTACCCCGTGCGACTCGTATCCGGTCTTTTTACCGTACGAATCGTACAAGTGCCGTACGAACTGGCAATCACGATTCGCATGGTAAAAAGTCCATACGAACCGCATTCGGAATATTTCCCCACACGTCCTCGGGTCGGAAAATGTGTCCAACACGTCCTCGGACGATTTACCGTACAAACGTGAAAAGTCAAGTCCGACCGAGGAATCACGATCCCACCCGTGCGTCCGAACTCACAACCGTATGGTAAAAACACCGTCCGCACCGAACTCCCATTGCAACCATGGAGACATGTGCCCGCATACGCGCCCAAAACTCCCCCCAGCACCCATACGTTCGAGTCGTACTCCCCGTGAATGTACACCCCCCCCTATGTACACCCGTGTACGTGTCAAACACCCACCCGTGTATGTACACCCCAGTACGTTCGAGTCCTACCCCCACCCCTGTACGTGTCGCACCACCGTCTATGTACACCCCAGTACGTTCCAGTCGTACCCCCACCCCAGTACGTGTCGTACCACCGTCTATGTACACCCCAGTACGTTCGAGTCACACCCCCACCCCTGTACGTGTCATACCCCCGTGTACCTACACCCCAGTACGTTCCAGTCGTACCCCCACCCCAGTACGTGTCGCACCACCGTCTATGTACACCCCAGTACGTTCCAGTCACACCCCCACCCCTGTACGTGTCATACCCCCGTGTACCTACACCCCAGTACGTTCCAGTCGTACCCCCACCCCAGTACGTGTCGCACCACCGTCTATGTACACCCCAGTACGTTCCAGTCACACCCCCACCCCTGTACGTGTCATACCCCCGTGTACCTACACCCCAGTACGTTCCAGTCGTACCCCCACCCCAGTACGTGTCGCACCACCGTCTATGTACACCCCAGTACGTTCCAGTCACACCCCCACCCCTGTACGTGTCATACCCCCGTGTACCTAAACCCCAGTACGTTCCAGTCGTACCCCCACCCCAGTACGTGTCGTACCACCGTCTATGTACACCCCAGTACATTCGAGTCACACCCCCACCCCTGTACGTGTCATACCCCCGTGTACCTACACCCCAGTACGTTCCAGTCGTACCCCCACCCCAGTACGTGTCGTACCACCGTCTATGTACACCCCAGTACGTTCGAGTCACACCCCCACCCCTGTACGTGTCATACCCCCGTGTACCTACACCCCAGTACGTTCCAGTCGTACCCCCACCCCAGTACGTGTCGCACCACCGTCTATGTACACCCCAGGACGTTCGAGTCACACCCCCACCCCTGTACGTGTCATACCCCCGTGTACCTACACCCCAGTACGTTCCAGTCGTACCCCCACCCCAGTACGTGTCGCACCACCGTCTATGTACACCCCAGTACGTTCCAGTCACACCCCCACCCCTGTACGTGTCATACCCCCGTGTACCTACACCCCAGTACGTTCCAGTCGTACCCCCACCCCAGTACGTGTCGCACCACCGTCTATGTACACCCCAGTACGTTCGAGTCACACCCCCACCCCTGTACGTGTCATACCCCCGTGTACCTACACCCCAGTACGTTCCAGTCGTACCCCCACCCCAGTACGTGTCGCACCACCGTCTATGTACACCCCAGTATGTTCCAGTCACACCCCCACCCCTGTACGTGTCATACCCCCGTGTACCTACACCCCAGTACGTTCCAGTCGTACCCCCACCCCAGTACGTGTCGTACCACCGTCTATGTACACCCCAGTACGTTCCAGTCACACCCCCACCCCTGTACGTGTCATACCCCCGTGTACCTACACCCCAGTACGTTCCAGTCGTACCCCCACCCCAGTACGTGTCGTACCCCCGTCTATGTACACCCCAGTACGTTCCGGTCCTAACCCCAACACAACCTCCGAAGTATAGAGCGCACCCCAGGCCCCAACATCACAACCGCATGTACGAGTCGTACCAACGCACACACAAGGACAGCACCGTACAACCAAATGGCCCATGTACACACCGTACACACGCTCAAAACGCACGTACACAACCAGGACAAAACAAAACAACACAAGAATACACCATTCGAATGGCACTAAGCCACTAAACATGGCCAACAAACACTACAAATACACCTTCACTGACCTGCAACTGCCAAAGACAAACAGAGGCCCAAAACACCACCACTACTTATAACACACCCACCCAAACTTCAAACACAGCCACACCCACCAATGGACCAATAAAAAGGACCCACACACACAAACCATGAGCCTTTGCAACAGACTCACTGCTGCCAGACACCACAGAAACATACTACAAGATACACCACACCTTACACTTGCACACCTTCACACGACCACCCTCACAAACACCCTCTCATCACATTCACACACACACACCCACAACCATCCACACCCCCCCACCATCCCCACCCACACCCCTCACCATGCCCACTACCAAGAATCCAAAGTTCAGTAACCGAGAGTTGGAGGTCCTTGTTGATCAAATCCTCAGAGTCGAGCCACAGATGTTTGGAACATTGGTCAGAAGCACCAGCCTGGCAGCCAAAACAGCCATGTGGCAGACCATCGTCGATGCTGTGAATGCTGTTGCGGACACCAGGAGGACCAAGCAGGAATGCCAGAACAGGTGGTACGATCTGCGGAGGAGGGTCAGAGCCAAGAGGCAGGAGGAACACGACCAGGCCAACGCCACCGGAGGAGGGCCCTCCCGCAGACCCGTACAGTACCATCCCTGGGAGGAGAGGGTGATGGCCATACTGCCGGTGGAGGCAGTCGAAGGATTAGAAGGACTCCGAGACCCGGGTGAGTACACAAACAACGCACCTCACATGGGGGGAACTGCAACCACAACCAAAATCACTAACAGGCACGCAACCACCACAAGCCATCGCATGACTCAACCACACTCCATGAGCAGGCACATGCCACTGCTGCCACCATGCCCCATGCACCCAGCTGGACAATGTCAAGTCACAGGCCACAGAAGACAACAACACATGACACGGTAACCCGGATGGCGGGAGGCTGTGCCCCAAAAATCACATAGTGCGACTCCGAAGCAGACAACAATGCACTCTGCCCATATGGCCTAGGTCACAGCCAGACAAACAGTGTGTCCCAACACAGGAATGACTTGCCAGCAAATGGCGGACGCCTTGCATCAACACATGGGGGTGAAGGCACTGTTTAGCACATGACAGCAGCTAATGAACAGCCAACATTGTGAAAGAGTGGCAGCACACACCACCACAGCAGCAGCGCACAGACACACATCACACCCAATGGGTGCCTGGAGATCAGAAACAAACTCACATCAACAAGCCAAGGGCCACTCAAAGATCTGCTAACAGTGTGTGCCCAGGAAGCTGGGCCGAGGTGACAGAGGGTGACACACAGAGGGAGGGAGAGGGGGACAGAGAGGGAGGGAGAGGGGGACAGAGAGGGAGCGAGACACAGGGAGAGCAAATCAGCCGTGTGGCGTGTGCGAATGGCTGCTCGTCAGCAGGTAGACTGCGTGCATGTAGACAAGGGTGGCCAGTGCCAGAACCCCCCCTCTTCACCATGGCAAAACACAGAGACATGTCACAACCTGTACACGAGCACAAGGACAGCTACCTGGATCATATAAGTGTGTGGATCCACTCCATGTGCACATGTACAGTGCTACACGGAAGGCGCAAATGCATGGCTCGCCACACCTGCACACTCCACTGCTGACTGCAGTCACACTTGACGCAGCAAGTAAGACTGTGCCACACATAGTTAAAGGGGCCAAAGTGGTGCCCAAGGGACACACCCATGCACAAGTGCACTGTGAGTGGAATGCAAGACAGATCCGAATTCCAAGAGGAAATGTGTCAACTTAGAAAATGATGAAACATGGATGTTGCATGGACCAAAATTAACATTGTCTCTCACACACACAGGTCAACGTCGTGGTGCACCCCCCAACACTGGGGGGGAACACTCACAGGACCTGGATCTGCAGGAGCCCGATCCCACCGGCAGCGACCACTCTCACCACTCTGCGGACGACCCCTCTGGTGTCCAACCACCTGCAGCACCTGCGTCAGGTACAACTGTGCCAACCACCACCCCCACTCCTGCCACATCCCAGGAGACACCCACGATCCCTGCCCCAACACCACAATGCAGCCAGGCTCGCCAGGAGGGACACGGTGTCCCGGGCACCCAGGAGGAGGCAGGCGACAACGCCAATGCCACCCCTCAGGGGTCCCGGAGACCCCATGTGCCCACAAGGGCAGGCCAGGCGCAAGTGGGCAGGGGTGGTGGGAGTGGAGGACGGCGGAGGCGCGAGCCTGACCAGTTGGCTGGGGATCCGGCATTGTCCCATGTCCGTAACATCCTGGACACATACCGGGAGGACACCACGGGCATGGCCCAGGTTGTGTCCGTCCTCGAGGGGATCAAGGCCCAGCAGGCCCAGCAACATGCGGAGCTACATGCCTGTCTACTGGTACACCAACGGAGGATGGAGGACAGACAGGCTGAGCAAGTGACGGCATTCCAGGGGATTCACGCTACACTCCGTCGGATGGCCGACATCATGGCCGACCCTCCCTGTGCCAGAAGGCGGAGAACATCACCACCCACAGGGAGGGTCCAGGAGGAGGAGGAGGAAACATCCGACGGAGCATCCCAGACGTCGTCACGGCCTGCTGCTGAGGTTCCCCGCAGGAGGCCGGGTCGTCCACGGAAATGACCGTGAGGGTCGGCGCTACATCACCATCTCCCAGGACACCTGGCCTGGCACCTGGCCCACTGGAGCAACAGCATCACAGCATCAAGAGACATTCTCTGCCACATGGCCCTGCTGGTCACTGGCTGACCAATGTTGACAAAGACTGTGGCATGGACTCTGAGGATTTCCAATGGCAAGGACACCAACTCCCCTACTGAACTTTGGATTCCAAATTCCAGGAAAGACACTCACTTTGTTGTCCCCCCCCCCCCCCCCCCAATAATAAATCACATTATGAACAGTAGATGCCTGCTGGTTGCATAATTACCTAACATGTGTCTTGTAAAGTCTAAACATGCCTGAGTCATCTATTGTCTTCAACCATCCACACCCTGGGGCCTGAGTCTGGCACAGGACACATGGGTCACAGTGTATTAGGCAAGACAGACATGGAGCACCATACACACCCGTGATGGGCCCAACCAGCTGAGGGGGTTACCGAACAACCTTGCTGACACACACATTGAGTACAGCAACAGTCATGCGCAGAGGACAGGGATCCAGTCCAGTGTCCTGGGGGCACCCAGGTATGTGTAGACAGGTGGCAGAAACATGTCCTGCAAGCTTGAGTCCGGTGGATGCAGGGAATGGGTGCCTGGCCAACGTTTGATGCATGGGGATGGCACATGTCACAATACCCACACAGTCATGGACATCATGCCCAATACACAGTCTCAGCCCACACACACAGCTTGCATCTTGCCACTCGACACATTGACACATAGCCACAATCAGGGAATACCATGCCAGACAAGCAGGATGCACCGTGGCAACACACCAGCATTGACTGAGAAGAGGCACCTTGGAGGCATAGGGACACCTTTATCAGTCATGTATTCGGGATTGCAGAGGCAACTTGAAGTACACATGAACACATCATGTGTAGTAACATGTGGGTCCAACACTGGCACCCCCCTTCTGCTGCACAAATGCGTGTTAGCCATGGAACTGGCACACAAGCGTCGGCTAACAGCTAAACACCCACAGCTGCTCACGGAGAGCCTGCCATACACCATAGATCCGCTGATGTGGAAGTCCCACACCATGTCAAGCCAATGCTAACCGTATGTGTCCGAGGGCAGTGTCACACACATTGATGCCATCATCACAATCCCCTATCCCATCACTGATGTCTGTCAACCAGGCAGACCATCTATTCAGGTGTACACAGCTGCATGTCGTGTCCCATGGGGATGCGACATGGCTGCAGAGGAACCAAACCCCGACAGGGGCAGTGTGCACACATCGTGAACAACTGCCACACCCAATACACCCCAGATGCATCCCTTACCCCATGGAGACTTCCAAACGTGTCCGTGCCTGTAACGCTGAGTCAGCCCACGATGTCATGTCCATGAGGAATAGCAGTGCCACAACAATGCAACCAGCAGACGGCATGCGCAGGTACCTGGGGAAGAGAGACACACAAGAAGTCAGCCACAAAAAGCACAGCCAATTGCATGTGCATTTACTCGACACATGTATGGATGACGACATGCTAGGTCACAATTATGACTGGGGAAATACTACCATCACTGCCACCATCACTCCAGTGACACACCCACACACACCTCTGACTCACGTGCCATACATGCAGGTGGAGACACAGATCACAACGCATGCCACACGGGGACCAATGCGTGCACACTCAGACACTGGTACTCACCACTAAGCAAAGAAGTCGCGTATGAGCCGAGTCCGGATGTCCTCTTGCGGCTCCACATCCTCCACATCACTAGCCCCATTGCCAAGCCCTTCGTCCTCCACGGGTGGATGGTCCTCGTCATGTTGATCCAGGATGAGTGGCACAGCTCTTTCAACTGCCATGTTGTGCAGCATGCAGCAGACCATGAAGATCTTGCAGACCTTCGCCGGGGCATAAGGGAGTGCACCGCCGGTCTTGTGGAGGCACCGGAATCGGCTCTTCAGCATGCCAAACGTCCTCCCTATCACTCGCCTTGTCCGGCCATGGGCGGTGTTGTAGCGGAGCTGGGCCGGCGTGATGGGGTTGCGGAGAGGTGTCAGCAGCCAAGGCATGTTGGGATAGCCAGCGTCCCCTACATGGGAAGCACATGGTCATCGTTAGAAGTGGTGAAGCGGTCGTGCTGGTAGGCTATACAGAATACAGGACAGACAGACTGTACCCACCAACAACACATGCACGTTCGTTGCGCAGCTGCATCATCATATCAGGCATCCCGCTACGCCTCATGATGTAGGCATCGTGTGCTGATCCTGGAAAACGAGCACAGACATGTGAAATCACCATGTTGGAGAGACACACCACAAGGGCATTGATGGAGTGGTAGTGCTTCCGATTGCGGTACGCCACCTCCCGTGCGTGTGGTGGTACCAAAGCTACATGTGTCCCATCTATGGACCCAATGACATGGGGCATCCCTCCCAGGGCATAGAATCCACGCTTGACCTCTGTCATCTGTTCAGGGGTTGGGAACTTGATGAAGTCATCCAGGTGAATCAACATGGCCTCTAAGAAATCATGCAGCACACCGCTGAACATGCTCTGGGACATGCCACCAACATGAGCTATGGTATATTGAAAGGTACCCGTGGCAAGAAAATGTAGGGCAGCCATTACCTTCAGCTGGGGTGTCAGTGCCGTGGGATACCTGTGCAGCGGTTGCAGGTGTGGTGCCAGTCTCGCCGTCAACTCCAGAATCAACGGTTGGGTGAAGCGGTAGAGCCGGATGCTGTCATTCTCCTGCATGGCAGCCAAGTCTGGAATAATCCGGGCAAGAGGCGGCGCTCTGCAGTAATTAGGAAGTGACAAGGAAGAGTGAGTGCACTACGACAACAACTCATGTGTACTGAGCACATGTTAATCTGGCAATACACACATGCTACATAGTGAATCAGGTATGTGCAACATGGCCAGGACACGTATGGATGCAAGGTGGCACTCCTTCCAAGACCCAGCTACACACGGAGATTGAGAACCTCTCCATGCCACGCCATGGGAATAGCTGTGTCCCAGTGCTAGTGAACAGCCAGACGCAAGACAGGAGTGACATACGCCCACACATCAGCAGCAGTGGGATGCCGATTGCAGAGACTGGTAGCGGAACACTGTTGCCACAGGTCACATGACATTACACTAGGACAGCCCAGACACCTTGCCATGAAGGTGCACATGTAATGACTCACCACACATTCCTTGTGAGGATGCTGACATGTCCTTGTCACGCTACTCCGTGTCCCATGCATACATATGCACCTCACATCCGATACCACATGTGGCATGGTGTGCGGAACAGTGTGCAATGACAATCTACACACAGACACATGTTGGTTGCTGCAACAGCTGCAGCTTTTGAGGGTGCTCCAACATCAACCTGATGGGAAGCCCCCACACATACATGACATAGTCACATTGTGCACCGTGGGTAGTGACAAGTCAGGTGTCATAACCCCTGTACCGGGCATCACGGGACACTTCCGTGTGTTGGTGTCCGTGCCATGCCAGTGACGCTAACCCCAAGTGTGCAGTACGACATGCACACATGTCAAAGGAGTCAAGGCCATGCCTGGCACACATTGCACCATCACACGGTACATCTGTACACATCTCATCATGCATCTGGTGCCTTCTCCACTCTGGAGTCATGTGCCACATCACAGGCCGTCACACCTGTGCCCCACACATGTAGGAATGCACAGATGATGCCTTGATGTCAATCAATGGACAAGTATGTCCATCCATGGACAAGTATGTCCGCCCTATCCCTACCTGTGTGCCGCCTGTCACCACTGTGATGTGTGAAAACCGCTGTACTGCTGCGAAGAGGGCCTGTGTATGTTCCCATATCACTATGGGAGTGCTGCCGTATGTGTACCCATCGTGATGCCGAGCGTACAGACGTGTGTACGGCCCGTACCACTACGACTACGCATACGCGAGGACACCCATAGTGATAGGGCCGTACACACGCCTGTACGCTCACTATCACTATGGATGGCCTCGCGTATGCGTACTCGTAGTGATAGTGAGCGTACAGGCGTGTGTACGGCCCGTACCACGACGAGTACGCATATGCAAGGCCATCCATAGTGATAGTGAGCGTACAGACGTGAGTACGGCCCCATCACAATGGGTGTCGTCGCGTATGCGTACTCGTCGTGGTACGGGCCGTACACACGCCTGTACGCTCACTATCACTACGAGTACGCATACGCGAGGCCATCCATAGTGATAGTGAGCATACAGACGTGAGTACGGCCCCATCACAATGGGTGTCGTCGCGTATGCGTACTCGTCGTGGTACGGGCCGTACACACGCCTGTACGCTCACTATCACTACGAGTACGCATACGCGAGGCCATCCATAGTGATAGTGAGCATACAGACGTGAGTACGGCCCCATCACAATGGGTGTCGTCGCGTATGCGTACTCGTCGTGGTACGGGCCGTACACACGCCTGTACGCTCACTATCACTACGAGTACGCATACGCGAGGCCATCCATAGTGATGGATGGCCTCGCGTATGCGTACTCGTAGTGATAGTGAGCGTACAGGCGTGTGTAAGGCCCGTACCACGACGAGTACGAATACGCGAGGAGACCCATAATGATAGTGAACGTAGGCACGCGTGTAGGGGCCGTTGGAATGCATTTGTGGTGCCCTTGGGCCCCGAAACGCACCGTACCTGTGTGTGACGCTGAAAATTACATAGGGGACAAGTATTAAGGCCTACATGCATGCTGGTTGTCATGGAGACCAAGTTCAAATTGCGAAATTGTTCTGGAAGGTGCACAGCAGAAGTCAGTTGGAATTCTTCTACTTTGTTGCAATGTGTTTGTGGGGCTGACATTATGCAGGAGAATGAAACCGATAGAGAACCCACAGACTGCTAGGTTTGAAGGGATTGGAGGAAACATAGGATGCTAATGTGAGTGACCAATCACTCTGTACCCCTGTGCATGAGATGGGCCAGCAAGGCAGATATAAGGCAGCCAGGTCCCATGAGGGAGCACTTGCCTGCACATCTCTGTATTCCACGACCCAGCTGCTGCTACTGATTCCCTGGAACCATGTCAAGGGCTGTGGAGAGGTCACAGCCATTCACCCTGGAGGAGAACATGGCTTTGGTGGATGTGATCCTCCCACAGTACCCCATGCTGTATGGGCGACCAGGTTATCAGGTGAGTGCAGCGTCCACTGGCACAGACTGTGCCCCTTTTTCGTGACTGTGACTTCTGGCATTGTGTCCAGGTGTGACCCACATGCTATGTACTGTACGGGGGTCCCAGGGGTGGGAATGCCTGATGTCTCCCAGCAGTGCCCAGACACAGGAGGGGTGGGTGCAGAGTCCTCCCAGCAGTGCCCAGAGACAGGAGGGGTGGGTGCAGAGTCCTCCCAGCAGTGCCCAGAGACAGGAGGGGTGGGGGCATATCACTCCCAGCAGTGCCCTGAGACAGGAGGGGTGGGGGCCTATCACTCCCAGCAGTGCCCAGACACAGGAGGGGTGGGTGCAGAGTCCTCCCAGCAGTGCCCAGAGACAGGAGGGGTGGGGGAATATCACTCCCAGCAGTGCCCTGAGACAGGAGGGGTGGGGGCCTATCACTCCCAGCAGTGCCCTGAGACAGGAGGGGTGGGGGCCTTTCACTCCCAGCAGTG
Source organism: Triturus cristatus (assembly GCF_964204655.1). Taxonomy (NCBI): domain Eukaryota; kingdom Metazoa; phylum Chordata; class Amphibia; order Caudata; family Salamandridae; genus Triturus; species Triturus cristatus. The sequence continues at coordinate 700,128,767 of NC_140582.1, read as the reverse complement.
CCCAGACACAGGAGGGGTGGGTGCAGAGTCCTCCCAGCAGTGCCCAGAGACAGGAGGGGTGGGGGCCTATCACTCCCAGCAGTGCCCTGAGACAGGAGGGGTGGGTGTGATGCACAGTGTGAGCCTGGATCATTGATTGTGTAGTTGCCCTCATTCCACCTGTGTCCTTTCAATGGCACGTACTGCTTTTGGCCTTCCACCAGAGGATCATGTCCCTATGACAAAGGTGCAATGCGTTGGATGCATACTAGGCCTTGTTGTAAACAGTGAATGTGTTCTAATCTGTGTCCCTGTGACATGTGCCAGGTGTATTGATGTAGTGTCACTTGTCCATCCTCACAGGTAGACGCCTCTGCCAAGGAGAAGATATGGCTGGACGCCGTCAGCGCCGTGAGGAGTGCGGATGGTCGGAAGCGGCGCCTGCCCCAGGTGAGGAAACGCTGGCAGGATATCCGGTGCTGGATGCGGAGGATCGCACGGCTCCTGCTGGGGGACTCACCTGAGAGCCACAAGAACCGCGGGCGCCGCCGTCTCTCCCACATCCAGAAACGTGTGCTGGCGGTGGTCTTTCCTGATTTGGACAGGCGTCTACGGGAGATGCAGCAGCCGGAAAGGGATAGGTACATGTGTGTGTTTGTTGTGTTTCACCAGCATTTGTCTGTGCACTGTTCCATGGATACACTTCAAGGGTTTATGGTGCTGTGCAGATCATGTTCCCCTCAGTATTGCAGTGTTCTCCTGCCTCCCTTCCCCTCCTTGCAATGTGTTCCATGGTCTGTGTGTAGTCACTCCATCACAAGGTTATGTTGCCTGACACCTTCTCCAAGTGTACAATGCCTGCAGTATCATGTGTGGGGGTGGTGTGTAACAGGTTTAGTGACCTTGCATGTGCCCTGTCCAGTTCTGGACTTGTGGGTTCCATGTCAGTTGGCACTAATGCTGAGTCCAGACATGGGAGTTAATCCCTCGAGTGGCCGGCCTTCCAGCAGGCATGTCCCATGTGGTGGCCTGTGACATGATGTGCATGATTGTGCGTTACGCATTGTGCAGGGATGTTAGCGTGTGTTGCAGTCATTCCCATTCAGGAGCATGGAGTTGTCTGCCCACTACTGTCCCCAGGGGCATATTTTCCTAGGTATCATGTGTGTAATCCTAATATGTCGACAATCTCTGTGTCTACAGCATAGGTTGTGCTCTGTGCCATTGTCCCCTGGCACCATGTTTATTGACGTGAGATGTATTACAAGTGTCCACTGTACAGCCTGACCTGATTTTCCTATTACATACTCACGGTGGCCATTGCCTTTGTGTCTTGTTGCAATCATCTGATGCTGCCCATTTGTACATGATGATTTGCACTGCCGCCCCTTGGGTAGTTTGTGTGCAATATAGAAGTTTAGCATCCCATGTGTATTCCACCCAGACTAAGAGATGTACGTGCTTCCTGTGTCTCCATTGATTTGTCTCATGTAGGAGGTGGGTGGTGCGGGCATGTCCGACATGTCAAGACCTGATAACTCCTTGCTAGGACTGCCCAGTGTGTGATGTTTGCATGGACATACACTCAAGGTGCAGTGTGCCAGTCAGGGTGGCCATGTTCTCAGTATTACCTATGCTGCATGTGCCTCTAGTTCCTGGATTTTGTCCTTGCTCATCCCAATTTCCTGCCACGCTGTGTGGTGCAGATGCAGTGCTGGATTGTCCCCAGGGCCATGCTCCTCAGTCACAATTCCATATCATCTCATTTGCTATTGTGTGATGCTCTCCATGGATTTTCAATGGCATGGTGGGTCAGAAAACTGTGTCTTGCATGCCCTACATATGTACCTTGTGATGTAGATATAACTCTTCCTTTGTTTCAGGCTCTGCACTGTTACCTACGTAGATTTGACTAATGTGACTTATGTATACAGGTGTATGATAACTTCCTGTTTCTTCACCCTGTCCACAGCATCGTCGGGGGACACGGAGGGAGACATGGACACAGACGGCGCGGAGGGACAGAGCACCAGTGCCAGCGGTGACATCAGTGCTGGCATTTCGAGTGGGACAGAGGCGGTGGAGAGTGACCCCGGGGACCTGTCGACTGGCACAACAGACTATGAAGCTGACGGGTCCGAGGGTGAACACTCCGAGTGGGCGGTGGCTGCACCACCATCTGACAGCAGCCCTACATCTGGCACCGCCCCCTCCATTGGCATCAGCCGCCTCCCACGTGCTCGTGTCCCTTCCCAGCGTGCCCGGTCCCCACATGTCTCCTTCCTGCCAGGCACCGCACCCCCTGCCCCTGTCTCCACTGCTGCCGCCAATGCTGAGTCTGTGGACATCCAGCGGCAACTGCAGGTTGGTCAGGCTGCGATCCTTAATGTCCTCCATGCCCACGGCAAAACCCTCACCAACATCGAGGCATACTTGGAGGGCATTCATTCATCGCAGGCTGACCAACGCAACTTGCTGAGGTCCATAGACTCCACACTGACTGCAGCAGTGGGTCTCCTGCAGCGCGACCTCCCCCCACCTACCCCTGCCCCATCCACACTTCCCACTCCCATGCCTGTCCCACGTACACCCAGACGTCGGCATGCACCCACATCAACAGACACAGACACCACACCAGCAGGGAAGGTCCACCGGACTCCTCCTGACACGCACACACAGGGTGAGGTAGGCACACCCACTGGGTCGGGGGGCAAACGTGTGACACGCAGCCATAGTGGGAGTCCGCATTCCACCCAGTCCACTGCCTCCAAATCCCCTCCCCTCAGCTCTCCTGGCCACATCTCCCCCAAGGACTCGTTCATGGCCGCTCTGTCCCTGAGCCCCACAGTTACACCACCACGCAAGCGGTCAAGGAAGTCCTCGGTCAGGGTGGTTGATTCTCCCCCCCTGTCTCCACCCTCCCCCGGTGGCGCTGCGACCCATCCCTCTGACCCCCCCCCCCTCCTTGGGGCCTGAGGTTCCTTCGGGTGCAGGGGACTCCCTGGAGGACCTTGCTAAGGTGTGTAGTGCCATCCTGGCCTCCACCTTTGGCCCTGCCCCACCCCCTGTGGTGGAGTCCTCCATCCCTGCACCCACAACGCCGCCCCTTTGCCCTGATGTCCCTGCGGTGCCTGTTGCTTCCCCCCCCCCCATGATGCCCTCACCAGTGTGGAAGACGATGCCATGTGACTGTGCAGGCAAGGTAGGGGACACGCATCCCACTGTGTCCCCCATCCAGCTGAGAATCATTGACTGCCCTATGGGCTTTGTGAATATTGAACTGCCTGCGATCCACGGACATTGTGCTCATGCTGAATAAAGCTTGATTTTGTTTTCATTCTCACACTACTGCTATGCTGGTATTGGTGTTGGTGGGGCTGCTACATGGTTTTGGGTGTTGTTTAAGGGTTTGGGTGTGTGGGATATGTAGTAGTGTGCTGCTCATTGGGGGGCCCTGGGATCTGTGTGCCATCACAAGGTGTTGGCTAACTTTCTTTGTTCATGTAAGCAGTTACTGCATGGTGCAATTGTCCCAGGGTGTATTCCTTCCTCTGTGTACCCTGATTTCTTCCCTGCAGGGTGTTCCCAATGTTTAGCGCAGAGCTGTGTCTACATGAGCTGTGTGTGTGACGGAGCCCTTCTACTTTGGCCATGCATGCAGGGCCATGTCTCCACCTGCAACAATCGTGGCATCCTTGGTGATCACTGTACTTGTGTGTGGAGTCTGTTGACATGAGTTCATGGGGACATGTTCCCTTGTAGGCAGTATGCATGTGGGTAATTCCAGCCTCACACACATGTGTTACACCCCTCCTGTCTCAGGGCACTGCTGGGAGTGATAGGCCCCCACCCCTCCTGTCTCTGGGCACTGCTGGGAGGACTCCGCACACACCCCTCCTGTCTCAGGGCACTGCTGGGAGGACTCCACACCCACCCCTCCTGTCTCTGGGCACTGCTGTTAATGATAGGCACCCACCCCTCCTGTCTCTGGGCACTGCTGGGAGGACTGTGCACACACCCCTCCTGTCTCAGGGCACTGCTGGGAGGACTCCACACCCACCCCTCCTGTCTCTGGGCACTGCTGTTAATGATAGGCACCCACCCCTCCTGTCTCAGGGCACTGCTGGGTGGACTCTGCACACACACCTCCTATTTCTGGATATGTACGCTTGGAACGTACACGGTGGGGGTACGCTCCATGCATTCGAGGTGAGGGTACGAGTCTAGTTACACTGGTGTGGTGGGGGTACGGTCCGTACGTCCGCGGGTGAGGGTACGAGTCGTACTTACACTGGTGTGGTGGGGGTACGGTCCGTGAGTCCGCGGGTGGGGGTAGGAGTTGTACTTACACTGGTGGGGTGGGGGTACGCTCCTTGCATACGCGGGTGGGGGTACGAGTCGTACTTAGACAGGTGGGGTGGGGGTATGCTCCATGCATACGGGGGTGGGGGTAGGAGTCGTACTTACACTGGTTGGGGTGGGGGTACGGTCCGTACGTCCGCGGGTGGGGGTAGGGGTCATACTTACACTGTTGGCATGTGGGGTACGCTCCATGCATACGCGGGTGGGGGTAGGGGTCGTACTTACACTGTTGGCATGGGGGGTACGCTCCTTGCATACGCGGGTGGGGGTACGGGTCGTACTTACACTGTTGGCATGGGGGTACGCTCCTTGCATACGTGGGTGGGGGTACGGGTCGTACTTAGACAGGTGGGGTGGGGGGTACGCTCCATGCATACGGGGTGAGGGTACGAGTCGTACTTAGACAGGTGGGGTGGGGGTATGCTCCATGCATACGGGGGTGGGGGTAGGAGTCGTACTTACACTGGTGGGGGTGGGGGTACGGTCCGTACGTCCGCGGGTGAGGGTACGGGTCGTACTTACACTGTTGGCATGTGGGGTACGCTCCATGCATACGCGGGTGGGGGTAGGGGTCGTACTTACACTGTTGGCATGGGGGGTACGCTCCTTGCATACGCGGGTGGGGGTAGGGGTCGTACTTACACTGTTGGCATGTGGGGTACGCTCCATGCATACGCGGGTGGGGGTAGGGGTCGTACTTACACTGTTGGCATGGGGGTACGCTCCTTGCATACGTGGGTGGGGGTAGGGGTCGTACTTACACTGTTGGCATGGGGGGTACGCTCCTTGCATACGCGGGTGGGGGTACGGGTTGTACTTACACTGTTGGCATGGGGGGTACGCTCCATGCATACGGGGTGAGGGTACGAGTCGTACTTAGACAGGTGGGGTGGGGGTATGCTCCATGCATACGGGGGTGGGGGTAGGAGTCGTACTTACACTGGTGGGGGTGGGGGTACGGTCCGTACATCTGCGGGTGAGGGTACGGGTCGTACTTACACTGTTGGCATGTGGGGTACGCTCCATGCATACGCGGGTGGGGGTAGGGGTCGTACTTACACTGTTGGCATGGGGGGTATGCTCCTTGCATACGCGGGTGGGGGTAGGGGTCGTACTTACACTGTTGGCATGTGGGGTACGCTCCATGCATACGCGGGTGGGGGTAGGGGTCGTACTTACACTGTTGGCATGGGGGGTACGCTCCTTGCATACGCGGGTGGGGGTAGGGGTCGTACTTACACTGTTGGCATGGGGGTACGCTCCTTGCATACGCGGGTGGGGGTACGGGTCGTACTTACACTGTTGGCATGGGGGGTACGCTCCTTGCATACGCGGGTGGGGGTACGGGTCGTACTTACACTGTTGGGGTGGGGGGTACGCTCCTTGCATACGGGGTGGGGGTAGGGTCCGTACATATCCGTCCCAACGCTATGTGATGCTTGTGCGGGCCGTACCCAGGCCTTTGCCACGTGGGTACGATCCGTCCCGCCATTGTTGGGGTGACGTGTGTGTGGGCGTGGTACGTCTCGTACCCACGCTCTTCAGGCGTGGGTACGGGACGTACCTGTCTGGTTGTGTTGCCGGTTCGCGTCGTGACGGACTTCCGTTGTGGCGGTCGCTGGCTTAGCTGGACACGTCCCCACCCCCTCGTAGTGACCAGGCCATGGGAGTCAGGTATGTCCAGGCCATGTGTGCTGTGTGACTTTGGTGGGGGTTTTGTGGCCTGCCCTGGTCCTGCCACCCCCACCCCACCCCCACCCCACCCCACTTTCCCCCCTCCCTTAGTTATTCTGACCTTCTGCGGCGTCTGCGTCGGAACCTGTAGAGGAGGTGGACTGCTATGAGGGCAGGGATGACTCGTAGGTTCGGGTCCATGTCTGTCCGTCGCGTACTGGTACTCCTTGATCGCGTCGTCCTGTCGCGTACGGGTCCTCCTTGGTCGCGTCGTCCTGTGTGTCCGTCGCGTACTGGTCCTCCTTGGTCGCGTCGTCCTGTGTGTCCGTCGCGTACTGGTCCTCCTTGTTTGCATCGTCCTGTCTGTCTGTCGCGTACTGGTAGTCCTTGTTCGCGTCCTCCTGATTTCCCGGCAGTTTTTGGCAGCCGGAAAATATTCACCGTGCGGGATGACGTCGGTGCGAATCGTGATTCCTGGGTCGTGAATGGCTGGCTGCGAGCGTCCCGACGTCAGGTCGGCGCTTTCCCGGATCGCATTGGTATGTTTTTTTTGGTCGGTCGGGCTTTTTTACGATTCGTACGGGAATGGTGTACCCGTGCGAATCGTAATTCCTTGTTTGTAGAATTTAACGACCGGGTACGCGTCGGACGGAGAATTTGCTCCGTCCGACGGTTCGTACCCGGTTTTTACCGGATCGTGATCGGCACCAGAATGTAAAAATCACCCACACTAAAAAATACATTTTAACATTCTGAGTTCAGGCATCCTGAACTCGTTTTTCTACCTTGTTCCCTGGGTCAGTTAGGATTATAAGATGTTATAATCAAACTGCCCATTCTGGCCTTTGGGAGCAGGTAGCCTTGCAATGGTGAAAAAGGAAATTGGCTGTCATTCACTATCAGGGCATGCCACACACATCAGGGCATGTCCTACCTTTCACATACAATGCACCCTGCTCTTGGTTCTACCTTAGGGGTGACTCATATGTAGAAAAGGAAAGGTTTAGGGACTGGCAACTGGGTACACTTGCCAAGTCGACATGGCAGTCCCAGACTGCACACAGGCTCTGCAATGGCAGGCCTGAGACACATTTTACAAGCTGCTTCTGTGGGTGGCAAAACCCGTGCTGCAAGTCCACCAGCAGCATTTGATTTACAGGCCCTGGGCACACATGGTGTACTGTACTAGGGTCTGACAAGTAAATCAAATGGCCAATCATGGAGTCATTAATCCATTACAACACTTTACAATAGGGAGCACTTGTACTTTGGCACTAAATAGCAGGTGCAAAGTGCCCAAAGCATCTAGACCAGAGAACGACATAGCAATAACACAGGAAACAACAGCAAAAAATGGAAGGGAGCCCCAAGCCAATGGTGCCAGATCTAACAGGAACCAATTAATATTTTATTATGACTACACCACATTGTTTTTGCTGCATGATTTTCTTTAATGTATGCATCACAATAGCCATGTGTAAAGCTTAAGCACAGGAAAGGCTATAAGGAAATATGGTTTGTGTGCGGAATAAGAAACAATATGATAAATGTGTCACCTCATCAAAAGGTAAGTAGTGTAATGAGTTGGTCATCAAAAAATATTATGTGAAAAGGAACTCCCGTGCAGTAGAACCAAGACTAAACCATGTCCCCATATACCTATCCATTGTTCAACTACCACAACAAGGACACAAACATGTTTCTGTACATTGTAACTAGGCCTACCACTTAAAGATGTGCTCAGGAATCTCTAAGGGGCCATAACATCCTGAGGGAAATGGGAAATGGGAAATTATGTCATTAAAACCTGACTACGGATTTTAGCTCATCCTAAGAATACAAGACAGATTGATATATTTGTTCTGCACACCACTTGCAATGGCCTGAGCTGGCAATATTTATTGAGGTAGGTTCTTCTCAAACTGTGTCCAGATTAAGGCATCGGGCTGATATTGAGCAATATGGGATTCGGGCCAACTGAAAAAGACAATCCATATATTGTTTCAATGTTTGAGCTTTTCAGTTTTCAGCTAATCTATAAATTGTTCTTCTTCCTGTTAGAAAAAACATTTTTAAATAATTCATTATAATAAGACAAAACCGTGAGAGCTCTCAAAACAAGGATTATGTTGTTTGGTAGAAATTTGGTTAATAGTTGACTGGGGTGTGAGCCCTGGTCTAGCAGTAGCAACCACAATCCTTGTCAGGGTAAGGCACATGCAAACCCCAAATTCACCTGTGCTCACCCCTGGTAGTAGAGCAGTGAAACCTAGAGGCAATGTGTAAAGTATTTGTGCAACACTTCAAACAGTAAAACAGTGAAAACACCACACAAAGGTATCCCACACCAGGTTAGAAAAATGGAGCAGACTTTATTAAATAACACAAGACCAAAACGACTCTAGGAAAGGGCCTCTTTTGGACATAGTTATCCCCCATGGTTTGCCTAAAAAATTATGTTACTTCGACGGGAAGTGCACAGGGTCCCTGCCAACCAGGTCCCCTGTGCCAGAGCTCTTTTCCTAAACTGCACCTTTTGTTTCACAATTGGCACAACTTCAGTGACCCTTGGAAGTCCCTAATTGATGGTAGCCTGGTACCCATGGCATTGGCACTGAAGAGGGACCCCCAAAGGCTGAAGCAGAAATCGTGCCACCCTAGGGTCCCCTCATCCTGGCCCTTCACTCTGCGATTGCAGACTGCATTTCTTGGTGCAGACCAAACTGAAGAGTCGACATGGCCATGCCAACAGGAACTGCATGGGATATTGGTAAGCCACCCCTATAGCAGGCCTTATAGTCCCAAGGCAGGCTGCAATATATCTCCTATCAGGGAATATCTGCATGAGCAGATATGCCCCTGCAATATCCATGTTGATTCTTGACATTGTAAGTAAACAGGGAAGCCATAGTGGGCTGGACACTCATCATTATGAGTTTCCCAGCTCCATGATTGCTTCAATGAATTATGGGATGTTAGGTACCAAACATCTCATAATAAACCTGCACTGATTGCAGTGTCAGATTTATTAAATGCTGCACACAGAGAACCAGTTAGAGGGTCCACTGTAACCTACCAACTCACTAGTGCATGCCCGGCTGATTCTCACCAGCTTGCCACCTCTAGACATGTTTCCTGACCCCCTGACGTGAGAGCCTTGTGCTCTCATGGGTCAGAAACAAAGCCTGCTCTGGGTGGAGGTGCTTCCCTCCTCCCCCTTGCAGGCCCAGCATAGTACGGCAGCAAACCTCTAAGGCTTCCCATCCATAGCTATGTGACCGCTGGCAACTCCGACTAGTGGAGTTGCTTGCCCCCTGTCCATGCCTCACTTTTTGATAGCGAGACAGGAGGGAAAAATAGCGAGAACAAGAGGTGTGTCCACTCCCAGCCGGTGCCACCCCTGAGGTGCTCTGAGTGGAAGTGGACCCCCCGTTTCACTTCCCTCCATCTTAAATTGGGGGAAACTAGCCAACCAGGATCAGGGATATGCCCAACCCCCGTTAGGGTGAGCATTTAGATGGTGTAGTCACGCTTAAGGGAAGTAGCCCATTGACTACTACCTCGCACTCCTTTAAACACCTCTAAATGTAGTATCTACGTGCCCCCCTGAGCCCTGAACTTCAGTTCCTGATGACCTAACAAGACCCGGACTCCAGAGAACCGCAAAAGCAAAGAAGACTGCAGAAAGCACCTGACTTGGCCCCAGCCCCCCTTGCCTGTCTCCAGCCCTCGACGAAAGCTGCACCAAAGTCAACTCGTCCCACAGTCCAAAGACCTCCAAAACCCTGAAGGGACTGCCTGCCTTCAATAAAGATCTACACCTCCCAAGAACAGCTGAACTGCTAAAAAATAACAACCTCCTAGCAAGACCTCTGTGACCTGAAGAACCTTGACACCTGACAGCCGGTTTCACCTCAGCACCCGATGCATCCGGTCCAAGTTAAAGAGGCCTACCAGTACCACCAAAGTTCCCCAGCATTCCAGAGCCCAAGTACACTGTTTTGCTGACCACTCCTGGATTCCTCGATGTTGCCTGCTGCCTCTGAAATTTGGCCTTTCTCCTATGAATTGCATTGGTCCCCCGACACTGTATTAGCACCCTGCACCCAGCCGCCCCTGTCAGCTTGTGGTGCACTGTTGGTGCTGCTTTGAACCTTGCCCAGTGCTTGTCTCAACCCCTGGAGACAGGTCGCCCAAGTATCTGTTACTTGCCTGTTAGAAGCCTCTTTCCAATTTCAGCAATCTCCATAGATTTGTATTCAGCACCTGACCCCGTATTAGCACCCTGCACCCGGCCGCCCTGTGCCGCTGGAGGTGTACTGTTGGTGCTGTTTTGACCCTTGCACAGAACTTGCCATAACTTCGAAAGACTGGAACCATAAGTTGATGTTTCCTACCTGTATACTGAATGTTTTCTTCCTCTCATAGGTTAACATTAAAAAGTATAAGAATTGCACTTTCTACTTTTTGTATTGAAAGTATTTTTATTGAAAAACATATTTACCTGAGACGAAGTTCTGGGGTTCTACAAAATAAATATAACCAAGTATTATTTGTATAAATTGGCCTCGGATTATTCTTTGAATGTGTGTCTCATTTATTGCTTCTTTGAGTACAACAAATGCTTAGCACAACCCTCTGATATCATGGTCTTGGGCATCTTATCAAGACCTTAAGCGGTTAAGTGTACTTGACACACCAAACGTCCTTCCCTAGAGGAGAACAGTCAAAAATTCAAGATGCAGGGGCACACCGGGGAGAGCAACATGGGAACACCAGCCTTAAAATCCTGTCGTGGAAAGTGAATGGTTTGGGGTGTCACATTGAACACAAGATAGTGTTACAATATCTACATCATCACTCCCCGGGCTTAGTGTTGGTTCAGGAAACTCATCTGAAAGGTCATAGATACCGAGCACTAGATAGATACGGATTCAAGCTAGTCGCCTACGCCGGTTACATGACCGGTTCAAGGGGATTGGGAATACTGGTAATGACGAGTCTCCCATTAGTGATAGACAAGATGTAGCTCAACCCCCTGAGAAGGTCGGTGGCCCTCACGGGGAAATGGGAGGGACAAGTTATTAATATTGTTTCGAGCTACATTCCTCCAGCTGTGCGGTCTGAGGCGTGCAGAGTGCTGGAGACCTTGCTGGTCAATCTCCCAGCCGGACTACTGGTGTTGGGCGGTGACATGAACTCTACCATTGACACTGGGGTAGATAGAAACTACAGCCATTAAAGAGAGAGGGGTGGAGCCGCTTCGAGCGTTTGCTGAAGCTATTTGACTGACAGATCTCTGGCGGATGCATAATCCTGGCACTCGCCAATACACCTTTCACTCAGCCGCACACCTTAGTTGCTCCCACCTAGCCCACATACTGACGCACAGAGGGAGTGAACAATGGTTCACCGATGCCAGAATTGGTCCGCGAGACATCTCGGACCAATTCCCCCGTAGTAGTGATGGTGAGGGGTCCGACCCGGACACACACTTTACCGCCCAAATTGAAAGCATGGTTCTTCAAAAACAAGGAAAATACCCAAAAAGTCAGGAACGGGCACAACTTTACTTCCAGGAAAATGAAGGGACAGTTGAAGAGGCTTGCACTTTGTGGGAAGCATTTAAACCAGTTATTAGGGGGTACGTCCAGGCCTGTATAGGTGGTAGCAATAAAGAAAAGAGACTTCAATGGGAGGGAGACAAGATCAGGAGCTAGCGCACCGGTTAGATCTCATGAAACAGGAACTACAAGATTTGGTGAATAACGCTGCAAAATTGGCAGCACTGGCCACACAGAGATGAGTGTATGACCTAGGGGATAAGGCTAATAAAATGATAGCCTCGCTTGAAAAGAGAGACAGAGGCAGAAATTGGGTCGCAGAAATTCATGACCAAAGCAGAAACACGTACACTACCGGGGAGGACATGGCACGAGTCTTTACAGACTATTACGAGGTGATATATACGTCCATACCTGACAGGACAGAGGCAGATTGCAGCAAATGTTTAGCTGAAATGAGACTTCCAGAGTTGTCTACTGAAGATAGGGAACAAATAGACAAAGACATCACGGTAGAAGAATTAATAGGTGCAATTACAGGATCTACAGGCAGGGAAGCCACCAGAACCAAATGGGCTACTCGTGGAGCTTTTTAAATGTACAGCAAGTATAGTGGTCCCATACCTACGGGAAATGTTTAACCAAGCGAGGGAAAAGGGGTGTCTACCAACAGATCAACGAACAGCAACCATCGTTGTAATACCCAAATCAGGCAAACCAGCCGATCAATGTGGCTTGTGTCGGCCAATATCTTTGTTGAATATGGAGGTTAAAATACTAGCTATTGGTAAATCGACTTCTAGAGCCAGTCATGACCTTGATACACCCAGACCAGTCTGGTTTTATGCCACGTCGGAGTACCAGGCTTAATCTTAGACGCTTATACGGGGTGATGCATCTAGTAAGAACTAATCCAGGGGTATAAGCGGCACTATTATCCCCTGACGCTTGCATGGCATTCGATAGCATAGAATGTCACTACCTGTTAGTGGTCCCCAATTCCAATCCTGGATTAAACTGCTATATAAAGCTCTCCTGGCCAGGGTCCGATTGAACGGTTCAGTGTCTCGCTCTTTTGCTCTTCATAAGGTAATGAGACAGGGGTGTCTTCTCTCCCCGATACTGTCTGCACAGTCATTGGAACCGCTGGCATAATGGGTAAGAGGGGACCCAGTGAAATCTGGTATTTATGGGGTGGACCAATGGGAAGAGAGAATCTCGTTATACACTGGCGATGTCCTCCTGTATGCGACATGGCCACAATTTCCAGTGAACCGGCTATTACAGATTTTTAAACTATTCGGGGGACATTCAGGATACCAGATCAACTTGGATAAATCTCTCCTGTGCATGTTATCAACTGGACCCACACCGGTACTTTGTGCAGAAACCAACCTGCAGGTTAGAGAAAGTTTTAAATACCTGGGCATACAGATAGCTAAAACAGATGCTGAATTTCTGGCGGGAACCTACAGCCACAGATAGCGAGATTAAAGAGGGACGTTGCCCACTGGAGGAGCTTGCCGATCTCCCTTATGGGAAGAGTGGTTCTCTTCAAAATGATGTCGCTACCCAGAATGTTATGCATTTTGCAGAACACCCCATGTCCAGTACCTGAAAAATTCTTTAGAGGCGTGGAGGGTGAGCTAAGGACACTATTGTGGGACGGAGGGGTTGCAAGGATCACACTAGCTAAGCTACAGGGAGGAGTGTACGACGGGGGTCTGGCCATACCAGACATTCAGAAATACTATTGGGCATCGTAGTTAATGGTTATCAATGATTGGGTATTTATGGACAGGAGCGACCCGGCATACCGTATGGACCACTGGACGATGGGGGCCAGAGGATACTTAGGTGCGTTGTACATACCTGAGATGCACAAACACATGCCACTGCGTGATAAATGTGTGGATGAAGACCACTAAATTCCTCGGATGGGCTAACAGACTGATGGAACAGACCCCCCCCCCCCTTGTGGGATAGTGACATGCTAAGAGAAGTAGGAAAACTACAGGGGTTTGGTAAATGGAAACTTATAGATATAGCACGTCTGGGAGATGTATGGCGGGGACAGGCCCTAGTGCCGTTCTCTGATTTACAAAAAGAGTATCAACTAGCAGATTCAGAACAGTATAGATACATACAATTGGGGCATGCGCTGCGCAGGCATATAAAAGAGGGGGAGCATCTTCCAGAAAATAGTCCATTAGAAGATAGAGTAGTACTAGACCCGATCCCAGAAAAGGCATTGTCTTGCACGTATAGGAAGATTATTAATAATTCTCCGGATTTCCTCATAAAAAGCTCCAGGAGGCATGGGAGACTGGCGTAGGCTTACTAGACGATGATGACTGGACGGAAGCTGTGCAAAGCCCCAGAGAGGTCGCGATCAGGGCAAGATTCCGACTAGTCCAGTTGAGAATACTACACAGGTCTTACTCCACTAGCACACTTATGTTTAAGCAGGGTCGCACCCTTACGGAGGATTGTCAAAGGGGCTGTAAACAGAGGGGAACCTTCTTCCATATAATCTGGGATTGTCCGATTATACAGCAGTTTTGGAGGAAGGTGAATGTGAGTAATGGCGGAGGTCCTTGGGCAAATAGTACCTATGGAGGCAAGGTGGCACGTACTGTGTGTATCTGGGGAACAGACGTGGCCTAAGTATCAAAAAATCTGGCTGCTAGTGGCAGCGATGGTGGCCAAGAGAAATGTCCCCGGGGCCTGGGGAGCCACTCAACCACCAATGGTGGCACAATGGAAAATGGATATGGATTGGTGTTGCGCAGCTGAGAAAACAATTTATGAGTGCAGAGGCTGCCCCAAGAAATGGGAAAAAGTATGAAGCCAGTGGGATGTATACAGCAACACGTGATGAAGTCAGATTACATAGATGGGGGAAGGTGGGAGACTAGGGCCACTTCGGGTAGGGGTCCCCTTAGAACTCTGTTAATTCACAAATGACAATGTACCACAGAAATATAACATGTGATGACATATATGTATTACCAACCAAGGAATGTAGTAAAGCTGTATACTAACGCTTACGTTTATTTCATAAAAAGAAGTTTAATAAAAATAATTCAAGATGAGTTGTAAGTAATGTCACATACAGCAAAAGCAAACTCGATGACACAGTAGTAACAATCCTGTAGGGATCCTGCGTTACATGAAAATAGCCAAGTGCAAAGAATCCCTAAAGGAGTAAAGTTCGGTACCAAGCAGGTGTGGGGACTTATCTCTAAAGTCACAGAATTCTCTGTTTTGCCCAAGAAACCGGGCTTTGGGAGCTGGTCAGAGAAGAGACGAAGAGCTGTGGGGCTGACCGGGCTGTAATTCTCAATGCGAAGCATCCAGATGTGCAGAGACGGGGTTTATATATAGCAGCCCTCCACAATGGTGCCCAAGGGTTCTGCGGCACAGGCAAGGGAGCCACAGCTGCACCGGGCCTTCAGCGCAGCAGCTATGAGGATGCAGGCCCAGCCACCCAGGACCGGTCCAAGTGGTCAATGAAGAGAGAGCACAACCCCAGCCGCCACAGGCCGGTCTTCACTCGTTTTTCTGCTCCTCGAAATCCAGGGGCGCCTAGGGGAAATAAAGGAAAACACCACTGGCACACATAAAATAACATGAAGTGCACATTAGTGGTAGGTGTAGTGCATTTTAGTGATATGCACCAAGAGTGCATCTCTGTACTGCGCATTGTACCTAGAAGGGGGAAACCTGCTGGTGGCCAATGCAGATTTTCTAAGACGAGGTAAGTGGCACGTGTATGCCCTATGGTGAGAGAGTGCTCCTCAACCTTTCTAGCTTGACGAGAGGTCCGAGCAGCCCGGGAGATCCTGACAGTTTGAGGTCCAATATTTATACACTGTTGTGCCTTTGAAAGTGGGGAGAAGCTACTAGAGGCTTCTAGATGCCTCCCTGGCCCTGGCTCCAGACTCACTACAGAGGGGTATGCATCCCTTTGTGTTAAGACAGGACACAGCCTATTCATATGTAAGTAGGGCTGTACCCAGCTCCTCCCTCCTATCCTGCCAGTGGTGGCCCATCCAGTCACACCTAAGTCCCCCCGTTGTGTGTGGCTGTCTAGGAGGACTGTACAAAGCCCAACTGACAACTACACCCAGTCATGTGCCCAGAGAGAAGATGCAGGCACTAAAAGGCAAGAAAATGTAAACTTTCTAAAAGTGCCATTTTCAGAATTGTAATTTAAAATCTGACTTCATCATAAGTTAGGATATTAAATTAGGATGCCAGAGACACCATACGTGAACTGGTTAACTCTTTCCATTTGGAAATTACACTGATAAATGTAATAAGGCAACCCCAATTTTATCCTAGGGGAGAGACTGTCTTTGCAGTTGTGAAAAATGAAGTTGAAGGTTTTTCACTACTAGGACATGTAAAACCTAAACGATTATGTCCTACTTTTTAACCTGCCTACTTGGCTGTCCACGGCTTACCCTAGGTGTGACTCATATGTATTAAAAAAGAAGGTTTGGGGCTGGCAAAAGGTCTACTTTGCCAGGTCAAAATGGCAGTTAAAACTGCACACACTGGATCTGCAATGGCAAGCCTGAGACACGTTTTACAGTGCTACTTAAGTGGGTGGCACAACCAGTGCTCCAGGCCCATTGTTAGCTTTTAATTTACAGATTCTGGGCCCAGGTAGTGCCACTTTACTAAGGACTTACTGTAATTTAAATATGCCAGTTGGGTATAAGCAAATCTGTTGTGTTTTAAGGGAAGAGCACAAACACTTAAGCAGTGGTAAAGCGTACAGAGTCCTAAGGCCAACAAAGCCTAATTCAGCAAAAATGGAGGAGTGGAAGGAAAAAGTCTGGGGGTGACCCTGCAGAAAGGGCCAAGTCCAAAGTTGTCCCTTTATAAGGGAAACAACCTTTACAACACAGTCATTACATTGCACTACCTTTACAACTCAGTCATGACAACGCAACATCCTTTACATCGCATGCCGTTACAATGCAGCCATTATATCGCATGTCACTACAACGCATGCCATTACAACGCAATATAAGGTAAGTAATGCGAATAGTAATTTTTACTCCTCCCCTATCCAACACTTACCCTACTGTTGCACTCACTGGAGTGGGAATAGTAATTTTTACCCCTACACTATCCAACACTTACCCTACTGTTGTACTCACTGGAGTGGAAATAGTAATTTTTACCCCTACACTCTCCAACACTTACCCTACTGTTGCCCTAAAAGTAATATGCGTTGTAATGGAATGCGTTGTAAATGTAGTTTCTAAAAATGCGTTGTGATGGCATGCGATGTAAAATCATGCATTGTAATGGATGTTGCGATGTAAAAACTGCGTTGTAAATGTTTGCGTCATACATCCCTTTATATTTTTATGTAATATTACATAATCTAGCTAGCAAACTCATCATGGTTAAGCCTAGAGTTTTGATCAAGAAATAGGGTCTAGCTAGTATATTCAAGCTACAGAAACTCTAAGTGTTTTAAGAAAGCCTAGCTATGCATTGCCTAAGTAGACTTTTGCAATATTGTGATATATAAGATGGTTACCAAATAACAAAACATTTGACTATTCCTTAATATGCTCTAAGAATTATAGTGAACGGAGCAAAGTGACTAACAAACTGAAGCTAATTCCTTTAGTAAAAGTGGAAAGTAAATGAACTGGAGTTCAAGAGTTTTTAGTTTTTATAGTGCCCACCTCAGGTGACTTCTGGGCACCTATCGCAGAAAAACTATTATTGATTAACTAATGTAAACACTATACTAGGCTCAAAAAGAAATGATAGATAACATCAACCAAACAAATTACTATATAAAGAATGTCCTATCCCAACATCCACCATCCTATTAATTCCTCATGAATTGTCAGTGGATCTTGTGAAAGGCTGGCCTAAAGCTCCATGCCTCTTTAAAAAATCCATCCACCCACAAAGAGTGTGAGACTGCATTTTGCCTTGTCTTTATTCTGACACAAAGGACAGTTGCCTCCAGAGTTAACTGTGCCCTTGAGTAAACAAGCATTTGCAATGCAATAGGTCTCGCATTTATGAGAGTTTGAGCTATTGGCATTGTAAATGACAATGCCTTTTATTTATGAGTTACTTTTAATACAGATAAATAAAAGGTATTGTCATTTACAATGCCAATAGCTTAAACTCTTGCAAATGCGAGACCTATTATATTGTAAATACGTGCTATAAAAATATAAAAAGCATTAGGAGAGATCGTTTCCAGCCTGCAACAGCAGGCAGGACAATGCTTTTTGAGAAAATAGTGCTCAGAGGCTCCTATTAAAGCTTGCCGAGCAGCAAAACACGTAACAGAGGGTGTCAGCATGGAAGGTTTCAAAACAAGACAAGGCTGTAGTATGGAGGAACTACTAAGCCTTTTGACAAATGAACAGCCACAGTTTGCAGTAGACAATGTCACAGGCTAATAAAAAATGTGGGAGGAGCTTCAAGTCCCTACCTCAATACAGCATGCCCCACAGAGCAGTGCATGCGCTGCCCAGGCTCGACCTAATTAGGCTTTTGAGTAGTGTAGAGGGGGCTTTGTTATCATGCAATATAGGGATACAACTGCAAAGCTTTTTACTGGTCACAAATCCTTCGATAAATCAGAAAGTAGGAAACACATTTTACAATGCTGGTTTTTTTTCCAAACACAAGACGTATTTAGAAATGGTTACTGAACATTATGTGGAAGGGATCTGTTTTGGGCATCTCTTTGAAATAATGAATTGGTACTCTATGTATCAATGATTTGCAACCCTAATTATGGTCATAAGCCAATGAAGCTGGGGTGGTAACTCATTCACAAAAGGGAAGTGATCATTCTCCTTTACGAATTAGGGTGGCAGAGTCAGTGGTTGTAGCAAATGCTCCAGGGACCATGGCCATCTCTCAATAAAATATAAAAAAACTTTTAATTTTTTTAAGCAACTCCATTTCCTTTAGAGAATTTGGGCTGCTTTAAAAATGGCATGGTGGCCTGCTGTCCCTTGCAAACCCCAGCTCTGTGTTTCCAGGCAACCGGAGAAAGTCACAATTTGTGAAATGCCTGATGAATATTTATTGGCATTTTACTTTGTTACCTTATCCGAAACTTTATTTTGTGAACTGACATTAGTACATAGGTCGGTTCACAAAATAATGTAGTCACAAAAAGTTGGAATGCAAAACGCAACCGTTTTTTGCGACCACACTGTTAGTACTTATGGGCCTAAATTATCCACCAATGTCCATTTCATATCACTTTTAGCGCTGGAGAATGCTTATTACCGTTTAGATTTGGTCCTATTGCTGAACTTTAATAGATTTATTTAGCAGGCCCAAGTACAAGTCAATAAAATAGTGATTTTTCTAACCTACTAAAAATATGGCTTTTCATTAGCAAGCAGATGCAGTGTGTTTATTACAGAAAGAAAAACATAACCACACATTAGAGATGGATTAATCAAAAACCTATTGCTCTTAATGTATCAATTATAGCATATTTCATATAAACATATGTACATTATTCTCATTTATGTTTAGGATGATCACTTATAATTTGTACCGCTGATAAAAATTGAGCCCAGTGCCTCTTTTCTGCATTCGTATTTTTTATCAAGTTGCAAATACACCATACTATCTCATACCGAGTCACAAAATGCATCCACAATTACTTTGTTGATGCTGTGATTCTCAGTCTCAGCGACAGGAAGTGCTGGTCCATACGTTCAGGATAGCAACAGGGATAACGAGATTTGAATACCTTGTTTTACTGCTGAATTTTCAGTAAAGAATGTAAAATAAAAATATCTAGAATGCTATTCATGGTCTATTTAACCAAATAATGCTTTCATTCAGGATAGTATAGAAAATGTGCATTACTCAAAAGGTTTATAGTAAAATGTAACCTAGTATGGCAATTTGTTAAGAAATCAATACTAGCATATCATTTGTAAAGTGCACGTATCACCCAAGGGTATCAAAGTGCTGAATAGCAGATGTTTATTGCTACCCAAAAGCAATGGCACCCATTTTTTGGACCTCAGATGGATGAAAGGCTGAGTGGACACGCTAGGATTTGAACCTGCGACCATGAGGTTGAACACAGTTCCCCTACAGTGGGCGCATTGGTCCACTAAGCCATCAGACGCAGCTTCCACATATAATCTCTAGCTTAATTCTATTTTTAAACACTTAGGGGTCTATTAGGATGATAGTCAGAAAACCACCCGACCGCCATGGAAGCGGAAAACCACTGCCCGCCTGCACCGTGGAAAAACCGGCGGCCAAGTTTGGATCAACTGCCAAAAAACACAGACCGAGGCAGAACGGGGCCAAGAAAAACCACCCGTAGCGGGCGTAGATGGTCAAAATCCGTCCGCGGCGGTCGGAATCATGGCGGAAAAACACCAACCTGCCGCAAGTATAGCAGAGACACCGCGCGGGAAATTAGAATATCCCCGAAGGTCCTGCGGTAATTTCCACTGTTTCCGACCGCTGCGGTCGCAAACAGTGATGAATGGGAGAGCCAGCGGAAGAGCTGCAACATAGCTACCGCTGCGGACGATCCATGAAAAATATGGCGGCCGAATGAAAAAACCCACAATAAGGCCACAAAGTGCAGACAGCAAACTAGCCATGTCCCCCAAAAACACAAAACAAACCCCAATGACACAACCACATGGCAAAAAGAAAAATACAAATCTCAGGACAACCCACAGAACACACCTGACAGCATTCCCCCATCTGGACATACCCACATATCTGAGTATAAAACCAGCCCCTTTCCTGACCACAATCCTTTGCAATACTCCACAACTGAAGGGCCCAACACCAGAGCACAAAGGAGAAGCAAATCAATACAACATCACTACTCACACCACACACAGCACCACCACCACTTTCACACCTGCACCACTAACCCCCTGCACATCACACACCATACACATCACTACCACACCCACCACACACCCCTGCACCCTCAACCACTTTGCCCACCACAAATCATGGCAACACAGAAAATGCCCAAATTCACAGAGAGTGAGTTGACAGTCATGGTAGATGAGATAGTCAAAGTGGAACCACAGCTGTTTGGTAGCCTGGTCCAACAGACCCCATTAGCCACAAGAACACAAATGTGGGCAAGTATAGTCGAGAAGGTCAATGCAGTAGGGACCACCCTGCGATCAAATAAGGAAATCATGAAGCGGTGGCATGACTTGAAGAGGGTTGTCAAAGAGAGGAGGAGCAAGAACCGTGAGCTGGCTCAGAGGACTGACGGTGGCCCTCCCATACCACCAAAAACATTCACTTTATGGGAGGAGAAGGTGCTTGCCATACTGCATCCAGAGAGTCTCACAGGAGTACCCGGGGGAGTGGAGGCTGGTAAGTACAAACAAATGACTACCACCACACTGCTATGTACTGTTTTGCACAACTACAAAGCTACACCACCTAGGACAAATTCCATTCATCTGCACCACACACTCCCAAAAACATGTCTCACAGATCCAACATTCACTCACTCCCATTCACCCCAAATGTAGCTAGCACTATTGCCATGGGGGCATATGTACAGGCAGCCAGCACTACAACTCCCACCACGCCCCCTTGTCCCACAGCATCAGCAAGATGGAGCTCTCCACCCACCCCACCCAGAAGCATGTGTCAGCCATTACATTACCCTCATCAAACTAACAGGTACGTAGCCATCTTCCCTGAGCAGGATGGAACACTCCCCCACCCAGAAGCAGTTACAAGCCTTTGCAATACACCTAACAAATTTACAGGTAGGTAGCCATCTTCCCTGGCAGGGTGTTTCTGGGTGGGAGGCCTGTACCACTACTCACACCATGCACCCTTGTCCCCCAGTACAGCAAGATGTAGCTCTCTATACCACCCAGATGCATGTGGCATCTAATGGATCTCCACAAACAAACTAACAGGTAGGTAGACATCTTCCCTGGGAGGGTGTTTGTGGGTGGGAGGCCAGCAGTACAACTCCCACCAGGCCCCATGTCCCACACCTGAGCAGGATGGAGCACTCCCCCACCCAGAAGCAGTTGGAAGCCATTGCAGTACACCTAACAAACTTACAGGTAGGTATTCATCTTCCCTGGAAGGGTGTTTGTGGGTGGGAGGCCTGCACCACTACTCCCACCATGCCACCTGTCCCACAGCCTAGCAAGATGGATCCCTCCCCCACCCCACCCAGAAGCATGTGTCAGCAATTACATTAACCTCATCAAACTAACAGGTAGGTATTCATCTTCCCTGTGAGGGTGTTTGTGGGTGGGAGGCCTGTACCACTACTCCTACCATGCACCCTTGTCCCCCAGTACAGCAAGATGTAGCTCTCTATACCACCCAGATGCATGTGGCATCTAATGGATCACCTGAAACAAACTGACAGGTAGGTAGACATATTATTCTGTCTTGTGACACCACTGAGCAGGATGTAAGCCTCCACCACGCGCACACAGATGTGCCACATAACAAAGCCAAATGTGAACACATAACAGGTAAGTAGCCAGTATGTGCACCTAGCCATTCATCACAAAATAAATGGTGCCATATAACAACACCAGCCCTCTCATTGCACAAATATGCACACCGATCCTATTGCCACGCACAGTGTGCACAAAGCTAAGTAAAGGAAACTGTCACAGCAACCAAAGTGTGACACTCCAATGCACATGACAAGAAAGTCTGTGCACAATCATGAAAATCATGAAAAATAAGAAAGCATATTTGGTGGTGCAAATCAAGATATGCACATGACAGGACAAAGTTATGCAGGACATGACAATGGCCAGTCCGTGTCAGATGTGACGTCTGCCAGGTCAGAGAAATCAATATGTTGTGCTAGTCCCTAAATGTCAACAGGTCCCTGTAATCAATCACAAATTATGCACGTGGTGCATGGTATGTATTGACACCTCACACCATGGACAAGTAATGCATGTACCACAGCATCATGTCAGGAGGCACAGTAGTGCACATAAAAAACAATGTGATAATCAGTCAACTGAGTAGTGTACAAACAGTGAATGACACACAGCTAACACAAAGCTTGCAGGGTGCACACAATGACCATTTCCTATCTGACCCACAGGTGACCAAGAACTGACTGCAGAGGACACACCAGCAACCTGCAGAGACAGTCTCCCCCCCCCCCAGTACATGGACTCTCGGATGTTGACTCCCTGGATTCTCTGGACGATGAGCTCAAAGCCAGCCCATCTGGTGTGCCAGGGTGCAACAGGTCCCAGGACCCCATCGTCCCCCACCACATCTGCTGCAATACAAAGATCTCTGCAAACCCCTGCTGTCACGGCCTATGCATCCTCCACCACCACCATCACCACCACCACCACCAGCGCTGCCTGCAACACTCTCCCTGTCCCAGAGGATGACCACCCCACCGACTGAGGAGGGCAGGGAGAGGATGCGGGTGCCTACAGTGGTGAGGCAACATGTCTGTGGCAGCAGGGAAGGTGGGAGGGGCAGGGTCACCCACAGACAACAAGAGGCTGGGACCCAATTCCTGGACCACATCACCAGAGTCCTTGGGGCATATGAATGGGCCCAAGGACGCGAGCTCACCCTGCTGATGAGGTCAATCGACACCCGCATGGGACAAATTGTGGACCTCTTGGGCCAGCAAGTGGTGGTACTGAGGGACAGGTCTGCACCACAACCATCACCTCCACCTCCCTCTGGTGGGCGGCAGAATGACAGTTCACCATCCTCCCCTGCGGCCACAGAGAGAGGTGAGTCCTCGGACCCTACTGGCCCAGCAGCAGGGGCCTCCCCTGCCAAGCAACGAAGGGGCCGTCCTAAGAAAACACTGGAAGTATCTGGAGGCAAAGCACCTGCCAAATGCCAGTCAAGGAGCCAGCCATGATGGCAACCCTCTTCACCACTGCATTGACTTTTTGGACTTTCCTTCCCCACACTGCCTTGTGAATGGCATCTGTCTGTTGGACTGGGTCACCACATCAATGCGGTGACTACTCGATTATCTCATTTACCATAACTGTCAACTCACTGCTCCACTAATCACCTCAATGTAAATGTTCACCCCTCTCACATGTCACCATTGTAAATAAAAAATCCTTACACACATGTTGTTGTGTCTGCTCCGTCTTCATTCCAGGATGTACAGTCTTCAACATGATCACAATGTACCAAGAGTATGGAATGTATGTAGGCAAGGAGAAGTTGAAGGCATCTAGGAAAACACAACAGAACAACATTCACTGGTCTGGGTGTGGCATCACACACATCACACAACACCTACCATCAAGATATTCCAACATGCACACATCACAATGGGCAACAAGTGTCAACATGCGCATCCTGTAGATGTTCCTAAATGACCTGTCCCAGAAACATTGTCAGCCACCACTGAGTCTACAACCGGCTGCTGTCACAAATCTCACATACACCTTCACAACAACAGCAACATCATCAGACAATGGGTACGTTGTACATTGTCACCCACCTTCAAGTGAAGTAGCGGGTGATGAGCTGTTGACGCAGGTCAACACCTTCCTCCTCTCCACTGTCCTCATCACTGGACAGTGGTTGGTGTGCAGGCGGGCGCCTTGGGTCCTCATCATCATACAGGAGCAGGGGAATCTCCTTGCGAATGGCTAGGTTGTGGAGCATGCAGCATGCCACTACAATCTGACACACCTTCCCGGGTGAGTACACCAGTGCACCTCCGGTCTTGTCCAGGCAGCGGAAACGTGACTAAAGCAGACCAAGAGTTCGCTCCACCACACGACGAGTCCTCCCATGTGTATCATTGTAGCGGACTTCACCCGGGGTCCTGGGATTCCGCAGTGGACTCAGCAACCAGGTACGGTTGGGATATGCAGAGTCACCTAGGTGTGACAAACACAAATAAACATTGCTATGTCGCTGAGGCAGAGGGCAGCAGGTCACACACCCAGCATGCCATACGAGTAGGCATACTCACCCACAATCCATGCACGCTCGGGAAGCAGATTAGCCATCAGCTGGGGTACAATGCTGTCCCACAGGATGTAGGAGTCATGGGCTGTGCCTGGGAATTTGGCACACACGTGTGAGATGATCATATCTGCCAAGCACACCACTTGCACAATTATGGAGTGGTAATGTTTACGATTCCTGTTGATGTGCTCACGTGCCTGTGGTGGCACAAGCCCAACATGGGTGCAATCAATGGCACCAACAACATGGGGGATGTGTCCGAGGGGATAGAAATCTCCCTTCACAGCTGCCAACTCAGGCCCCCTGGGGAAATAGATATATCTGTCCTTGTAGATCATAATGGCGGACAGTACATCACGCCGTACCATGCTGAACATAGGTTGTGACATTCCACCTGCGCTGGCCACCGTGTGCTGGAATGATCCAGTGGCAGAAAAATGCAGGGCCGCCATCATCTTATACGTTGGGGTGAAAGCTGTTGGATATGTTCTGCAAGGCTGCAGGTGGGGCTCCAACATATCACAAAGGGTTTTTAGGGCGGCTCGCCTCATCCTCCATGTCCTCCAGCACTGTCAAGTGACGAAGCAGATTTGGTCTCCTCCTAGTTGAGATGAAAGTGGACACATGTCAATGCAATACATCATGAGATGGGCACAGCATCTCACGTTCTGGATGACACAATGCCAACAATGACTCATCAATATTGAGTTACAGACAAGCTTACATGTAGGGACACCTTCAGCTACACAAATGGCACACCTGCCAACTTACACAAAACAAGTACCTCAAACACCACCTCGGTCAATGTGAATGCACATAGGGATATGGCCACATTTACCATGGGCACGCCTGGGAGTATAGCTTTCAGCACATGTGTAACAAATCAACCCCAATCAACTAGCTCCTGTACCTGGCACACCTCCAAGCGTCATTTGAACCTGGCACACATCCACAACACAATGACCACAGTCTGAGCAGAAATGATGATTGTGTGCATGATCAGACATAAGAGGACATGCAAAAAAGAACATCATTCATTGAGACGAACATTGCTGTGATTGTCACTGCATCGCAACACATTGACATGTGTACACATTGCAGAGTCCATAACAACACTGTCCTGTGTACACGACCATCAAAATCATAAGTGACATGTGAGGGAGTACATGCCAATCTACGAAATCACATACGCAAACATGGCATGTGTAGTCACCAGTGGAGTAAATGGAACATTGCCATTGTGTGCACAGTGATGTGCCATTGACCATGTGGGCACGGTGCACTGTTGATGTTTGCCAGATGGCCATTTTGATTGTATGGCACTCAAATCGCGGTATCGACCGCCTGGCCCCAGCGGTGTGTCACCAGCAATCCCCAATGCACAAGTGCGGTAGTGATCGCCATGGAGACATGCCCAAATGGTGGTTGGCATGCCCCGCCACCCAAATCGCGGTTCCTCATGTCAATGTATGGCACCCAAATCATGGTAGCTACCGCCTGGCCCCAGCGGTGTGTCACCAGCAATCCCCAATGCACAAGTGCGGTAGTGATAGCCATGGAGACATGCCCAAATGGAGGTTGTCATGCCCCGCCACCCAAATGGAGGTGCCTCTTGTCAATGTATGGCACCCAAATCGCGGTAGCTACCTCCTGGCCCCAGCGGTGTGTCACCAGTAATCCCCAATGCACAAGTGCGGTAGTGATAGCCATGGAGACATGCCCAAATGGCGGTTGGCATGCCCCACCACCCAAATCGGGGTTCCTCATGTCAATGTATGGCACCCAAATCGTGGTAGCTACCGCCTGGCCCAAATTGTGTGTCACCGCCATGGAGTATGCCCTTACAGCCAATGGGAACCTTCATTGCGGTGGCATGATGCAATTTTGAAAATCATGGTAGGCGTGCTCCGCCAGAGACCCCTCACCTGCTGCTGCCTCCAGGGACTGCTGCCAGAAACCCCTCATCTGCTGCTGTCCCCAGGGACTGCTGCCAGAGACCCCTCACCACCCAATTCTGCCGCTGTTGTCTCTTGTTCACAGTGATGCGGAGAACTGAGAAGATCCGTGCCAGTCCCTTCACAAGCGAGGAGCTGGAGGTCCTTGTGGACGAGGTGCTCACACAGTACCCAAGGCTAGATGGTGCTCCAAATGTCGTGGGAAGTCCTCAACGGAGGGCAGGGGGGCACACATGTAGTTGGACTGATGCAGTATGTGTCTGCGAGTGTGGGGTTGGGTCATGCACTGCCTAACATGCTGCCTCCAGGGGGAAGGTGTGTGTACCCTATGCCACAGGTTTCCCTGCCTGCACTTGTATGTTTGAGTGACCTGTGTTGTGTTGTCAGCCATACAGTGACGCAGAAAGTAGTTCATGCAGGAGTCAGGACAGTGTGCCCCTGTTGTCCATCTCAGTGTGAGCTCGACTGGCCTGCACAGTCCCAGCACAAAAAGACAAGGACACGTCACCTCACTTACAGAGTATTACATCAGTCTTCTCTCATTGCACTCCAGCTATGGGGCATCTCAGCACTGTAGACTGCACACGACCGGTCTTGTGAAGAGGAATTTGGATTTGTGAGATCATGTCCCTCAATGTAACATCCATGACACAGTTATCTATTCACAGGGCAGGGACATTGAGGGCTGCGCAGTCTTGGACACAGTGAGTCTACCCACATACACAGGTTGATATGTGATGTATGTCTTGCTCAACCTAAAAAGGGACTGGAGATGTGGGCAGGCTACACAGGGGTTTCAGTGCTGGCATCCTGCATGTGTGTGAGACGTGCAGGGACTGTGGTCCCCCTCACACCCGCATTCATTTACATCTGCATTCCCCATGCAGATGTACCATGTGAGATGTATTCTTGTCTCAGTTAGACATATCTGTGGATTTTGGATGAGTTTATATCATGCTACTGTACTGAGAGATGTAGGCACATAACACTGTGTCACTAATCATTTACCCTTCTTGTCTCCCATGCCTGCAGCTCAAGGTACACCAGCGTAAGGCCATGTGGAGGGCCATTGCGGCCAAGGTGCGGATTCTGGGTGTCTCAAACCGACGATGCACCCACTGCCACAAGAGGTGGGATTAAATCGGCTGGCTGGCAAGGAACGTGGCAGAGATGACCTTGGGGCTGCTTCCTCGCACTGGGCGGTTGGCAGGGTGCAGCATGACACCACTGATGGGCCGCATTTTGGCCGTGACACAGCCTGAGCTGGATGCACGTTTGAAGGAGCATCAGCAGCAAGCCAGGGGTGAGCATTCTGGGAAGGGTGACTTTGGCTGGGAGAGGCTGCATGTGTACAGAGCCTGTGCCAGTGCTGGCCTAAGTGATGTTGGTAGTGTGATGCAGTGGCTTGTAAGTGGCTGCTGGGCTGGGTGCAGGTGTTATGCATTTGCCCTACCTGTACTTACTAAGGTAATTTGAGTACTGTGTATTCCCATTGCATTCTGAGTCGTGGTCTTCAGGTATCGTCTGCATTGGGGTAGTCTGGGGAACCGCATGGGAGGGAACGACAGTGTGCCCAATCTGAGTGTGCCTTCATCAATGCATCCATTGCCTGCACTCAGATTTGGGAGGCTTAGAAATCTGACACCAATGTGCAGCAGTCGTTGTGCCCCAAAGAACAACATGGTGGGTGGCATGGGCTCATGGCGATTGTGGAATGTCATGTTGTAGTTTGTGTCTGTGTTGTTCCCTCCTGCTCCATCCAGATCTGTCAGTGGCAACAAGTAGTGTGCCCCCATCATGGTGTGCTCAGATCTATTTGTGTGTCTGGTTGAACAGAGCCACTAGCAGGGTGTCAGGTGACACCAGGGGCCAAAATGCAAAGAAGCAGGCCTCAGGCTCACATGCCTCAGAGGCATCCCCAGCCAAGGACTCTCCTGTCTCTAAAGCATCTCGCAAAGAGAAGCATAAGTTGCTGTGCCCACCGAGAAGGTAGTGCATGCCAAGGGCACACCTAGGAAGGGCTCCAAGGCAGATCCACCCATCACCTCGACTCCCATTCCAAGCCCACTGAAGCAGGAGAAGGAGGGCACTGAAGGGGTAACACCTAGCAAACAGGGGATGGAGGGGTAAAGGCGAAGCCAGGCAACGCGTTCCGCTGGATCCAGCACACCCTCAGAGGGAGTGCCAGTGTCTGCACCTGATGTAGCTTTGGTGGTTAGTGTGCTTGTTGTGTACACACCACTTCCCACTAACCCCAAGACAGGGAAGCCATTTAAAATCCCCAAGAAGTGGAAAGACACCCCTCCACAATCTCCCAGCCACACTGTGTCTCACGTCTGCATTACTCCGCCTCCACGTGCCACTACACCACCTGGTCCAAGCAGCCCTCTGGCTTGCCAAGCCACTGATAGCTCTACCTCAGCTGGGCTGCTCTCTCCCCGGTCAAGTGCTCCGACAGACACCGACACACAGCCAGCTCCCAGTCCGCCTGACAGCCAAGTCTGAGTGGTAGTCACCCTCACACACCTGTCTCTCACACAGGTGGGCCTGTACTGCACATTGTTACACCCTTACTGTGTTGCTGACCATGTAAAGGTACATTCACACACATTCCCTGTGCAACTTCTCATGGACATACTCTGCACTTCGTTTTGGCCACTGGCTTTGTTGCTCTTTGCTGTGTTCAACTATTCCCTGTGCAGCTTCTCATGGACATACTCTGCACTTCGTTTTGGCCACTGGCCTTGTTGCTCTTTGCTGTGTTCAACTATTCCCTGTGCAGCTTCTCATGGACATACTCTGCACCCTGAACTGGCCACTGGCCTTGCTGTTTTGCCCTTGCCTGTGCAGCTTCTCATGGACATACTCTGCACTTTGCCCTGCCTATTGGCCTTGCTGTTTTGCCCTTGCCTGTGCAGCTTCTAATGGACATACTCTGCACTTTGCCCTGCCCACTGGCCTAGTTGTTCACTGCTGTTTTGCCCTTGCTTGTGCAGCTTCTCATGGACATACTCTGCACCCTGAACTGGCCTTGCTGTTTTGCCCTTACCTGTGCAGCTTCTCATGGACATACTCTGCACTTTGCCCTGCCAACTGGCCTTGTTGTTCACTGCTGTTTTGCCCTTGCCTGTACAGCTTCTCATGGACATATTCTGCACTTCGTGATGGCCACTGGCCTTGTTGTTCAATGCTGTTTGCCACTTGCCTGTGCAACTTCTCATGTAACTACTCTGCACTTTGTGATGGCCACTGGCCTTGTTGTTCACTGCTGTTTGCCACTTGCCTGTGCAGCTCCTCGTGTAACTACTCTGCACTTGGTGATGGCCACTGGCCTTGCCCTTGTGTAATATTGATGCCTATCTGTGCAATATGTGAATAGAGACAGTTGCTCCTGTTGTCTGTTTTGTCAGTGTCCTTACTGAATAAAGTTCTTTTGCTGTGTGTACATGGTTTACTGTGCCACATGCTCTGTGTGCCACTTCAACATAGCCAATGTTTTGGCTCACTTACTCCAATTTTTTACAGGGGTGACAGCGATTTCAGTTCTTCCTGACCATGATACTTGTGGGGGCAATGATGTCAATTTTAAATAGAAAGAAGTTGTCATGTTCTTATTTTGTTAATCTTGGCTATGTTGTACACATGTCAGGTTGGGGGGCACTGCCAGCACTGAGTGGGATTCTATCCACAGGATTGCAGGCAGGCTGGCCAGGGTCATCATGTATGTGTATTCTTCTTTTATGTGTGCCCAGTAGTATATATGTGTGCTCATCTTGTGATAGCCAGTCATCCTAGTCCCATGTCTTACTTTCAATGTGTGCTCTTGGCTGGTCAAGAAGTGTGCAGTGTGAAGGGGGTGACTTTGTCGGGAATGTTGATGTGTGTTTGCCCCTGCATTGTCAACTGCACACGTGTGTCACCCAGGAGTTGTTTGCCTGTTGTTTTGATTGTTCAGCCCTGTGGATGTGGTTGTCTGCACATGTATGAGTTGTATGTTGTGCACTGTGCAGTGTGTTGGTGTGTCCTTGCAGTTCTGGCTGACTACTACTTGTTGTTTTTGTCAATTGTGAGTATGCAGTGTGTGTGACTGGCAAGTCAGTGTTGTGTTTTGTTGATCATCCATGTGTCTTGATACTGTTTGTGGAGACTGTGCAGACCTGATGCTCCACACTGCCATTGTGGTTGTATTTTCTCATGCATTGCTGTCACATGGTGCCTTTTTGCCTCCAGTATGGCATGTTGTGTGTGGTGTCATACCATCCCCTATCTGTGCTTCAGATGCCTACCCATTGTGAATCTGCACTCCCTTTATTTGTGTATGGTACACTCCTGCCATGTCCCCTACTGACATACAGAACACTTCACTTTGATGTCAGCTGTCCCCTTGGTTTACATGTGTGTGTCCCTCCCCATCACTTCATTTGTGACACTGTGCTTTGTGGTGCAGTTCTTAGGCCAGGAGCAATGTGTCACTCAGGACATTTCCCCAATAGGTTATGTGTGATGCTCATGTGCTGTTTGGCAGTCATGGTTGCTCATATGCACTTCAACTGTGTGTGCTGCCCAGTCCTCTGGTCAAGGTGTTTCCACCTTTCTGTCCCAGACATGTGCATCTGTTGGTGTTGTGTTGAATGTATGTGTGTTAGCTGTGGTACTGCTTCACTTCCTGGGTGTGATGTTGTCTTTGTGCGGTGCTGATTGGTGTTGTGTGGGTTAAGGTTATGTCACTCATATCTGTGTGGGGCTGTTGTGCTTGGTGTGCACACACTGCTTGGTGTGCATGCAGTGCTGTAGGTGTATGTTGCCTTGTCATTGGCTTGTGTGCGTGCTCTGATGTCCTGCTGTATTCACTATGTGATTTTTCTGCCTGTGCATCTGTTGTTTGTTTGATGTGGCTGTGTTTTTCTGTGATGGTGCACTTCTTGTCTGTGTTGTGGTATGTTGTCTGTGAATTGTTCCTGACTGATGAGGTTGTGCACTCCTGTTGTGTTTGTGCTCCCATTGCCTTTCCACAGTTTATCTGCACTGGTCATCTGTGGTCTTGTTGTGGTTCTATGTGTGTTTCTGTTGGGTTATGTGTTTGTCTGTTGTTTATGTGCAGACATTTGTTCTGACATCCCTGCGTGTGTGTGATGTTTGTGGTTACCCCCTGGTTGTGTGATTGTTTGCCTGTGTATTGACTGGCAAATATCGCCACCCATCAGTGTGTTTGGCACTGGTGTTGTGTGCTGCTGGTGTGAGTTGGGGTATGTGTGTATATTCCTGCTAGTGTTTGACAGTCATGGAGTGTGCCAATGTGCCCTGTGTGTTGTACTGCCGGCGTACTCCTGTGAAGTAGTTGTGTACATATGTGTGGCTGTTCACAGTTTGACTTCATACCCTTCCTTTCATCCTTGTGCCTATACATGGGCTGCCTTGCTGTCTCCCTGGGTTGTTGCACTGAGCTGTCTGTGGTTTGAGTTCACTCACTGTGCCAGCCATGTGTGCTTTGATGGACTGAGGGTGTTGTTCTATGTTCCTTGTCGTGATGTGATGTACACATGCTTGTTGTTTGTCTTCATGGCCTTCCATTTGTGTGCACCTCACTTTGGGTTTCCTATTTGTTGTCCTCCATTGCTGGTGGCATGTGGTGTGTGTATGTGTCTGTGTTTCAGTATGGGGTATGTCTGTGTGACTTGGCAGGCGGTGTGTCCAGTAGGATGTTTGTTCCTTGAATGTGTGTGTGTTCATTTAGTGCTTGTACTCATTTTTATTGCCATGACTGTGGTGTTGTTGTGGTGTGTGTGTTGCCCTGGGCCTGTGCTTCTGTGCTGTGTGTCCCTGTACAGCCACTCCTGCTGTGGCTGTCTCCCTGGTTGTTTGGTGTGTGGTGCAGGATGTGGATTCACCTGGCTTGTTGTGTATGGGGTTGCACGGAGGGGACATGGCATGTCCCTTCGGGGGGGCTAGTGTGTCGAGTGTGGAGGTGTGGCCCTGTGCTCTTTGTGCCCTGCACATGCCTGGCGCTGGCCCTGCCTTCTGCATTGTGTGCATGTATTCCCTTGTCTTCACCACTGCGGTGATGTGACCGGGACATTGCTGCAAGATCGCGGAAAATGTGTGTCCTGGATGCGGAGGGATTACTTGGTGGCAGGTGGGACATGTTTAGGTACACTTGTGGATGTGTTCCTGTCCCCACCAGGGTGTCTGATGTGGATTTGGACCCTGTATCAGTCCATGAGTTGTGTGTTGTGGTTGTGTTATTGCGTACCTGCGGCTGTGTCCGCAGCTGTCCATGAGTTGCTGGTGATGTATCAGGTACAGCACCGGGAAGTCGTGTAGAGCTGGATCCATTGTGCTCGCGACCGGGTGGAATGGACTGGGACTCTGGTTTCGCGCTCCATTGTCGAGCTTCCACCATCTCTGTTTGGGCGGTTTCTCCCATGCGGTGTGATGCTTGCTTGGGGCATCCTAATTTGTGGAGCGGGGCGGACATCATTCCACACAGTGGTGAGTCTCCATTGGCTCACACCGCGGCGGTGGCGGGCGCACTTTGATGGTGGTGCATGTCGCACAGCGGTGGACTGGAAATGGGCTATGTTTGGCCTTACTAACATGGCGGGCGTGAGGTCCGCTGCTCGCGGGGGGTAAAATGCATTTTTCCACACCACCTGCGCCGCGGTGGTGCCACCGCCCGCCATCCTAATGGACCCCTTAGTCTCATATAAATGTATATTTTAATTTACAGTGGTTCCTCTTTTTTTCTATTAACAAATGCTAGCTAGAATTAGTCTATACTGTTTTTATTTTAGTTACCAGTCATCATTGGATCATAATACAACTGGTTACTTTATTTTAAATTATATATATATAAAATATAAACTAACATGTCAATGAGTAAAAGTAAAGCTCATACAAAGCAAAGCACATAATAAGGTACTAGGATCACTTTTTCAATTTTACTAAGAAAATTGCTTCTATCCGTGGGTCGCAGAAAATGTGTTGAGGACGCATATAGATCTTGACATTTCTTATATTTGCAAGAGCCCTTTTAGACTTGATGTTCAAGGTTCATCTTTAATATTACATTTGGATTACCTCTACCTTTATTAATGTACCCAAAAGGTCCATATCCATTTTGGAACTTAATATATTGGATCACTGGTTTAATTTGAGGATTATATGACAGGGTCGCTTTAGGGGCTACAGCTCTGCATGCTCTCTGGGCTCCAAGGTGATCAAGGAGTCACTTCATCTATTTCCTTTTATGAGCTGTGAAATGATCGTAAACAAGAAGTGTGAGCGGGGCAGGTTTTATTATTTCAGAGTTGATTCACAATGCTATCATCCTTTTGTTTGCACAAACAAGTGCATTTCTGGGCCATCTGCCTGATAAAGACACTTACTGCCACTATGCACGGTTTCTGCTGAGATTTGCATGGAAAGTAGAGCGTCTCCACAAAGATTATTTCACTGAATATTGGGAGATAAAACCCACTCCTCAATTAACTTCTGTGCACTTTTTTACTCACCGGTCCTGGCTTGGTGCATGGCAAAATATGATAGTCACCTTGCAGCATTCATGTTTTCTGTGCTGACACTGAAGATGCTGTTCTCCTGTAGGGTACAACTATGGGATTTTCACCAGATTAGTGCTTCAGAATATGTGCATATTTGCCTGTGACCCATGACTGATGTGTGCATTATATGAGGACTGTGGTGAACAGTAATATTATCTCAGTGGACTACTGAATTGTTAATGCATTATCCCTAATACTGGCCTCTTTTGGATAGCGCTATTTAATTGCATACTGATTACCTGTGTCTCTTCACTGTAAGCCTGCATCTCATTTTTATCCTTTTTCGTGGTAGGACTCAATGAAAGAGTTGTATTTGTATCCTCCTGTAATGTTTGCATGTGTACTGCAATTGGCAGAGTGCTAGGACACAGCAGCCCAGAGCAAGGTTAGAATAGGAAGGAACCAGAAAGCTGCGATCATCTAGTTAGTTAGTTAGTTAGGAGAAAGGAAGAGGCAAGTGCTGATAGAGCTCCGGCTCAAGAGATACAAGAAATAGAAATAAAGAAAGTTATTACATTAGTACACAGTGTCATTTGCTTATTTTACAAGGACATGACAACTGGCGTCGAGGGTGGTCAATGTTCATGACCTAACCATGTTTGCCATGCAGCTGTCTGCAGTGAGTGCCTGCTGTGCACCGCTACAGCACCATCATCGCTCTTCATCTCACCGGTGCCATTTTCCCTCATCGCTGCCGCAGGAGTCCACCCTTCTAATTGCCCAGCAAAAGTCACTTCGAATCTCACAGGCTCCATCTCACCTCTTCGTTGCAGCAGGAGCTCACCCAGCTCATTAACTGGCAGAAGTCTTTTGCTGCTTTGGGAGCACACCCCGCCTCCAGTACTGAGGAATTCGACCACGCACATCATCAGGAGCTCGCCTCGACTGAGTGGCGAGCTGTTGGCCTTACTGTGCAACTGCTGCAATGGGGTAAGCTGGCCCCCCCTTTCTGACCAACCCCGATGAGTACTGGCCACCTCGCTGAACTCCCGAAGCCTCGTGGGACTGAGTCTTTTCTTAGCGGCCATTTTGAAGTCAGGCAGATCATCCAGGAGCTTTGTTTCTACACTGGTGGCCATTTTAGAGTCAGGTGCCCATGTTCCCGGCAGACTGTGCCTGTATCTGAGGACATTTTTACATGCAATAAGTGCTTTTGTCTCACAACAAAAGTAATTCAGCACCTGGCAGGCCCTTGACCTCACACATCACTGAAGAATTGTAGGATTCATATCGTTGAGTGATTTTTCTTGCTACTTTTCCTGTACACCCTAGCCGTCTCTTAAAATAAAATGGCTCTTTGAAAGAACCCCTGCTGCACGTCATTGGGCATACATAGTGTCATATGTCATCCTCACCAGATACATCAGAAAACGCACAACCGAGACCAGCAATGCTTGGTTTCTCCTTCCTACGTCCTTCGGAGCCTTGCACTCGCACATCTGGCAGTGGCATGGGTTCACGTTGGCAAGAATGGCTGGACGATTTTGAAGACTTCATGAAGGGGTCACAAGTCACCGACCCAACTCAGCAACTCATTGCCCTGAGTAACTTGATAGGTAAAGACATTGGTCAAATCACCAAAGAACTGCCGGTGGCTGTTTCTCCATCCTACAAAGGAACTTTCTTCACAAACGCAGTTTGGATTATGAACACTACTCCTTCAATCTAGCCCGCCAGGAAAAGGATGAATCTATGGGAGACTTCCTCATGCATCTCAAATGCCTAAGAATATTGTGAATTCTACAACTTTACTACTAAGAATACCCTCCACCTGCGAATCATAAAGGGAGGCCAATGAGAATCGATAATTTGCTGTCTGCTGAAGAAACACTACTCACTGGATAACATTGAAGAACTGACTAGAGTCAATGATCAGGCAGAAGAACATGCCAAGGAAAAAGTAAGCAGGTAAAATTGAAAAACGTGAACAGGCATTCCGACTTCAGTCTCAACAGAAAGATGATTGCCAGTTAGAACAAGGACAAACTCCCACATCCACAAACCCTACTCGTAGCACAAAAGAGAGTGGAAACAGACAACAGGTAGAATATTATCGCTGGGTTCAAGAATATTACCATATAAGATCCCGCCCAGCCATGGTTCAGTGATGTCAACATTGTGGATGGGAGAATCACTTTGAAAAAGTGCATAGAGCTTCTCGAAAGGACTTGCCTTGATTCTCAAAAGAATCCAGGTCTCATCATCATACAAAGACAATACGTGACAGACAGCAACGCTCCATCAGGTCTTCCCATTCCAGCTTACAATCACATGTCACATACAGATCTCAACACTCATCATCTCGTGAGTCATCATCTCTTACTCCGATTTCCAAAGAAAGGCGATGAATACGTGTGCCTGGTGGCCGGTCCTGTCAGACTAAAGAAATAACGAGACTGCATATTCAAATGGGAAATTATCCAGCAAAAATGTTACTAGTCAGTGGAGTTTCTCTCAGATATATGCGTCACTGAATACAAAAAAATGAACCCAAAATCCAAGCTGCAAAAGGCTGCTGTGCGAGTGTACTCTTGAATGTCCAAAGAACCACTCACATGCCTAGGACATTTTCACTCATCCCTGACATATCAGGACAGAACGGTGCAAGCTCAAATCTATGTCATCGATGGGCCTGAAGCAGCTGACTGCCTTATCAGTCTGCCCACTGCAGAACACCTGAAACTTGTGGAGATATTGTACAGAGTGGATGACGAACCAGATATCATAAGCAAATTTCTGTAGTTGTTCACCGGGCTTGAAAAATTGTCTCACTTTAAAGTCCGGCAACACATCAATGAACAGGTAACACCTGTGGCTCAACATCAGTGGAAAGCACCATTCCACCTTAAAAAAGCTGTGGACGATGAGCCAAAGGACCTACTGAGGGCTGACATCATTGAGAGGTCGATCAGCCCAACCCCCTGGGTGTCCCCAGTGGTGGTAGTACCCAAATGGGGATCGGACAGCAAAATGCGACTCTGTGTTGACATGGGGGCACCAAACACGGCTATCAAGCGAGAGAGGCGCCCAGGACCTCACATCATTGATATGAATACTCAGCTGAATGAAGCAAAGGTCTTTTCCAAACTGGACCTGAACAAATTTTACCATCAGCTCAAGCTCCATGAGAAGTTCTGCTACATCACCACATTCTCAACTCATCAAGGCCTCTTTCGATGGAAACGCCTCAATTTTGGCATTTCATCAGCACAGAAATAGTTCAAGAAGCGGTGAGGCGTGTCATTCATCACTTTCCTAACTCCTTTAACTACACCGATGATATCCTGGTGTTCGGTGACATCATCAAGGAACATGACAAAGCTCTGGACCGGGTGTGTCACGCCCTCTTGGAAGCTAATCTGAATCTCAATTGAGATAAATGTGAGTTTCACAAATCCACTTTAAAATGTTATGATCACATCCTCCTCAGCGAAGGGATGAGACCTGACCCTGAAAAAGCCACCGCATTAACTGACACTTCCAGTCCACGAGACACCAGTGATGTAAGGTCTTTCCTGGGAATGGCCATTTGTTGTGCCCGATACATAAAGGATTACGCCACTGCTGTAGCATTTACTGGGCCCACATTGTTTTTCATAGTTATGGTTTTCCTTTTCTTTTTCTTGGTGTCAAAAGTGTTTTGTGCCGGGAGGAGTTGGATATAAAGGACCCAGCAGTCATCCAATGAGGACCCGGAATTGGATAACAGAACCACAAACTAGAAATGAAGCTCCTGTAAATTTCTCTCAATACAATGCTTTAAAGGTAAAGGATTACCATGGCATGCCCAAATCTCCTGACAAAACATAGGTGAGCCAAAATTCTGCATACTAAAAGCTCAGCGAAAGCAATACAAAATAATAACATTAGTATTTGATGCTCTGCGTTTTCCATAAAATGATCCCTCCAGATCATTAGTAAACTCAAATTAGGAATGCACATTCAATTTCAAAGGAATAAACCACGATAACTGAGTTGATATGGAAATGTTAGTATAGTTTATAAAAGATTAAGAAATAAATGCATCATCCAATTTCATCATGTCATAAACAAGTCAGGCAATTCTAGATAGATATACCAAAGCTCAAGAGTTCAGAAAGGGACATGGAATATGGTAGTTCAAGCAGTCTCACAAGAAAGGAAGAGACCACCAGGTCATATATGACATGTGCTTCAAATCGAAAGGGAAGCTAGGTGACTCCGCATCAGGCAGTTGCGGCTCCTCAGCTAAGGTGGAGGAGCGCTGATCCGCTACATTTTTTGCAGTGGAAAAGGAAAAATAAAATGATAATAACACTACGTTATTATCATTTTATTTTCCCTTTGTCATGCTGCTTTGCTGGGCAGGGTTTGACTGTCGTCACAGCCAGCAAGAGGAGGAACGGTGAGCACTTAAGTGAGCATGACTGTTTGGCTGGCCAATTTGGGCTGGCCAAACTGTCCTGCACACTTTGAATGTTCACCACCAGGCTGCATTATGAAGCCTGGTGAGGAACATGCCCAGGCTCCCTGTCCGTATCTGAGCGCCAATCCACGCCGCTCAGACCAATAACAATGCTGCATTACAGGATTGTGATTGGCTCAGGGGAGGATGTGTGCCCGGGTGCTTCCTGCTTCAGAGGACGATGCAAGTCCCATTTTAATATATTTTTCAATCCTCCCGACCCTGCCCCAAGTTCAAGATTACTCAAAGGATCCGTAAATCTCTGTCATTGGATAATCAGCAACCCATCCGTCACGATCAGCATGTATGCTCATGCCAATCAGCAAGGAATGAGAGCGAATGCAAGAGTCTAGAATCTTCTCATTAATTCCATCAGGCAATATTGTATTCTTAAAGTTCCAGGAGTGTCACCTCATTTGGTCAAACTACTCAGTTCATTGATTAGTGAGTATAGGATGAGTGCCAGGCAACTTAAAAGAAGACACAATGTAGATAAATAGGTGGGACAATTATCCAGTCCTTACAAAATCCAGTAAGTGAACCTCAAAACAAGAGCACATGAGCAAGTTCAAGAGGACACTTTCCCAGGCAGATGGTCCTCACTGTCACTAAAATGTAGCACTTGGTCTTGTACAGTAAATGAGAACTCAGGAAAGGAAACACAGTTTCAATGTATTTGTTATATCGAGGAATTCTCTCATGAGCAGTGGATTTAGCAAGTCAAGAGTCTTCATATTTTCAGTGAGGCCCAAATTAATATGCTAATTTAAACTAAATATATATGATTATTTGACATATAATCACAAAGGGCCCGATTCACAGAACTAACTTAAGACAAAATCCTAAACTTACTACCATTTTCGTATTCACAGAAGGCACTTACTCATTTTGGTATTCACAGAAGACACTCACTCACTTCGGTATTCACAGAAGTTAGGAGTCCTAACTTTAGGACTCCTAAATGCCTTCTGTGAATACCAAAAGTCTTAAAATTAGGATTTTTCTCAGTTTAGGAGTCCTAAAGTTAGGACTCCTAACTTTACTACTACTAAACTGAGAAAAATCATAATTTTAAGGCTTTCGGTATTCACAGAAGGCATTTAAGAGTCCTAAAGTTAGGAGTCCTAACTTTACTACTACTAAATTGAGAAAAATCCTAATTTTAAGACTTTCGGTATTCACAGAAGGCATTTAGGAGTCCTAAAGTTAGGAGTCCTAACTATACTACTACTAAACTGAGAAAAATCCTAGTTTTAAGGCTTTCGGTATTCACAGAAGGCATTTAGGAGTCCTAAAGTTAGGAGTCCTAACTTTACTACTACTAAATTGAGAAAAATCCTAATTTTAAGACTTTCGGTATTCACAGAAGACATTTAGGAGTCCTAAAGTTAGAAGTCCTAACTATACTACTACTAAACTGAGAAAAATCCTAATTTTAAGACTTTCGGTATTCACAGAAGGCATTTAGGAGTCCTAAAGTTAGGACTCCTAACTTCTGTGAATACCGAAATGAGTAAGTGCCTTCTGTGAATACCAAAATGAGTAAGTGCCTTCTGTGAATACCAAAATGGTAGTAAGTTTAGGATTTTGTCTTAAGTTAGTTTTGTGAATCGGGCCCATAGAGTATAAAGATTTCATGATTCTAAAATAAGTCTGGTGCATTTGAAATCATTTAGTGTGGTTACAATTAATAAGTGTCAGTACGATATATTAATATGTTGAAAGTACTAACATGTAAAAATATTATAAATGAAGGTATCAAACTCTCGTTATAGGCAGATGACGTTAGTAGATGCGTAAAATGCATTCCCTGAAAGTTTCACAAATACGTCATTAATTAGAGCAGTGTGGCACCTATTTTCTTTTGTCATTTCGGTCCACATATTTGCACAGAAAATATAGATTCTAATTGAATATGTCATTATTCAGGTTAAATCTTGATAATTATCAAGTTTCCATTAGTTATACACGCATATACATGAAAATAAAGAATGATTAGACATAAACTCATTTAACATGAGAGTTCACCATTTGCACATTTCTAGATCACACTATTGAAAAATAAATAAATCACAATCTATATTATGAAACTGAAAGAATTCACCTAGACTACATCTTTTTCTGCACGCTTTTACGGTGCAGTAACTAAAATTCTCTTGTCTTGTCATGTTTTCTTGAACGTGTAGTTGGTGCACATTTACTAATTTTCTCTCAGAAATGTCGCAATTCAGTTTCTCATGTCTATAAAAGTGTAAATTTAATTTTCTCTCTAACACCACCATTAGCTATCCTTTATGAAAACTCACAAAGCAAGGTCAACCTTTTCGTTGGTCTTCAAGCTGTCAACAAGCATGCAACAAAATTAAAACAGCTATAAGGTCCGCCATCAACCTAGCCTACTTCAATCCTCTCAGGAAGACTGAAATCACTGTAGATGCTAGTCCAGTGGGACTCAGAGCTTTTCTAGCCCAATATGACAATGGAGGTGACCAAAGACATCGTATCGTACACCAGCTGCAGTCTGATAGGCACCGAGAGAGTATACTCACAGCCATAAAACGAAAGCCAATCAGTCATCTGGGCCTGTGAGCATTTCCACTTCCACATCTTCATCTATGGGAAGCATTTTACCCTTATAATGGATCACCAGGCCCTCACAACTATATTTGGCAACCCTTGAGCAAAGATACCACCTAGGATTGAGCGCTGGAGTATTCGGCTTCAAGAATACACATACACAATTGTCCACAAGCCTGGAAAGAAAGAAAACCCAGCTGACTACATGCCAAGACATCATAGAACGTCATCAAAAATGAGACACTCGGTGGCTGATGAATACATTAATTTCATCATTGATCAAGCAAGACCACCTGCTGTTCCACTGGAAGCAATCACAGAAGCCACGGCTCATGGAGACACCTCTATGACCCACATGATGATGAAGGATGATTAAGAAATACACTCACACAATTTGGCTTCCTTAAAATATGTCAAGAAGAACTAACAACCACTGACAATGGATTATTACTACGAGATAAATGATTTTCATACCTCAACTGTTGCAGCAGGGCATTATTAATCTAGCACATGAAGGACACAAGAGCATAGTGGCCACCAAAAAGGCGAGAAAGGAATGAGTCTTGTTTACCTCTCTTTATCGAATGGTTGAAGCCGCACTTCGGGATTGTCCCCAGTTCCAACTGGTTGGGCGAGAAGAATCATGCCCCCACTGCAGATGTCAGACTTGTCGGACTTTCCAGACATTGTGTGGCAACATGTAGCTGTTGAGCTAATTGGCAAATACATAATTGTCACAATGGGTGAGCACTCAAGATTCCCCATTGCACGTGTCGTGAACAAGAGCAACCATCATCATACCTGTCCTGGATGAGGCCTTTGCAGCTTGGGGCATCCGCAAAGTAGTTAAAATTGACAATGGCCCTCAATTTAATGGACATAGCTTTCCTGAATTCGCCAGTCACCTCAATTTCAAACACCGGAAATCACTCCCATGTGGTCTTAAGCCAATGGGATAGTAGAAAGGTTTATGGCCACACTTAAGAAAACCATCCAACAGGCAGAACTAAGCAGAGGATATGTTCAGCTGGCTCTGAATGAAGCACTACAAGCATATCGGACCACGCCTCATAGCACCACTGGAAAGTGTCTAGCCACTCTGATGATGCATAGGACACTGCATACGAGAATCCCCACCATGGACGTTGCAATACACACAGGTCCTTAGTTGTGTGATCATGCAGCATTGGCAGAAGTAGACAGGACCAAGGAAGCCAAGATGAAAGAATAAGCAGATGCTCATCAAAAAACAAGGCCATCTAACATTAAGAAAGGAGCTTGGGTGGTATTCTTACAAGAACAGAAGACAAAGACAGATAGACGGTACTATGGCCACCCCCTGTAAGTAATCATCCACAAAGGGACCATAGTCACAACTGCTTCTGAAGATAAAAGAATCACAAAAAATGTGTCTCCTTTCAAGAAGTGGGATCTAGCAGCCAAGGCCCTGGTGGAAGAGTCAGAACTTGATACTGATTAATCGAGCCAAGAATTGCATAGCAGTGAAAGAGTTGATGTCTCTTCAGATCTGAGGAAGCTGATGGAACCAGACCCATTACGCCGGTCACAGCAAACAACTCGCCGATCCACACGGCTCACTGAAGAATTGTAAGTGTGATTGTTCACTGAACATATGGCAAGGGGGGAGATGTAATGTTTGCATGTGTACTTCAATTGGCAGAGTGCTAGGACCCTGCAGCCCGGAGCAAGGTTAGGAATAGGCAGGTGGTAGACAGGATCCAGAAAGGGAGGAGCATTTAGTTAATTAGTTAGAGGAAAGGAAAAGGCGAGTGCTGTATAAAGCTCCGGCTCGAGAGATACAAGAAATAAAAATTAAGAAAGTTAATACATCAGTACACGGTGTCCGTCGCTTATTTTACAAGGACACGACATCTCCTAACCCAACTCAATCCTTGTACCCTCAAATGGTCTTCCATACTTTTGCCTTTCCCGTACAATATATTTGATTTTCACTAAACAGCCTGCCCATCCACACGCCCTGCAATGTGTTGTACAGCTTTGCTTAACTTGCCTTTCATTCTGCCCCTGCATGTCAGGTTCCCACTTGTGCTGTTTATAAGTCAAACAGCCTTAACGATGACATACCTCTTTGCAGATTAACCAGGTCTGTTTTATGCCTGCCCTGTCCCCACCCGTGAATATATGCCTGGCATCTTTCCACTTCTACTATGAGTGAGATTGTGCCTGAAAGTCCTGAACAAAGTAATGCTTACATAATATATGCAGCCTGGATGTCTGCCCTACAGCCTGGACTGTAGATGTAACAGTGCTTTACATGGCTATTAGCTGTTGCCTGTTTCTACAATAAACTCTGCTTCAGAGAATCCTGCCTCCTAAAACTAAATCTCCTGCTGCAAATCTAATGGTAGGGTGTTCTACGGCATAGGGTGAGTAATTTTAGTTTTGTTCCCAAAATGTATTTTTATTTATTTATAGGGTGATTTGCCCTGCATTGTACGCCACAGTATACCTGCAGAGTTTGCAACATTCGCATGGTCGAGGCAAACCTATGAGGTAGATGTACCTAATGAGGAGACAGGGTCAAGAGAGTTAGTTGCAGACTTTGGAACAAAAAGGCCTGGGTTTTAGTGTCATATTGCTCACATGAACCAAACTGTGCGATCCTCAGTAAATCACTTTGTTGCCTGCTGCCTGAAAAGCCTCTTCTGCCAGACTTTCATGTACTGGCTGAAAACTGATTTCAGACACTATAAAAAAATATATGGATGGTTCTGGTGAGCCCGAAAGTGCATGCAGTCAGTTGGGGTACATACATCTGCCCTCACTCGCTCTATATCGTCACTGCCCTCTTGGACACTACCTTAACTTTGGGTGTGAGTGGGTGGCAGGAGCTGCACAGCATCCATCAGTGATCTGGTTATCCCTTTTGTATTTCCTTACCAGATATAAGGGGGCCATGAGAGCTGCAGTCCCTTGAAAAGGTTCAGCATAGATGTAAGTAACAGGGATACCAGAAGCAACATAACATACCCTTTGAACCCTGATGACTTCACAGCAACATCACGTGAAGAGCCTCCAAGCTACCTTGAAGGGCATAGGGAAAGCAAAGCGAGTGGAAACTGTGGATCATAAAGATGCCTGCTGCAGCCCTGCTTAATTCCTATTCTTGACATAGTCTTCATGACCACTGGCATTAGCTTAGTATGAGCAGTGGCAGGGGCACCAAAGAACAAG
The DNA here is from genome assembly GCF_964204655.1 of Triturus cristatus. NCBI lineage: Eukaryota > Metazoa > Chordata > Amphibia > Caudata > Salamandridae > Triturus > Triturus cristatus. Next base: position 700,084,447 of record NC_140582.1, on the reverse strand, counting down.
CAAGATGAAGCAGCTGCACCTCACCCAACCTCTAAATGATATCCATGAAGTGCTGTATTCTGTCATCCAATGCCTGAACTTGAGAATATGCAATACTAGGTCTAGGGACATGAAGTAAAGATGGATGAAACATTGCTGGTTGGCTTCCAGTTACAATACTGTCACATGTATATTCTTAAATGGTATAATATGATCATAATATATGTTTCTCGGGATATACCTGCAGCTTTTAGACTGGATCAACAAATCCTTTTTGAGAGGATCCATATTTTCTCAAAAGGATCATTTAGACTGAAGAATCCCATTCTTTTTATTGCAATAGGAATTGTAGACTAGGGTCTGTGTTACACATGGTACCCTGGAGGCACAACGGATGTGTAATCCCGCTTTTTGCAGCTCCAGGGCACTATGGTATATGCAAAAGGCACTACAGATGCTCATGCAGCCCCTTCTGTAATACTGATAGTGATGGTGCATATGTAGCAGCAGCTATCTTCCGAGTGCCTTCCATCATTTACATGCAGGAGTGTTCTCATACAACACAGGGAATCACTTTGCCTTTGCAACTGCGCCATATTACTGGTTCACGCACAGAGTCGAATAGGCGCATAGGAGGCACACTGACACTGTGCCACCAAAAGTCGGTGCACTGTTAGTGTGCCTCTTTAGCAGCCCTCTGGAGGAGGTAAAGGGGTCCCATGGCCCCATCCAAGCCTCCCTCTGCAGGCAGATGCAGCCACACACTGCAAAGGCCTGCTAGGGACTCTCTCTCCGCTCTTTGAAGTGCAGGCAGGTTGCTGCCTGTACTGTGAAGTATGGAGCCGCTTGCAAACAGCTGCTGCATATTTCACTGAATGAGCTGCTCCCAGTTTAGGCCCAGGTTTGTGGTTGCCCTGAGGGCATTGCATTAATTTTAGTAGGGCACACTGTCCCTGGTTGTACCCGTGATGGAGAAAAGTTAAGATAACTGAAGTGAGTAATCCGAGTCAAAGATTCGACCTTCTGACCTAGGGCCTGATTTATATATTGGTGATAAGAATACTACATTGCAAAGGTGAAGGACTATCCGTACCGCCAACATAATGATCTGCCCACCCGATTTAGGTGCAGGCGGGGCCATTGGTTTGGCTACAGCGGTGACTATTCCATCACTCCCATAGCCAAACCTCTATAATGGCCCAGCAGAGTGAGGGCCATCGGAGAAGTGGCTATATGTCCGCCAACCAAGACAGGATGGGCAGACATATAGCCATTTTTTACAACCTATTGGCACCAGGCAAACCCTAGCAATGAAATCCAGTAAAATGCTAATAATGCTCCCCCTGGTATGAGAGACGACTCCCATGGCGAGGGAAGCATTGCTTGTTTATGCCAGCGGTTCCTGCCAATGCATTGTAAATGAACTCCTGCATGGCAGCCATTTATAAATTTGGAGGCAGGTCCCTTTGCCATGGAGACTGGGTAATTTAGTCCATCCCACTGGTGGAAAGACAGGCCGTCTACCAAAAAATCAATCAGGACCTTAGCTTCTGAAATGGAAATTGAAACCGTCCAATGGGACAGGGCTGCAGGGAGTATCCAGTGAAGTCAATTAGCCATTGGAAGTGGTTCAGCTGAAGCCATTGGTTTTGGCTGGCAAAGCCGAGAGTGGGAAAACTTCACATCCGCTGACGTCCTTTTGTCGGTTAGATAGTTTTTTATGCCTTTGCCCAGTCAAGATTTCTACCTTTGAACTGGGTCTTTTTTATGGAGCTTAAAATATCCACGCCTGAGCATAGCCTGAATCTGTATACAGTGAAGACGCCTTGAAATCAGATATAGAAGTCTTGGAAGTCCAAGACCTTTTTAAGTCAACATTTGTCTGACTAAATGGAGCAGTTCCTCTTGGTGTCTTTTAAGGCTTTCATGACTTCCAGTTCACACTTAGGGTCTGGGACTCAATCCAGCAGAAGCTGCCAGCATGATCCAGTCCAAGTCCAGTTGCTACCCATCAGTTGGGCACTCAAGGATAAAGGCCTATTGCGGATTATTGGGTCCTTATAGCCACAAAGCAGTTCAGACAACTGACCTCTCAGCCCACAGTACACATGGGAGATAGTCCTGCCCCTTGGGTCTCCACATAGGTCACAAACAACAGGTTCAGTTGTCTTCTGTCCTCTCTCTGGTTCAGATGTCTTTGATGATCTGTGGCCGAAGTGCCACTTTTCTATGATTCTCTAATCAGTAAATGGGGTGACTCATGGACTATCCTTAATCAATAACACAAAAAATAGCAGGGGTAAGCCTTCCCATTTTTGCCGCACATCCTGTTTACCTTACTGAAACCTATCGCACACTGCACTATTTTGAGGCACATATGGTGTGCCAGCCATGTGTGTATCTCAAGAAATGAGCAAACAAATACTTTGAATACATTTAAATCATATCACTGTCCACTAAAAACCCTCCTCCAACCGAAAGCTCAGCCGATACCCTAACCTTAAAAAACCCTTAACCACCTATCCCTGACCCTTAAGAACTCCTTGGCTCTCCAAACTACACCAATCCTTGAACCCTCAGAAGCCCTCTCCACCCCTACATTCCAATACTCTGTGAACCCTAAAAGTCCCTCTTCATACCTAAGCTCCACTTATCCCAGGACCCTAAAACCTCTACACCCAAAGCTCCAACCAACCTTGAACCCTAAAACAACCTCCACATCCCTAAACTCACCTACCCCAATCCTTAAAAAAAAAAACTCCACCCCTAAGCTTCACCCATGGATGAACTCTAAAATCCTTTCAGACCTTAAGATCTTTCCCCATGGCTTGACCCAAAAACACTCTCCATTCCTAACCTCCACCCATCTCTAACCCCTCAAAATACTAACAACCCCTAGACACCACCCATCTCTGCCCCTCAAAACTCCTCACCACCCTAAACTCCACCCAACCCTGAACTTTATAAGACCCTTTCTACCCCTAAACTGGCCCATCCCTTTCCCCCTATGAGATCCATAGCTGCCAAGGTTTCAGACTGCTCATGTGTGACATTTTCCTAAGTTCAGTATAATTATGAGTGACATTCAACGACTATGAGTGACACTTTCTTGTGAGCAAAAATCAAGCAATGAAGATGAGGGACCCATATAAATATCAGAAATTACACCCATTTGAGCAACAAGAAACTCTCAGAAGATCTTAAAACTGCTGCAAAGCACCAGAAATTGAAGGGCACTGAGATGTGAGAGAGGTCCCAGTGTGGAGCCAGAACTAGCCTCGCTGATGCTGAACTCAGCTTTGTGAAGACTGCAGACAGTGATTGCAATGCAGAGCTCAGCTCAGCCACTGTAACATCTGATGCGTGGTATTTGGTAGGTCTGGTTTTACACAGACTTTGCAATTCTGAAATTAATTTGCAAGACAATTGTAGTTGATGGAATCAAAGATTCCCCGGTGCTCCTGCTTTGTCACCTGCTATGTTCCCAACTGAAAGACACACACACCCCCCCATATGCCACAATTCTTCTATTATCTTTTATGTATTCACTTCGCATTCAGAATAAAACAATTACTTTTGCTGAGCAATTTATACTCTGACAGTATAAAAGTTCACCATACGTTGGCAGGAGTCTCCTTAGAGAGGTGTCTGCTCTTTGAGGATTAGGAATTACCGTCCTCCATTACTCTGCAGTGAGCGCGGCTGAGAGAGACTGAGACGCTGCATGAAGACACCAATTAATTTTATTCAAATCATCCAGCAGTGACCATATATTACTGGTGCAAGTTTCAGAAGCTGTGCGTGCAAGCAGGAGTGCAGGTGTGAATGCTAGTACCAGAGCTGATGTCAGTGCTGCTGTGAGAGGGAATAATGATGCCAGCTCAAGGGTGAGTGTATGTGAGACTTAAGGCGCCAGTACAGGTGCTGGTACAAGTGACAGTGAAGGTGTGAGGAACGTGAGAGTGAGGTTACTGGTGCAAGTACCAGTTGCGAGGTGCAAATGAGATTACTTTTCAACTTTCATTGCAGGTGCGAGGAAGGTTACTTGTGCATGTGGCAGTGAGGTTGCTAGTGTAGCTATACCAGTGGTTTTATGAGTGCAGGTGCAAGTGAGTTTACTGATCAGTGCCAGAGGAAATGGGAACACCGGCGCGAGTATAGGCATGCTTGCATGTGCCAGAGCAGAACTGACCTCTGATGTAATTGCAAGGGCCTGTGCTTTAGCACTGCTGCGTGTTTTATGTTGGGCCACTACATCCTGCCACTGAAGTTTAAACCAGAAGGTGTGAGGAACAGCTCAGTCAATACTACTGTTTAGAGTTGTGGGAGTTAAGAAACCTTATAGAAATTTGACACATGTTGAGAATGCTCTGGGAAATATGGAACTAAAATGAACAACAAAATAAACTGCAATTTACTGGTACCGCAGTACACAACTATTCTTAATCATATTGAATAGAACCACAAGCTAACATGTACAATACCATGATTGACAGGGTGATGAATTTACTTGGACACTAGCTCTTAGGGAATGTAGCTCATCATTTTATCATACAATGACAATTGGCTCCTTGTATTTCTAAACTTTGTCAGCAGCAACCTGGTATTAACAGTCAACTGCTCTGCATAACTTTCTGTGAAGTGTCTTTTGCTGTATAATCACTGAAGCATTTCCTTTTCATTTAATGCGTGTCATGGATATTGACTGGGCATGAACACGGAGGTTTGGGAGTCTAGTGACTAACATTAGTAGAGAGAGGGACATACTATTCGCACTGTCTCTTCGACTTACCTGATTCCGATGTACTTTGTCTAAGCACATACTGTCCGGTGAAGGCCTTGCCATGGTGCGCTGCAGAAATCCCACCTTCAGTCACTAACTTTGTCTGGTTATGGCAGACTCACTCATGTCGCTGCAAAGTAGGTGCTGCTGACTACGACAGGCTGCTGGTTGGATGGGTGAGTTTAATTACCATCAGACTCGCAAAGCAGCGCCGTCATCTTTATACCCCTGGCTTGCGTGCACACACACTCGTGTCATGGCTGGAGATGTCAGCGCCCCTCCACCATGCACTGTTAGGATGGCTGGGCCCTCAGGAAGTGCAGCAGGGGAAAGCTGAGAGCCGGAGGCCAGGCCTCTGCCTTGCTTAATATAAAGTCGTGACACTTCTTACTTTCAGTGAGCGCTGTCAGGTCCTCAAGCCTAAGCAGCTCCGTGGTCCAGGACTGTGATGCTACTCATAGCTGCACTACCACTCTGCTGCAGCGGCCGCGTGGATCCCCTCCCATCGAATCTTACATGCGCAGGTCAGCGGGACGCGCGGTTCAAGCTCAGCTGGGGGTTTCCGGCTGTGCTAGTAGCAGCAAATGTGTCCCCGCCCGGGCCCTAGTCAGGATGTTGATTGGGCAAATTAAACAAAATGACCCCGACTATACTCAGTCACGACGTGACCTTGTCTTGAGGTCAGTAACTTTGAGCGCGCCGCGGCTGTGATTGAAACATTGTTGTCAACCATGGCCAGAGCACGCTGCCTGAGCCAGCCCCCAAGCCTGCTATAGCAATGCGCGATGCCTGAGTGATAATACAAATTGTCACTGTCTACCAGGTGCTTAAGAAGAGCTCTAGCTTGAAAGCTGAGGAGGCGCTATATGCGTGACAATGCATTTCAGTGCGGTGGTGCAGACCACCACATTGAAATGCGTTACTTGGCAGGGCTGGTGATCTGAGTAATAATCAGATGTGACAGGATCCGAAGTAATGGTAAGTATAAAGTAAAAATAACAAGGAAAAAGTAAGTCAAATTAAACGATCTAACAAAACAGATTTTAAGTTAACGAACCCTTCCTTCCCAGTTGCCCCTCCTGAATTGAGAGCAGTCACATAGCTGACACCCAGGCCTTCCTGCCACAAGTCCTACGCTTTTGTTTCTGCTCTGGGAGCAGTTTTTACATCTCATTAAGTACAGACAGTTACTAGATGCTGGCAGATCTGAGATCTGGCTGCTAGGGAAAGATAGCCACCTGTGGCAGAACAATGGTGGCCAGATGCGCTGGGGCCTGCACCCCCGCCAAATGAAGTTGTGAAAAATCTGGGTGCCTGGGTTGACAGCTGTTTGTCCTTTGAAACCCAAACAAAAGCGGTTGCAGGGGCATGTTTTGGGCTTCTGCGTGAAATCAGGCCCCTGTTAGGGTTCTTCGATTCACAAACCCGCCAGATCATAATTCGAGCAACAATTTTATCTATACTGGATTACTGCAACTCTCTTTATTTAGGCGCAAATAAAGCTGGAATTCAGCATTTACAGAGGTCACAAAACGCGGCAGCATGATCCCGTCTTGCTCTTCCTAAATTTTGTTCAGTATCAAAACACCTACTCAAATTACATTGGCTGCAAGTTGATAAGAGAATATATTTTAGGACCTTATGCTTTGCTCATAAAATTCTCACGAAGCAAGCCCCTTCTAGTCTCTCCTGCCTGCTTGTGCCATTGCACCACGATGCATGTTGCGTTCAGCAAATCTGCACTTAATATGCATCTCCCGAGTCAATAGAGCACGAGCCGGGGGTCGCTCTTTCAAAGCGCTGGCAGCTACGCTATGGAACTCCGTACCAGTGTCCATCAGAAATATCGACAACCATCTGGCCTATAAAGAGGCCATGAAAATCTGGCTTTCCCTAGCAAATTTACAGTCTCTATGGCCATCATCCTGCAACACCTTTGTCCTGGATTTTTTTTAGCACTGGGACGCCCCGTCGCTGGGGCAGCCATGCGCTGTATAAATCTGCTAACATAACATAACATCAGGTTAACTCAAATTAGTTGACTGGTTCAGGCCGACAAAGTCTAACATTCTTAAAAGTTTTTCTAAATTTTTATCATAAATACGACTTCACCAGTGAGTTTGATTTTTAATAAATATTAACAATAGTGGTTGAATCATCTCTGTACCTTATCCAAACCAAATATATTAGAATTAATATTTCACCTGAACTTTCGTTTTTCTGCTAGTACAGCTTCAGTCCTTAACAATGGAAATAGCGTTTGGGGGGTAGCCACTGATGTTACATACCAACACTAAAATCTTGCATGTAGCAATTTTAAATACTAGACACTTATCTTATGGGCTGCAGGGCCTATGTAGGGTTTACATATTCGATAATTTAAAGTCAGCAGATGCAAAAGCTGCAGCAGTTAGGCTACGCAGGTGAGCCCAAAGCCATGTTTTCTTTGTCAGCCTAGTGGATGGCACAACAAGTGCTGCAGTCCATAGGTGACATATAACTTTCAATGCCATTGGTGAGTTTTTTGCACCATATACTATGACCTTACTGGAAAGTTAAATATTTCAATTGGGGGGTTAGTCAATTTTGCCATGTTTTAGGGTCCAGATCATATACACTGGGGACTGGACAGGAGTGCTCCAGTGTTATATATTTCAATTGGGGGTTAGTCAAATTTGCCATGTTATAGGGTCCAGATCAAATACACTGGGGACTAGACAGGAGTGCTCCAGTGTTATAGTTAAAAAAACAGCAATATCTATCAGCTAAATGATAGCAATATCTATCAGTTAAACGATTTAGGGTTTTCACACAAAAGAGGGATGTATTCTTAGGCACTACCAGGAAATGTTAACAATGGGTCCAGAACTCCTCAGAGACCCTTTTTGTTTACGACGTGATGCTGGTCCTAATTTATGGTTGTCTTGCTGTATCTCGGCGCCGGGAAACCCTTTTTGGGTAGCTGTTGCGCCTTATAAGTTCTAATAAATAAATAAATAAATAAATGCTCACCTCTGTTTCCACAGCTACTTACATTTCTTGCTGATGCCTCTGTCATGCAATATTGACTCGTACATTCTTTAGTTCTAGTTTTAGCACCACACATTACCTATACTTCCTCTTCCTTTTTTGGTACTATAATGCCACAAACTCTACTATTCTAGTTCTTGAGTACCTATAATGAAAACTAGGATGAGCCCTTCCACGTTCTTATATATGCATATTTGAATATTATGCCTTCACTTGTTTACTCCCAAATGTGGTTCCAGAGTCAGATACATTGTGATTCACATTTGACAACAGTTTATAAGGTTGCAGGAAAGATAGATATTATACACAAAAATATTCTCAACTACTGTTGCCACAGCAGTATTGCCTTGAGAAGTCCAATGCTATACTAGTGGAAGGGGGAAACAGGTGCATTCATTTGAGAGACTTACTCTCACATATTTATCTGTATATATATATAACTTTAAGCAACCACAAGTGCAAAACAGAATTTTGGAATTGCTTTAAATAATTGATGTAATTATAATAATCACCATAAAACATTGAAATATTATTCAGACTAAATAATTTGACTGTATCATGTAATTATCTTGTACTAGAGAGATTTCTCTAATGTAACTCTTGCATTGCACCTTACCAATATACCTAGATTTCAGTCCTGGGGTGCTTGGGCCTCTTCTGGATTGTTTAAGACATAAACAATTAGGAAATAGCCAAATCCTTTTCGGCATTACCGCCAGAGCATTAATTACTTGTAATCGTCCTTGATGCATATATTTATGTCTATTGAGCCACACTGCCTCTCAAATTTAACAAGATGTACATATTAAACATATAAAATGTTGCTAGTCTCTTAATCCCTCACTAATAGACCCAATTCTGCTTCGTAACCCAAATTGAAATGTATTTATTTCCCTAAAATAGCGCTCCAGTATTGTCTCTTTGAGATTATCATCTTAGTATGCTGTTCATCAGTCCAAAGATGACCCTTCTAATAATGACAAATTTATCTTCACATGAGATTGTTTGAATACTATGCCATTTGGGATGCCTTTGATCCTCTACTGTAGGTTCGAGATTCCCTAAATTGTTATCGGTGTTGGCACTTTAGTTACATCACTGTGGCTTTCCCAACCATCATCTGTATGTTAATATGAATGTATGTGGTATATGTATAGAGCAAACCTAGCCAAAAGGCAATGGAGCACTGCATGGGGTCAAAGGCAAGCATAAAGATAACAAATGATAGAGGAGGTAGCTGGTTACTGGATTGTTACTGTACTGTGATACAGCATTAATTAGAGAGGTTTGTGTTCAAATCTTTCCTCTATTGGAGCAGTATTGGTGTGGTACTTAAGAATACAGGAAGGTCTCATCTCTTGGGTGTATAAATCGAAAAGGCATGCTGCCTTGTTTGTTCTCTTTTACAGTTCCTAGTCTCCAGTCTGATGGTAGCCTGGCAGTGTGTGTATACCAAGAACCACCAGGGGTGGTAGGTTTTCCACAAGATAAGTGGTGTGTTGGTCATGATGTTTTTTAAATAGTGCAAGGGGAGATAATGGAGCTCCATGAGGCTGGGGTGATATGATCATATTTCTTCTGGCCCAGGATGAGATGTGCTGTGGCATATGGGATGCCCTTAAAGGGTACCAATCCGATGTCTGGGATCCAGATGCAAGAAAATGAGTGCCTGAACAGGAGTTTTGAAATTGCTTTCTGGAAGACTGAGTTTCACTTTCTTTCAATGAGAGAGCTGGTACTAGGATTTCTTTGCTTTTTGGGCAAAGTGTTCGTTGAGGGTGAGGGTGACGTTGGTGTCCATGGTGATTCCAAGTGACTTGGTGTTTGGTGTAAGTTAGGGGTCGAAGCATACTGCTGCATGGCATTGAACCAGATTTTTACTATTTCTTCAGCGTTGTTCTTGCCATATAAAATAAATTCCCTCTTGCTTGGTTTGGACATCCATGTCTAGATGAGGTCCAGGCAGTGTTTGAGGCACTGGATGTCTAGAGGAGAGAAGAGTTTATGGTAAATTTGTGTATTGTCTTCATGTTCGTGAATCTTGATGCTGTTATCTGTGAGTAGAGGCCCAATTAGAGTTTGAAGATGATAGGAGACAGTATGGAACCCTGGGGGACTCCTCAGGTGACAGGAATTGTGTGGGACTTGGAGTTGCTAATGTGAACAAATTTGTGTCAGTTGAAAAGGTAAGAGAAAAATCTGTGACCAATGGACCAAAACCTAGTGTGGCATCAAGTACTCCTTTTGTTAAACTACACAATTGACATGTCACTTGTAATTGAGACACACTGTGCTTCTTTGATGTATTTGCTGAGCTAACACAGTGATATTTTAAGGTTAGTCTAAACATGGTATTCTATGCTGAAAGGGTACCCTTCTAGTACAAAACCTTTCCTAGACATGACGCAAACACCTTGGCACTATGGTGCAGAGCTGTGTGTATGGCAATAGGCAGCATGATTGTGTGCCAGCATCAGGAAAGGAGCAGGATGGTGCAATATCTTAGCAGATATGGCCTTTTCGTGCTTTGTCCCTCTCTGCCAATGCCGTGTGGTAAGTTTGTATGATGCACCGCATTCCATATGATCTTTGTAAATCTAGACCAAAGATTTCCTAACTATTACCAAACACTTCCCGTAACAAAAAACAGATCTATAGGTTTGCAACTGCTTCTCCTACATTGAAACTGATATGTTTATACAAAATAATTGGCATCTCACTATGGACACTATGGACACAACTTAAAGTTTACGGATTAATTTTGAACGTTTGTGAATAAGTCACCTTCAAAATATTGTAGTAAAAGGATGTGGGTATCCCCAGGGTTACTACTTGTCCAAAATGTCTAGCTTAATAGGAGAATCAAACCAACTCATAAATAATGTACCTTTCTCCCTCACCAAACTATTTCAAACAGAAGGTCAGGTTTCGGCATGCATTCACATCATTCCTAACCACTACCTTCCTGTTTCCCACTGCCACCTTAGCCTTTTGATTGTTTAGGATTAACTCTTTTTATTTGTTTCTCAATAATACACATACCATTGACTACAACCACTTGTTCAATGAGGAGGTAAAAACATGAGCTGCCCTCCCATCATCTAACCCAACTCCTCCATATACATTATTCATCTGAGATCCATTGGCATTCTCTAGAGGTGGACAGGTGGGCAAAATGATTATTTACCTTTAGAGGTGGTGTTTAGACCTCATTGATAGTGGGTTGCAGAAAGAGTTCTGACAGGATAAGTCCCAAGACCTTGACGTACCTGGGGCATGCCAGCTCTCTCAATTTACAGCCTAGTAGCTCGGAATTTGGTAACAATATGGGTCAAATGTTTTAAGTCTGTTTTAAATGGAGAATGCTATGTTTTCCATGCCTAGTATGTCTCACAGCCAGTCTCCAGTCCCTCAATTTTGGGCCCCCACCCTGTCCCCTTGCCACCAGAATCACCTGACTCCAGTAAAATTAGTCAAGGTCATCTATTTGCCCACCGTCAATTTTGGGGAACGGCAGACCCGAGAGAATCACTTCCGGGTCATGTGGGACTTGTACCCATATCCTCGACTGTCCAAAGTATGTTGGTTCAATATTTATTAAGTTTCCGATTACCATAAAAATAAACCAACAGTCTTGTGGCTCCACAGCCTCTCCAGTAAGCCACTGACAGATGAGTAACATTTGTGGACTCTTAGCTTACACTTCTAGTATATTAGGATCTTGTGTAAGTACTCCTTTCCTGTTACATGTCAAATTAACCAATGTCCCTATTTGTATACTTGCTCCTATTCTCTATTCAAGAGCATGCTACCTAGCTCCTTACTCAGCTTCCAGTGCTGTGAGTATTACTTTGTAAAGAAATAATGTGGCATGCCTCTGTTATGGCCCATATTACATCCAACATTCAAGGGTTGTGAGATCTCAAGAGGTTCTGGACTTTTTTTGTCAGGTGTAGGGCCCAGTGCCAAACTTGAAGATAGTTATAGCATTCTGATTCTAGTAGGTTGAATTCCCTTTTGTCCTCTTTGAAAAGTATGATTGCTTCTCCAGAGTGTAATGAGCATGCAAAATCATTAGGAATTTTGTCTCATCATGCGGTGAAAGCTTTCCTATTCAGGCCAGATAGAAGTTCCGATTAACCCATATAGGCAATTAGTGGGACGTAAATGAGGTAAACACCATCTTGCTGCTAAGCTTTTCTCACTCTTTAAGGGTCACTTTCATCACGGGAGAGGAGTATCATCTTGGACGAAATTACTTTGAAAATGAAAATTCGACTTACATACCATGTTAGAAGTGTACCCTATAATGTGTTTAAACTGCTGCAGAAATGTTTTGACATAAAAAATGACACGTAGAAAAATTGTGCTTGCCTTATAACATGAGATAATCCTTTTTAATGCTGCAAATAATATATTAATTGCAAATTATTATATATATAATTTGGTGATTGGTGATATAGATATGCTGATTACTATAGCGGAATTAAACCACAATAGTGACCTTGTGGACAATCAAGTGGGTACCACACAAATTTTATAAAATATGGAATTGGAAACAGGGGCATTGGCTAGAACAGATTTTAAAATCAAATCCACATTCATACCTCTACTTCCGCATGATAAAATAGACACTTTCCATGAATGCACCACTAAGGCACTAATGGATCTGAGACATAAGAAAAAGAAGCCAAGAAGGATCAAGGATAATTTATCTTATGATCAGAGGCAGGCCCTGAAATCTCTGTATGAAGATACCAATATAGTGATTCGCCCAGCCGACAAAGGAGGTAACATTGTCATTTTAGATTGTAATGATTATATCAATGAGGCTTTACACCAACTTAATGACACCAGATTTTACATATCTATCACACATGAAATTTACGACAAAAGTATCACTGACATCTGGGAGAAACTCATCAACTGGAGAGATAAGGGACTCCTGGAGTGGGAGGAATTTTGCTATTTAAAGAATGACCATCCCAAACTCCCGATATTGTATTTAATCCCGAAATTGCATAAAGACAGTACTAATCCAGCAGGACGCTGCATTGTTTCATCCATAGGCAGTGTGTGTGAGCATATTTCGAAATATGTAGATAATTTTTTGAGGGACTATGTGGTACAATTGCCCAGTTATTTAAGGGATACCAAAGATTTTCTGTGCAAGATTGATAATTTGGTTTGGAATCCTGATTTTCTATTCATTGTTCTAGATGTTCACTCGCTTTATACTGTAATAGATCATCAGCAGGGATTGTAAGCGTGTGAGCATTTTCTGAAAAACAGACCCTTGAGGTACCGGGAACACAGTAGGCTGATCATTTAGATGACAGAATTCTGTTTAACCAATAACATATTTGCATTCAGTGGCGCCCTCTATAGGCAGGTCAATGGTACTGCCATTGGTTCGTGCTCTGCTCCCAGTTTTGGGGTACTGGGAGCAAGAGGACCTCCAGAAAGTTGTCATGTGGCTACGCTACATAGATGACTTGTTCATTATCTGGAGGGGACTCAGAGGGGAGGCCGAAAAGTTCATTGACAAACTGAACACAAACAAATATAACATCTTACTTACAGGCAGCATTGATGCGGACAGGATTGACTACCTCGATGTAGGCCTGGAGATTAAACATGGCAAGGTCTGCACCTCTCTGTTTCGGAAGGCCACGGCAGGGAACAGCATCCTGCATGCCCTCAGCAGTCATCCAGAGGTACTCAAATGGAGTATACCCTATGGAGAAATGCTGAGGGCAAAAAGGAACTGTAATAACATCAAGGCATACATGAATGAGAAAGATAACATCATTGATAGATTCCGTACCAGGGCTTATCCAAACTGGGTCCTCAAAAAAGCAACGGAGAGAGCAGAAAAAGTAGAAAGAAGTCACACACTTTGTGATAAAGTAGATGAGACACAGGATGAAAATGACACTACACGTATAATTCTTACTTTCAATTCTGAATCATCAAAACTAAAGCGTATACTTGCTAAACACTGGGATATTCTGAAAGCTGAAAGTGTTCTGGGCACGAGTATAACAGAGAGACCAACTATAACATACAGATGTAACAGAAACATACGAGATTTGGTAGTTAGGAGCAACATCACTAACTACTCTACTACTACCGGTCATGGCCTTATTGGTTTTTATCCATGTGGCCATTGTAAGGCTTGTAGATACAGCAAATACAGAGGAACTTTGACATACAGTGGCATAAATAAAAAAATACTCAATTTTTGACATGTGGTACCAACTACGTTTTTTATGCCATTCAATGCACATGTAAGCTTTGGTACATTGGGAGCACTATTTGCTCAGCCAAAAAGAGGGTCCTGGAACATATAAGAGCCATCACCAACCACGACCCGAAGTATCCGGTAGCCTGTCATTTTGACGAAAAACATTTTTCAAATGTTTCAGATCTGAGTTTTTTTATCCTAGAACACGTCTCCACAAGCCCCAAGGGTGGAGATAGGGTACTCAATCTTAGACAACGGGAATCTCGCTATATTATAGATTTCCAAACGAAGAGTCCTGGAGGCTTAAACATCGATGAGGTATTATTAATTCATCTCAGGGTAGGGTCATAATTGTGAATCTTTGTGGATTTTGTTGTTTCCTAGCTGGTTCTATATATGAATACTGTGTTATTTATACATGACATTTATCTCTGCTCGCTTCCATCAGTTGATGTGCAATTTACATTATTAGTTTACAAAGTTTCTTAAGATAGAAGTAATTGGTTTTAATCATTTATTCTTTGTCTTTTTTCTCTTCTTTCTTTTTACATTAATTACAGGAGAAAAGGAAGGGGCCCCTTTGACATGTATTCACCAACACGGGCAACCTACCCTTTTCCCCCGATTTGTTTGCACTATTTATAACAATTTTTCCAGTAGTCATCGACAGATCACTGGTAGGTGCACGATCTGAATTTTTGTACAACAATTATGATATATAGATGATGGGCATTTGCCTACAAGTTAATGTTGTTCCCATTCAGTTGTTTCTTTGGGCACCAAATTACATGGTATTATATGATATTCAGGTATCTAGAAATCTATGGGAATCTGCCCGTCTATCGTATTTCTCACCGAGTCCCTTGGACATTGCTCATATCTAGAGTATGAGACATTTGCTATAGGTACAAGTAAAATATTTTTCAAATATTTTTAATTATTCTTTTTATACATCAATTAACAACTCGCAAATTTTTGACTTGAAATGATGGGCAAGTCAGTAGTTGACCAGAATGAATACATGTAGATATATCATTTTTGCAATTGCAAATAATTCACAATATGTGTGTATTATATTTTGTGTTTTACCTTTCCAAGATGGATACCGAGAATAATCAGGCAGACCAATGTTTAGCACATTAACGCTTATTTATTTGATGATAAACACACATTTGCCTGTTTGAAATATTAAGCACATCACGGACATAAAAGGTGATTGTACAATGAGAAGTGTATTTTCTGATTTTTTTTTAATGTATAAGCTGACTCCATTTAACCACAAATACGTGCACTTGCACTTTATTTTCAGCAGTTGAATGTACTTTTGCCGTTTACCTTTTCAAGATGGCCGCTAAAATATTCATGTGTTATTTTATGCACACACACACATTGTTTAATCACAATGATTGTTTAATTACAATAATTGTTCATTTTAATTTCTGATTGTAGATATTGCAGGCATGTAAATTTCAATCAATTTTACACGCATTTGCGCTTTTTCAGCTGATTATTACATTCTCTCCAAGTATAATTTATCTTTACAAGATGGATGCCAAAGTTAAAGGAAAGACATTGTCCTATGTTTATGTTTGTTCATTTCAGATCGTGTCACAACTTTATTAGTGGCTGTTACACTATGCACTTCTACACGTGAACAAGGCTGTCGCCGAAACGCGTTGTGTAGATTACATTTTGGATAAACTCCATTGCGTGCTGCCTGAATCCTTCCTGAGAGTGTACTGAATGAATTTTTGTTTGGATTGGATATATATATATATATATATATTTATTCACTGAAAAAATCATAGGTTTCAGGGGCGTTATAGTTAGCTTGACCAGTCCTAGAGCCAGTGCTATGTTAAAAGACACTCAGAATACAGTGAAAACACCTACATACACTAGGGAACACTATGCGTTGGGGTCTCCCTGTGATTAACATGACCTCCTCTGTAAGCCACTAGTATATAATAGGGCAGGGGAAACTACCTCTTAAAACGCGCCACAGGGCGTGTTTGCACACGTCGCCTCAGGCCCAGTCCCCTACCTTCCCCACTGTGTAAAAATGCCTTGTGGCTGTTTTAAGTTGGGAGATTAAGTCCCCTTGAATCCTGAGGGTCCCTAGGGTCCAACTAGACCACTAGGTACCTCCAGTAAACGCCACAGAGCTGCGTTGCAGAGAGATGAAAAATGGGGCATGGCCTAGACCGCCTCTCTTTAACGAAGCGCAGTGGCGCTTACTGGAAGCACCTGGTGGGCTAGTTGGCCCCCAGGGTCCCTCAGGATTGATGGCGAATTATTTCCCCAACTTAAAACGCGCCACAGGGCATGTTTGCACACGTTAACTCAGGCCCCGTCCCCTCCCTTCACCACTGTGTAAACACGCCCTGTGGTCATTTTTAGTTGGGAGATTAAGTTCATTTGAATCCTGAGGGTCCCTAAGGTCCAACTAGCCCAACTAAGCGCCACAGAGCTGCGTTGCAGAGAGGTGTAAGCTCCCTGGCGCATACTGGAGATACCTGTTGGGCTAGTTGGCCCTCAGGGACCCTCAGTATTGAAGGGGAATTAATTCCCCAAGTTACAACTGGCCAGGGGACGCGTTTGCAGAGTGCTGCAAGGAGGGGGCGTGGCCTCCGGCGCGATGCCGGTCTTTTATTTATTTTATTTTTTAAGAAGGAGGGCTGTGTGGCCCCCCTTCTTTTTCTAATTTATTGGCCCTGGGGACCCCATCCCCCAGGTCCTGCACCCTAATTCTTTTTGTTGAAAAAAACTTAATTTGGCCCTGGGGACCCCAACCCCCGGGTCATGGCCTTTTTAAAAAAAAATTCTTTAGGAGGGGGCTGCGTTGCCCCCCTCCTCAGGCCACTTATGGCCCCGGGGACCCCATCCCCCGAGGCCGGCCTTTGTTCTTCATTATTTAAAAAAAATATATATTTATAGAAACAACCAGGACATTCTGGACAAACCGTATGTACCTATCACCATGACGATTTGCGTGATATTCATTAAAAGGCGACTATGCATACAATGAATCCACGTGGAATGTATTTACACCGCTAGTGAAGCTCTGACGTGTCTGACGCCCTACAGTGCCTAATCCTGACACCCTTGTCATTTATTTATACAAACATGGGTAGCTATTGACGGGCACATTTAATACACACGCACACCAAGCCATTCAAAGGGGATTCGACAAAAAATCAACCAAACTAGGCAAGAAACCCCCCTCACGGTTAATAAAACACACATCCACCGCCGGATGTGTAATACTTTTTATTTTACTCTCTTGAAAGGAGACGAACCTCACTTGAGAGTCACAGCGTGCTCCTGGCTCAGCCCAATGCTGTGTTACACCCACCAGTGCCCGCCGCGTGCCACACACCTCTGTGTTGTATTCCACTAGCTAGTGCGTATGCAATGACACTCTCTAGCCCATGTGCACTGTACACCACCCCGTGAATATGTCATGCCACACTTGCCTTCGCACAGGTCATATTGCCCCATCTAACGTGCCTTCCTCGATGCCTATGTTATAACGCACAGCGCTATGCCATACATATTACAATCTGGGATCCATATCTTTGTCACAGTGCATATGCAACGTTACACTCCCCAGCACATATTTTATATTACAACTTTAGAGACTAGTTAGGTTACACAACACTGCCCTGTGCATATTACACTCCAAAGCGCATGTCGCATAGCACGCGCTAGTGCCTGTGCTATCTCCCGCTCTCCAATTAATCTGTCATTGCGCACAATGTATTGCATATTATATTTCACACCCTGATTCATCTTATATCACACTTTCTGGTACATAGTTTATACCATATACTATATCTAGTTTTCATTTTCAATCGTGCTCTCAGGACTATGTTCTATATAACACTGCGTCCACCTACCCTTTTCACGGGCATTACATTTTGCGATGGGGGATTGAGGGTCAGGGGGTGTTTCTACCAAGTGAGCCCGGAGTCACAGTCACAAACGTCCTCTTCTTCCTGAATAAAAGTGAGATTATGCTGCATACTTGTTCATATTTTAAGGAGTTCGCTCAGACACACATTTTAAAAACAATAAAGTTCCTAATACCCACCTTCTCTGAACAGTTAGCTTGCTACCCCATCCACCTCCTCCCTATCCTCTGTTGTCTGAATCCATGGACTAGCCTCCTTCCTCCTGCCATGCATGGTCTGATGTACTGCCACTGCCCTCCATTTAGCATGATGTACCAGTCCACTCCTCCTGCCCTCCATTGCCCAATTCTATGGGCCATCATTGACCTCCTGCTTAGTCTCTGTGCTTAGCTTGCTGCCCCTATTCTCCTTCCCCCTGCCCTCCGATGTCATTTTGCATACCCCTGCTCCATCCTTTTGCCCACCATGTTCCATGGACCTGCCACTCCTATCTACTCTGAGTGTTCTGTTGAGCTGCCACTCCCCTCCCACCTGCCTAGCATTGTCAGATGACTGTAACCTGTCCCTGCCACCTCTACCCTGCCTGTCCACATGCCATGCCCCTATCCCCTTCCTCCTGTCCGCCATGGTCCATTTTACTGCCACTCCCTTCTGCCCTCCCAGGTCTGTTGTGCTGCAACTGCTCATCCTGCCTGCCCCGCGCGGTCTGTTGTGAGGCTCCTTCCCCTGAACTCCCTTGTCTGTGCCCAGGTCCTGACCCTCCCTTCAATCCTCCATGGTCCTTTGTGCATGCCCCTGCACCCTCCTTCTTGCCCATCATAGCCATTGTGCTGCCACTAACCCTCCCACTTGCCATGCATGGTCTTCTGTGCTGCCATGGCCCCTCCCACCTTCCCTGTGTGGTCAGCTAGCTGCCCCTGACCCCCTCCCACCTTCCCCCCACGGTTTGTGTGTATGCCATCATAGTTTCACTGTTTCCATGTGCAGACCCCTATTCCCTCCCTCCTGGCTTGTCTGTTCCATTGTAATGCCCCTGATCCATCCCTCCTGCCATTTATGGTCTGTTATGCTGCAGCTTTCTCTCCTGTCTGTCCATTATAGTCAGCTAGCTACCATTGCCTCTTTCCCCTCTGTTCTCTGTTGTCCATGTGCATGGTCCTGTCCCCTCCCTATTGCTTTCTATGGATTGTTGTGCTGCACTCCCGTCCCGCATGCCCTGTGTGGCGTATTGTGCTGCTGCAAACCCTGATGCCTGCCCTGTAGGGTCAGTTTGGTGCACCTCTCCATGTCCTTCCTGTCCTCTGTTATCCGAGTCCATATCCCTACCCCAATTCCTCCTGCCTACCATGATCCAATGTACCATACTTGCGAACATTTTGAACTTCAATCAATCAATCAATCAATCAATCAATCAATCAATCAATCAATTACTGCATTTGTAAAGTACGTTACATACCCAAGAGGGTCTCAAGGCGCTGGGGAGGGGGGGGGGGGGGAGTGCTACTGGTCGAAGAGCCAGGTCTTGAGGAGTCTTCTGAAGGCCAGCAGGTCCTGGGTCTGTCGTAGGATGGTGGGGAGAGTGTTCCAGGTCTTGGCGGCGAGGTAGGAGAAGGATCTGCCGCCGGCGGTGGTTTTTTGGATGCGAGGGACTGTGGCGAGGGCGAGGTTGGCTGAGCGGAGGCTTCGGGTGGGGGTGTGGAAGCTGAGTCGGTTGTTGAGGTAGGTGGGTCCGGTGTTGTGCTGTGCTTTGTGTGCGTGGATCAGGAGCTCGAAGGTGATCCTTTTGTTGACTGCGAGCCAGTGCAGGCCTCTCAGGTGGAGTGTGATGTGGCTGTGGCAGGGACATCGAGGATGAGTCTGGCCGAGGCGTTCTGGATGCGTTGGAGTCGTCTCAGGAGCTTGTCTGTAGTTCCTGAGTAGAGGGCATTCCCGTAGTCAAGTCTGTTGGTGATGAGGGCCTGGGTAACGGTTTTTCTCGTGTGGAGGGGGATCCATTTGAAGATCCTGCAGAGCATACGGAGGGTGTTGAACCAGGACGCGGAGACGGCGTTGACTTGCCTGGTCATGGAGAGAGTGGAGTCGAGGATGACCCCCAGGTTGCGTGCGTGGTCCGTGGGTTCCGGGGCTGTGCCTAGTGACGTGGGCCACCAAGAGTCATCCCAGGCTGATGGGGTGGGTCCGAGAATGAGGACCTCTGTCTTGTCTGAGTTCAGCTTCAGTCTGCTGTCCTTCATCCAGTCGGCTATGGCCTTCATTCCTCTGTGGAGGTTAGCTTTGGCGGTGTGGGGATCTTCGGTGAGGGATATGATCAGCTGGGTGTCGTCGGCGTAGGAGATGATGTTGAGGTTGTGTTGTCATGCGACTTGGGCAAGGGGGGCCATGTAGATATTGAACAGCGTCGAGCTGAGGGAGGATCCCTGTGGGACGCCGCAGATGATCTCGGTGGTTTTGGAACGGAAGGGTGGGAGGCGGACGCTCTGGGTTCTGCCGGAGAGGAAGGATGTGGTCTAGGCCAGGGCCTTCTCTTGGATACCGGCGTCATGGATGCGTGCTGATAGGTTGCAGTGGCAGACCGTGTCAAAGGCTGCTGATAGGTCCAGGAGGATGAGGGCGGCTGTTTCTCCTTTGTCCATCAGGGTCCGGATGTCATCAGTGGTGGCGATGAGGGCGGTCTCGGTGCTGTGGTTGCTGCGAAAACCGGATTGGGAAGGGTCCAGGATGTTGTTAACTTTGAGGTAGAGGGCCATCTGTTTGTTGACAATCTTCTCGGTCACTTTTGCCGGGAAAGGGAGCAGGGAGATGGGCCGGAAGTTCTTGAGGTCCTTGGGGTCCGCCTTGGGCTTCTTCAGAAGGGCGTTGATCTCGGCATGCTTCCAGCTTTCTGGGAAGGTTGCTGTCTCGAAGGAACAGTTGATTGTTTTCCGGAGGTGGGGCGCGATGGTTGCGCTGGCTTTGTTGAAGACGTGGTGAGGGCAGGGGTCCGATGGGGATCCGGAGTTGATGGAGTTCATGGTTTTGATGGTGTCTTCGTCGCTGACGCTGGACCAGACTGTCAGGCGACTGGTGCGAGTGGTAGTCGCAGGGGTGGTGGACTCGGTGGTGGGTGCGGGGGGGTCAGAGTTGAAGCTGTCATGGATGTCGGTGATCTTGGGGTGGAAGAAGGTGGCCAGGGAGTCGCACAGGTATTGAGATGGCAGGATGTCGTTGGTGTTGGAGAGTTCTTTCACGATGCTGAAGAGCTCTTTGGTGTTGTGTGCGTTGTTGTCTAGGCGGTCCTTGAAGGCGGTCTTCTTGGCGGTCCTGATGAGTTGGTGGTGTCTGCGGGTGGCGCTCTTGAGGGCTGTGTGGTTGTCTGGTGTTCGGTCGTGGAGCCATTTCTTCTCCAGCTTCCGACAGGTGTGCTTGGAGATCCGGAGGTCCTCGGTGAACCAGGCGGCTTTCTTGTTGGTGTGGTTGGTTGTAGAGGTCTTGAGAGGGGCGAGGGTGTTGGCGCAGTCGTTGATCCACTGTGTGAGGTTGGTCGCGGCGGTGTCTGGGTCGGTGAGGTCTGTGGGTGGTCTCAGGGCGAGGGCGGTAGTCAGTTGGTCCTCGGTGACCTTGCCCCAGCAGCGGTGTGGTAGCTGTTGGGTGCGTTGGTGTGTGGTAGGTTTTCTGACCCTCGGGTAGGTCGCTCCCCTGCTCACGCAGCGCCACCAGTCCCTGACTGCCCTCCTCACTGTTCTCCTCCTGTGAGTGTGCGTGAGTGTGCTCCCTCTTTTTCCGTGTACCCCGAGTGCTTGTGTTGCCGGTCTGACTGTAATCCTCTTTTTCCCGTGTACCCCGAGTGCTTGTGTTGCCGGTCTGACTGTAAATCCTCTTTTTTCCCATGTACCCCGTACGTGTGCCCCCTGAGTGCCGTGTGCCCCCTCTCGCCGTTCTTCTTTTTTCAGCCCCCTCCCTCTTAGGGTTTTCTAGGCCTTCTCGCCACTTTTCCAGGCCACGTCGCCGTCCTTTTTGCCGCCTTTTTTCCAGGCCTCCTCACCGTTCTTTTTTCCCGCCTTCGGATTCCCCCGCCTACCCGCCCGCCTCCCACCTCCCAGCTGACCCCTCCTCCCCGGCTACCCTTAAATGGCGGCCGCTGCGAGGCAGAGGTAGCAACCCTTGCCCCTCGGGTAGGTCGCTCCCCTGCTCACGCAGCGCCACCAGTCCCTGACTGCCCTCCTCACTGTTCTCCTCCTGCGAGTGTGTGTGAGTGTGCTCCCTCTTTTTCCATGTACCCCGAGTGCTTGTGTTGCCGGTCTGACTGTAATCCTCTTTTTCCCGTGTACCCCGAGTGCTTGTGTTGCCGGTCTGACTGTAAATCCTCTTTTTTCCCCGTGTACCCCGTACGTGTGCCCCCTGAGTGCCGTGTGCCCCCTCTCGCCGTTCTTCTTTTTTCATCCCCCTCCCTCTTAGGGTTTTCTAGGCCTTCTCGCCACTTTTCCAGGCCACCTCGCCGTCCTTTTCGCCGCCTTTTTTCCAGGCCTCCTCGCCGCTCTTTTTTCCCGCCTTCGGATTCCCCCACCTACCCGCCCGCCTCCCGCCTCCCAGCTGACCCCTCCTCCCCGGCTACCCTTAAATGGCGGCCGCTGCGAGGCAGAGGTAGCAACCCTTGACCCTCGGGTAGGTCGCTCCCCTGCTCACGCAGCGCCACCAGTCCCTGACTGCCCTCCTCACTGTTCCCCTCCTGTGAGTGTGTGTGAGTGTGCTCCCTCTTTTTCCGTGTACCCCGAGTGCTTGTGTTGCCGGTCTGACTGTAATCCTCTTTTTCCCGTGTACCCCGAGTGCTTGTGTTGCCGGTCTGACTGTAAATCCTCTTTTTTCCCATGTACCCCGTACGTGTGCCCCCTGAGTGCCGTGTGCCCCCTCTCGCCGTTCTTCTTTTTTCAGCCCCCTCCCTCTGAGGGTTTTCTAGGCCTTCTTGCCACTTTTCCAGGCCACCTCGCCGTCCTTTTTGCCGCCTTTTTTCCAGGCCTCCTCGCCGCTCTTTTTTCCCGCCCTCGGATTCCCCCGCCTACTCGCCCGCCTCCCAGCTGACCCCTCCTCCCCGGCTACCCTTAAATGGCAGCCGCTTCGAGGCCGTGCAGCGGACGTGCCGAAGGCGCGCCTAAGGCAAGCCCGTCTGCACCCGT
Source organism: Triturus cristatus (assembly GCF_964204655.1). Lineage (NCBI taxonomy): Eukaryota > Metazoa > Chordata > Amphibia > Caudata > Salamandridae > Triturus > Triturus cristatus. Next base: position 700,061,344 of record NC_140582.1, on the reverse strand, counting down.
CCGCGCCTGGACCACGCCCAGTGCCACAACCCCTGGCCCCCGTGACCCCCACCTCCCCCGCCGCCCCTGCCTGACCTACGACTCCGCCGTCCTCACCGCTCTCAACCCCGGCCACACGCCGGGCTGCTGCCACGCCACCCCAAAGCGGACCCACGGACCCTTCACCTGCCGCAACTGCCATTTCACCTGCCTACGAACTCACATCGCACCCAACAGGAATGACTCGCCCAGAAACAACCTCGACTGCATCCTGGTCAACACCCGATCCGCCCGCAGGCACTCCATCGAACTGTGGAACCTCATCGACTCTACAAACTCGGACATCGCCTTCCTCACTGAGACCTGGATGAACCCCTCCTCGGCACCCGACATCGCCATAGCCATCCCCGAAGGCTACAAAATCATCAGGAAAGACCGCACCAACCGCACCGGAGGAGGCATCGCCATCGCCCACAAGAGCGCCATCCACATCGCTACCTACACCGACGACTCACTCCCCGACGCCGAGCACCACCACTTCGCAATCCACAGCGACCCCAAGACCACCCTCAGAGGCACCCTCATATACAGACCACCAGGACCACGCACAAAGTTCAGCGAAGACATCGCAGACTTCATCAGCCCACACGCACTCCCGTCCACCGACTACATCCTCCTAGGGCACTTCAACTTCCACCTGGAGAATCGCACCGACAACAACACCACCGCCTTATTGGACAACCTCGCCAACCTGGGACTGAAACAACTAGTCAACACCCCCACCCACTACGCCGGACACACGCTCGACCCCATCTTCTCCTCCAGCAAACACATCTCGTTCAGCCACACCACCAAACTCTTCTGGACAGACCACAGCTGTGTCCACTTCAGCTTCAAGAAGACCAACGTACACCACCACGCCCAACAACCACCAAGAAGACAGTGGAACCGAATCACCACGGAACAACTCGCATCAACCCTCTCTCAGAACCCACCCACCAGCACTACAGACCCCAACGAAGCCGCCAACAACCTCACGAGCTGGAACTCAGACTGCGCCAACCTCCTGGCCCCCCTGAAGACCCAAGCAAACAAAAACAACCACAAGAAAAACTCCTGGTTCACCCCCGACCTCAAGGACTCCAAAAAAGAATGCCGCACCCTCGAGAAGGCCTGGCGCCTCAACCAAACTGACGAGAACATGTCTGCCCTCAAGAACGCCACCCGCAAACACCACCAACTCCTCCGCGCCACACGAAAATCAGCCTTCCAGAACAGACTAGACAACAACGCCCACAACAGCAAGGAACTATTTGGCATCGTCAAAGAGCTCTCCAACCCCGACGCCGAAAACAACTCCATCCCTCCCTCACAGGACCTCTGCGACTCCCTCGCAGCCTTCTTCCACCACAAGATCACCGACATCTACAACAGCTTCACCACAACCAACACGAGCCCTCCACCGGAACCCGCCACTGACAACACCACCATCCACACCTGGAACCCAACCACCACCGAGGAAACCACCCGCGTCATGAACTCCATCCACTCAGGATCACCATCCGACCCCTGCCCGCACCACATCTACAACTAAGCCGACAACATCATCGCACCCCACCTCCGAGACGTCATCAACATATCTTTTACCACCGCCACTTTCCCGGAGAACTGGAAACACGCCGAACTGAACGCCCTCCTAAAGAAACCAACAGCAGACCCCACCGAACTCAAAAACTTCCGGCCCATCTCGCTCCTACCGTTCCCCGCCAAAGTGATTGAGAAAATCGTCAACGCTCAACTCACCACCACCCTGGAAACCAACGACTCACTCGACCCCTCACAGTTCGGCTTCAGAGCTAACCACAGCACCGAGACCGCCCTCATCGCAGCCACGGACGACATCAGATCCCTGACCGACAAAGGAGAAACCGTGGCCCTCATACTCCTGGACCTCTCTGCAGCATTCGACACGGTCTGCCACCGTACCCTGATACGTCGCCTCAACAACGCCGGCATCAGAGGCAAGGCCCTGGAATGGATCATCTCCTTCCTCTCCGGAAGAACTCAGAGAGTCTGCCTCCCCCCCTTCAGATCCACAGCTACGGAGATCATCTGCGGCGTCCCCCAAGGATCCTCCCTCAGCCCCACCCTCTTCAACTTTACATGACTCCCCTGGCGAACATCGCACGTAAACACGGACTCAACCTCATATCCTACGCAGACGACACCCAGCTCATCCTATCCCTCACCAACAACCCCACCTCAGCAAGAACCAGACTACACGAAGGCATGAAGGAAGTAGCAAACTGGATGACAGACAGCCGGCTTAAACTGAACACAGAGAAGACGGAGGTCCTCATCCTCGGCCCTACACCCACCGCCTGGGACGACTCCTGGTGGCCCCCCACCCTAGGTAGCACTCCCCAACCCACCGACCATGCACGCAACCTCGGCTTCATCCTGGACTCATCCCTCTCCATGACCAGACAGGTCAACGCGGTGACCTCGGCATGCTTCAACACTCTCCGCATGCTCCGCAAGATCTTCCGCTGGATCCCCACCGATACCAGGAAGACCGTCACCCATGCCCTCGTCACCAGTGGCTTGGACTATGGGAACACTCTGTACGCCGGCATCACCACCAAGCTGCGGAGGAAACTTCAACGAATCCAGAACGCGGCCGCACGACTCATCCTGAACATACCCCGCCACCACCACATCTCCGGACACCTGAAGAAACTCCACTGGCTCCCAGTCAACAAGAGGATCCCCTTCAGACTCCCCACTACGCACACAAAGCCCTGCACAACCTCGGACCAAAACTCATCAACCACCGCGTCTCCTTCTACACTCCTCCTCGCACCCTACGCTCGAGCGGACAAGCCCTGGCAGCCGTACCTCGCATTCGCAAAGCCACCGCCGGAGGCAGGTCTTTCTCTTACCTAGCAGCGAAGACCTGGAACTCTCTTCCCAGCTACCTTCGCGCCATACAAGACCACCTCCCCTTCAGAAGGCAGCTCAAGACCTGGCTCTTCGAGCACTGACCCCCCCCCCTCCCTAGCGCCTTGAGACCCGTACGGGTGAGTAGCGCGCTTTATAAATGCAATTGATTGATTGATTGACTGAAGGTGAAGTGGACGCATCTGTGGTCGGTCCAGTGTGGTTCGGTGGTGTGGTTGATAGAGACGTGGGGGCTTGCGGAGAAGATGGGGTCGAGCGTGTGTCCAGCGGCGTGAGTAGGTGTTGTTACGAGCTGTTTGAGTCCGAGGTTGGCGAGGTTATCGATCAGGGCGGTGGAGTTGGCGTCGTTCTTGTTCTCGAAGTGGAAGTTCAGGTCCCCGAGGAGGATGTCGTCCGTGGAAGCGAGGGCGTGGGTGCTGATGAGGTCGGCGATGGTGTCACTGAACTGTGGGCGGGGTCCGGGAGGTCTGTAGATGAGAGTTCCTCTGAGGGTGGTGTTGGGGTCGGTGTGGATCTGGAAGTGCATGTGCTCGGCGGTGGTGAGGGTGTCATCGGTGTTCGTTGAGATTTTGATGGAGTCTTTGTGGATGATGGCGATTCCTCCTTCCACTCCGTTGGTGTGGTCTTTGCGGGAGATCTTGTAGCCCTGTGGGATGGCTATGGCGATGTCTGGTGCTGAGGTGGCGTTCAGCCAGGTTTCCGTCAGGAAGGTGACGCCGGGGGCGGTGGAGTCTAGGAGGTCCCAGAGTTCGATGGCGTGCTTGCGAGCGGAGCGGGTGTTGAGGAGGATGCAGCAGAGGTGGTTGGGTTCTCTGGCTGGTGGTGTGGAGGGTTGGATGCTGGTGAATCTGCAGTTCCGGCAGGTGAAAGGCCCCTGGGTGCTTTTCGGGGTGGCCCGGTAGCAGGGGTGGTCTCGTCTGGTGTTGAGTGCGTAGAGGGTGCTTGCGTCGTAGTGCAGTCTGGCGTTGCGGGGGGTGCGGGGTCCAGGGGTTCTGGCACTGGGTGCAGTCCAGGCGCGGACGGGCGCAGACGGGCCAGCCTTAGGCGCGCCTTCGGCGCGGCCGCTTCGCGGCCTCCATATGAGGACAGAGAGAGGGAGGAGTAGCTGGGAGGTGGGAGCGGGGCAGCCAATGGGAGTGAAGGGGGCGGGGCCGCAGGAGCACAGCGGCGGGGGAAAACCCGGGGAAAAACCCAGGGAAAAAACTGCAGGACAAGACGGCGGGAGAGGGACAACAGAGCACAGGGGTACAGAAAGCAAAACACAGGGGCACAGAATGAAAAAAACAATGTGGCACAGAAAGCCAAGCGCAGGGGTACAGAATAAAAAAGGGAGCGAGCAGTCAGGCGGCAAATGTGGCAATGGAGGTTCAACCCACAGGGGGCTGCGTGGCGGATGGGGGGAGCGACCTGCCTGGTGACAGGGTCAAAGGTCGCTCTCTACCACCGCTTCGCGGCCTCCATATGAGGGCAGAGGGAGGGAGGAGCAGCTGGGAGGTGGGAGCGGGGCGGCCAATGGGAGAGAAGGGGGCGGGGCCGCAGAGGCTCAGCGGCGGGGAAAACCCGGGGAAAAACCCGGGGAAAAAACGGCGGGAAAAGACGGTGGGAGAGGGACAACAGAGCACAGGGGTACAGAAAGCAAAACACAGGGGCACAGAATGAAAAAACAAAGTAGCACAGAAAGCTAAGCGCAGGGGTACAGAATAAAAAAGGGAGCGAGCAGTCAGGCGGCAAAAGCGGCAACGGAGGTTCAACCCACAGGGGGCTGCGTGGCGGATGGGGGGAGCGACCTGCCTGGTGACAGGGTCAAAGGTCGCTCTCTACCACCGCTTCGCAGCCTCCATATGAGGGCAGAGGGAAGGAGGAGCAGCTGGGAGGTGGGAGCGGGGCGGCCAATGGGAGTGAAGGGGGCGGGGCCGCAGGGGCTCAGCGGCGGGGGAAAACCCGGGGAAAAAACGGCAGGAAAAGACGGCGGGAGAGGGACAACAGAGCACAAGGGTACAGAAAGCAAAACACAGGGGCACAGAATGAAAAAACAAAGTGGCACAGAAAGCCAAGCGCAGGGGTACAGAATAAAAAAGGGAGCGAGCAGTCAGGCGGCAAAAGCGGCAACGGAGGTTCAACCCACAGGGGGCTGCGTAGCTGATGGGGGGAGCGACCTACCTGGTGACAGGGTCAAAGGAACTTGGTTTGAGGGAGATTTTGAAAAAAAACTGGGGTATTGATTTTCCCCTTTGAGTTACATTGAAAAAGAGGAGATTGTAGACAGGAGACAGATCAAATAAAGCCCATTTTGAGCTTAAAAACATTGGACGTTTCCTGGCTGAAACGGGTCTGTTGGCATGTATGGTTGTACTACCACTGCCTCTTCCTTCTGCCCACAATGGTCTATTATATTGCCACAGCCTCTCTTGCCAGTCCTGCATTGTTGGTTTGTTGCCCCTGCCCCCCTTTCCACTGCCCTCCATAGTCTGTTGTGCTGCCACTGCCCTCCCTGCCTGCCCAGTGTGGTCAAACTGTTGCCTCTGCACTCTCCTACCTGCCTTCAATTTTCAGAGTCCGTGCCCCTGGCCTCTGCCTCTCAACAGTATCCCAATGAACAACTAGATTGCTAACATTTTATATTTATTACAAAAGTGTGGAACGCCTGACGTCATCTTGATGTAATCAACACTGTAATACCTAGAGCATTTCCTTTAGAAATTACATATATGAGAGGGTCTTATTTGCATCAAAATTATGGTTAGTGGTCTAAAAAACTAAAATGAGGACATATTTTCTGAGTTTTCAAATAGCGAGAAAGAACTTTTAAATTATTTATAATCTTTATGTTTTTTTTATTCAGTTGACCACTTGATTAAATGTTGCACCTAGGGGAGAGGATGCAGTGTTACTTCCAGAGCTGCAGACTTTGCAACTGGGGAACCAGGTTGGAGTTTCTGCTTCAGCTCAACATTCTGTGATTCTGGTCAAATCACTTAATCTCCCCATGTAACTGAATTTGATCTTGTGTGATGTAACCAATGCTCATGTAAAGCACTCCAGTACCTGACAAGTCTGCACTATATAAAACTGCAAATACACAAAAAATAAGTGTTTTGCACACTTCTGTCATTGGGCTACATGTGGGCTACATCTGGGTGATATTTGTGCTGCATTTGGGCTCTTTTGTCTCTGGTGGCCATCTTGGGAGATTTATTTGTTATGAAGTTTCCTAATTTCCTCATTTACTGCAGTCTCCTTAGTAGGAAATGCTTTCAGTTTTTTACTTTGATTCCTTCAAGAAGGTATTCAGATATGTCACACATTTGCCATAAATTCTGAATGTTAGCACTCTAGTTGCTCATTAGATTACTGTAGTAAAGCTACTGCTCACCACGGACGTCTGCTACTGGTATTAAAAGTGCATGTTTCAGTCTGCATATCAGAATTTTTTAATGAAATAGAAGAGGATTCGAGAAGTCAAAATGTGACCTAATTTTTCTTTCTTCAGCACTAATCATAATTTCTATGGCAAAATGAATCCCCTCATTGTGTTCCTTTTAAAATTAAGGGCCTTATGTAGGTAAATTACATTTACCGATTCTTAAATACCGAATTTTACCGATTCGGTATTTATGAATCGGTAAATGTAATGTAGGTAAAAAAATACCGATTCGGTAAGTGTCGGTATTTTAGAATCGGTATTTACCGATTCGGTAATGGTAACTTGTTTCCCATTGATTCCTATGGGCCAGGAGGCCCATAGGAATCAACGGGAAGCCAGTTACCATTACCGAATCGGTAAATACCGATTCGGTAATGGGGGGAGGCATCATCATGGGTGGCAGGGTGTCACATTGACACCCTGTTGCACCCCTGATTCGTCCATGTGTGCACATGTGGCGCACATACATGCCCTAGGGGCATGTATGTCTGCCACATTGCACACTTCACAGTGCACAAAAATGCATTTTTACACCTATTCGTCATTTACCACCAACTTTTAGTTGGTGGTAAAGAACGAATCCCCACACCCACCACACACTCCCCCTACATCTCATTTCTGTATTCGGTATTTACCGAATCGGTAAAATTACCGATTCGGTAATTTTACCGATTCGGTAAATTACCAAATACAGAAATGATCCCCCTACATAGCAAAAGCCTAAATACCGGTCGGTAACGGTATATTTACCGAAAATCGGCTGTTACCGACCGGTATTGGGCTACCTACATATGGCCCTAAATGTTTTAAGTGTTACCAGTTTATTCCAATCAAGATGGCTTCAGGTGTACTTTTGTCATAAGTAAGACTGTTAGCGCTCTAGTTGTTCATTAGAACACTCTGGGACATTCTGTCATTGGGCTATACTTGGGCTACATTTTGTCTCTGGTGGCCCTTTTGGGAGACTTATTTGTTATGAAGTTTCATAATTTTCTCTTTTACTACAGTCTCCTCAGTAGGAAATGCTTTCAGTTTTTTACTTTGATTCCATCAAGAAGGCATTCAGATGTGTCACACATTTGCCATAAATTCAGAAGGTTAGCACTCTAGTTGCTTATTAGATCACTGTAGTAAAGCTACTGCTCACCAGGGAAGTCTGCTGCTGGTATTGAGAGTGTATGTTTCAGTCTGCATGTCAGAATTTTTTAATGAAATAGAAGAGGATTTGAGAAGTCACTCAAAATGTGCCCTCATTTTTCTTTCTGCAGCACTAATCATACTTTCTATGGCAAAATGAACCCCCTCATTTTGTTTCTTTTTAAATTAAATGTTTTAAGAGTTACCACTTTATTCCAATCAAGATGGCTTCAGGTGTGCAATACGTTTGTCATTAGTAGGACTGTTAGCGCTCTAGTTGTTCTTTAGAAGCTGCAGTAGAACGCAAAGGAATCAGCTGACAGTCTCTGCCCTTGTTGGATGTACATGTTTACTGAGAATGTCAGACTTCATTCTCGCATGACTGAGAAAGATAATGTGAAGTTACAGAAAATATGCTCTCAGTTTAGCTTATAGATCACCTTCCAAACCTCTGTGGGAAAAGCATGAGAAAATAGTTTTCTCTCAAACATGATTCATGATATCACAGCAGAAGGCTTTTTCACATGGTAAAATCACCTTAGAACACACCACATTTCCTAAAATGAGTATGGCACCATCAACAAATGATTTATAATGTGACTGCAATGCTTTTTAACGAGGTGCTATCATGTATATTGGTCCCAAGATGTCTGCCAACACTTCTTGGATGAAGTACTGACAACCAATCAGATCTCACGATGAGATGTGTGGTTAAGCTCCGCCCAGATATATCTATCTTTTTAACTCTAATTTTCTCAGGAACTAATGAATGGATTTACACCATTTAAGAAAAAGGCACGAGTCTGAACTGAGGACTACCTCTTTGCCAAATTTGGTGTAATTCCGTTCAGCAGTTCGGGCTGTAGCTGCGTCAACAGGTCCTATGGGAAAATGCATGGGGAAAACGCGTTTTGGGACCCCCCCCTTTTTTCTCAGCCCCCGCTTGACGAATCACCGTGAAGTTTTCAGGATAGGAGCGGACCGGAGCTGGCCCAAAGTTTGGAAAATTACGCGAAGATTCGTCAATCGGCGCCAACGTTATTCCAAATAGAATGTTGCGGATTTCCTATGGAAAATAGGTCCTAACTATAACTACCTACTGGCGACTGCCAGTAGATATATATATATATATATATATATATATATATATATATATATATATATATATATATATATATATATATATATATATATATATATATATATACATATATATATTAGAAAGTGTGTTTATTAAAGTATAGATGAAAAATATTTGAATTTTGTTTTGTACCAGGCTATCATTCTTAAATGTGCTTCTTTAGTTAGGCCTAAAAGCCTTTTCTTTCAACTCTTGCTTGTAACTTAATAGATGTATATTTAGAAAATTTTGCCTAGCAACATCAACTTGCTCGAGAATGAGCTGACTTCAAGCTTATGTTTCCTTAGCCTCATCACACCACATTAGATCATCTACCATAATAAAATAAGCTTTTCTGTGACTGCTTTAATAAATAATGATTTAGATATATTTTAGAAACGCTTCACAGAATATTTCAAGTTTGCCCCATCATATGCTTTGTAATCACAATGGACATAGAGCACATTTTTTAGCTTAGGTAAGAAGGTTCTTATGAGAACATTCCTTCATGTAACAAAGTCCTGAAATAATGTTTTTCACTATATTGATGTGAATGTTTGCCGTGGGAATCAGGAAAAGTAGCATCGGAAGTTGACAACACCATTAAATGAGCGGTATCCATTTGATGAAAGGAGCTAACGTTCAATAAGTTTCAATACATTATTCAGTGATTTTATATATTAAAGAGTGTTCCTAGCTAGGTAGAGGGAGACTCTTAGACTCAGACCAAGATCTCTTGTCCCTGCCTGTGACTCTTCTACCGGAGAGTTGGTCCTTTGCTTTGTTACCGACAGCATCTGCTAAAGGTGTCTAATCTTTCTTTATCCAAAGAACCTTTTCCTGATCAATGCTACTGCAAAGATCACTCTGTTTTTGATGGTTGCTACTGCAGCTGTAGAGACCTCAGCAGAGTTTCCAGAATGACTATTTATGGGTAGTTCTTATATTCTAACTCTTGCTCTTTTCCGAAAAGAACATTTCATGGGTTCTAGTTAGAGAACAATAGGCTCATTAGCTAGCTTAGTGACAATCTTCCCATACAGAACACTTTGCATTGATTTATCCTGTCACTAATCAATCTTTTTTTTCTTGATATTTCTGTATACTGACTAATCTGATTAAAGATTACAAAACAATACTAATCCTTTAGGATTAATAAAATTGTTGAAAACTTCATCAACCTCTCATCATTGACTCAATATTATTAATCTGACTCCTGTGTGACTTGCTCAGCCATTATACCAACCATAGTGATGAGCCCACAATTAAGTGGTCGACAAAGCACCACTGCTTCATCATTTCACTCTTCCCCCACTCAACTTGAGAGTTGAGTGCATCACTTGAAACTAGTAAACCATGTCAAAAGCACCAACACTCCCTGTGAGACCAGCACACAAAGATATTTACCTGCAACCCAGGGTTTCTTCCCCTATACAAATTAGCTGATCCCAAATTAATTTTTTTGAGCAAGCATGGGGCATTGATAATCAGAAAGCCTAGAAAAGGTGGAAGAGCCTGGGAAGAGCTATGATCTTCCCTACTGGTATTCTTGCAGTCAAGAAAAGTGTTTTGCTTGCCATCGGAGGGTGTGCCATCGTAGGGTGATAGTTAAGGTCCACCATTTGAGCCGTGGGTGGAGCTAAGTGCAACTCCATGTAGGTAACAGGTTTCTGTAGCCCAGAAAACTGGAAGACATGTCTGCAGGGATTTACGTTGATCTGGTTTAGGGTTGAGCATCACTTTTTAAAAACTATTTTTTATCTTAAACCTCGAAACTGTCTGATAGTTTGTTGGCTCCATCCTCAATGGGGTTGCAGATCGTTAAGAGTGATTAAGACATCATGAATTGCGAGCATAATTCGTTTAATGGTGTCGATCTCCAACATAAAACTAATCTGCTCCCTATTCTGGACTCAGGTGGCAGATTGCTCTAGGCTTAGGGAAAATAGGAACAATGAGAGAGGGCAGCATTGTGTGTGCCCATCTTGATACTTGGTTTTGGGGAAATAGTACTAGTGACTCTATTGTGTGCCATGATGGATTAATAGTCCACTAACAGCCACTTGGTGAAACAGGGACCAAAGCTCATGACCTCTGTCAATCAAGATATGTACAAGCAATTCACCCTGTAGAATCCCTTCTCTGAATCCAGAGAAAGCAGTATAAGACTCTTATTAGTTATTTGAGCGTTCTGTATAATATAGGTTATCTCCTTAGTTCTATTGCCACCTTTGCAGTTAGGTGTGAAGCCCAATTGGTCAGGATCAATCAAATATGGCATTTTCTGGCAAAGGTGAGCATCCACTATGCCTGTAAACATTTTAGTGTATAATTCAGTAGAGATATAGGCATAAATAAACTACACTGTGAGATGTCTTTACCTAGCACATTAGTAAAGAAGTGCTTGGCTGGCAAACGTTTTTGTAAAAGGCCACTGTATACTCATCTGGGTCTTCCTAGATGTGCAAGATAGCGTAAGCTTTGATGGATGTTCAGACATATCTTTTATTTCTTTCTCAGCCACAAAGGGTGGCTCTACATATAGGGAACTCCCTTTTGTGAAACTATTCTGTCACTCCTCTGAGTTCCCATAATTTTCTAAGGGTGAACAGCAGTCAGGTTTTGGAATAATTGCAACTGTTATCCTTCAAATAATAATTGATCTTTGATTCTCACCACATTCCTATCTCCTTTTCATCAAAGAAATGGATTTGTATCATAATGTCGGGATGAGATTCCCTCTGAGTGCATAACCCCATCAATCTATGGGTGTTGTCTAGCCAGATAGCGAGTGGAGGTGGCTCTTCTGGTCTGTTTCGAATGTGGTGCAGGAGGTTTGTATAAAACAAATGGATGTTGCTGTACTCCTCATTCTTGGGGATGTCTTGAATAAATATTTTGGTTTGTCTTGACCTAATTTCCCGGTCATCTTCTTGCTCAACAGTTCCTCATATCTTTCTTTGCTGATTAGAACATCGGATGGTTCACAATATTGTTAATCGCTGAGAGTCGCAGACCATCTCCCTAATGCCTGCAAGGGTCAGCAGAGCACCATCTTGATAATGGCATCTCAAAAACAGGCAGTTGCAATGCAATTGGTCTCGCATTTACGTGAGTTTGAGCTATTGGAATTGTAAATACAATGCCTTTTTTTATGTTTTAAAAACGAAAACAAAAATAAAAGGCATTGTCATTTACAATGTCAATAGCTCAAAGTCGCCTAAATGCGAGACATATTGCATTGCAAATGCTTGTTTTAGTTTGAAAGCTTTATTTGACAGAACAAAATAGTTTACCAGCTTCTGATACCATATACTAGGGACTTATAAGTGGGGAAAGCCTCTGCCAATTTGGGATTACCAAGTTGAATATAACAGTTTTGGGAGAGAGCACAGGCCCTGGGGTGTGGACAGCAGAGTCCAGTGCGCTGTCAGAGTCATAACCATCAGCATTTGGAGACCATACAAAAAATACTTTTTCCTACACCCTCCTTTTAAAATGTGCTGTTATCAGACTCACAGTCCTGTCCAGCTATGGTCTGAATACATCAATACAGAGACCCCATATTTCATTTTCAAATTACTGATGAAGTAGTGTTGGCGAATCCCAGTTAGTTCAGCGTCTCCCGGCTTCATTTCTAGGGTGAAAGGAGGACATGATATATGCCTTGGGAAGTGCTTGAGTCTACTGAGCACAAAAAGTGTAAAAAGTCGAAACATCCTTAGAGTTTGCTGAGTGTAGACGGGATAGAAAATCCTGTAGGTGGTTTTCCTGCATCTGCCAATCTGTGTATAAACCTTATATAGTTATACTTATAGATGATGTTTGATCTCTAAATCCATGCCATAGTGAAAAGTATAACGTCCAACTCTCCCTGCAAAGATGAGAGATCCGTTTCCTTCGTATCAACCTTAGGTCAATGGTCCCAACTAGGTTGGATCACAGCAATATCACCTACCATCTACCTATGACATGGATGCAAGAACTGCAGAGGATTAACCATCAGTCAGCAAGGGAGTGCCTGGACCGGAAACAGAATGCACACAGCAGCTCTGCCTTCTATCGTTGGACCATCTCCCAGGTGACTGTTGGATTTGGTCAAGCTGACTCTCGCTAGGTGTCTAATAGGCAGCCCAAGATCTGGGTACACTGTCCGACTGTGCCAAAGACAGCCCGAGTAGAGGAGGCATGGTGGACAAACCCTCAAAATGCAGTAATCTCGCTTACACATGCCAGGAGGGATTCAGTGTCGAGATGGCCATCAAGTTTACACAAGTTAAAGGAAGACCTGGTAACTCTGATCTTCAAAGCTGATTTTAAACATGAAAGTCAGCAAAAACCCCACTCCACAGCTCTGAACCACCTCACCCGGGTGGAACCATTTCCATCCCTCGCAGGAAGCCCTCAATGAACCCGAGGGCGCATTGCCATTTTGGAGACCGCACCAGAAGGAGCCGCGTGTTAGCTGATCCCACTCTGTACCGTTATCCATCGCCCAGAGCTGTGAAGTGGTCGGCAGGTGACTGGTATAGGCGCTATACAAGACCAATGAGTAATAAATCAAGTTCACGTGCGCCCTTTGTGGATGAAATTAAAATAGATCGTTCGTTGGGAGAACTGCGATGAGGGGCAACCAAAAGGAAGCGGGTTTTATTTTCAGGAAAAATGATTCTGAAACAAGTTTGTGCTTTTATTTAGACGTGTGTTAGACTGCTACGGATGCAACATTTTATGCAGTTAGCGCGTATTCGGCCCATTAGGTATTAGGCGCTTTATATGAGCACCAGATGAAATCACACAACTTGTAAAAATACAGAAAAAGGATTTACAGGCACGATGACACGATGGGAAATGGTATTTTGTTGGGAACGGTTTTTATTTGAAAGTACTTGCCAGCACCCACAATTCTTCCCAAAGTTTTATTTTGCTCGGTACAGCAGTCCCTGCTTTTCCCGAGAATGCGGTAGTGTTGCATGTAGGATTCTGCAGAGGTTCTGGAGGATGGTCTCTCTGAACCCTGTGTGCGGTGTCAGGGGCTGGGGTAGGGCTGGGAGGAGAGAGGGGGCTCAGGGCTGAGCCTGGGATTTCTCTGTAATAGTTGCAACAGCGGTGGTGCTCACACTGCACCTGAACAGCTTGCAGGATGCACTGGCCTCTTCTCCTTCTCGCCGGGCTCTCCAGCTCTGCCTGGGCCTCCGTGGTGGGCACAACCCCGCACCCACCACTGTCACCAACAGCACGCAGAGCACCGAGCGGGCCAGTTGGACGCCCGGCCCTTTGTCTCTGGTGTTTTCTGGAGGGGCATGGAGGAGGCTGAGCAGGAGAATAACGCCCGAAGCCCACTGCTGCCAAACCAGGTGGGAATGGTACGGAGCCGCGCCTCGTGCACCGAGCTGTGCCACCCTGCCCGCCGTGAGCAGCACTGGTCTTGTCAAATGCACTGCCCAGCGTTCAATGCATGACGGATGCACACAAGAGATGCTTTCAGAATATAGATATAGGCACTGACTGCAGGAGGGGGTGGGAAGGCACGGGAAGAAAATAGTGCTCTCAATCTAAATAAAACATACTGTGCAACACTCAAAGTCAAGGGGCCAGTAAGAATGGAAGGATGCAAATGACGATATGGGCGTCATAAGGAGGGACTAACAAGCCTAAAACCAATCAGAGGGCAGCATTTAAGAACGACAAAGATGCAAGCCAATGAAAAAGATAGGGCGGAAAGTGGGCGTAGGTTCCACAGAGCTTTCACTGCATACTTAATGCTGCATGCCTCGCAAAGCTAGCAGTGCATGCGCGCTGCCACTATAGGCTCGACCTAATGAAAACTCTTTTTTTAAGCAGCTCGATTTTCTTAAACCAAGTGTGGCTTCTTTTAAAAATGTAAGTTTTTATTTTTGAAAAGCTTCAGTGAGATTTGGCAGTGGTTCCCGTATATCATTGCTTACTCCCCTTGAGGCAGCAATCCTAATTTACAAAGAGAAAGGGGTCAAAGAAGATTTCCTTTTGTAAAAAACTTACCCCAACCTGCGAGTCAGTAACATTCCAATGGTTGGTGACTAGAATTCCAGTTGCACACCATTGATACATATAGTATCGAATCACAATTTGAAAGAGATGCAACAACATGCCCCTTCTAATTTGTAATTTGGATTCCATTAATGCATTTGCAAACCCATTTTAGGAGTCTGTAAAACTTTACAGACTCCTAAAATGACTTTAGTAAATAACAAAAAGGGTATTTGCTGTCACAAAGCCTATGTTTTTGCAGGGTTTGTAATCTCAAAGTCTCTTAGTACATCTGGTCACCTGTTTTCCGTGTTCCCAGATACTATGTTGGATATCTGGAGTGTTGCATGCTCCTTCTACCTCTGTCAGTGGCGGCTCGCACAGGTAAATGTGGTGAGGCGGTGAAGCGGGGAAGCGGGACAGGGTGGGAGCTATTCGAATTCGACTTATGACGGGATAATGAGAAGTAAATAAATAAATAAAACCAATGACCTTGCTTTCGCCACATCACCGAGTCGGCGATGCGGCAAGTGCAAGATACGTTTTTTAAAAATGTATTTCTTTACTTTTGACTATCCCGTGGCCTGTCAAATTCCACTACCCACCACCCCGCCCCACCCCTGCCCCGCCTCACCGCCCCACCGCACTTACCTGTGCAAGCCGCAACTGACCTCTGGTCGATCCCACACTAACCACTGTATCTTTTTCAGGTATCTCTTGCTGGTCCGGCAAACCTTCTTACTAGGCAGCCACCAGGCAGGGCTACTGTTCTTCAGGCTCACAGAGTTCATCTCCTCAGAGGCCACTCTGAACTGGCCATGCAGATTCAGTCACTTTGCCACCTCCACACTACCTCGAAGCCAGTCATGGGATCATGCTGTCTGGTAAGCGCTATGGATATCCCTTTTGAGTTGTTCTGTATATGCCATTAAAACATAAAAACATAAAAGTTGTGATACAATGCACATAAATTAAAAGACTTAATTTATTCATGTAAATGTACAAAGAACATTTTAGAAGTTCCAATCTTCGCGGTCATAAATACTATTACAAAGCATTACCATTCACTAATCTTTAAAACAATAACAATAATGCAGTTAAAACAAGTGTTAACAAAAAGCAGGTGGTTGCTACTCTTACTTCTTATTCTTTACTCTATTTGTCAGCCACAGACAAAGCAAAAACAAAACCTTTTCGTGTTTGCATAACACCCTATAGTGGAATATTTCTAACTATAACAACAACACTTAACATGTGTTAATTTACACTTAGTTAAGGGACTTCCTGTCTGTAGGGTTATAAACATCTGAGACCTGCTGAGGACTAGTGATGTAGAAGAGAGGGAAGAGAGGAAATCTCCACAGCACCCAAGAGGTATTCTAGTATTGCGAAATTATTTTTCCCAGTTTTTCCCTGTCATGACTATTAATCTGATAATGGGGATCCATACGAAGGCCTGAATCTCACATGTTAATATCTTCAAACTGTCATTCCAGATCAGACTGTCATTAGATAAACCTTTTGGTTCATGGGTTTTGACTTTTTAATCGACTTCATGCCAGGTGGACAAGTATCTCTTTTTTATAGGGCTGCAGTTCATAATGCTACACCTGTGTTGTTCTGCAAAATATTTGAAACAAAGGTTTTTCCTGTTCCACCTCATCAGAACTCTCTTCCTGACAAATGTGTGCAAAACCCTGCTGCTTTCTTTTGGCCTTCTTCTGTAACTGTCTGTTTCCTTATGTCCCAGACTTATAGAAGGAAGACTGTATGAGGAGGACCTCAAATATCATACATTTCTGACCTGAAATGGCTGTCCTTTGGAAGCTACAGTACTCCAAGAATATCAATGTCATTGTCATTCAACCTAGGTGCTCCACTTTCGAACCTAGCTGCAAGTGTGAGAGAAAAATGCAGGGGCATATCAACAAGCGGCAGCGATAAATATCGCAGGCCGCTCTTAGCCTGAGGAATGTTATCATCACCGGCTATCGCAGATAATTATCGCCATGCTAGCGCTGTATTAACAACGCATAGCGCAATGGCGATAATTATTCCAGTGATAGCGATGTTTTCCATGGAACATCGCTGTTTTTCTAGCGATGTTCCATGGAAAACGGCGATATCCTTGGTGATAGGGCCTGTGGTCTTAGCCACACAATCCACCCCCCATGTTAGGTATGCCTTAGTCAGGAATTTAATAGACGTTAAATTCCTGCGTTAAGGCATACTTAACGTGATTTTAAATATCGCTAACCCTCGTTGTTAATATGAGGAAGCTGGGTTAGCAATATTTACCGAGGGGAGTCTGGTCAGGCACGCCTCCTTTGCATCTCATTAGTGATGCAATGGGAGGCGTGCTGACAAGGGGCTCTAATGCAAGGATACACGCGCTAGCGTGTCCTTGTTGATAATGCGATAATATTATCTCCGCTTTTCGCCCAAAAACAGACTCTAAAGCAGCGATAATATTATCGCCACTCCTTGTTAATATGCCCTGCAGTTCCTAAATTCGCAAGATTTTTTTGCTCTACTTCGAGGCCAGATATCCGGGTGTCAGCAGCTTTTCTCTTGCTTTTCTTTTCTGTAAGGATCTTTTTCAGATTCCCCAGTTTGATTCCCTCAATTCGGAGTGTGTATGCAATAGCCCAGACCTCCAGCGATATTGTTTGAAAGCTCCATGCAGAGCAGGATTGGTCAGTGGGTGTTGTTTTAGGCTCCAGCATCGGAACAGGCCCAGATCAAGAGCCCCCTCCCAAACAAGTAGAGAGTCCATCCTCCGGTGACAGTGATACTCCACTCACCGGCAGGGTCAGCATGGGATAGGATGTCAGGAACAAAGGCGCAGCCGTGCTCTCTCACTCTCCTTCTCCTTGGTTGGTGCAGTGCAATTATTACTGTTTAGGGAATTAATGGGAGGCAGTGAGATTAATTCCAGCATTTGGGTCATCTCCTGCATTGCTCACTCTCCTTGGCTGCAGTGCGCAAATTGTGTTTCAACAGTTATTAGGGAGGCAGGTAGACCAATTCCAGCGCTCAGATAGGCTTGTGCATTGCTCCTACACTAGTCCACACTTTTCGGCTGTCACGGCCACTTGGATATAGTAGCTGGCCTCTTCTGGGCAGTGTCTCCCTGCCGGGGGCACGTTCTGCTCTCCTCTTTCGGTAGGCGGCAGGCTGTGGAATGGAGGATGTCCCATAGCTTTTCAAGCAGCTTCTTGCAGATATTCAATGTGGTGTTCCTTCCCCTCTGGAAGACTGTTTGTAAGTGGCCCCAGTACTGGATACAAAGATTTTCTCTGGTATCCTGCAGATTACCACCTCTTTTGTGAGTGAGAAATCCGCAGCTAAGTGGATAAATGTCAGTCTCACTTTTATTGCAATAGAGCCCACAGTCTTTGTTTCAGATGATGGTTTACAGAACAGGTAGTGATGAGGGGCTGCTCAATCTGGAGCACCCAAACCTGAGCACACACAAACTTGTAGACCCTGCACTTGCACCACTAGGAGTAACACTTCTGGGAGAGACAATGGGACAGGCTCTGTCTGGATAATTCCCTCTGCAAAACACTGGAGACCATTTCCATCCTCCACCAAGTCAAATGGGGTGCTCAGGAAGACACGATCATCATGCCTCTGCTGCAAAGGTCAGCGCTGCACAGCTTTAGCAGCCCTGTCTCTAGTCTCCCTCACATTACTGCATGATACTAAATCCAGTAATGGCCGCAATATACTTTGTCATTCTGGGTAGGTTATCCCTAAGCCGCCATCTTGGGTAATGCTCCCTATGAACAATCCAAAATAGATCCACTGGACTCACGGTCACACATTTGCATTCAACATGGAGTCTCACTACCAGTGACTGCATATAATCTCTGTGCAAACCAGTGTTTAATTTGAGCCGGTGGTTTCCGGTGGTTTCCGGTGCTTAGCACCAGCACTTAATCATCAATACTGGTGCTGGAGCACTAGTTAAGGACAAATTCATTTTGTTAGGCACAGAGAGATTGAGTGATCCGACCAGAATCACAGAATGTTGAGCCCATGAAGAGACTCAAGCCTGGTTCTCCAGCTCCAAAGTCGGCAGCTCTGACCATTACGCCACAACCTCTCCTCACGTGTATGGTCTGTTGGTTCAGTGTTAGGCAGCACTGACAGGAGAAATTGACTGGTCAAAGCTGTCTCCTGACAAGAGCCACAGCACTTTAATGTTTTTACAAATTAACCACTCTTACAAACACTACTCACTCAGGAATGTCAGTTCAGGGTTGGGACACATCATGGATGTGCAATGTGCTTGAGTAAGCTTGCTAGACATCCCACTCAGAACAGGAATAAGACCTGTCCTGTACTACATATATGAAAAATGGCATGCTACCGCCGCTGTTACTCAGTTATGTCCAGGGATATGGACAGTAGTCCCGTATCTAAGGAAGGCATGCTTGGTGTGTCTCCAGACCTCAGAGCCATGTCCTGGGTCTTAGAATCTTTCAGACTAAATACACCTCAGTGCGCACATGATTGTCGTTTGGGCTGGACACCCAAAAATAAGGATATGAGTGAAAACTGCAGCCTAGTTACTTAGGGAAGATGTTCATGCCTGTAAAACTATGCAAGGGACATTCCTGTCCCAACAGACACTCTGATTTTATATATTCGCCTGCAGCATTTTCAACACACTTTAGGTTTACAATACTCCAGGTACCATTATGCATGACAGAAGTGAGGGTGATGCCCTTCATTACCTAGCACACTGCCTAACCTATCACCACAATCATGCTCCCTAGATCTCCTTCCACCTAACAACCTGCTGCCACAGGAAATTCCCTAGGGCTACGTGATTCCAGGAACACAGATGTGTGCATCTTGCTCCAGAGAGGCTGTTTGCTCCAGTCTCTGGCTCTTGTGACCAGTGCTCTATCACTCCTATACTCAACTCCTGCGGCGGCGTGGTCTTACCTATTGGTAACAATAATTGGACATTAGGTATATGAACAGGCAAGAACAGCACTGAGGGAGTTTTTTTTACTTTGGAAGAGGTTAGCAACTCATGAATACTCCAACAGAGGATCTATGAAGAAAGTCAGTTAATTGTTAAATACTTGGCAAACTCCACTAGGAAAAAACAAGAATCTGCCACAATAACCAGAATTTTAGATCCTCGGACTGGTCGAGAAATAGTTAACAATAGTGATATTTCACAGACTTTTGTGGACCATTTTCATCAGCTGTACTCTACTGAGTATTTAGTGGAGGAGGAGCAAATTCAGGAATATTTCATAAATACGAATGTCCCCAAGCTATCAGATAGCCGGATTGGCGAATTGGGAAGGGAAGTAGATGTTGCCGAAATCTTAACAGCTATTAAATCAATGGCCGGGGCAAAAGCTTGTGAGCAGGATGGCTTCCCTATCGAGTTTTATAAAGTATTTTTAAAAGAACTTGCTACCCCGTTGAAAAACCTATTTAACTTTGTTAAAAAAGGTGGCGAAGTCCCAGATGTTTTTAAAGAAGCAATAATTGTTTCTTTTGTTAAAAAAGATAAACCCCCCGAAGATGTGAATTCATATAGGCCCATTAGTCTGTTGAATTCTGACTATAAAATCTTGATGAAGGTATGGGCAGAACGCTTTCTACTCGCCGCTCAAGAAATAATCCATAGAGATCAAACCGGCTTCATAGCCTGCAGATCAATGGCGACCAACACCCAGTTTTTAATACATGCGCTGGATTATTTTAATACAAATTCCATCCCGGCCATTATTGTAATGGTTGATGCGGAGAAAGCCTTCGACCTTGTGAATTGGAAAATCTTGTTTTTCACTTTGGGTCGGTTCGGGTTTCCTGCACAAGTAGTTAATATGTTACGAAACATCTATCAGGGGGCCACTGCCCAGATCATAATTAACTCAAACTGTGCAGGAACCATAAATATAAACCGCAGAACCAGGCAGGGCTGCCCACTTTCGCCATTACTTTTTACTTTTTTTTATAGAACCTCTGGTTTTAAAGATACAAAACAATGCTGCTATCCAACCCCCGATACCTGGTATGGCTAAACTAAAGCTCTTCGCTGATGACATTATTTTATATTTGACTCCCGATAGAGAGAACCTCGAAACAGTTCTGAGGGAATTTTTGGAGTTTGAGCAAATAGGTGGGTACAAAATAAATGCCAATAAAACCGAGGTTCTCGCCCTTAATGCTGATTTGAACTCTTTTCCATCTTGTTTAAAGATACAAGCAACAAAAACTGATCCTATAAGATATCTCGGGATATATGTATCTAATCAGTATCATCAGTTATTTGAACTGAACTATCTAAAAAGGAAGAGCAAGATTAAGAAGTTGTTGGAACAATGGGCATTACTCCCCCTGTCGATAGTGGGTAAAGATTCATTGATTAAAATTTCCATACTCCCGCTGCTTATTTTTTTATTTTCTAATGTCCCGATTAAAATAAATCAGTCATACTTTAATGAAATTGATATTCTATTTAGGGAATTCATTTGGGGTAGGAAAGTTCCGAGGGTCAAATTGAACGTGATCCAATTACCCATAGTACAAGGGGCCTTAGGGCTGCCTCACATGAGAACTTATTATGAGAACGCCTTCTTAGATATAGTGGCTGGCTTGATGGGATATAATCTTATAGTGACAGCTTTTTTATGGATAAAATGACACAATAAATTGGATTACTAATAACCCTGGGCGTAGTGGGCGTAGTGGGGCTACGTGGAGCATCGCGTAGTGTGGCCAAATCGACGCACACACGCGCGCTCCGCGTAGCCCCACTACGCGCCGCCCACCTCCCGCCTCCCGCCCACCCTCATTTGAAAATAATTTAAAGTATTTTAAAGTAAGAGAAAATGTCTTACCTGCGGTGCGGCGTCCCGGGGCTCCCTCTTCCTGGTTCAGCGGCAACTTCTTCTCACAAATGCGCATTTCTCGCGAGCACCTTTGGGACATTGTGCTAAATAAAACCACATACATGCAAACATACTACATACCAGAGGTGCAACTAGAGCCACATTTCTGGGGGGGGGCTAAGAAAGAATTTCAGGGGGTGGGAGGTTAATTCTTCCAGCAGTAGGAAGTGTGAGGATGCAGGGGCTCTAAGAAGGGGTGAAAAAACGACAAAGCCTCACTAACATGCAAATGGTCTTTTAAAGACCTGTAAAGTACTCGCGTGGGGCTGTGTGTGTGCCCGGAAGCTGTCTCAGCCTGGGCTGCCACACACGATGGGGGGGCTAAAGCCCTTTGCGACCAAAGGGCGTTGCGCGCCTGCTACATACACGTCATAGTTCACTATATGCCTTCAAAAAGCTTGTTGCTTGCTAAACACTTTTACATCATCTAATAAACACAAAGGGGCAGATTTACAAGCCTTTTGCGTCACTTTTAACATGGGAAAGTGATGCAGAAGTGACGCAAGGGGCTTGTAAATATGCCCCAAAGTCCATTACCTCAAATAACCTATGGTACGCTCACAAGAAATACCTTACAGGGACAAAAAAACCGCTTCGACAGTAATTGGAAACCACACAGAAGCAACAGTAGGTAAATATATCCCTCAGCAGAAAAAGACAGATATTTCTGTGTAAACTACCTGGCAGTGAAACCCCAGTTAATGCGGTCTGTTTAATCTAATGCACTTGATTGATTAAACATTCAAAATGTTTAACGGTGCAATCATTTAAACCATTCATTAAGGTATTCATGCCAGCAAAATATGAATAAACATCTAGCGCCGTCATTTTGTTCTTTCGGCTCTTAAAAATGCCACCTTAGAATGTCTGTCCATGTTGCTGGCAGCCTGTTACTTTTCTGCTGATTAGTTCATATTCCACTGAATGCAGCCAGTAGGCGCATTTTTGCTTCAAGCTGGCTATGCTGCAGACATGGATGTCATTTAGGGGTCGCTGCTGCGACCCCTGGCATGTCGCTTGTGACCCCTGGCACTGCCTTTGCGACCCCTAGAGTCAGCATTGGCAAAATCAGTGGCAGGAACAAAAGCAGCTCTCTTTGTGGTCGTTGGTAGGGGCTTAACTCTACGTTTTTTGTCATTTTTTTTATTAATCTAATATTACATTATTTGCTATTAGTTAAAAATGGAGTGCAAATAGCTGGAATATGACTTTCCCTGGCAACTGAGATAAGTAAAAAAAAATGCTTTTAAATGTATGTGTGTTGTAGGTGTGCTTGCAGTTTTGAGTGTGTTTATGTATGAGTGTGTATGTGCATGCATATGTAGGCAGAGTGTGTGTGTGTATGTGTGAGTGTGTGCATATGTGTGAATGCGTGTGTATGTCTAAGAATGTGTATATGTGAGTGAAAGTGAGGCTCAAGGGGTATGTGAAGTCACTTCTGCTTCCCCTGGCATTTTGGTGAATTGATGTCCATGGCTGCAGGATAGCAGGAGATGCCCCTGTTCAGAAAGAGATTTCCCTCAAAACGTTATCTAGCCAACTGACTTACAGGTTGAAGCCACAATTACTAGAGACGGGGTGTTTTACCAGCTGGATTGATGAGCTCACATGCAAAACTAGGTAAATATGCGGTTTGTAAGACAGTGGTGCTGTATCAGAGGATACGGTTTTAGTAGACACAATCCCTTCATGTTACTCAACAAAGTAATCTTTAAACTGTAAAATAATAACCTTCAAATTGTTCACTTCACATTTAATAAAAAGCTTTTTGCCTAAGGCTGCTGCCTCCCGGGAGACCTCTGGTCGCCATTTTGAGGGCTGGCATTTTCAAGCGTGCTGTCAACAGAATACAAATAGAGGAGTGCTCAACTAGCACAGAAGCTATGCTCTCTTTTTATTCAAACATTACAAAACTCCTCAATTTAAGGTTCTCTGTCATCCGAACTCCCTTGTTTGTACACATTCTAACACAGCCATCAGGCTATTCACCTCCCTCTACCGTGCAGTATGTACATTGACTGTGCTTCCTTCCCTGCCTTTTAAAGTTCCTCACTTGGAGGATGTTCAGATTATTATGGTGAATTTACAGCAGTGGCAACTGGTGACTTTTGAAAGTGGTGGGGCACGCACACAAAAGTTAAAAATGATTATAACAGATGGTAAATGTTTTATAAATAGAATGTGCCCCGATCACCTCTGCCTTATGAATTGAATCGTGCAATGCAGAGGTGATCGGATCACATTCTATTTATAAAGCATCCATTATACTGGCAAAATAAACATATTCTTACCTGAACATCTAAATTCAGCTTGCAACTGCAAACTAGTACATCCGAGCTCACATTCTCAAGCATCGCGGGGCCTGGCTCCAAACGTGCATGCTGGTCCCACAGAAAGCCCAAGTTTCACAGCCAATGCAAGCACTGCTTTCTTGATGCTTACAATAGTAAACCGCACAAGAGCAGGGCCAGGATTGGCTAGGTCAGGCAAACACAGCGCTCCATCGAAGACCAATGGGGCTGTGTCTCCACTGTTCAAACTCCCTGCTGGCATTATTTCTGACTCCTGAACTGCACAGGTTAGGCTGGCCTGAGCAAATTCACCAGCCAAAATGACATGCACAATTTAGTTAACTGCTCTTGGTTGTCCCAATCAATATGGGAGAAAGAGCACTGTAGCCTCACCTGTAATGGGGAAAGAATTAATGGCACAGTACGGCAGAAGTAAAATAATGAGTGTGTCTCAGGTGTCGGGCTGTCAATAGGTGGTCAACGCCCGGGCAACTCTGTTAAGGAAACACCCCTGACTTACAGGCCAAATTACCAGTGCTTAATTTGAAGCAGTGGTTGGTAGTGAGGCACTCCTTTTTTGCGGAATGGCACTTACTTTTTCTCAAAAGACATTGTTCAAAAGAAAATGACAGAAAGAAGCAAAAGGGGTAAGAGGGATGAAGAAAAAGAGGGGAAAGCAGTTAGAAAGAGAACCTACAAGAGTGGGATAAAGGAACAGAAGGTGCCTGGAGGTGGATTAAAGAGTCAAGAGAGAATCATAATTATGCGCCTTAGCCAGTGCTGATTTTGTAAAAGAATGAGGGCTGGTCCTCAAAGCTCTATACAGAAGCCCGAAGCGAGTGCAATTAAATGATGGCTCACGGAATACCAAAGTTGCTTAGTCTTCATTGCACCTGAGGAAATTTGATTACGGCTCCATCTTGCGTATTGACACCATTGCGATGTTGCCTTCACTCAGGCACCGACAACCTTCGTAGCGTTTCTTTCATACTCTGTACTGTAACATGTTAAACTATCTTTTCCTGTCTCTCTGAGCAAAGTACATTCTGAGACCCGGCTCGAAGCAACTAATTCCCGTGATAACCATCTATTGACCCTTGGTGATCCTTCTCTGCCTCTCCAATTGTTTTACGAATCACCACCTGCAACACGCAAACACGTCCTGTTGTAAATTAATTTAACTTAGGAATGCTCATGCCACCTGGCCTATAGGGTCAGGTAGAGAACACGACACTATGGAAGGAATTTCTATTACCTATCATCCTGTATCTTGTACAAAGAATGTTTGCTAGTGGATGATTTGTTCGTTTTTATTGCACATTGAGGGGGTTGTTGCTTTAGGGGATTCAAGCGCTATAAAAGACTGTGAGCCACGGATTGAAGTGGCAGTCTCCTGAGAACTTACCACTGATGTACTTCTAGGACAACTGTACCTAGCTGCAGCTAATAAATTGAAGTTCCTATGCCAACAGAGTGTTCCGTGTCTCTGTACATTTAGAAGGCGAACTCAGAAGATTTCAGGCGTACCCTGCGCCGCCAGGCCTAATTCAGCCTGGTTCTTCAAATGGTGCCCTCTGTGAGGCGGCTTCAGAGGTCGTGGGTCCAGCCCGAGGATCGTGAGAAGCCCCGCAAGGAAATTCCGGAGGACGCGCACCACGTGATCGACCCCTGCATGTCGTAAATGGACCGAAGGTTTTTACAGTGTGGCTTCTCCCTTCCAACGGCTGCGAAGACCTGCTGCCCTGACTGCCGCCACGCTTTGGCTCCCTTGGTGATTGGTATTGCGAGACATTAGACGGACCTCTGTTGGCGTAAGAAAACATCTGGTTAAGTTAAGTATAGTGGCCACTCCTTTGTCTTTGTTTTGTCTTTGTTCGACTTTTGCAAAAGCCGAAACCGAGGGGTGAGTGCAGTTTTTGTACTATAAAGTGACTAATTAACCCCTTGAAGTTTGTAAAGAAACTAGTGTGATAGCGATGCCTGGTTTCAGTAAGTTTGGAAGATGGTTTTGTTGTTGTTGCGATAGGGATTCCCGACTGGAGGACTCTTGTCCAATTCCTCCGGCCGGGACTCCCACTTATGAAGTATATTCTAAACATGGTATTGGCCCCATAGCCTTTAATGAGGCGTGGGTTCGCTATACTAGGAAAGATGGTGTTTTACGGTAGCCGCAGAATGGCAGTTTTGAGCTCAATATCTTAGATAATTTGGAGGACACTTTGTTTAAACGAAAAGCCCGGCCGGCTATGTTTGACTCTTTTCGCTTATGGCGTAAGGAGGCCAAAGAGAAAGAAATAAAACAAGCTAAAAGAGATAGGAGGGATATGTCTATTTTACATGCTGCCCAACAGTTTAAAAATAATGAGACCGATCATGCAATTGAGGTTTCAGATAGGCAACATCGTATGGCGGTAGATAAATGTTATCCAGTGTTGCCAACATCCCCTACAGAGAAAAATGTGGACCTTGAGAAGGATCCTTTAATGTCCCATCTGTTGAGATTACCTCCGCCCTATGCGCAGGGGGCTAATGTACTTTTTGCACCACCGCCTGCCCCGGGAGCCAATGCACCTTTATTATTAGCACCTGCCCCACCTGTTCCACCTGTTGTTCCACCTGCCGCTCCTCAATCGGTTCCTACACCCCCATCACAGCCTCTTCCGGTATTACCGAGCTCTCCCCTACCTTTGTCTCCCTTTGTACCTATTACTCCCTCTTCTGCCCCGCCTAATATTCTGTCTCCTGTCCTAATGACGAATTCTCCCTCCGCTCGGAGGCGAATGGTTGATACCGTTTCTGACCTTTTGTCCCCTTTCTTTGGGACACTTCAAATGACCCCTGTTCCTCCTCGTAGACAAACTCGTAGTCATCTCCCAGGTCCAGATGAATGGGAAGTGCTAGATCTCCTTGCCCGAAGGTGGATCACGAATGGCCCCCAATATAGTGTGCAAGACATTATGGTCACCTTTCAACAGTGGGAGGCACCAACACAGAGATATGTTTTTGAAACTATGTGTAACATTCTAGGTCAAGAGTGGGAGGATATGGGATTGGGACCAGCCCCTCAGGGCCTGCTAGATGTTCAGGCCGAGTTTGATAAAGGGCTGATTGTGGGCGCAGAGGTTGAGGATGCGGTAAGGACGCTTGTCACATTTAGAATGATGTTTGTTTGTCGGTCTTTGCCAGAACGCGATTCCTCTGTTAGACGAAAATTAAAACACTATCCTATGAGAGACGTTCCCCCAGTGTGGAGAGAGGAGGTTGCAGCTCAGGGTGGTAATCCTCTTATACCTGCTCACTTTCAACGTGTGTGGGTACACGTTCCTTGGAAACGATCTGAGGTATTGGCCCTTAAACAGTCCTTACCGGACCCCCGTAAAAATCCTGCTGGGTACTACAAAGAGTTGTCCCAAACTGTCGATGCATGTATTATGAATTTGGCCGATATAGACATGCTAATGGGTAATGTGGTCCCACAACCATTATGGGCTAGGATTCAAAGGGAGGAACATCCCGGGGAATTGGGGGGTGATTGGGCTGCCATAATTACCGCGGACAGACTCCAAGTGGGTGGTGCCAAACCTGAGGCTTTAATTACAGAACTCCCAGCTAGGATCATTGCCTTACTGAAAACTATGATGCCCCCTCTGCGAGTTAATTGGGATAGGTTAGCAGCTGGTAAGCAGAAAGCGGATGAAAACGTCTCTGATTTCTTCACTCGTTTTGAGGAGACGTTTATCGATCATAGTGGTCAGGATATGAGCACGGAAGGTGGCCAACGACTGTTTGTAGACAAGTTTGTGTCAAATTTGGTTCCGGAAATATCTAATAAATTGAAGAATTACGAAAGTGCGTGGGCGGTCTCCTCTTCGGCCCAGATATTGGCTACTGCTCAGTATTATGAAAATAGGGATAAAGAGGAAAGAGAGAAACTTGATAAAAAGACTAAAGAGCTGAAAACAAAAGGTCTTTTGCAACAAGCTTATCCTCCTCGCCCTGCCCAACATGAATATCAGCCGCCTCCACAATTTCGGAGACAGTTGCAGAGGCCTGGGCCTTTTCTTCCCCGACCCCCACTGGGCCAGAATCAATGCGCCTACTGTAAAGAAGAAGGCCATTTAAAGTATAATTGCCCGGTTTTGTTGCAGCGCACAAGCGGCATTCCCGGGTCACGAGGCCGGGGTGGTTATCAGTCAGCACCCAGGGGTAGAGGACAGGGTACGCCGCCTAATAACCGACGTTCCATGCCCCCTGGAAACTCCACGAATTATTTTGATCAGCAAAATGTTCAGTCTACCAACTATTACAATGATGAATATTATACCGAGGATGAGAGCCAGAATTCCCAATCTAGCAAGGCAGCCATGGACAAAGTACGGGAGTAGTATCAGTTCCAGTGGACCAAAGCGGGCCTTATGTTGATGTGGTAGCAGTAGGTGTTACAGAGCCATTCCTATTAGACACTGGTGCGACGAAGAGCTCTATGATTCACTCTAAACTCCCTGGGGCACCTTTGTCTGGCTGTATGAATGTTTCGGTAGGTTTTTCTGGCTCCCCAGTTCAAAACCCAGTTTCACGCCCTTTGCCCATTTCAATAGGTCCTTACAAATTGGAGGCCCCGCTCCTTTTAACAACTGGTTGTGGTGAAAATTTGTTGGGCTTGGATTTATTGAAGAGATTGTATGCGACATTACACTGTTCCCCTTCTGGTGTACGCCTTACCTTAGGTAAGAAATTGACCTCACCGATGTACTTGTCTAAAGACCAGCTTCCCCCTGAATTACAATCGCTTCCCGCCACCCTCTGGGCCACCAGCCCCAATGATGTGGGCCTCCTGCGGATCCCGCCCTACATTGTAACCCTCAAGCCTAATATTACATTTCCTCGCATTCCACAGTATAAAATTTCCAGTGACGGCGAAAAAGCTCTTTTGACTATAGTTCATGATTTGGTACAAAATGGTGTGGTTGAAGAGACTAGGGGAAATGTATGCAATAGCCCTGTTCTGCCTGTTTTGAAACGAACCGACCCCTCTCAGCCACCTGTCTATCGTTTTGTGACTGATCTCAGAGAGGTCAACAAGATTGTAGTACCTCAATTCCCTGTTGTCCCGGATATTAATGCCCTGTTGACAATGATACCCGCCTCAGCTTCCTGGTTTTCTGTCATTGACCTCAAAAATGCTTTCTTCAGCATTCCCATTGCTGAGGAAAGTAGGGATATTTTTGGCTTCTCCTTAGCAGGCCGAAGCTTCCGGTTCAAGCGGGCTCCTCAAGGTTATTGCGGGAACCCCTCCATTTATAGTCAAGCATTAAAATCACAGCTCGATACTTTGTCTTTACCACCAGGGGCCACTCTCATTCAATATGTGGATGACCTGTTGGTTGCAGCAGATTCTGAGGACACTTGTAAAAAGGCTACCATTTCACTGTTACGCCACATATGACCACCACCACAAGGTTTCACCATCAAAATTGCAATATTGCTGACAAGAGGTTACCTACCTAGGTCATCTCTTGTCAAAGGAGGGACGGCGATTGACCCCAGAACGTATCCAAGCAATTGCCCAAATGCCTATTCCATGTACGCAACATGAGGTGCGTGCCTTTTTAGGTATTACCTCTTATTGTAGACAATGGATCCCCAATTTTTCCCTTCTGGCGAAACCATTGTTGGCACTTACTCTTAAAGATATACCGCACCCACTCCCATGGACTGCGGAATGTCAGAAAAGTTTCACTGATTTACGTACTGCCTTGTGCTCTGCTCCTGTGTTAGGAACTCCTGATTACAGTAAGCCTTTCACACTCTATGTTCATGAGAAAGAAGGCATGCGCATTATCAGCTTTAACGCAACGATTTGGGGACAAGCAACGTCCCTGTGCCTATTTTTCGGCCACGTTAGATCCAGTGGCCAAGGCATTACCTAGCTGTTTGAGGGCTACAGCCGCAGCGGCAGTTTCCATTCGCCAGTCTGCTGGATTGGTATTAGATAATACCCTTATTGTCATGGTGCCGCATGCAGTAGACACCCTCCTAAATAGAAAAAAGACTCAACACCTCACGAGTGCCCGCCTTTCGGGGTACGAATTGACGCTCTTGGCTAGCCGCATACACATTAAGCGATGTAATGCCCTGAACCCGGCAACATTGCTGCCAATTCCAGTAGAAAATGGTACTCAGGAGCAGCATGATTGCTTCCTCCGCACGGAGGAAGAGACAAGAGGCAGAGTTGATTTAAAGGATACTCCACTCCCGGACCCGGATGGGATCCTATGGGTGGACGGTTCTTGTTTTAAGCTTCCCAATGGCAAAACGACCTCAGCCTATGCAGTCACTACCCTGTACACTGTAGTGGAAACAGCGCGTATTATACATAATTCAGCCCAGGCAGCTGAATTGATAGCACTGACTAGAGCTTGTGTGTTGGCTGAAGGAAAAAAGGGTGAATGTGTATACTGATAGTCAGTATGCGTTTGGAGTGGCCCATAGTTTTGGCCGCCTGTGGAAGGAAAGAGGGTTTCTCACATCCCATGGCACTAAGATACAGCATGGCCAATTGGTAAATAACCTTCTTGAATCACTCACCTTGCCCACTCAGATAGCGATTGTGAAGTGTAGTGCACATAAGAAGATCACTGATGATGATGTAGGTCAAGGAAATGCTTTCGCAGACCAGATAGCGAAAGAGACAGCTAGAGACACTACAAGCCGCATGTATTATGCGGGCTCTGCTAGATGGGTTGCACAAGGAGGGAGGTGTGAGAATACTGTGGACAGTGTGAAAATGATCCAGGCAGAGGCCACAGAGAAAGAATTGAGTACGTGGAAAGAGAGTATAGGAAGGTTTGTGGAAATATGGATTTTTCTGATCAGTTATGTCCCCTATCTTGGACCCCAACGGTTCCATGTATGAATCACAAGTACATGTATGTTCCCTCCAGTTCTAGTTATGAAGACGCAAACACATGTGCGTCCACCGCCAACATGTCCTTTGTCAGATCCGCCATGAATAGGCCGGATATTCCATTCTTAAAGTATGAAAGGCCACCGGCTTTATATGGTTCACTTATGCCATTTTACAGTCCAGGCAAGTAGGCCCTGATTCTGCCATCGAACTCTTCTTGCCTTCTGCCTCTGAAAGCTCCAGTCTGAG
The DNA here is from genome assembly GCF_964204655.1 of Triturus cristatus. NCBI lineage: Eukaryota > Metazoa > Chordata > Amphibia > Caudata > Salamandridae > Triturus > Triturus cristatus. Next base: position 700,030,338 of record NC_140582.1, on the reverse strand, counting down.
CCTGCAACCGTGACCATGAACTTTGCCTCATTCTCTGCGCGGCTCACGAAGCCTGACATCAGCTTGCTGCCTGCCAAGAACTGTATTTCACCTTCGAAATTATCTGCTCCGTTCCCTGCCCGATGCATTCCTGTCTAGTAGTTTAAGTAAACATTCTTCCAGCTACCAAGCAAAGGCCCGACTTCTCTGTCCTCATGCAAGTAATTCATAGCCCTGTTACCATGGAAGGTTTCTGCCCCTTGCATCTCATATAGACACTTAGACACTTAGACGCTTGTGCACGCACACACAGTCAGTATAGAATAGATTTTGTCCAAGAGACTTCCCTTTGTGGATAACGTAGTTCTTTAAACATAGGATGTTAGATATGATTTGGGATTAGGTTGACTTGACCCTCCAGACTTCTTGTCTCCACATGTAGAGCTAAATGTCAAGCCCCCTTCACCCCCTAGTTGCACGCCAATCACACGTCATGCTGCTGCGCACGCATCTATGCCAAGTATAATCTTATAGATCCACCTATATATGACATCATAACCAATTATGTTCCTTTTTACTCCTCATTACGCCCATTTTCGGTTACGCAGGTGAATCGTCATCTTCCTTATCAATTGTTACGCCTACCGCATTCGCTTCATTGTATTGTATGTTCTATAAAAGTCATTTCTTGTCAATCATGTATGTACTTCACTTCCTGAACCTTCGTGGTGACGGAACTTGGAGCAACCGATTATAATCGTTCATTGGAATAAAGCCCATTCCGAACCTCTAATACCACGGATTCTGCCTCTTATTTACTGAGCTATTTTATTATGTTTCTGTATCAAATTAAGTCCCGGTAATTAAATTATTTACCACATGAATGGCGCCCGAACAGGGACACTTTCTCATCTCACGCGCCGGTGGTGCGTTGCAGGCCCGGTCTCCTGCCACAGCTGGACGGACAATAACGCGTACCAGCAGGATTTCCTGTATCTCCCTCCGGTCAAGCGGGGGCGACTGAGGCTGCGATCAACACCCAGACGAGGCGGTGAGAAGTGCGAAGTATCCCGACCAGAGCCTAGCTGAGAGAGCAAGATCCGAGGTATACAGAGGCCCACCAGTTTCCGAAGTCCCAAGTCGAGTCCAGTCTCCGCAGTGTTCGAGTCGAGTCCAGTCCGGTTCAAGTTCAGTCCAGTTTCCGAGGCCTTCCGTTTCCGAGCTACCCGGTGAGTACCATTACTGGGGAGGCTTTCTGACGTGCACATAGTTTGTGCCGGTCAAGACGGGTTTGGGTACACAAATCCGGTCTGCACTGTTTCAGCAGTGTATCTGTACTGTTTAGCAGTATATCAAGTATATAATTCAGTTAATGTCGAGTATTATGTTTAGTGATTTAAGTTTTCCTTAGATCATCATCATTATTGATTGTTCAGGTAAATGTTAAATGTTAAATGTTTTAAGTACGTTCTGCATATTGTGGTATGAATGACTGTTCATTATCGTGGTTACTGTATTAAGTTTTGTTTTAAATCAAGTATCAGATTAGTTCTCAATATGCCGCTCTTTTCAAAATTAAGACAGATCACAACAAGAAAAGGGGTACTCGAAGAAGCCGTTCCTATTCCTCCTAGGGACACTCCAGGGTACTTCATGTATCATAAACATGGCTTAGACGCTATATTATTTCTTGATTTATGGGTAGACTACACCAAGGAATTACCAGAAAGTCAGAGGTGGCCCGCAGCGGGGACCTGGGATGCAGAGTGCATCATGAAAAGTCGAGGAAGAGTTATGGAAAAGGAAAGTCAGACAGTCACAGAAAGATGCCGTTGAGTTATGGCGTAAAGAATCTCATAGACGTACAGAAAAAGCACTCCGACAGGAAGAGAAGAATAAAGAGAGTTCAAATAAAGTTCGAGAAAATCTATTAATTGAGGAAGGTATCCGAGTGAAATCAGAACAAGTAGACAGACAAAGAAATGCCCTTATGAATGGTATGTATCCCCTTCTGGCCGAAGGATTACCTAAGGCTACTCCAGAGATACCGAAAGACTTGCCAACCCCATTATTTCCAATAAAGGTACATCCTAAGGGGCATCCTAGAACCGCAGAAGATGTTTTTCTTTCCTCATATTTAGATGACGCAGCTCCCGAGTATGCTAATTCCGCCCCACATAGACCGCCTGTCAGGGAGGTTCAACGCCAAGATCCGGTACCCGTATCTCTACAGCAACGAGTTCCGGCAAGCACATCTGTTTCTACATCTGTCCCTGCAGATACTTCTATAGCTGTGTCCACACCTATAGTTGCTGTATCGCGTTCAACGAATCCTTTCACGCCCGACACCCCAGATGGGGCTACGGGAGGTACTAGCAACACTTTTTCTACGCCGCCCAGAATAAATAAACTTACTTTTCAAGAGTCAGGACATTCACGTACACCCAAACTCATAAATGCCCGCACGCTTAAGGAACTTCTTGTAGATTGTAGATATGACCCTGTGCCCGGCAAAGAGGACGAAATGACCCTGGCATCATTACGTATCAGACGAGCCGCGGTGTATCTAGGGAAGTTACCAGGAATGACTGCGCATCTAGATAATATATATCATTTTGTTCAAACAGGGCGAGATTCTGAATGTATTAACAGAGCTATGGAATATCAGAAAGTGGAGATACAGGGGGAACTGTTACGTTTCCTCATAAATTGTGTGATCAGAAATCAAGACCGACCAGGGGTAGACCCGGAAGCAATGCAAATTCTTACCAGATGGAGTCAGAATATATCAGAAGGAAGACATGATAAGCAGAATTGTATAATAGCCATGTGCCGAAAAATCCGAAAAGAAATAGAACGCCTACACGAAGAAAGATTAGCGGTAGACCAGTTCGAACAAAGCGAGGAAGAAGGATCAGGACTGCCCACAGGACAGTCAGACACTATAGCCTATGTAGGTAGAGGAAGATCTTGTAATAGTAATAGATGTCTTATTGACCCGATACGTCCGATATGTCCAGACAATAACAGGAGTTTCCCAACACCCATAGTCCATATAAGGTCTAACGAGCATTCGTTCCAAGCAGCTGACAAATTACTCCGAGAACGAAGGGGTTATCATTTTCTCGATTCTATGGATGAACAAGAATTAGCCAGGTCAGCTGTCCATTGGGTTGACAGTCCCGGAAAATACAGTGATGATACAGTAGCACGCACATTTTTGAATCTCACCCCAGATGAACAGCGTTTAGCTGGGATTTATATGATTCAACAACTCCTTATACTGTATCAGAGTCAGCATTCGGACCCTGGTCCCTTACCTGATATATTGACTGAATTACTCATGAATAGATGGAGAGGTTCAGGTACTAAATTAATTAAAGAAATACTAGAATCAAGAAAGCAATACATTCTTTTTGTATGTTCAGAACATGTTTCACTACCCATTAAGGAAAGAACCACGTATTACATGGACAGACAGAATCCCTTACGAGAAGTGCACCCAATAAAGGGCGAGGACAATGAGTTTAAACGCGTATTTGTATACACGCCCATATCAAAAATAGAATTGTTAGAAATGAAGAAAGTGGTACCCAGTCATGACAAAGATCCAGCGGGTTTTCACCGAGAAATTAAAGACATGTTACTCATGGGAGAGTATACCTATCCCGACATTATGACAATATTAAAGGTATTAATGCCTGCTGGCATTTATGAGAAACTCAGGGAAAAAGAGTGGGAGGTAGGAGACCAAAAGATAGAATGGTCAGTATTAGAAACAGAAGAAAAGGCCCGAACTGCAGGAGCAGGACTTGGGGATAAAACTAAAGCACTACCAGGTTTATTAGTACAGGTACTGCCACGTTTATTAACTACGAAAAAGGAAGATTGGGGTACAATTTCAGCCTGTAAACAGAAGCAAGATGAAGACACTAGTGATTACTATGCCCGATTTGAAAAATGTTTTGGTATAAATAGTGGCATAAAAGCAAGTAGCGAATCATACCCACATCTGTTTGTAACAAAATTAGTAGAAAATGCCCTGCCCCAAGTAAAGAATAGAGTATTAAAATTCGAGAGTACCTGGCAAGGTAACACTCCATCACAAATGTTACAAATGTTACAGTACCATCACAATAGAATTAGAGAGGAACAAGAACATGAACACAGACGCATGAAAGACACAAAAATGAAAATGCTAGTTTCTCAGACAGTTCCAGCTGAAGGACATAAAAAGGGTATGACACATTCCGGTGATTCAGCAGGACCTGTAAAAGGGACATGCAATTATTGTAAAAAGCCAGGTCATTACGTACACGATTGTCCAGTTTTGAAACATAATATCGCCATAGGTAATACAAAAGAAAGACCACGGCCACCTAGACAGGATCAGAATGAACAAGGAGCCTTGCAGCATGCACAGTCCATGCCAGCTCCACAACAGACTATACAGTTTGTGCCAGCTGCACCAGCGCTGCCCGTTGCTGCCACACAAACCACGACACGACAACTGTACCAGACCGCACAGTACGACTATCCTGATTACCAACGATACGCATGAACCAGCCTAGAGAGGGAAGTTGACTTACCCCTTATCGAGATCCCTGTAGATCAAGAAGGACCTTATGTACATAGTGAATTGTTAGGCCAAGACAGAAAATTTTTACTCGATACAGGGGCAAGTCGAACGACCATAAAACGTAGTGAAGTTCCAGGGGCACCCCTCTCAGGCTCTCAGAATATCTCCCTTGGTTTTTCAGGAAAACCTATTGTTAATGAAGTGTCACAACCTCTTCCACTTACGATAGGACCTTTGACCCGAACTACCGATTTATTGCTTACTAAATCATGTCCAGAAAATCTGTTAGGAATAAAAACACTGAAAGCTCTAGGAGCTATAATATGTTGTTCTCCGGAAGGAGTAAGATTGTTTTTACGTGATTTTAAAGGTCACTATGTATCTAGAGACATGGATCCCCGACTGCAGACTTTACCTACACATCTATGGGCACAAGGCCCTACTGATGTTGGTTGCATGAATATTACACCATATCGAGTCACATTAAAGGCAGGAGTGGTACTACCACGAATGCGACAATACAAGTTACCCCCAGATGCTGTAGTGGCTTTGCTGCAAATCATTGACGAGCTCATTGCCCAAGGAGTGGTTGTGGAAACAGACTCCAATGTATGTAATTCACCAATAATTCCGATTCTTAAACGAACAGATCCAAAGGCCCTGCCAGTATATCGATTGGTTATTGATCTGCGCGAATTAAACAAGTGTATCGTGCCACAATTCCCTGTGGTCCCTGATATCTCGTCATTATTGACAGCCATTGATTCCGAAGCAACATTCTCTACTGTAATTGATCTTAAAAACGCCTTTTTCAGCGTCCCAATAGATCCGGAAAGTCAATATTTGTTCGGATTTAGTTTAAATGGACGTAGCTTTAAATTCTCACGCGCACCTCAAGGATTTACAGAAAGCCCCAGCATCTATAGCCAAGCACTGAAACGAGAACTCGACAGTATCCACATGCCAGTTAACACTGCCTTGCTTCAATATGTCGATGATCTGTTGATCACCGCTAGAAGCGAACCCGAATGTGAGAAAGCATCACTGACAGTTTTACAATTTCTAGCTGAAAAGGGACACAAGGTGTCCCCTTCTAAGCTGCAATTCTGTGTCCAGCGAGTTATTTATCTTGGACACTCGCTGTCCAAGGAGGGAAGGCAGCTTACACCCGACCGCATTCAGTTAATAGCTAACATGCAAATACCCAAGACACAAAAGGAGGTGCGGGCTTTCATAGGCCTCACTTCATACTGTAGACAGTGGATCCCCCAATATGCATTTCTAGCAAAATCGCTCATTCAGTTGACAACACAGGAGGCAGCCACATCGACTGTTCTCCCTTGGACTCAGGAACATACACAAGCTTTTGAAAGCCTAAAGAAAGCTTTATGTCAAGCACCTGTTTTAGCAACGCCATGTTACAGAAAACAGTTTACACTCTTTGTTACAGAGCGCGAAGGTACTGCCTTGTCAGTACTCACACAGGAACAAGCAGGAGCACACAAACCATGTGCTTATTTTTCTAGTACATTAGATCCAGTAGCTCAGGCTCTTCCTGCGTGCCTGAAATCAGTGGCAGCGACAGCTTTAGCAATACGACAAAGCGATGCCATAGTGTTAGGACATCCATTGACAGTTCAAGTACCACATGCGGTAGAGGTTCTTGTAAATAGAACGCAAACACAACACTTGACTATAGCGCGACTTACAGGGTACGAACTTACATTGTTCCAGCCACATATAGAAATCAGACGCTGTAACACATTGAATCCTGCCACACTTTTGCCAGTAATCGGAACAGACCCACTAGCCCATGACTGTATTGAAGTTATTACTATAACGACGAAACCCAGACAAGATTTAACCGATGTCCCGTTGTCAGATCCAGACCTGACATTGTATGTAGATGGTTCATGTATGAGAACAAATACAGGAGAGTTAGTGGCTGCTTACGCAGTCACAACAGATACTGAAGTCATTGAAACAAATCATATAAATACTTTGTCCGCTCAAGCAGCAGAGCTCGTCGCTCTGACACAAGCCTGTATTCAAGCCACAAATAAAAAAGTCAACATATACACTGATTCACGTTATGCATTCGGAGTTGTACATGACTTCGGCGTGCTGTGGCGAGAGAGAGGTTATTTAACTTCCCACGGTGCCCACATTCAACACGGACCCCTCATTCATGCTTTATTAGATGCGATACATCTACCGATTGCAATATCGATTATGAAATGCAAAGCACATACGAAAGTTACTGATATCATTTCTCAAGGCAATGATTTAGCTGACAGAACAGCTAAACAGACTGCCCAAACTCAAACATCCGACATGACAAAGACAATAGTCCAGACGCCAACACATTGTATGACGGTTAAAGATCCTACTCTTGATGTAATTGATATACAGACACATGCTACATCAGAAGAAATAAAGAAATGGACTGAATTAGGAGGGATCCAAACGGATCAAGGATGGATTATGAAGGAAAAGTCTGTGTGGTTCCTTCCTGATTCAATGGTCCAAGTTATAATTAACACTATACATAGTCCAGCACATCTAGGAGAAAAAGCTATGCTAGATAGCATTCAACACATTTGGTTCAATAAACATTTACGAGCAGCAGCCAAACAAAAAGTCCGTACCTGTATGATCTGTTGTCAGTTCAACCCAGGAAAAAGCGTTCCCGTAGAACAGGGTGGATTTCATCCTCCTGATCACCCTTTTGAAGTCCTCCAGATGGATTATATCCAGATGGAACGATGTCGAGGATTCAAATACGTTCTCGTAGTCGTTTGTGCTCTTTCCCGTTGGACGGAGGCATACCCGGTTTCAGATTACACTGCCCCGACTACTGCCAAACAGTTGGTTCGAGAATTCTTCCCACGATACGGTTTACCACGTGTTGTTCACTCAGATAACGGCCAGCCGTTCTCATCCGAATTAATGAAACATGTTTCACTTTTGTTAGGCTATCAGTGGAAATTCCACTGTGTCCGACACCCTGAGGCAGCAGGTCTCGTAGAAAGACATAATCAGACCCTGAAAATTAGATTGTCCAAAATATGCAGGGAAAAAGGTGTCGACTGGGTAGTAGCATTACCAGTTGCACTCTTTTACACGAGAATGGTAGCACACTCTCGAACAGGGCTATCCCCGTATGAAGTGATCTTCGGCAGACCACCAAATATGTGGGGGACGCCTATGCCACGAAAAATAACTGATATTGACTGTAATATGCTGACAGATTACTTAGCTTCCTTGATGTCTGCACTACAATCTTGTCGTTCACAGGTAGCTGCAACCTTTCCCGACAACACTGAGGTGAAACCCCTTGACGTAGTTCCGGGGGACCTCGTTCTTGTGAGGAATTTCGACCGAAAGACTCAGCTGGAGCACAGGTGGAGATCACCCAAATTGGTCCTGCTCACCACAAGGACTGCCGTGAAGATCGAAGGCAGAAAAGGATGGGTGCATTCAAGTCATATCAAGAAATTTCATGGACTTCCTTCGGATGTGAATAGCCCACCTCGTGTGTCTTCACCCATTGACTCAAAACTACCTTTGGCTGAGGCCAACAGTCAGGAACTTTATAAATTAAAGCTCAGGCCCAATGAGTCGAGCAATTTGATTGTTTAAGTCCTCTCCAAGGTGAAGCGGTTAAATTGTCCCTGACATGTATCCCTTGGACCTGAATAGAGAAAACACGCGAAAAATGTTGAAGCGACATGCGTACTGTAAATCATTGCGTAGCCATTGCATAATGACGTTATTAATTTTGTTTTTCTCAAGTCTTTTAATAATTACTGCAAGTATATTGTTGCACATATATTATCCTATTTCTAGACCTGTTTACAATGTTGCTGCTGAACATTCTTTTAGTGAATTACCTCCGCTTGAATTGTCATACAGATTTGCGCTGCGCAATAACACTTTTATTAGTATGTTACATCATTCCCATCAGGTTAGCAATGCTACAAATTGTTGGATATGTGGCCGACTCCCTCCCTATCAGAATTATAAAGGAATTTTACCTCTCTTTCCATACCCGTTCACACACAACGGCTCCTGTGGAGCATGGTTTAGTTTAATTAATTCTCTAGATTCGAATTCTGCAGTTTATCAAGATAACTGGGTATGGGGAAATTTGAACTTAATTTTACTTAAGGTCTGCTACCCCAACAAGGAGGGACTTCCCCAGAGAACAGGAACTGATCTAGAAAACGAAGTGTATGGATTAGGTAATTTCACGCTTAATCTTATGATCCTAAATGTCGAATCCGAAGCTACTCCAATTTTGCCCGCTATGTCAATATTTCCAGTAAAAGGTGAATTATGTGTAAGAAAGAATGGTTCCATACATATGGGCCATAGTAGATGCACCACTGTAGTAGAATTTAGTGATCAAGGCAAGTCTACATTTAGAGCTTCCCGCCATTCCTATTTTATATGTGGTCAGACGGCATATGTACGTTTGCCTCTAGATTGGGATGGTACCTGCTACATTGGATTCCTTTTGCCACCTGTTTTTCTAGCTCCTCCTGATTATCACAGAAATACTCATTTAGTACACAATAGAGAAAGGAGAGATCTCCCAATAGTCGATTACACTGTAACAGCATGGGAAAAATACACAGATTTCAATAAAGGTCTCTTTCCCTACATAGGTACTGTTACTAATAGTAAGCTGATACGTAGATTAACTAGAACCCTTGAAGCAGTAGTGAATGAAACTATTTCCGCTTTAGGCAATTTAACAGAAGAGCAGTCTGCTATGCGGATTGTTGTGCTTCAAAATCGTCTTGTCCTTGACGTCATCCTGGCTGATAGGGGCGGAGCTTGTAGGGTCATCGGATCAAGCTGTTGCATTTTCATACCAGAAAATTCGCCATCTGTATATAAGGCCATAACTCGCCTTCATAAGATTGTAAGCCAGATACACCAGAACCCAGGCACCTGGACTTGGTCCGGTTGGTTTTGGAGTATATTATCTACCTTTGGATGGAAGGTCCTATCTTTCCTAGGTATTGGCCTTCTCATACTATTCAGTTGCTGTCTATGTCTACAATGTGGACCAGCGATCTGTGGTCTGTGTGCCACATCGTGTATTCCACCACCAAGAATTCATTCGTCACGGAAGAAGAAAGAAGAACAAATGATGTTATATGAACAGATCAATGGATTGATGAAGATTGATATCTCTTAACGGGCAAGTAGGGGACAAGGAGGGAATGTGGAAATATGGATTTTTCTGATCAGTTATGTCCCCTATCTTGGACCCCAACGGTTCCATGTATGAATCACAAGTACATGTATGTTCCCTCCAGTTCTAGTTATGAAGACGCAAACACATGTGCGTCCACCGCCAACATGTCCTTTGTCAGATCCGCCATGAATAGGCCGGATATTCCATTCTTAAAGTATGAAAGGCCACCGGCTTTATATGGTTCACTTATGCCATTTTACAGTCCAGGCAAGTAGGCCCTGATTCTGCCATCGAACTCTTCTTGCCTTCTGCCTCTGAAAGCTCCAGTCTGAGCCTGCAACCGTGACCATGAACTTTGCCTCATTCTCTGCGCGGCTCACGAAGCCTGACATCAGCTTGCTGCCTGCCAAGAACTGTATTTCACCTTCGAAATTATCTGCTCCGTTCCCTGCCCGATGCATTCCTGTCTAGTAGTTTAAGTAAACATTCTTCCAGCTACCAAGCAAAGGCCCGACTTCTCTGTCCTCATGCAAGTAATTCATAGCCCTGTTACCATGGAAGGTTTCTGCCCCTTGCATCTCATATAGACACTTAGACACTTAGACGCTTGTGCACGCACACACAGTCAGTATAGAATAGATTTTGTCCAAGAGACTTCCCTTTGTGGATAACGTAGTTCTTTAAACATAGGATGTTAGATATGATTTGGGATTAGGTTGACTTGACCCTCCAGACTTCTTGTCTCCACATGTAGAGCTAAATGTCAAGCCCCCTTCACCCCCTAGTTGCACGCCAATCACACGTCATGCTGCTGCACACGCATCTATGCCAAGTATAATCTTATAGATCCACCTATATATGACATCATAACCAATTATGTTCCTTTTTACTCCTCATTACGCCCATTTTCGGTTACGCAGGTGAATCGTCATCTTCCTTATCAATTGTTACGCCTACCGCATTCGCTTCATTGTATTGTATGTTCTATAAAAGTCATTTCTTGTCAATCATGTATGTACTTCACTTCCTGAACCTTCGTGGTGACGGAACTTGGAGCAACCGATTATAATCGTTCATTGGAATAAAGCCCATTCCGAACCTCTAATACCACGGATTCTGCCTCTTATTTACTGAGCTATTTTATTATGTTTCTGTATCAAATTAAGTCCCGGTAATTAAATTATTTACCACAGGTTGAATGTGACAGGGTGCTGGACAGACTTGTCGGAACATCAACGCTGGTTGTTACCAGATGCTTATGTACTCCCAGTAGTTACCATGGCACATGGTCCAGTCCACATTAGCGCTAAAGGTATATGCAAACTTCTCGCTCCGGTATGGCAGAATGTGGGAATCCCTAAATGTGCAGACAATCTGGTTAAGCATTGTATTATATGCTTGATGCATAACCCGGGGAAGGGAACACCAACACCGGCAGGCCACTTTGCTCCCCCAACGTACCCTTTTGAGGTTTTGCAAATAGATTACATTCACATGGAACAATCTGAAGTATGTTCTTGTTGTGGTATGTGCCTTCTCCCGATGGATAGAGGCCTATCCCCTGAAAGATAATACTGCTCTATCCACGGCAAAAGTCCTTTTGAAGGAGTTTCTGCTGAGATTTGGGTTACCCAGAATTATTTGGAGTGACAACGGAAGTGAATTTGTGGGTCAGATCATGCACAAAGAATGTACAGGCCTTGGCATTAAACAAAAGTTTCACGCAGCAAACCATCCTCAGTCAGCAGGTTTGGTGGAATGCTGTAATGGCACTCTTAAGCTTAAACTCGCGAAAATACAAGCCAGCACGGGTCTTGCTTGGCCTGATGCCTTGCCCTTGGCTCTCTTATCCACCAGAACAACCACCCATTCCCGTATGGGGCTTAGTCCTTATGAGGTTGTGTTTGGACGCCCTGCAAATATTTGGGGAGTCCCAAGGCCAAAAAAATACTCTGCGATAGAGCATCCATTGTTAATTGACTATTTGCATGATCTCACCACTAAGTTACGTGTCCTTCACCAACAGGTACAAGATACTTTGCCTCCGGCTTCAACGGATCCTGGTCATACCATATGGCCCGGAGATTGGGTCTGCATTAAAAACTTCCAGAGGTCGAAGAACTTGGAACCTCGCTGGAGAGAACCTCGTCAAGTACTTCTAGCGACGCGTACTGCAGTGAAGGTGGCCGGCAAAAAGAACTGGGTACATGGGGTACATTGCAAGAAAGTGCCCCTACCTTTGCCTTATGATCAGTGGGTTCGCAACCCAATTAGCGACTCTGAAAGCGAAAGAATACCAAGATTTGGACTGTTTAGCGATGCACACCTAGACTTTGCCAGATCAGAGAAAGACGACAACGAGGTCTTCCAAACAGCTATACCACCGGCATTGAAATTGGACACTACTAAACCACATCTCCTTTTCCAAGAACAAACTGTACCTGGTTCCCAGAGGTACGATTTGAAGCCCAGACTGAACAAAATACCTCAATAGTGCCTCATTGACTTTGTCTTTATCCCGATTTTCACATGTTGCAGGGCCATGATCGTAGTCTCAGAATTGTGACCCAAGGTGTGGCTCTAGGCCTGTGGGACTTGTAGGAAAATAAAAAACAAATACAGACAATCACAGCTGAGTGAAGCAAACTCCCGTCACGGGCAACATTTAGAGATGGAAATGACTGTTCAAAAGGGAATGGACAAAATACAAACAATGAGCACGAAGCATTGTAAATTATTGCATAATCGTTTTGTAGTGGCTTTAATAATATTGATTTTAATGTGTATTATATTGTCTTGCATAGGATGGGGACTACATGTAATTTTTACGCAGCCTATTCCCAAAGTTACCGTTGAAATGCATACACATGTCGCTCTACCACCTCATGTTGAGTCAAGAAGGAGTGAATTCCGTAACAACACATTTCTTTCTATGCTACACCAACATCAATTGGCTACTAATGCGACAAACTGTTGGATTTGTGGTCTTCTGCCAAGTTCGGTGAATACTGGAATACCATACATTACCCTTCCTTTTTCATTTTATGGTTCTTGTAGTGCATGGTGGGAATTGAGTGCCAGTTGGGTATTTTCTGGAGATGGTGATACCCGAGATGTAAGGAGCTTGGGAGTACATCTATACCATTTATGTTGGCTGGACAGAAAAAGGATATATGGGACGAATAGTGTGAAGTCAGAATATGCTGATCGCCAAACCAGATCTACGGATTTGTATTTCCTGCCCTCTAATAAAACCTCTTGAAAAGGACAAACTTTTCTAGTGGTACCTGGACAAGCACCATTCTGTTTTAGGCAAGGAGGGTTAGAATATAAAGGTACAAGCAAATGCCAACATATTGTGACCTTGAATGGGACAGATTGGCCTCGCATGGTTCCCTCACGTAATACATACTTCATGTGTGGAAATAAGGCTTACACTTCTCTACCTGGTAATTGGAGAGGCACTTGTTATATCGCTTGGTTGTTGCCCCCTACATATATAGCAGATGCCAAGCATCATTTACAGAAAAGAAGGGTGGCGTCAGACCAGGATATGTCAGGACAAGAAGTCGGGGATGTCTTGAAAGGACTTCTTCCATTCTGGGGTCCAATAGCCAACAGTAGAGACATAAGACAACTAATTCGAGTTGTAGAAGCCACTGTCAATGAAACAGCTGGAGCTTTGAGTAATCTCACTGCAGAACTCGTTGCTGACCGCCTTGTCACGCTTCAGAACAGGATGGTATTAGATATTATTCTTGCTGACCGTGGGGGCGTATGCAAATTGATTGGATCTAGCTGTTGCATTTATATTCCAGACAACGCCCCTACAGTATACCAAGCCATCTCTAAACTACATAAGATCGCTGAGTCCGTTCACCAGGATGAAGGGAATGGTCTCTGATGGGATGGTTTGGGGGACTACTGTCTACATGGGGATGGAAGATTCTTACCTTTGTCGGAGCGACTTTGGCTATTCTCTTCTCATGTTGCCTTTGCCTACAATGTGGTCCCACTATATGCGGGCTCTGCGCCACCCTGTGTGTTCCAAATCCTGTATCCCAGAAAGCAGAGAACACGAAGATAATGCTGCAACAACAGCTTGTAGATTTCATGGCTATTGAAGTCGATTCTGATTGACAACAGCCTCTGTGTTTTTGCCTGAGCAATGGCAAAAGGAGGGTCTGAGGAAATTTGATTACGGCTCCATCTTGCGTATTGACACCATTGCGATGTTGCCCTCACTCAGGCACCGACAACCTTCGTAGCGTTTCTTTCATACTCTGTACTGTAACATGTTAAACGACCTTTTCCTGTCTCTCTGAGCAAAGTACATTCTGAGACCCAGCTCGAAGCATCTAATTCCCGTGATAACCATCTATTGACCCTTGGTGATCCTTCTCTGCCTCTCCAATTGTTTTACGAATCACCACCTGCAACACGCAAACACGTCCTGTTGTAAATTAATTTAACTTAGGAATGCTCATGCCACCTGGCCTATAGGGTCAGGTAGAGAACACGACCCTAGGGAAGGAATTTCTATTACCTATTATCCTGTATCTTGTACAAAGAATGTTTGCTAGTGGATGATTTGTTCGTTTTTATTGCACATTGAGGGGGTTGTTGCTTTAGGGGATTGAAGCGCTATAAAAGACTGTGAGCCACGGATTGAAGTGGCAGTCTCCTGAGAACCTACCACTGATGTACTTCTAGGACAACTGTACGTAGCTGCAGCTAATAAATTGAAGTTCCTATGCCAACAGAGTGTTCCGTGTCTCTGTACATTTAGAAGGCGAACTCAGAAGATTTCAGGCGTACCCTGCGCCGTCAGGCCTAATTCAGCCTGGTTCTTCACACCTTATGCCGCTTTAATCCACCACCACACACTCCCTGCCCATTCATCTCACTCCTGCCAGTTCCTGCTTTTGCCATATGTGACGGTTTTTCCTTCTTTCACTTCCTCCATCTTTCTGCTTTGCGTGTTTTTTTTCCTCGTTTGCTACTGGGAAATGTCTGATGTAGAAAAATAAGTGTTGGTCCACAAAAATGAGTGCTGGTGGACCCCACTGGCAACCACCCCCTCGAATTAAGAGCTGATTTAGCATTCAGTGCCTTGACCTTCTATAGTACAGTGTGCAGGCGGTTGAGCAAAGCTTTGGGCCTTAGAACTTATTATTTTACAAACAAGGCACTGCAAATCACTCACCAGAATTCACCACCTTGCCAGACTTTTTGTGTTGATAGGCAACACTGCAGAGTAACTTAATCTATCTTGTGAAATTTTGGAGTTGTGGTTGTTTTTGTTCTTCTGCTTATCTCCCTGTTGCTTCATCCTTCACTTTTGGATTTAGGGCCTGATTTCTATGATGGCGGAAATGGAACTCAGTTGCGGTGGTGATGGAGTTCCCTCTCCGCCAACATAGTGGTCTACCTGCCCAATATATATATGCAGGCGGACCACGGAGTTCCCGCCCCTCAAAATAGAAAATAATGGTCCGCTTACCCAATCTATATGGAGGCAGACCTTTAGTTTGGTTGTGGGGGAGACTACTTTGTTTCTGCTGTGGCCAGACTTCTCCTACGCCCCTAGGGAGTAAAGGCCGTCAGAGAAATGGCTACATGTCCATTCTCCCAATTTAGATGGCCAGACATGTAGCCATTTTTTACTGTTTTAACCGCTAGGCAAAACCTTTTGCTGAGGAACAGTACAATTATAATAATGCTCCCCATGGCATTTAAAGAAAATAATAATTATGCTATGGGGCTGCATCCTGCTAACACAGCTTCGTAGCACTAAATAAAACAAATTGACAGGAACCTCAGTGATGGCCGTTCCTGCCAGTGCTCTAAAAAACGGCCTCCTGCTTGACGGTCATTTATAAATTAGGCGAGCAGTACCTCTGTCATGCGGACAGAGTAATTAACTTCGCCCCCATGGCGGAATGGTGGGCCGTTTGCCTACATGTAAATGAGGGCCAAAGCTTTGGCAGCAATAGCCTGAAGTAGGGCTGATCCATACACGGAGAGAACGAAAGAAGCAAAGAAAGAAAAAATTCTGAAAGAAAGGATTCAAACAAGAAAGACAACAGATTCTTTTTCTTAGTTTTAAAGTAGTTTGTTTCGTAGATTATTTCATTTTGATTCAAGTTTTGTGTTGCCAGTTCAGTTTGTTTGTTTTTTGGGCAGCATTCCTTTTTGCTTTGGATTTGTGTTTGTGGATTGCTTTTCAGTTGTCTTTACACTTAATTCGTCCTATTTATATTTTTAGGGTTTTTCATTTTTCGTTCCTTGATGTCTTAAAATTGTCAGCAGAACTGGAAGTGAGTTCCTCTGGTGCCACTCAGAGGGAGAAGCTGACGGATATCCCATCCTTTCTTTTCCCCCGTAGAGCAGGCACTGGATAATTTTCATTTGTAAGTGCATGCTGTTACCATTGAAGAGTTTTTTAAACAAAATAGATCAAAACGCTTCTGCAGATGCCTTTGTCTATTTATGTAAAAGTAGAATACGCAATTTTCTCTCAAACATAATCACGTTTAAAATTTGGAATTCAGAGAAGATGAAATGCCAAAACAAGCGTGAAGTCCTTTTCTGATATATTTCCCTTGGTGCCTTGGTGCAAATACAGTTTTCTTGAATTCCCATAACACAAAGCACAAAAAATTCAGAATGGATTTTGCCTGTTATTTGCTTTTCCACCTGGGCCATGTGTTTGTAAAACAAAAGGGACCCTAATGTGTATTTGTTTTCACTAAGCTGAAATGTGCAGTCTCTACTATGCAAAGATTTGACATATAAGGTTGCGAAATGGTAAATGTTTTTTACTTAATTTAAAATGTGTGTGAATACTCAAAAACGTGCAACTATGAAGTTGTTCACCTCATTTGTATTATATTTCCCTAGTCAACAGTACGACTCACACTAGAGCACCCATTTTAACACTTCTGGACACAGAACTTCTGTAATTAGTGCAAGCACTCCACTGGTAGATGGTATTCATGCTTAACTTAGGGGTATATCTACAAGAACTGAAGCTAACTTGCGTTAGCTAACTGCAGTTTTCCTGACATGGGCCATCGCCGAAAGATATCTCCTTGTTAGCGATGTATTTACAATATGTCGCTACATAGCGATAGTTTCAGGTAGCCTCAGTGAAAACTGCGGCTAACACTAGCGTGAAGACGAGACACTGAGGTTTCGGGAGTCACACTTACCAGGTGGTGAAGTCTGCCAGGTCGCATGGAGACACGTTGCTGACCTGTGTGAGAAGACAGCCCGGAGCTGTGAACGGTAGAGGCGCTCCTGCGCACCAACGTAGAGAGGTGTGACTCGCATACCACGCGCCACCACAACACTGGGGTGCACAGAGGGGATTACCAATGGTGACCCGCACCTCTCTGCATCACAGGAGGATGTTGTGCTTGCTGGACTCTGTGGAGGGTGAGGCCCCTAAGCTGTGCCGAACATGTGTGGCGGGAGCGCTGCAACTTCACACATAAGGGGGCCCTGTTGCATCACCTGCATCAGAAGGTTCTGCAGTGGACTTGGCGGTGACTGCTGTACCCAGGTTTGTGACATCCCGCCTGGCTGAGGCTCCTGCTGGCTGAGTCACAGATTTGGAGAGAGTGCAGCGGATTGCGCTACGGTGTCAATGTCCGGATGAGGAGAAGGTGGGACGCATAGCGGAGGAGGCCCGGGGGTCAAGTCGGACCCAGGCCTAGCACCTGTGGGTGACGCACCCCCAGTGGCAGCTCCTCCACTATGGGGGAAGAGTGTCGCCCCACTGCTTCGAAGCAGCGCAAGAAGAGGAAACATAACATGATGATAACTTTATGATATACTCATGCTATATTTCCTTTGCACCATTATAAACTAATGGGGTAAACCAATCACTATCTGTGGACCTGGGTATCATATGCATGCAAAGGATCAGCACAAAGTAATTAATACACATACGACTTTCAGATTATGCACCTTGAAAAGAGAGAGAAGGCACCCACTGTATTTAAGGAGAATTGTCTATTTTATTCATAGAAACAATTGCAAAGGTAAAACATTACCAAGCGTATCTATTAGTCAAAAGGTTGCTCCAAAACAGTAAAAGGGGGAAGGTGAAAGAGAAGTGCTCGTGTGTGTAATAGATGGAAGTGAAAAGGTCACAGAGTGAAGATAGTTCACTCTGAAGGTAATTATAATGATTTAACAATTCCAACTGGTTGCAAGTGACATTAGCACCAGTTGGTTGTGGTCCGTCCATGAAACATTACTTTTGTCATTTTTCAAGGCAGTGTTTCAAAAAACGTTGCAGAGTATTATCATCTATTTGTCATACGGGGTGGTAATGACATATGGTAAGTGCCCCTTTTGGGGATAGATGTCGACATTTCGACCCGACTAAATGCGTAGAGGGTGCTTTTAAACCTCCGCTTGCGGGTCTTCCTCCGGACAGAGGAAGGAAAGAGGCAACCTACTGCAGGCATCTGTTGTTGGATGGCCCTGATTCCAGCTCCCAGGGGTGGGTAGTCCGCATCGCAGGTGCAATATGGTGTAGCCAAATCAATGTACGGGGTGTTCAGGAGGATCAAAAACAACCTGGCGAGGCTCTGGATTATAGCGGAAATTAATCCAAGGTGACGCGAACCAATCATCCTATCTATTCTTATAAGATTTGATCGAATTAAAACAATTAATTAACTATTATTTTTAGTTTATGTTAAAAGTTTAAAATAATTTACAAAATACCAACATATATAAAAGATTTAAAATATATAAAAAACTAAAATCTATAATAAATTAAAACATTAAACTATTAAAAAATATTTCAACTTAAATTCAACAATACAATCAGTGCAACAGTATGGAAAGAGTTGGATAGCAAAGGGGTAAAAATAACTATTCCCACTCCACTGAGTTCAAACGTAGGGTAAGTGTTGGATAGCTGAGGAATTAAATTTACTATTCTAACATATCAAAATGTACATATATATATATATATATATATATATATATATATATATATATATATATATATATATATATATGTATATTGATATATATACACACCTATAACATATAATCTAATAAAGAAAACATATTATAAATTAAATCATTAAACTATTGAAAAGGCTTTAAACTTAAATTATACACTCCAGTGAGTGCAACAGTAGGGAAAGTGTTGGAAAGTGGAGGGGAAAAATTACTATTCCCAGTCCAAAGAGTGCAACAGTGGGGAAAGCGTTGGACAGCGAAGGGGAAAAAATGTCTATTCCCACTCCAGTGAACGCAACACTTGGGAAAGTGCTGGATAGGGGAGGGGTAACAATTACTATTCCTACTGCAGTGAGTGCAACAATAGGGAAAGTGTTGGATAGCAAAGGGGTAATATTTACTATTCCCACTCCAGTGAGAGCAACAGTAGAGAAAGTGTTGGATAGTGGAGGGATAAAAATTACTATTCTCACTCCACTGAATGCAACAGTAGGATAAGTGCTGGGTAGAGGAGGGGTCAAAATCTGTGTTCCCACTCTGGCTAGTACAACAGTAGAGAAAGTGTTAGATAGCGTAAGGGTAAAAACTACTAATCCCACTCTAGTGAGTGCAACAGTAGTGAAAGTGTTGAAGAGCAGATGGGTAAAAAAAATTCCACCTCCGCTGAGTGCAACAGTAAGGACAGAGCTGGATAGCGGAGAGGTAAAAATTACTATTCCCACTCCAGTGAGTGCAACATTGGGGAAAGTGTTAGATAGCAGAGAGACAAAAATTACTATTCACACTCAAACAGTTAAAACAAAAAAATATAAAAAATGTTAAAACATCATAAAAATTAATAAACAATATTTAAACAATTGAAAATCAAATACATTAAATATGTAAATAAGAAAACATATTATAATTGTAATTACATATAACAAAAACCTACAAACAATTTATAAAATAAAATAATAACTACATTTATAAAAAATAATTATTTAAACTAGAAAGTATTTACAAACAGAAATTAATTAATACATACATGTATTTATTTTATTTCCTACCCTATAACACCACACCAATAACAAACACTTCAACATTTTTTATTACATTTTCTTCCATAAGTAACATAATTATTAATACATTAAAAAAAATATTAATGCAAAAAACTAAGAAACATAATTTGACTACACAAACTTTAAAGCTATAATATCCACAACACACCTAAATTAAACTATAAAATAATAAAACACAATGAAAACGTATTTTTAAATTAAAAACTATTACTATTAACAACTAATAATAAAGTAATCAAAATGTATTTGATACCCACCCTTTACCCCTTTACAAGTTAAAACAACAGACAAAAAACTAAACAATTAGCCCAAAAAAAACAAATAATTAATATTGATTAACAACTATATACTAATTAATTAAATACAAATTACTTCCCACACTTTACTCCTATAAACACCACATTCCACACCAAAAATTAATTACAAAATTACCATAATGAATTACCAATTAATTAATTACAATTAATTAACATCCAATTATTAATCCATAAATAACTTTTCACCCTTTACACCTGTAAACACAACAACTAACACCTAAAATTAATGACACAATTACCATAATTAATTACAAATTAATTAGTAAAAATTAATTAACAACCAATTATTAATTCATAAATGAAAAATAAATTACTTACCACCCTTTACACCTATAAACACCACAACACACACCTAAAATCAATTACACAATTACCATAATTATTTACCAATTAACTAATAAAAATTAATTAACAACCAATTATTAATTAATTAATTAATAATAATAAATGACTTTACACATTTAACACTATAACATCTTAATTAAACAAATATCAATAAATAAAAAATAATCAATACATTTAATATAAGGAAATTAATTCCTACCCTATTCCCCTATAATCCCATAACCCGCTACAGAACTAAAAATGCAAAATTAAAATAACAATTAAATACTACTAAAGATGTAAGACATATCTTAAAAATACAAATAATTCCTATACAATAAAACATACATCACTTACATATAAAATATATACTAAAATACATAACATTAATAAAAAAACTATCTTTTTAACAACTATATTTTGGTAAATGATACTAAACACTTTGATATTTTTAAAATCAATATTATTTACCTTAAGTCGATATTCTTGACCGCGATATTCTTGATGATGATATTTCTGAACCACGATATTAATGACTCGATATTTGTGCAACTTTATATTTTTTACTCGATATTTTGTCTCTGCACCAAATACCCACAAGTTGATTTCCCTCTGTAGCTTAACTTAGATTTTCTATGAACAGACCTAAGTGTAACCTTTAGTTTATATCTTTGCATGGGAAAGTACTAGGAAAATAATTCAAAGTTATCTTCCACCTAGTTTCAAAAATTGAATCCAGTGGTGAAAGTAGATGTATGAAACAGTTAGAAGAAAAGTAACTGCATGAACCAAACTAATTTAAACCAAAGGTGCCACCCAACTCCACTCTAGAGTCCTAATACATATTCCTTGTTGGAATTAATAGCCATGTTCTACAGAGGGCAGTGGCCTGGACTCTGATCCCAGGAAGGCAGGGTATTGTCAACAACCTGCTGCCTAGGTGCTAGCAGCTTCTTCGCAGGGATTAGCCTTCTGAGAGGAAGATGGCCTCATCTAAATAGAGCAGATATTCAGGGAGGGCTAAACCTGCTTCTGATGGAAGAAGTAGTTCGCCATTTTAGATGTAAGCCTGTTGGAGCGTTTTACAGTAAAGCACAGAGAAATTCCAGTGAAAGGACACGATTGGGTAGACAAAATGTTCCATCCACTGGTTAGTGCACAGGACTGGCACCTCACTATCACCTCCTCAAAACATTCCTGGACCTGGAAAGACAATATCTGTAGAACGTGGCTCTGCTAGAAGAAAGAAGGCTCCTGACCCCTTATTTTTTTAATTTTAGTATTGTACACGCTGCTTACCACTGATCTCTGGCCTCATAGCACTTTGGTTTGAGGGTACATGTAACACTTCGAGGAGAGGAACTGGTTAAGCAAAACTCAAGGCCTCATTTATGAGGTCTCTTGTGACACTTTGGCGCTGAAGGGGCCTTCATATAAACCTTTGCTTGCAGCGATATCGGCCAAAATGCTCCCAAGAATAACATAGACCAGTATTGCTCTACACGGCAAAGACTTCGAACTTCTGAACAAACTACTAGTTTGTACATACAAAAGGTTTGCCAGATACACCAGCACAAGTGAGACTTGAATTTGGTTTAATAAACCAAACAGAGGGGAGGATATCTGCAACAATAAAGCTTTGGTACCGATTGAAACGGAATACAGCTAACTCCACACTGAACAAAGCTCTTTGGGCTGAATTAGACAACGACAAAAAATTCCCATACAACCAATACCTCCAACAACTTGCACGGGCGAGCTTTGGAACAATAACTTGACTTACTCAACCTTCGAGAAAGTCAGAAACGAAACTTCAAAATGTCACTCCTTGTTAGTCGATAAAAACATCTTCCGTGAGAGAAAGAACGCCTGTATGGTGATTAAAAATGATAAGATCCTTGCACTGGGACCTTATCTAAGTATCACATTCTCGATCCACCGGAAAAGACGACTGATGGCTCTTCGCTTTGGAAAATCACCATCGATTGCAGACCAGCCAACCTGGGTCCACAATGGGCTGACACTATGCTGACTCTGCGGCAGTAACAAAGAGGATTTTATTCATCTAATATGCACATGTCCCAAACTTTGCACAATACAAATCACTTCATTAAGAAAAGCGCTAAACACCAAAAGAATAAGGACAAGCAGAGTGGCCATAATAGCAGAGCTGGACCCGTCGGATCCTCAAATGAACTGTAAACTGATCAAACTTCTTAAGCACCATGATCTTGCCCTGCAAACAAAAACTCTAGCTACAAAGCAGCCAGATATCTACAATATGTTAAGAAACTTTATTATTCATTATACCTAAATGGAGAATGTTTGTAACCCTACAATTAGGCCTGAAAAGTAACTCTTAACTGAGTGGCGTAACGCTGACACCTTACAATTTAGCAAGTGCTTACCGCATGCTTCAAACCACATTATTATAACAACTGAGAATGTAAAGCTTTCAAGTTTTTGAAAAATGAAGATATTTTATTGCTACTTTTACTCATGTGATAAATTGTTAAGGTTTTAACTAACTAAACAATAAACATTTATTATCATTATCATTATCATTAGCCCACTGGGGTATCAGGCCCCTCAGAGATAGCAAACCTTCACTGCATCTGCTACCCACAAGCTTCATTTCCGACTGGAGTGCTGAGCAAAGAAACCTAGCACAAAGATCTGTGCCAAGATTTAATTAACATTCAGTGAAATGACATTTGTAACTTTTAACACAAGGCTCTAGTCACCACGTGTGCAGTCCTTATACAATGATAGAGGAAGGTATGTCTTATGTTATTTCACCAGCAGCATTACAAGAAATTGCAAACTGCACATAAGCCATAAATGGTACTTTAGCATTTGTTTTAAAAAAACTTATAAAAATGGAAATGGAAAGATTGCTCGGGAGGAATAGACAAAGTGGTTTCAAGAACACGCACATAGGCGGTAACAGAGACTACTCTAACATACTGCCCAGTTTTAAAATGTACAATGAATGCAAATGTTGTGCTTTAATTCATACTCGTTTTGCCTGCAACCCACTTCCTAGGTTGCTTTCTTTCCCTTTCGGCGTGTGAATCATGCCTGGTCCCTGAGTGCAGACAACGCGTTGAGGACATGGGTCATTCAAAGGGCAGGCTCGCAGAGATCTTGCATTATTCTGAAATAACATTGCTTCCTGGCTTTTTTACCCATAACCATACTATTTTACAGCTTCATTAGTCTATTTGAATCCTTGCCAAGTGCGGCCAACTGAAAGCCCGTGTTCCTTCAGCTGAAGAACGGCCCGGCGCCCTGGAGACCAGGGTGAGCAGTGCAGCCTTCTCAAGTCTGAGGCATGTGTGCATTGGCACCTCCAGACCTCTGCTGCGGCCGGTGGGGGTTCGATTCTCATGGGCCAGAGTCGGACACTGCTGCTGCAACGGCAATGTGCAAGTGAATGATTCATTGGGGGAGCTCTTTTGTGGCTTTTAACTTCTTCGACGATCTTTCAATTTTCTTAAGGAGCGCCTGCTGAATGCAGCCAAGTGCTCAAAGCATATTTAGAACACCTGTCAGGTGCAAACGAGATTTGCAGCTGCATAATTCTGAATAGTGCCAATGGACATATTTCATAAAACTGCAATTTCCCTGCCCGCAGATATACATTTGCTCATTTCTATAAAAATGGGATGGGCCACGGAGCATTATGGGTGTTTAACTGAGTGGTGTAAACTGCCACCAGGAGGCCGCCACGCAGACCGCTGACTGGCAGGCCCTTGCCTACTTGCTAGCTGGTGATGCAGGCGTCTTCTTTAGAAGGCTCACTTCCCTTACATATCGGTATGCTTTTAGTGACCATCTTCAATTAGCAAAGGTTTATAACCTATATTTCTTTGGGTATTTGGACATTCCAGATAGTGCCTCCTAGCATGGTTCCAGATGACCTTCTAGACCAGATTACTATTTAATGTATTCATGACAGCTGAAATTGACACTCATGATGGCATTATTCTGGCCTGTCACAAACTTGGACAGTACTCACGACCGCGTCCCTGGTCACCACAATAGAGGCCTTTTTTCTCTGGGCTTCCTCCTTCACTGGAGGGAGTCTAGTAGCTGATCAATAAATATAAGAAGACAGGCACAGGCCTGGCTACTGAATATTCCCAGGCAACAGACAGTGCAAGAAACATTCAGATGGCCCCCTCCATAAGCACTCTCAAATAAATGTGCAATTTGCAAATCTTTCTTCAAATGTGTAAATCTCTGCAGCACACATTGCATTGCACAGGTTTTCATATTTGCTGGAAAAAAACTGGCCCAGGTCTACTAAGGTTTCTCGCAACGCAGCCAGGAAACGTGCTGTGCTGCGTTCCATTGCGTGAAATGGAGAGAGCAGAAATGGACCATATTGACTAGGTTGTGGGACACTTCTGCTTTCCCCTTTGCGCTGGAAATGTGTGCTGCCTAATGCCAACACAGGCACTCTAGCACCGCGGTGCAAAAGTACCAATGTTGCAGGCGGATGGTTTTTGTGTAGGTGGGGATTTCTTCCTGCACAAAAACAATCCTAAGAGGCAATTTCCTCTTTCTCTGTGTGGTTCAGAATGCATCATGCTTAGAAAGAGGAAGCAATGAGCATTAGCAATTAGCATTTCCTCTACAATTATGAGAGTTTTTCATTAAAGGATACACTTGATACTTTTAATAAAAGAATCGGAATTTGCCTAGTAACATGACGGTAAGTTCCAATTCTATTAAGGACACGGAGGCGAGGATTATGCTATCTCTCTTCGCTTTATTAGTAATAACAAACACACAGCAGCCAGAGAGATTCGTAAATATCAGTGTAAAAACCATTAAAAAAACTACAACTCCCTACAACCAGGGATAAGCAGAGTAAATTAGTCCATCAACTATTTCCACGACATCATGTAAAGTCCTCTGTCAGCTCTCATTCCTCCTCTTTCTTCGCGCAAGTCACGCCATTTCCTTATTGGTCTTGCTTGGATCCATCATTGCCTAAAAGAAACCAAGCAGGGAGGTGAAAACCGTGCTAACCAAACCGTGCATATTACGCAAGGTCACAGTAGAAAAAACATCAAACGAAACAAGCATGTCCCGCCAATCGAGGTCGAGAAAATAAGTACTTACTGCCATACGGGGGGGTTCGCACCAAAGGTGCCCCGGGTGGGATAATCCTCGCCTCCGTGTCCTTAATAGAATTGGAACTTACCGTCATGTTACTAGGCAAATTCCGATTCTATGTCAGGACCGGAGGCTTCGGATTATGCTAGTTCAAAGCTTACTTACCACTAACTGTGCAACATTAAGAACCGTCTTAAAATAAAACCTCTTGAAGGTGGAGTCGGACGACCAGTCCGCTGCTCGCATTAAATCCTCCAAATGCGCACCTAGCGCGAAAGCCTTCGAGGCCATAGCACCTCTGGCAGAATGGGCACCAAATAGTTTTGTGTCAATGCCAGCCTCTTGCATAACCCATCGCACCCACCTGGCAATGGTGGGAGAAGAGACTGCTTTGTGTGGTTTCTTGAGAGCTATCAAGAGTTGTCGCTCGCCCGGCGGGCGGTGTTCCTGCGTTAAATCTTCATATGACTTTAAACAATCTACCACACATAGTTTGGGGGAGTCCCGGAAAGCCAGGTACGTTATTGTACGTGAATGCGACTTGGTTCTGCGTCCAATCGTAAAAACAACCCCTTCCGGGGAGAAAACCCGCGCCGAGACGTCTAATGCGCGAACATAGGAAACCCGTCTGCAGGAGACCAAGCATAGAAGCATAGCAAGCTTGGAAGACAATTCTTTCGGAGAAAGGTATCGATTAGATTGCCAGGAAAGAAACAGATTCAAGACTCTGTTGACGTCCCAAAGAACGGAGTAACGAGGTTCTGGGGGTAACGATAAGCGCACGCCCCGCAAAAGTCTGCAAACCATCGGATGTTCCCCAACAGGCGCTCCGTCTAGAGGTTCATGACCGGCAGAAATCGCCGATCTGATAGCATTAATGGAGCGATATGCTAAACCGTCCGACGCCAAATCGGCGAAAAAATTCAAGAGGGGAACGATTCCTGCGACCACGGGATCCAGATCCCGTCGAAGACACCAACGAACCCATCGTGACCACGCGGATTTATAACGTTTCGTGGTGCTGTCTGCCCATGCCTTTGACAGGAGGGCCTCAGCCTGTCCCGAAAGTCCCGGCAGCGACCATCTTCGCCTGAAAGACGCCACGCCATGAGTCTGAGCGTCTCCTGAGTAATCAGGGGATGAAGGTTCCCTTCTGGGTTCCGAAGAAGTTGAGGATACAGGGGGAGTAGGATTGGAGAATCCCAGGAAAGTTCCAGAAGAACTGGAAACCAAACTTGAGACCTCCATAGGGGGGTTATCAGGGTCAGCTCTGCGTACTGTCGTCGGATCTGGGCTGTTGTTCTCATTATCATGGAGAATGGCGGAAACGCATATCCGTTTTTCGCCCTCCAGTCTTGGAGAAAGGCATCCGTGGCAAGAGCCATCGGATCCGGTCTCCAACTGAAGAATCTGGGCACTTGGTTGTCCAAACGGGAGGCAAAAAGGTCCGCTGAGAAGGGTACCCAGAGATTGTTCAACCATTGGAAGACCGGAAGGTCCAGCTTCCATAAGCTGGAGTCGTAGAGATGACGAGAGTGCCAGTCCGCTACCTGATTGTGCTGGCCCGGGAGATACTCCGCTGTCACCGATATATGATGGTCTAGGCAGTAGCCCCAAAAGTCTTTCGCTAGGTTGGCCAATGCCCGAGAACAGGGCCCTCCCAACCGATTGACGTAACGGACTGCAGAGATGTGGTCCATCTTCAGGAGGACACAAGATCGCATCCTGTCCTTGGTCCAGCAGCGCACTGCGAAAGAACCGGCCAACAGTTCCAAGCAATTGATGTGAAAGACCCGCTCGTCTGCTGACCAAACACCTCCGGTGGAGAAATCCCCGCATCGAACACCCCAACCCAGTTTGCTGGCGTCGGACTCGATGACCAAGTCTGGAACGGAGCCAAAAATCGCTCGACCGTTCCATGCCTCCATATGAGTGAGCCACCACTGAACTTCCTCTTTGGCTTCTGCCGAAAGTGGTACCACGTGATCGTACGACCGACCCCGTCTGAGGTGGCAGGCCTTTAATCGTTGCAATGCCCGATAGTGTAATGGGCCCGGGAAAATCGCCTGAATCGAGGACGACAGGAGGCCCACAATCCTGGCCAAGTGACGGAGGGAAATGGAGGGCCTGGATACCGTCTGGCGCAATTCGTGCCGAATTTTTGCCATCTTCCGAGAGGGAAGGCTCAGCGTCGCCTGAACAGAGTCTACCATAAAGCCCAGGAAGGTAACTGACTGCGAAGGCTGAAGTACTGATTTCGCCGTGTTGATAACGAACCCTAGGTTCTGCAGAAGAGAAACAGTTTGCTGGAGTTGCACCAACAAGAGTTGAGGAGACTGAGCCATTAGAAGAAGGTCGTCCAGATAGACGATCATGCGTATACCCCGTGCCCGGAGAAACTCTACCGCGGGATGAAGCACCTTGGTGAAACACCATGGTGCCGAGGAAAGCCCGAACGGAAGGGCCGTGAATTCGTATATCTGACCCCCCCAACAAAACTGTAGGAATCGTCTGTGGGGCGGGTGCACCGGAATCACGAGGTAGGCGTCTTTTAAATCCAAACGCGCCAACCAATCGGAAGGGCGCAGGAGATCGCGCAAGAGATGAATTCCCTTCATTTTGAAATGGCGATACACTAACCACGTGTTGAATTCCTTGAGATTGATTACCGGACGACGACCTCCGTCGGCTTTGTCCACGAGGAAAATATTGCTGAGGAAACCATGAGGATGCAGAGATGTGCGACAAATGGCGCCTTTGCGAAGCAAGTTGGCGACCTCTTCGTCGATCAACCGTGCGTCCTGAAGGCTGAATTGTAATGGAGTTGGCCGAGCCACCTGGCGGGGATTGTCCAGAAATTCTACATGAAAGCCCTGAATTGTCTGAAGGACCCATGCATCGGACGTTAACGCCGCCCAAGCCTCTCTGAAGCATGCCAGTCGCCCCCCTAACTGTATGTGACATGCGGGAAGGACACTTACCGCTAGAGCTCCCGCCTCCAGAGTTGGACTTGTAGCCTCCACGGCCTCTGAAACGCTGTCCTCGCGTTGGATAGAAGTTGGTGTAATTTGCGGTGGAATTGTATTGACCACGACCAGAGCCTTGTCCCCTATGAGGGTTTTGCTGGAACCCACGGCCGGACGAGCGGCCCCTGCCTCGACCGGCCCCGCGGAAAACCCGCTGGGTAAACACTTTCTTAATACCAGACTGGGCCTTGTCTAAGGAAGTAAAAGTAGACACAAACTTCCCCAATTCCTTTACAAAGGGCTCGCCAAAAAGGCCCCCCTGCGCAACTGCCCCGGCCTCAGAAGAGGCCAAATCTCCAAGTTTGGGGTCCAATTTAATCAACAAGGAGCGACGACGCTCCGTTGAAAGAGCGCAATTTGCGTTTCCCATAAAAATAATGGCTCGTTGGGCCCAATTAGATAACACCTCAGGAGAAATCGTTGAACCAGTCACCTTAGCCTCCTCCGCCATGTCTAATATTTTTGCCAGTGGACCGACGGCATCGAGGAGTTTATCTTGACAGGACCGCCAAGACCTATCAATGCCTTTACGGGGATCTTTTACAAATTTTGCCAAGAAGGTGGCCATTTTAGAGTCCAGTTCCGGAGTAAGCGCGATTTTGTCCGGCAAGGAGGGACGCGGGCATTCCGCCCTCAAACAACTCCGCGCTTCCTTCTCCAGAGGCTTACGCAGACGGTTGGCAAGGAATCTAACGACCTTATCCCCTGGGACCCAAGCGGAAGACCGGGGATGCATTATATCATCTGGATTCAGCATATCAGCATCCTCCTCCGGCGCCACAGAAGCGGTCGCCGGGGTCGGGCGCCAAGGACAGGAAGAACCCGCGTCATCATCAGTATCACCCTGGGTATCATTATCAGTCGCCGGGGATGGGGGATCTGGCATATCTTGAGGTTGATCACCCGCTGGGAGGGGAGCGCATGGGGACGTCTTTGCTAAAAACGCCGTCTTAAGGCGCGCAAAGGCGTCTGCATCCACACCGTCGGGACGCTGTTTTTTAGGGGGAGGAGGAACCCCTTCAGTGAGGTCCCCTGGGGCCGGCGTCGCGCTGCCACGAGCCGTCCCCAATCGGTTGCATTCCTGCACAATTCTATCCGAGAGACGTTGCTCCATCGGACCCACTACCTCATTAACTACTCGATATATTGAGTCATCAACTGCGTCAAAGAAATCATCGCTAAAAGGTAAGTATTCCTGGACTTCCTCCTCATAATATTCGGATTGACCAGCCATATCTTTAGCAAAGGTAAGTACTTCTTAGTGAAGGACAAGGAGGTCACACAATCAGCAGGTGGTATAAATTTTATCAGGCCTGAGGCCGCAATTAGGATAGCCCAGAGGGATACAATGGGGCTGCACCAGGCCCTCAACGCGTATACGCCCTCAGGATTCACCTGACAGGGCAGCTGCCTTCCAAACGCGTTGAAAAACCACTTATTAGTATGTCCACAAATCGGATAACATGCCCAAATTAAGTTAACACCGCCCACGAGATGCGTGGAGTTTTGAAGGGTGCGTACAACGCTGTTATATGTCAGCGCGTTCACCGCGGATCGAACCGCAATACAGACCCCAGCGGGGCGTTTGAACTTTGGAGGGGAAAAATACAGTCCGCGATGCGGACGTTGGAGGAGAGGCAGCAGGGGCAGGCTCTTTCGTCCGTTGGACTCGCGGCGCGCTCCTCATCTGAGGAGACGCGATGCGAGTGTCACAAGGCGGTCGAGCGCCCCTAGCGGCATACGATGAAGCCGCAACAGCAGGGAAGCCGGCCGCGTGAGGAGCGAAAACGTTCCCGCGGCCGGTAGGGACTCTGTAATAAAGAACAGAGAAATACAAACACTCGCAATAGAAAGCAATATCCAAGATTATCCAAAAGAACATGTACAAAGCTCAAAAGCAATGAAAAAAGAGCATGAGCACTTAACTGGCTGCGCAGCAGCGAAGAAAGAGGAGGAATGAGAGCTGACAGAGGACTTTACATGATGTCGTGGAAATAGTTGATGGACTAATTTACTCTGCTTATCCCTGGTTGTAGGGAGTTGTAGTTTTTTTAATGGTTTTTACACTGATATTTACGAATCTCTCTGGCTGCTGTGTGTTTGTTATTACTAATAAAGCGAAGAGAGATAGCATAATCCGAAGCCTCCGGTCCTGACATAGAAATGTATTTATCGTTGCACAAGGACGCATTGGTGTTTGTATGTTCTTATAGGGTGTCTTTTATAATGAGTTTCCAATAGAAATGTTCATGCCTTCACCAAAGAAAAGTTGGCAGCTTTCGGTGAAAACACATACCAGGCTGGACTTTCAGAGTCACTCGGAAATGACGGTTAATCATGTCATCCTGGGACACTGAGGCATCACAAAATACTGCTTTACTGTGAGTCTGTTTCCTTGCCATGCATGCTTCCTCCCTCTACGTGCCGACAGAGACCTCAGAGTAAAATGAATGACGCGAAATCTGAAACCTGGAGTGTTGCAAAGGACAGATGAAAAGGGAAAAGCTGGAAACAGTTGAGTAGAATAATATAGAAAAAGACAGTTTTATATTGTTTTATTTTGGTACCATTCATATAATAGGTCTCGCTGTTGTATTATAAATGGCATCTTGTTGTATTATAGTGTCCTGTGTTTTTTTTAAGTATAGTGGAACTTTAGATATCGACGTAACTCCTTGTTGTAAAGTTAAGTTTGTCTGCCCACTGTGTCAATGCAACTAAGGGAAGTGATATGATGCATCTCCGTGAGTTATCCAGTACTCTCATTAAATCGCACTCTATAACATTTTCCTTCGTCAAAATGTTGTCTTCATGCTGAAAGCAACGTCTAAAATAATTATGTTTAATTTTGATCTCAGTGAGATGTCTATGTTTAATCACAGCATAAATAAAAAAATAAATCTCAACCATCGTGGCCCTTACTTAGTCACCTGTCTCTTGGTGCTTGTCTGTCTTTATTTTGAACAATGAAAGTTGCATTGAAGCAACATGGATGGCGCCTTCTTGTGTTTGGACAATTTATTATTGGCAGAACTTATGCTGTTTTTGGCAAGACCATCAAACAATAATGATGTTCCATTACTTTCTGTTGTCTGAAAAGTAAATAATTTTAGACTTGATTCATGAATCTAAATCTATTTCCTGATGTATCAGTAATTACCTATCGTACTAGATGCTTTCTATAACCCAAATCCTTCTGCATTGTACGGCTGTGTTTACCCATAATTTAAAACACTCCCACATGGCGAGGGCATCCCACCACCAACTACGCTGCACACCCATGGGAAAATCCTCACCTGCAAACAATACTACACTCAATTAAGGCGAGGGCTTAGCTATTGCCCCCACCTCAAAACCCCACTATGCGCAAAGTCACAATTCGAGACCCTTAATCTGCAGCAAGGAGCAGTTTGAGACCAAATATATAACAGGTGTCTGCTATGCAGTGACACCTATGAAAGTGATTTTTGGGATATATATATATATATATATATATTCACTGAAAAAACCATAGGTTTCAGGGGCGTTGTAGTTAGCTGGACTTTTCACTCGTACAAAACCATTGAAATCCCCCCGTTATAGTTAGTTCAGCTAACTATAACTTGCGCGCCCGCAATGCACTGCTGATGATGTCACATATTACATCACTCATGACATGGTCAGTGACATCACTCATGACATCACTCATGACATCTCAAATGACATCATTGAATTTCAAAGGTTTTTTAAATGCTAATTTCTAACTATGCCTACAGAGATAGGAAATGTGAAGAAAGAAGAAAAAACGCACAGAAAGAAAAAAAAGAAGTGCAGAAAGAAGCAACAGAAGTCCTCAAAGACAAAGACAAGTGCAGGAAGAAGGATAATGTGCAGAAAGAACAAACAGAAGAGCAGAAAGAAGCCTTGTTGCAAAATCATCTTGTACCCTCACCTTTTTCAGACAGATACTGGTGGTAACTGAGTCTGACTAACCAGTCCTAGAGCCAGTGCTATGTTAAAAGACACACAGAATACAGTGAAAACACCTACATACACTAGGGAACACTATGTGTTGGGGTCCCCCTGTGATTAGCATGACCTCCTCTGTAAGCCCCTAGTATATAATAGGGCAGGGGATTAAAACTACCTCTTAAAACGTGCCACAGGGCGTGTTTGCACATGTCACCTCAGGCCCCGTCCCCTCCCTTCCCCACTGTGTAAACACGCCCTGTGGCCATTTTAAGTTGGGAGATTACGTTCCCTTGAATCCTGAGGGTTCCTAGGGTCCACTCCAGTAAGCGCCACAGAGCTGCGTTGCAAAGAGCTGTAAAAGATGCACGGCCTAGACCACCTTTCTGCAATGCAGCGCAGTGGCGCTTACTGGAAGCACCTGGTGGGCTAGTTGGCCCCCAGGGTCCCTCAGGATTGAAGGGGAATTATTTCCCCAACTTAAAACGTGCCACAGGGCGTGTTTGCACTCGTTAACTCAGGCCCCGTCCCCTCCCTTCACCACTGTGTAAACACGTCCTGTAGCCGTTTTTAGTTGGGAGATTAAGTTCATTTGAATCCTGAGGGTCCCTAGGGTCCAACTAGCCCACTAGGTACCTCCAGTAAGCGCTACAGAGCTGCGTTGCAGAGAGGTGTAAAAAGTGGCACGACCTGGACCACCTCTGTGCAACGCAGCTCAGTGGCGCTTACTGGAAGCACCTGATGGGCTAGTTAGCCCCCAGGGGCCCTCAGGATTGAAGGGGAATTATTTCCCCAACTTAAAACGTGCCATAGGGCGTGTTTGCACACGTCACCTCAGGCCCCGTCCCCTCCCTTCCCCACTGTGTAAACACGCCCTGTGGCCGTTTTTTAAGTTGGGAGATTAAGTCCCCTTGCATCCTGAGGGTCCCTAGGGGCAAAATAGCCCACTAGGTACGTCCAGTAAGCACCATTGCAGAGAGGTGTAAAAAGGAGCACGGCCTGCACCACCTCTCTGCAACCAGAGCAGTGGCGCTTACTGGAAGCACCTGGTGGGCTGGTTGGCCCCCAGGGTCCCTCAGGATTGAAAGGGAATTATTTCCTCAACTTAAAACGTGCCACAGGGCGTGTTTGCACACGTCACCTCAGGCCCCGTCCCCTCCCTTCACCACTGTGTAAACGCGCCCTATGGCCGTTCTAAGTTGAGAGATTAAGTCCCCTTGAATCCTTAAGGGTCCCTAAGGTCAAACTAGCCCACTAGGTACCTCCAGTAAGCGCCACAGAGCTGCGTTGCATAGAGGTGTAAAAAGGGGCGTGGCCTCAGAACACCTGTCTGCAGTGCAGCTCCCTGGCGCATACTGGAGAAGGGGAATTAATTCCCCAACTTACAACTGGCCAGGGGGCGCGTTTGCAGAGTGCTGCAAGGAGGGGGCGTGGCAACCGGCGCAATGCCGGTCTTTTATTTATTTTATTTTTTTAAGAAGGAGGGCTGTGTGGCCCCCCTTCTTTTTCTAAATTATTGGTCCTGGGGACCCCATCCCCCAGGGCCTGCACCCTACATTTTTTTGTTGAAAAAAATTAATTTGGCCCTCCCAAGGCCTTAATCGGCCCCAGGGACCCCAACGCCCGGGTCACGGCCTTTTTAAAAAAAAAATCTTTAGGAGGGGACTGCGTTGTCCCCCTCCTCAGGCCACTTATGGCTCCGGGGACCCCATCCCCCGGGGCCGGCCTTTGTTTTTTATTATTTAAAAAAAATATATATTTATAGAAACACCTAGGACATGCTGGACAAACCGTATGTACCTATCACCATGACGATTTGCGTGATATTCATTAATAGGCGACTATGCATACAATGAATCCACGTGGAATGTATTTACACCGCTTGTGAAGCTCTGACGTGTCTGACGCCCTACCGTGCCTAATCCCGGCGCCCCCGCCGGTGGGTACTCTCCAAGTAGACACCCTTGTCGTTTATTTATAAAAACATGGGTAGCTTTTGACGGGCACAGTTAATACACATGCACACCAAGCCATTCAAAGAGGATACGACAAAAATTTGACCAAACTATGCAAGAAACCCCCCTCACGGTTAATAAAACACACATCCGCCGCCGGATGTGTAATTCTTTTTTTTTTACTCTCTGGAAAGGAGACGAACCTCACTTGAGAGTCACAGCATGCTCCTGGCTGAGCCCAATGCTGTGTTACACCCACCAGTGCCCGCCGAGTGCGGGTTATATTGCCCCATCGAACGTGCCTTCCTCGATGCCTATGTTACAACGCACAGCGCTATGCCATACATATTACAATCTGGGATCCATATCTTTGTCACAGTGCATATGCAACGTTACACTCCCCAGCACATATTTTATATTGCAACTTTAGAGACTAGTTAAGTTACACAACACTGCCCTGTGCATATTACACTCCAAGGTGCATATCGCATAGCACGCGCTAGTTCCTGTGCTATCTCGCGCTCTCCAATGAATCTGTCATTGCGCACAATGTATTGCATATTATATTTCATGCCCGGTTCATCTTATATCACACTTTTTGGTGCATAGTTTATACTATATCTAGCTTTCATTTTCAGTCGTGCTCTCAGGACTATGTTCTATATAACACTGTTCACGGGCATTACATTTTGCGATGGGGGTGGAGGGTCAGGGGGTGTTTCTGCCAAGTGAGCCCAGAGTCACAGTCACAAATGTCCTCTTCTTCCTGAATAAAAGTGAGATTATGCTGCATACGTTTTCATATTTTAAGTAGTTCGCACAGACACACATTTTAAAAACAATAAAGTTCCTAATACCCACCTTCTCTGAACGGTTAGCTTGCTTCCCCATCCACCTCCTCCCTATCCTCTGTTGTCTGAATCCATGGACTAGCCTCCTCCCTCCTGCCATGCATGGTCTGATGTGCTGCCACGGCCCTCCATTTAGCATTATGTACCAGTCCACTCCTTCTGCCCTCCATTGCCCAATTCTATGGCCCATAATTGACCTCCTGCTTAGCCTCCGTGCTTAGCTTGCTGCCCCTATTCTCCTTCCCCCTGCCCTCCGATGTCTTTGTGCATGCCCCTGCTCCATCCTTTTTACCCACCATGTTCCATGGACCTGCCACTCATATGAACTCTGAGTGTTCTGTTGAGCTGCCACTCCCCTCCCACCTGCCTAGCATTGTCAGATGACTGTAACCTGTCCCTGTCACCTCCACCCTGCCTGTCCACATGCCATGCCCCTATCCCCTTCCTCCTGTCCTCCATGGTCCATTTTACTGCCACACCCTTCTGCCCTACCTGTCTGTTGTGCTGCAACTGCTCAACATGCCTGCCCCACGCGGTCTGTGGTGAGGCCCCTTCCCCTGAACTCTCTTGTCTGTGCCCAGGTCCTGACTCTCCCTTCTATCCTCCATGGTCCTTTGTGCATGCCCCTGCACCCTCCTTCTTGCCCATCATAGCCTTTGTGCTGCCACTAACCCTCCCGCTTGCCATGCATGGTCTTGTGTGCTACCATGGCCTTCACTGTGTGGCCAGCTAGCTGCCCCTGACCCCCTCCCACCTTCCCTCCATGGTTTGTGTGTATGCCATCATAGTCTCACTGTTGTTCTCCATGGTGTGTCTTGTTTCTAGTGCCCATCCTGCCTGACCTCCATGGTCATCTTGCTGCTCCTGCCCTGCCCCCTTGCCCCCAGCCCTCTGTTTCCATGTGCAGACCCCTATTCCCTCCCTCCTGGCTTATCTGTTCCATTGTAATGCCCCTGATCCGTCCCTCCTGCCCTTTATGGTCTGTTATGCTGCAGCTTTCTCTCCTGTCTGTCCATTATGGTCAGCTAGCTACCATTGCCTCTTTCCCCTCTGTTCTCTGTTGTCCATGTACATGGTCCTGTCCCCTCCCTATTGCTTTCTAGTAGTGCAGTGGTGTTTAGGTAGTGTAAGGGGTTGTGCTAGGGGAAGACTTAGGGTTTAGGGTAGTGCAGTGGTGTTTGTGTAGTGTAGGGGGTTGTGCTGGTGGTAGTGTTTTAGGGTTTAGGGTAGTGCAGTGGTGTTTGTATAGTGTAGGGGGTCGTGCTGGGGGTAGATTTAGGGTTTAGGGTAGTGCAGTGGTGTTTGTGTAGTGTTTGCGGGTTCGTGCTGGGGGTAGTGTTTTAGGGTTTAGGGTAGTACAGAGGTGTTTGTGTAGTGTAGGGGGTCATGCTGGGGGTTGTGTTTTAAGGTTTAGGGTAGTGCAGTGGTGTTTGGGTAGTGTAGGGTGTTGTGCTGGGGTAGATTTAGGGTTAAGTGCAGTGGTGTTTGGATACTGTAGGGGGTCGTGCCGGGGGTAGTGTTTTAGGGTAGTGCAGTGGTGTTTGGGTAGTGTAGGGGGTCGTGCCGGGGGTAGTGTTTTAGGGTTTAGGGTAATGCAGTGGTGTTTGGGTAGTGTAGAGGGTCGTGCCGGGGGTAGTGCTTTAGGGTTTAGGGAAGCACAGTGGTGTTTGGGTAGTGTAAGGGGTCGTGCTGGGGATAGATTTAAGGTTTAGGGTAGTGCAATGGTGTTTGTGTAGTGTAGGGGGTCCTGCTGCTACTATGAAATTGAACCCCCCTTGGCTAAATCACTGTATTTAAAGTATCGCTATGGCATTTTGCAACTTAATTTTAGAACATCAAAGTGGGCGCCCAACAATAACAATAATAAATCTGACCTGTGCAAATTGTGCGATATGGACGCAAAGGAGGATGAGACCCATGTCCTATTTATATGCCCTGCATATATGCGGGCAAGGATAAAATGGATCAAACCTATCTGCTTAAACTTGGGTCTTCGGCGTGTCCAGGATGGGGAAAGAATATTTAAGGGCGACACATCACAGAGTATAGTATTTAGCCTGAGTCGTTTTTTATTTAATGTCGCGATAATTAGGAAAAGGAATGGTCAAAAAATGTAATGGTATTATCATTCTCCCTGGGTCTTAAATTTTTTACTCTAATTTTAAATGGTTGATAAACCAATATTGTGTACAAATTAATATTTAAAACTTTTTATATTGTATATTGTATTTATGTATGGATTATTTGTACCCATTAGAAATGCTGCATTTTGTCATAATGATTGTTTTATATTGTACGGCACTCTTTTATGGTTATTATAACCGAAATAAAGAATTGAATGTAGTGTAGGGGTAGTGCTGGGGTAGTGTTTAAGGGTTTAGGGTAGTGCAGTGCTGTTTGTGTAGTGTATGGGGTAGTGTTTTAGGGTTTAGGGCAGTGCAGTGGTGTTTATGTTGTGCAGGGGGTCATGCTGGGGGTAGTGTTTTAGGGTTTAGGGTAGTGCAGTGGTGTTCGGGTAGTTTTAGGGGGTCGTACTGGGGTAGTGTTTTAGGGTTTAGGGTAGTGCAGTGGTGTTTGTGTAGTGTAGGGGTCGTGCTGGGGGTAGTGTTTCAGGGTTTAGGGTAGTGCAGTGGTGTTTGTGTAGTGTAGGGGGTCGTGCTTGAGGTACATTTAGGGTTTAGGGTAGAGCAGTGGTGTTTGTGTAGTGTAAGGGGTCGTTCTGGGGGTAGATTTAGAGTTTAGGGTAGTGCAGTGGTGTTTGTGTAGTGTAGGGGGTTATGCTGGGGTAGTGTTTAAGGTTCAGAGTAGTGCAGTTGTGTTTGGGTAGTGTAGGGGGTCGTGCTGGGGTAGTGTTTAAGGGTTTAGGGTAGTGCAGTGCTGTTTGTGTAGTGTATGGGGTAGTGTTTTAGGGTTTAGGGCAGTGCAGTGGTGTTTATGTTGTGCAGGGGGTCATGCTGGGGGTAGTGTTTTAGGGTTTAGGGTAGTGCAGTGGTGTTCGGGTAGTTTTAGGGGGTCGTACTGGGGTAGTGTTTTAGGGTTTAGGGTAGTGCAGTGGTGTTTGTGTAGTGTAGGGGTCGTGCTGGGGGTAGTGTTTCAGGGTTTAGGGTAGTGCAGTGGTGTTTGTGTAGTGTAGGGGGTCGTGCTTGAGGTACATTTAGGGTTTAGGGTAGAGCAGTGGTGTTTGTGTAGTGTAAGGGGTCGTTCTGGGGGTAGATTTAGAGTTTAGGGTAGTGCAGTGGTGTTTGTGTAGTGTAGGGGGTTATGCTGGGGTAGTGTTTAAGGTTCAGAGTAGTGCAGTTGTGTTTGGGTAGTGTAGGGGGTCGTGCTGGGGTAGATTTAAGGTTTAGGGTAGTGCAATGGTGTTTGGGTGGTGTAGGGGGTTGTGCTGGGGTAGTGATTTAGGGTTTAGGGTAGCACAGTGGTGTATGTGTAGTGTAAGGGGCTGTGCCGGGGGTAGTGTTTTAGTGTTTAGGGTAGCGCAGTGGTGTTTGGGTAGAGTAGTGGGTCGTGCCGGGAGTAGTGTTTTAGGGTTTAGGGTAGCGCAGTGGCGTTTGGGTAGTGTAGGGGGTCGTGCCGGGGGTAGTGTTTTAGGGTTTAGGGTAGCGCAGTGGTGTTTGGGTAGTGTAGGGGGTCATGCCGGGGGTAGTGTTTTAGGGTTTAGGGTAGCGCAGAGGTGTTTGGGTAGTGTAGGGGTTGTGCTGAGGGTAGTGTTTTAGGGTTTAGGGTAGTGCAGTGGTGTTGGTGTAGTGTAGGGGGTTGTGTTGGGTGTAGTGTTTTAGGGTTTAGGGTAGTGCAGTGCTGTTTGTGTAGTGTAGGGGGTAGTGTTTCAGGGTTTAGGGCAGTGCAGCAGTGTTTATGTAGTGTAGGGGGTCGTGCTGTGGGTAATGTTTTAGAGTTTAGGGTAGCGCAGTGGTGTTTGGGTAGTGTAGGGGGTCGTGCTGGGGGTAGTGTTTTAGGGTTTAGGCTAGTGCAGTGGTGTTTGTGTAGTGTAGGGGGTCATGCTGGAGATAGATGTAGAGTTTTGAGTAGTGCAGTGTTGTTTGTGTAGTGTAGGGGGTCATGCTGGGGTAGTGTTTTAGGGTTTAGGGTAGTGCAGTGGTATTTGTGTAGTGTATGGGTCGTGCTGGGGGTAGTGTTTTAGGGTTTAGGGTAGTGCAGTGGTGTTTGTGTAGTGTAGGGGGTCATGCTGGGGTAGTGTTTTAGGGTTTAGGGTAGTGCAGTGGTGTTTGGATAGTGTAGGGGGTCATGCTGGTGTAGATTTAAGGTTCAGGTTAGTGCAATGGTGTTTGGGTAGTGTCGGGGGTCGTGCTGGGGTAGTGTTTTAGGGTTTAGGGTAGTGCAATGGTGTTTGGATAGTGTAGGGGGTCATGCTGAGGGCACATTTAGGGTTTAGGGTAGTGCAGTAGTGTTTGTGTAGTGTTTGCAGGTTCGTGCAGTGGTGTTTGTGTAGTGTAGGGGGTCATGCTGGGGGTAGATTTAGAGTTTAAGGTAATGCAGTAGTGTATGTGTACTGTAGGGGGTCGTGCTGGGGTAGTGTTTTAGGGTTTAGGGTAGTGCAGTGGTGTTTGGGTAGTGTAGGGGGTTGTGCTGGGGGCAGATTTAGTGTAGTTCAGTGGTGTTTGGGTAGTATAGGGTGTTGTGCTGGTGGTAGATTTAGGGTTTACTATTGTGCAGTGGTGTTTGTGTAGTGTTTGTGGGTTTGTGCTGGGGTAGTGTTTTAGGGTATCGAGTAGTACAGTGGTGTTTGTATAGTGTAGGGGGTCATGCTGGGTGTAGTGTATTAGGGTCTAGGGTAGTTCAGTGGTGTTTGTGTAGTGTAGGGGTAGTGTTTTATGGTTTAGGGTAGTGCAGTGGTGTTTGTGTAGTGTAGGGGGTCCTGCTGGGGGTAGTGTTTTAGGGTTAAGGGTAGTGCAGTGGTGTTTTTGTAGTGTAGGGGGTAGTGTTTTAGGGTTTAGTGTAGCGCAGTTGTGTTTGGGTAGTGTAGGGGGTAGTGCGGGGGAAGATTTAGGGTTTAGGGTAGTGCAGTGGTGTTTGGGTAGTGTAGGGGGTCGTGCTGGGGTAGTGTTTATGGTTTAGGGTAGTGCAGAGGTGTTTGGGTAGTGTAGGGGGTAGTGTTTTAGGGTTTAGTGTAGCGCAGTTGTGTTTGGGTAGTGTAGGGGGTCGTGCGGGGGTAGATTTAGGGTTTAGGGTAGTGCAGTGGTGTTTGGGTAGTGTAGGGGGTCTTGCTGGGGTAGTGTTTAGGGTTTAGGGTAGTGCAGAGGTGTTTGGGTAGTATAGGGGTCATGCTGGGGTAGTATTTTAGTGTTTAGGGTAGCGCAGTGGTGTTTGGGTAGCATAGGGGGTCATGCTGGGGATAGTGTTTTAGGGTTAAGGGAAGCGCAGTGGTGTTTGTGTACTGTAGGGGGTAGTGTTTTAGGGTTTAGGGTAGTGCAGTGGTGTTTGTGCAGTGTAGGGGGTCGTGCTGGGGGTAGTGTTTTAGGGTTTAGGGTAGTGCAGTGGTGTGTGGGTAGTGTAGGGGGTAGTGATCACCGGGGAGTTAACTGGAAGTCTACTGCTTGTATTGAAAGTGATTGTTCAGTCTGCATGCCAGAATTTTCTAATTAAATAGGAGAGGATTTGAAATCTCTCTTAAAACATGCCCTAATTTTTCTTTCTACAGCACTAACCATAATTTCTATGACAATATGAACCCCCTCATTTTGTTTCTTTTTAAATTACATGTTTTAAGTGTTACCAGTTTTTTCCAATCAAGATGGCTTCAGGTGTGCCATAATTTTGTCATAAGTAAGACTGTTTGCACTCCAGTTGTTCTTTAGAACACTCAGAGAAGCTGCAGTAGAACACAAAGGAATCAACTGCCAGGCTGCTCCTGTTGAAATATAACAGGAAGGTATTTGAGATCTCACTTAAAACATGTCCTCATTTTTCTTTCTATAGCACTAACCATAATTCCTAGGACAAAATGAACCCCCTCATTTTATTCCTTTTTAAATTAAATGTTTTAAGTGTTGCCAGTATATTCCAATCAAGATGGATTCAGGTGTGCCATTCTTTTGTCATAAGTAAGGCAGCGCTCTAGTTATTCTTTAGAACAGTCTGGGAAGCTGCAGTAGAACACAAAGGAATCAACTGTCAGTCTCTGCCCTTGTTGGATGTATATGTTTTACTGAGAATGTCAGACATCATTCTCACATGACTGAGAAAGATAATGTGAATTTACAGAAAATATGCTCTCATTTTAGCTTCTGGAGCACCTTCCAAACCTCTATTGGACAAGCATGAGAAAATAGTTTTCTCTCAAGCATGATTCATGATATCCCAGCAGAAGGTTTTTCACAAGGTAAAATCAACTTAGAACACACCACAATTCCTAAAATTAGTATTAAAATTAGTAATGTGTGACATATCTGAATACCTTCTTGATGGAATCAAAGTAAAAAACTGAAAGCATTTCCTAGTGAGGAGACTGCAGTAAATGAGGAAATTAGGAAACTTCATAACAAATAAATCTCCCAAGATGGACACCAGAGACAAAAGAGCCCAAATGGAGCAGAAATATCACCCAGATATAGCCCACATGTAGCCCAATGACAGAAGTGTGCAAAACACTTTTTATTTTTTGTGTTTTTGCAGTTTTATATAGTGCAGACTTGTCAGGTATTGGAGTGCATTACATGAGCATTGGTTACATCACACAAGAACAAATTCATTTTGCTTTCAGACATGGGGAGATTAAGTGATTCGACCAGAATCACAGAATGTCGAGCTGAAGCAGAAACTCCAACCTGGTTCCCCAGTTGCAAAGTCTGCAGCTCTGGAAGTAACACCACATCCTCTCCCCTAAGTGCAACATTTAATCAAGTGGTCAACGGATAAAAAACATCAAGATAACAAATAACTTAAAAGTGCTTTGTTGCTATTTGAAAACTCAGAAAATATGTCCTCATTTTAATTTTTTAGAGCACTAACCATAATTTTGATGCAAATAAGACCCTCTCATATATGTAATTTCTAAAGGAAATGCTCTAGGTATTACAGTTTTGATTACATCAAGATGACGTCAGGCGTTCCACACTTTTGTAATAAATATAGAATGTTAGCAATCTAGTTGTTCATTAGGATACTGTTGAGAGGCAGATGCCAGGGGCACGGACTCTGAAAATTGAAGGCAGGTAGGAGGGTGCAGAGGCAACAATTTGACCACACTGGGCAGGCAGGAAGGGCAGTGGCAGCACAATAGACTATGGAGGGCAGTGGAAAGGGGGGCAGGGGCAACAAACCTACAATACAGGACTGGCTAGAGAGGCTGGCTGTGGCAATATAATAGACCATTGTGGGCAGAAGGAAGAGGCAGTGGTAGTACAACCCTACATGCCAACAGACCCGATTCAGCCAGGAAACGTCCAATGTTTTTAAGCCCAAATGGGCCTCATTTGATCTGTCTCCTGTCTACAATCTCCTTTTTGTCAATGTAAGTCAAAGGGGAAAATTAATACCCCAGATTTTTTCAAAATCTTCCTCTTACCAAGTTCAAAATGATAGCAAGTAAGGTACGTTGGATCATGGAAGGCAGGAGGAATTGGGGTGGAGACATGGACTCGGATGACAGAGGACAGGAGGGACATGGAGAGGTGCACAAATCAGACCCTACTGGGCAGGCATCAGGGTTTGCAGCAGCACAATACACCACACTGGGCATGCGGGACGGGAGTGCAGCACAACAATCCATAGAAAGCAATAGGGAGGGGACATGACCATGCACATGGACAACAGAGAACAGAGGGGAAAGAGGCAATGGTAGCTAGCTGACCATAATGGACAGACAGGAGAGAAAGCTGCAGCATAACGGACCATAAAGGGCAGGAGGGACGGATCAGGGGCATTACAATGGAACAGACAAGCCAGGAGGGAGGGAATAGGGGTCTGCACATGGAAACAGAGGGCTGGGGGCAAGAGGGCAAGTAAGGAGCAGCCAGATGACCATGGAGGTCAGGCAGGATGGGCACTAGAAGCAAGTCACACCATGGAGAGCAGCAGTGAGACTATAAGGGCATACACACAGAGCATGGAGGGAAGAAGGGAGGGGGTCAGGGGCAGCTAGCTGACCACACAGGGAAGGTGGGAGGGGCCGTGGCAGCACAGAAGACCATGCATGGCAAGCGGGAGGGTTAGTGGCAGCACAATGGCTAAGATGGGCAAGAATGAGGGTGCAGGGGCATGCACAAAGGACCATGGAGGATAGAAGGGAGGGTCAGGACCTGGGCACAGATAAGAGAGTTCAGGGGAATGGGCCTCACAACAGACCACACAGGGCAGGCAGGCGGAGCAGTTGCAGCACAACAGACCATGGAGGGCAGAAGGGTGTGGCAGTAACATGGACCATGGGGGACAGGAGGAAGGGGATAGGGGCATGGAATGTGGACAGGCAGAGTGGAGGTGGCAGGGACAGGTTACAGTCATCTGACAATGCTAGGCAGGTGGGAGGGGAGTGGCAGCTCAACAGAACACTCAGAGTAGATAGGAGTGGCAAGTCCATGGAACGTGGTAGGCAAACAGGATGGAGCAGGGGCATGCACACAGATATCAGAGGGCAGGGGAAGTTGAATAGGGGCAGCAAGCTAAGCACAGAGGCTAAGCAGGAGGTCAATGATGGGGCACAGAATTGGTCAATGGAGGGCAGGAGGAGTGGACTGGTACATCATGCTAAATTGAGGGCAGTGGCAGCACATCAGACCATGCATGGCAGTAGGCAGGAGATGGATTTAGACAACAGAGGATAGGGAGGAGGTGGATGGGGCAGCAAGCTAACTATTCCGAGAAGGCGGGAAGGCCTGTGGCAGAACAA
Organism: Triturus cristatus; assembly: GCF_964204655.1. Lineage (NCBI taxonomy): Eukaryota > Metazoa > Chordata > Amphibia > Caudata > Salamandridae > Triturus > Triturus cristatus. Next base: position 699,986,132 of record NC_140582.1, on the reverse strand, counting down.
CGGCCACGCAGGGCTTCAATAAGGGAGCAGGGACATGGACTTGGACAATGGATGGCTAGGAGGAGGGAAGGCAGGATCAGCAAGCTTGGGCGGTGGCAGCACAATGCCAGGCCCTGCTTCCAACCCCCCACCATCCATTGTGATATACATCTTACTTAAAGTTAAAAAAAACTAGAAATTTGCTGAAAAAAACAAAGTTACAGGGACGGTATAGTTAGACAACCAGTGAAATTCAGCAGTTTTAGTTACCTGAGCTAACTACAACTTATGCCCCAGCAATATACTGCTAATGACCTCAGACATTACATCATTCATGACATGGTCAGTTACATCAATCATGACATCACTCATGACATCTCAAATGAGCTGTGAATGTAATGGAACTATAATCGCTAGAACTTTATTTAGGGATAGTGTGTGTATATTAACACCCCTTTTCTTTCTTTTCTTTCGTGTAAGAACCATTATAATACGCAACATGCCCAGATTAATATGGCCGATAGCCTTTCATTTTAAAATAATTTGTAATCCATTGTTTATGTTGATGTTTGCAATCCTAGGTATGTTTATTATGAATAAGTCACGTTGACGAACATACAGGTATGGCGGTCACGGGGCAAGATATGCTGAAATGAGATTGTGTGCATATTAACACTTGTTTTCTTTTCTTTATTGTATCAATTCCTGAATTGTCACATCGTGACCAGGCCAATATGGGCGCCAGCATTTTGGATTAAAATAATATGTTGTTCTTTGTTAATGTTGGCAACTTTAGGCATTTGTACATTTAAATAAGGGTGCTACAATGACGTCTTGTATCGTTATCAAGGTTCAGACGAGCCAAAACGTGTGGATCACGTCCTTTGCAGATTAAATACTTCCAAACTACAACCTGAGTGCTGATTCCTTCCTTGTAAGAGTGAGAGGAGATTAAATACATATATATAAAATTCACTGAAAAAAACACAAGTTTCAGGGACATTATACTTATAAAGTAGCATTAAAAAAACCTCATAAATTCACTGAAAAAACCACAGGTTTCATGGAGGTCATAGTTAGTTGGACATTTCATTCATACAAAACAAGAGAAATTCGGATGTTATAGGTACTTGTGCTAACTATAACTCGCGCCCCCGCAATGCACTGCTGATGACGTCACATATTACATCACTCACGACATGGTCAGTGACATCACTGATGACATCTCAAATGACATCACTGATGACATCATCCTCGTGATCATCTGATGCACCTCCTCACACCCTAAAATACAGACTACCATTCTCAAAACCATAGACACACCAATACTAGTACAGCTACAATACTCTGTGCACTATGCATGCAGACCTCTAACCAGCTACATACTATTGATACGCTCTTCTAAATACCCAGTTATTACCTATGCAGTCTAGGAATCCTTCTGTCTGTCCCATGCACTTCTCCATTCACCCATCCAGCACTATCTACGTATCCTATCACTCCACCGATACGTAAGCACTTATAAATTCACTAAACACTCTATTTGTAATACTGTAATTATTCTAGTTATTAGTCCTGAACTTATGGAATGGCCTAGCTACTAACACAAGTACAGCTATAATATTTTGTGCACTATCCAAGCAGACCTCGAACTAGCTACAAACTATTGATACACTCTTCTAAATACCCAGTTATTACTCATGCAGTGTAGGAATCGTCCAGTCTGTCCCATACACTTCTTTAATCACTTATCTACCACTATCTACTTCTCCTATCACTTCACCAATACGTAAGCACTTATAAATTAAGTGTTCACTCTGTTTGCAGAACTGTCATCATTCCAGTTACTAGTGGTACTCTTATAAAATGACATAGGCACCAACACAAGTAGACATAAAATATTCTGTGCATAAGCCCTACAAATCTCTAAGCAGATACATACTATTGGTCCACTCCATTAAATACTGAAGTAGTACCCATGCAGCGTAGGATACCTCCTGTCAGTCTCATGCAATTCTTCAATCACCCATCCAGCACTATGTTCTTATTGTATCAGTCTGCCAATACCTAAGCACTTATGGGGCAGATTTACAAGCACCCTGCGCCACCAGTACGTCACTTTTTGTAACGTAGTGATGACGCCAGGCACTCCTTCATATTTACAAGGTGAGGAAAAGCCACCCTGTATGGTTTTTCCTCTCCTTGTAAATACGACCCCTTCATACACAGAACTTTGCGTTGAAGGGGCGTTCCATAGGTGTTGCTGTGGGTGTTCCCACTCAACACCCATAGAACAAGACACATCTCCAGATTTATGAGAAATTGTAAATCTGGAGATGTGTGTGAATGCTGCGCTATCCTAGAGTTGGTGTAGCAATGCGCAACAAGGAGAATTATTTTCATTTCTCCTCATTTTTTCCTCTTTCAATGCATGCTGCATTCCACAGCATACATTGAAAGAGGAAAATGCCTTTATTGATTGTTTTTGTGCAGGAAGGTGTCCCTTCCTGCACAAAAACAATCTCCGCACGACACAGACATCCTTGCACCATGGTGCAAGGGTGCCTGTGTCACCGCATGGCTGCAGTTTGTGCAGCAGTGCAGAGGGTAGCATGGAGTTGCAACATATTCATGTACATATGTCACATCCCTGTGCTTCGGAAGTGCCACAGTGCAGTGCAGCTAAAGAGCTTGCAGTGTCACGCTGCAGTACTTCCTCATAAATCTTCACCCATAAATTCACCACACACTATTAATGCATTCTTTTAGTCAATCATGCTGTATACATATATTCAACCAAACTTTCAAACATTACCTTGCAATTATAGTTCTTTCTTTAACCAGATAAGGTAGTTCTGATAAGAACTTTTTTTTCTTTTTTTTTCTTTTGTATTTTTATTTTTAATTTTTTTGAACAATTTTGTATTTTTTTGGTGTTTTTTCAAAAAATGAACAAATAAAAGAACAAATAAAACAGGAAGCTTTCGGAATTACTTATCATTCCAAAAACACACCCCAAATTTTTTTTAACAACGATGGTTGCGTTGCTCAGCACAAACTGCATCCACCGACTGCTCCCCGAAGCATATAAGTTTCTTACACTAAACGCAGTGTTGCTCGAGAAAGGCGAATTCTGGCCTAATGTCCATTGCAGGTGTTCCTGAGGACGCTCCAGACGTTCTCGCCACAGCAGGTGAGGGGTTAAAAGCAGCTTGCCTCATTTCCTCCCGAGCAAGATTGAGAGGATGTATGGTCTGGAGATGCTTGTACATAGAAGCAGTGCCACAAGAGTATTTTTTTCACTGCCTCTTGACAGGACTCGGTCACAAATTTTGCACGTCAACTTTCTCGCATTTACTTTCTTCTCTCCAGGTTGAAAAGTGAAGAATTTCCACACAACAGATTCTGGCCTCTGTGGACGTGGTGCCTCCTGCAAGAATTCTTCTTCAGAAGATACTACCTTCTGCTGCTGCTGTCTAGATGCCATTTTGTTTGTAATTTTTTGAAAAACACCAAAAAAAAACAAGCAAAAAGGGTTCTTGTAGGAAAAGAGATGTCTCTCTCAAGATGCTCCAACAAGAATGATTAAAATGGGTGGGGTCCTTCAATAGTTACAGTGGGAAATGTTATAAACCAATGAAATCTTTTTTTTTTAGGTCACATGGGTTCCGCGCACTCTGCGCTCACGAAGCACGCACCCGACGCGACTTCGCAAAAATATTTTTTTAAATAATATAAGTTTATTATAAGTACAAATATATTATTTTATGAATATCTTAGATAATCTCTTGCTCTAATATGTATATTAAAGACACATACATATCATTTTAGAACATAATTTTTTTTTGCGAGAGTCGCCCACCCAGTGCGCCCCGCATGTATATGAAGTCACGTGGGACCCGCCACTGCGCAAGCGTCGCGTACCGTAATGCGCCTGTGTCGTGAATGCGCGGAAGCAGAAGTCGCGAACTGGTCGCATACCAATCGCGCACATCACGTAATATTAAATGTAAATGATGTAACTGAAAAACATGCAGCCGTCGCACACCATCTGCGGATCCTTCATGACTTTTCTAAAATGGTGGCTAGAAAATATTATTAATGTATTAAAATAAAAATAAAACAAAAAAAATTAAACAATATTTCAGTTTGAATTCTTTTTTGTAAATTTTTTGTGTGCAATTTTCAGAAAAATATATAATGTTGTTTAATGAATAAAATATTTATAAATATGCAGTTAAAAAACTGTAGAAAATCAGTACAAAAAAATAGGTATACCTACTATCACACTTAAAAATTAGCTTTTAAAAAACCTTTGAAATTCACTGAAAAAACGATAGGTTTTAGAGACTTTATAGTTAGAAATTAGCATTTAATAAAGCTTTGAAATTCACTGAAAAAACCATAGGTTTCAGAGATGTTATAGTTAGAAATTAGCATTTTAAAAACCTTAGAAATTCACAGAAAAAAACATAGGTTTCAGGGGTGTTATAGTTAGCTGGACATTTCACTCCTACAAAACCATAGAAATTCCTCCGTTATAGTTAATTCTGCTAACTATAACTCGCGCGCCCGCAATGCACTGCTGATGATGTCACATATTACATTATTCATGACATGGTTAGTGACATCACTGATGACATCTCAAATGACATCACTGATGACATCACTGATAACATCATCCACATGACAGTCTGATAACCTCATCATACACTAGTATAACCTTTCATCCCTCACTGTAAAATACAGAGTACCATATTTGAAACTATTGACACACCAATACCAGTAACTACATACCCACTCACTGATTCCTAAGTCTGCACACACAACTACCCATTCAACAACAGAATCACTTATACATGCAGTCACTAATTAATAGAACACTATCAAATGCACTTATACACATATATAGACATTGACACTAGTGGTGGGCGGAATTTGCGAAAGTGACTTTCGCAAATTATCGCGAAAATGTTAAAAATCTCTTTTTTCCCGCCCGTTCGCGGTATTTTCTGTGTGGTCACGGCTCGCCAACTTACCCATGCGGTTGCTCGCGGGCGCGGCCATCTTGTTTTCACTCTTCTCGCGGTGCGTGATCGCGAGAAGAAAGACGTGATCGCGCAACCAATGACACTATTGCGGGCGCGAACTGTCGCGAGACAGCGCAAATGGCTACCAACAATCCATCATCTCGTGGAGAACGCGACCGGATCGGGAAAACTTGGCGGCGAACGCGGGGATTCAGGTAAGGCGATCGCGCGCGCACGACAATGTATTATTTTACAGCGCGAACAAGAAACAAATTATCGCTAAGCTGCGGAATGCGGAAATTTTGACATTTTCGCGCTCTCCGCGGAACGCGAAAATGTCAAATTATCGCAATTTCCGCGAGCGGAACGGAAATTTAGCCCAGGCTTAATTGACACATCAGCAGTCATCTTAGTCGTTTATGCAGTCATCCTACTCACTCATGAAAAAAATTAATCACACTTACATTTACTCATTTACACAATTATACACACAACACCTCATTTATTGAAACACATAGTAACTCGTAGTTAATATGTTAAAAAATCACCATTCCAATTATACACTCATTCATATTGTTACTCTCACAATCACTGACTCTTACAAATACTTATTTATATACACCAACTCTCACATACAATACCTTTTATTTTTTTACTTTATTGAAGATGTACAACTAAAACATATATTCGCTCACAACACACAAATAAATACACTCAGTCACACAAACAACTGTTTCCACATGAATTCTTAAACCTATACACCTAGTCAATCAACCATTCACACATCTATGCATGGAGTTACACACACCCCATCCAACCACACACAAACTCTGTGTCCCATACAAATACTCACCCAACTAATCAATAACTAATATACACACTCATGTAGTTAGTGACCAACTGATGCAGCATGTTATACAACAACAGAGAGAGTGATGCACACATTCACATAGTTTAGTTACTAATCCATGTATTAAGTGAGGCACTTTTAATTACTCACTTAAACAGACAGTCAGACAGCTACTAAATCCTCCATCCAGACAGTTATATATCCTCTCAATCTTCAATACAGATTGGTATATATATAATACATATTTAAATTTCAAACTAAACCACATTCACTGGATGATGTCATTAGTGATGTCATCAGTGATGTCATTTGAGATGTCATCAGTGATGTCACTGACCATGTCATGAATGATGTAATATGTGACATCATCAACAGTGCATTGCAGGTAAGTGAGTTATAGTTAGCAGAACTAACTATAATGGAGGAATTTCTATGGTTTTGTACGAGTGAAATGTCCAGCTAACTATAACACCCTTGAAACCGATGTTTTTTTCTATGAATATATATGTATATATTATCTACTGGCGGTTGCCAGGAGATAGTTATAGTTAGGACCACGTTTCCATAGGAAAAGCATTTTTTCATGTGCTTATTTCTTTGGCGTCATTTGACCAATCTTTACGAATCTTTCCAAAAAGTTTCTCTTTTTTGATCAGCTCCTATCTTGAAAGTTTGGGGGTGATTGGTCAAGAAGGGGCTGAGAAAAAAGGGGGTCCCAAAACGTGTTTTCTCAATGCATTTTCCATAGGAAACTTTAGACAAGGCCACAGGTCAAACTGCTGAATGGAATTACGCCAAATTTGGCAGGGAGAAAGGTCTTGGTCCAGAAAGCACGCTTTTGTTTAAATGGTGTAAATACGTTCAATAGTTTTTGAGAAAAAACTAATTTGACAGATATCGATATTTGGGAATTCTGACATCTGATTGGCTGAGGGGTTACGAGCTTGCGGCTGATTGGCTGTGAACGGTTGAAACTAGGAAGTGTTGGCAGCCATTTTGTGATTCAGTCCATCAGCTCGCATCTCTCCGTCTACAAGCTTTCGGGTCCGTAGTTCTGCCTCAGTGCACAGAAACCCCTATCCGGCTAGCTACAGTATCTAATTTGTTCGCTGTACTACAGCGGAGCTACCAATGATTGGATATCCTATAACAATGCAACTCAGGTCCTCTCAGAATTCGTGGGAAGAAGACACTCTTTTGCTTAGAAACTCATACCTGTTCACAATGTGAGTAACCAGAGACTTTGTATAGTTTAAAATGTTTATTTCAACTAACGAGCTCTGTAATGTAGTACACGTGCTAAGGTGAGCAAAAAAATGCATGTAAACAATACAACCAGCATAGTTACAATTGCATAAAGTACGAATAGGGAAAGCATATTATAATGTCAGTGGATTAAGCCAAATATCGCTTACCACCCTCCCCATGCTACAAACTATGTTTATTATATCAGTGGAAGACCTCTGGGCTTGGACAGCGGAACCCCCTACCTGAAGTCTTATATGATAAGATTTACATCTCCGAACAAGCACAGCTCTTCCTCGGGAAAGATTATTCTCCAAGTGTGTGTAATTTGTATCCTGTGCAATATTAAAAGCACTCTAAATTTCAGAAGCGGAGGTCTGTTCCATGTTATGTATATATGTGCGTGGGACGGGCCAAAGCTGAATAACCAGCAATGTTGTTTTCTGCTCTTGAACACGGCGTACAGACAAGAACTCAGTGCACAGCAGAAAGTGTGAACGGCAGACAGTTCCCATGTGAAGCAGCGAAAACAGAAGTGCTTATGAGAACCAATGCATTTAGATACCTGTGGAAAAAGCGGATAAAATGGCTGTGATGCAAGGTACGAGCTCATGCTAACTTAGAAACGTTTGTTGGCACCTCCTCACCCCCACGACACTCTCCCCTTTGGACAGTCCTACACACAGTGAGCAAAGTAGAACACAGAGTCCAAAAAGTCTGAGCCAGAAAGAGCAGATATCCAATATAGGAAAATGAAGTAGTCGAAGAATGTCAACAGGGTTGAAAAGAGAAAAATGTAATAATACCATGGTGAGAGAGATTTTTTTTTAAAATAAAGTAACCCATCTGGCACTGCCAAATTAATCCATCAGTGTGTAAGAGCAGTAAGCTGCAGCAGCTTCCAACAGGAAAACATTATTTTCTTTTGAAAAAGTAGACGCCATCCAATTCAGCAGTTCGAAGAAGCAAACGTGCTCATTGATTATCGGTGCTTCCTGCACTATAGCAACGCAACTTGGGTAGTACTCGATGTAACTCCGATGTAGGAAATCATATGCAGCCATACATACATCCCACTGAGCTAGCACACTAAGTGCAGCAGCACATGCCATGAAACCAATACCGGAACATTCACGCTCATGATTCACCAAAGGGTTCATCAGTAAAGGAAAATCCGGGTCAGGTGACGCTGTGTTTGTGAGGCATAGATCCAATGCCCATTGGAAGGGACAGGACATGCATTAGAACACTGGTTAGATGCAAGTATACCAGGGATAGCGGAAATACAAATTGTTAGCCACGCTGAGAGTGGCCAGCGGCAAGGTACCATAAGAGTCAAGCATGCGGTTGCAAAGTAGCTGTAGTAGGACAGGGTTGTGAACGAGCACAGGTGGAGCAGCCATTTCTGAGCATGCAGATCAAGAGGAAAAGTCCGGCAGCCAAAGCTAGTCGAAGTGGCAACCCACCAAAAACACTAGAGAAAATAGAATGAATGAAAGCAGGGATCACAGCAAAAATAGTTTGAAAAGACGTTGCAAGGCCGGATCCCACAAGCTTAAAAAATGTGCCAGCTCTGTTGTATGTGAAGCATTGAAAATAGAATGAATTAGCTCACCAAAATGTTGTGGGAGATCAGTGTTTAAAAGAATATGAACTTCTGTTCTGGTGTTGGCCACCTGCAGGACATAAGTCTCATGGGCAGAAGTGAGAGAAACTTCTTTCTGGGACAACAAGGCTCTTATTCGGCTCAGCTTGTCAAACTCTGCCTTCAAGGTCGGAATGGAAGGCCAAATAGAGGTATCGAAACTCCCCTGTGAGGGAGGAAACAGCAGGTTTTTACAGCAAACTACACCACCCAGAATGTATCTGGGATGAGGGAACCAGAGGCACGGGGTACTGGGATTCGGCAGCCTCCAGCATAAATGTTTAAACACAACAGAGCTGCTCCCAGTGGGGTGACCTAAGTGCAAATGTTTCTAGGTTCGTGAGTGCAGGCAACTCACAAAAAGTGAAGGACTGGTCTCACTCGCCCTCTAAAAACTTGGTTTGATAGAGGGCGGGCATGCACCTGACGGCAGGGATGCACTTCTAAACTAAGTGGGGGCCCTTACAGAAAAAAGTGAGTTTAAAAAGCCATTACAGATGTCAAATCAAATTTAATATTGCTGGCATCTATATGGTGTTTAAAAATAGGGTAATCGGTGTGTTGGGGATGTTATTGTCCCCCCACCGATGTCAATAGGGTCGACATGTTTCTGCCAGATGGCCCAGTAGGGTGCATCCCTGCCGTCAGGTGCATGCCCGCCTTCTATCAAACCAAGTTTTTAGAGAGTGAGGACTAGTCTATGATGAAGCATGACACCAGGTGGTGTGTGAGACCAGTCCTTTACTTTTTGTGAGTTGCCTGCACTCACGAACCTAGTAACATTTGCACTTAGATCACCCCACTGGGAGCAGCTCTGTTGTGTTTAAACAATGTACAGAATACCTTTTAAGATGCCGTAGCATTTTTCATTAGTCAAGATAAAATAACTGCCATTACACAACATTGTTTCGCCTGTTGTTGATATTGTACAGGATGATGTATCTGTGTTCTATCATGGTCAGAACCAATTGCGGCTCGCGGCTATACCTTTAGAAACCAGTCCTTCGGCTCACAGCTCTGCGCCAGTGAGCCATCGGGCCTGCAGCTCTACCTCTGTGAGCCAGCCTGTGAGCTTGTAGCTGTGTCTCTGCTAGCAGGCCCGTCACCCCGTTGCTTTTCCTCTGCAAGTCAGCTCAGGCCTGCAGCTCTACCTCTGCGAGCCAGCCCGTTACCTTGTAGCTGTGTCTCTGCTAGCAGGCCCATCGGCCCGTTGCTCTACCTCGACGAGTCGGACCACAGCTGTCCCTCTGCGAGCCAATACGCTGCTGTGCCTTTGAGAGCCGACAGCCCGTAGCTCTCCCTCTGCGAGGCGATATATATATTCACTGTAAAAAACCATAGGTTTTACAGACGTTATAGTTAGAAATTAGAATTTAAAAAACCTTTGAAATTCACTGAAAAAACCACAGGTCTTACAGACGCTATAGTTAGAAATTTGCATTTAAAAAACCATTGAAATTCACTGAAAAAACCATAGGTTTCAGGGGCGTTGTAGTTAGCTGGACATTTCACACATACAAAACCAGAGAAATTCCACCATTATAGTTAGTTCAGCTAACTATAACTCGCGCCCCCCAATGCACTGCTCATGACGTCACATATTGCATCATTCATGGCATGGTCAGTGACATCGCTGATGACATCACTGATGACATCATCCAGTGACTGTGTGTTTCTGTAAAGTTTAAATATGTTTTATATATATGCCAAGGTGTATTGAAGAATGAGTGGGTGTATAAGTGTCTGGATGGGCAATTTGGCAGGAGTGTGACTGATTGTATAAGTGAGTGATTAAACATGTCTTACTGAATGCATCGGTTAGTGACTAAACTGTGTGAATGTCTGTATCAGTCTGTCTGTTGTTGTGTAAACTGCTACATGGGTTGGTTAGTAGGTACATGAGTGTTTAAATGGGTTATTGTTTGCTTGCCTGAGTATTTGTATGGGAGACTAAGTAGGTGTGTGGGTGGGTGAGAGGTGTATGACTGTGCATACATGTGTGAATGGTTGATTCACTGGGTGTATGGGTTCAAGAGTGCATATGGAAACAGCTTTAAGGGTGGGTGAGTGTCTGTATAAGTGTGTTGGTGAGTGAATGGATGTCTCAGTGGTACATGTCCAAGTAACTACATATGTTAAAGGCAGTATATGCGAGTGATGGTATATATAAACAACTAAATGTGAGAGTGAGTGATTCTGACAGTGGCTGTATGGATGAGTGTGTACTTGTATGAGTTATTATATAAGAGAGTAAGTATGCATTACTATCTGTATGAATAAGTAAGGTGGTGTGTATATAATTGTATAGGTGAGTAAATGGGACTGTGGTAGATTCTTTGCATGACTAAGTGGGTGTGTGAGTAACTGCATGGATGAGTAGGGGTGTGTGACTGTCTGTATAGGTGTATGACTGCATAGGATAGTATTGTATTTATGAGTGACTGCATGTATGAGTGATTGTATGAATGAATGAGTAGATGTGTGTCTAGAGCTAGAAATCAGTGAGTGCATATGTAGTAACTGGTATTGGTATGTTAACAATTTAGAAAACGGTTGTCTGTATTTTACAGTGGATGTATCAAAGGTTATATTAGACTGTGAAGAGGTGCATCAGATTTTCACGTAGATGATGTCATTAGTGATGTCATCAGTGATGTCATTTGAGATGTCATCAGTGATGTCACTGACCATGCCATGAATGATGTAATATGTGATGTCATGAGCAGGGCATTGCAGAGGCGCAAGTTATAGTTAGCTGAACTGACTATAACGGTGGAATTTCTCTGGTTTTGTACGTGTGAAATGTCCAGCCAACTATAACGCCCCTGAAACCTATGGTTTTTTTCAGTGAAAAAAAAAATATATATATATATACACATATACATATATTTATATATATATATATACACACACATATATATATATATTTATATATATATATATATATATATATATATATATATATATATATATATATATATATATATATATATATGTTTCAAACATTGCCCGGAGCTCGAAGACGCCACTCCACAAAGGACAGTTCACATTGAACGCTTTATTTCCAAACCGGCATTGGCATTCCAATACTTTAACATCCCTGACGCGTTTCGGAGCTGCTGCTCCTTCATCCGAGTGAAAACTGAAAGTCACGGATAGCGCTGCGCGCAAAACACTCCATCTTTATATAATCATGCTTGATTGCCCTCCGGTGGGTAATAACAGGTGAGTTCTGGGAGTTGTAGTTGCTGTGCAGTGAAAATTACTTCCCCACAGTGGGTTCCGTGTCCTGACAGTCAAATATTTAATCATATGTCAGCCCTCTGGTGGGCCTCAGAATGTCAAGCTGGTTTGCAATATGTAGTCCTTTGTGCTGAGACAGGAATGAATAATTTCAACCTTACAGACCTATTATTGAAGGCGGTGCTATCTTCCGCGGCCGGACCGCCGCGTCGTATTTGTTTCCAACATTGCCCTGAGCTTGAAGACGCCACTCCACAAAGGACAGTTCACATTGAACGCTTTATTTCCAAACCGGCATTGGCATTCCAACACTTTAACATCCCTGACGCGTTTCGGAGCTGCTGCTCCTTCATCCGAGGGAAAACTGAAAGTCACGGATAGCGCTGCGCGCAAAACACTCCATCTTTATATAATCATGCTTGATTGCCCGCCGGTGGGTAATAACAGGTGAGTTCTGGGAGTTGTAGTTGCTGTGCGGTGAAAATTACTTCCCCACAGTGGGTTCCGTGTCCTGACAGTCAAATATTTAATCATATGTCAGCCCTCTGGTGGGCCTCAGAATGTCAAGCTGGTTTGCAATATGTAGTCCTTTGTGCTGAGACAGGAATGAATAATTTCAACCTTACAGACCTATTATTGAAGGCGGTGCAATCTTCCGCGGCCGGACCGCCGCGTAGTATTTGTTTCAAACATTGCCCTGAGCTCGAAGACGCCACTCCACAAAGGACAGTTCACATTGAACGCTTTATTTCCAAACCGGCATTGGCATTCCAACACTTTAACATCCCTGACGCGTTTCGGAGCTGCTGCTCCTTCATCCGAGGGAAAACTGAAAGTCACGGATAGCGCTGCGCACAAAACACTCCATCTTTATATAATCATGCTTGATTGCCCTCCGGTGGGTAATAACAGGTGAGTTCTGGGAGTTGTAGTTGCTGTGCAGTGAAAATTACTTCCCCACAGTGGGGTCCGTGTCCTGACAGTCAAATGTTTAATCATATGTCAGCCCTCTGGTGGGCCTCAGAATGTCAAGCTGGTTTGCAATATGTAGTCCTTTGTGCTGAGACAGGAATGAATAATTTCAACCTTACAGACCTATTATTGAAGGCGGTGCAATCTTCCGCGGCCGGACCGCCGCGTCGTATTTGTTTCAAGCATTGCCCTGAGCTCGAAGACGCCACTCCACAAAGGACAGTTCACATTGAACGCTTTATTTCCAAACCGGCATTGGCATTCCAACACTTTAACATCCCTGACGCGTTTCGGAGCTGCTGCTCCTTCATCCGAGGGAAAACTGAAAGTCACGGCTAGCGCTGCGCGCAAAACACTCCATCTTTATATAATCATGCTTGATTGCCCTCCGGTGGGTAATAACAGGTGAGTTCTGGGAGTTGTAGTTGCTGTGCAGTGAAAATTACTTCCCCACAGTGGGTTCCGTGTCCTGACAGTCAAATATTTAATCATATGTCAGCCCTCTGGTGGGCCTCAGAATGTCAAGCTGGTTTGCAATATGTAGTCCTTTGTGCTGGGACAGGAATGAATAATTTCAACCTTACAGACCTATTATTGAAGGCGGTGCAATCTTCCGCGGCCGGACCGCCGCGTCGTATTTGTTTCAAACATTGCCCTGAGCTCGAAGACGCCACTCCACAAAGGACAGTTCACATTGAACGCTTTATTTCCAAACCGGCATTGGCATTCCAACACTTTAACATCCCTGACGCGTTTCGGAGCTGCTGCTCCTTCATCCGAGGGAAAACTGAAAGTCACAGATAGCGCTGCGCGCAAAACACTCCATCTTTATATAATCATGCTTGATTGCCCTCCGGTGGGTAATAACAGGTGAGTTCTGGGAGTTGTAGTTGCTGTGCAGTGAAAATTACTTCCCCACAGTGGGTTCCGTGTCCTGACAGTCAAATATTTAATCATATGTCAGCCCTCTGGTGGGCCTCAGAATGTCAAGCTGGTTTGCAATATGTAGTCCTTTGTGCTGAGACAGGAATGAATAATTTCAACCTTACAGACCTATTATTGAAGGCGGTGCAATCTTCCGTGGCCGGACCGCCGCGTCGCATTTGTTTCAAACATTGCCCTGAGCTCGAAGACGCCACTCCACAAAGGACAGTTCACATTGAACGCTTTATTTCCAAACCGGCATTGGCATTCCAACACTTTAACATCCCTGATGCGTTTCGGAGCTGCTGCTCCTTCATCCGAGGGAAAACTGAAAGTCACTGATAGCGCTGCGCACAAAACACTCCACCTATGAGGCCCACCGGAGGGCAATAAAAAGATTATGCAAATTGGTGCAAGTGCATGCTGCGGAGACCCGTGACTGTCAGGCTTCCCTCAGATGAAGGAGCAGCAGCTCCAAAAAGCGTAAGGGATTACTGAAGTATTTGGGATGTGAAAGCCGGTTTGGAAATAAAGAGTTCTGTCGAACTGTCCTTTGTGGAGTGGCGTCTTCAAGCTTCAGGGCAAACTTTGAATAAATTAACCACGCGGCAGCCTGGCCGTGGAAGATTGCACCGCCAAAGAATTTCAGGTCTGCAGGTTTCAAACTACTTGAATTCCTACAAGCAGCACGAAGAATTTGCTAAGCACAGACCGGGCTCACGTTCTGAGGCCCACTGGAGGGCTTGTCAAACATTCATAATAGCCAGCTGGCAGTTGATGGGAACCCACTGGAGGGAAAGAATTGCGCAGCGCGCACTACAAATCCCAGGATGCAATAATGAAGACACTCACCTATGAGGCCCACCGGAGGGCAATAAAAAGATTATGCAAATCGGTGCAAGTGCATGCTGCGGAGACCCGTGACTGTCAGGCTTCCCTCAGATGAAGGAGCAGCAGCTCCGAAACGCGTAAGGGATTACTGAAGTATTTGGGATGTGAAAGCCGGTTTGGAAATAAAGAGTTCTGTTGAACTGTCCTTTGTAGAGTGGAGTCTTCAAGCCTCAGGCCAAACTTTGAATAAATTAACCACGCGGCAGCCTGGCCGTGGAAGATTGCACCGCAAAAGAATTTCAGGTCTGCAGGTTTCAAACTACTTGAATTCCTACAAGCAGCACAAAGGATTTGCTAAGCACAGACCGGGCTCACGTTCTGAGGCCCACTGGAGGGCTTGTCAAACATTCATAATAGCCAGCTGGCAGTCGATGGGAACCCACTGGAGGTAAAGAATTGCGCAGCGCGCACTTAAATCCCAGGATGAAATAATGAAGACACTCACCTATGAGGCCCACCGGAGGGCAATAAAAAGATTATGCAAGTCGGTGCAAGTGCATGCTGCGGAGACCCGTGACTGTCAGGCTTCCCTCAGATGAAGGAGCAGCAGCTCCGAAACGCGTAAGGGATTACTGAAGTATTTGGGATGTGAAAGCCGGTTTGGAAATAAAGAGTTCTGTCGAACTGTCCTTTGTGGAGTGGCGTCTTCAAGCTTCAGGGCAAACTTTGAATAAATTAACCACGCGTCAGCCTGGCCGTGGAAGATTGCACGGCCAAAGAATTTCAGGTCTGCAGGTTTCAAACTACTTGAATTCCTACAAGCAGCACGAAGGATTTGCTAAGCACAGACCGGGCTCACGTTCTGAGGCCCACTGGAGGGCTTGTCAAACATTCATAATAACCAGCTGGCAGTCGATGGGAACCCACTGGAGGGAAAGAATTGCGCAGCGCGCACTACAAATCCCAGGATGCAATAATAAAGACACTCACCTATGAGGCCCACCGGAGGGCAATAAAAAGATTATGCAAATCGGTGCAAGTGCATGCTGCGGAGACCCGTGACTGTCAGGCTTCCCTCAGATGAAGGAGCAGCAGCTCCGAAACGCGTAAGGGTTTACTGAAGTATTTGGGATGTGAAAGCCGGTTTGGAAATAAAGAGTTCTGTCGAACTGTCCTTTGTGGAGTGGCGTCTTCAAGCTTCAGGGCAAACTTTGAATATATATATATATATATATATATATATATATATATATATATATATATATATATATATATATATATATATATATATATATATATATATATATATATATATTCACTGAAAAACCATAGGTTTCAGGGGTGCTGAAGTTAGCTGTACATTTCCCTCGTACAAAACCCTAGAAATTCCCCTGTTATAGTTAGTTCAGCTAACTATAACTCACGCCCCCGCAATGCACTGCTGATGACGTCACATATTACATCACTCATGACATGGTCAGTGACATCACTGATGACATCACTGATGACATCTCAAATGACATCACTGATGACAACACTGATGACGTCATCCAGTGACTGTGTGTTTCTGTAAAGTTTAAATATGTTTTATATATTTATAGTGAAAGGCCTGTGGAAACTGAGTGGGTGTACAAGTGTGTGAATGGATGATTTTCTAGGTGCGTAACTGACTCTATAAGTGAGTCATTAAATGTATCTTACTGCAGACTAGTGACTAAACTGCGTGAATGTCTGTATGTGTCTGTGTGTAGGTGTATAAGTGGCTGCATGGTTTTGTAAATAGCTATATGAGTGTCTATATGGGTTATTGATTGGTTGTCTGAGTATCTGTATGGGTGCCTGAGTGTTTGTGTGGGTAGGGTGTGTGTGACTCTGTGCATAGATGTGCGAGTGGGTGATTCTATGGGTGCTTGGTTTTAAGAGTGCATCTGCGATGAACTGTATGGTTGAGTGACTGTATGTATGGGTGTGTTAGGGATTGAATGTACATCTCAGTGGTACATGTGTGACTAACTACGTATGTGAAAGGCAGTATATATGCGTGTTAAATTATATAAGAGGGTATATGTGAGAGTGTGTGATTGTGAGAGTGGCTGCATGGATGAGTGTGTGCTTGTATCAATGATTGTATAAGAGCGTAAGAATGTGGTACTATTTTTATGAGTAAGTGAACTTGAGTACGTATAACTGCGTAGGTGAGTAAATGGGAGTGTGATTAATTATTTGCATGACTGACTAGGTGTGAGAGTACCTCTATGGATGATTGGTGGTGTGTGAGTGTCTATGTAGGTGTATAAATGCATATGATAGTCTTGTACGGAGTGACTGTAAGAATGAGTGACTGTACAGGTGAGTGAGTGGAGTTGTATGTAGACCTAAGAGTTAATGAGTGGGTATGTAGTTATTCGTATTGGAGTATCTATGGTTTTCAAAATGGCCGTCTGAAATTTTGAGTCTGTGTATCAAAGGTTATATTAGGGTGTGAGAAGATGCACTAATTTATCACATGGATGACGTCATTAGTGATGTCATCAGTGATGTCATTTGAGATGTCATCAGTGATGTCATCAGTGATGTCACTGACCATGTCATGAGTGATGTAATATGTGACGTCTTCAGCAGTGCATTGCGGGGGCGCGAGTTATAGTTAGCTGAACTAACTATAACAGGGGAATTTCTAGGGTTTTGTACGAGAGAAATGTACAGCTAACTATAACACCCCTGAAACCTATGGTCTTTTCAGTGAATTTCTAAGGTTTTTTAAATGCCAATTCCTAACTATAACGTGCATGAAACCTATGGTTTTTTCAGTGAATTTCAAAGGTTTTTTAAATGCTAATTCCTATTTATAACTTATCTCTGAAGATATCATGTTTAATGATTTTGATTGGATTTCTATATTTTTCAAATTCAGTGTGTCAATTTCATTAATTACATTTTTTTTAAAATACTTTTTTATCACCATTTTTTAAACTTATTTTTTCAATTAATTCTTTTAAAAATTAAAAAATATTATTTGAACTTAATGGGTTTTTCAAACATATTTGTTTATATTTTTCATTCTTTATTTTATATATATATTTTTTCAATGTTTTTGGATCCGCGCACCCTATGCGCACCGTTCTCGATCCCTACGTGATAGCATCCGTGCATGGTACGAGTTGGGTACGTGTTTAGTGCGCGATTGCAATGCGACCGGTACGCGACTCCCAGCCTATTCGCGACACGTTCGATGTACGTAACGCAACGTTTACACGCTTCCGCGACCCGTCATCTGCGTCTATGACGCGTTAGGTGCGCGGATCCCGCGAAATATTTAACATTTAAAAAACATATATATATGTATTTCATGTGAATATTAATTGAAGACAAACTCTAAACTAGTCTTAAAACTAATATATTTTTACATCTAATCCTATATTTCTTTTTAATTCAATTTCGCGGATGCACGCTGGGTGCGTGCTGCGTACGCGCAGGGTGCGCGGATCCCATTTGACCTGCAAAAAAAAGGATTTGATTGGTTCATTACACTTCCTATTCTAACTATTGAAAGACCCCACCCATTTCAATCATTCTTCTTTGACCTTCTATAGAGCACCATCTCTTTGGAGAGAAGAAGATTTTTTAGACAAAGTTTACACTTAGCTCTAACTTTTTTCAACCAAAAATGGCTTCAGGGCAGCAGGCATCACCTGCATCACCTCATACTTCTGAGGATGAATTTTTGCCGGAGGCACCACTCAAAAAACGTTTTTCTTCAGTGGTGTGGAAATGTTTTACTTTTTCCGAGGGGCAGAATAAGACCAATGCCACCTTGGTCACGTGCAAGATTTGCAAAAGAGTCCTATTGAGAGGGGATCCTAACAAGAAATACTCTTGCGGCACGGCAAGTATGATGAAGCACATGAGGACCCTTCATCCAAACAATCTTGCACGAGAAGAGTGCCGACGGATGAGAAACACTCCTGCTCCTGCGCCATCCCCCTCACCGCAGCCGAGCACATCAAGAGTGCATCCATCAGCCCAAACCTTGGACATCCGTCCTCAATTTCAATTTTGTGAAATGCGACTTTGTGCTATGGTGAGCAGTCGATCGATCTGATCTGCCGCAGCCAAGAAAGTCACATTTGCTTGTTTTTTTACATTTTTTTTATTGTTCCCTGAAGTTCATTGTTTGGTTTCTCCTGTTTTTTTTTTTTGCAGAAAACCCCCCAAAAATTAAAAATTGTTAAGAAAACCCCAAAAAAATAATAAAAGAAGAAAGAAGAAAAAAAAAAGTTCTTGTAAGAACTAACTTTCATTGGTTTAATAAAAGAGCTAAATTTCTTTGTTAGTGTTAGTTTACATGAATGTATGTGTGGTATGTAATTGACTGAATGAATGCATTAGTAGCGTATGGTGAATGTTTAAGTGCAGAACTATGAGGAAGTGCTGCAGCATCACACAGTAACCTCTTTAACTGCAGTGTGCTGTAGTACTTCCGAAGCACAGGGATGCAACATATGTACATAAATATGTTGCAAATCTATGCTTCTCTCTGCACGGCTACTTAAACTGCAGCCATGTGGTGACACAGGCACCCTTGCACCATACTGCAAGGGTGCTGTTTGTTTTTCTGCAGGAAGACACACCTTCCTGCACAAAAACAATGAGAAAATGCATGTTTGTCCTTCGATGTATGCTAAACATTTCAGCATGCATTGAAGATATAAAAATGTGGATAAATGAAAACAATTCTCCTTGATGTGCTTTCCTACACCAATTTTAGAATGGTGCAGCATTCACACACATATCGAGAATTATGATTTCTGATAAATCTAGACATGTGTCTTGTCCTATGAGTATTAAGTGCAATCATGCACAACAACACTTATAGAACACCCTTTCAACACAAAGGTGCCGATTCGGATCCTGGAAAAATTTCCCCCGTCCGAATTGAATCTGGACTTTATACCGTCCAAATCGTACTAGAAGCGTACAAACTGCCAAGTACGATTCGCATGGGAAAAACTCCATACGAATCACATCCGGAAAAGTTCCCCACACGTCCTCGGGTCGGAAATTGTGTCCGACACATCGCCGGACGATTTACCGTACGAGTCGGAAAAATTAAGTCCGGCCGTGCAAGTACGATCACTCCCGTCCTTTCGAATTCACAACTGTATACATACTGTAAAGCGCTCTGATACCCTCGTGGGTCACGTTCGCGCTATATAAAACCTTATAAATAAATAAATATGGAAAAAACACCGTACGGACCGAACTCCCATAGCAAGCATGGAGACACGTGCCCGCATATGCGCCGAACACCCCACCACAGACCCCGCATGTACGCGCAAAATGCCCCCCGGCCGCGGATGTACGTGCTGAACCCCCACCAGTGTATGCATGGAGCGTACCCCCACCCATGTATGCAGGGAGCGTACCAACACCCCACCCGTGTATGTACAGACCGTACCCCCACCCGTGTATGAATGGAGCGTACCAACACCCCACCAGTGTATGTACGGACCGTACCCCCACCCGTGTATGAATGGAGCGTACCAACACCCCACCCGTGTATGTACGGACCGTACCCCCACCCCACCCGTGTATGTACGGACCGTACCCCCACCCGTGTATGAATGGAGCGTACCCCCACCCCACCAGTGTATGTACGGACCGTACCCCCACCCCACCAGTGTATGTACGGACCGTACCCCCACCCGTGTATGAATGGAGCGTACCAACACCCCACCAGTGTATGTACAGATCGTACTCCCACCCGTGTATGTACGGACCGTACCCCCACCCCACCAGTGTATGTACGGACCGTACCCCCACCCCACCAGTGTATGTACAGACCGTACCCTCCCCACCCCACCAGTGTATGTACGGACCGTACCCCCACCCCACCAGTGTATGTACGGACCGTACCCCCACCCCACCAGTGTATGTACGGACCGTACCCCCACCCATGTATGAATGGAGCATACCCCCACCCCACCAGTGTATGTACGGACCGTACCCCCACCCGTGTATGTATGGACCATACCCCCACCCGTGTATGCATGGAGCGTACCAACTCCCCACCCGTGTATGTACGGACCGTACCCCCACCCCACCCGTGTATGTACGGACCGTACCCCCACCCGTGTATGAATGGAGCGTACTCCCACCCCACCAGTGTATGTATGGACCGTACCCCCACCCCACCAGTGTATGTACGGACCGTACCCCCACCCGTGTATGAATGGAGCGTACCAACACCCCACCCGTGTATGTACGGACCGTACCCCCACCCCACCCGTGTATGTACGGACCGTACCCCCACCCGTGTATGAATGGAGCATACCCCCACCCCACCAGTGTATGTACGGACTGTACCCCCACCCGTGTATGAATGGAGCATACCAACACCCCACCAGTGTATGTACGGACCGTACTCCCATCCGTATATGTACGGACCGTACCCCCACCCCACCAGTATATGTACGGACCGTACCCCCACCCCACCAGTGTATGTATGGACCGTACCCCCACCCGTGTATGAATGGAGCATACCAACACCCCACCAGTGTATGTACGGACTGTACCCCCACCCGTGTATGAATGGAGCGTACCCCCACCCCACCAGTGTATGTACGGACCATACCCCCACCCCACCAGTGTATGTACGGACCGTACCCCCACCCGTGTATGAGTGGAGCGTACCAACACCCCACCAGTGTATGTACGGACCGTACTCCCACCCGTGTATGTACGGACCGTACCCCCACCCCACCAGTGTATGTACGGACCGTACCCTCCCCACCCCACCAGTGTATGTACGGACCGTACCCCCACCCCACCAGTGTATGTACGGACCGTACCCCCACCCATGTATGACTGGAGCGTACCCCCACCCCACCAGTGTATGTACGGACCGTACCCCCACCCGTGTATGTATGGACCGTACCCCCACCCATGTATGCATGGAGCGTACCAACTCCCCACCCATGTATGTACGGACCGTACCCCCACCCCACCCATGTATGTACGGACCGTACCCCCACCCGTGTATGAATGGAGCGTACTCCCACCCCACCAGTGTATGTACGGACCATACCCCCACCCCACCAGTGTATGTACGGACCGTACCCCCACCCGTGTATGAATGGAGCGTACCAACACCCCACCCATGTATATACGGACCGTACCCCCACCCCACCCGTGTATGTACGGACCGTACCCCCACCCGTGTATGAATGGAGCATACCCCCACCCCACCAGTGTATGTACGGACTGTACCCCCACCCCACCAGTGTATGTACGGACCGTCCCCCCACCCGTGTATGAATGGAGCGTACCAACACCCCACCAGTGTATGTACGGACCGTACTCCCACCCGTGTATGTACGGACCATACCCCCACCCCACCAGTATATGTACAGACCGTACCCCCACCCCACCAGTGTATGAACGGACCGTACCCCCACCCCACCAGTGTATGTACGGACCGTACCCCCACCCGTGTATGAATGGAGCGTACCCCCACCCCACCAGTGTATGTACAGACCGTACCCCCACCCGTGTATGTACGGACCGTACCCCCACCCGTGTATGCATGGAGCGTACCAACTCCCCACCCGTGTATGTACGGACCGTACCCCTACCCGTGTAAGCATGGAGCATACCAACTCCCCACCCGTGTATGTACGGACCGTACCCCCACCCGTGTATGAATGGAGCGTACTCCCACCCCACCAGTGTATGTACGGACCGTACCCCCACCCCACCAGTGTATGTACGGACCGTACCCCCACCCGTGTATGAATGGAGTGTACCCCCACCCCACCAGTGTATCTACGGACCGTACCCTCGTGTATGCATGGAGCGTACCAACTCCCTACCCGTGTATGTACGGACCGTACCCCTACCCGTGTATGCATGGAGCGTACCAACTCCCCACCCGTGTATGTACGGACCGTACCCCCACCCCACCCATGTATGTACGGACCGTACCCCCACCCGTGTATGAATGGAGCGTACTCCCACCCCACCAGTGTATGTACGGACCGTACCCCCACCCCACCAGTGTATGTACGGACCGTACACCCACCCATGTATGAATGGAGCATACCAACACCCCACCCGTGTATGTACGGACCGTACCCCCACCCCACCCGTGTATGTACGGACCGTACCCCCACCCGTGTATGAATGGAGCGTACCCCCACCCCACCAGTGTATGTACGGACCATACCCCCACCCCACCAGTGTATGTACGGACCTTACCCCCACCCGTGTATGAATGGAGCGTACCCCCACCCCACCAGGGTATGTACGGACCGTACCCCCACCCGTGTATGAATGGAGCGTACCAACACCCCACCAGTGTATGTACGGACCGTACCCCCACCTGTGTATGAATGGAGCGTACCCCCACCCCACCAGTGTATGTATGGACCGTACCCCCACCCCACCAGTGTATGTACAGACCGTACCCCCACCCCACCAGTGTATGTACGGACCGTACCCCCACCCGTGTATGAATGGAGAGTACCAACTCCCCACCCGTGTATGTACGGACCCTCCACCCAGCCCCCCTTGTATGTACCGTGCGAAACACCACCACCGATGGACGGTGCAGACCAAAACCCTGCCTGTGTTCGTACGCACCCTACCCCAGGCCCACACACCAGCACCCTCACCCAACATCAGGCATGTACGAGTCGTACTAAGCCATAGCAAAGGACAGCACTGTACAACAACATGGCCCATGTACGCACCGTACAGACGCTAAAAACACTCCTACTGAACCAGAACTAACCAAAAAAACACAAGGACAGTCAATCCGAGGCACACAACACCACAAAACATATCCAACAAGGCCAAATACATCCTATACACTGACCTGCAACTGACAAACAGAGAAACAGAGGCCCAAACCACTACCACTCCTTATAACACACCAACCCAAAGTTCAAACACAGCCACACCCACACCCACAAATGGACCAATAAAAAGGCCCAACACACACAAACCATGATCCATTGCAACAGATCCACTGCTGCCAGACCCCAGAGACAACGCACTGCACCATACTTCAACCATCAATACACCTTACACTAGCACTCCTTCACACAACCACCATCACAAACACACCCTCATCACATTCACACACACACCTGCACACCCACAACCATCCACACCCACACCCATCCACACCCCCACCCCCACAACCATCCACACCCACACCCCACACCATGCCCACCAACAAGAATCCAAAGTTCACAAAGGACGAGCTGGAGTCCCTTGTCGACAAAATCATCAGAGTCGAGCCACAGCTCTTTGGAACATTGGTCAGACGGACCAGCATATCAGAAAAAACTGCCATGTGGGAGAGGATAGTCAATTCCATGAATGCTGTTGGGGCCACCAGAAGGACCAGGCATGAGTGCCAAGCCAGGTTGTACGATCTGCGGAGGACGGTCCGCCGCAAAATGACGGACGAGCACAACCAGGCCAACATCACTGGAGGAGGGCCGCCCCGCAGACCGGTACACTACCATCCCTGGGAGGAGAAGGTGATGGCCACGCTGCTGCCGTTGATAGTAGACGGACTAGGGGGAGTCCGAGAGCCTGGTGAGTACACAAACAACTCACCTCACATGGGGGGAACGCCATAAACAACCCAAATACCAATCATGCACGCAACCCCCCCAAAGCCAGCACCGGACACAACCACACTCCAAAAAGACACACATGCCACTAGCGCCTCCATGCCCCATGCCCCAAGCAAGGCCATGCCAAGTCACAGGCCACACAAAACACCAACACAAGACAGGATGTCCCTGATGCCGGGAGGGTGGGCCTCAAAACCAACATAGAGCAACTCTGAAGCACACAACAATGCCCTCAGCCCATATGGCTAAGGGCACAGCCATACAAACAGTGTGTCCCCACACAGTACTGTTTTGCCTACTAATGGTGGCCGCGTTGCAGGACAACATGGGTATGAAGGCACAATTTGCACATAACAGCAGCCAATGAAGACGCAGCACACTGAAAGAGTGTCAGCACACACCGCCACAGCAGCAGCGCAGACTCAGACACTCTGCTCAATGGGTGCCCGTAGAGAAGAAACAAACCCACATGAACAAGCCAATGGCCTTTGCAAGACCTGCAAACTGTGTGTGCCCAGGAAGCTGGGCTGAGGTGACAGAGGGTGACACACAGAGGGAGGGAGAGGGGCAGAGAGAGGGACAGAGACAGAGGTGGACACAGGGAGACAGACAGAGGGAGGGAGGAGGCTGATAGAGGGAGGGAGAAAGGGAGATAGAGGGAGACGGACAGAGGGGGGAGACTGATAGAGGGAGGGAGAAAGGGAGACGGACAGAGGGAGGAGGTTGATAGAGGGAGGGAGAAAGGGAGATAGAGGGAGACGGACAGAGGGAGGAGGCTGACAGAGGGAGGGAGAAAGGGAGATAGAGGGAGACGGACAGTGGGAGGAGGCTGACAGAGGGAGGGAGAAAGGGAGACGGACAGAGAGAGGAGGCTGATAGAGGGAGGGAGAAAGGGAAACGGACAGAGGGAGGAGGCTGACAGAGGGAGGGAGAAAGGGAGACGGACAGAGGGAGGAGGCTGATAGAGGGAGTGAGAAAGGGAGACGGACAGAGGGAGGAGGCTGACAGAGGGAGGGAGAAAGGGAGATAGAGGGAGACCAAATCACCCTTGGGTGGTGTGGCCATGTCCGCTCGTCAGCAGGTGGACTGTGTGCATGTAGACAAGGTTTGGAAGTGCCTTAACCCCCCCTTCAACCTTTGATAAACACTAGGCCATGTGTCAATCTGTGCACGAGTACCTCCGTGCTGCAGGCACAAACAGAACCTTACACCCAGTATACCTACCCACTGTGTTCGTCAGAACCCTGTCACAAATTGTTGTTACTTACCTGCATTCTCAAATAGCATGGAATAAACACCATTTGGCCACGTACAGTGCAACACGTAAGGCGGCTCTGCATGGCTTGCTACGCCCGCTCACTACACTGCTGACTGCGTTCACAAAAGATGCATCAACTAAGACTGTGTCACACATAGGTAAAGTGTCGAAAGCTGTGGCCAAGGGACATACCCATGCACAAGTGCACTGTGTGAGGAATGCTAGCCAAATCCAACCACCCAGAGGTACTGTGCCAAATCAAAAATGAATGAAACAGGGATGTCGCATGTAACACAATTAACACTGTCTCTCTCACACACAGGTCAACGTCATCGATCTCCTCCCAACACTGGGGGGGAAGACTCACAGGACCAGGCTCTGCGTGAAGAGGACCCCACCAGCAGCGACGACTCTCACCACTCCGTGGATGACCCAGATCAACCTGGCCCCTCTGGTGTGCAACCACCTGCAGCACCTGCGTCAGGTACAACTGTGCCAACCACCACCCCCACTCCTGCCACATCCCAGGAGACACCCAGGAGCCCTGCCCGCACACAACAACGCAGCCAGTCTGTCCAGGAGGGACAAGGTTCTCCGGGCACCCAGGAGGAGGCAGGCGACACCGCAAATGCCATCCCTCAGGGGTCCCGGAGACCCGATGTGCCCACAACGGCAGGCCAAGCGCAAGTTGGCAGGGGTGGTGGGAGTGGAGGACGGCGGAGGCGCGAACCTGAACAGTTGGCTCAGGACCCGGCTATGGCACACGTCAGAACCATCCTGGACGCATACCGGCGTGACTCCAGAGGCATCGCCCAGGTAGTGGAGACCCTCAATGAGATGAAGGCCCTGCAGGTTGAGCATCATGCCAGGATGGAGGCAAGACTTGCAGAGCTCTTGGCGGTGCACAGGGACGTGAGCCAATCCCTCAATCAGATTGCCCAAAGCCTGGCAAACCCTCACTGCGCCACCAGGCGTAGAGCAGCACCAGACCCAGGGAGGGAGGAGGAGGAGGATACATCTGATGGAGCGTCCCTTGCATCGTCAAGGCAGGCGTCTGAGGGTCCCCGCAGGAAGGTGGGTCGTCCACGAAAAAGACCGTGAGAGTCAGCGGAACATCACCATCTCCCAGGTCACCTGGCCTGGCACCTGACCCTCTGGCCCAACAGCAGCACAGCAGCAAAGGACATTCTCTGCCACATGGCCTTGCTGGTCACTGTCTGACCAATGTTGACAAAGACTGTGGCACAGACTCTGATGACTGTCAATGGCAAGGACACCAACTCTCCCTGTGAACTTTGGATTCTACACTCCCGCCAAGCACCTCTTGTCACCCCCCAAACACGTACCCCAGCACTAATAAAATTAATCACAATCACAAGATGATGCCGTAATTTTGCATTATTCCACTACATGTCTGTGTTGTAAAGTCAAACCATGCCTGATTACTGAATTAACTCCAAACATCCATACCCTGGGGTCTGAGTCTTGCACAGGACACACATGGGTCACGTACCATCCAAGACAGACATGGAGCACCATACTCACCCGTGATGGGCCCAACCAGCTGAGGAGGTGCACGCACAACTGTGCCCACAGACCTATTTAGAAGAGCAACAGTCATGCGCAGAGGTCAGGGATCATGTGGAGTCTCCTGGGGTGGGAGTCCCAGGTATGTGTAGACATGTGGCAGGACCATGTCCTGCATGCTTGAGTCAGGTGGATGTGGAGAATGGTGGGCCAGCCAAGGTTGGATGCATGGAGATGGCACAATTGGGTGTTTGGTCACAGTGCCACAAGGTTGTGTTGTGGGTGTGGGCTGCATCCTGAGTGTGTGCGTGGATTGAGAAGGTCATCCTGGAGCTGGCAGTGATCCACTCCCCCCATCTCTGTTGGACGTTGATGTGGCCTGGTTGCCGGATGTAGTAGAAGAGCTGTGCAGATGCACCCTGGATGTGGACAAGTATCATGGGATTTCTAATGCACATGTCCGTAGAGTGCAGGGTAGGAGTAGACACGGATGTCATAGTTGACCTGGGGGATGGTCTCCCTCTTGCATTGAGGTGGATGGAACTGGGGATCATGTGCATAATGCAGAGTGTGCTGCCACATGAGGCACAGATGCTGCTGATCAGCATAGCACATGTCAGCAAGCAATCCATGATGAACACCAGCTCGTTTGCGTGGACACTGGGTGCCCTTGCAGCAGGGCCTGCAGCAGCATGCGCCATGTCAAGGAAACAATGCCACAAGTAGCACACAAAGACAAGGATCTCAGGAGGGAACCATGCAAAAGGTGTATGTCAAGGAAGGAATGTCCGGTTCAACATGGCACACACACACACAATGGATTCACATGCGGCACAGTGGCCGTCGTGGAGACTGACATGCCAAAAAACCTACACAGCCATGGACATCATGCACAATACAGAATCTAATCCCTGACAAACAGCTTGCATCTTGCTACTCTACACATAGACTCATATGCACCATCTCTGAGAACAATGCCAGACATGCCGCATGCACAGTGGCAACAGACCACCATTGACAGAGATGAGGCACCTTGGAGGCAGAGGGACACCTTTATTACTCATGTGTGTCGGAATGCTAATGCAACTCTGTCAACACATACACAGGTCATGTGGATGAACACGTGGGACCAACACTGGCACCCCCCTTACCACCACAGATGCTGTAAATCCATGGCACTGGCACACAAGTGACGGATTACAGCTAAACACCCCCTGCTGCTCACGGAGAGCCTGCTATACACCATTGAGCCCCTAATGGGGAATTCACACCCCTCCTCCTCCACATCACTTGCCTCGTGCCCAAGCCCTTCATCCTCCACGGGTGGATGGTCCTGCTCATCTGGATCCAGGATGAGTGGCACAGCTTTCTCCACTGCCATGTTGTGCAGCATGCAGCACACGAGGAATATCTTGCAGACCTTCACCGGTGCATATGGGAGTGCGCCACTGGTCTTGTGGAGGCAATGGAATCAGCTCTTCAGGAGGCCAAACGTCCTCTCTATCACTCGCCTGGTCCGCCCATGGGCGTTGTTGTAGCGGTGATCCTCAGCCGTGCGGGGGTTGCAGAGAGGCGTGATCAGCCATGGCATGTTGGGATAGCCAGCGTCCCCTACATGGAAACATCATGGACAAGAGTGGGTCAAGAGAAGCAGTAAGACAGGAAGATGACGTTAAATACAGGACTGGCAGAGTATACCCACCAACAATACATGCCCGTTCGTTGCGCAGCTGCAGCATCATTTCAGGCATCCTGCTACGCCTCATGATGTACGCATCGTGTGCTGATCCTGGGAAACGAGCACAGACATGTGAAATCACCATGTTGGCAAGACACACCGCAAGGGCATTAATGGAGTGGTAATGCTTGCGGTTACGGAAGGCTACCTCCTGTGCCTGTGGTGGTACCAAAGCCACATGTGTTCCATCTATGGACCCAATGACATGGGGCATCCCTCCCAGGGCATAGAACTCACGCTTGACAGCTGTCAACTGCTCAGGAGTTGGGAATTTAATGAACTCATCAAGGTGCTCCAACATGGCCTCTAAAAAATCATGCAGAACACGGCTTAACATGGTTTGGGACATCCCACTGACATGGGCAATGGTATGTTGAAAGGTACCCGTGGCCAAGAAATGTAGGGCTGCCATCACCTTCATCTTGGGTGTCAGTGCACCAGGATACCTGTGTAGCGGTTGGAGGTGTGCTGCCAGCCGTGTCGTCAAGTCCACAATCAAATGTTGGGGGAAGCGGTAGCGGTGTATACAGTCATTTTCCCGCATGTCAGCCAAGTCCGGAATTGCTCGAGGGAGAGGTGGAGCCCTGCAGCGAATTAGAAGGGCCAACGAAGAGTGAGTACAGTACACCACCAATGTCAATGTACTGAGCACATGGTCAACAGGCAATACACATATGCTACATACAGAGTCAGGTCTGTGCAATATGCCCTAGTCACGTATGCCAGCCATGTGACACTCCTACCAAGAGACAGCTCCAAACGTTGATTCTCAACCTCATTATGCCATGCCATGAAACTAGCTGTGGGCCAGTGTAAGTGAGCAGGCAGACGCATTACAGGAGTTACAGACAACCAAATATGTGCAGAGGAAGGATGTTTATTGTACGGACAGGTTGCGGAACACTAGAGGCACAGGTCACATGTAATAGAAAAAGGACAGACCACACACCTTGCCATGAAGGATTACATGTCTAGAATGATAACACATACATTGAGAGTATGCAGATATGTCCTTGTTTTGAAACTCCGTGTCGATGCATACATACACACCTTACGTCGGATTCCACATGTGGCCTGATATGCGTAACACTGTGCCATGGCCATCTACACACAGACACATGTTGGTTGCAGCAACTGCAGATGCATTTGACCAAACACCTACAGCAAGCTAATGGGAACACACGACACATACATGACATAGTCACATCGTGCAACGCGGGTAGTCACATGTCAGGTGTGAAAATCCCTGTAGCTGGCATCAGGGGACAGTTGCGTGTGTTGTTGACTGTGCCATGGCAGTGACGCTTTTCACAAGTGTTCTGTACTACATGCACACATGTCAAAGGAGTGAAGGGGATGTCTGGCACATAGTTCACCATCACACATGACATCTGTACACATCTCATCATACATCTATTGCCTTCACAACTCAGGAGTAATGTGCCACATTACAGCCTGACACACCTGTGCCCCACACATGTAGTACTGCACAGACAATGCCTTGATGTCCAGCCTTGGACAAGTATGTCATCCCTATTCCTTTCTGTGTGCTGCCTGTCACCACTGTCAGGTGTGAAATGCACCGTACATGCGCTCTGAGGGCGTGTGTACGTTCCCCATCACTATGGGAGTGCTGCCGTAAGCCTACCCATAGTGATACGGAGCGTACACGCGTGTGTACCGGGCGTATCACTATGGGTACGCATACGCGAGCACACCCATAGTGAAACGGCCCGTACACGCGTGTGTACGGGGCGTATCACTATGGGTACGCATACGCGAGCACACCCATAGTGAAACGGGCCGTACACGCGTGTGTACGGGGCGTATATCTATGGGTACGCATACGCGAGCACACCCATAGTGAAACGGGCCGTACACGCGTGTTTACAGGGCGTATCACTATGGGTACGCATACGCGAGCACACCCATAGTGATATGCCCTGTACACACGCGTGTATGGCCCGTTTCACTATGGGTGTGCTCACGTATGCGTACCCATAGTGATATGCCCCGTACACACGCGTGCACGGGCCGTTTCACTATGGGTGTGCTCGCGTATACGTACCCATAGTGATACACCCCGTACACACGTGTGTACGGGCCGTTTCACTATGGGTGTCCTCGCGTATGCGTACCCATAGTGATACGGCCCGTACACACGCGTGTACGGCCCATTTCACTATGGGTGTGCTCGCGTATGCGTACCCATAGTGATACGCCCCGTACACACGCGTGTACGGGCCGTTTCACTACGGGTTTGCTCACGTATGCGTACCCATTGTGATACGCCCCATACACGCACGTGTACGGGCCGTTTCTATGCATTTGGGGTGCCCTAGGGCCCTGGAACTCACAGTACTTGTGTGTGAATGTCCAAATTACATAGGGGACACATGAGGGACAAGTATAAAGCCCTACATGCATGCTGATTGTCATGGAGACCGAGTTTAAAGTTTGAATTTTTTTCATCAGGTGGCCTGCTAAAGTCGGTTTGAAAGAATCTACTTTGTTGCAAAGTGGTTGTTGAGTTGACATCATGCTCAATAACAAAAAAAAAGCCGAGGCACTGACTGTGGTAGGTTTAAAGGGATTGGAGGAAACATAGGATGCAAATGTGAGTGACCAATCACTCTGTACTCCTGTGAATGAAACAGGGCAGCAAGGCAGATATAAGGCAGCCAGGTCCCATGAGAGAGCACTTGCCTGCATATCCTTTGATTCCACAACACTGCTGCTGGTCGTGAATCCTCTGGCACCATGTCCAGGTCTGTGGAGAGGGCCCAGCCTTTCACCCAGGAGGAGAACCAAGCCCTGCTGGATGTGATCCTCCCACAGTACCCCATGCTGTATGGTCGACCAGGGGTTCAGGTGAGTGCTGAGTCCACTAGCAAAGACTGTGCCCCTTTTTTGTGACTGTGACTTCTGCCATTGTGTCCAGGTGTAACACACATGCAATGTACTGTAGGGTGGGTCCCGGGTGGGGGAATGCCTAATGTCTCCCAGCCAGAGCATGCTGTGGTGCATGTCTGCTCTCCTCACTTGCATTGTGTGTACTGTGACAATCACTGCATGTGGCATTACACATTCTGCCTGTCTAATCCTCCTGGGAATGTTGTTACTACAGTCCTTATGTGAATCTGTGGTCCCCCCAGTGTGACAGGTGGCAGTACCCACAGATGTGTGTTTGTTTAGTGTACCTGTGCTAAGAGTGTACAAATGATGTGTTTGTTCCCTGGACATTGGTGTGTGTGTGTAAGTCCCCTGTCATGTGGGTGAGTGCATATGTGGAGTGTAGCACCCCAGCTGCATGAGGGATGGATACACCCTGCCCATCTGATGTGAGCAGGGAGCAGTGCTGTGTGTCTGCGGTGATGGGTCAGCCCCACACCTGTGACCCCCCCAGTCTAGTGGCACATTTGCAGAGTGAGGTGTGTAGCTGCAGTTGGCAATGGCAGGTGATTGTCCTGTGGCTGTGTGTGTCTGTGTACTCTGCTGAGGGCGCCTCAGTGGCCTGTGGCATGTGACTGCTTTGAAGTGCTGCACATAATCCTGGTGTCGCTTGTGATGCACAGTGTGAGCCTGGATGATTGATTGTGTCGTACCCCTCATGCCACCTGTCTACTCTACAATGCCACCTAGTGCATTTTGCCTTCCACAGAGGAAAATGTCCCTATGACACAGGTGTAATGAGTTTGATGCATTCTATGCCCTGTTAAAACCAGCCAAATTGTTCTAATGTGTGTCTCTGTGACATGTCGCAGGTGTATTGATGTTGTCTCACTTTTTCATCCTCACAGGTAGGCGCCTGTGCCAAGGAGCAGATCTGGAAGGACGCCGTCAGTGCCGTGAGGAAGACGGATGGTGGGAAGCGGCACCTAGCCCAGGTGAGGAAACGCTGGCAGGATATCCGGTGCTGGACGCGGAGGATCGCACGGGTGCTGCTGGGGGACTCACCTGTGAGCCAAAAGAACCATGGGCGCCGCCGTCTGACCCACATCCACAAGCGTGTGCTGGCGGTCGTCTTCCCTGACATGGACAGGCGCTTACGGGAAAAGCAGCAGCAGGAAGGGGGTAGGTACATGTGTGTTTGTTGTGTGTCACCAGCATTTGTAAGTGCACAGTTGCATGGATACACTGCCAGGGTTTACATGTGCAGTGCAGTTCCTGGTCCCCAAAGTGTCCTTCCTCCCTTCCCCTCCTTGCCATGTGTACCCTGGTCTGTGTGTAGTCACACTTGCACAAGGTTATCTAGGCTGCCAGTTTATCGATGTGCCCAATGCTTGCAGCTTCATGTGTGGGGGTGGTGTGTAACAGGTTTTGGGACCTTGCCTGTGCCCTGTCCAGTTCAGTACTTGTGGGGTCCATGTCAGTTGTCACTGATGCTGAGTCCAGACATAGGAGTGTGTCTCTAAAGTGTATTGCTTTACAGCATGCATGTCCTATTTTGTTTCCTGTGACATGATGTGCATGAGTGTGAGATATGCAGAGTGCAGGGATGGTGGCTTGTGTTGCAGTCATTACCATTCAGGAACATGGAGTAGTGTGGCCACTACTGTCCCCTGGGGCATCTTTTCCTAGGTATCATGTGTGGAATCCACAAATGTTGACAATCTCCGTGTCTACAGCATAGGTTGTGCTCTGTGCCATTGTACCCTGGCACCATTTGTATTTACGTAAACTCTGCTACATGTGTCCACTGTACAGGCTGACCAAATGTCCCTTGTTCATACTCACGGGGGCCAGTGCCTGTGTGTCTTGGTAAAATGATGTGATGATGGCAATTTGTAGATGATGTATTTGTACCGGCGCACCAGGGGTATTTTGTGTCCAATCAGGATTTCTTGGAGGCCATGTGTTTTTATTCCAGACTAAGAGATGTAAGTGCGTCCTGTGTCTCAAAAAATTGTCTCATGTAGGGGGTGGTTGGTGCGGGCAAGGCCTACATGTCTATACCTGGAGTCTCCTTGCTAGGTCTGGCCAGTGTGTGATGTTTGTCTGGACATACACTCAAGGTGCAGTGACCCATTCATGTTGGGCATGTTTTTAAGTATTACCTTTGCAGCATGTGCCTACTGTTAATAGACATGGTTCCTGCTCATCCCTTTTTACGCCAACGCTGTGTGCTGCAGATGCTGTGCTGGATTGTCCCCAGTGCCTGGCTCCTCTGTCCTAATCCATATCATGTTATTTGCTTTTGTGTCATGCTCTCCATAGTTGGTCAGTGGCATGGTGGGTCAACCAACTGTGTGTTGTAGGGCCTACATATGTACCTTGTATTGTAGATGTTACTCATGTTGCTTTTCAGGCTATGCACTGTGACCTATGTGGATTTGACTCATGTGACATATGTATACAGGTGTCTGATTATTTCCTGTCTCTTCACCTTGCCCACACCATCGTCGAGGGACACCGAGGAAGACACTGGCACGGACCGTGTGGAGGGAGCGAGCACCAGTGCCAGCAGTGCAGAGTTGTCTGGCACATCGAGTGGCACGGAGGCCGACGGGAGTGCAGCAGAGGACCTGTCCAGTCAAACCACCACCGACTATGACGCAGACGGGTCCGAGGCTGAGCACTCCGAGGGGGCGGAGGCTGGTCCCACAGCTGACACCAGCACTCCATCACTACCCGCCCCCTCCATTCCGATCACCGGCCTCCCACTTGCTCGTGTCCCTTCCCGCCGTGCTCGGTCACCACGTGTCTCCTTCTTGCCAGGCACTGCACCCCCTGCCCCTGCATCCACTGCTGCCACCAATGCCGAGTCTGTGGACATCCTGCGGCAGTTGCGGGTTGGTCAGACTGCGACACTTAAAATGTCCTCCATGGCCACAGCCGAGTGCTCGACCAGATGGAGGCATACTTGGAGGGCATTTCAGCCGCGCAGTCTGACCAATGCAACTTGCTGAGGTCCATAGACTCGACACTGACTGAGCAGTGGGTCTCCTGCAGCGCTACGTCCCACCCCCTACCCCTGCCCCATCCACACTTCCCACTCCCATGCCTGTCCCACGTACACCCAGACGTCAGCATGCACGCACCCCACCAGACACAGGCACCACACCAGCAGGGCAGGGCAAGCGCACACCTCCTGGCACGCACACACAGGGTGAGGTAGGCACACCCACTGGGTCGGGGGGCAAACATAAGTCACGCAGCCAGAGTGGGAGTCCGCATAACGCAAAATCCACTCCCTCCAAATCCACTCCCCACAGCTCTCCTGGCCACGAATCCAGCAAAGATTCCTTCATGGCCGCTCTGTCCCTGAGCCCAACAGTGACACCACCCCGCAAGCGGGCAAAGGAGTCCCCGGTCAGGGTAGTTGAGTGCCCCCCCCTGTCCACACCCTCCCCCAGTGGCGCTGCGACCCAATCCTCCGCCCCCCCTCCTTGGGGCCTGTGGTTCCTTCGGCTGCAGGGGAGACGCTGGGGGACCTTGCTGACGTGTGCAGCGCCATCCTCACCACCTCCTTTGGCGCTGCCCCACCCCCTGTGGTGGAGTCCTCTGTCCCTGCACCCACAACGCCTGCCCTTGCCCCTCCTGTCCCTGCGGTGCATGTTCCTTCCCCCCCACATGATGCCCCCCCGCCTGTAGAAGACAGTGTGGTCTGAACTGTGCAGGCAAGCTAGGGGACACGTGTCCCACTGTGTCCCCCATCCAGCTGTGACTTATGGACTGCCCTATGGGCTTTGTAAATATTGAACTTTATCCAAACAAACATTTTTTGATCATGCTGAATAAAGCCATTTTTTTCCTTAGCACACTACTGCTTTTCTGGTATTGCTGTTGGTGGGGTTGCTATATGATTTTGGGGGGTGATCATGTGTTGGGTGTGTGGGAAATGGAGTAGTGTGCTGGTCATAGGGGGGACCCTGGTATCTGTGTGCCATCACAAGGTGTTAGCTAAGTTTCTTTGTTCATGTAAGCAGTTACTGCATGGTGAAATTGTCCCAAGGTGTGTTCCTTCCTCTGTGTACCCTGACATCTTCCCTGCAGGGTGTTTCCAATATGTTGTGCTGAGCTGTGTCTACATTAGCTGGGTGTATGACGGACCCCTTCAACTTTGGCCATGCATGCAGAGCGATGTCTCCACCTGCATCATTCGTGGCATCCTTGGTGATCACTGTACTTGTGTATGTAGTCTGTTGACATGACTTCATGTGGACATGTTCCCTTTTAGGCAGTATGCATGTGTGTACTCCCAGCCTCGCACACATGTGTTACATGTACTGCAGGGTCTTTGTGCACCTGACTGACAATTGTGGCCATTGGATCTGTGGGTACTCCACCCTTTTTCTTTCCATGGGCACTGCTGGGAGGACTCTGCACACACCCCTCCTGCGTCTGGGCACTGCTGGGAGTGATAGGCACCCACCCCTCCTGTGTCTGGGCACGGCTGGGAGGACTCGGCACACACCCTTCCTGCGTCTTAGCACTGCTGGGAGGACTCTGCACACACCCCTCCTGCATCTGGGCACTGCTGGGAGTGATAGGCACCCACCCCTCCTGTGTCTGGGCACTGCTGGGAGGACTCTGCACACACCCCTCCTGTGTCTGGGCACTGCTGGGAGGACTCTGCACACACCCCTCCTGTGTCTGGGCACTGCTGGGAGGACTCTGCACACACCCCTCCTGCGTCTGGGCACTGCTGGGAGTGATAGGCACCCACCCCTCCTGTGTCTGGGCACTGCTGGGAGTGATAGGCACCCACCCCTCCTGTGTCTGGGCACTGCTGGGAGGACTCTGCACCCACCCCTCCTGTGTCTGGGCACTGCTGGGAGGACTCTGCACACACCCCTCCTGCGTCTGGGCACTGCTGGGAGTGATAGGCACCCACCCCTCCTGTGTCTGGCCATGTACGCTCCATACGTACGCGGGTGTGGGTACGGTCCGTACATACACTGTTGGGGTGGAGGTACGCTCCATACATTCACTGTTGGGGTGGGGGTATGCTCCATACATACACTGTTGGGGTGGGGGTACGCTCCATACATACACTGTTGGGGTGGGGGTGGGCTCCATACGTATGCGGGTGTGGGTACAGTCTGTACATACACGGGTGGGGGTATGCTCCGAACATACGCAGGTCTGGGTACGCTCCATGCATACACGGGTGTGGGCATGGTCCGTACATACACTGTTGGGGTGGGGGTACGCTCCATACATGCACTGTTGGGGTGGGGGTACGCTCCATACATACACTGTTGAGGTGGGGGTACGCTCCATACATACACTGTTGGGGTGGGGGTGGGCTCCATACGTACGCGGGTGTGGGTACGGTCCGTACATACACTGTTGGGGTGGGGGTGCGCTCCATACATACACTGTTGGGGTGGGGGTACGCTCCATACATACACTGTTGGGGTGGGGGTATGCTCCATACATACACTGTTGGGGTGGGGGTGGGCTCCATACGTACGCGGGTGTGGGTACGGTCTGTACATACACGGGTGAGGGTACGCTCCGAACATACGCGGGTCTGGGTACGCTCCATGCATACACGGGTGTGGGTACGGTCCGTACATACACTGTTGGGGTGGGGGTACGCTCCATTCATACACTGTTGGGGTGGGGGTACGCTCCATACATACACTGTTGGGGTGGGGGTACGCTCCATACATACACTGTTGGGGTGGGGGTGGGCTCCATACGTACGCGGGTGTGGGTACGGTCCGTACATACACGGGTGGGGGTACGCTCCGAACATACGCGGGTCTGGGCACGCTCCATGCATACACGGGTGGGGGTACGGTCCGTACATACACTGTTGGGGTGGGGGTACGCTCCATACATACACTGTTGGGGTGGGGGTACGCTCCATACATACACTGTTGGGGTGGGGGTACGCTCCATACGTACGCGGGTGTGGGTACGGTCCGTACATACACTGTTGGGGTGGGGGTACGCTCCATACGTACGCGGGTGTGGGTACGGTTAGCATCCACGGGTGGGGTGTTGGTACGCGCCATACATACACGGGTGGGGGTACGGCCCGTACCCAGGCCTTTGGAACGTGGGTACGGGCCGTACCGCCATTATTGGGGTGACGTAGGGGTGGGCGTGGTACGACTCGTACCCACGCTCTTAAGGCGTGGGTACGGTACGTACCGGACTTGTTGTGTTGCCGGTTCGCGTTTACATCCACTTCCGTTGCTGGACACGCCCCCACCCCCTCGAAGTGACCAGGCCCTGAAGGTCAGGTATGTCCAGGGCATGTATGATTTGTGACTTGGGTGGGGGTTTTGTGTCCTGCCCCTGCCACCCCCTTTGCCCCTGGGTGTTGTTCTGACCTTCTGCGGCATCTGCGTCGGTTCCTGTAGAGCAGGTGGACTGCTATGAGGGCCGGGATGACACGTAGGTTCGGGTCCAGGGCTGTCCGTCGCGTACAGGTGCTCCTTGCGCGCGTCGTCCTGATTTCCCGGCAGATTTTGGCAGGCGGAGAATTTTACCCGTGCGGGGTGACGTCGGTGCAGATCGTACTTCCTGGTTCATGAAACGCAGCCTGCATGCGTCCCGACGTCACGTCGGCGCTTTCCCGGATCACATTTGTATGTATTTTTTGGTCGGTCGGTGTTTTGTACGATTCGTATGGAAATGGTGTTTCCATACGAATCGTACTTGCATTTTTGTAATGTTTTTTCACCGGGTACGAGTCGGACGGAGAAAATGCTCCGTCCGACGGTTCGTACCCGGTTTCTCCAGGATCGGAATCGACGCCAAAGTGGTGTGCATGATGAGGTTATGTTTACATGGAGTATAAAAAGTGCACAGAGTGCCTTTTCCTCTCTTTGTAAATATAAAAGAGTATCTTGTGCAATAACTATGTTACAAAAAGTGACATATTTCCGTTTTTAAATTTTCTTGGGAATGATAGAAGGTAAGCACAGAGTTTTGTCTGCAAAGATGTTCAAAGAAGAATGATTTAAATAATTGCGGTCCTTCAACAGCTAAAAAGGTGGAATATTATGAACCCCTCAAATCTTTTTTGCAGGTCACATGATATCTGATTATGGTCAGATTTCAAAACTACATAAACAGAGTGTTTTTAGAAATGTGTTTCAACTTTGTAGCTTCTTGCAGGCCTCTTCATTCTGCATATTGAGACTGAGTAAAACTTACCTTCACAGTAATAGGAATAAAAAATGGTATACATTTTTTTCTGTTTTTCATTCAAATATAAATTCATATAAATTGCTTATTTTAAAATTTGGATCTGTGAAAGAAAAGGAAAAAAAAATTATAACATGTAATAATACATTTTATACAACACAGCATAATTTCCACAAAGTAATTTTTTTGCCTTTTTTGCTGTTCTCAGAATATATTAAATTTCACTAAAAATAGTGATTTCAATAGTACTCATCACTTAACAGCGGGCAAAAAAAACACAATCTCAAAGATTGTTAAAAAAAACAACATGCCATTCTCAAAATACAAATCACAGAAATATAAAATGCACACAGCTAACACATTTTTTTAACTTTAACATACAAAAACTGTAAATGATGTCGCTATAAAATATTCACCAAATCTAAAGTTGAATTTTTGGAGGATGCACGACGCCCACAACGTTTTCCTTCAGTGATGTGGAAATGATCCACTTTTCTCGAGGGGCAAACAAAGACCAATACCACCTTTCACATGCACAAGATTTTCAAAAGAGTTCTGTTACGAGGGGATCCTAACAAAAAATACTCATGCGGCACAGCAAGTATGATGAAACACCTAAGGACCCTTCATCCAAACAATCAACAAGTGTCTAGGTGGTTAGTAGACTGCATGCATAGTGGATAGTGGTTTGAAGCAGTCCATGTGCTAAGAACTGGCTCAGTACATGAATACTTAGCCACTGACTGAATGATTAGAGTACTGCAAAGATAGTATCTTGGTGAATTTATAAGTGTTTGGGTTTTGGCACAGTGAATGGATTAGTACACAGTGTTGAATGGGTCACTAGAAGGCTGCAAAGGGAGTAACAGGGTGTTTCCTGGAAGTGTATGGATACTGACTAGGGAATTGAAGGTGTGAAAGACAATTGTGTAGGTGGTTAGAGGACTGCATGCATAGTGGATAGGGGTTTGAAGCAGTCCATATACTAAGGCCTGGGTCACTGGATGAGTACTTGGGTACTGACTGAATGATTAGAGAACTGC
Source organism: Triturus cristatus (assembly GCF_964204655.1). Lineage (NCBI taxonomy): Eukaryota > Metazoa > Chordata > Amphibia > Caudata > Salamandridae > Triturus > Triturus cristatus. Next base: position 699,946,090 of record NC_140582.1, on the reverse strand, counting down.
AAGGAGAGTGCCTGGGTTAATTTATTAGGGTTTGGCGCAGTGAATGGATTAGTACATGATGCTTAATAAGGTCACTAGAGGAGTGCAAGGGGAGTGACAGGGTGTTTGCTGGAAGTGTATGGATACTGACTGGGGAATTGAAGGTGTGAAACACAAGTGTGTAGGTGGTTAGAGGAATGCATGCATAGTGGATAGGGGTTTGAAGAAGTCCATGTGCTAAGGCATGGCTCAGTGCATAAATACTTAGGCAGTGACTGAATCATTAGAGTACTGGTAAGAGAGTGTCTTGGTGAATTTATAACTGTTTGGGTTTTGGCACAGTGAATGGATTAGTACATGGTGTTGAATGGGTCACTATAGGACTGCAAAGGGAGTGACAGGGTGTTTCCTGGAAGTGTATGGATACTGACTAGGGAATTAAAGGTGTAAAAGACAGGTGTATAGTATGTTAGAACACTACATGCATACTGCATAGACATTTGAAGCAATCTATTTGGTACTTAGAAACTGACTAAATAATCAGACTACTTCTAGGACAGTGCTTAAATAAAACTTTTACATTTTCAGTTCTGCCACAGTGAACAGAATAGTACATGGTACTGCACCTTAGTGTCAAACCCTGACTCATTTTATCAATGCATAAGCAAAGACTAGCTTCTAATGCTACTAAAACTTGACAACATGACAGGTTTTAAAAGAGTTATCTGCTAAAAAATACACGATGTTACCAAGTGTTTCTCTCACAGTGGTTCCCAAATGCACACAGACTCACAGTGTGATTCTAGACAACAACCACTATACCTAGGAGATAACCAAAAATCATTCACTACTGTGGAAGTGGTAGGGGAACTGCACACAATCTTCATATTTCAGGACTGCACTTTTGCGTCAAAGCCTGACTCATTTAATCAAAGCATAAGCAAAGACTGGCTTCTAATGCTACTAAAACTTGACAACATGACCGGTTTTAAAACAGTTATCTATCAGCAAATACACAATGTTACCAAATGCTTCTCTCACAATCCTTACCCAAATGCACACAGACTCACAGTGTGATTTTAGACAATCAACACTATCCTAGGAGTTTACCAAAACTCATTCACTAGTCTAGAAGAGTTAATGGAACTGAACACAATCTACATATTTAAGAACAGCACATCAGTGTCAAAGCATGACTCATTTAATCAACGCATAAACAAACACTGGATTCTAATGCTACTAAAACTTGACAACATGACATGTTTTAAAACAGTTATCTGTCAGCAAATACACGATGCTACCAAACGCTTCTCTCACAGTGCTTCCCAAATGCACACAGACTCACAGTGTGATTCTAGACAAGCACCACTATCCCTCGGAGTGTACCAAAACTCATTCACTACAGTGGAAGTGGTAAGGGAACTGCACACAATCTACATACTTCACGACTGCACTTTAGTGTCAATGCCTGACTCATTTAATCAACGCATAAGCAAAGACTGGCTTCTAATGCTACTAAAACTTGACAACATGACATGTTTTAAAACAGTTATCTGTCAGCAAATACACGATGTTACCACACACTTCTCTCACAGTGTTTCCAAAATGCACACAAACTCACAGTGTGATTCTAGAAAAGCACCACTATCCCTAGGAGTTTACCAAAATTCATTCACTACAGTGCAAGTGGTAAGGGAACTGCACACAATCTACATATTTCAGGACTGCACTTTTCTGTCAAAGCCTAACTCATTTAATCAAATCATAAGGCATAACTTTCTTCTAATGCTACTAAAACTTCACAACATGACAGGTTAAAACAGTTATCTGTCAGCAAATACACGATGTTACCAAATGCTTCTCTCACAGTGGTTCCCTAATGCACACAGACTCACTGTGTGATTCTAGACAAACAACACTATCCCTTGCACTATACCAAAACACATTTCTTCATCTAGAAGGAGTACTACATTTTAGTGTAGAAACATAACTCATTTCACAAATTCATAAACAATGACTGGTTTCTAATTCTACCAAAATATAAAAACAGCACAGTTATCTGTCTGCAAACACATGAAAAACACAAATGCTTATCACAGAATGGTTTCTACATGCACACACACTGTCAATAAGATTGTAGAGAAAAAAAGTACTCCCTACACTTTAGCAGGAGAAATACATTAGTCTGATTAAAATCAAAATAGTCTACATACATCCCCTCACAATTAAATAACTCATCTTTCAAGTTCTTTTGTAGATTAAGAAGAATATCAGTCACTCACCATATTTTCTTTTACAGAATCTTTGCACTGTGCACCTCTCAGCAAAAACAAAGAATGGCAAAGTTTCCCTTTCATTTTCCACACATACACATGTAAACATCAAATCACAATCCTTCACACATAAACTCAAAAGCAAACACACATTTCTATTGGTAAAACATTTCAACCCTTTCCAACTGAAATACATTTCAACCCTTCCCCCAATCTGCCTTCTGCCTGTTACCATAGAAACAGATCATAGAACACTGCACTGAGCTCACAGGTCACAACTTCAGCACACAATGTTACTAAACAAGACAGGAAGTGTGCTTGACTTTTCAACATATCAGCTTATCATATATAATGTTCCTTACAATCTGTTTTTGTTAACCAATAAGAATCATACCTTTAAAAAACAGAAATATACACCCTACCTTTCAGTGTAGAAAGTAGTCATGCAACCAATGATTTCTTGTCTTTCAAAAACCATTTCCGTGGATCCGCGCACCCAACGCGAGAGAATCCGTGCTCCCAACGCGATAGGATGCGCACACCGTGCACGCATTTCGCCGTTTTTTTTTTTTTAAAAGGGGGGCCCCAGGGGGTCCTTCTGGGACCCCCTAAGCACCTCTAGAGGGTCAGAGTATTTGCACTCTGCCCTCTTTATATGTTTTACACACTTTTTCCCCTTGCTTCTTCAGCCTCGCTTCTACCGAGGCACAAAATAGCCGCCAACAGTTCTGGTTTCGAATGTAGAGAGACACTCGGCAGCCAATTAGCATTCAGCGCACGATCGGGAGGGTGCACGCTTGGTTTGGGGAGGGTGCGCTTACAGCACGTGTACGGTCCGCGGATCCCTCACGGCCATAGATATTTATGTACTTTTAACTCTAATTTTCTACTGAACGGATTCACACCATATATGCAAAAGGCACGAGTCTGAACTGACGACTACATCTTTGCCAAATTTGGTGTCATTCTGTTCAGCGGTTCGGGCTGTAGCTGCGACAACAGATCCTATGGGAAATTGCATTGGGAAAACGCGTTTTGGGACCCCCCTTTTTTCTCAGGCCCCGCTTGACGAATCACCACGAAACTTTCAGGGTAGGAGCAGAGCTGACCAAAAGTTTAGAAAATTTCACGAGGATTCATCAACCAGCACCAGACTTATTGGGAATAGAATTTTGCGGATTTCCTATGGAAAATAGGTCCTAACTATAACTATCTTCTGGCAACCGCCAGTAGATAATATATATATATATATATATATATATATATATTACCTACTGGCGGTCGCCAGTAGGTAGTTATAGTTAGGACCACGTTTCCATAGGAAAACCTCAACATTCTATTTTGAATAACTTTGGCGCCGGTCGACGAATCCTCGCGAATTTCTCAAAATAGGTGGGGCGCTACGCTCCGCTCCTACCCTGAAAGTCTCGGGGGGATTCGTCAAGCGGGGGCTGAGATAAAAGGGGGGTCCCAAAACGCGTTTTTCCCATGCATTTTTCCATAGGACCTTTAGAACGAGCTACAGCCCGAACGGCTGAACAGAATTACTTGAAATTTGGCAGAGAGGTAGTCCTCAGGTCAAGGAAGTGCCTTTTGTAGGTTTGGTGTAAATCTGTTCAGTAGATTCTGAGAAAATAGCCTTTAAATCAATATATATATCTGAGCCCGCTTACGGTACGCTTACCGTACGCTTACGGTAAGCGTACGGCGGCGTGCGCGAGCGCGATTCTGATTGGCTGTTAGATCTTAGTAAACATTCGAATCGGTCGAAACCAGGAAGCGGCGGCCGCCATTTTGTGTATTTCACTCTGAAAAAAAAGAGTGAAAACAAGGAAAGGGGGCAATGAGGAGAGTTACAGACCCCCTAACATTTGTAAGGGGGTCAAAGAAGGACAGAAAAGTACAAAAAAAACATTTATTGATTTAAAAAAAAATCACGGGGTACGCGTACGGTAAGCTTACGGTAAGCGTACGGTAAAAAAAAAAAAAAATAGATAAATGAAAAGCAGATTTAAGAGTTTAGAAATTAGGGAGCTCTAAAAAGAGCTGTTGTGTTTATGAAGTCATTTTTTTAGTGGTACCTACAAGTAAGTACCGATGCAGAGTCTAAGGTTCAAGAGGAAGACTCTGTTCCCTTCATCATTGAAGTGCACACCATCTCCTCTATAAATGTCTTGCATGTCATAACGCAAGTTGTTGTGGTAAATGGCACCCATACCATAGTCACGGAGGAAAGCAGAAACAGATTTGTTGACGTGCTTTCTTGCTTTGTCAATCTGTGGACAGAAATGATTGGACCAGTTCCATTTTTGCCTTTGGCATATGTTGGAAAACACAAAGGCAGTTTTAGGGAAAAGTGTAAACAGTTGTGCAAAGGTGTCCTTCATAAGCATTTCCAGACCTACCCCAGTCAAAGTGCCTAGGTCATTGCCACCACAGTGCACTATTATGAGGTCAGGGTGTTGGATTTGAATGAAGGATTTCACCAATGGCATCAATTGGTGCCACTTTAACCCTCTCTGACCAATCCATTTAATGTCTACATTTGGCAAAGCAAGGTCTCTCACCATATCTGTTTTCTCTGCAAACTTTTCACTCCAGAAGACATAGCTGTGCCCTACAATCCACAGTGTGAACATCTTCAAAGGAGAACTGGATGCACTCAGGAGGTGTCTTTCAGTAGAATGGCAATAAGAAAAGAAAGACAGTTTGGAAATGGAGGCATACATATTTTTTTAAAACAAAAAGAACTGATTGGCTGTTTCATACCATTCTAGAATAAAAACTAGGCTGTATGTGAAAATTAATAGAAGCATGTTTTGTATTGGTACAAAAAAATGTGTAACCAAAGAACAGTACTATGGATTTGCTGTAAGGTTTGAAAAGTCAAGCACTCTTGCTCTGTGGAATTGAAACATTGTGTGTCGAACTTCTGACCTAACTGCACACAGCAGTGTTCCATGAGCTGTTGCTATGGTAGCAGGCAGAAGTCAAGTTGGGGGAAGGGTACTAGGCAGAAGTCAAGTTGGGGGCAGGGTACTTTTGGAAAAGGGTTGGTTTTCAACCAATAGAAATGTGTGAATACATGTGAAAAAAAGGGGGAAGCACTGAGATTTGAAACTTACATGTATATGTGTGGAAAAATAGAGGGAAAGTTTGCCATTATCTGGTTCTGCTGAGAGGAGAGAGGTGAACAGAACAGAGATCCTGGCTCTGATAATCTGCTGTTTGAGTGTCACATTTCTTTCACAACTAACTAATTTTAAAGGTGAGTTTACAGTTTGAGAGGGGATGTATGTGGTAACTTAAGAAATGAATAATAGAAATGGGAATTGTTTTTGTTGTAGTTACACATGGTGGTTTCATAATGTGTCAGTGTGTAAAAGTGATTTACACTTGCCCCGAAAAAAAAAAGAGCAGTAAGTGTGCTTTCAAATTGGCAAAGAAATTTCGTTTTGGCACTAATGTGAAAACATGACTCTGTGTGCATAGAAGAATTATAGGCAGAGATTTATTGCGTCTTGCTCTGGTGATTTCACAGTTGCATTAGATGGAAAGGGGGAGCGAATTATTGGGGGAAGAAGCAGAGGCTTAGCACACACCCATGTCCTTGCCGTGTATAGTCATGCACAGTATTTACAAGCCAGTGGGGTTTTCAGGTTTAAGTCTGTAATGCAAATACATTCAGCATCACTAAGGCTGGTTGCCCTTGCTGGAGTGTAGGCAGTCACAGAGAATGCACATAGTGGTGGTCTGAAAAAAAAGCAGCTTGGACACGTGCAATTAAATAAATCAAAAATAGTGGTTTCATAATGTGTCAGTCTGTAAAAGTGATTTCAAATTGTAAAAAGAGATTTTCACTTGGCCCGAAAAAAAAAGAGCAGTAAGTGTGCTTTGAAATTGGCAAAGAAATTTCGTTTTGGCACTAATGTGAAAACATGACTCTGTGTGCATAGAAGAATTATAGGCAGAGATTTATTGCGTCTTGCTCTGGTGATTTCACAGTTGCATTAGATGGAAAGGGGGAGCGAATTATTGGGGGAAGAAGCAGAGGCTTAGCACACACCCATGTCCTTGCCGTGTATAGTCATGCACAGTATTTACAAGCCAGTGGGGTTTTCAGGTTTAAGTCTGTAATGCAAATACATTCAGCATCACTAAGGCTGGTTGCCCTTGCTGGAGTGTAGGCAGTCACAGAGAATGCACATGGTGGTGGTCTGAAAAAAAAGCAGCTTGGACACGTGCAATTAAATAAATCAAAAATAGTGGTTTCATAATGTGTCAGTCTGTAAAAGTGATTTCAAATTGTAAAAAGAGATTTTCACTTGGCCCGAAAAAAAAAAAGAGCAGTAAGTGTGCTTTCAAATTGGCAAAGAAATTTCGTTTTGGCACTAATGTGAAAACATGACTCTGTGTGCATAGAAGAATTATAGGCAGAGATTTATTGCGTCTTGCTCTGGTGATTTCACAGTTGCATTAGATGGAAAGGGGGAGCGAATTTTTGGGGGAAGAAGCAGAGGCTTAGCACACACCCATGTCCTTGCCGTGTATAGTCATGCACAGTATTTACAAGCCAGTGGGGTTTTCAGGTTTAAGTCTGTAATGCAAATACATTCAGCATCACTAAGGCTGGTTGCCCTTGGTGGAGTGTAGGCAGTCACAGAGAATGCACATGGTGGTGGTCTGAAAAAAAAACAGCTTGGACACGTGCAATTAAATAAATCAAAAATAGTGGTTTCATAATGTGTCAGTCTGTAAAAGTGATTTCAAATTGTAAAAAGAGATTTTCACTTGGCCCGAAAAAAAAAGAGCAGTAAGTGTGCTTTGAAATTGGCAAAGAAATTTCGTTTTGGCACTAATGTGAAAACATGACTCTGTGTGCATAGAAGAATTATAGGCAGAGATTTATTGCGTCTTGCTCTGGTGATTTCACAGTTGCATTAGATGGAAAGGGGGAGCAAATTTTTGGGGGAAGAAGCAGAGTCTTAGCACACACCCATGTGCTTGCCGTGTATAGTCATGCACAGTATTTAGAAGCCAGTGGGGTTTTCAGGTTTAAGTCTGTAATGCAAATACATTCAGCATCACTAAGGCTGGTTGCCCTTGCTGGAGTGTAGGCAGTCACAGAGAATGCACATGGTGGTGGTCTGAAAAAAAAACAGCTTGGACACGTGCAATTAAATAAATCAAAAATAGTGGTTTCATAATGTGTCAGTCTGTAAAAGTGATTTCAAATTGTAAAAAGAGATTTTCACTTGGCCCGAAAAAAAAAGAGCAGTAAGTGTGCTTTGAAATTGGCAAAGAAATTTCGTTTTGGCACTAATGTGAAAACATGACTCTGTGTGCATAGAAGAATTATAGGCAGAGATTTATTGCGTCTTGCTCTGGTGATTTCACAGTTGCATTAGATGGAAAGGGGGAGCGAATTATTGGGGGAAGAAGCAGAGGCTTAGCACACACCCATGTCCTTGCCGTGTATAGTCATGCACAGTATTTACAAGCCAGTGGGGTTTTCAGGTTTAAGTCTGTAATGCAAATACATTCAGCATCACTAAGGCTGGTTGCCCTTGGTGGAGTGTAGGCAGTCACAGAGAATGCACATGGTGGTGGTCTGAAAAAAAAACAGCTTGGACACGTGCAATTAAATAAATCAAAAATAGTGGTTTCATAATGTGTCAGTCTGTAAAAGTGATTTCAAATTGTAAAAAGAGATTTTCACTTGGCCCGAAAAAAAAAAAGAGCAGTAAGTGTGCTTTCAAATTGGCAAAGAAATTTCGTTTTGGCACTAATGTGAAAACATGACTCTGTGTGCATAGAAGAATTATAGGCAGAGATTTATTGCGTCTTGCTCTGGTGATTTCACAGTTGCATTAGATGGAAAGGGGGAGCGAATTATTGGGGGAAGAAGCAGAGGCTTAGCACACACCCATGTCCTTGCCGTGTATAGTCATGCACAGTATTTACAAGCCAGTGGGGTTTTCAGGTTTAAGTCTGTAATGCAAATACATTCAGCATCACTAAGGCTGGTTGCCCTTGCTGGAGTGTAGGCAGTCACAGAGAATGCACATGGTGGTGGTCTGAAAAAAAAGCAGCTTGGACACGTGCAATTAAATAAATCAAAAATAGTGGTTTCATAATGTGTCAGTCTGTAAAAGTGATTTCAAATTGTAAAAAGAGATTTTCACTTGGCCCGAAAAAAAAAAAGAGCAGTAAGTGTGCTTTCAAATTGGCAAAGAAATTTCGTTTTGGCACTAATGTGAAAACATGACTCTGTGTGCATAGAAGAATTATAGGCAGAGATTTATTGCGTCTTGCTCTGGTGATTTCACAGTTGCATTAGATGGAAAGGGGGAGCGAATTTTTTGGGGAAGAAGCAGAGGCTTAGCACACACCCATGTCCTTGCCGTGTATAGTCATGCACAGTATTTACAAGCCAGTGGGGTTTTCAGGTTTAAGTCTGTAATGCAAATACATTCAGCATCACTAAGGCTGGTTGCCCTTGGTGGAGTGTAGGCAGTCACAGAGAATGCACATGGTGGTGGTCTGAAAAAAAAACAGCTTGGACACGTGCAATTAAATAAATCAAAAATAGTGGTTTCATAATGTGTCAGTCTGTAAAAGTGATTTCAAATTGTAAAAAGAGATTTTCACTTGGCCCGAAAAAAAAAGAGCAGTAAGTGTGCTTTCAAATTGGCAAAGAAATTTCGTTTTGGCACTAATGTGAAAACATGACTCTGTGTGCATAGAAGAATTATAGGCAGAGATTTATTGCGTCTTGCTCTGGTGATTTCACAGTTGCATTAGATGGAAAGGGGGAGCGAATTTTTTGGGGAAGAAGCAGAGTCTTAGCACACACCCATGTGCTTGCCGTGTATAGTCATGCACAGTATTTAGAAGCCAGTGGGGTTTTCAGGTTTAAGTCTGTAATGCAAATACATTCAGCATCACTAAGGCTGGTTGCCCTTGCTGGAGTGTAGGCAGTCACAGAGAATGCACATGGTGGTGGTCTGAAAAAAAAACAGCTTGGACACGTGCAATTAAATAAATCAAAAATAGTGGTTTCATAATGTGTCAGTCTGTAAAAGTGATTTCAAATTGTAAAAAGAGATTTTCACTTGGCCCGAAAAAAAAAGAGCAGTAAGTGTGCTTTGAAATTGGCAAAGAAATTTCGTTTTGGCACTAATGTGAAAACATGACTCTGTGTGCATAGAAGAATTATAGGCAGAGATTTTTTGCGTCTTGCTCTGGTGATTTCACAGTTGCATTAGATGGAAAGGGGGAGCGAATTATTGGGGGAAGAAGCAGAGGCTTAGCACACACCCATGTCCTTGCCGTGTATAGTCATGCACAGTATTTACAAGCCAGTGGGGTTTTCAGGTTTAAGTCTGTAATGCAAATACATTCAGCATCACTAAGGCTGGTTGCCCTTGGTGGAGTGTAGGCAGTCACAGAGAATGCACATGGTGGTGGTCTGAAAAAAAAACAGCTTGGACACGTGCAATTAAATAAATCAAAAATAGTGGTTTCATAATGTGTCAGTCTGTAAAAGTGATTTCAAATTGTAAAAAGAGATTTTCACTTGGCCCGAAAAAAAAAAGAGCAGTAAGTGTGCTTTCAAATTGGCAAAGAAATTTCGTTTTGGCACTAATGTGAAAACATGACTCTGTGTGCATAGAAGAATTATAGGCAGAGATTTATTGCGTCTTGCTCTGGTGATTTCACAGTTGCATTAGATGGAAAGGGGGAGCGAATTTTTGGGGGAAGAAGCAGAGGCTTAGCACACACCCATGTCCTTGCCGTGTATAGTCATGCACAGTATTTACAAGCCAGTGGGGTTTTCAGGTTTAAGTCTGTAATGCAAATACATTCAGCATCACTAAGGCTGGTTGCCCTTGGTGTAGTGTAGGCAGTCACAGAGAATGCACATGGTGGTGGTCTGAAAAAAAAACAGCTTGGACACGTGCAATTAAATAAATCAAAAATAGTGGTTTCATAATGTGTCAGTCTGTAAAAGTGATTTCAAATTGTAAAAAGAGATTTTCACTTGGCCCGGAAAAAAAAGAGCAGTAAGTGTGCTTTCAAATTGGCAAAGAAATTTCGTTTTGGCACTAATGTGAAAACATGACTCTGTGTGCATAGAAGAATTATAGGCAGAGATTTATTGCGTCTTGCTCTGGTGATTTCACAGTTGCATTAGATGGAAAGGGGGAGCGAATTTTTGGGGGAAGAAGCAGAGGCTTAGCACACACCCATGTCCTTGCCGTGTATAGTCATGCACAGTATTTACAAGCCAGTGGGGTTTTCAGGTTTAAGTCTGTAATGCAAATACATTCAGCATCACTAAGGCTGGTTGCCCTTGGTGGAGTGTAGGCAGTCACAGAGAATGCACATGGTGGTGGTCTGAAAAAAAAACAGCTTGGACACGTGCAATTAAATAAATCAAAAATAGTGGTTTCATAATGTGTCAGTCTGTAAAAGTTATTTCAAATTGTAAAAAGAGATTTTCACTTGGCCCGAAAAAAAAAGAGCAGTAAGTGTGCTTTCAAATTGGCAAAGAAATTTCGTTTTGGCACTAATGTGAAAACATGACTCTGTGTGCATAGAAGAATTATAGGCAGAGATTTATTGCGTCTTGCTCTGGTGATTTCACAGTTGCATTAGATGGAAAGGGGGAGCGAATTTTTGGGGGAAGAAGCAGAGGCTTAGCACACACCCATGTCCTTGCCGTGTATAGTCATGCACAGTATTTACAAGCCAGTGGGGTTTTCAGGTTTAAGTCTGTAATGCAAATACATTCAGCATCACTAAGGCTGGTTGCCCTTGGTGGAGTGTAGGCAGTCACAGAGAATGCACATGGTGTTGGTCTGAAAAAAAAACAGCTTGGACACGTCCAATTAAATAAATCAAAAATACTGGTTTCATAATGTGTCAGTCTGTAAAAGTGATTTCAAATTGTAAAAAGAGATTTTCACTTGGCCCGAAAAAAAAAGAGCAGTAAGTGTGCTTTGAAATTGGCAAAGAAATTTCGTTTTGGCACTAATGTGAAAACATGACTCTGTGTGCATAGAAGAATTATAGGCAGAGATTTATTGCGTCTTGCTCTGGTGATTTCTCAGTTGCATTAGATGGAAAGGGGGAGCAAATTTTTGGGGGAAGAAGCAGAGGCTTAGCACACACCCATGTCCTTGCCGTGTATAGTCATGCACAGTATTTACAAGCCAGTGGGGTTTTCAGGTTTAAGTCTGTAATGCAAATACATTCAGCATCACTAAGGCTGGTTGCCCTTGCTGGAGTGTAGGCAGTCACAGAGAATGCACATGGTGGTGGTCTGAAAAAACAGCTTGGACATGTGCATTTAAATAAATCAAAAAAAGTGGTTTTATAATGTGTCAGTCTGTAAAAGTGATTTCCAATTGTAAAAAGTGATTTTCACTTGGCCCGAAAAAAAAAGAGCAGTAAGTGTGCTTTCAAAATGGCAAAGAAATTTCGTTTTGGCACTAATGTGAAAACATGACTCTGTGTGCATAGAAGAATTATAGGCAGAGATTTATTGCGTCTTGCTCTGGTGATTTCACAGTTGCATTAGATGGAAAGGGGGAGCGAATTTTTGGGGGAAGAAGCAGAGGCTTAGCACACACCCATGTCCTTGCCGTGTATAGTCATGCACAGTATTTACAAGCCAGTGGGGTTTTCAGGTTTAAGTCTGTAATGCAAATACATTCAGCATCACTAAGGCTGGTTGCCCTTGCTGGAGTGTAGGCAGTCACAGAGAATGCACATGGTGGTGGTCTGAAAAAAAAACAGCTTGGACACGTGCAATTAAATAAATCAAAAATAGTGGTTTCATAATGTGTCAATCTGTAAAAGTGATTTCAAATTGTAAAAAGAGATTTTCACTTGGCCCGAAAAAAAAAGAGCAGTAAGTGTGCTTTCAAATTGGCAAAGAAATTTCGTTTTGGGACTAATGTGAAAACATGACTCTGTGTGCATAGAAGAATTATAGGCAGAGATTTATTGCGTCTTGCTCTGGTGATTTCACAGTTGCATGAGATGGAAAGGGGGAGCGAATTATTGGGGGAAGAAGCAGAGGCTTAGCACACACCCATGTCCTTGCCGTGTATAGTCATGCACAGTATTTACAAGCCAGTGGGGTTTTCAGGTTTAAGTCTGTAATGCAAATACATTCAGCATCACTAAGGCTGGTTGCCCTTGGTGGAGTGTAGCACTGTGGACATGGGCTTTTTAAAAAATCTGAAAAGTGGTTTCATAATGTGACAGTTTGTAAAAGAGATTTTCACTTGCCCAAAAAAAAGAGCAGTTTGTGTGCATTCAAATTGGCAAAGAAATTTCGTTTTGTGACTATTGTGAAAAGAAATGTAGTAATATATTTAAATACAATAACAGATTTTTTTTTTAGTTTTTTTCAGGTATTGCTGAAGAACAGTGAACAAAATTTAAGATGCCTACAAAATCTCGAGTTCAAAAAACGCTAAAAAAAAAACTATATTTGAAGACAACTGGAGGACCAAAGTTAGTAGAAGATGCTGATGTTGGGAAAAAGAAAAAATCTTCTGGTAAGCAAAAAAAACAATTCCTAAACAAAATATTTAAAACAAAGAAAAATGTACAAAATGTCTGTTCTCGGAAAAATGTAACAAAACATAGAGAACAGCAAAAAATTGAGAATTTAGTTAATGCAAATATACCTTCTGCAATTGAAAAGTTTAACATAAACAGAAAAATAGCATTTAAAGAGATACGTAGAAAAATGTTTCAGAGAAGAGTTATGTCCAATTTGATAAAGGATATAAAGAAATATAAGCAAAAGGCTAAATATTACAAGAGAAAAAAAGAAATTGAAGCCATTGCAGCAAAAGCATTAGAATTAAAAAGGAAACTATTCATATTAATTTTGAATAGGATGCGTACATTAGATAAAATGGTTAATGTACTGAAATCACAAAGCAAAAGCAAAAGAGTAGTGAACAGAACAAACTTTTGTAAAGTGTTTTTAGGAAAGTGGATGCATAGTTCAAGTAGTGAACCTTTTTTTAATGAAGAGAGCTATTTTCAAAGTAATAGTTTGCTGCATGCAGTTGACACCAGAGGTCGTTCATACGAAGTAAAAAATGGTTGCATAATGGAGAAGGAGATAATGGTTCCAAGAGATGAGGTACAAGTGATGGCAGATGAGGCAATGGGGAGACGTCCTAAAGCCCCAGTGTACACTTGGAATTGTAGTAGTATTTGCACTGTGCGTCAGGAATCTATTGACAGATTTCGAGAGTTTCTAAGAGAATATAGTAAAAAAAGTGTAAAACAAAAGATTAAGGTGCTTCAAAGTCTGGATCCATGCAGAGTGAGAGAGAATACTGGTTTGCAGGGTCATTCTCTTGCTTGTCTATCTAGAAAAGTGTGCAATAGTGTTTTCCATCATTTTAGGATGCTGGCTGTTCATCATACTGAAATGAGAAAGTTTGTGAGACGGTTGTATTTTGCCAAAAGTCCAGCAATAAAGTTAAATGAATTGAATAGGGCTCTGTTCCGAGGAACGGTATCAGATGTAGAGAAGGTTGTTGATGAAATTCAGTTTTGTTACTTTGGTCCTGAACAAAACAGTGCAGAGAAGGACACAGTAAATGAGGAAGAAGTGGAAGAGAATGTAGAACCCTCTGTAAGTAACACATTTAATGATCACATAACAAAATTTGCAATAGTCTCTAATGAAAGACCAAATTTTACTTGTATTTGTTGCCGCAGAACTCATTATAGAAAACAAACTAGGAATGTTGATCTCTACAGAAAGAGTGAAAATGAAGATAATTATAAGTGGAAGGATTTTGCCACATATATATTTCTAGAAAATTGTTTTGAATTGGGTGAAGATCAGCGTATTTGTAAATACTGTTATAACAAGTTAGAGGAAAATAGAATGCCGACCAGAGCTGTACATAATAATTTAGAATTGGATGCTATTCCTGCTGAACTTTCTGAATTAAATACATATGAGTCTATACTCATTCAATGTGTTCATCCGTTCCAGACCATAGTACGTATGGAGCCCAAAACTGGTAAATTACCTCCTTCAGATTTACTGAGAGGTTTAAAAGGTAGAGTGGTGTATTTGCCCTTGGATTTGAAAAAAAATATGGAAACTATTGATGCGGATACTTTGGAAACTGAACCATTAATTATTCTGGTTAATGGTGTACCTACAAAGAATAAGAAGATTTGGCAGGAGCTGGTAGATGTGCGGAAAGTACAAAGAGCAAATTTGTATTTGAAAAAAAATAACAAATGGTATGAATCAATTTATATAGAAGAAGAAGAAGAAGATTTACAAGGAGACACAGAAACACCAACAAGACAAATTGAAAAAGTGGACAAGTCAAAGGAAGAAGAAATTTATGAACATTTTAGCATACATCCTCTCCATTCGAAAGAAGTTATGGGAGACAATATTGATCTCTTTCAGATGAAGAAAGCAAAAGGAAATCCCGTGAGTGTATGGGAGGAGAGCTTGGAAGCTCGATGTTTTCCCCAGCTGTTTCCTAAAGGAAAAGGAGGACGATACGATGAACGTCCAGAACAGATTCCAGCTTCAGAGTATCGAACTACAAGACTATATGCTGAAGATCCCAGATTTCGACAAAGTATTCCTTATTTGTTCCATCTTTTATTTGAAAGCGACTTGTCTGCACTGTCTTATGCAGTAAATCACATTTTAAAAAGTGGAGTACATTTACAAAATGTGTCTGCTAAGGATTTTATGGAGAAAGTGCAGCACCGAGATGATCATTTGGAAACACAACTGATCAATCTGATGGCTTGTCAGCGTGGGACAAATGAATATTGGTACCGACGCCATGGTGAACTAAAATGCATGTTACGCAATTTAGGAACACCAACATGGTTCCTTACCCTAAGCTGTGCCGAGTACGCTTGGGATGATTTACTGGATTTTCTACGAGAGGCCAATTCAAACTTTAAAAACATCGAATACAAGACAGCAGGAGAACTGTGCTCATTGGATCCGGTTAATGTTTGCAGATATTTCAATCATAGATTTGAGGCTATGATGTCCTTCATCTGCAATAAAAAAAATCCACCCCTTGGAGAAGTAGTGGATTTCTTTTGGAGAAAAGAGTACCAGGCAAGAGGTGCTCCTCATATTCATATGCTGCTGTGGATCAAGGATGCCCCAAAGTTTGGAACAGATACTGATGAAGCAGTGTTATCTTACATTGAAGAATATGCAACATGTGCTATACCAAAAAGCACAGAAGAGAACAAGTTAAAGGAGCAAGTTCTACGTTTCCAAAGTCATCGGTGTGGAAAATACTGTCGACTGAAATACAAGAGCAAAGAAAAATACTACACTAAATGTCGATTTGGATTTCCTAGACCTGTTCTTTCAAATGGAAGAGTCAACAGTTTTATGTCAGCTGTGAGACATACTATCACAAGAAAATCACCTAAGAATACCTACAACCTTAAAAGAAAAGAAGAATCTAAAAATATAAATGACTACAACCCAGTCATTTTATCCATGTGGAACGCTAACATGGATATACAGTATGTTGCTGACAATTCCATTGCTGTTGCTCGATATGTAACGTCTTACATTACGAAATCAGAAAAAACAGAATTGAAGGAAATGTGGGAAGAGATTTCTCACGAGAAGACTGTCAGTAAGAAGCTGTACAGTTTCAGTTTGAAGATGTTATCGCATCGAGAAATTGGATCCTACGAATGTTCAGATAGGTTATCTTCTGCAAGTCTCTACTCGAAGTCAAGAAGAATAATTTGGGCAAGTTTAGGCCTTGCAGCAATGAGAAATCGGGTACTGAAATCTGTTGGAGAAATTGAATATTTGGCTGAGAATGACCCAGAAAGTACAGATATATTGAAAACAAACATGTTGGACACATATTATCCCAAGAGAAGTCATCATCTGGAGAACATGTGTCTCTATGAAGTGTTACAGAACTACATTTATTCACGGAAAGCTGCAAAAGACATCAACAGTGGAAAATATAAAGTTGTTGGTGAAGAAGGATGTTTGGTGAAGCAAACCAAAGGAAGTTTGATAAATCACCGGAAGCTGAGTTGCGACACTACCGACAAGAAAGAATTTTACTACTTGGCTCTTTTACAGTTGTTTAAACCATGGCGTACAGAGGATGAACTACTGGGAGAATTCCAGAGCTATGAAGATTCTTTTAATGCTTGTAAAGACAGCATACAATGCAGTACATTCTCAACGTATCTGCAAATGTTAAATGAAGAAATTGAACAGGAAACTACAATTGCAGCAGAAATAGCTAGAGACAGTTCTCAGGACAGCCAAAGTTCAGGAACATACAGTCAAGATCCCCTAGGACAACCAATCGTTGAAAATGAAGCATCAATAGCCATGAATGAAGTGGAAACGGCTATGAATCAAGGTCAAGAAGAATTTATAGACTTAGAAAATTTGGAAAGACAACTGAATCAAGAGCAGCAACAAATTTATGAAGAGATCAAAAACAAAATTGATCACGGATTTCTACATATCAAAAAAGAGTGCTCATGCACATCATTTCATCCAATCAGGATGTATGTAAGCGGACAAGCTGGCACTGGAAAAAGTTTCCTAATTAAAGTCATCAGAAGCTACCTAAAGCAAAAAACGGATTCTACTTTGTCTTGTGTGGTTACTGCTCCAACTGGGTTAGCAGCATATAACATAAAAGGAATCACCTTACATCGTTTGCTAATGTTACCAGTGGAGCATGAGAACAAAATACAATTCAACAAGCTAACTGGAGAAGCATCCTTGGAAGTTTCAAGAGTATTGAAGAAGATGCAAGTTCTCATTATTGATGAGGTGAGCATGGTATCGAACTTAATGCTTGCCTTTGTGCATTTAAGAATGCAGCAAATTTTGAAGACAGACTATGACGTGTTATTTGGTGGAAAACACGTCATAGTTTTTGGGGATCTTTTGCAACTTACTCCAGTTAAAGGACAACCAGTGTTTAATACTGTGACACATGAAGACATGAAGAAGTCATTGGGAAGCATTGGAAATACAAATATTTGGTCCTTCTTTGAGTACAAGGAACTTACAACTAATATGAGGCAAGCAAACGATGAAGAATATGGAAGTATTCTGAAAGATATCAGGATTGGAATACTCACAGAAGTTGGGAAAAAAGCATTACAGAGTCGGCTGCTACATAATTTATTTCCAAAGGAAGAAATAGTTGCAGAGAAAATATACAAGAATATTGCAGAAAACAAAAGTGTCATCTGCTTAATGCCAACTCTACGTGAATGCTCAATATTTAATGAGGAGCTTTTGAAATTGGAAAAGGAAGACATCAGGAAATTGGAAGCAGTGGACAAAATTGAGGATGGAAGAATTACTGTCACAGTAACAGGCAAACTGAAAAATAAATTGGACTCACTAGAGAAGAACATCTCCAAAACAGCAGGATTAGAAAAAAATCTATATGTTTGCATGAACTGTAGAGTGTTTTTAAGGAGAAATTTGGATGTTGAGAAAGGCTTAGTGAATGGAGCAATGGGAAGAGTTGTGGGTTTTATTAATTATCAGAAAAAAGAAGGAATTGAATGTTTAAAAATAAAATTTGATCAGATAGAAGAAGTTAAAGATATTTGTCGTTGTACAGTTCGTTTTATGCTTGTGAAAGACTTATATGTACGTAGGAAGCAGTTTCCGTTTTCTCTAGCATATGCTGTAACTATTCACAAGTCTCAAGGATTGACTGTAGATTGTGCATTTGTGAACATTGGTTCAACTGTGTTCAAAGAAGGTATGGCATATGTAGCTTTGTCACGAGTCAAAACATTATCAGGTTTATTCATGATAGACTTTGATGACTCAAAAGTTAGTGCTGATACAAACTGTGTAAAGGAGTATAATAGATTAAGAAGAAGCTATGCTCCTCATTTAGGTCAGTATCCTGTGTTGGAGAAACGTGTAGTTTCTCGTAAAAGGAGAAATGAGAATATCTGTAATGAAGATATAGAGAAGAGGAAAAAAAAGAGGAGTGATGTAATTGCAAGCAAAAAGAAAAAGGAAAATGAAGAACAGGTTGTAGGATGTCATTTTGAAAATAGCTCTGGTGTCAACTGCTATGCAAATGTAGTGCTGAATGTTGCATTTTATCTGGAAAGTTTGCAAGAGCAGATAATAGTAAATCAGGGAAAAAGATTCTGTTCAGAGCTGAGTCTCCTTTTTCAAAAGCTGAGTAAAGATAAAACTCAAATAGAAAGTGCTACTGACATTAGAAAACTTTTAGATGTATGTTCAGGACGAACACAGTTTTCTCAAAATGAACAGCAAGATGCACACGAATTTTTGATGTATTTTCTTCAGGTAGTGGAAGAAGAAGGAGTTCCCATTGACATTTTTTTTGGTCTCTCTTATAAATGGGAACATAGTTGTGATAATTGTTATAATATATGTGGCTCTATTGTTGATAATGAAAGGTTTATTTATTTGACATTGCCAGAGAGTAAAACAGTCACTTTTGCAAAATTAGTTAAAGATGCTAATCATAGCATGAAATGTGGTGAGTGTAATTCTGACATGTTATCAACATTAATTTTAAGGGAATACGGACAGTATGTACTTTTAATGTACATACTGTAATTTTAATGATGCAACGATGTAGAGCTGATGGATCAAAATTGGATACTTTAATAAAGAAGTTTACAGGACAGCAATTATCAATTTCAGGAAAAACTTTTGTAACTGTTGCAATAATTTTCCATGATGGACCTACTGTTACTTCTGGACATTACACAGTTTATCTAAAATGTGAAAAAGGCTGGACACTGTGTAATGATTCCCAATTGATTTTCAAACAACGTTTGCCTTTTGATTTAGCAAATTCCTATCTAATCTTCCTGAAACCTAAATTTTAGAGAGACTTGGCAAGATCTGGACAAAATAATTTTACCATTTTACTGGATTACCATTGCAATTTTGTAGAAAAAATATTTTTAAAATTATCATTTGGCCTAAAGGAAAGATAACCAATTGTAATGTGGACTTTTTTAATTTTTAATGCAATTTTGAAAAACCAATAATTTAGAGATAATCGGTAACTTCTGCACATTTTAAATTTTGGAATGCTATTGAACTGCCATTGGAAATTTTTTTCAAAAATGATTTAAAAAATTACTATTTGGCCATGTGGAAAAGTAAGCAATTCTATTGTGGACTAAATAAATTATTCAAAAAATTTTCGTGAACCAAAATGTTACAGAGAATCGGTGAGATCTGGACAGATTAAACTTTAGAATTTTAATGGATTTCCCTTGGAAATTTATTCCAGGAAAAAAAAAAAAAAATACTATTTGGCCTAAAGGAAATAAAATCAGATGTATTTTGGAGTTATTTGAGATATAATATTGTGATTATACTTCTCAAACAAACATATCAGACGGTATTTTAAAGAAAAAAGTATTGTTTTTAGATGATATTTTTTTAGAATAATATGCATTTCTGTAATGATAAGTTTAAGTGAGAAGAGATTCTGGGCTTTTTTAATACAATCTTTGTGATTGTTAATTTTTTTTGCCCGCTGTAAAATGATGAATGCAATTGCTTTCACAATTAATAGTGAAATGCAATATATTCTGAAAACAGCAAAAATAAGGCAAAAATATTTTTTGGTAAAAAATGTAAATATGTGTACTGTATTATAAAATGGTTTAAAAATATTAATACTTTTTTCTTTATTTTCAGATCGATATAGAAAATTTTCGGAAACTACAACCATTTTAAAAACTATTTTTTAAAAAAACAAATGAATAAATATTTTTTTGAGTGAGTATGGTAAGTCAATAATAAAAATTGTAGTCTCTCAAGGACTTTGTAATGTGATAAATGATTTTTAGTGTTTTTTTTTAAAAAATAAAAAAAAGGTACGCTTACCGTACGCGTACGGTAAAAAAAAAAAAAAAAAAAAGTTTTTAAAAACAAGTAAAAAAAAGATGGAAGATAAGGTTGGCTCTTAAAAGAACCGTTGTGTTCATGCAGGGACAGAGGAAAGGAAGCATGGGAAAATCATTCAAAGCTACAAATGTGCTGATCTATTTTGTTGTTCACTAGGGAAACACTGGTCTCCCTATGACAAATTAGACCTTTACAAAATGTGCAATGAATATCAACCTTCCGAAATCGAAGGTTCATTTCCAGAGGGCCAGCAAAAGGAGATTCTCCCCCCACAGATGAAGGGCTCACCTGACCTGCAGAAGAAGGAGTAAGCCCTGCAGGTGATGGTCCAGGCTGAGCTGCTGTGGATGTACTGGCTCGTCTTTCTGAAGAGTTACCTCCAAAAAGATGACCATGTGTCCTTCTGTGTACATCCTGGAGGTGTCTCTTCATGGTGTGATTCCCAAAGGAATACTTCCTGTTAGGATTACCTCTAGAAAGTACACGCTTACACAGCTTGCAAGTAACTAAGGGTGCATTCACCTTTTGCTGGCCTTCTGGAAAAGTAAAATAATCCCAAACATAAGAAGGCTTTACTTTCCTCGCTCTCTGCCTCAAGACAGTGCTGCTGGTGCTAGCCTCACTCTCAGAAGAGCTCTGCTGTTCTGCCATCGTATCCCAAAGACAAACCAGCTCCTTCTCCCAAGGGATCACAAGCAGAAATGAGGGGAATGGGTGTGGTGTAGGAGAGTTCTAGAACTGAAAGTACTTTCAACCAATCAAAAGTTGTGTTTCATGATCACATGACCTACCGTACGCTTACGGTACGCTTACGGTGCGCTTACGGCAAAAAGTACGCATGCGCATAACAGTCACTCCCCGGCACTTCCGCGTAACGTGCGCGTGTGGCGTAAGCGCGCACGCGACCCACGCGCAGTACGCGCGGCTACGCAAAGTACGTAACTATACGCAAGCAGCGTAGATAGATTACGGGCGTTGCGTAAACCGTACGCTTACCGTGAGCTTACGGTACGCGTACTATAAAAAAAAAAAAAAAAAAATCTGGAAATAAATTTTACATGTTTATTTTAAAAAATTTATATAAAATAAATATTTAATGATTTTAAAAATTTAAGCATAGTCTTTATAAAAGGTAAGAAAATTAAATTAAAAATATGTTTGAAAAAAATGAAGAATAAAAAAAAAAAATAGCATTTAAAAAACCTTGCAAATTCACTGAAAAAACCATGGGTTTCACACACGTTATAGTTAGGAATTAGCATTTAAAAAACCTTAGAAATTCACTGAAAAAACCATAGGTTTCACACACGTTATAGTTAGGAATTAGCATTTAAAAAACCTTAGAAATTCAGTGAAAAAACCATAGGTTTCACACATGTTATAGTTAGCTGGACATTTTACTCGTAAAAAACCAATGAAATTGCCCCGTTATAGTTAGTTCAGCTAACTATAACTCGCGCGCCCGCAATGCACTGCTGATGACGTCACATATTACATCACTCATGACATGGTCAGTGACATCACTCATGACATCACTGATGACATCTCAAATGACATCACTGATGACATCATCCTTGTGATAGAGTGGCAGACCTCCTCTCACCTTAATATAAGCTTTGATACACACATTCAAAAATAGAGACTAAAATTTTCAAAACAATGGACATACCAATACCAGTTACAACAACCTCTTCAGTAATTCTAAGATCAACATACACATCCACTCATTCACCAACAGTCCTATACAGTCACTCATACATGTACTCACTCATCATATGTACTCATACACCTATACATCCTGTTACATAATGCCACTCATCCATAGAGTTACTCACACACATAGTCACTCATGCTAATAAAGAATCAAACATACATTCACCTGCATATACAGTTATACACACACCACCACACTTACTTCTACGGAAACTTACACATACTTAGTCTTTTAAACAATCACTTATAGAAACACATACTTATTCATACAGGAACTCTTTCAATCTCTCCCTCTCACATATACTCACATATATACACCAATAGTCACATATACTAGTTTAAAACATATGTAGTTACTCATAAAGACACTATTGAGACAGTCATTCACTCACTAACACACCAATACACACACGCATCCACCCATGCAGTCCTGCACACATGCTCTGTTCAACACATACAAACAGTGAGTCACTCATTCATGCACCTATGCACTACGTCATACCCCCCACCGAACCATGCAGACACTCAGACTAATACTCAAAAAAACCAACTAATAACCTATATAGACACCCATGTAGCTACTCACCAACCCATGCAGCCACTTATACACAAAGTGAAAAAATGATACAGATATTTACATATTTAAATATTACTCACTAAGCCATGTATTCACTATGATACACTTAATCAGTCAGTTACACAATCAATTTTTCAAAAACAAATCATCCATTTAGACACTTATATACCCATTTATTCTTCCATCGACCTTGAGATATACATATATAAAACATATTTAATTTTCAGAATAACACACATTCACTGGATGATGTCATCAGTGATGTCATCAGTGATGTCATTTGAGATGTCATCAGTGATGTCATGAGTGATGTCACTGACCATGTCATGAGTGATGTAATATGTGACGTCATCAGCAGTGCATTGCGGGCGCGCGAGTTATAGTTAGCTGAACTAACTATAACGGGGCAATTTCATTGGTTTTTTACGAGTAAAATGTCCAGCTAACTATAACATGTGTGAAACCTATGGTTTTTTCACTGAATTTCTAAGGTTTTTTAAATGCTAATTCCTAACTATAACGTGTGTGAAACCTATGGTTTTTTCAGTGAATATATATATATATATATATATATATATTCAGTGAAAAAACTGATGACATCATCCAGTGAATGTGTGTTATTCTGAAAATTAAATATGTTTTATATATGTATATCTCAAGGTCGATGGAAGAATAAATGGGTATATAAGTGTCTAAATGGATGATTTGTTTTTGAAAAATTGATTGTGTGCTGATTAAGTGTATCATAGTGAATACATGGCTTAGTGAGTAATGTTTAAATATGTAAATATCTGTATCAGTCTCTCACTTTGTGTATAATTGGCTGCATGGGTTGGTGAGTAGCTACATGGGTGTCTATATAGGTTATTAGTTGGTTTTTTGAGTATCAGTCTGAGTGTCTGCATGGTTCGGTGGGGGGTATTACGTAGTGCATAGGTGCATGAATGAGTGACTCACTGTTTGTATGTGTTGAACACAGTATGTGTGCAGGACTGTATGGGTGGATGAGTGTGTGTATGGGTGTGTTAGTGAGTGAATGACTGTCTCAATAGTGTCTTTATGAGTAACTACATATGTTTTAAACTAGTATATGTGACTATTGGTGTATATATGTGAGTATATGTGAGAGTGAGAGATTGAAAGAGTTCCTGTATGAATAAGTATGTGTTTCTATAAGTGATTGTTTAAAAGACTAAGTATGTGTAAGTTTCCGTAGAAGTAAGTGTGGTGGTGTGTGTATAACTGTATATGCAAGTAAATGTATGTTTGATTCTTTATTAGCATGAGTGACTATGTGTGTGAGTAACTCTATGGATGAGTGGCATTGTGTAACAGGATGTATAGGTGTATGAGTACATATGATGAGTGAGTACATGTATGAGTGACTGAATTGGACTGTTGGTGAATGAGTGGATGTGTATGTGGATCTTAGAATTACTGAAAAGGTTGTTTTAACTGGTATTGGTATGTCCATTTTTTTGAATATTGTAGTTTCTATTTTTGAATGTGTGTGTCAAAGGTTATATTAGGGGAAGAGGAGGTCTGCCACTCTATCACAAGGATGATGTCATCAGTGATGTCATCAGTGATGTCATTTGAGATGTCATCAGTGATGTCATGAGTGATGTCACTGACCATGTCATGAGTGATGTAATATGTGACGTCATCAGCAGTGCATTGCGGGCGCGCGAGTTATAGTTAGCTGAACTAACTATAACGGGGCAATTTCATTGGTTTTTTACGAGTAAAATGTCCAGCTAACTATAACATGTGTGAAACCTATGGTTTTTTCACTGAATTTCTAAGGTTTTTTAAATGCTAATTCCTAACTATAACGTGTGTGAAACCTATGGTTTTTTCACTGAATTTCAAAGGTTTTTTAAATGCTAATTCCTAACTATAACGTGTGTGAAACCCATGGTTTTTTCAGTGAATTTGCAAGGTTTTTTAAATGCTAATTTTTTTTTTATTCTTCAATTTTTTCAAACATATTTTTAATTTAATTTACTTACCTTTTATAAAGACTATGCTTTAATTTTTAAAATCCTTAAATATTTTTTTTTAATATATTTTTTAAAATAAACATGTAAAATTTATTTCCAGTTCTTTTTTTTTTTTTTAAATTTTTTTTTGGTACGCGTACCGTAAGCTCACGGTAAGCGTACGGTTTACGCAACGTCCGTAATCTATCTACGCTGCTTGCGTATAGTTACGCACTTTGCGTAGCCGCGCGTACTGCGCGTGGGACGCGTGCGCGCTTACGCCACACGCGCACGTTACGCGGAAGTGCCGGGGAGTGACTGTTATGCGCATGCGCGCAAGCGCGTGTCTTTTTTACGCGCACGCGTACTTTTTGCCGTAAGCGTACCGTAAGCGTACCGTAAGCGTACGGTAGGTCATGTGATCTTGAAACACAACTTTTGATTGGTTGAAACTACTTTCAGTTCTAGAACTCTCCTACACCACACCCATTCCCCTCATTTCTGCTTGTGATCCCTTGGGAGAAGGAGCTGGTTTGTCTTTGGGATACGATGGCAGAACAGCAGAGCTCTTCTGAGAGTGAGGCTAGCACTAGCAGCACTGTCTTGAGGCAGAGATCGAGGAAACAAAAGCCTTCTTATGTTTGGGATTATTTTACTTTTCCAGAAGGCCAGCAAAAGGTGAATGCACCCTTAGTTACTTGCAAGCTGTGTCAGCGTGTACTTTCTAGAGGTAATCCTAACAGGAAGTATTCCTTTGGGAATCACACCATGAAGAGACACCTCCAGGATGTACACAGAAGGACACATGGTCATCTTTTTGGAGGTAACTCTTCAGAAAGACGAGCCAGTACATCCACAGCAGCTCAGCCTGGACCATCACCTGCAGGGCTTACTCCTTCTTCTGCAGGTCAGGTGAGCCCTTCATCTGTGGGGGGAGAATCTCCTTTTGCTGGCCCTCTGGAAATGAACCCTCGATTTCGGAAGGTTGATATTCATTGCACATTTTGTAAAGATCTAATTTGCCATAGGGAGACCAGTGTTTCCCTAGTGAACAACAAAATAGATCAGCACATTTGTCGCTTTGAATAATTTTCCCATGCTTCCTTTCCTCTGTCCCTGCATGAACACAACGGTTCTTTTAAGAGCCAACCTTATCTTTCATCTTTTTTTTACATATGTTTTTAAAAACTTTTTTTTATTTTTTTTTACCGTACGCGTACGGTGCGCGTACTTTTTTTTTATTTTTAAAAAAAAACACTAAAAATCATTTATCACATTACATTGTCCTTGAGAGACTACAATTATTATTATTGACTTACCATACTCACTGAAAAAATATTTATTCATTTCTTTTTTTAAAAAATAGTTTTAAAAATGTTTGTAGTTTTCGAAAAATTTCTATATCTATCTGGAAAAAAAGAAAAAAGTATTAATATTTTTTAAACATTTTATAATACAGTACACATATTTACATTTTTTACCAAAAAATCTTTTTGCCTTATTTTTGCTGTTTTCAGAATATATTGCATTTCACTATAAATTGTGAAAGCAATTGCATTCATCATTTTACAGCGGGCAAAAAAAAATACCAATCACAAAGATTGTATTAAAAAAGCCCTGATTCTTTTTTTAATTAAACTTAACATTATAGAAATGCATAATATTGTAAAAAAATATCCTCTAATACCAATACTTATTTCTTTAAAATACCGTCTGATATGTTTGTTT
The DNA here is from genome assembly GCF_964204655.1 of Triturus cristatus. Lineage (NCBI taxonomy): Eukaryota > Metazoa > Chordata > Amphibia > Caudata > Salamandridae > Triturus > Triturus cristatus. The sequence continues at coordinate 699,919,864 of NC_140582.1, read as the reverse complement.
CAGAACTATAATCACAATATTATATCTCAAATAACTCCAAAATACATCTGATTTCATTTCCTTTAGGCCAAATAGTAATTTTAATTTTTTTTTTGGAATAAATTTCCAACGGAAATCCAATAAAATTCTAAAGTTTAATTTGTCCAGATCTCACCGATTCTCTGTAACATTTTGGTTCACGAAAATTTTTTGAATAATTTATTTAGTCCACAATAGAATTGGTTACTTTTCCACATGGCCAAATAGTAATTTTTTAAATCATTTTTGAAAAAATTTCCAATGGCAGTCCAATAACATTCCAAAATTTAAAATGTGCAGAAGTTACCGATAATCTCTAAATTATTGGTTTTTCAAAATTGCATTAAAAATTAAAAAAGTCCACATTACAATTGGTTATCTTTCCATTAGGCCAAATGATAATTTTAAAAATCTTTTTTTTACAAAATTGCAATGGTAATCCAGTAAAATGGTAAAATTATTTTGTCCAGATCTTGCCAAGTTTCTCTAAAATTTAGGTTTCAGGAAGATTAGATAGGAATTTGCTAAATCAAAAGGCAAACGTTGTTTGAAAATCAATTGGGAATCATTACACAGTGTCCAGCCTTTTTCACATTTTAGATAAACTGTGTAATGTCCAGAAGTAACAGTAGGTCCATCATGGAAAATTATTGCAACAGTTACAAAAGTTTTTCCTGAAATTGATAATTGCTGTCCTGTAAACTTCTTTATTAAAGTATCCAATTTTGAACCATCAGCTCTACATCGTTGCATCATTAAAATTACATACTGTCCGTATTCCTTTAAAATTAATGTTGAAAACATGTCAGAATTACACTCACCACATTTCATGCTATGATTAGCATCTTTAACTAATTTTGCAAAAGTGACTGTTTTACTGTCTGGCAATGTCAAATAAATAAACCTTTCATTATCAACAATAGAGCCACATATATTATAACAATTATCACAACTATGTTCCCATTTATAAGAGAGACCAAAAAAAATGTCAATGGGAACTCCTTCTTCTTCCACTACCTGAAGAAAATACATCAAAAATTCATGTGCATCTTGCTGTTCATTTTGAGAAAACTGTGTTCGTCCTGAACATACATCTAAAAGTTTTCTAATGTCAGTAGCACTTACTATTTGAGTTTTATCTTTACTCAGCTTTTGAAAAAGGAGACTCAGCTCTGAACAGAATCTTTTTCCCTGATTTACTATTATCTGCTCTTGCAAACTTTCCAGATAAAATGCAACATTCAGCACTACATTTGCGTAGCAGTTGACACCAGAGCTATTTTCAAAATGACATCCTACAACCTGTTCTTCATTTTCCTTTTTCTTTTTGCTTGCAATTACATCACTCCTCTTTTTTTTCCTCTTCTCTACATCTTCACTACAGATATTCTCATTTTTTCTTTTACGAGAAACTACACGTTTCTCCAACACAGGATACTGACCTAAATGAGGAGCATAGCTTCTTCTTAATCTATTATACTCCTTTACACAATTTGTATCAGCACTAACTTTTGATTCTTCAAAGTCTATCATGAATAAACCTGATAATGTTTTGACTCGTGACAAAGCAACATATGCCATACCTTCTTTGAACACAGTTGAACCAATGTTCACAAATGCACAATCTACAGTCAATCCTTGAGACTTGTGAATAGTTACAGCATATGCTAGAGAAAACGGAAACTGCTTCCTACGTACATATAAGTCTTTCACAAGCATAAAACGAACTGTACAACGACAAATATCTTTAACTTCATCTATCTGATCAAATTTTATTTTTAAACATTCAATTCCTTCTTTTTTCTGATAATTAATAAAACCCACAACTCTTCCCATCGCTCCATTAACTAAACCTTTCTCAACATCCAAATTTCTCCTTAAAAACACTCTACAGTTCATGCAAACATATAGATTTTTTTCTAATCCAGCTGTTTTGGAGATGTTCTTCTCTAGTGAGTCCAATTTATTTTTCAGTTTGCCTGTTACTGTGACAGTAATTCTTCCATCCTCAATTTTGTCCACTGCTTCCAATTTCCTGATCTCTTCCTTTTCCAATTTCAAAAGCTCCTCATTGAATATTGAGCATTCACGTAGAGTAGGCATTAAGCAGATGACACTTTTGTTTTCTGCAATGTTCTTGTATATCTTCTCTGCAACTATTTCTTCCTTTGGAAATAAATTATGTAGCAGCCGAGTCTGTAATGCTTTTTTGCCAGCTTCTGTGAGTAGTCCAATCCTGATATCTTTCAGAATACTTCCATATTCTTCATCGTTTGCTTGCCTCATATTAGTTGTAAGTTCCTTGTACTCAAAGAAGGACCAAATATTTGTATTACCGATACTTCCCAATGACTTCTTCGTGTCTTCATGTGTCACAGTATTAAACACTGGTTGTCCTTTAACTGGAGTAAGTTGCAAAAGATCTCCAAAAACTATGACGTGTTTTCCACCAAATAACACGTCATAGTCTGTCTTCAAAATTTGCTGCATTCTTAAATGCACAAAGGCAAGCATTAAGTTTGATACCATGCTCACCTCATCAATAATGAGAACTTGCATCTTCTTCAATACTCGTGAAACTTCCAAGGATGCTTCTCCAGTTAGCTTGTTGAATTGTATTTTGTTCTCATGCTCCACTGGTAACATTAGCAAACGATGTAAGGTGATTCCTTTTATGTTATATGCTGCTAACCCAGTTGGAGCAGTAACCACACAAGACAAAGTAGAATCCGTTTTTTGCTTTAGATAGCTTCTGATGACTTTAATTAGGAAACTTTTTCCAGTGCCAGCTTGTCCGCTTACATACATCCTGATTGGATGAAATGATGTGCATGAGCACTCTTTTTTTACATGTAGAAATCCGTGATCAATTTTGTTTTTGATCTCTTCATAAATTTGTTGCTGCTCTTGATTCAGTTGTCTTTCCAAATTTTCTAAGTCTATAAATTCTTCTTGAGCTTGATTCATAGCTGTTTCCACTTCATTCATGGCTATTGATGCTTCATTTTCAACGATTGGTTGTCCTAGGGGATCTTGACTGTGTGTTCCTGAACTTTGGCTGTCCTGAGAACTGTCTCTAGCTATTTCTGCTGCAATTGTAGTTTCCTGTTCAATTTCTTCATTTAACATTTGCAGATAAGTTGTGAATGTATTGCATTGTATGCTGTCTTTGCAAGCATTAAATGAATCCTCATAGCTTTGAAATTCTCCCAGTAGTTCATCCTCTGTACGCCATGGTTTAAACAACTGTAAAAGAGCCAAGTAGTAAAATTCTTTCTTGTCGGTAGTGTCGCAACTCAGCTTCCGATGATTTATCAAACTTCCTTTGCTTTGCTTCACCAAACATCCTTCTTCACCAACAACTTTATATTTTCCATTATTAATGTCTTCTGCAGTTTTCCGTGAATAAATGTAGTTCTGCAACACTTCATAGAGACACATGTTCTCCAGATGATGACTTCTCTTGGGATAATATGTGTCCAACATGTTTGTTTTCAATATATCTGTACTTTCTGGGTCATTCTCGGCCAAATATTCAATTTCTCCAACAGATTTCAGTACCCGATTTCTCATTGCTGCAAGGCCTAAACTTGCCCAAATTATTCTTCTTGACTTCGAGTAGAGACTTGCAGAAGATAACCTATCTGAACATTCGTAGGATCCAATTTCTCGATGCGATAACATCTTCAAACTGAAACTGTACAGCTTCTTACTGACAGTTTTCTCGTGAGAAATCTCTTCCCACATTTCCTTCAATTCTGTTTTTTCTGATTTCGTAATGTAAGACGTTACATATCGTGCAACAGCAATGGAATTGTCAGCTACATACTGTATATCCATGTTAGCGTTCCACATGGATAAAATGACTGGGTTGTAGTCATTTATATTTTTTGATTCTTCTTTTCTTTTAAGGTTGTAGGTATTCTTAGGTGATTTTCTTGTGATAGTATGTCTCACAGCTGACATAAAACTGTTTACTCTTCCATTTGAAAGAACAGGTCTAGGAAATCCAAATCGACATTTAGTGTAGTATTTTTCTTTGCTCTTGTATTTCCGTCGACAGTATTTTCCACACCGATGACTTTGGAAACGTAAAACTTGCTCCTTTAACTTGTTCTCTTCTGTGCTTTTTGGTATACCACATGTTGCATATTCTTCAATGTAAGATAACACTGCTTCATCAGTATCTGTTCCAAACTTTGGGGCATCCTTGATCCACAACAGCATATGAATATGAGGAGCACCTCTTGCCTGGTACTCTTTTCTCCAAAAGAAATCCACTACTTCTCCAAGGGGTGGATTTTTTTTATTGCAGATGAAGGACATCATAGCCTCAAATCTATGATTGAAATATCTGCAAACATTAACCGGATCCAATGAGCACAGTTCTCCTGCTGTCTTGTATTCGATGTTTTTAATGTTTGAATTGGCCTCTCGTAGAAAATCCAGTAAATCTTCCCAAGCGTACTCGGCACAGCTTAGGGTAAGGAACCATGTTAGTGTTCCTAAATTGCGTAACATGCATTTTAGTTCACCATGGCGTCGGTACCAATATTCATTTGTCCCACGCTGACAAGCCATCAGATTGATCCAAATGATCATCTCGGTGCTGCACTTTCTCCATAAAATCCTTAGCAGACACATTTTGTAAATGTACTCCACTTTTTAAAATGTGATTTACTGCATAAGACAGTGCAGACAAGTCGCTTTCAAATAAAAGATGAAACAAATAAGGAATACTTTGTCGAAATCTGGGATCTTCAGCATATAGTCTTGTAGTCCGATACTCTGAAGCTGGAATCTGTTCTGGACGTTCATCGTATCGTCCTCCTTTTCCCGTAGGAAACAGCTGGGGAAAACATCGAGCTTCCAAGCTCTCCTCCCATACACTCACGGGAGTTCCTTTTGCTTTCTTCATCTGAAAGAGATCAATATTGTCTCCCATAACTTCTTTCGAATGAAGAGGATTTATGCTAAAATGTTCATAAATTTCTTCTTCCTTTGTCTTGTCCACTTTTTCAATTTGTCCAGTTGGTGTTTCTGTGTATTCTTGAAAATCTTCGTCTTCTTCTTCTTCTTCTATATAAATTGATTCATACCATTTGTTATTTTTTTTCAAATACAAATTTGCTCTTTGTACTTTCCGCACATCTACCAGCTCCTGCCAAATCTTCTTATTCTTTGTAGGTACACCATTAACCAGAATAATTAATGGTTCAGTTTCCAAAGTATCCGCATCAATAGTTTCCATATTTTTTTTCAAATCCAAGGGCAAATACACCACTCTACCTTTTAAACCTCTCAGTAAATCTGAAGGAGGTAATTTACCAGTTTTGGGCTCCATACGTACTATGGTCTGGAACGGATGAACACATTGAATGAGTATAGACTCATATGTATTTAATTCAGAAAGTTCAGCAGGAATAGCATCCAATTCTAAATTATTATGTACAGCTCTGGTCGGCATTCTATTTTCCTCTAACTTGTTGTAACAGTATTTACAAATACGCTGATCTTCACCCAATTCAAAACAATTTTCAAGAAATATATATGTGGCAAAATCCATCCACTTATAATTATCTTCATTTTCACTCTTTCTGTAGAGATCAACATTCCTAGTTTGTTTTCTATAATGAGTTCTGCGGCAACAAATACAAGTAACATTTGGTCTTTCATTAGAGACTATTGCAAATTTTGTTATGTGATCATTACATGTCTTACTTACAGAAGGTTCTACATTCTCTTCCACTTCTTCCTCATTTACTGTGTCCTTCTCTGCACTGTTTTGTTCAGGACCAAAGTAACAAAACTGAATTTCATCAACAACCTTCTCTACATCTGATACCGTTCCTCGGAACAGAGCCCTATTCAATTCTTTTAACTTTATTGCTGGACTTTTGGCAAAATACAACCGTCTCACAAACTTTCTCATTTCAGTATGATGAACAGCCAGCATCCTAAAATGATGGAAAACACTATTGCACACTTTTCTAGATAGACAAGCCAGAGAATGACCCTGCAAACCAGTATTCTCTCTCACTCTGCATGGATCCAGACTTTGAAGCACCTTAATCTTCTGTTTTACACTTTTTTTACTATATTCTCTTAGAAACTCTCGAAATCTGTCAATAGATTCCTGACGCACAGTGCAAATACTACTACAATTCCAAGTGTACACTGGGGCTTTAGGACGTCTCCCCATTGCCTCATCTGCCATCACTTGTACCTCATCTCTTGGAACCATTATCTCCTTCTCCATTATGCAACCATTTTTTACTTCGTATGAACGACCTCTGGTGTCAACTGCATGCAGCAAACTATTACTTTGAAAATAGCTCTCTTCATTAAAAAAAGGTTCACTACTTGAACTATGCATCCACTTTCCTAAAAACACTTTACAAAAGTTTGTTCTGTTCACTACTCTTTTGCTTTTGCTTTGTGATTTCAGTACATTAACCATTTTATCTAATGTACGCATCCTATTCAAAATTAATATGAATAGTTTCCTTTTTAATTCTAATGCTTTTGCTGCAATGGCTTCAATTTCTTTCTTTCTCTTGTAATATTTTGCCTTTTGCTTATATTTCTTCACATCCTTTATCAAATTGGACATAACTCTTCTCTGAAACATTTTTCTACGTATCTCTTTAAACGCTGTTTTTCTGTTTATGTAAAACTTTTCAGTTGCAGAAGGTATATTTGCATTAACTAAATTCTCAATTTTTTGCTGTTCTCTTCGTTTTGTTACATTCTTCCCTGGACAGACATTTTGTACATTTTTCTTTGTTTTGAATATTTTTTTAAGAAATTCTTTTTTCTGCTTACCAGAAGATTTTTTCTTTTTCCCAACATGAGCATCTTCTACTAACTTTGGTCCTCCAGTTGTCTTCAAATATAGTTTTTTTTTTAGCGTTTTTTGAACTCTGGATTTTGTAGGCATCTTAAATTTTGTTCACTGCTCTTCAGCAATACCTGAAAAAAACTAAAAAAAAATTCCTTTATTGTATTTAAATATATTACTACATTTCTTTTCACAATAGTCACAAAACAAAATTTCTTTGCCAATTTGAATGCACACAAACTGCTCTTTTTTTTTGGGCAAGTGAAAATCTCTTTTACAAACTGTCACATTATGAAACCACTTTTCAGATTTTTTAAAAAGCCCATGTCCAGAGTGCTACACTCCAGCAAGGGCAACCAGCCTTAGTGAAGCTCAATGTATTTGCATTACAGACTGAAACCTGAAAACCCCACTCGCTTCTAAATACTGTGCATGACTATACACGGCAAGCACATGGGTGTGTGCTAAGACTCTGCTTCTTCCCCCAAAAATTCACTCCCCCTTTCCATCTAATGCAACTGTGAAATCACCAGCGCAAGACGCAATAAATCTCTGCCTATAATTCCTCTATGCACACAGAGTCATGTTTTCACATTAGTCCCAAAACGAAATTTCTTTGCCATTTTTAAAGCACACTTACTGCTCTTTTTTTTTTCGGGGCAAGTGAAAATCACTTTTACAGACTGACACATTATGAAACCTTTTTTTTTAATTTATTTAATTGCACTTGTCCAAGCTGTTTTTTTCAGACCACCACCATGTGTATTCGCGGTGACTGCCTACACTCCAGCAAGGGCAACCAGCCTTAGTGATGCTGAATGTATTTGCATTACAGACTTAAACCTGAAAACCCCACTCACTTGTAAATACTGTGCATGACTATACATGGCAAGCACATGGGTGTGTGCTAAGACTCTGCTTCTTCCCCCAAAAATTCGCTCCCCCTTTCCATCTAATGCAACTGTGAAATCACCAGAGCAAGACGCAATAAATCTCTGCCTATAATTCCTCTATACACTCAGAGTCATTTTTTCACATTAGTCCCAAAACGAAATTTCTTTGCCATTTTGAAAGCACACTTACTGCTCTTTTTTTTTCGGGCCAAGTGAAAATCACTTTTTACAATTGGAAATCATTTTTACAGACTGACACATTATAAAACCACTTTTTTTGATTTATTTAAATGCACATGTCCAAGCTGTTTTTTTCAGACCACCACCATGTGTATTCTCTGTGACTGCCTACACTCCAGCAAGGGCAACCAGCCTTAGTGATGCTGAATGTATTTGCATTACAGACTTAAACCTGAAAACCCCACTCGCTTCTAAATACTGTGCATGACTATACATGGCAAGCACATGGGTGTGTGCTAAGACTCTGCTTCTTCCCCCAAAAATTCGCTCCCCCTTTCCATCTAATGCAACTGTGAAATCACCAGAGCAAGACGCAATAAATCTCTGCCTATAATTCCTCTATGCACACAGAGTCATGTTTTCACATTAGTCCCAAAACGAAATTTCTTTGCCATTTTTAAAGCACACTTACTGCTCTTTTTTTTTTCGGGGCAAGTGAAAATCACTTTTACAGACTGACACATTATGAAACCTTTTTTTTAAATTTATTTAATTGCACATGTCCAAGCTGTTTTTTCAGACCACCACCATGTGTATTCTCTGTGACTGCCTACACTCCAGCAAGGGCAAACAGCCTTAGTGATGCTGAATGTATTTGCATTACAGACTTAAACCTGAAAACCCCACTCGCTTCTAAATACTGTGCATGACTATACATGGCAAGCACATGGGTGTGTGCTAAGACTCTGCTTCTTCCCCCAAAAATTCGCCCCCCTTTCCATCTAATGCAACTGTGAAATCACCAGAGCAAGACGCAATAAATCTCTGCCTATAATTCCTCTATGCACACAGAGTCATGTTTTCACATTAGTCCCAAAACGAAATTTCTTTGCCATTTTGAAAGCACTCTTACTGCTCTTTTTTTTTCGGGCCAAGTGAAAATCACTTTTTACAATTGGAAATCACTTTTACAGACTGACACATTATGAAACCACTTTTTTTGATTTATTTAAATGCACATGTCCAAGCTGTTTTTTCAGACCACCACCATGTGTATTCTCTGTGACTGCCTACACTCCAGCAAGGGCAACCAGCCTTAGTGATGCTGAATGTATTTGCATTACAGACTTAAACCTGAAAACCCCACTCGCTTCTAAATACTGTGCGTGACTATACATGGCAAGCACATGAGTGTGTGCTAAGACTCTGCTTCTTCCCCCAAAAATTCGCTCCCCCTTTCCATTTAATGCAACTGTGAAATCACCAGAGCAAGACGCAATAAATCTCTGCCTATAATTCCTCTATGCACACAGAGTCATGTTTTCACATTAGTCCCTAAACGAAATTTCTTTGCCATTTTTAAAGCACACTTACTGCTCTTTTTTTTTTCGGGGCAAGTGAAAATCACTTTTACAGACTGACACATTATGAAACCTTTTTTTTTAATTTATTTAATTGCACTTGTCCAAGCTGTTTTTTTCAGACCACCACCATGTGTATTCTCTGTGACTGCCTACACTCCAGCAAGGGCAACCAGCCTTAGTGATGCTGAATGTATTTGCATTACAGACTTAAACCTGAATACCCCACTCGCTTCTAAATACTGTGCATGACTATACATGGCAAGCACATGGGTGTGTGCTAAGACTCTGCTTCTTCCCCAAAAAATTCGCTCCCCCTTTCCATCTAATGCAACTGTGAAATCACCAGAGCAAGACGCAATAAATCTCTGCCTATAATTCCTCTATGCACACAGAGTCATGTTTTCACATTAGTCCCAAAACGAAATTTCTTTGCCATTTTGAAAGCACACTTACTGCTCTTTTTTTTTCGGGCCAAGTGAAAATCACTTTTTACAATTGGAAATCACTTTTACAGACTGACACATTATAAAACCACTTTTTTTGATTTATTTAAATGCACATGTCCAAGCTGTTTTTTCAGACCACCACCATGTGTATTCTCTGTGACTGCCTACAGTCCAGCAAGGGCAACCAGCCTTAGTGATGCTGAATGTATTTGCATTACAGACTTAAACCTGAAAACCCCACTCGCTTCTAAATACTGTGCATGACTATACATGGCAAGCACATGGGTGTGTGCTAAGACTCTGCTTCTTCCCCCAAAAATTCGCTCCCCCTTTCCATCTAATGCAACTGTGAAATCACCAGAGCAAGACGCAATAAATCTCTGCCTATAATTCTTCTATGCACACAGAGTCATGTTTTCACATTAGTCCCAAAACGAAATTTCTTTGCCAATTTGAAAGCACACTTACTGCTCTTTTTTTTTTCGGGGCAAGTGTAAATCACTTTTACAGACTGACACATTATGAAACCACCATGTGTAACTACAACAAAAACAATTCCCATTTCTACTATTCATTTCTTAAGTTACCACATACATCCCCTCTCAAACTGTAAACTCACCTTTAAAATTAGTTAGTTGTGAAAGAAATGTGACACTCAAACAGCAGATTATCAGAGCCAGGATCTCTGTTGTGTTCACCTCTCTCCTCTCAGCAGAACCAGATAATGGCAAACTTTCCCTCTATTTTTCCACACATATACATGTAAGTTTCAAATCTCAGTGCTTCCCCCTTTTTTTCAAATGTAATCACACATTTCTATTGGTTGAAAACCAACCCTTTTCCAAAAGTACCCTTCCCCCAACTTGACTTCTGCCTAGTACCCTTCCCCCAACTTGACTTCTGCCTGCTACCATAGCAACAGCTCATGGAACACTGCTGTGTAGAGTTAGGTCAGAAGTTCGACACACAATGTTTCAATTCCACAGAGCAAGAGTGCTTGACTTTTCAAACCTTACAGCAAATCCATAGTACTGTTCTTTGGTTACACATTGTTTTGTACCAATACAAAACATGCTTCTATTAATTTACACATACAGCCTAGTTTTTATTCTAGAATGGTATGAAACAGCCAATCAGTTCTTTTTGTTTTGAAAAAAATATGTATGCCTCCATTTCCAAACTGTCTTTCTTTTCATATTGCCATTCTACTGAAAGACACCTCCTGAGTGCATCCAGTTCTCCTTTGAAGATGTTCACAGTGTGGATTGTAGGGCACAGCTATGTCTTCTGGAGTGAAAAGTTTGCAGAGAAAACAGGTATGATGAGAGACCTTGCTTTGCCAAATGTAGACATTAAATGGATTGGTCAGAGAGGGTTAAAGTGGCACCAATTGATGCCATTGGTGAAATCCTTCATTCAAATCCAACACCCTGACCTCATAATAGTGCACTGTGGTGGCAATGACCTAGGCACTTTGACTGGGGTAGGTCTGGAAATGCTTATGAAGGACACCTTTGCACAACTGTTTACACTTTTCCCTAAAACTGCCTTTGTGTTTTCCAACATATGCCAAAGGCAAAAATGGAACTGGTCCTATCATTTCTGTCCGCAGATTGACAAAGCAAGAAAGCACGTCAACAAATCTGTTTCTGCTTTCCTCCGTGACTATGGTATGGGTGCCATTTACCACAACAACTTGCGTTATGACATGCAAGACATTTATAGAGGAGATGGTGTGCACTTCAATGATGAAGGGAACAGAGTCTTCCTCTTGAACCTTAGACTCTGCATCGGTACTTACTTGTAGGTACCACTTAAAAAATGACTTCATAAACACAACAGCTCTTTTTAGAGCTCCCTAATTTCTAAACTCTTAAATCTGCTTTTCATTTATTTATTTTTATTTTTTTTACCGTACGCTTACCGTAAGCTTACGGTACGCGTACCCCGTGATTTTTTTTAAAATCAATAAATGTTTTTTTTGTACTTTTCTGTCCTTCTTTGACCCCCTTACAAATGTTAGGGGGTCTGTAACTCTCCTCATTGCCCCCTTTCCTTGTTTTCTCTGTTTTTTTTCTGAGTGAAACACACAAAATGGCGGCCGCCGCTTCCTGGTTTCGGCCGATTCGAATGTTTACTAAGATCTATGGGCCAATCAGAATCTCCTTCGCGCACGCCATGTTTCTTCCGTACGCTTACCGTAAGCTTACCGTACGCGTACCCCGTGATTTTTTTTAAAAATCAATAAATGTTTGTTTTGTACTTTACAGTCCTTCTTTGACCCCCTCACAAATGTAAGGGGGTCTGTAACTCTCCTCATTGCCCCCTTTTCTTGTTTTCACTCTTTTTTTTTCAGAGTGAAACACAGAAAATGGCGGCCGCCGCTTCCTGGTTTCGGCCGATTCGAATGTTTACTAAGATCTAAGAGCCAATCAGAATCGCGCTCGCGCACGCCACCGTACGCTTACCGTAAGCGTACGGTAAGCGTACCGTAAGCGGGCTCAGATATATATATTGATTTAAAGGCTATTTTCTCAGAATCTACTGAACAGATTTACACCAAACCTACAAAAGGCACTTCCTTGACCTAGGGACTACCTCTCTGCCAAATTTTGAGTAATTCTGTTCAGCCGTTCGGGCTGTAGCTCGTTCTAAAGGTCCTATGGAAAAATGCATGGGAAAAACGCGTTTTGGGACCCCCCTTTTATCTCAGCCCCCGCTTGACGGATCCCCCCGAGACTTTCAGGGTAGGAGCGGAGCGTAGCGCCCCACCTATTTTGAGAAATTCGCGAGGATTCGTCGACCGGCGCCAAAGTTATTCAAAATAGAATGTTGAGGTTTTCCTATGGAAACGTGGTCCTAACTATAACTACCTACTGGCGACCGCCAGTAGGTAATATATATATATATATATATATATATATATATATATATATATATATATATATATATATATATATATATATATATATATATATATTCACTGAAAAAACCATAGGTTTCACACATGTTATAGTTAGCTGGACATTTTACTGATAAAAAAACCCAATGAAATTCCCCCGTTATAGTTATTGCAGGCAACTATAACTCACGCGACCGCAATCCTCTGCTGATGCTAATACTGTATTTAGACACTTATTTGCCTATGTCTTCTTCCATTAAATTTTAGCTATACATATATTACAAATATTTTTTTTTCATAAAGACACATATGTCATCAGCAGAGGATTGCGGTCGCGTGAGTTATAGTTGCCTGCACTAACTATAACGGGGGAATTTCATTGGTTTTTTATCAGTAAAATGTCCAGCTAAGTATAACATGTGTGAAACCTATGGTTTTTTCAGTGAATTTGCAAGGTTTTTTAAATGCTAATTCCTAACTATAACGTGTGTGAAACCTATGGTTTTTTCAGTGAATTTGTACAGTTTTTTAAATGCTAAGTTACTTTACGCCATTCGTGGCGTGCGCGCCCACTTAACGCAGTTCATTCCGTGCGCGCACGGTGCGCTTCACGCACCGTGCGCGCACAGTGAGCACGCGGTGCGCTTTGCGCACCGCGCGCCCACTTTACGCAGTTAGTGCCGTGGATGGGCCATGTACGCTCGATGCGCTTCGCGCACCGTGCGCACTTGATGGACATATTATGCGCTTCGTTGTGAAAGATAAACATTTATATTCAGTTTAAAACATATATAATATGCAAAGCACAAATGGTGCCCTTCGGGCACCATTTGCACACGGGGTGGGGATAGTGTGGATAATTTTTTTTTTTATTAATTTTTTTACCGTACGCGTACGGTAAGCATAATCGGCGAATTTTCGTAAAAAAATAAAAATGAATTTTTGGCCTTGGGGTTTCTGTGGGGACACAGTTTGCAACCCGAGGTGGTTGGGAGCGGTCTAAACAGTCCCTTTACATGTTTATTCTCTTTGCTTTTCATCCCCCCCTCAGAGTCCGAGAGAGAAAATGGCGGCCGCCGCTTCCTGGTTTCGACCGATTCGAATGTTTACTACGATCTAACAGCCAATCAGAATCGCGCTCGCGCACGTCACCGTACGCGTACGGTAAGCGCACCGTAAGCGCACCGTAAGCTGGCTCAGATATATATATTGATTTAAAGGCTATTTTCTCAGAATCTACTGAACAGATTTACACCAAACCTACAAAAGGCACTTCCTTGACCTGTAGACTACCTCTCTGCAACACTACTAGAATGCTACAAGAACTGGAGAGACTTAGAAAAACCGAAATTGCGAAATGGTGGGAATGTAAATCCCTACAAAGATACCTTGATGTGGGTAGAATCCCAAGAGGCCTCCGGATCCTTGTCGCCCCCACATACGAAAATCCGAACCCGGAAATGTTGAAGGACTGGGCAGACAACAGCGCGGAATCTTCACGGAGAATGCTCCAAATTTTGATCAAATATGCTGAAAGCGACCGCAACACAATGCTAATCCGGATTGAAACACTATTGAAAGATCTAGAGAAAAGTGAAAACCAGGATGATATACAAAGGAAGCTAGATGAAATGAAGACAAGACTGACTAAACATGAAGAATCAATTAAAGCCAGAAAAGCTTTAAAATTCCAAAGAGATAGAAATGATTATATGCAAGGAAGAATATATACTTTCTCTAAAAAATTCGATAATATACGAAGACAACAACTGTCTACTGCAGCAGATTCACAAACGAAAACTACAGAACCAAGTGCATCAGAACTCAGTTCTGAATTAGAATCCGAAACAGAATCCATCACCAACATATCGCAACCAAGAATGACTCCAACCGTAATTCAGGAATTGGGTTTTTTACGCATAGAGAGAACAATGAATCTACGCCCGCGCCCCCCACGCCAGGAAAACAGCAATATAAACATGGAACAACGAGAAAAAGGCGGCGAAAAAACAGAAGATGGGGCCAGAAAAACACAAAGCCCAAACAAACAGCAATACAGAAGAAACAAGCGCAGATAAGCACCACCAAAGAAAATGCAAACACAGTAATTAACCTAACCAATATGGAACTTACAGATCAAGAACAAAATATCCTTGCATTAGGACTATCTTTTTGTGATAAAACCAATTTTGACTATCCTCAGACCCGGATTGACCTGTTTCATTTTGTCAGGAAACTCAAACTAAAAAAACACTTTTTCTCTATCTCCAAAAATGATGCCAACGAAAGTTGTGGTGGAGAAACGAATAGTGGCCTCACAGTGGCTGACATGGGACTCTTACAGGATATGATGTATTTGCAAAATGAAGAGCGAGGCGTTCCAACATCAGCTACGACTAACCCAACCGAAAATATCATTGACACTTTTCCCTATGAACCAACTCCTTTCAGACCTAAATCAGTGTTTACTCCCATAATGCCGAGAGATGGCCTTGATGTTTTTGTAGATAATGTTGTCAGAGACCTCAAATCCTTGGCGCTCAAAAGTAGCCAAGAATTCAATCGAACCTATAATGCAAGCAGGAGGGAATATAACACTGTCATGAACAAAATCAAAGAAAGAGATGACATTGTGGTGCGATGGTCAGACAAGGGCGGCAATGTGGTCCTTTGGCCACTAACCCAATACAATATGGAGGCTCAAAAACAACTGAGTGACCGCGAGTGCTATAGTCGTATAACACCAACTATCATCGTAGGTATACAAGAAAGATACCATAGAGCACTTTATGAATGGAGAAGTCAAGGTCTCCTCACCAAACAGGAATTCGATTTTATTAAGAACGACTACCCAACCACACCACAACTTTATTTAATACCCAAAATACACAAAAACGCCACCGATCCACCCGGCAGACCAATCATATCTGCCATTGGCGGACTGTTTGAAAACACCTCTCGTTTCATTGATTTTTTCCTCCAGCCTTTTGTATGTGACTTACCCTCCTACACCAAAGATACAGGGGATTTCTTGTCTAAATTGTACGATGTAAAATGGCATGACAATTATGTCTTCATGACTATGGATGTATGCTCGTTATACACAAGCATTAGACATAGGGACGGTTTACATGCACTTGAGCATTACCTTAACAAAAGACCCATACACTTACACAAACACACATCCATGCTACTACAAATGGCCGAGTGGTGCCTGGAGAACAATGTCTTTATTTTTGACAAATTGTTTTACAGACAATTACAGGGCACAGCCATGGGTACTTGCTTCGCCCCCAGCTATGCGAATTTGCATATGGGCTGGTGGGAGGAGCAAGTACTCATGTCAACTCACAGCCTTGAAATGGAAGAAAATGTCGTGATCTATACTAGGTATATAGACGACATTTTTGTGTTATGGCAAGGTACACAGGAAAGTGCGGTAAAGTTTGCACAAGACTTAAACAATAACACTCTGAACCTTTCGTTTACATGCCATACAAGTAAGGAATCCATACAATTCTTGGACATAGAACTGTATGTTAACCATGGCAAGATCCAGACAAGAACATATAGGAAACCTACATCAGGCAACGCAATTCTGCATGCTAATAGTTTCCATTATGACAGTGTCAAAAAAGGGATCCCCTATGCAGAATGCTTGAGAATGAAGCGTAACTGCAGCACTGAAGAGAGTCTAAACAAATCGACCAATGACCTTTTCAACAGACTGTCAAGTAGGGGATATGATACACAAACCCTTAACAAAGCCAGAACTAGGAGTGAGAAAATCACTAGAGAAGAACTCCTTTTTGCTAAAACAAATAAAAATAAAAACAAAAATCAGGCCAAGCATGTAACCATTAAAACAGACATGCCCAGACTAATCACAGGGTTTAATGCATACCACACTTCACTACGCAAAATCCTGTACAAACATTGGAACAATATAAAGAGTGACCCTATTTTAGGACCAACATGTTCCAAAACCCCTCTAATCAGTTTTAGACGTGCAAAATCTATGCGTCAAGAACTAGTGCGTAACGCACCTGTTATCACTAAAAAACCTAACTGGTTCCAAACACCCAAGGGATTTACGAAATACAGTAAATGCAAAGCATGCAAACATGGAAAAAACACCAGACTGGTCCACATGCCTTTCAGAAACACACCTTTTGAAATAAGAGGGAGTTTTAACTGCAAAACTGATTTTGCCGTGTATGTTCTGTCCTGCACCTGTGGTAAAAACTATGTAGGCAGCACCATCCATCCAGCACATGTCCGTATACTGCAACATCTGAGAGCCATCGTGCACAATGACCAAACTTATCCTGTTGCCAGACACATAAATTCACTACATGCAGGCAGAGCCCAAGAACTTTCCTATTTTGTCATTGACAATGTCCCCAAAAATCCTAGGGGAGGAAATAGGCAACTGGCACTAAGGAGATTGGAATCGAGGTATATCCTTCTCCTCAATTCCAAAATCCCACATGGGATGAATGCAGATGAAGCTCTCAGTGTTCATTTGTAGAACTTTTGCCAAACACCCTCTCTGTCTCTTTATGATCCATTCCTCCTAGCGTCCAGTTCTTGCACACTCCCTTCTTTTAATAACGTTGGCACACCCACAGGATTCACTTTTTCATCTCTATTGCGATCATTTGCCCACAATAAAACCTTTCAAGTAATTATGCACAATGGGTATGATTGGTCACTTCAGCCCACATGGGCTCTATTACATTTACGGCCCACATGGGCTCTACTACATTTACGAACAATTGAATTTCTTACCGACACTAGCATATTTGCTCACTTTTATTTTGTCTCTTTGAGCATTTCATCATATTTGACCATAAAACTCATGTGTATATACCCCGCTTTTGTGCACATTAATTGCAGTACTGTACTTACAAACATTTACTGTGGGCTTTCTTCACATTTAACATGTATTTAGGTAACCAACACAATATTAAAAACCCCGAGGTGAAACATATGATTGAATTATGTTTTAAATTGTTTTCACTCATTTTGCCTTTTCGTTTGCAACTATGGGTGACAATATAACCCTAGTACATTTGTTTACTTTTAAATGTATTATTTTGCATTATCCCCATTATAGTATTTAGCCAATGTTGCATAGATAACGAATGGTAGTCGTTTTGTTTGGTTGCATAACAACCATACTCAATAGGCTTTTCACTATGTCTATTTTTTCCCTTTTTTCTAATGTTGGTTACCATGACAATCATTTAGAAAAAGTGTAAACCTTAAGACTATTTAAACATGTCAATTACATTATGAACTGGATGCAGTGAACAAGGCGGCTGTGCCCGTCGAAACGCGTCTGTGCCTTAAACGTTGGAATAAAGCCTTTTCTTTGCTGAAACTACTCACGGAGTCGGTGCCTGTTTGTTTGGACGCTGTCAGGCTGGTATCATATATATATATATATATATATATATATATATATATATATTCACTGAAAAAAACATAGGTTTCAGAGGCGTTATAGTTAGCTGGACTTTTCACTCGTACAAAACCATAGAAATTCCCCCATTATAGTTAGTTCAGCTAACTATAACTCGCGCGCCCGCAATGCACTGCTGATGACGTCACATATTACATCACTCATGACATGGTCAGTGACATCACTCATGACATCACTGATGACATCACTGATGACATCATCCTTGTGATAGAGTGGCAGACCTCCTCTCCCCCTAATATAACCTTTTATACACACATTCAAAAATAGAAATTAAAATTTTCAAAACAATGGACATACCAATACCAGTTACAACAACCTATTCAGTAATTGTAAGATCCACATCCACATCCACTCATTCACTAACAGTCCTATACAGTCACTCATACATGTACTCACTCATCATATGTACTCATACACCTATACATCCTGTTACACAACGCCACTCATCCATAAAGTTACTCACACACATAGTCACTCATGCTAATAAAGAATCAAACATCCGTTTACCTGCATATACAGTTATACACACACCACCACACTTACTTCTACAGAAACTTACACATACTTAGTCTTTTAAACAATCACTTATAGAAACACATACTTATTCATACAGGAACTCTTTCAATCTCTCACTCTCACATATACTCACTTATATACACCAATAGTCACATATACTAGTTTAAAACATATGTAGTTACTCATAGAGACACTATTGAGACAGTCATTCACTCACTAACACACCCATGCACACAATCATCCACCCATACAGTCCTGCACACATGCTGTCTTCAACAAATACAAACAGTGAGTCCCTCATTCATGCACCTATGCACTACGTAATACCCCCCACCGAACCATACAGACATCAGACACTTATACTGATACTCAAAAAACCAACTAATAACCTATATAGACACTCATGTAGCTACTCACCAACCCATGCAGCCACTTATACACAAAGTGAGAGACTGATACAGATATTTACATATTTAAACATTACTCACTAAGCCATGTATTCACTAAGATACACTTAATCAGTCAGTTATACAATCAATTTTTCAAAAGCAAATCATCCATTTAGACACTTATATACCCATTTATTCTTCCATCGACCTTGAGATATACATATATAAAACATATGTAATTTTCAGAAAAACACACATTCACTGGATGATGTCATCAGTGATGTCCTCAGTGATGTCATTTGAGATGTCATCAGTGATGTCATGAGTGATGTCACTGACCATGTCATGAGTGATGTAATATGTGACGTCATCAGCAGTGCATTGCGGGCGCGCGAGTTATAGTTAGCTGAACTAACTATAACGGGGGAATTTCTATGGTTTTGTACGAGTGAAAAGTCCAGCTAATTATAACGCCCCTGAAACCTATGGTTTTTTCAGTGAATTTCTAAGGTTTTTTAAATGCTAATTCCTAGCTATAACGTGCCTGAAACCTATGTTTTTTCAGTGAATTTCAAAGGTTTTTTAAATGCTAATTTCTAGCTATGCCTACAGAGATAGGACATGTGAAGAAAGAAGGAAAACCGCACAGAAAGAAAAAAAAGAAATGCAGAAAGAAGCAACAGAAGTCCTCAAAGACGAAGAAAAGTGCAGGAAGAAGTATAACGTGCAGAAAGAACAAACAGAAGAGCAGAAACAAGCCTTGTTGCAAAATCATCCTGTACCCTCAACTTTTTCAGACGGATACTGGTGGTAACTGAGTCTGACTAACCAGTCCTAGAGCCAGTGCTATGTTAAAAGACACTCAGAATACAGTGAAAACACCTACATACACTAGGGCACACTATGTGTTGGGGTCCCCCTGTGATTAGAATGACCTCCTCTGTAAGCCCCTAGTATGTAATAGGGCAGGGGATTAAAACTACCTCTTAAAACGCACCACAGGGTGTTTTTGAACACGTCACCTCATGCCCCGTCCCCTCCCTTCCCCACTGTGTAAACACGCCCTGTAGCCATTTTAAGTTGGGAGATTAAGTCCCCTTGAATCCTGAGGGTCCCTAGGGTCCAACTAGACCACTAGGTACCTCCAGTAAGCGCCACAGAGCTGCGTTGCAGAGCAGTGGTGCTTACTGGAAGCACCTGGTGGGCTAGTTGGACCCCAGGGTCCCTCGGGATTGAAAGGGAATTATTTCCCCAGCTTAAAAACGCGCCACAGGGCCTGTGGGCGTTCTGAGTTGAGAGATTAAGTCCCCTTGAATCCTAAGGTTCCCTAGGGTCAAACTAGCCCACTAGGTACCTCCAGTAAGCGCCACAGAGCTGCGTTGCATGGAGGTGTAAAAAGGGGCGTGGCCTCAGAACACCTGTCTGCAACGCAGCTCCCTGGCGCATACTGGAGATACCTGTTGGGCTAGTTGGCCCTCAGGGACCCTCAGTATTGAAGGAGAATTAATTCCTCAACTTACAACTGGCCAGGGGGCGCGTTTGCAGAGTGCTGCAAGGAGGGGGAGTGGCCTCCGGCGCGATGCCGGTCTTTTATTTCAGGGGTGTGGAATTTTCCAAATAATCTAGTTGTCCAAGGGACAAAATGCTACTGAGATCTACATGTCCTGTAAAATCCACTTGTCTCACCTACCCCCGTTCCACATCAAACCTAAGGGCTCCGGCTGACAGAGAAACATTAATATATTTTTGCTTTATTAAAATCAGTAAACCATTGAATGCTTTGCAATAATAATGCTAAAGGAAAACTTGTTAAGGGATATTATCGCGTCCCTGCCCCCCTGCGCCCCCTCCCCTTAACCCTGACGGCAATTCTTTTATTTCTATTCCCCTTTTTTTCCATTTTTTTTGGCTGTGTATTTATTCCCACAAAATACGTACATTTCAAACCATACGTAATGTACTAATTTACCGTCACCCTTGGCTGTGTATTCATTCCCACAAAATACGTACATTTCAAACCATACGTAATGTACTAATTTACCGTCACCCTTGTAAAAACGTATGGGTGGGATATAAAAGGTGTCAGCCAGCGTGCCTCCTGCCATTTCCCCCTCACTTTTGCAGCTGGCCAGACGTGAGCCCTACGTTCCTTGCGAATCGGTAAGTTGTATCGAAAAAGAAACAGCAAAGTTGGGAGCTTCCTTTAATAATAAGAATCGTTTTTTCGCCAAATGTACCCTCTTTGCAACATTAATCAATTGTGTAATGTATATTTGTCGGTGTGTTTACGCAGTTATGGGCTGAAAGTTAATAGCTCACTATTCTATATTAGGACTTTAAGTTATAAATTGCAAGTCACCAACGGATGTCTCTTTTGAAAGCATTAATCTGCAGATCTGTTCCCATCCTATGCACTCTGTAATCGACTTCGTACATGTTCCATGCAGCAGGCATATTAACCCTCTGCACTAACTTCACCGAGGTCACAACCTCAACTATACAAAACACGGATCTCTTTCCAGGATGGTAATGCATCACACAAGTTTCCTACACATTTCTGTGAGGCCTGGTAATTGCCGGCGGAAAGAAACGCTGAAGCAGGTGCTTCGAAAGCTTTTAGTGCTGGCTGCGCCGTGTGCGACAATGTTTTTTTGCCCATAAGCCAAAGGAGTGAAAGTGTAGGAGTCACATGTCACCCATACTGGTAGGCAGTAGTTTAAGAGTGCTTGGTGTGGAGAAGCACAAACGCAGAGTCGAAAAAGAAACAGCAAAGTTGGGAGCTTCCTTTAATAATAAGAATCGTTTTTTCGCCAAATGTACCCTCTTTGCAACATTAATCAATTTTGTAAAGTATATTTGTCGGTGTGTTTATGCAGTTCTGGGCTGAAAGTTAATAGTTCACTATTCTATATTAGGACTTTAAGTTATAAATTGCAAGTCACCAACGGATGTCTCTTTTGAAAGCATTAATCTGCAGATCTGTTTCCATCTGCGGTATGAAGGCTCCGGACCCGCGATGTTAAACCCGCGTTGCGATGGCAGCGCGTGAATCTGAATTCGTTGTAATGGGTGTTTCCCCCATGAAGCGGTGGTAGCGCAGCGCGCCTGCTTGCGATAAGCTTTTTTGACGTCCTCATCTGAGGCGCCGAGGCGGGCCAGGCCTAGGCTTTTGTACTAATTAATCAACCCACGCACAGTTGCTAAAAATATAAATAAAAGAAAATCGCAGCACCTCCGTCACAATATCACACAATTCAAGCGGGCAAAACTGCTTATTTTACCTGAATGCTTATTGCAAGCCTCGTGGCGGCCACGGACTACTGCTTGCAGAGGCTGAGTGACGTTTCACTCCCCCAGCCAATCACTGGCTAGAGCCTAGTCATGGGCTGCTAGCCAATCAGATGCCGCCAAAGGCTCTCTGCAAGCTTCGGATTGGCTGTGCGCCCCAGAGTGCCCACAGCCTGTTGTTTTAACGTGATTAAAACGTGATTGATGTCTACATGTCCGTCGGACATAAATAGACAATAAATCTTCTTGCCCGTCAATATAAACAACATGGTTCGGGCGTCGGGCGATATGATTCCCCCACCCCTGTTTCTCTCAAACATGGTTCGTGATATCACAGCAGAAGGCTTTTTCACATGGTAAAATCACCTTAGAACACACCACAATTCCTAAAATGAGTATGGTACCATCAACAAATGATTTATAATGTAACTAAAGTCTTAAAACCTTCTATTAACTGCAATGCTTTTTAATGAGGTGCTATCATGTATATTGGTCCCAAGATGGCTGCCAACACTTCTTGGATGAAGTACTGACAGCCAATCAGATCTCACGATGAGATGTGTGGTTAGGCTCCGCCCAGATATGTATATGATTTTACTTTTGATTTTCTCAGGAACTACTGAACAGATTGACACCATATATGCAAAAGGCACATGCCTGATCTGAGGACTACCTCTTTGCCAAATTTCAAGTAATTCTGTTGAACCGTTCGGGCTGTACCTTGGACTAAAGGTCCCTATGGAAAATTGCATGGGGAAAACGCGTTTTGGGACCCCCCTTTTTTCTCAGCCCCCGCTTGATGAATCCCCCGAGACTTTCAGGGTAGGAGCGGAGCGGAGCGCCCCACCTATTTTGAAAATTTCGCGAGGATTCGACAACCGGCGCCAAAGTTATTCCAAATAGAATGTTGCGGATTTCCTATGGAAACACGGTCCTAACTATAACTATCTACTGGCGACCGCCAGTAGATAATATAGATATATATATATATATATATATATATATATATATATATATTCACTGAAAAAAACCATAGGTTTCAGGGCCGTTATAGTTAGCTGGACATTTCCCTCGTACAAAACCCTAGAAATTCCCCTGTTATAGTTAGTTCAGCTAACTATAACTCGCGCCCCCGCAATGCACTGCTGATGACGTCACATATTACATCACTCATGACATGGTCAGTGACATCAGTGATGACATCTCAAATTACATCACTGATGACATCACTGATGACGTCATCCATTGAGTATGTGTTTCTGAACAGTTGTAATATGTTTAATATATATAGGGAAAGGCCGGTGGAAGAATGAGTGGGTGTACAAGTGTGTGAATGGATGATTTTCTAGGTGCGTAACTGACTCTATAAGTGAGTCATTAAATGTATCTTACTGCAGACTAGTGACTAAACTGTGTGAATGTCTGTATCTGTCTATCTGTTGGTGTATAAACGGCTGCATGGTTTTGTGAATAGCAATATGAGTGTCTCTATGGGTTATTGATTGGTTGTCTGAGTATCTGTATGGGTGCCTGAGTGTATGTGTGGGTGGGGTGTGTGTGACTCTGTGCATAGATGTGTGAGTAGGTGATTCTATAGGTACATGGTTTTAAGAGTGCAACTGTGATGGACTGTATGGTTGGGTGAGTGTATGTAAGGGTGTGTTAGTGATTGAATGTATATCTCAGTTGTACATGTGACAGTAACTACATATGTGAAACACAGTGTATATGTGTATAAGAGTAAATAACTATCTATATGTGAGAGTGTGTGATTGCGGGACTGCCTGTATGGATGAGTGTGTGCTTGTACTAGTAATTGAATAAGAGTGTCAAACTTTTTAAGTATTTTTATGAGTAAGTGAACTTGAGTGTGTTTAACTGTATAGGTGAGTCAATTGGACTGTGTTTAATTATTTGCACAACTGACTAGGTGTGTCAGTACCTCAATGGATGATTGGCAGTGTGTGAGTGTCTATATATCTGTATAAATGCATATGATAGTCTTGTACGGAGTGACTGTAAGTATGAGTGACTGTACAGGTGAGTGAGTGGAGGTGCATGTAGACCTAAGAGTCAATGAGTGGGTATGTAGTTATTGGTATTGGAGTATCTATGGTCTTCAAAATGGCCATATGAAATTTTTTGTTGGTGTATCAAAAGTTATATTAGGGTGTGAGAAGGTGTACTAATTTATCACATAGATGACGTCATCAGTGATGTCATCAGTGGTGTCATTTGAGATGTCATCAGTGATGTCATCAGTGATATCACTGACCATGTCATGAGTGATGTAATATGTGACGTCATTAGCAGTGCATTGCAGGGGCGCGAGTTAAAGTTAGCTGAACTAACTATAACAGGGGAATTTCTAGGGTTTTGTACGAGGGAAATGTCCAGCTAACTATAACGCCCCTCAAAGCTATGTTTTTTTCAGTGAATTTCTAAGGTTTCTTAAATGCCAATTCCTAACGGTAACGCCCCTGAAACCTTTGGTTTTTTCAGTGAATTTCAAAGGTTTTTTAAATGCCAATTCCTAACTATAACGTGTATGAAACCTATGGTTTTTTCAGTGAATTTCAAAGGTTTTTTAAATGCTAATTCCTATCTATAACTTATCTCTGAAGATATCATGATAAGCATTCTTTTTTAAAAGTAGGGTGCACATTAGTTTTGTGGAAAAGCATCTTTGTGATTGGTTAAGAAAAAGCAGTTTCAATGTGGAGTACATATCAAAGGATAAAATTTGCTCAGATCAACCACACCTGCTACTTGCATTTGGAAGGCACTATTCGAACTTAAAACAATCGTCAACTTTTAACCTGCACGTGTCGTTAAATATTCAAGAAAATGTTACAAAAAAATATCGTTAAGTTTTAAAAAATTGATGAACTTTTAACCTGCACGTGTTTTAGAATGTTCTAGAAAGTGTGTTGATAGAATACGTTGCACTTCTGACTTCTATGTGTTGTTGAATATTAAAAAAACGGTTCATATGGAAAATTAAAAAGAAACCAATAGAGAAGTTTTGAAACCTAAAAGAATCAAGGAACTATTCTAATTTATTCTTTACATGTATTTATGTGTGCAGCAACAAAATTATAGACACAACAGCACTAGGAAGAGGAAGAAGCAGGGAGTGGGGGGAGGGGGGAGGGGGGAGATGGGCAGAATGGCACACATGCACAATTAAGTACAACTCACATATAGACAAACAATGGCCAAAATGAAACACATCAACAAGCAGCACAAGTCACACAACCCGCCAACATCACACCACTGAACGAGCATAGAAGTGAAAACCATGCTGCATTCATACAGGATGTGTACAAAGGCCAGTCGTTGGTGTTGTGGGATGTCTGCGACCGTGGTCATCATGGATGAGATGCCCAGCATTTGGCACATGGTCGAGTTCACTGTGTGTTATGTTGCCAAACGGCTGCACCTCCCTCCCACGAGCCCCCACACTTTTGTACGGTGCGCTGTTGTATCTCGTGCACTCGTACGGCACACCATTGTAATGCCTATTTGCGCATGTCCTGCTACATTCCAACTACAACATCACAGTGCCGTTTGGAGGTGGTGTATGCCAGTTTACAACATCGACTGCTGCAGCTCTTGTAGCAGGCCACACCAGAACACAGAAACACACTTACCCCACTTCCTGTACAAGGACATGTCCGAGACACCCCGTTCCCCTTGCTGGATAGGCACACCCCTGCACTGACCTGTGAACCCCAGACCAGCACACGCCAGTTGTGCATGCAGGAGGATGCGTGCGTAGCTACACATCCAGGCTCACTGCCAATACTGAGGTGACAGAACACTGTGATGTTGCAGGGCTCGTGCCTATCATGCTAAGACAATGACCACAGGGACACACTTACTAAGATGTGGGTTTGGGGGGCATTGGCGGTCCTGGAGTTGTTGAGATGAGTCTTCTGGCCCTCATGGGTATCCCTGTATCATGTTCATTGACACTATGGTACCTGTGGGTGTTCTGGTGTGGCTCTTGGCTGTGTTCCCTTTCATGGTGCAGGTAGTTGTCCTGCTTAACACCAGCAGAAAGCAGGTGTAAAATCCCTGGTGCTAACGTGTCTTATCGCCGGAATTTGTTTCGCATTGCAATTGGTGTGAAAGTTGTGATGTGATTTTTTTCGTGTGCAGAACAATATACGAACTGAGCAGTGTATCTCATCAAGATCCAGCACCTGACGCACTATTCCCAATCAATATAAATACAATGAGATTTCTTAATAGATTTTGTGTGTACACTGTAAGTGCAGCCAATACCTCAGTGCAATTCAATACAGGATTTTAGTATTTAGAATAAATCGGAAAGGTGCACCTCGTGTCTTTTTGCACGGGAACGGATACTCTCCATTTCATTATCAGCACTTTAAAGGAAGTAAAGTTGAGATAAATCTAACACACTATTCAGAAGTTGGTGCAAACTGCAGATATCACCAGTATTCCAGTGATAAGTGCCCCAAAATTTAACACCATGGTGGACTCCATCAAATAACAATAATAAGAACAAGAAAGAGTCACACAGCAGTTAAGAGAACAACCAAAAACATTATTAATTTTTTTTTCAAACTTTCTTTTTTATAATAATAAATATATAAACGAAAAACTATTTTCAAACTTTATTTTTTTATTAACATATATTTGAACAATAAACTAATAAACAAAATGTAACAACAATAATAAAAAATAACAAGGCGGAACACTACTGTGGGGACAATGGATGTCGATGACAGACCTGGAAAATAAGAAAGACTGTTAAAAAAAAACACAACATGGTATTCTCAACCAAATACCACAAGAAACAAATCACAGATATATAAAATGCATACAGCTAACAAAATTTTATAAGTTTAACTTACAAAAACTGTAAATGTTGCCGCTTTAAAATATTTACCGAATCTGAAGAAAATGTTTTGCAGAAGGCACCACACCAACAACGTTTTTCTTCAGTGGTGAGGAAATTTTTTACTTTTTCCAAGGAGCAAACAAAGACCAATGCCACCTTCGTCACTCGCAAGATTTGCCAAAGAGTTCTGTTACGAGGAGATCCCAACAAAAAATACTCGTGCGGCACAGCAAGTATGATGAAACACCTAAGGACCCTTCATCCAAACAATCTTGCACGAGAAGAGTGCAAACAGATGAGAAACACTCCTGTTCTGTATCTGTAAAAAAGAATAAAAAATAAATGTATATTAATAACTTTCAAATTTATACTATTCCATTACTGTACAAACATATTTTATATAAAAACTGACTATGAAACTATAGCCCTAAACCACAAGTGTGACGATCATTAAAACACTACATGCATAGTGCATACTACTTTGAAGCAGTTCATGCCCTAAAGCCTACCTCACTAAAAGACTACATGCTAACTGACTAAATGATTACAGTACTATAAGGAGACACACTGGGTGAGTGACAGGGTGTTTGCTAGAAGAGTATGAATACTAACTAGGGAATAGAAGGTGTGAAACACAACTGTGTAGGTGATTAGAGGACTGCATCCATACTGCATAGGCATTTAAAGCAGTCCATGTGCTAAGGCCTGGCTCACTGCATGACTACTTGGGTACTGACTGAATGATTATCGTACAGCAAGGAGAGTGCCTAGGTGAATTTATAAGTGCTAAGCGCACAGGGAATAGATTAGTACTTGGTACTGAATGGGTCACTAGAGGAGTGCAAAGGCAGTGACAAGTGCTGGACTGTATGGATACTGACTAGGAAATTGAAAGTGTGAAAGACAAGTGTCTAGGTGGTTAGAAGACTGCATGCATAGTGCATAGGGGTTTGAAGCAGTCCATGTGCTAAGGCCTGGCTCAGTGTATGAATACTTAGGCACTGACTGAATGATTAGAGTACTGCAAAGATAGTTTCTTGGTGAATTTATAAGTGTTTGAGTTTTGGCACAGTCAATGGATTAGTACATGCTGTTGAATGGGTCTCTAGAGGACTGCAAAGGAAGTGACAGGATGTTTCCTGGAAGTGTATGGATACTGACTAGGGAATTGAAGGTGTGAAAGACAAGTGTGTAGGTGGTTAGAGGACTACATGCATAGTGGATATGGGTTTGACGTAGTCCATGTGCTAAGACCTGACTCAGTGCATGAATACTTAGGCAGTGACTGAATCATTAGAGTACTGGAAAGAGAGTGTCTAGGTGAATTTATAAGTGTTTGAGTTTTGGCACAGTCAATGGATTAGTACATGCTGTTGAATGGGTCTCTAGAGGACTGCAAAGGAAGTGACAGGATGTTTCCTGGAAGTTTATGGATACTGACTAGGGAATTGAAGCTGTAAAAGACAAGTGTATAGTATGTCAGAACACTTTTATTTGAAGCAATCTATTTGGTATTTAGAAACTGATTAAATAATCAGACTACTTCTAGGACAGTGCTTAGGTAAAACTTTTAAATTTTCAGTTCTGCCACAGTGAACAGAATAGTACATGGTACTGCACCTTAGTGTCAAACCCTGACTCATTTTATCAATGCATAAGCAAAGACTAGCTTCTAATGCTACTAAAACTTGACAACATGAGAGGTTTCAAATTAGTTATCTGTCAGCAAATACACGATGTTACCAAATGCTTCTCTCACAGTGGTTCTCAAATGCACACAGACTCACAGTGTAATTCTAGACAACAACCACTATACCTAGGAGTTTACCAAAAATCATTCACTACTGTGGAAGTGGTAAGCGTACTGCACACAATCTTCATATTTCAGGACTGCACTTTTGTGTCAAAGCCTGATTCATTTAATTAAAGCATAAGCAAATTCTGGCTTCTAATGCTACTAAAACTTCACAACATGACAGGTTTTAAAACAGTTTTCTCTCAGCAAATACACAATGTTACCAAAAGCTTCTCTCACAGTGGTTCCCAAATGCACACAGACTCACAGTGTGATTCTAGACAAGCACCAGTATTCCTAGGAGTTTACCAAAACTCATTCACTACAGTGCAAGTGGTAAGGGAACTGCACACAATCTACATATTTCACAACTGCAATTTACTGTCAATGCCCGACTCATATAACGAAAGCATAAGCCATAACTGTCTTCTAATGCTACTAAAACTTGACAACATGACATGTTTTACAACACTTATCTGTCAGCAAATACACGATGTTACCAAACACTTCTCTCACAGTGGTTCCCAAATACACACAGACTCACAGTGTGATTCTAGACAAACAACACTATCCCTAGCAGCTTACCAAAACTCATTCACTACAGTGGAAGTGGTAAGGGAACTGCACACAATCTACATATTTCACAACTGCACTTTAGTGTCAATGCCTGACTCATTTAATTAACACATAAGCAAAGACTGACTTCTAATGCTACTAAAACTTGACAACATGACAGGTTTTAAAACAGTTTTCTCTCAGCAAATACACGATGTTACCAAAAGCTTCTCTCACAGTGGTTCCCAAATGCACACAGACTCACAGTGTGATTCTAGACAATCACCAGTATTCCTAGGAGTTTACCAAAACTCATTCACTACACTGGACGTGATAAGGGAACTGCACACAATCTACATATTTCACGACGGCACTTTAGTGTCAATGCCTGACTCATTTAATCAACACATAAGCAAAGACTTGCTTCTAATGCTACTAAAACTTGACAACATGACAAGTTTTAAAACAGTTTTCTGTCAGCAAATACACGATGTTACCAAACGCTTCTTTCACAGTGGTTCCCAAATGCACAAAGACTCACAGTGTGATTCTAGACAAGCACCAGTATCCCTAGGAGTTTACCAAAACTCATTCACTACACCGGAAGTGATAAGGGAACTGCACACAATCTACATATTTCACGACTGCAATTTACTGTCATTGCCTGACTCATATAATGAAAGCATAAGCCATAACTGTCTTCTAATGCTA
The DNA here is from genome assembly GCF_964204655.1 of Triturus cristatus. Taxonomy (NCBI): domain Eukaryota; kingdom Metazoa; phylum Chordata; class Amphibia; order Caudata; family Salamandridae; genus Triturus; species Triturus cristatus. Next base: position 699,889,605 of record NC_140582.1, on the reverse strand, counting down.
CTAAAACTTGACAACATGACAGGTTTTAAAACAGTTATCTGTCAGCAAATACACGATGTTACCAAATGCTTCTCTCTCAATCCTTACCCAAATGCACACAGACTCACAGTGTGATTTTAGACAAGCAACACTATACTAGGAGTTTACCAAAACTCATTCACTATTCTGGAAGAGTTAATGGTACTGCACACAATCTACATATTTAAGTACGGCACATCAGTGTCAAAGCATGACTCATTTAATCAACATATAAGCAAAGACTGGATTCTAATGCTACTAAAACTTCACAACATGACAGATTTTAAAACAGTTATCTGTCAGCAAATACATGATGTTACCAAATGATTCTCTCACACTGATCCCAAATACACACTAACTCACAGTGTGATTCTAGACAAGCACCACTATCCCTATGAGCTTACCAAAACTCATTCACTAGCCATAACTGTCTTCTAATGCTACTAAAACTTGACAACATGACTGGTTTTAAAAGTTATCTGTCAGCAAATACACAATATTACCAAATGCTTCTCTCACAGTGGTTCCCAAATGCACACAGAGTCACTGTGTGATTCTAGACAAACAACACTATCCCTTGCACTATATCAAAACACATCTAGAAGTAGTACTACATTTTAGTATAGAAACATAACATAACTCATTTCACAAATTCATAAACAATGACTGGTTTCTAATTCTACCAAAATATAAAAACTGCCCAGTTATCTGTCTACAAACATATGAAAAACACAATTGCCTATCACAGAATGGTTTCTACATGCACACACATTGTAGAGAAAAAATGTACTCCCTACACTTTAGCAGGAAAAATACATGAGTCTGATTACAATCAAAATAGTCTACACACATCCCCTCACAATTAAATAACTCATCTTTCAAGTTATTTTGTAGATTAAGGAGTATATCAATGACTCACCATATTTTCTTTTACATAATCTCTGCACTGTGCACCTCTCAGCAAAAGCAAAGAAAGGAAAAGATTCCCTTTCATTTTCCACACATATACATGTAAACATCAAATCACAATCCTTCGTACATAAACTCAAAAGCAAACACACATTTCTATTGGTTAAACATTTCAACCCTTTCCAACTGAAATACATTTCAACCCTTCCCCCAATCTGCCTTCTGCCTGTTACCATAGAAACAGGTCATGGAACACTGCACTGAGCTCACAGGTCACAAGTTCAGCACACAATGTTCCTACACAAGACAGGAAGTGTGCTTGACTTTTCAACATATCAGCTGATCATATATAATGTTCCTTACAATCTGTTTTTGTTAACCAATAACAATCATACCTTTAAAAAACAAAAATATACACCCTACCTTTCAGTGTAGAAAGTGGTTATACAACCAATGATTTCTTGTTGTTTTTCAAAAAACGTTGCCGTGGATCCGCGCACCCACCGCGAGTGAATCCGTGCATCCAACGCAATAGGATGTGCGCACGGTGCGCGCATTTCGATGCTTTTTTTTTTTTAAAAAGGGGGGCCACAGGGGGTCCTTCTGGGACCCCCTAAGCAGATCTAGAGGGTCAGAGTATGTCCACTCTGCCCCCTTTATATCTTTTACACACTTATTCCCCTTCCATCTTCAGCCTCGCTTCTACCGAGGCAGAAAATGGCCGGCAACAGTTCCTGGTTTCGAATGTAGAGAGATGCTCGACAGCCAATTAGCATTCAGTGTGCGATCGGGAGGGTGCGCGCTCCGTTTGGGGAGGGTGCGCTTACGGTGCGGGTACGGTCCGCGCATCCTCCGCGGCCATAGATATCACTAACTTTTTTACCCTCATTTTCTCAGGAACTACTGAACAGATTCACACCAAATATGCAAAAGACACGAGTCCGAACTGAGGACTACCTCTTTGCCAAATTTGGTGTCATTCCGTTCAGCGGTTCGGGCTGTAGCTGCGAAACTTTCAGGGTTGGAGCGGAGCGGAGCTGGCCAAAAGTTTTGAAAATTTCGCGAGGATTCGCGAGGATTCGTCGACCGGCGCCAAAGTTATTCCAAATAGAATGTTGCGGATTTCCTATGGAAACACGGTCCTAACTATAACTATCTACTGGCGACCGCCAGTAGATTATATATATATATATATATATATATATATATATATATATATATTATCTATTATAGTTAGGACCTATTTTCCATAGGAAATCCGCAACATTCTATTGGGAATATCTTTGGCGCCGATTGACAAATCTTCGCAAAATTCTCCAAACTTTTGGCCAGCTCCGCTCCGCTCCAACCCTGAAAGTTTTGCGGTGATCTGTGAAGCGGGGGCCGAGAAAAAAGGGAGGTCCCAAAACGCGTTTTCCCCATGCAATTTCCCATAGGATCTGTTGTCGCAGCTACAGCCCGAACCGCTGAACGGAATGACACCAAATTTGGCAAAGAGGTAGTCCTCAGTTCGGACTCGTGTCTTTTGCATATTTGGTGTGAATCTGTTCAGTAGTTCCTGAGAAAATGAGGGTAAAAAAGTTAGTGATATCTATGGCCGCGGAGGATGCGCGGACCGTACCCGCACCGTAAGCGCACCCTCCCCAAACGGAGCGCGCACCCTCCCGATCGCACACTGAATGCTAATTGGCTGTCGAGCATCTCTCTACATTCGAAACCAGGAACTGTCACCAACCCATGCAGCCACTTATACACAAAGTGAGAGACTGATACAGATATTTACATATTTAAACATTACTCACTAAGCCATGTATTCACTAAGATACACTTAATCAGTCAGTTATACAATCAATTTTTCAAAAACAAATCATCCATTTAGACACTTATATACCCATTTATTCTTCCATCGACCTTGAGATATACATATATAAAACATATGTAATTTTCAGAAAAACACACATTCACTGGATGATGTCATCAGTGATGTCCTCAGTGATGTCATTTGAGATGTCATCAGTGATGTCATGAGTGATGTCACTGACCATGTCATGAGTGATGTAATATGTGACGTCATCAGCAGTGCATTGCGGGCGCGCGAGTTATAGTTAGCTGAACTAACTATAACGGGGGAATTTCTATGGTTTTGTACGAGTGAAAAGTCCAGCTAATTATAACGCCCCTGAAACCTATGGTTTTTTCAGTGAATTTCTAAGGTTTTTTAAATGCTAATTCCTAGCTATAACGTGCCTGAAACCTATGTTTTTTCAGTGAATTTCAAAGGTTTTTTAAATGCTAATTTCTAGCTATGCCTACAGAGATAGGACATGTGAAGAAAGAAGGAAAACCGCACAGAAAGAAAAAAAAGAAATGCAGAAAGAAGCAACAGAAGTCCTCAAAGACGAAGAAAAGTGCAGGAAGAAGTATAACGTGCAGAAAGAACAAACAGAAGAGCAGAAACAAGCCTTGTTGCAAAATCATCCTGTACCCTCAACTTTTTCAGACGGATACTGGTGGTAACTGAGTCTGACTAACCAGTCCTAGAGCCAGTGCTATGTTAAAAGACACTCAGAATACAGTGAAAACACCTACATACACTAGGGCACACTATGTGTTGGGGTCCCCCTGTGATTAGCATGACCTCCTCTGTAAGCCCCTAGTATGTAATAGGGCAGGGGATTAAAACTACCTCTTAAAACGCACCACAGGGTGTTTTTGAACACGTCACCTCATGCCCCGTCCCCTCCCTTCCCCACTGTGTAAACACGCCCTGTAGCCATTTTAAGTTGGGAGATTAAGTCCCCTTGAATCCTGAGGGTCCCTAGGGTCCAACTAGACCACTAGGTACCTCCAGTAAGCGCCACAGAGCTGCGTTGCAGAGCAGTGGTGCTTACTGGAAGCACCTGGTGGGCTAGTTGGACCCCAGGGTCCCTCGGGATTGAAAGGGAATTATTTCCCCAGCTTAAAAACGCGCCACAGGGCCTGTGGGCGTTCTGAGTTGAGAGATTAAGTCCCCTTGAATCCTAAGGTTCCCTAGGGTCAAACTAGCCCACTAGGTACCTCCAGTAAGCGCCACAGAGCTGCGTTGCATGGAGGTGTAAAAAGGGGCGTGGCCTCAGAACACCTGTCTGCAACGCAGCTCCCTGGCGCATACTGGAGATACCTGTTGGGCTAGTTGGCCCTCAGGGACCCTCAGTATTGAAGGAGAATTAATTCCTCAACTTACAACTGGCCAGGGGGCGCGTTTGCAGAGTGCTGCAAGGAGGGGGAGTGGCCTCCGGCGCGATGCCGGTCTTTTATTTCAGGGGTGTGGAATTTTCCAAATAATCTAGTTGTCCAAGGGACAAAATGCTACTGAGATCTACATGTCCTGTAAAATCCACTTGTCTCACCTACCCCCGTTCCACATCAAACCTAAGGGCTCCGGCTGACAGAGAAACATTAATATATTTTTGCTTTATTAAAATCAGTAAACCATTGAATGCTTTGCAATAATAATGCTAAAGGAAAACTTGTTAAGGGATATTATCGCGTCCCTGCCCCCCTGCGCCCCCTCCCCTTAACCCTGACGGCAATTCTTTTATTTCTATTCCCCTTTTTTTCAATTTTTTTTGGCTGTGTATTTATTCCCACAAAATACGTACATTTCAAACCATACGTAATGTACTAATTTACCGTCACCCTTGGCTGTGTATTAATTCCCACAAAATACGTACATTTCAAACCATACGTAATGTACTAATTTACCGTCACCCTTGTAAAAACGTATGGGTGGGATATAAAAGGTGTCAGCCAGCGTGCCTCCTGCCATTTCCCCCTCACTTTTGCAGCTGGCCAGACGTGAGCCCTACGTTCCTTGCGAATCGGTAAGTTGTATCGAAAAAGAAACAGCAAAGTTGGGAGCTTCCTTTAATAATAAGAATCGTTTTTTCGCCAAATGTACCCTCTTTGCAACATTAATCAATTGTGTAATGTATATTTGTCGGTGTGTTTACGCAGTTATGGGCTGAAAGTTAATAGCTCACTATTCTATATTAGGACTTTAAGTTATAAATTGCAAGTCACCAACGGATGTCTCTTTTGAAAGCATTAATCTGCAGATCTGTTCCCATCCTATGCACTCTGTAATCGACTTCGTACATGTTCCATGCAGCAGGCATATTAACCCTCTGCACTAACTTCACCGAGGTCACAACCTCAACTATACAAAACACGGATCTCTTTCCAGGATGGTAATGCATCACACAAGTTTCCTACACATTTCTGTGAGGCCTGGTAATTGCCGGCGGAAAGAAACGCTGAAGCAGGTGCTTCGAAAGCTTTTAGTGCTGGCTGCGCCGTGTGCGACAATGTTTTTTTGCCCATAAGCCAAAGGAGTGAAAGTGTAGGAGTCACATGTCACCCATACTGGTAGGCAGTAGTTTAAGAGTGCTTGGTGTGGAGAAGCACAAACGCAGAGTCGAAAAAGAAACAGCAAAGTTGGGAGCTTCCTTTAATAATAAGAATCGTTTTTTCGCCAAATGTACCCTCTTTGCAACATTAATCAATTTTGTAAAGTATATTTGTCGGTGTGTTTATGCAGTTCTGGGCTGAAAGTTAATAGTTCACTATTCTATATTAGGACTTTAAGTTATAAATTGCAAGTCACCAACGGATGTCTCTTTTGAAAGCATTAATCTGCAGATCTGTTTCCATCTGCGGTATGAAGGCTCCGGACCCGCGATGTTAAACCCGCGTTGCGATGGCAGCGCGTGAATCTGAATTCGTTGTAATGGGTGTTTCCCCCATGAAGCGGTGGTAGCGCAGCGCGCATGCTTGCGATAAGCTTTTTTGACGTCCTCATCTGAGGCGCCGAGGCGGGCCAGGCCTAGGCTTTTGTACTAATTAATCAACCCACGCACAGTTGCTAAAAATATAAATAAAAGAAAATCGCAGCACCTCCGTCACAATATCACACAATTCAAGCGGGCAAAACTGCTTATTTTACCTGAATGCTTATTGCAAGCCTCGTGGCGGCCACGGACTACTGCTTGCAGAGGCTGAGTGACGTTTCACTCCCCCAGCCAATCACTGGCTAGAGCCTAGTCATGGGCTGCTAGCCAATCAGATGCCGCCAAAGGCTCTCTGCAAGCTTCGGATTGGCTGTGCGCCCCAGAGTGCCCACAGCCTGTTGTTTTAACGTGATTAAAACGTGATTGATGTCTACATGTCCGTCGGACATAAATAGACAATAAATCTTCTTGCCCGTCAATATAAACAACATGGTTCGGGCGTCGGGCGATATGATTCCCCCACCCCTGTTTCTCTCAAACATGGTTCGTGATATCACAGCAGAAGGCTTTTTCACATGGTAAAATCACCTTAGAACACACCACAATTCCTAAAATGAGTATGGTACCATCAACAAATGATTTATAATGTAACTAAAGTCTTAAAACCTTCTATTAACTGCAATGCTTTTTAATGAGGTGCTATCATGTATATTGGTCCCAAGATGGCTGCCAACACTTCTTGGATGAAGTACTGACAGCCAATCAGATCTCACGATGAGATGTGTGGTTAGGCTCCGCCCAGATATGTATATGATTTTACTTTTGATTTTCTCAGGAACTACTGAACAGATTGACACCATATATGCAAAAGGCACATGCCTGATCTGAGGACTACCTCTTTGCCAAATTTCAAGTAATTCTGTTGAACCGTTCGGGCTGTACCTTGGACTAAAGGTCCCTATGGAAAATTGCATGGGGAAAATGCGTTTTGGGACCCCCCTTTTTTCTCAGCCCCCGCTTGATGAATCCCCCGAGACTTTCAGGGTAGGAGCGGAGCGGAGCGCCCCACCTATTTTGAAAATTTCGCGAGGATTCGACAACCGGCGCCAAAGTTATTCCAAATAGAATGTTGCGGATTTCCTATGGAAACACGGTCCTAACTATAACTATCTACTGGCGACCGCCAGTAGATAATATAGATATATATATATATATATATATATATATATATATATATATATATATATATATATATATATATATTCACTGAAAAAAACCATAGGTTTCAGGGCCGTTATAGTTAGCTGGACATTTCCCTCGTACAAAACCCTAGAAATTCCCCTGTTATAGTTAGTTCAGCTAACTATAACTCGCGCCCCCGCAATGCACTGCTGATGACGTCACATATTACATCACTCATGACATGGTCAGTGACATCAGTGATGACATCTCAAATTACATCACTGATGACATCACTGATGACGTCATCCATTGAGTATGTGTTTCTGAACAGTTGTAATATGTTTAATATATATAGGGAAAGGCCGGTGGAAGAATGAGTGGGTGTACAAGTGTGTGAATGGATGATTTTCTAGGTGCGTAACTGACTCTATAAGTGAGTCATTAAATGTATCTTACTGCAGACTAGTGACTAAACTGTGTGAATGTCTGTATCTGTCTATCTGTTGGTGTATAAACGGCTGCATGGTTTTGTGAATAGCAATATGAGTGTCTCTATGGGTTATTGATTGGTTGTCTGAGTATCTGTATGGGTGCCTGAGTGTATGTGTGGGTGGGGTGTGTGTGACTCTGTGCATAGATGTGTGAGTGGGTGATTCTATAGGTACATGGTTTTAAGAGTGCAACTGTGATGGACTGTATGGTTGGGTGAGTGTATGTAAGGGTGTGTTAGTGATTGAATGTATATCTCAGTTGTACATGTGACAGTAACTACATATGTGAAACACAGTGTATATGTGTATAAGAGTAAATAACTATCTATATGTGAGAGTGTGTGATTGCGGGACTGCCTGTATGGATGAGTGTGTGCTTGTACTAGTAATTGAATAAGAGTGTCAAACTTTTTAAGTATTTTTATGAGTAAGTGAACTTGAGTGTGTTTAACTGTATAGGTGAGTCAATTGGACTGTGTTTAATTATTTGCACAACTGACTAGGTGTGTCAGTACCTCAATGGATGATTGGCAGTGTGTGAGTGTCTATATATCTGTATAAATGCATATGATAGTCTTGTACGGAGTGACTGTAAGTATGAGTGACTGTACAGGTGAGTGAGTGGAGGTGCATGTAGACCTAAGAGTCAATGAGTGGGTATGTAGTTATTGGTATTGGAGTATCTATGGTCTTCAAAATGGCCATATGAAATTTTTTGTTGGTGTATCAAAAGTTATATTAGGGTGTGAGAAGGTGTACTAATTTATCACATAGATGACGTCATCAGTGATGTCATCAGTGGTGTCATTTGAGATGTCATCAGTGATGTCATCAGTGATATCACTGACCATGTCATGAGTGATGTAATATGTGACGTCATTAGCAGTGCATTGCAGGGGCGCGAGTTAAAGTTAGCTGAACTAACTATAACAGGGGAATTTCTAGGGTTTTGTACGAGGGAAATGTCCAGCTAACTATAACGCCCCTCAAAGCTATGTTTTTTTCAGTGAATTTCTAAGGTTTTTTAAATGCCAATTCCTAACGGTAACGCCCCTGAAACCTTTGGTTTTTTCAGTGAATTTCAAAGGTTTTTTAAATGCCAATTCCTAACTATAACGTGTATGAAACCTATGGTTTTTTCAGTGAATTTCAAAGGTTTTTTAAATGCTAATTCCTATCTATAACTTATCTCTGAAGATATCATGAAAAGCATTCTTTTTTAAAAGTAGGGTGCCCATTAGTTTTGTGGAAAAGCATCTTTGTGATTGGTTAAGAAAAAGCAGTTTCAATGTGGAGTACATATCAAAGGATAAAATTTGCTCAGATCAACCACACCTGCTACTTGCATTTGGAAGGCACTATTCGAACTTAAAACAATCGTCAACTTTTAACCTGCACGTGTCGTTAAATATTCAAGAAAATGTTACAAAAAAATATCGTTAAGTTTTAAAAAATTGATGAACTTTTAACCTGCACGTGTTTTAGAATGTTCTAGAAAGTGTGTTGATAGAATACGTTGCACTTCTGACTTCTATGTGTTGTTGAATATTAAAAAAACGGTTCATATGGAAAATTAAAAAGAAACCAATAGAGAAGTTTTGAAACCTAAAAGAATCAAGGAACTATTCTAATTTATTCTTTACATGTATTTATGTGTGCAGCAACAAAATTATAGACACAACAGCACTAGGAAGAGGAAGAAGCAGGGAGTGGGGGGAGGGGGGAGGGGGGAGATGGGCAGAATGGCACACATGCACAATTAAGTACAACTCACATATAGACAAACAATGGCCAAAATGAAACACATCAACAAGCAGCACAAGTCACACAACCCGCCAACATCACACCACTGAACGAGCATAGAAGTGAAAACCATGCTGCATTCATACAGGATGTGTACAAAGGCCAGTCGTTGGTGTTGTGGGATGTCTGCGACCGTGGTCATCATGGATGAGATGCCCAGCATTTGGCACATGGTCGAGTTCACTGTGTGTTATGTTGCCAAACGGCTGCACCTCCCTCCCACGAGCCCCCACACTTTTGTACGGTGCGCTGTTGTATCTCGTGCACTCGTACGGCACACCATTGTAATGCCTATTTGCGCATGTCCTGCTACATTCCAACTACAACATCACAGTGCCGTTTGGAGGTGGTGTATGCCAGTTTACAACATCGACTGCTGCAGCTCTTGTAGCAGGCCACACCAGAACACAGAAACACACTTACCGCACTTCCTGTACAAGGACATGTCCGAGACACCCCGTTCCCCTTGCTGGATAGGCACACCCCTGCACTGACCTGTGAACCCCAGACCAGCACACGCCAGTTGTGCATGCAGGAGGATGCGTGCGTAGCTACACATCCAGGCTCACTGCCAATACTGTGGTGACAGAACACTGTGATGTTGCAGGGCTCGTGCCTATCATGCTAAGACAATGACCACAGGGACACACTTACTAAGATGTGGGTTTGGGGGGCATTGGCGGTCCTGGAGTTGTTGAGATGAGTCTTCTGGCCCTCATGGGTATCCCTGTATCATGTTCATTGACACTATGGTACCTGTGGGTGTTCTGGTGTGGCTCTTGGCTGTGTTCCCTTTCATGGTGCAGGTAGTTGTCCTGCTTAACACCAGCAGAAAGCAGGTGTAAAATCCCTGGTGCTAACGTGTCTTATCGCCGGAATTTGTTTCGCATTGCAATTGGTGTGAAAGTTGTGATGTGATTTTTTTCGTGTGCAGAACAATATACGAACTGAGCAGTGTATCTCATCAAGATCCAGCACCTGACGCACTATTCCCAATCAATATAAATACAATGAGATTTCTTAATAGATTTTGTGTGTACACTGTAAGTGCAGCCAATACCTCAGTGCAATTCAATACAGGATTTTAGTATTTAGAATAAATCGGAAAGGTGCACCTCGTGTCTTTTTGCACGGGAACGGATACTCTCCATTTCATTATCAGCACTTTAAAGGAAGTAAAGTTGAGATAAATCTAACACACTATTCAGAAGTTGGTGCAAACTGCAGATATCACCAGTATTCCAGTGATAAGTGCCCCAAAATTTAACACCATGGTGGACTCCATCAAATAACAATAATAAGAACAAGAAAGAGTCACACAGCAGTTAAAAGAACAACCAAAAACATTATTAATTTTTTTTTCAAACTTTCTTTTTTATAATAATAAATATATAAACGAAAAACTATTTTCAAACTTTATTTTTTTATTAACATATATTTGAACAATAAACTAATAAACAAAATGTAACAACAATAATAAAAAATAACAAGGCGGAACACTACTGTGGGGACAATGGATGTCGATGACAGACCTGGAAAATAAGAAAGACTGTTAAAAAAAAACACAACATGGTATTCTCAACCAAATACCACAAGAAACAAATCACAGATATATAAAATGCATACAGCTAACAAAATTTTATAAGTTTAACTTACAAAAACTGTAAATGTTGCCGCTTTAAAATATTTACCGAATCTGAAGAAAATGTTTTGCAGAAGGCACCACACCAACAACGTTTTTCTTCAGTGGTGAGGACATTTTTTACTTTTTCCAAGGAGCAAACAAAGACCAATGCCACCTTCGTCACTCGCAAGATTTGCCAAAGAGTTCTGTTACGAGGAGATCCCAACAAAAAATACTCGTGCGGCACAGCAAGTATGATGAAACACCTAAGGACCCTTCATCCAAACAATCTTGCACGAGAAGAGTGCAAACAGATGAGAAACACTCCTGTTCTGTATCTGTAAAAAAGAATAAAAAATAAATGTATATTAATAACTTTCAAATTTATACTATTCCATTACTGTACAAACATATTTTATATAAAAACTGACTATGAAACTATAGCCCTAAACCACAAGTGTGACGATCATTAAAACACTACATGCATAGTGCATACTACTTTGAAGCAGTTCATGCCCTAAAGCCTACCTCACTAAAAGACTACATGCTAACTGACTAAATGATTACAGTACTATAAGGAGACACACTGGGTGAGTGACAGGGTGTTTGCTAGAAGAGTATGAATACTAACTAGGGAATAGAAGGTGTGAAACACAACTGTGTAGGTGATTAGAGGACTGCATCCATACTGCATAGGCATTTAAAGCAGTCCATGTGCTAAGGCCTGGCTCACTGCATGACTACTTGGGTACTGACTGAATGATTATCGTACAGCAAGGAGAGTGCCTAGGTGAATTTATAAGTGCTAAGCGCACAGGGAATAGATTAGTACTTGGTACTGAATGGGTCACTAGAGGAGTGCAAAGGCAGTGACAAGTGCTGGACTGTATGGATACTGACTAGGAAATTGAAAGTGTGAAAGACAAGTGTCTAGGTGGTTAGAAGACTGCATGCATAGTGCATAGGGGTTTGAAGCAGTCCATGTGCTAAGGCCTGGCTCAGTGTATGAATACTTAGGCACTGACTGAATGATTAGAGTACTGCAAAGATAGTTTCTTGGTGAATTTATAAGTGTTTGAGTTTTGGCACAGTCAATGGATTAGTACATGCTGTTGAATGGGTCTCTAGAGGACTGCAAAGGAAGTGACAGGATGTTTCCTGGAAGTGTATGGATACTGACTAGGGAATTGAAGGTGTGAAAGACAAGTGTGTAGGTGGTTAGAGGACTACATGCATAGTGGATATGGGTTTGACGTAGTCCATGTGCTAAGACCTGACTCAGTGCATGAATACTTAGGCAGTGACTGAATCATTAGAGTACTGGAAAGAGAGTGTCTAGGTGAATTTATAAGTGTTTGAGTTTTGGCACAGTCAATGGATTAGTACATGCTGTTGAATGGGTCTCTAGAGGACTGCAAAGGAAGTGACAGGATGTTTCCTGGAAGTTTATGGATACTGACTAGGGAATTGAAGCTGTAAAAGACAAGTGTATAGTATGTCAGAACACTTTTATTTGAAGCAATCTATTTGGTATTTAGAAACTGATTAAATAATCAGACTACTTCTAGGACAGTGCTTAGGTAAAACTTTTAAATTTTCAGTTCTGCCACAGTGAACAGAATAGTACATGGTACTGCACCTTAGTGTCAAACCCTGACTCATTTTATCAATGCATAAGCAAAGACTAGCTTCTAATGCTACTAAAACTTGACAACATGAGAGGTTTCAAATTAGTTATCTGTCAGCAAATACACGATGTTACCAAATGCTTCTCTCACAGTGGTTCTCAAATGCACACAGACTCACAGTGTAATTCTAGACAACAACCACTATACCTAGGAGTTTACCAAAAATCATTCACTACTGTGGAAGTGGTAAGCGTACTGCACACAATCTTCATATTTCAGGACTGCACTTTTGTGTCAAAGCCTGATTCATTTAATTAAAGCATAAGCAAATTCTGGCTTCTAATGCTACTAAAACTTCACAACATGACAGGTTTTAAAACAGTTTTCTCTCAGCAAATACACAATGTTACCAAAAGCTTCTCTCACAGTGGTTCCCAAATGCACACAGACTCACAGTGTGATTCTAGACAAGCACCAGTATTCCTAGGAGTTTACCAAAACTCATTCACTACAGTGCAAGTGGTAAGGGAACTGCACACAATCTACATATTTCACAACTGCAATTTACTGTCAATGCCCGACTCATATAACGAAAGCATAAGCCATAACTGTCTTCTAATGCTACTAAAACTTGACAACATGACATGTTTTACAACACTTATCTGTCAGCAAATACACGATGTTACCAAACACTTCTCTCACAGTGGTTCCCAAATACACACAGACTCACAGCGTGATTCTAGACAAACAACACTATCCCTAGCAGCTTACCAAAACTCATTCACTACAGTGGAAGTGGTAAGGGAACTGCACACAATCTACATATTTCACAACTGCACTTTAGTGTCAATGCCTGACTCATTTAATTAACACATAAGCAAAGACTGACTTCTAATGCTACTAAAACTTGACAACATGACAGGTTTTAAAACAGTTTTCTCTCAGCAAATACACGATGTTACCAAAAGCTTCTCTCACAGTGGTTCCCAAATGCACACAGACTCACAGTGTGATTCTAGACAATCACCAGTATTCCTAGGAGTTTACCAAAACTCATTCACTACACTGGACGTGATAAGGGAACTGCACACAATCTACATATTTCACGACGGCACTTTAGTGTCAATGCCTGACTCATTTAATCAACACATAAGCAAAGACTTGCTTCTAATGCTACTACAACTTGACAACATGACAAGTTTTAAAACAGTTTTCTGTCAGCAAATACACGATGTTACCAAACGCTTCTTTCACAGTGGTTCCCAAATGCACAAAGACTCACAGTGTGATTCTAGACAAGCACCAGTATCCCTAGGAGTTTACCAAAACTCATTCACTACACCGGAAGTGATAAGGGAACTGCACACAATCTACATATTTCACGACTGCAATTTACTGTCATTGCCTGACTCATATAATGAAAGCATAAGCCATAACTGTCTTCTAATGCTACTAAAACTTGACAACATGACAGGTTTTAAAACAGTTATCTGTCAGCAAATACACGATGTTACCAAATGCTTCTCTCTCAATCCTTACCCAAATGCACACAGACTCACAGTGTGATTTTAGACAAGCAACACTATACTAGGAGTTTACCAAAACTCATTCACTATTCTGGAAGAGTTAATGGTACTGCACACAATCTACATATTTAAGTACGGCACATCAGTGTCAAAGCATGACTCATTTAATCAACATATAAGCAAAGACTGGATTCTAATGCTACAAAAACTTCACAACATGACAGATTTTAAAACAGTTATCTGTCAGCAAATACATGATGTTACCAAATGATTCTCTCACACTGATCCCAAATACACACTAACTCACAGTGTGATTCTAGACAAGCACCACTATCCCTATGAGCTTACCAAAACTCATTCACTAGCCATAACTGTCTTCTAATGCTACTAAAACTTGACAACATGACTGGTTTTAAAAGTTATCTGTCAGCAAATACACAATATTACCAAATGCTTCTCTCACAGTGGTTCCCAAATGCACACAGAGTCACTGTGTGATTCTAGACAAACAACACTATCCCTTGCACTATATCAAAACACATCTAGAAGTAGTACTACATTTTAGTATAGAAACATAACATAACTCATTTCACAAATTCATAAACAATGACTGGTTTCTAATTCTACCAAAATATAAAAACTGCCCAGTTATCTGTCTACAAACATATGAAAAACACAATTGCCTATCACAGAATGGTTTCTACATGCACACACATTGTAGAGAAAAAATGTACTCCCTACACTTTAGCAGGAAAAATACATGAGTCTGATTACAATCAAAATAGTCTACACACATCCCCTCACAATTAAATAACTCATCTTTCAAGTTATTTTGTAGATTAAGGAGTATATCAATGACTCACCATATTTTCTTTTACATAATCTCTGCACTGTGCACCTCTCAGCAAAAGCAAAGAAAGGAAAAGATTCCCTTTCATTTTCCACACATATACATGTAAACATCAAATCACAATCCTTCGTACATAAACTCAAAAGCAAACACACATTTCTATTGGTTAAACATTTCAACCCTTTCCAACTGAAATACATTTCAACCCTTCCCCCAATCTGCCTTCTGCCTGTTACCATAGAAACAGGTCATGGAACACTGCACTGAGCTCACAGGTCACAAGTTCAGCACACAATGTTCCTACACAAGACAGGAAGTGTGCTTGACTTTTCAACATATCAGCTGATCATATATAATGTTCCTTACAATCTGTTTTTGTTAACCAATAACAATCATACCTTTAAAAAACAAAAATATACACCCTACCTTTCAGTGTAGAAAGTGGTTATACAACCAATGATTTCTTGTTGTTTTTCAAAAAACGTTGCCGTGGATCCGCGCACCCACCGCGAGAGAATCCGTGCATCCAACGCAATAGGATGTGCGCACCGTGCGCGCATTTCGATGCTTTTTTTTTTTTAAAAAGGGGGGCCACAGGGGGTCCTTCTGGGACCCCCTAAGCAGATCTAGAGGGTCAGAGTATGTCCACTCTGCCCCCTTTATATCTTTTACACACTTATTCCCCTTCCATCTTCAGCCTCACTTCTACCGAGGCAGAAAATGGCCGGCAACAGTTCCTGGTTTCGAATGTAGAGAGATGCTCGACAGCCAATTAGCATTCAGTGTGCGATCGGGAGGGTGCGCGCTCCGTTTGGGGAGGGTGCGCTTACGGTGCGGGTACGGTCCGCGCATCCTCCGCGGCCATAGATATCACTAACTTTTTTACCCTCATTTTCTCAGGAACTACTGAACAGATTCACACCAAATATGCAAAAGACACGAGTCCGAACTGAGGACTACCTCTTTGCCAAATTTGGTGTCATTCCGTTCAGCGGTTCGGGCTGTAGCTGCGACAACAGATCCTATGGGAAATTGCATGGGGAAAACGCGTTTTGGGACCTCCCTTTTTTCTCGGCCCCCGCTTCACAGATCACCGCAAAACTTTCAGGGTTGGAGCGGAGCGGAGCTGGCCAAAAGTTTGGAGAATTTTGCGAAGATTTGTCAATCGGCGCCAAAGATATTCCCAATAGAATGTTGCGGATTTCCTATGGAAAATAGGTCCTAACTATAATAGATAATATATATATATATATATATATATATATATATATATATATATATATATAGATATATATATATATATATATATATAATCTACTGGTGGTCGCCAGTAGATAGTTATAGTTAGGACCGTGTTTCCATAGGAAATCCGCAACATTCTATTTGGAATAACTTTGGCGCCGGTCGACGAATCCTCGCGAAATTTTCAAAACTAATGGGGCGCTACGCTCCCCTCCTACCCTGAAAGTCTCGGGGGGATTCGTCAAGCGGGTTTTCCCCATGCATTTTCCCATAGGACCTTTAGTCCGAGCTACAGCCCGAACGGCTGAACAGAATTACTTGAAATTTGGCAGAGAGGTAGTCCTCAGGTCAAGGATGTGCCTTTTGTAGGTCTGGTGTAAATCTGTTCAGTAGGTTCTGAGAAAATAGCATTTAAATCAATATATATATCTGTAAGCGCGCTCCGTGCGCTTACCGTAAGCTTACCGTACGCGTACGTGCCGTGCGCGAGCTCAATTCTGATTGGTGGTTACATGACTGTAAACATTCGAATCGGTCGAAATCAGGAAGTGTCGGCCGCCATTTTCTGTCTCTCGCACTGACAAACAAAGGTGGGGAACGTGAAAAGGGGGCAACGAAGAGAGTTGCAGACCCCCTAGTGTTTGTCAGGGGGTTCAAGAAGGACCCAAAAGTACGAAAAAAACATTTAATAATTAAAAAAAAAATCGCTGAGTGCGCGTACGGTAAGCTTACCGTACGCGCACGGGACAAAAAAATAAAAAAAAATAAAGAAGTAACAATCACATTTATTAAATAAATTAAAGGACCCACAAGGGAGAAAAAAACAAATGTTACTGTGTAAAAAAAGGGGAGGCGCGCACGGCATGGACTGCGTGCGCACGGTGTGCGCACAGTGAAAAACCAGAAAAAAATAAAATAAATAAATACATAACTTAGCATTTAAAAAACCGTACAAATTCACTGAAAAAACCATAGGTTTCACACACGTTATAGTTAGGAATTATCATTTACAAAACCTTGCAAATTCACTTAAAAAACCATAGGTTTCACACATGTTATAGTTAGCTGTACATTTCACTCGTAAAAAACCAATGAAATTCCACGTTATAGTTAGATCAGGTAACTATAACTTGCGCGACCGCAATCTACAATGTGTAATTTCAGATGTCATCATTGATGTCATGAGTGATGTCACTGACCATTTCATGAGTGATGTAATATGTGACGTCATCAGCAGTTTATTGTGGGCGCGCAAGTTATAGTTACCTGATCTAACTATAACGTGGAATTTCATTGGTTTTTTACGAGTGAAATGTACAGCTAACTATAACATGTGTGAAACCTATGGTTTTTTAAGTGAATTTGCAAGGTTTTGTAAATGATAATTCCTAACTATAACGTGTGTGAAACCTATGGTTTTTTCAGTGAATATATATATATATATATATATATATATCACAAAACCAATCCAGCACCGCCTGACTGACAACCAACAGGCGGAAAGAACGCTGGCAGGGACCTCTACGATGTGCTCACGCTGATAAGTATGGACAGGAATCCGGAATCGGTGCAAGAATTAATTTATTAGGCAAAGGCAAGTGTAAGTCCATTGCAATCGTCGGACATAGTGTCCACCATGACGCGTTTCGCTCGCATCCGCGAGCTTGATCACATGACGCGCTCGGGAACAATCATGCATAAATTAACACACAAGCACAAATTACTTTAGAAATAGACCTTAATGTGTGCGTGAAACTAGACAACAGACTCCTGATACATATGGTGTCAAGCCTTGAAACTACAGACAGTCCATAAACACCGTATTGGTAGTTAGTTGCAGCTAAATGAAATCCAATACTTTAAAGCTGCTAAGATGTTACAAATAATTATGGCAAATATTATTTACAAACACAGTAAATAGCACTTTGTAAAATACCATTAAAAATCACAAACAAGTTGCATCAGAAATATAGTAAAATCAGCAAAGTTGCTGTTTTGAGTGCAAAAGATGCAAGTGCAAAGAGTCAAAATTATTGTGCAAATATTGCTGAATCTGAGGCAAGTGCCAAAAATCAGAATGATTGTGCAAATACCGCTAAGTCAAAGGCAAGTGCATAGTGCAAAAGGGACATAAATATGAACACAATGGGCAATAACAATTGACATATAACAATAAAATTGACAGTTGGAATTCTAAAACACTGTGCAAATGAGCATATTGTTAAAAAGATGACAGATAAAACTCATATATCATGTATGAATATCATAATTGTATACCAATGGACATATCATATACAGTACTAAGGATAAACATTGCCAATCTAAATCTGATATACAGAGATAGTTGTAGAAGCAGTAATACAGAGAAACAATTCTCACAAAGGAAACTGTCAAGTCTATCAAAATGGCAAAAAAACCACCAAGGAGTCAAAAAAGTGCAATGTGCAAAGTATAAAAAGCTAATAGCTAACGTAGTTAGAATGAGGCAATAAGCAAAATTTGTTCAAGCCTGAACAAATATACGGAGGTAGGTATTAAGAGCCTAACACAAAGAACATAGAGAGAATTCTCTGTAAATTTTCAATATGTATATATATATATATATATATATATATATATATATATATATAATAGCTGGACATTACCCTAGTAAAAAAACAATGAAATTCCCCTGTTATAGTTAGTGCAGGCAACTATAACTCACGCGACCGCAATCCTCTGCTGATGACGTCAGATATTACATCACTGTATTTAGACACCTATTTACCCATGTCTTCTTCCATTAATCTTTAGCTATACATATATTACAAATATTTATTTTTCAGAAAGACACATATTTAATCAGTGATGTACTATCTGATGTCATCAGCAGAGGATTGCGGTCCCATGAGCTATAGGTGCCTGCACTAACTATAACGGGGGAATTTCATTGGTTTTTTACGAGGGAAATGTCCAGCTAACTATAACATGTGTGAAACCTATGGTTTTTTTAAGTGAATTTGCAAGGTTTTTTAAATGCTAATTCCTAACTATAATGTGTGTGAAACCTATGGTTTTTTAAGTGAATTTGTATGGTTTTTTAAATGCTAAGTTATGTCTTTTTTAATATTTTTTTTTTCAGGTTCTTCACCGTGCACGCACCGTGCGCACGCTGTGGGCGCACGGTGCGCTTCGCGCACCGAGCTCCCACGATGCGTTGTCCATGCCGTGCGCGCACAGTGCGCGCACCACGCGCTTTTTTGAAAAAAAAAATGTTTTTTTCATCCTTGGGGGTCCTTCAGTGACCCCCTGACAAAGGCTAGGGGTTAGGAACTGTCCACCCTGCCCCCTTTTCACATTCTCCACCTTTGTTTTTCACTGCCTCAGACTGCGAGAGATAAAATGGCGGCCGACACTTCCTGATTTTGACCGACTGGAATGTTTACTGTGTGATGTAACCACCAATCAGAATTACGCTCGCGCACGTCACCGTGTGCGTACAGTATGCTTACCGTACGCGCACGGTGCGCGCCTATAGATATATATGTACTTTTAACTGAAATTTTCTCAGGAACTACTGAACAGATTGACTCCAGATATTCAAAAGGCACATCCCTGACCTGAGGACTTTCTCTTTGCCAAATTTCAAATAATTCTGTTCAGCCGTTCGGGCTGTACCTTGGACTAAAGGTCCCTATGGAAAAATGCATGGGGAAAACGTGTTTTGGGACCCCCCGTTTTTCTCGGCCCCCGCTTGACTAATCACCCTGAGACTTTCAGGGTAGGATCGGAGCGGAGTGCCCCACCTATTTTGAAAAATTCGCGAGGATTCATCAACCGGCGCCAAAGTTATTCAAAATAGAATTTTCAGATTTCCTATGGAAACACGGTCCTAACTATAACTATCTACTGGCGACCGCCAGTAGATAATATATATATATATGTATGAGGAAACCAAATCCTGACCAAACAAACTTCTCGGCGGCAGCAATCAGGTATGGACCACAGCATGTAATTCTTTCAAGTTCATTTATTCAAATTTCTGGCATCAGTAAAATATGATGTCAAGTGCCCAGCATTACGTGTTTCGACCACTAACCGCGGTCTTGATCACATCATGTTGTATATATTACACAAAGTTAAACAATGAAGCGCACACTCAGGAAATTCCACGAATTGCAGGTTTATTAATCCAGTAGTCCACTGGATTAATAGTCCTGCACTTCGTGGTATTTCCTGAGTGTGCGCTTCATTGTTTAACTTTGTGTGATATATACATTGTCAGGCTCTGCTGGGTCAGCGCACCACCTTCTGATGGGCCATGGGATCCATTGATCCTGATGGGGTGTTGAAGTGCTTTTTTGGCGAGTAGCATGCTACTCCGGAAACCATAAAGGATTCGTGGTGAATTACCATAGAGAAATATGAAAGTAATTTGAGTGGTGGATATTAGTCAGTTATTTGGATTGAGAAGGGTAGGGGTGTGATAGAAAAGGGAAAAAACGTTTGGATTTAAATAGTTCTTGTTACTCCTGATGGGGTGTTGAAGTGCTTTTTTGGTGAGTAGCACACTACTCCTGAACCCATAAAGGATTAGTGTTGAATAAGTATAGTGAAATATGAAAGTAATTTGAGTGGTGGATATGTTATTCAGTTATTTGGATAGAGAGGGGTAGCAGTGGGATAGAAGAGGGAGAAAGATTTGCATTTATATTGTTCTTGCTACCCCTGATGATGTGTTGAAGCATTTGTTTGGCGAGTAGCACGCTACTCTAGAACCCATAAAGGACTTGGGATGAGTAAAAAGGGATGTGGAGTGGAAGAGTCACAGGCAAGAGTTTAGAAAGGCTTGTTTTGAGGGATCGGTATTGTAAAAGAGGTATCAGATAATGCAAGGATGGGTAGAGAAGAGGCGAGTCTAGAAAGGGTTATTTTGGAGATCATAGTAGTGGTATGGTGTTTGGATTTTAATGAGTGGATGTAGAGGAAATATTGATAGAGGTATAGGGTGAGACATAGGGTAGTGCATTGGAAAGAGTATGTAGTATCCTGCATGTTATAATGTAAGGTGTTTTACCAGCCCTGCTCTGCCAGTGCCTGTGCTCTGACTCATTAGAATGTTGGAGTCTGATGATGCCTCGGAATGTTGGGACTGAGAGAGACTGAGCGAGAGTTGGTCATGGGCTGAGCAGCTGACAGGCAGCTCCTGGTGGGGCTCTGGTCTACTTCATAACTACATGATGTCCTATACCTTACTACATGTTATCCTCATGGAATAAAGCGTCTTGAAATACTACCTCTTGTGTGGACCTTCATCACTACATTTTGTGGCGACGAGGATGCGACTTTTGCTCTCTGTACCTCATTGCTTCAGTTTGCATTCAGGTACTGTGGGTACGTACATGACTTATGGCATTCGTGGTCCCAGCTACATGTTTTACGTGAGTCAATAGATATTTCCCTACATAGGGGTGGGAATGGGTTTCGCCTCATTTGCCCACATACATTTGGGATGGTTCTAGTTGCATGTTCACATTAATTTTACCCTACATAGGGATGGGAATGGGTACTAGCCCCATTTGCCCATATACTCTTACCTGGGATTGGGTACTAGCCCCATTTCCCTACATAATTTTGCCTACATAGGTAAATTACTGTTTTCACCCTTACACAGGGCACGTGTTATGGGTCACAGTCCCATCTTACATTTACATAGTACCCTTACACAGGGCACAATTTTATGGGTCTTTTACCCATTTACATTTACTTAGTCTCCCTACATAGGGCGTCTTATGGGTCACATTCCCATCTTACATTTACGTAGTACCCTTACACAGGGCAACATTTTATGGGTCTTTTACCCATTTACATTTACACAGTCTCCCTTCATAGGGCGTCATATGGGTTACAGTCCCATTTACAGTGCTCCTCACTTTCCTGCATAGGAGTAGAGGGCGGTCATGGGTTTTAGTCCCAGTGACGGAAATTGTCTTTTTACATTCTGTAATTTTGATGTTTTGTATAACGCAAAATTTACATTCACATTGTATTGTTATGGTTTATTGGAAATGGGGGGGAAGTAATAGTTATACTGTATGTATCTACTTTGCCTCTTCTCCGTTTTCTTATTCGTCCAGTTTTCCTTGTGGTGTCATTCTTATTGCCATCCTGGGTTTCTGGATCTATACTCATTGTTGTCGTCTTTTGTCTCCAGTCTTCCCTTGTTCGCACTTTCATTCTTTTCCTTCCCTGTTTAGGAGGAAATCTGTAACTCCCTCGTTCCTGTGTCTGTGTGGAGGCTGGTGTCCGTTTTCTGTCGTGCCTTGTTCTTTCTTCCCTTCCTGCCTGCCTGGCCAGTGGGTGCGTTCGGGGGTTAGTCTTTGGTGCGTCTGTGTCCTTCTCCCCCTGGTTGTTTCCATCTTCTGGTTAATTGTTTTTTCCTCTCACCTTTTCTATGTCTATGAGTCTGGGTTATCTCTGTCGGGCTTCGCTTAACTCTTCCCCTCCTCTTCTTCTTCTTCCTCCTCGTTTTCTTCCACCTGTCTCTTCGCGCTGCTTTGCTTACTACTTTCCTTGATGTTGTTTCTGTTCCTCTGCTGTTCTTCCTTATTATCTCTTCTTTAGTTCTCTCTCGCTATTTGTATTCACTTATTGGTTTAATGCTTCTGTTAGAACGAAAGGGGATATGTAGTATCCTGCATGTTATAATGTAAGGTGTTTTACCAGCCCTGCTCTGCCAGTGCCTGTGCTCTGACTCATTAGAATGTTGGAGTCTGATGATGCCTCGGAATGTTGGGACTGAGAGAGACTGAGCGAGAGTTGGTCATGGGCTGAGCAGCTGACAGGCAGCTCCTGGTGGGGCTCTGGTCTACTTCATAACTACATGATGTCCTATACCTTACTACATGTTATCCTCATGGAATAAAGCGTCTTGAAATACTACCTCTTGTGTGGACCTTCATCACTACAGAGTAGTTGAAAGAGGTTTGAGATGAGTCAGAGAGTTGAGGTAGAAGATAGATTGAGAGAGGCATAGGGTGAGACTTAAGGTAGTACATTGGATATAATGAATTAGAAGAAAGTAATAAACATATAGTTCTAGTTTATAGAAAGTATATAGATGCATACAGGAAGTAAGTATATGTAGATTAAAGATATTGATAGAGGCATAGGGTGAGAAATAGGGGAGTGCATTGAATATGCTTTTTTAGGAGAAAAGTAATAAAGATATAGATCCTAATACATGGAAGGAATATAGATACATAAAGGAAGTAAGTATATGTAGATTAAAAAAGCAGTAGATGAACTCTAGTTTTCAAGTGTTGTTGTACTTCCCCCCAAAAAATGTTTAAACAATTATTCTACATGTTTATACAAAGCAATACAAATATATAGGTACATATCTATAGTACAAGTAAATGCTTAAATACAGAGAGATTTGCTGCATATTTATGTTTGCGTAAGGTGCTTATGTGGGTTAAAGCCAATTCTTGAATAGTTTTCTAAAGATGAGGTGGTTGGTCCGTGGATCTTATGTAAAGAGTTCCATAGTTTGGCTGCTTGAACAGAGAGGGATGTGCCACCCATGTTTATTTTCTTGTATCTGATTTTGAGGCGAGGTGCCACTCTAGAGCAGAGGTTCCTTTGTTGAATGTGTTTGGTGATTTTATTCCTGATGAAGAGTGGTCCCATTCCATGTATCGCTTTGTGGGTGATACAAAGCAGCTTGAACGTGGATCTTCTGGAAACCGGTAACCAATGCAGGACTTTCAAGGCAGGGGAGATGTGGTCTCGCGTTTTGATACGCAAGAGTTCTGAATCAGTTGTAGTCTTGTCATGGTCGTTAAAGCTGATCCATGGTAGAGGCTATTGGTGTAATCGAGTTTGGACAGAACAATGGATGAATGAATGAATGAATACTTTCTTATATAGCGCATGGCTACCCTAGAGCATACCAGCGCTGTAAGACCCACAGGAAATTAGAGGACATTGTTGAACAAAAATGTCTTTAGTTGCTTCCTGAAAGCGATGTGATTTGCTTCAAGCCTGATGTTATCGGGGAGTTTATTCCAACCTTTCGCCGCTTGGACAGAAAGTAGCCGGCCACCCATCCGGACCCACCTAACCCTGGGAACTACGAGAAAATTACGTTGATTGGATCTAAGAGATCTGACTGATTGATGGCGATGAAACAGAGGATCCAAAATGGAAGGACCCATATTGTGAATGGACTTGTGTGCCATACACATAGCCTTAAACACAATCCTATCCTGAATTGGGATCCAGTGGAGCGATCGAATTGAGGCCTTTGCTGAGCATCGTTTGGGCACTTTCGTGAGCAATCGGGCTGCGCAATTCTGCACAGCTTGCAAAGTTTTTATAGTAGTTACTGATGTCCCCAAATAGATAGCATTAGCATAGTCCAGTCGCGAGAGAATCAGCGACTGGACCAATACGCGTCTGGCTTCGAAGGGAAGAAGGTCTAGTACTTTTTTTAGGGATCTCATCAAACCATAACAGGTTGCGGCCACCTTATTAGCCTGCTGTTGGAAATTAGGGGGGAATCCATCCAGACCCCCAAGCTTTTTATTTTGGTCTTAGGCTTCGGAGGAGGTCCCAGACAGTTCGGCCACCAGGGTTCCAAGTTGATTGGAGCTTTGTAGCCCAACATCATGATATCAGTTTTGGCTCCATTTAGCTTTAAGCAGGACGAGGTCATCCATTCAAGGACTTTAGTGAGACACGGAGTTAGTTTGTTGATCCCCTGATGTAAGTCGTCGTCCCTCGACAAGGACACAACCAGCTGCGTGTCATCGGCATAGGTGACAAGCTGAATTCCCCAAGGAAGCACCACATCAGCAACGGTCTCATATAAATGTTAAATAGTGTAGGGCTGAGGGATGATCCCTGGGGAACGCAGCTGGCTTGATGACACCTCATCCTCAAAAACGGAGAAGTATCTGTCCGATAAAAAGGAGTGCAGCCATTTAAGATCCAATCCTGAAACCCCTGCAAGGCGAAGCCGAAGCAACAGGAGCGAGTGGTTTACAGTATCGAAGGCTGCGCTGAGGTCCAGCAGGATCACCGCAGCGCAGCCTCCCGCATCCACAATACTCCTGGTTGCCTCGACTACCGCCACCAACGCCGTTTCGGTTCCCTGCTTAGCTCTGAAACCAGTCTGGGTGGAATGTAGAGAGCCCGAAGACTCAACAAATGACGAGAGGGCCTGGTTGACATGCTTTTCAGCTATTTTGCTAAGACTGGGTAGCAGCGAAATAGGCCTGTAATTGGCCAGATCTTCCGGGTCCAGATTAGGCTTTTTTAATAGAGCCCAGACCTTTGCTTCCTTCCAGTTAGGGGGTACCACTCCTGAGGTCAAGGATAGATTAATGACCTGCATTATCATCGGGCATACTGTTTCCAAAACCTGTTTAAGAACCACCGGAGGAGCGACGTCCTGGGGGGAGCCCGATTTTAAGTTGTTAAGGAGCTTTTCAACAGTAGCAAGATCTAATAGTGGAAAGGCTTTGAGATCACCAGATGAGTTGGAAGCTACCACCTCCGACCTTTCAAGCCCACTCTCCAATTTATCAGGAGTATGTGGGGATGTTGGAAAACTAGAGTAGATGTTGGATACTTTGGACGCAAAGAAAATGGCTAATGCCTCACAATGTTTCTGACGGTCGGGTAGAGGATTGGAAACCCTAGGAGTAGTCACCAACGATTGAAAGATTTTGAAAATCTCCCTGGGAGTACTAGCTGCTTCAGCGATTTTACTCTGATAATATTCGGCTTGGGTGGATTTCAATAATTTTTTGTAAGTTCTAAGAGATGTTTTATATTCAGTTTTTGCAGCAAGAGAATAGTCCTTTCTCCATTTCCTTTCTGCACGTTTGCATGACTGCTTATGTTCCTTAAGATTATCAGAGTACCATAGATGTTTATTGTGGCCTTCCCGATGGCGCATCTCTTTTTTTGGTAGAGTGGCATTTAGAGTGTGATTAAGCAAGTTGTCAAAGGCTTCATTAGCAGCCACTAGGTCCTCATGAAAAATGGGCGGGCAGCTCCTCAGGGCCGCCTCCCAATCTTTGACTGGTAGTCTCGACCAAACTCGGCCAACCTTCTTTGACAGATTAACCCTGTGATTTTGTGTTTCCGGCGACCAGACAAAGGAGAGTAAGGCGTGGTCTGACCAGGGGACAAAGTGGGGCTGATCACACACAATGTTCGTGAGATTGTAAAACAATGATCTAGCAGATGTCCTGCTACATGTGTAGGGCTTGTCACAATTTGATCAAGGTGTACCAATCCCAAGGTATCAAGCAGACATTGCGATGCAGCTGCACCCACTTCATCAAGATGAATATTGAGGTCACCCAAGATGGAGAAGTTGGGAGTGCTGCTGATGGAGAGCGAGATTTTATCAAGAAGGTTATGACAAAAATTACGGTGGTCACCCGGAGGTCTATACACCAAAATCCCTGAGAAGGTGCACGTGGGCGAGAGGAAAATGGAGAAGCCAAGGCTCTCACACTCTATAAGTGGACTTTCGTAAGTTCTGCAACTAAATAAGTTCTTATAAATAATTGCCACACCTCCTCCACGCCCTGTCAGGCGATCCTGTCTAATGATCAAGTAATTGGGTGGGAGAGCCTGAACTATATCTGGGTCCGATGACTCTGTAAGCCACGTCTCAGTTAGGAAGAGTATATCTAGTCCTCGTTCCTCTAAGATCAAGTGGATCTCTATGGCATGCCTAGGGAGAGATCTGCAATTTAACCGCACAAATGTGAAAGAAGAATGATTAGCTTTCACTGACTTTAGGGAGTGACAATAGTGACATGAGGTAAATATATCTTCCGTAATGGCCTCTATAGGGCACATCGGTCTTGCGTCATTTCTCAGTGCCTTTAGAAACTCACCATTGTACACGTGGATATTTGGGTGTGCAGAATCCATGACTATGAGCTCCGTCCTGGTCCGTTCTGGCACGGACGGGCACAGACGGGCTTTCCTTAGGCGCTCCTTCGGCGCTCACGGCGCGTCCGCAAACGCGTACGCTAACGCGGAGGTGGACCGTTTCAATTTATGCTTTTCCTCGCAACGTGTGCAGCCCTAGCTCCCAGCAACTAGCGCGTCAACCTCGTCCTCCCAAAGATGGCCGCTGTACTGGATCGGCCCCTCTAGGTCCCAGATGGTAGCTTGGACCTTTTGTGCAAATCCCAAATGGGGGAAGATTCATCGCAGAGTTTTTATAGTAACAAAGCTTGATCTTACTAGTTTGTTCACTTGGGCATTCATCGATAGCTTGAAGTCCAAGGTTTCCTCCTTCCTTCGATACTTTAGGTGATGATCCCAGTTCAGCAGGCCAGACTGCAAGCGGGTCATAATGTTTCCAATCACCACACGTGAGTATTTCCATTTTGGAAGCATTCAATTTGAGATGGCTCCAAGTCTTCCATTGGTCCACGGCTCTGAGACAACTGAAAATTGGCGAGTATTCAATGCCTTTGGGGCATTCCAGTTGAAGGACTATTTGTGTGTCATCTGCATAGTTATATCACATGAGGTGAAATTGATTTGATCAGTACCGGTAATGACTATATGAAGATGTTAAAAAAGCATGGGTGACATGATAGAGCCTTGAGGGACCCCTGCTTTTGTGGAGTATGGTTTGGATGAGAAAGGTGGGGTATGGATGACATTAGTTCTGTTTCGAAGGTGGGACGCAATCCAGTCTAGAGCAGTCCCCTCTATATATTGAGCTTTCTCTTCAGAGGCAAACAGATCTAACCAACAATCCCCTTACTGCTGAAAGAGTCCTTGCACCACCTGCAGATGGAGAGGTCATTTGTGACCTGCTAGGCATCAACAGCTGAGTTAGTTTGCCTAGAGTTGAGGGAACCAGCCAGGTTTTGAATCACCAGGGATGTGCCTTGTTGTTACAGCCATGTTCAGAGACACAGGGCCTCCTGGCAAAGGGTCCACAACCCCACCCCACTCTGTTTGTTGCAGTACTAATGGCGATGGTGATGTCCATGAACACCTGAATCAGCCTTTCCTTGAAAGATGGGAAAATGGCTTTTAGTGCCAGTCGGATTGCACAAATCTCCAATAGGTTGATGTGGAACACGGCTTCCACCGGCGACCAGAGTCCTCTGATCTCCATCTCCCCCAGATGGCTGCCCCATCCCAGAAGTAACACATCTGTCACCACTGTACGATGTGCATTGGGAAGGGAGAGGGGGGTCTGCCTGTGACTTATTTGCAGTTCGTCAACCACCACTGCAGATCTCACGCAGTTCCCTCTGAGAACTGGGTCAGGTTGGTGTGATACTCCGATGATGAGCACATTGGATCTTCAGGTCCCACTGCATAGCATGCATGTGCCAACTAGAATGATTCACTAGCAGGATGCAGGAGGCCATGAGGCCCAGCAATCTGTCTCACCAAAATCCAAAATAGAGATTGAAATATCAGTATCCTATCCTGAATATCCTGGACTCGCCGCTCGGGAGGATAGGCCCGAAATTGCACTGTGTCCAGAACATCTCAGATGAAAGGCAGCATCCGGGAAGGAGTCAGGTGTGACTTTGGCATTTTGATAGTAAAATCCAATGAATACAGGAGGTTCGCCAAAGCTCGGAGGTGGGAGCCCCCCTTCAACAGCCAGTCATCAAGATAGGGGAAGATTGAGACCCGTGAACTCTGCAGATGAGCTACAACCACGACCATCATCTTGGTGAACACCCGAGTGGCACTGGTGAGGCCAGACGGGAGTGCTGTAAACTGAAAGTGCTAGTGTGCCCACCGTAAACCACAGGTAGCAGCGATGAGCAGGCAGGACAGGAATATGGAAGTAGGCTTCCTGCATGTCCAACGCTATAATTCAGACTCCAGGGCAGACAGAACGTGAGCAAGACTGAGCATCTTGAACTTCTCTTTTCTGAGGAAGAATTATGTATGTATATATATATATTTTTTTTTTCACTGTAAAAAACACAGGTTTCGGGGATGTTATAGTTAGAAATTAGCATTTAAAAAACCTTAGAAATTCACTGAAAAAACCACAGGTTTCAGGGACATTATAGTTAGTTGGATATTTCACTCGTACAAAACCAGAGAAATTCATCAGTTATAGTTAGTAGAGCTAACTATAACTCGTGCCCCCGCAATGCACTGCTGATGACGTCACATATACATCACTCATGACATGGTCAGTGACATCACTGATGACACCACTGATGACATCTCAAATGACATCACTGATGACATCATTCAGTGAATGTGTCTTTTTTTAAAGTTTAAATATGTTTTATATATAGATAGATGCCAAGGTGTATTGAAGAATGAGTGGGTGTTTAAGTGTCTGAATGGATGATTTAGGAGGTGCATGACTGAGGGTATAAGTGACTGATTAAGCATATCTTACTGAATGCATGGGTTAGTGAGTAAACTGTGTAAATGTCTGTATCAGTCTGTCAGTTCGTGTATAAGCGGCTGCATGGGTTGGTGAGTAGCTACATGACTGTGTATATGGGTTATTGACTGTCTGTGTATCTGTATGGGTGCCTGTGTGTCTGTGTGAGTGGGTAGGGGTGGGTGGGTGACTCTGTGCATAGATGTGTGAGTGGGTGATTCCCTGGGTGTATGGGTTGAAGAGTGCATCCTTAAAGGTCTGTATAGGTGGGTGAGTGTGTGTATGGGTGTGTTGGTGAGTGAATGGATGTCTCAGTGGTATATGTGTGAGTAGCTACATATGTGAAAGGCAGTATATGTGAGTGTTGGAGTATATAAATGACTATACGTGAGAGTGAGTGGTTGTGAGAGGGGCTGTATGGATGAGTGTGTGCTTGTATCAGTGATTGTATAAGAGAGTAAGTATGTGTTCGTATTTGTATAAATAAGTGAGGTGGTCTGTGTATGACTGTTTAGGTGAGTACATGGGTGTGATTGATTCTTTGCATGACTGAGAAGGTGTGTGAGTAAGTCTATGGATGAGTGGCAGTGTGTGAGTGTATGTATAGGTGTATGACTGCATATGATAGTGCTTTATTGATGAGTGACTGCATGTATGAGTTACTGTATGGGTGAATAAGTAGATGTGTGTGTGTAAACCTAGGAATCACTGAGCGGGTATGTACTAACTGCTATTGGTCAGTCTATGGTTTCGATATTGGTAGTCTGTATTTTAGAGTGGGTGTATAAAAGGTTTTATTAGAGTGTGAGGAGGTGCATCAGATTATCACATGGATGATGTCATCAGTGATGTCATCAGTGATGTCATTTGAGATGTCATCAGTGATGTCATCAGTGATGTCACTGACCATGTTATGAGTGATGTAATACTCAGGACAAAATAGGACCTCATCACCACACCAGCAGCGCACCAGAAGCCACGTTTGCAGAGTGGTGTAAAAAGGGGCATGGCCTCGGACCACCTCTCTGCAAAGCAGCTCTGTGGTGCTTACTGGAGGTACCTGGTGGGCTAGTTGTCCCTCAAGGACCCTCAGGATTGAAGGGGACTTTCACACATGCACACTTGTTATGTCAGGCCTGCCCCCTCCCTGTTCCACTGTGCAAACGCACCCCCTGGCACAGTGTACGTTGGGGGGATTAAGTCCCCTTGAATCCTGATGGTCCCTGGGGGCCAACTAGCCCACCAGGTACCTCCAGTGAGCACCACAGAGCTGCGATGCAGAGAGGTGAGTTGCCGGATTCTTTGTTGTTTTTTTAAATTATTATTTTTTGGAAGGGGGGCTGCGTGGCCCCCCTTCCCTGGGGGAAGGGGGACCATGCAGCTCCCCTTGCTCAAAAGCAATCTGCTTTGCTTCATTTAAGCGAGACCAGGTTTTCCTGCATCTCACTTCAATGAAGCAAAGCAGGGTTTGCTATGGCAGGGCGGGAGCTGTGCTCCTGCACTGCCATGGAAAACAGCAACGTCCCTGGGGTGGGCAACCCGGGACATTGCAGGAGCTGGCCCTGGGGGGGGCAGTCCCCAGGGCCATCAAGTGTCAATTTGCATAGCCCCAGGGAGGTGGTGGTCCCCAGGGCGCAGGCCCCCCCTAATTTACTTTGAAGCCCCGGGTAGGTGGTGGTCCCTAGGGCTTGGAGGGGGCCTGCGAGCCCCCGTATAACTATTATAAGCTCAGAGGAGGTGGCGGTTCCCAGGGCTTGGGGGCCAGCGAGGCCCCCCCACATTTTAAATTTGAAAACCCCAGGGAGGTGGCGGACCCTGGGGCTGTGGGGGGCCATGTGCCCCCTCATATAATTTGCATTGCCCCAGGGAGGTGGTAGTCCCCGGGACTGCGGGGGCCCCCGTGGGCCCCCGCTATTTAACTTTGCCATTGCCCCGGGACGTGGACCACCCCAGGGCTCATTAAAATGAAGCACAGGAGCCCGCGTTTCATTTTGTTTAATTTTCGAGGCAGGATTCGCTACCCCAGCACAAATTCTGCAGATTTGTTTTGAAAAAAAATGCTTTTTTTGGCTCTGGGGGTCCTTGTAGGACCCCCTGATTAGGTCTAGGGGGTCAGGTTGTTTCTAACCTGCCCCCTTTTCTTGTTTTTCATCCTCTTTTTTTTCTTTTTTGTGACTACCGAGTCACAAGATGGCTGCCAACACTTCCTGGTTTGGAGTGTTGGCAGCCAATCGGATTGAAACTCGTGCCCGGGAGGGTTCGCTAACCCTCCTCAGTGCTCAGATATTAATATTTTTCTTTTTTTTAAATTTCTCAGGAACTACTGAACAAATTTACACCATTTAACAAAAATTGCACAGTCTAAACCAAGACCTACCTTTTTGCCAAATTTCGTGTAATTCTGTTCAGCAGGTCGGGCTGTAGCCTGTAATAACATTCCAATGGAAAATAACATGGAGAATATGCGCTTTGGGAGTGGGACCCCCCTTTTTTCTCGGCTCCCGCTTGTCGAATCACCCCGAAACTTTCCGTACACAAACTGAGCAGTCCAACTCTATTTTTTGGAAATTTTGGAAAATCTCACGAAGATTCGTCAAACGGCATCAAAGATATTGGCAAATCAAAAAACGTTTTCTTATGGAAACTAGGTCCTAACTATTGCTACCTTCTGGCAAGTGCCAGTAGGTTATATATATATATATATTCACTGAAAAAACCATATGTTTCACACAAGTTATAGTTAGCGAACATTTCACTCATAAAAAACCAATGAAATTCCCCCGTTATAGTTAGTGCAGGCAACTATAACTCACGCGACCGCAATCCTCTGCTGATGACATATGTGTCTTTATGAAAAAAAAATATTTGCAATATATGTATAGCTAAAATTTAATGGAAGAAGACATGGGCAAATAAGTGTCTAAATACAGTATTAGCATCAGCAGAGGATTGCGGTCGCGTGAGTTATAGTTGCCTGCACTAACTATAACGGGGGAATTTCATTGGTTTTTTATGAGTGAAATGTCCGCTAACTATAACGTGTGTGAAACCTATGGTTTTTTCAGTGAATTTGTACGGTTTTTTAAATGCTAAGTTACTTTACGCCGTTCGTGGCGTGCGCGCCCACTTCACGCAGTTCGTTCCGTGCGCGCACGGTGCGCTTCACGCACCGTGCGCGCACAGTGAGCACGCGTTGCGCTTCGCGCACCGCGCGCCCACTTTCCGCAGTTAGTGCCGTGCACGCACAGTGGGCACGCGGTGCGCTACGCGCACCGCGTGCCCACGTTACGCTGGATGGGCCATGTACGCACGATGCGCTTCGCGCACCGTCCGCACACGGAGGACATATTATGCGCTTCGTTGTGAAAGGTTATCTATTAAATGTTCCATATCGATATATACCATGTACACGGGGGGGGGGGATTGAGGATATTTTAATTTTTTTTTAAATTATTTTTTACCTTACGCTTAAGGTAAGCGCAATCGGCGTTTTTAAAAAAAAAATGAATTTTTGCCCTTGGGGGTTCTTTTGGGACACCCTAACCAAGGCTAGGTGGTTAGGAGCTGTCTAGCCTGCCCCTTTTCCTGATATCCAACTTTGTTTTTCCTCCCCCCCTCAGAGTGCGAGAGAGAAAATGGCGGCCGCCATTTCCTGGTTTCGACCGATTCGAATGTTTACTAAGATCTAACAGCCAATCAGAATCGCGCTCGCGCACAGCACCGTACGCATACGGTAAGCTTACCGTATGCGCACGGTAAGCGCACGATAAGCTGCCACAGATATATATATTGATTTAAATGCTATTTTCTCAGGAACTACTGAACAGATTTACACCAGACCTACAAAAGGCACTTCCTTGACCTGTAGACTACCTCTCTGCCAAATTTCAAGTAACTCTGTTCAGCCGTTCGGGCTGTAGCTGTGTCTAAAGGTCCTATGGAAAAATGCATGGGGAAAACGTGTTTTGGGACCCCCCTTTTTTCTCAGCCCCCGCTTGACGAATCCCCCCGAAACTTTCAGGGTAGGAGCGGAGCATAGCGCCCCATTAGTTTTGAAAATTTTGCGAGGATTCGTCGACCGGCGCCAAAGTTATTCCAAATAGAATGTTGCGGATTTCCTATGGAAACAGGGTCCTAACTATAACTACCTACTGGCGACCGCCAGTAGATAATATAGAGATATAAATATATACATATATATAGATATAGATATAGATATAGATATATTATCTACTGGCAGTCGCCAGTAGATAGTTATATTTAGGACCTATTTTCCATAGGAAATCCGCAACATTCTATTTGGAATAACGTTGGCGCCGGTTGATGAATCCTTGTGAAATTTTCCAAACTTTTGGCCAGCTCCGCTCCGCTCCTACCCTGAAAGTTTTGCGGTGATCCGTCAAGCGGGGGCCGAGAAAAAAGGGGAGTCCCAAAACGCGTTTTCCCCATACAATTTCCCATTGGATCTGTTGTCGTAGCTACAGCCTGAACCGCTGAACGGAATGACACCAAATTTGGCAAAGAGGTAGTCCTCAGTTCGGACTCGTGCCTTTTGCATATATGGTGTGAATCTGTTCAGTAGTTCCTGAGAAATTAAGGGTAAAAAAGTTAGTGATATCTATGGCCGCGGAGGATCCGCGGACCGTACACGCACCATAAGCGCACCCTCCTCGAACCGAGCGTGCACCCTCCCGATCGCGCGCTGAATGCTTATTGGCTGTCGAGTGTCTCTCTACATTCGAAACCAGGGACTGTTGGCGCCATTTTCTGCCTCGGTAGAAGCGAGGTTGAAGAAGCAAGTGGGAATAAGTGTGTAAAACATATAAAGGGGGCAGAGTGGAAATATGCTGACCCTCTAGAGGTGCTTAGGGGGTCCCAGAAGGACCCCCTGGGGCGCCCCTTTTTAAAAAACAAAAAACGGCGAAATACGCGCACGGTGCGCGCATCCTAACGCGTTGGGTGCACGGATTCTCACACATTGGGTGCGCGGATCCACGGCAATGTTTATTGAAAAAAGACAAGAAATCATTGGTTGTATGACTACTTTCTACACTGAAAGGTAGGGTGTATATTTCTGTTTTTTAAAGGTATGATTCTTATTGGTTAACAAAAACAGATTGTAAGGAACACTAGATATGATAAGCTGATATGTTGAAAATTCAAGCACACTTCCTGTCTTGTGTAGGAACATTGTGTGCTGAACTTGTGACCTGTGAGCTCAGTGCAGTGTTCCATGACCTGTTTCTATGGTAACAGGCAGAAGGCAGATTGGGGGAAGGGTTGAAATGTATTTCAGTTGGAAAGGGTTGAAATGTTTAACCAATAGAAATGTGTATTTGCTTTTGAGTTTATGTGTGAAGGATTGTGATTTGATGTTTCCATGTATATGTGTGGAAAATAAAAGGGAAACTTTTCCATGCTTTGTTTTTGCTGAGAGGTGCACAGTGCAGAGATTCTGTAAAAGAAAATATGGTGAGTGATTGATATACTTCTTAATCTACAAAAGAACTTGAAAGATGAGTTATTTAATTGTGAGTTGATGTATGTAGACTATTTTGATTTTAATCAGACTAATGTATTTCGCCTGCTAAAGTGTAGGAAGTACTTTATTTCTCTACAATGTGTGTGCATGTAGAAACCATTCTGTGATAAGCATTTGTGTTTTTCATGTGTTTGTAGATAGTTAACTGTGCTGTTTTTATATTTTTGGTAGAATTAGAAACCAGTCATTGTTTATGAATTTGTGAAATGAGTTATGTTATGTTTCTATAGTAAAATGTAGTACTACTTCTAGATGAAGAAATGTGTTTTGGTATAGTGCAAGGGATAGTGTTGTTTGTCTAGAATCACACAGTGAGTCTGTGTGCATTTGGGAACCACTGTGAGAGAAGCTTTTGGTAACATTGTGTATTTGCTGACAGATACCTGTTTTAACTTGTCATGTTATGAAGTTTTAGTAGCATTAGAAGACATTTATGGCTTATGATTTGATTAAATGAGTGAGGCTTTGACAGAAAAGTGCAGTCCTGAAATATGTAGATTGTGTGCAGTTCCCTTACCACTTGCACTGTAGTGAATGCGTTATGGTAAACTCCTAGGGATAGTGGTGCTTGTCTAGAATCACACTGTGAGTTAGTGTGTATTTGGGATCAGTGTGAGAGAAGCATTTTGTGACATCATGTATTTGCTGACAGATAACTGTTTTAAAACCTGTCATGTTGTGAAGTTTTAGTAGCATTAGAATCCATTCTTTGCTTATGCGTTGATTAAATGAGTCATGCTTTGACACTGATGTGCTGTACTTAAATATGTAGATTGTGTGCAGTACCATTAACTCTTCCAGACTAGTGAATGAGTTTTGGTAAACTCCTATGATAGTGTTGCTTGTCTAAAATCACACTGTGAGTCTGTGTGCATTTGGGTAAGGAAACATTTGGTAACATCGTGTATTTGCTCACAGATAACTGTTTTAAAACCGGTCATGTTGTCAAGTTTTAGTAGCATTAGAAGACAGTTATGGCTTATGCTTTCATTAAATGAGTCAGGCATTGACAGTAAATTGCAGTCATGAAATATGTAGATTGTGTGGAGTTCCCTTACCACTTGCACTATAGTGAATGGGTTTTGGTAAACTCCTAGGGATAGTGGTGCTTGTCTAGAATCACACTGTGAGTTATTGTGTATTTGGGATCAGTGTGAGACAAGCATTTGGTAACATCATGTATTTGCTGACAGATAACTGTTTTAAAACCTGTCATGTTGTGAAGTTTTAGTAGCATTAGAATCCAGTCTTTGCTTATGCGTTGATTAAATGAGTCATGCTTTGACACAGATGTGCTGTACTTAAATATGTAGATTGTGTTCAGTATCATTAACTCTTCTAGACTAGTGAATGAGTTTTGGTAAACTCCTAGGATAGTGTTGATTGTCTAGAATCACACTGTGAGTCTGTGTGCATTTGGGAACTACTGTGAGAGAAGCATTTAGTAACATCGTATATTTACTGACAGATAACTGTTTTAAAACCGGTCATGTTGTCAAGTTTTAGTAGCATTAGAAGCCAGTCTTTGCTTACGCTTTGATTAAATGAGTCAGGCATTGACACTAAAGTGCAGTCATGAAATATGTAGATTGTGTGCAGTTCCCTTACCACTTCCACTATAGTGAATGAGTTTTGGTAATCTGCTAGGGATAGCGTTGTTTGTCTAGAATCACACTGTGAGTCTGTGTGCATTTGGGAACCACTGTGAGAGAAGTGTTTGGTAACATCGTGTATTTACTGACAGATAACTGTTTTAAAACATGTCATGTTGTCCAGTTTTAGTAGCATTAGAAGACAGTTATGGCCTATGCTTTCATTATATGAGTCAGGCATTGACAGTAAATTGCAGTTGTGAAATATGTAAATTGTGTGCAGTTCCCTTACCACTTGCACTGTAGTGAATGCGTTTTGGTAAACTCATAGGGATAGTGGTGCTTGTCTAGAATCACAGTGGGAGTTAGTGTGTATTTGGGATCACTGTGAGAGAAGCATTTTGTGACATCATGTATTTGCTGACAGATAACTGTTTTAAAACCTGTCATGTTGTGAAGTTTTAGTAGCATTAGAATCCAGTCTTTGCTTATGCGTTGATTAAATGAGTCATGCTTTGACACTGATTTGGTGTACTTAAATATGTAGATTGTGTGTAGTACCATTAACTCTTCCAGACTAGTGAATGAGTTTTGGTAAACTCCTAGGTATAGTGGTTGTTGTCTAGAATCACACTGTGAGTCTGTGTGCATTTGGGGACCACTGTGAGAGAAGCATTTGGTAACATCTTGTATTTGCTGACAGATAACTAATTTAAAACCTCTCATGTTGTCAAGTTTTAGTAGCATTAGAATCCAGTGTTTGTTTTTGCGTTGATTAAATGAGTCATGCTTTGACACTGATGTGCTGTTCTTAAATATGTAGATTGTGTTCAGTTCCATTAACTCTTCTAGACTAGTGAATGAGTTTTGGTAAACTCCTAGGATAGTGTTGCTTGTCTAAAATCACACTGTGAGTCTGTGTGCATTTGGGTAAGGATTGTGAGAGAAACATTTGGTAACATTGTGTATTTGCTGACAGATACCTGTTTTAAAACCGGTCATGTTGTGAAGTTTTAGTAGCATTAGAAGCCAGTCTTTGCTTATGCTTTGATTATATGAGTTAGGCTTTGACATAAAAGTGCAGTCCTGAAATATGAAGATTGTGTGCAGTTCCCTTACCACTTCCACAGTAGTGAATGATTTTTGGTAAACTCCTAGGTATAGTGGTTGTTGTCTAGAATCACACTGTGAGTCTGTGTGCATTTGGGGACCACTGTGAGAGAAGCATTTGGTAACATCTTGTATTTGCTGACAGATAACTAATTTAAAACCTCTCATGTTGTCAAGTTTTAGTAGCATTAGAAGCTAGTCTTTGCTTATGCATTGATAAAATGAGTCAGGGTTTGACACTAAGGTGCAGTACCATGTACTATTCTGTTCACTGTGGCAGAACTGAAAATTTAAAAGTTTTACCTAAGCACTGTCCTAGAAGTAGTCTAATTATTTAGTCAGTTTTAAGTACCAAATAGATTGCTTCAAATGTCTATGCAGTATGCATGTAGTGTTCTAACATACTATACACTTGTCTTTTACACCTTCAATTCCCTAGTCAGTATCGATACACTTCCAGGAAACATCCTGTCACTTCCTTTGCAGTCCTCTAGAGACCCATTCAACAGCATGTACTAATCCATTCACTTTGCTAAAACCCAAACACTTATAAATTCACGAAGACACTCTCTTTCCAGTACTCTAATGATTCAGTCACTGCCTAAGTTTTCATGCACTGAGCCAGGTCTTAGCACATGGACTTCTTCAAACCCCT
The DNA here is from genome assembly GCF_964204655.1 of Triturus cristatus. NCBI lineage: Eukaryota > Metazoa > Chordata > Amphibia > Caudata > Salamandridae > Triturus > Triturus cristatus. The sequence goes on along the minus strand of NC_140582.1, from coordinate 699,851,265 downwards.
ATCCACTATGCATGCAGTCCTCTAACCATCTACACACTTGTCTTTCACACCTTCAATTCCCCAGTCAGTATCCGTTCACTTCCAGAAAACACTCTGTCACTGCCGTTGCACTCCTCTACTGACCCATTCAGCATCATGTACTAATCCATTCACTTCGCCAAACCCTAATAAATTCACCCAGGCACTCTCCTTGCTGTACTCTAATCATTCAGTCAGTACACAAGTACTCATCCAGTGACCCAGGCCTTAGTATATGGACTGCTTCAAACTCTTATCCTCTATGTATGCGGTCCTCTAACTACCTACACAATTGTCTTTCACAACTTCAATTCCCTAGTCAGTGTCCATACACTTACAGGAAATACCCTGTCACTCTATTTGCAGTCCTCTAGTGACCCATTCAGCACCATGTACTAATCCATTCACTGTGCTAAAACCCAAACACTTATAAATTCACCAAGATACTATCTTTGCAGTACTCTAATCATTCAGTCAGTGCCTAAGTATTCATACACTGAGCCAGGCCTTAGCACATGGACTGCTTCAAACCCCTATGCACTATGCATGCAGTCTTCTAACCACCTAGACACTTGTCTTTCACACCTTCAATTCCCTAGTCAGTATCCATACACTTCCAGGAAATACCCTGTCACTCCCTTTGCACTCCTCTAGTGACCTATTCAGCACCATGTACTAATCCATTCACTGTGCTAAAACCCAAACACTTATAAATTCAGCTAGGCACTCTCCTTGCTGTACTCTAATCATTCAGTCAGTACCCAAGTAGTGATGCAGTGAGCCAGGCCTTAGCACATGGACTGCTTTAAATGCCTATGCAGTATGGATGCAGTCCTCTAATCACCTACACAGTTGTGTTTCACATCTTCAGTTCCCTAGTTAGTATTCAAACTCTTCTAGCAAACACCCTGTCACTCACCCAGTGTGTCTCCTTATAGTACTGTAATCATTTAGTCAGTTAGCATGTAGTCGTTAAGTGAGGTAGGCTTTAGGGCATGAACTGCTTCAAAGTAGTATGCACTATGCATGTAGTGTTTTAATGATCGTCACACTTGTGGTTCAGGGCTATAGTTTCTTAGTCAGTTTTTATATAAAATGTGTTTGTACAGTAATGGAATAGTATAAATTTGAAAGTTATTAATATACATTTATTTGTGATTCTTTTTTACAGATACAGAACAGGAGTGTTTCTCATCTGTTTGCACTCTTCTCGTGCACGATTGTTTGGATGAAGGGTCCTTAGGTGTTTCATCATACTTGCTGTGCCGCACGAGTATTTTTTGTTAGGATCCCCTCGTAACAGAACTCTTTGGCAAATCTTGCGAGTGATGAAGGTGGCATTGGTCTTTGTTTGCCCCTTGGGAAAAGTAAATAATGTCCATACCACTGAAGAAAAACGTTGTGGGCGTGGTGCCTTCTGCAAAACATTTTCCTCAGATTCTTTAAATATTTTAAAGCGGCAATATTTACAGTTTTTGTAAGTTAAACGTATAAAATTTTGTTAGCTGTATGCATTTTATATATCTGTGATTTGTTTCTTGTGGTATTTTGTTGAGAATACCATGTTGTTTTTTTTTTAACAATCTTTCTGATTTTCCAGGTCTGTCGTCGACATCCATGATTCCCACGGGAGTGTTTCGCCTTGTTGTTTTGTATTATTGTTGTTACATTTTGTTTATTAGTTTATTGTTCATATATATGTTAATAAAAAATTAAAGTTTGAAAATAGTTTATCGTTTTTATATTTATTTTTATAAAAAATAAAGTTTGAAAAAACAATTAATAACGTTTTTGGTTGTTCTCTTAACTGCTGTGTGACTCTTTCTTGTTCTTATTACTGTTATTTGATGAAGTCCACCATGGTGTTACATTTTGGGGCACTTATCGCTGGAATACTGGTGATATCTGCAGTTTGCACCAACTTCTGAATAGTGTGTTAGATTTATCTCAACTTTACTTCCGTTAAAGTGCTGATAATGATATGGAAAGTAGCCGTTCCCATGCACAAAGACACGAGGTGCACCTTTCCGATTTATTCTAAATACTAAAATCCTGTATTGAATTGCACTGAGGTATTGGCTGCACTTACAGTGTACACACAAAATCTATTAAGAAATCTCATTGTATTTATATTGATTGGGAATAGTGCGTCAGGTGCTGGATCTTGACGAGATACACTGCTCAGTTCGTATATTGTTCTGCACACGAAAAAAATCACATCACAACTTTCACACCAATTGCAATGCGAAACAAATTCCGGCGATAAGACACGTTAGCACCAGGGATTTTACACCTGCTTTCTGCTGGTGTTAAGCAGGACAACTACCTGCACCATGAAAGGGAACACAGCCAAGAGGCACACCAGAACACCCACAGGTGCCATAGAGTCAATGAGCATGATACAGGGATACCCATGAGGGCCACAAGACTCATCGCAACAACTTCAGAACCGCCAATGCCCCCCAAACCCGCATCTGAGCAAGTGTGTCCCTGTGGTCATTGTGTTAGCATGATAGGCACGAGCCCTGCAATATCACAGTGTGCTGTCACCTCAGCTTTGGCAGTGAGCCTGGACATGTAGCTACGCACGCATCCTCCTGCATGTACAACCGGCATGTGTTGGTCCGGGTTACACAGGTCAGCGCAGGGTTGTGCCTATTCGGCAAGGGTAACGGGGTGTCTCGGACATGTCCGTGTATAGAAAGTGCGGTAAGTGTGTCTCTATGTTCTGGTGTGACATGCCACAAGGGCCACAGCAGTCGATGTTGTAAAGTGGCATGCACCCCCTCCAAACGGCACTGTGATGGTGTAGTTGGAATGCAGCATGACATGCGCGAATAGGAATTACAATCGTGTGCCGTACGAGTGCACGAGATACAACAGCGCACCGTACATAAGTGTGGGGGCTCGTGTGAGGGAGGAGCAGCTGTTTGGCAACGTAACAGACAGTGAACTCGCCCATGTGCTACGTGCTGGGCATCTCATCCATGATGACCACGGTCGCAGACATCCCACAACACCAACAACGGGCCTTTGTACACATCCTGTATGAATGCAGCGTGGTTTTCACTTCTATGCTCGTTCAGTGGTTTGATGTTGGCGGGTTGTGTTTCTTGTGCTCCTTGTTGATGTGTTTCATTTTGGCCATTATTAGTCTATATGTGTGTTGTACTTAATTGTGCATGTGTGCCATTCTGCCCATCTCCCCTCTACCCCCACTCTCTGCTTCTTCCTCTTCCTAGTGCTGTTGTGTCTATAATTTTGTTGCTGCACACATAAATACATGTAAAGAATAAATTAGAATAGTTCCTTGATTCTTTTAGGTTTAAAAAGATCTCTATTGGTTTCTTTTTAATTTTCCATATGAACCGTTTTTTTAAATATTCAACAACACATAGAAGTCAGAAGTGGAACGTATTCTATCAACACACTTTCTAGAACATTCTACAATACGTGCAGATTAAAAGTTCATCAATTTTTTAAAACGTAACGATATTTTTTTGTAACATTTTCTTGAACATTTAATGACACGTGCAGGTTAAAATTTGACGATTGTTTTAAGTTCGAACAGTGCCTTCCAAATGCAAGTAGCAGGTGTGGTTGAGCTGAGCAAATTTTATCCTATGATATGTACTCCACGTTGAAACTGCTTTTTCTTAACCAATCACAAAGATGCTTTTCCACAAAACGAATGTGCACCCTACTTTTAAAAAAGAATGCTTTTCATGATATCTTTAGAGATAAGTTATAGATAGGAATTAGCATTTAAAAAACCTTTGAAATTCACTGAAAAAACCATAGGTTTCAGGGGTGTTATAGTTAGGAATTGGCATTTAAAAAACCTTTGAAATTCACTGAAAAAACCATAGGTTTCAGGGGTGTTATAGTTAGCTGGACATTTCCCTCGTACAAAACCCTAGAAATTCCCCTGTTATAGTTAGTTCAGCTAACTATAACTCGCGCCCCCGCAATGCACTGCTGATGACGTCACATATTACATCACTCATGACATGGTCAGTGACATCACTGATGACATCACTGATGACATCTCAAATGACATCACTGATGACATCATCCATGTGATAAATTACTGCATCTTCTCACACCCTAATTTAACCGTTGATACACAAACTCAAAATTTCAGACGTCCATTCTCAAAACCATAGATACTCCAATACCAATAACTACATATCCACTTATTAACTCTTAGGTCTACATACACCTCCACTCATTCACTTGTACAGTCACTCATACTTACAGTCACTCATTACAAGACTATCATATGCATTTATACACCTACATAGACACTCACACACCACCAATCATCCATAGAGGTACTGTCACACCTAGTCAGTCATGCAAATAATTAATCACAGTCCCATTTACTCACCTATGCAGTTATACACACTCAAGTTCACTTACTCATAAAAATAGTACCACCTTCTTACACTCTTATACAATCATTGATACAAGCACACACTCATCCATACAGCCACTCTCACAATCACACACTCTCACATATACCCACTTATATACTCTTACACGCATATATACTGCCTTTCACATATGTAGTTAGTCACAAATGGATCACTGAGATATACATTCAATCCCTAACACACCCATACATACATTCACTCAACCATACAGTTCATCACAGATGCACTCTTAAAACCATGCACCCATAGAATCACCCACTCACACATCTATGCACAGAGGCACACACAGCCTACCCATACAAACACTCAGGCACCCATACAGATGCTCAGACAACCAATCGATAACCCATATAGACACTCATATAGCTATTCACAAAACCATGCAGCCACTTATACACCAACAGACAGAAACATACAGACATTCACACAGTTTAGTCACTAGTCTGCAGTAAGATACATTTAATGACTCGCTTATAGAGTCAGTTACGCACCTAGAAAATCATCCATTCACACACTTGTACAGCCACTGATTCTTCCACAGGCCTTTCACTATAAATATATAAAACATATTTAAAATTTACAGAAACACACAGTCACTGGATGATGTCATCAGTGATGTCATCAGTGATGTCATTTGAGATGTCATCAGTGATGTCACTGACCATGTCATGAGTGATGTAATATGTGACGTCATCAGCAGTGCATTGCGGGGGCGCGAGTTATAGTTAGCTGAACTAACTATAACAGGGGAATTTCTAGGGTTTTGTATGAGGGAAATGTCCAGCTAACTATAACATCCCTGAACCTATGGTTTTTTCAGTGAATTTCTAAGGTTTTTCGAATGCCAATTCCTAACTATAACGCCCCTGAAACCTTTGGTTTTTTCAGTGAATATAGATTATAGTTAGAACCTAGTTTCCATAGGAAAAGCATTTTTTGTTTTCCCAATAACTTTGGCGCCGGTTGACGTATCTTCGCAATCTTTTCAAAACTCGTGGGGTGCTCCGGTGGGTTCCTATCCTTTATGTTTCAGGGTGATTCAGCAAGCGGGGGCCGAGAAAAAAAGGGGGTCCCAAAACGTATTTTCTCCATGTTAATTCCCATAGGAAACTTTAGACACGACTACAGCCCGAACTGCTGAACGGAATTACACCAAATTTGGCAAAAAGGTAGCCCTTGGTTCAGAAAGAGACCTTTTTTTAAATGTTGTAAATCCATTCAGTAGTTGCTGAGAAAATAAAAAAATAGAGGTAAAAAATGCATTTCCCCTAGGAAACTTTAGAAATGGCTACAGCTCGAACTGCTGAACGGAATGACACCAAATTTGGCAAAATGGTAGTGCTTGGTTCAGAAAGTGCCCTTTTTTATAAATGGTGTAAATCCATTCAGCAGTTGCTGAGAAAATTCAGAAATAAAAGTCTTGCTATATAGAGGTGCGGTGGATCCGCGCACCCTCCCGACCACGAACTTCATTCTAATTGGCTGTCAACACTCCAAACCAGGACGTGTTGGCAGCCATCTTGTGACTCTGTAGAACCGAGTCACAAGAAAACAGAAAAACTAATGCATAAAACAAGAAAAGGGGGCAGGGAAGAAACACTCTGACCCCATAGGGCTGCTCAGGGGGTCCCACAGGGACACCCAGGACCAAAAAAAGCTTTAAAAAAAAAGAAATCGGCCGAATTCGCACTGGGTGCGTGAATCCGGCTGAGAAAATAAAAAAAAACGAGGCGCGGACTCCCGCGCTTCGTTATTATTTAGACCCCGGGTGGGCTAAGTCCGGGGGGGGCAACGTCAGTGGCAGTTTCACCCTGATGAGAGACGAGCGGGCTCTGACATCCATGAACAACCCCTCATCATGAACAATGAGCAAAACCCCTCGCTGGGAGGCTCACAGACCAGCAACGGAAGCAATTCAGGGCAAATGGAAGAGATTAATACCAAAGACGTGGCCCAGAGGATCACCACCGAGCTGAAGCACTATAGCATCCCCCAGGCCATCTACGCCCAGAGGGTGCTGTGCCGCTCCCAGGGGACTCTCTCCGACCTGCTCAGGAACCCCAAGCCCTGGAGCAAGCTCAAGTCCGGCCGGAAGAGCTTCCGCAGGATGTGGAAGTGGCAGCAAGAGCCAGAGTTCGAGAGGATGTCCACGCTCAGGCTCACGCCTGGGTGCTTAGAGGAATTTGCCTTGCTTGCGTGCGGGCCAGGCGCGCTCTCCCCATGCACTGATCAGTGAATCCATGCAAGCAGCACACCCACTCCGAGCCCATAGTCACTGGCAATCGATGCTGCCGGCTCTTTGTTTATCAATTACTCTCATGTTTACAATACAGGCAGCTTCCAGTACCGCCGGCCAGCCAAAACACCACCCCCTGGAAGGTGTGTGTCGCTCACACGGCCCTGACCAGAGGAAACAATAACTCTGACCAGGAGACGGTGTAAATCCACAACTCACACACACAAACACATAGGCGTGCAGGCACACACACAGATCAGGGAAAAAAGCAAACAGGCTTATCACCGAGTCCGGATTGCGCGCCAGTTGTGCATTTAGAATGCAGCTTACACAAAGGCCACGTATTTGTGAGAACCTGAAGCAAGCATGTTGCAATAGATCCGTTTTCTTGCACACCTATCCCGCCGGCGCCTCTTACAAGCTGCGTGTGCACTTTTACGACCATGTTTAATTAATAACGTCCATGCATAAGGCTGCAAGAGTGTGGCACACATGCACGTGGACAGAGGGCCATTTTGGGTACCTTCTTTATTTTTAACCTATTGTGTGTATTAACATGATTTTTTTAAATTAATTACATTTTGCTAAAGAATGCGAACGAAGCTAGCTGGTTCAGTGAAGTGCATGCATGTATGTTGATATATGGTCGTTCTTTTAAAGCCTGTGCGCCGGTGCCTTTTTTCGGTTGTGGTGTGCACATATGTGATTATTAATTATATCAGTATGAGGAATGTATAGGAGGCCAGAGAAAAAGTCTTATTAGTCTTTATTGGCAGAGGCCCATTTTCTTTACCGCCGAGGCGCCTATGCCTCTGTGCTATTGGGTGCACATTCGCTGTGAATTCTGTGTATGGCAAGTGTGTAAGACGGTTCACTCTGGTGTGGCCTCGGACGCCCCTCTTCAATGCCGCAGCCCTGTGGAGAGGCTTTAGATAATCTCACAATTTGTCAAGGACCCTTCTCTTGCCGCGGGGCTCTGGGTCAAGTAGCCCTGACTGTGACAGCGCGGCTGCAGTGCTCTACATTGTGCGCTGTTTACCTAAGTCTTGCTGGCTGCGTGGCAGGGTGGGTGGGTGGGTGGTGAGGGCGACTGTGTGTGCCTGTGACAGCCGTGTTGTACATTGTGCACTCTTTACCCAAGTCTTGCTGGCTGTGTGGTGTGGATGGGTATGGTGAGGGCGGCTGTGTGTGACTTTGACAGCCGTGTTGTACATTGTGCGCTGTTTACTGAAGTCGGGCTAGCTGCATGGTGTGGATGGGGTGGGGGTGGCTGTGTGTGCCCATGACAGTGCGGGCACTGTGCTACACAATGCGCATTGTTTTTTTTTTTTTTTTTTTTTTTTTTTTTAAACTTTTTTTATTGAGTTTTGAAAAACAGAACAATGCAAGAATATCGGCTGTACAGATCTGTAGGCACAAGTGCGGAGATACATCATTACACTCTTCCCTCATATATAAGCAGCAGTTCGATTGTATGACAGCAGACCATAGATAGACCCCCCATCCAGAGCCCACCCTTCTCCTCCGCCCGTGCCCATCGAAGGGAAATGATTCAGTCAGGACTCCCCAACCATCTGCAGTGGGCACCCCCATGGTCGGCACATCTCCACCTATGCAGCCCGCGCAGCGTGCACTCATTCCCCCCAATTCCCCACAGGGAGGACCGTCAGAGCTACCCCACCCCTGTGGGTACTATTCCAGAGCTGGCACGCGGTGGGGAAGCGCTCGGGAGGTTAGCGATATAGGTCTTGTAGGGGCCCCAGATATCCTTGGGACGCGCAACTGCAGGGAGGAGACTAGCATATATCTCGCTGTTTGTGCTGCAATAAGCCATTGACGTGAGCCACGTCTCGGCAGTGGGGGCCGACCTACCGCCCCAATGCTTTGCCACCTCCCTCTTGGCGAGCAGCAGGCCCAGGGAGGCAAGCCTGCGGACGCCCTTGGGGAAGTTCACTGTATAGCCCAGTAATGCAACCTCAGGAGTGGGAACCAGCGTGAGTTCCAACATAGCGCCAAGGATCTCGTGGACCTGCGTCCAGTATGGTTGCAGTCTGGGGCACGTCCAGGACAGGTGTGCAAAGTCAGCGTGTGGTGCAGCGCATTTCCAACATGTGTGCGGGCGCGCCGGGTCAATGGCGTGGAGCCTAGCTGGGGTCATGTAGCAGCGGCGAAGAAATTTATAATGGAGGAGCTTATGCCGACTATTTAGCGAGATCGCATTAGTGACTCTGCAGCAAGCGGTCCATTGTTCATCTGTGATCGGCCTACCCAAGTCCGCCTCCCAGGCCGCTCTCAACCGGCCATCCTCACATGGAACCAGCGCCGCGCATGCCCTGTACAGCTTAGACACCATATGGGCACCCGAGTCGTCGTCAATGAGGAGAGTCAGAGGCTCGAAGGATGTTGGCTCGAGAGGGAATCCCGCAATGTCTGAACGAGCCGCACAGTAAAGCCGGCGCAGGACAAATTTGTCCATGAACGTGGCCTCACTGAAGCGCTCCTCCTCCGAGACCGAAAATATGTGGCCCCCCGGGTAGAGGTCCCCGGTCGTAGCAAGGTGAAAGACACAATGCGCATTGTTTACCTAGGGCATGCTGGCTTCAGGGAGCTACTAGAGTCATGTAGATTTTATAGGGTGAGTGGCGAGATCGGGCCGCTCTGGGTTCCACTCACAAACGCTATTCTCTCTCCTGAAATCTAACAGGAATGTCGTGTAATCCACCGACCACTAAAAAAGTGGCCACCATTAGCGAACTAAACATTGAATAAATGCCCATATTTGCAAAATGAGGACTATCTGAACTTGTAGAGACCTGCTGTACAAGGTGTGTGAGACGTGTTTGTGCTTGCTGCAGGCAGTGTTCGTAGTAATATGGGGGAAATAAACAATAAAAATAAATAGGCCCACCTGAACATAAACAGGCCCACAATCTGCCAAAAAACAGCCAAACAGAGTGGTTAGCCCTGCCCTTCTGGCACTGCCAGATTGCCCCATAAGCAAGTTCCCCCTGCCTGCATGAGACAAAAGGCCGGCCATGGACAGGGCTGTGAGCCCCACGCAGACTCTTGACAGTCAACGATTTACTCACACGCCTATTTACATCCGCATATGGGTAGGATTATGTATGTTTGTGTCACAATATGATCTATCGATTTACTTATCAATCTATCATCCCTTCCTTCACTCTGGCTGTATTTATATCCTCTCGGCCCCCACGCCAATTACCACATCCAGTGAGTAGTAGGAGACTGCTGTGTGCATCTGCCTTCTACACAGTGGCTGTAACATGCGTGCGTGCTTTGTGTGCATGTGTGCTAGTCCTGTAAACTGCTGCTGCAGCTCACACGCTTTGATTACAATTGCACTTCCCTCAGTGAGGGCTTCTTAATTTAATGATAGGTCTCCATTAATTTGTCCCGAGTGCCGCAGCCGGTCAATCGCGCCAGAGTCAGGATCCCTCCTCTGTTTTATAGACAAAAAGTAAAGGCGAGAACCAGTGTGCCTTCTTCCCACTGCATGGAAGAGGCTTTGTTCATTGTCCTAGATACTTTTAAACACTTTCTCTTGGATACAATCTTTTTTCCCACTCTTACACCTGCTTTTATTTTTGTCCACGTTTTGGAGTAAGTATAATTCCATCTATATTTGTAACAGGAACTGCATTGTTGGGTATTGCTACGCTTTAAGAAATCTATCTGAATTAGGAAACCAGACCCATAGGGTTCTGCATAATTGTAAATGAACTTCTAAAATGATGTCGGCTGAAGAGTTACCACTCTCTTCTCCTACCGTGTGTCGGTGTTCTGCCCATAGACAAAGGCGCAGCGCGCAGATTGGCTTCCCAATTATAACCTGAGCTGGGCCACCTCATGCTCAGGTGCACAGCGAGGCTATTTGTCTATGCTATTTCCATATATTTTGCATAGATCGATAAAGGAAACCACCTCCGGGTTTAGCGCTGCCGGGGAAGCTCGCGAGCCCAGGGCTGGCTGCAGAGGGGAACTTAATGAGCGAGTGCAGAGCGGACATTAATGAGTGCCAAGCGCCGACAGTAACTGGGGGCATTATTGAACGGCCAGTGCTTGCTGCAGAGGGCATTCATGAACGTCAAACGGCAACTTACAACGCGCCAGGGGGTGTATTTGCAGAGTGGTGGAGAAAGGGGGCATGGCCTTTCTCTACCTCTCCCCAATCCCACTGTGTGGTACTTACTGGAGGTAAAAGGTAGGCTAGTTGGCCCCTATAGGACCCCCAGCTTCAATCCCCATCCAAGAGCATGCCAGGGCGCGCGTTTGTAGAGTGGTGGGCAAAGTGGGCATGGCCTGGTATGAGTACTTACCAATGCTGCTCTGTGGAACTGACTGGAGGTAATAGTTTGGGAAGTTGGCCCCCAAGGATGTCCTTGGGGGCCAACTACCCCTCGTGTTACCTCCAATAAGTCCCACACAGTGGGATTGCTAAGACGTCTTCGGAGGCCATGGCCCCCTTTCTCTATCACTCTGCAAATGTGCCTCGTGGCAGACTACAGGATGGGAATGAAGTCCAATTTAGTCCTGAGGGTGTTTGGGGGCTAAGAATCCATCCTGGTATCTCCTGTAAGTCCTACGCAGTGGAATTCCTGAGCGTTGGTTGGACGCCCAGCACCCTTTCTCCACCACTCTGCAAACGCGACTACTAGTTAAAGTAGCATATTTCTGCACCTCTGACTTAGAGGTAGGTTTTATCCCCCTGCCCTATTATGTACTAGGGCCTTACAGAGGAGATCATGCTAATCACAGGGGTACCCCAACGCATAGTGTTCTCTAGTATATGTAGGTGTTTTCACTGCATTCTAAGTGTCTTTTAGCATAGCACTGGCTCTAGGCCTGGTTAGTCGGCACAGGATGATTTTGCAACAAGGCCTCTTTCTGCTCCTCTGTTGGTTCCTTCTACTCATGGCTTGCTTCTTCCTGCACTTTTCTTCATCTTTGTGTACTTCTGTTGCTTCTTTCTGCATTTCTTTTGCTTCTTTCTGTGCGTTTTTTCTTCTTTCTTCACATGTCCTACCTCTGTAGGCATAGTTAGAAACTATCATTTAAAAAACCTTTGAGATTCACTTAAAAAACCATAGGTTTCAGGCACGTTATAGTTAGAAATTAGCATTTAAAAAACCGCAGGAGGCGGGGAGCCGGCTGGGACCGTGGGGGGATTGGGGACCCCCCCATGGTCTCCAACGAGAGCCAGGCTCCAGGGAATGGGGTCCCCAGGGTCATAAGTGGCCCGGGAGGGGGGCCTCGCGGCCCACCTCCCCATTAATAAAAATAAATAAAAATCAATGGCCGGCCCCAGGGGATGGGGTCCCTGGGGCCTTAAGTGGCCAGAGGAGGGGGGCTACGCTGCCCCCCTCCATAAAAAGATTTAAAAAGTTGGCCATGCCCCGGGGATGGGGTCCCGGGGCCCGGAATTGGCCACTAGGCACCCTTCCCGTAATTTAAAAAAAAAATAATTTGGGGGTGAGGCCCTGGGGGATGGGGTCCCCAGGGCCACACAGCCCCCTTTAAAAAAAAACCAAAAAAGCGATTTTCCCTAGGCCCCGCACCCTCACAAGCACACTCTGCAAACGCGCCCTGTGGCACGTTGTCAATTGGGGAATTAATTCCCCTTCAATACTGGGGATCCCTGGGAGCCAACTAGCCCACCAGGTACCTCCAGTAAGCGCCACAGGGCTAAGTTGCAGAGAGGTGCTCCAGGCCACGCCGCTTTTACACCTCTCTGCAACGCAGCCTTGTGGCGCTTACTGGAAGTACCTGGTGGGCTAGTTGGACCCCAGGGACCCTCAGGACTCAATAGGACTTAATCCACCAACTTAAAACGCACCACGGGGTGTGTTTGCACAATGGTGAAGGTAGGGGGCGGGGCCTGAGGTGATATGTGTGCAAACACGCCCAGTGGCGCGTTTTAAGTTGGGGAATTAATTCCTCTTCATTCCTGAGTTCCTCTGGGGGCCAACTAGCCCACTAGGTACCTCCAGTAAGCGCCACGGAGCTGCGTTGCAGAGTGTTGTAAAAAGAGGCGTGGCCTCTGAACACCTCTCTGCAACCCAGCTCCCTGGCGCATACTGGAGGTACCTGGTGGACTAGTTGTCCCCCAAGGGACCTCAGGATTGAGGAGGAATTAATTCCCCAACTTAAAACGTGCCACAGGGCATGTTTGAACACATATCATCTCAGGCCCCGCCCCCTTCCTTCACCATTGTGCAAATATTCCTCTAAAATCAGCCGAACTACGAATTCCGATTTACTCACCTGTTATCAGGAGAGAACCCAGTGCTGCATCTTTTAGACCAGCACTGACCCTGAAAAGTAATTCTAAGCGTACCTACCAGTAACTTGTATTTCCTTCCATAAGAATCCATTGTGTGGTTTTCAGCAGAAAAGTTTCTAAGTGTCTATTTTCACAAACTAAAAATATTCCTAAAAAATCGTCTGTATGACATCAACACATTCTTTCAACTGTTTACAGGAGATTCACCAGTGCTGGATCCAGGATCCACCACTGAGTAAGAAAAAGTAACGATAACACTACTTACCTGCTAGGTGAATTTTCTGCCATAGGAGAACATTGGGGATTCTATGTGAAAAAATTTGTGTCAACTTTTAAAATACAATAAAATTCCTTAAAAATCACTACTGTAACCAAAATGATTTTACTCAACTGTTTACAGGAGATGTCCAAGGACTGAATCTAGGATCCAGTCCTGTGGTTAGAAAAGTAATCCATAAAGTAACTGATTGACATTTGACTAGAAATTCACATTGAGCTCAATGTTGCATTGTGTTGCCCATTGCAACAACTGTAACTGCTGTACTTAAAAGTTTATTGCCTCTTTGCAAAGTATTTAAACTAAAGTAATTCATTCTGAGAAAGTATATTTTGTATTGTAATGTATAATGTAATTATAATGTAATTAAAAAAAGAAAATATTTAAAAATAAATAGTTTAAAAAATTTAGTAAATCAGTATAAAAAAAATCAGTATAACAATTAATACATTAAAAATTGTCATTTACAAAACCTTTGAAATTCACTGAAAAACCATAGGTTTCAGACCTGATATAGTTAGGAATTAGCATTAAAAAAACCTTTGAAATTCAGTGAAAAAACCATAGGTTTCAGGCCTGATATAGTTAGCAATTAGCATTTAAAAAACCTTAGAAATTCACTGAAAAAACCATAGGTTTTAGGGGTGTTATAGTTAGCTGGACATTTCGCTCGAACAAAACCATTGAAATTCCTCAGATATAGTTAGTTGTACTAACTACATCTCGCGCGCCCACAATCCACTGCTGATGATGTCTCATCTTACATCATTCATGACATGGTCAGTGACATCACTGATGACATCTCAAATGACATCACTGATGATATCATCCATGTGACAATCAGATACACCTCATCATACACTAGTATAACCTTTCATCATTCACTGTAAAATAAAGAGTGCCATATTTGAAACCATTGACACACCAATACAAGTTTCTAAACACCTACTGAGGGATTCCTAGATCTATACACACATCTAAAGATTCACTCATACATGCTGTCAATGATAAATAGAACACTTTCAAATATACTTATACACCTATTTCGACATTATACACCAGCACACTACCTAATCACTTAGAAAGTTATCCTACTGACTTATGCAAACAATGGATCATACTTACTTTTACTTAGCTACACACTTATACAAACACCACTTCATCTATTCATATAGATAGTAACTCATACTTAGTGTGTTAGAAAATCACTATTACAAGTATACAGTTATCCATACAGTCACTCATACATTCACTGAGTATTATGTATACTTATTTATATATAACAACTGACACACACACTGGCTTTTATTTTTCTAGTTTGTTGGATATGTACCATTGAGACATATATTTGCTCATCACCACACCCATAAAGATATTCACTCACCCAAACAACTGTTATAACATGTAGTTTGAACTTCATATACCTACTGAATCAACTATTCACACATCTTTGGACTGTCACACACCCCCCACTGAACCACACACACATTCACTCTCCCATACAAATACTCAGTTAACTAATCAATAACTAATATAGACTTTCACGTAGCTAGTAACCAACTGGTGCAGCAGTTTACACAACAACTGACAAAGTGATACAGATATTCACACAGTTTAGTCACTATCCAATATATTTAGTGGGACACTATAAATTAGTCAAGTAAACAGTCAATCACACTGCTACTAAATCCTCCATCCAGAGATTTATATTTATATGTCCACTCATTCTTCAATGCAAATTGCTAAATATATATATAATACATATTTAAATAACGAACCAAACCACATTCACTGGATGATGTCATCAGTGATGTCATTTGAGATGTCATCACTGACCATGTCATGAATGATGTAATATGTGACATCATCAGCAGTGGATTGCGAGCGCTCGAGATGTAGTTAGTACAACTAACTATATCGGAGGAATTTCAATGGTTTTGTTCGAATGAAATGTCCAGCTAACTATAAGACACCTAAAACCTATGTTTTTTTCAGTGAATTTCTAAGGTTTTTTAAATGCTAATTCCTAACTATATCAGGCCTGAAACCTATGTTCTTTTCAGTGAACATATATATATATATTTTTTTATATATATATATTTATATATATATATATATCCCACCAAGATTTCAAAACTCAGGACAGGTGAGTCCGACACGTGGGGGTGGACCCACAATCACATCACTCACAGTTCCCAAAGGTACATTGACGGAGCACTTACAGAGCCATTTAATTCATTTATTTTGCAAGTAGGACGCGTTTCGGAGGTCTGCCTTTTGCAACACTTGCAGCAAATATCACAACACATCAATGCTTGGCAATTTTAAACGCAGGTGATGTACTCCTTTTGGAGAGATGTTGATGAAAAGCAAGAAAGGACTACCATTATCTTGATTTCAATTCCATGTCTCTTGCGGCCATGCCTAAATGTTTAAATTCCACACAATTCTGGATATTAATATCATAGTTTATGCCATTCAGTTTGTACAGTCTTCTCTGGCAACCAATGTCCTCACATAGATTCATTTCATGCAATGGTGCATCATATTCAATTTCCATAGGCATGGCTCGCTGTATGTCTAATTCCTTCCACTTTTCATCATTATTAACGTGTTACTTTCTGCGTTGTTACACAAGGTCTTTCAAATCATTAAAAGTTCCTCACCACAGAATAATGCACAAATTGATAATAGCTAACACCCATTGGAGTCGGATGAATATCCGTGTATCCTGTAATTTGTATAATTACCGAACAATTTCGTGGGGTAGCTTATCACAGTTTCTGCTTGGCGGTTCATGAAATATCCAGTTGCATTCGTTTACGGGTGCCACCAAGATTTCCAAACTCAGGACGGGTGCCTCCGAAATGTAGGGGTGGACCCATGACCACATCACTCACAGTTCCCAAAGGGACATTGACGGAGCACTCACTGAGCCATTTAATTATTTATTTTGCAAGTAGGGCACGTTTCAGAGGTCTGCGTTTTTTAACGCTTGCAGAAAATATCACATCACAGCAATGCTTGGTAATTTTAAACACAGGTGATGTACTCCTATTGGAGAGATGTTGATGAAAAGCAAGAAAGGACTACCGTTATCTTGATTTCAATTCCATGTCTCTGGTGGCCATGCCTTAATGGTTAAATTCCACACAATTCTGGATATTAATATCATAGTTTATGCCATTCAGTTTGTACAGTCTTCTCTGGTAACCAATGTCCTCACATAGATTCATTTCACGCAATGGTGTATCATATTCAATTGCCATAGGCATGGCTCGCTGTATGTCTAATTCCTTCCCCTTTTCATCATTATTAACGTGTTAATTTCTGCGTTGTTACACAAGGTCTTTCAAATCATTAAAAGTTCTTCACCACAGCCAAAATGCACAATTCATAATAATTAACACCCATAGGAGTCAGATGAATATTCGTGTATCCTGCAATTTGTATAATTACTGATCTATTTTGTGGGGTAGCTTATCACAGATTCTGCTTGGGGGTTCAAGAAATATCCAGTGCATTTGTTTCTATTTAAAATGCGTTTTTTCTTTTACCAATATCTTTGGCGCCTTTTAACGAATCTTTGCGAAATTTTTTAAACTAATGGGGTGCTCTGGTCAGCCCCTTCATGAAAGTTTTGGGGTGATTCGTGAAGCTGGGGCCGAGAAAAAAGGGGGATCCCAAAACGCATTTTTCCCAGTGGTAATTTCCATAGGACTTTTAGACAAAGCTACAGCCCAAACTTCTGAACGAAAATACACCAAATTTGGTTCAGAAAAAGCCCTTTCTTTTAAATGGTGTATATCAGTTCAGTAGTTGCAGAGAAATTAGAAAAAGAAAAGTTTTGATATCTGAGCACCGAGGAGGGTTTGTGAACCCTCCCGGGCACGAGCTGACTTCTGGCTGGGCTGCCAATACTCGAAACCAGGATGTGTTGGCAGCCATCTTCTGACTCAGTACCTGAGTCACAAGGAAACAGTGAAAAAATGCATAAAAAAATGAGAAAAGGGTGCAGGGTAGATACACCCTGACCCCCTAGGCTGCCCAGAGTCAAAAAAAGTTTTTTTTTTTTTTAAAAAAAACACGGATGCAGTCGCGCAGTGTGCCAAATCCTGGCGAGAAAATAAAAAACAACAAAATGCGGGCTCCAGCACTTTGTTATTGTTTTTTTTTTTTTTTTTTTTTTTTTTTTGAAACCGTTTATTACAAATCTCAAGAATATACAAATATGGGCCCACAACCTTCCGGCCGGCCGCTAGGAATGGCAGAAACATATGGCATACGTTCATAGAACACTTGGCGTTACAAAGGAGCATAAGCAGGAGTTATCAACATCATGGGCCACAGCCATAATACCCCACAGTACGGTTTCATTTTATACAAACAACAAGAAAACAACACCCACAAGGCTACCCACAGTCGAAAGTAGCAGCACGTGCTCCCCAAATGGGGAACCCCAACTATCCAGAGGAGTCCAAAGAGGGGAAGGGGAACAGAGCGAGGACTGGGGGAACCCTGTGCCCGGGGCTAGGGGAAGGAGTCAGCTAAGGGGACGGGGCTGGTGAGGCAGCAGGCAGCAACGGTGGCGCGCAAATACTCCCACGGTAGGCGTTCCAGGGGCCCCACACTTTCACCCATGTCCCAGGCTTACCCCTCGCCACATACACCACCTTTTCTCGAAACATGCACCAGTCCATGTGCTCTTTCCAGGCCGACACCGCCGGGGGGTTCTGGGATCCCCACAGTTGCGCAATATCACGCTTAGCAATCATATATCCCAGAGTCACCCACCACGTTTGCGGAGCCGAGTAGTCAGTTGGTTCCCACACATTCAACAGGCATCTCCTCGCTTCCGGCAGCAGCGCAACACGCGTAACCACTCGCAGGACCTCGTGCACACCGCGCCAGAATCGCTCCACCTTCGGGCATTCCCATAAAATATGCAGGAAGGTCGCCAAGGCACCACAACCACGCTTACACAATCCATCCTCAGTATAGCCCATACGCTGAAGCCTTGGCCCCGTCATGTAGACCCGGTGGAGTATCTTAAGCTGGACGAAGCGAAGGCGAGCCGGTATAGCCACCTCCTTCGGAGAGGCCACCGCGGAGGTCCAGTCCTCATCGTCCAACTCCAGACCGTCGGCAACCCAAGCCTCGCGAAGGCCAATCAGCAAGCCCGATCGATCATTAATCAGTTTTTTATAAATAAGGGAGATCGTACTGTCTGGGACGTGGCCATCTAGCACTCTATCCTCCAGGGGGGAAGACTCCGGGATGGAGGCGACGTCTGGGAAGACGGAGCCCAGTGCATGACGGACCTGCAGGTATCGATAGTATTCACTGCCCTGCAACTGAAACTCCGTCTGCAGCATCTCGAATGTTTTAAATCCTCCCCTCGACCAGAGATCCCCCACTTTACTGATGCCTATCATGTCCCATTTCTCGAAGCCCTTCGAGGTCCAGAGAGAGCCCAACTTCTCAGACGCATACAGCGGTGACGCCCGGGTCAAACAGTCCTTCCACCCCATAGCTGCATTAGCCGCATGCCATACTCTGACCATGACACGCGTAGGTCCCGTCAAGCGAGCGTCGGGCGCGCCAGAGTAGAGCGCTCAATTGTAGTCGCCACCGGGCAGTAGCATCTTGTCCATCTCAAATGCCGGGTTCAAGGCGGGCCCGTAGAGGCCATGGTTAATTGCAGCTAGCTGGGAGGCCCAGTAATACCGTTTAATATCCGGGAGGGCAATCCCCCCGTCATACCATGGGAGCGTCAACTTCGCCAGGGCAATGCGCGGCCTCCCGTCCCAGAACAGGCGGCGCTGTAAACTCTCCACCTCACGGAAGTAGCGCGCCGGGACTGGGTCCATAGTGTTCTGGAGAGCGTATAAGAAACGTGGCAACGACATCATCTTAAACAACGCCGCCCGGCCGAGCGGCGATAGCGGCAGGCGCCGCCAGCGCACGACGTCCTCCTTCAAGCGCTGGAGGGGGGGAAGCAAGTTCCGCTCGTAGCGGGCCTCTGGGTCCAGAGTAATGTAGACACCCAGGTATCGAAACCCCTGAGAGGCAATCTGAATCGGACAACCCCGCGGGAGGACAGGAGCCTCCCCAGAGAGCACATACACACATGATTTAGCCCAGTTGATGACAAGGCCTGAGTTCCGGCCAAATGAACGTAAAACATCAACCAGGACTATGAGTGACTTACGTGGGGAGGCTAGGTACAAAAGGATGTCGTCAGCGTATAGGGACACACGGTCCTCATACTCGGGGGTCCAACGGAGACCACGGATGGAGGGGTGCCACCGCAGCCACTCCGCCAGGGGCTCCAAGGCCAGCGCAAACAGGAGCGGCGACAAGGGGCAGCCCTGTCGCGTGCCCCGGCCCAGCTCGAATGGGGCCGAAACTCTTCCATTCACCACCACCTGCGCCAATGGGCCCGAATACAACAATTTGACCCAACTGATGAAGCCCGGGCCGAATCCAAACTTCGCCAGCATCGCCCAAATGTATGGCCACTCAAGCGTGTCAAACGCCATAGTGGCGTCTAAGGACGCCAAAATGGCCGGCTCCCGCACGAATGGGACACGTGCGAGCACCCCGTGCAAGCGCCGCAGATTAAGGGCCGTGTTGCGATGGGGGATAAAGCCGGACTGGTCTTGGTGGACCAGATCGCCCACCACGCCGACCAGCCGATTGGCCAGCACCTTGGCGAGAATTTTGGGCTCCGCATTCAAGAGCGAGATAGGCCGATAGGATGTAACCCGGTCCCGAGGTCTCCCCTCCTTGTGGATCACCACGATAGTAGCCAGACGCTGGTCCGGCGGGAGGGAGCCCAGCGAGTGGGCCGCCAGGAACATCGCGCGGAGGTGGGGTGCCAGTACATCTGGTCGCAACTTATACAACTCGATAGGGATGCCATTCGGGCCCATGGCCTTGCCAGAGGCAACCGAACGTATGGCGAGGGCAATTTCGTCGGATGTAGGAGCGGCATCCAGCGACACCCTGTCCTCCTCCGAGAGGGAGGGCAGCGCGATATCCCTAAGCAGGGAATGGGAGTCCTCCTCCGAGCAAGGAGAGACTGGAGAATACACCTCGCGGAAATAATCCGCGAAACAGGAGACAATTTCTTCTGGCTCGGTTACACTCACACCATCCGTCCTCTCAATCAGCGGGACCACACGATTCACTCTCTCCTTTTTATCCAACCACGCTATCAGTTTGCCCGCCTTATCACCCACATCATACAGTCGCCCCTGTTGCTCCCTACTGAGGCCCCTGGCCGCCTCCGTAACGAGGGCCCTGTAGGCCGCCTGCTTAAGTTGTAGGACATGTAGTGCAGCATCCGTCACTCCGCCCTCTAAATCACCCTCCAATTCAGCAATTTCGGCCTCCACCCGGGTAACCTTCTCCCACTCGCGCCTCCGGGCATGGGAAATAAGGGACAGGGCCTCTCCTCTGAGAACTGTCTTGAAGGCTTCCCACAGGGAGATAGCCGAAGGGACGGATCCCACATTCTCATCAAAGTATCGCTGCAAGGATTTAATCACATCAGCGCGAATGGTGGGGTCGCGCAGGTACCAGGCATTGATGGGAACTACCCTGCCCTCACCCCTCGGAAGGACATCAAAATGGAACAGGAGCGGGGAGTGATCTGAGATACCCCGCGCCAAATGGCGCACCTCCCCCACCCTCCCAGCATAGGCCGCCGGGACAAGGACATGATCAAGCCGTGAAAGGCTACCATGGGCCCCCGAGTGGAAAGTGTACTGCTGCTGCGTGGGATGTTTTAAGCGCCAGCAGTCCACCAATCCCAGTGTATCCAAGAGGCCGGATAGCCACGCCTGGGCCCGGGGGAGGTCCCTAGGGGGGTGACGATCCAGAGTCCCAGAAACCACCGCATTGAAGTCCCCCCCAACCACTAGGAGTCCCCCCGGAAGGCCCAGGAGGAGGCGCCCCAGGTCTGCAAAAGTGGTCGCCTGTAGCCCCGGTGGGACGTATACTGATACAAAGACCACTACTTTGCCTTCCATTCTCCCCACTAAAACAGCATAGCGTCCCCTATCATCATGGCGCACCTCATCAATTTCCAACGGGAGCGAGTTCTTCACCATAATGCCCACACCCCGTGAGCCCGACGTGAAGCCCGAGTGGGCCACCAAACGATAGCCACGCCGATTCATGGCACAAAAAGAGTTTCCAATAAGGTGTGTCTCCTGCAGGAAGACTACATCGGGTGAGATTCGTTTCAAATACTGCAGGACCACACCTCGTTTGATCCTATCCCCCAGTCCATTAACGTTCCAAGACAACAAAGTCAAATCCCTACCCCCATCACACACAGGAGCCATCAGTCGTCCCCCGGAGAGCACCTTAAAAACAATACAAAAAAGGGTTTGCCTTGTGGTAAAAACGAACAACACCCCACCCCAACTCCCCCACCCCAACAGAACTCCCCCCTCCCTGCACCCCTGCATGAGCCCAAACAGCCCCCTCAAAGTGCAGTGTGCCTGTCGCCCCATAGACGGTGAAACTAACTAGACCCCCAGAGGAGGAGGGAGAACCCCCAAGAGACCCCACACGACCTCCACAGGAGGAGACTTACTCGAACAGACGAACAGTCAAAAGTGACATCAATTTTGTCCAGAGCGAGGCATAATATTAGTCCCTCAGTCCTGATCCGGCGGGCCCTCTCCCCCCACCGCTCCCCCCCACCCCCCCGATCCCGATCCCCAGGTAAGGTATCTAGCCAGTCCCCGGCTGCTTCGGGACGATCAAAAAAGTGCGTGCGGCCATCCAACTCCACCCGCAGCTTAGCCGGGAAAAGCATAGCGTACTTGAGATTTAGGTCCCGTAGACGACGTTTGACTCCGAGAAAGCTTAGTCTCTGCTTTTGGACCGCTGGGGTGAAGTCAGGATAAAAATTTATATCCATATTGTCGAGTCTGACCGGCCCCTGTAGTCTGGAGGATTGCAGGAAAGCGTCTCTGTCCCGAAAGTTGAAAATCCGGGCGATGAGAGGCCTCGGAGGGGCTCCGGCCTTGGGCCTTCCCCCGGGAACCCTGTGGGCCTGCTCCACCGCGAAGAATTTACTCAGCCCCCGGGGCTGGAGATGGGTGAGAATCAAGTCCTCCACGAATAGATCCGCCGCCGCCTCCTCACGTCCCTCAGGCACCCCGAGAATACGGACATTGTTCCTCCGGGCCCGACCCTCAGAATCCTCCAGGCGACGATCCATCAGCGCGCTCGCCTGGCCGAGCCGGCGCACCTCCTTTTGGAGGGCTGCCACATCCGTCGTGAGGCCCGATGTGGTGTGGGCCAAAGAATCGACCCGGTCATTAGTCTTGGATAGATCGGCCCTTACCAGGCCAACATCCACGAGGACCGAGTCAATTTTCTGCGCCAGTGTATCAAAACGCTGGTCCACCGAGGCCTTCATCTCAGCGATGGCGCCCATTACATCCCGCAGGGTCAGATCCGCGGGCAGAGCAGGAGCATCAGTCGGGCCCTCAGGGGACCTACGCGGCACCTCGGGAGATCCCTTCTGGAGGGTATAGCGGTCCATGCTGTTAGACTGGTGGACTGCGCCACGTCGGGTCGATTTCACCTTTGCCCGATCTCCATCTTGCTTTGTGGACATGGTTCCAGTCCCACGGCCGTGCCAGGCACGTCGTACAGGGCGGGCAAGCCGGTTCACGGGATCCGGGGGGGGGTCACCACAGGGCCGCGGGGCAAGTCACAGCCGGCGGGCCGGCAGGGCACCCCAACGAGGCCACACCACCTCACAGTGCCCCGCGACCCAACCTCGCCGAGACAGCAAGGAGGGTGCAAATGCGAAAGTGAAAGTGCGGGGTACGCGAGCCGCCGTGCCCAGCCCGCCGCTGTTGTTCACTTTGCCTCCGGATCACCCCACAGCTCCAATCCGGGGTCCGGCGTGGAGAAGGCCGCAAATCTCAATCGGTGCTACCGCCGGAGTCCGAGGTCCAATTTGGAAGCGGAAAGCGGAAAGCGGGTGCCACCTCAGCTCGGGCTCACCAACACAGTCCCCTCATCTAGGACAGGATATTGTCAGGATATATGTAGGAGGTCGCGGAGGTCCTCGGGAGCCTTGCACCTACGCGGCCATCTTGGTTGCGCGCTAGGCTCCTCCTCCACTTTGTTATTGTTAAGCCCCCGGGTGGGCCAGGTCCCGGGGGCAATCCCAATTTATATAGTGGGGGCGCCCGCAGCCACGGGGACGCCACCTCGCCAGGGCTTCATTGTTCATTTGCAGGGGGTACACACTCCCTCCGCAGCCCCGGGGTTCACCACCTTCCCAGGGCTATGTGAAATGATGGGAGGGGGCCGCGCAGCCTCCCTACTGGAGCCGTTGATGGCCCGGGGACCGCCACCCCCCTGGTCTAGCTCTTGCAATGTCCCGGCGTGACCACCTCCAGGACATTGCTGTTTGCTATGGCAGGGCGGGAGCACGGCTCCCACCCTGTCATAGCAAACTCTGCTTAGATGTTTGGCCCCCTCCAAAAATATATAATAAAAAAGGAAGTCTGGCCATGGCCCGGTGGATGAGGTCCCCATGGCAAATACGAAATAATGGAAATGGATCGGTTTTGTTTCCGATCAAGTTTGGAGTTGCGACTCCAGTACGGCGCTCAGGGCTGCCCCCGTGTAATCGCGATGGCTTTGCGAATTCACCTTAAATAAATAATTAAGTAGTAAATAATATATAAGGTAGAGTTGTGTGTGTGAAGTTGTTTTAAAGAGGTATTGTGCTTGAAGTTAATGACAAGATTACAATTGATTGATTTGTTATACATACATTAAAAAAAAATTAAAGTTGAGAAGTGTGTTGGGTTGTAGTACACTGAGTTTGTGCTTTTGTTTTGTGACTTCGCGCTGGGTGCGCGAATCCCACATTTTCTTTTTTTAAAGAATGTGTTAGAAAAAAAAATCAGTATTATGTTATAGGGTAGCTCTAAAAAGTTTTCATTGTGACTTTGTTGTAGCTACATGTGAGTGCCGATGCAGAGCTTTAGGTTGTTGAGAGAGACTCTGTTTCCCTGATCTGTGAAATGTACTCCATCACTCCTGTAGATGCCATCCATATCCAAACGTAGATTGTTGTTATATATGGAGCCCATGCTATGATCTCTGAGGTAAGCCTAAACAGCTTTATTGACATTTTTTCTAGCTTTCTCAATATGTGGACAAAATTGATTTAACCACTTCCATTTTGTCTTTGGGATATGTTAGAGTATACAAAGACAGTTTGAGGTAAAAGCGCATTCAATTGTGCAAAGGTGTCCTTCATTAGCATTTCTAGACCTACCCCAGTCTATGTCCCTAGGTCATTGCCACCACAGTGCACAATCATGAGGTCAGTGGGTTGGAGATGCAAAAAAAGATTTAACCAAAGGCATTAATTGGTGCCACTTTAATCCTCTGTGTGCAATCCATTTAATATCCACATTTTGTAAAGCTAGATGTTTGTCAATACCTCTGCGTTCAGCATACCTTTTTCACCAGAAAACATAGCTGTGCCCAACAATCCACACTGTAAGCATCTTGAAGGAATGTCTGGAAATAATGAAAAGATGTCTGTAGCTGAGGTAGTCAGTTGATAGAATGAGAGGTATGTAAAATGGTGGATAAAATAGTGTTTTTTAAAATGTAGAGAATTGATTGGCTGTTTAAGAACATTGTACATTCAAAAATAGGGTGACTTTTACTGTTTTAAAAAGCATGTTTGCTATTGGTTAGTAAAAAATGTAGATGTTAACAGGCCCAGTGTTAATGAATTATGGGTTCTACTTAGACAGGTTTATGAAATGGAACTTGCTTTGGCTAAAACTAGGGGACCGCGTTCTTGGTTGAAATTTTATCGGGTTTGGACTTACCAGTTATGGGACAGCAAGGTGTTGTCTACCCATGACGGTGTTTCATTTTTCACTTTTTTGTCTTTTATTCTTGGCTTTTAAGGTATAAGACTGTTGTTTTTTCTTTTTGTTTAATTGTCGTACCTTTTTTGTTTACTTAATTATTTATTCTATTTTTCTTGTTGTTGTGTCTACCCTTCTAATGTAAGGACCTGTAATGATATCTGGTATATTTATGGCTTAAAAGTAAAAAAAAATAAAAAATTAAAAAAGGATTTAAAATGTGAAATTGTAATTTTTATATAAGTAATATGTTATTACAATGGTATGTCCCAAGTTAGTACTATCTTTAGAAGTGATGTTTAATTAAAAAATAGTGTTACATTTATTTGTTATATCTTTTTGAACTCCCGTATGAATTCGCGACTTCATCGCGGTGGAGCACGATGGGGTCGCAAATTCCAAAAAAATGTAGAAACAGTTTGGGCACCTTGAGAAGTCAGTTGCTAAGGGTTATTATGCGTAACCAATAGAAATGTGTTTTACAATTTGAAAAAATCTAGGAAGCAATGTGATTAGTTAGTTATATGTATTTGTGTAGAGAAAGAGAGGGAAACTTTGCCATTACTGGTTTTTATATTGATTGTGTGCAAAAGAAAATCCTGTAAGAGTTTGTGAGATTTTAAATTCAACACATTCATATGTAATAGTAATATGTGTATTTTGCCAGATGGATTACTGATGTTCATATAAGATGTTATTAATTAGGCTTCTTTTTTTAGTCTGCACAAAGGTATAGTTGAATGATGCAGCATAATTTTAGATCGTTTGGTGAAGATGCAGCACAAATGTGTAGTTTGAAAGATGTTCATATAAGGTGTAATTAAGTAGGCTTCTTTTTTGTTGCCTCTACAAAGGTATAGTTGAATGATGCCGCATAATTTTAGATAGTTTGGTAAAGATGCAGCACAACTGTGTAGTTTGAAAGATGTTCTTATAATGTGTTATTAATTAGCGTTCTTTTTTCTAGTTTGTACAAAGGTAAAGTTAAATGATGCCACATATTTTTAGATAGAATGATGAAGATGCATCACAAAAGTGTGCTTTCTAGGATGGTCATATAAGGTATTAATAATTAGGCTTCCTCTTTCTAGTCTGTACTAAGGTATAGTTAAATTATGCCACATAATTTTAGATCAAAAGGTAAAGATTCAGCACAAAAGTGTGGTTTAAACAATGCTGATATAAGGTGTTGTTAATTAGGCTTCTCTTTTCTAGTCTGAACAAAGGTATAGTTGAATGATGCCGCATAATTTTAGATAGAAAGGTGAAGATGCAGAATAAAAGTGTGGTTTTAAAAATGCTCATAAAAGGCGTTGTTAATTAACCTTCTTTTTTAAGTCTGTTGAAAGGTATAGTTTAATGATGCCGCATATTTTTAGAGAGAATGGTGAAGATGTAGCTCAAAAGTAAACCACCACATATTACCTTTGCAGGCATGTTACACTTATCTACTCAACTAGGTAATACGTAATGACTCATCTATGTCTTCAGATTGTATTTATACAGTTATCTGTATGCTTAGTGAACTATTAAGATGCTGCCTGACCGATTACAGGAGTGCAAAGGTAATGACTGGGTGATTTTAAAACTACAAGAGTAATGACTTGACTGATTCCATATTCTCCAATCACCCACTTAGTATCCAAGCACTCATTAAATCACTCCGCCACTACCCAATCACTTATGAAATCATCCAGGCACTACCCATGCACTCTGCCAATCACCCAAGCACTACCCAAGTACTCATGCAATAACCCAAGTATTACCCATGCACTTATGCAATCACACATGCAGTACCCATGCAATTCTGCAATCACCCAGTTAGTATCCAAGCACTCATGAAATCAAATATTATTAATATCGAAGCCCTCATTAAATCACTCTGCCACTACCCAAGCACTTATGAAATCACCCAGGCACTACCCATGCACTCTGCCAATCACCCAAGCACTACCCAAGTACTCATGCAATAACCCAAGTATTACCCATGCACGTATGCAATCACACATGCAGTACCCATGCAATTCTGCAATCACCCAGTTAGTACCCAAGCACTCATGAAATCACTCCACCACTACCCAAGCACTTATTAAATCACCCAGGCACTACCCATGCACTCTGCCAATCAACCAGGCACTACCCATGTACTCATGAAATAACCCAAGCATTACCCATGCACTTATGCAATCACACATGCAGTACCCATGCAATTCTCCAATCACCCACACAGTGTCCTCGCTCTCATGCAATCACTCAGGTAATTTGTTTTTCGTAAGAACCGTTTTTTTTTGGATCAATTGTAAAAAAATTGTTTTTTTAACCTTTGTTTCTGTGTTTTTAATTTTTTTAAAACAGAACAAAATTCAAAACAGCAAATGAGTGGTTTAACAAAAAGAAAAGCACATTATAAAAATAAAATTAATATTTATGTGCTTTGATGGCCCTCGTCACAACGTCCATGCACTGCTCCGCAATGCAGAGTTTGGTGTCACACTTTTTCCACACTATGGCAACTTCAAAGAGTTCAGGGACGATATGGGGTCTTGGTGCTGGAGGAACTTTGCTGAGAAGAGATAGGGGGCATTCAGGTCTTGCTCTGCTGCTTCTTTCAGTTGTCTCCTCCTCTCTTCTCTAGCCAAGTGAACAGGGTAGAGAGTCTCAAGGTGCTTCTTCATGCTGCTGGTCCCGCATGAGTATTTTCTGTCTGCGCCCCTTTATAAAATCCGTTTACAGATTGTGCAGGTTACCTTGTGGGCGTTCACTTCTTTCTCGCCTTCTGGAACTGTGAAAAAGGCCCACACGCCACTCTTCTTCCTCTTTTTCACAGGTTCCACAATCTCATCCTCCTCCACATCCAAGGGATTGACGTCTGCATGACTGGATGCCATAATGTTGATACAAAATCAAGAAACACACAAAATTAGAAAAGAATTACAGAGCAACAAGCAGCAGGTCTTGTCACCAAGACAGCCAAATAATAGGAGGAATATAATACGGATGGATTCTCCCTCTTTCACAATGAAAATGATTTAAACCAATCAGATTCTTTCTTTTCCTGCTGACACTAAGTCGATTAGGTTGCGCGCACCCATCGCTTACGCATCGTGCACCTGTAAAATATTGTATACATAATTATAGACTGCAAATAAATGTTTATACAATATTTTAAAAGGGATATTAGTAAAAGTCTTTATTCCAATATGATATTCTAACTTTCAATAGTAATATTTCAAACTTTGAAAATACGACTAAGTTGCGAACCTGGCATGATTCCGGCGCGACCCTGGAAATACGTGCAGGGAGGGGTCGCGCACCATAGGCGCATACATCACGCTATCGTGAAATTTCGTATCGTTAATAGTACACTGAAAAAAATTGTTTATAAATTGATTTCTTAATTAATTAGTCGAACACCTAACCAAAACTTTTATTGATAATTTCTTTAATGATATTTCATACTTTTCAAATTACACCGAATTTGCGACCCCAGAGCGACTTCTAAAATGCGCACTAGCGAGGTGCGCACACCCATCGAGTAGAGTCAGGTAGGGTGTGCTACTTCTGTATAATAATTTCTTTTTTTTAAAGAAAAAAATGAATATAGTTTTGCTGAATATAAATTATTCTTAATCTTTGTTTAAAGTATATATATATATATATATATATATATCTATATATATATCTATATATATATATATATATATATATATATATATATATGTAACCTACAGGCGGACGCCAGTAGGTAGATATAGTTAGGACCTATTTTATATATATCACTTACCATGTATACATTTTTTTTATGTCTATTATCACAAGCATCACAAGGTCATAGAGTGCTTAGTATATAAGGGAAATAATATTGGCAGTTACTTTATGTGATCTAGGCCACCTTGTGGCCGAAACGCGTAATGGCGTGCTGTGTGGGTGCTGACGTTCATTAAAATCCTTCGAAGCACGACCTGGCATCCGTGTGCTTTCTTCCTCGCCGTCAGGAAGTGGGAGAACGCGTTTGGTGTTTATATATATATATATATATATATATATATATATATATATATATATATATATATATATATATATATATATATAGTCAATCAAAAAACTATAGGTTTCATGGACATTATAGTTCAAAATTAGCATTTAAAAAAATCTTTGATTCACTGAAAAAGCCATAGGTTTCAGGGACGTTATAGTTAGGAATTAGCATTTAAAAAACCTTTGGAATTCACTGAAAATAACAACAGGTTTCAGGAACGTTATAGTTAGTTGGACATTTCTCTCATACAAAACCAGTAAAATTCATCCATTATTGTTAGTTCAGCTAATAATATTTAATGGCCATACAACTAAATTGCTAGCATACGCAGATGATCTGGCGATCCTTACTTCCGACCCACATCAGGCAATTTCTGTACTAGTGGAGGTGGCCAAGGATTTTGGTAGTAGGTCTGGGTATTTGCTTAATGAGGGGAAGACCCAGATTATCTGTACCAAGAATATTATTAAGTTAGATAACAGATATGTAGATTCAGCAGTTTACTTGGGGGTTAGTATTAATGCTGCTGTTGATAAGATCATTACCGATATTTACTCCCCTCTTATGGTATCGATGGAAGCAGAGCTAAAAAGGTTAGACGTTTTACACCTTTCCCTGGTGGGAAGGGTAAACGTCCTTAAAATGACATTTTTTTCGAAGATCCTCTATTTGTTCCGCGCTATCCCTCTAATGTTGGAGGAAAAAATCCTAAAAAATTTGGAAGTAATATTCAATAGGTTCATTTGGCAGTACGGGAAAACTAGACGCTCTATGAAGTTTATGTCACTCCCGTTTGATAGAGGTGGTATGGCCCTTCCAAACCTTCGATTATATCACTTATCTTGTCTCCTGGCGCATATGTCAATTCTGTTTCAACGAGTTCCTAGTCCAGTACCGACTCAGGGAGATAGCCTGGACCCCCCTACTATCTTTGAGCTCCTATTTGGGAAGAACGCCGTAGGGTTACTCCTGAGGGAGGTTGATCGGAGATACTCTAAGAAGGCTAGGTTAAAGATAGCGAGCGGGGTGTGGGGGACTTGGAAAGCATCCCAAAAGCTACTGGAAATCCCCAAGTTTAATTCTCATCTCCTCCTTTGGAATTCTAATCTGTTTCCGTTTCTGGGTATGAATAAAATCAGTCTGTTCTGGATTGAAAAAGGAATTAGATCTATAGGGGATATTTTGGAGGGGGGGGCGGCTCTTGGTTTCGAAGCATTCCAGTGTAAATTTGGGATCCCCTCTAACCATTGGTTTTTGTATGGACAAGTAGTCCAATCATTGATGGCTCTCAGACCAAGAATGTTGGCAACTACACGCTTCCCTTTGGTGGACTATTTAGGGAATGGCGGAAATAAAATAAAAATTATTTACAGTCATTTAATGGAGGGAACTCAGGATGACCTGGAGAAAGCTGAATCTACACTAGCAGCTAAAGTAGGTGATCCTGATGTGGACTTAGATTTAGCTCTTATTTTAAATAGGAAACTATTGCGCTCATCTAATCTTCGGGCCCAGCACTATAAAACGCTGTTTAATTTGTACCTTACTCCGGCAAAGCTGTTTGCCTGGGGTGTGGTGTTGAACGATAAATGCCCTAGATGCCATAAAGGCCCAGCGGATCTAAAACACATGTTCCACCAGTGTGAAAAGTTGTCTACAATTTTGAGGGAAATATCAATCTTTTTGGAGGGGCTATTAAAATGCAGAATTCCTATTTCTCCCACACTGATGCTAACGGGAGTAGATAGGAAAATGAAACCGTGTAGCACTGCGGAAGCTTTGGTTTTTATCTCTACTGCAGTGCTGCGTATTCTTATTTCTGCTGGTTGGAAGGACCCTACTCCCCTTACCTTTCAAATGTGGATGGCAAGGTTGCTCGGGGTACACAATATAGAGTCCTGTTTATATGAATTAAAGAGTAATGAAGTAAGGGAAATGGGGAGAAACATTTGGGCCCCACTAGCCAGCTGGAGAAATCCCAGTTCTTAGTTTTCTTTCTCTTTTTGTTTAGCAGTTTCATCCTCTGATCTTGAATGATGTAATCTGATTGTTTTCCATCATATGCTTCTTTTTCTTTTTCAGATTGTTATGGATTCTTTGGATAGATAATTTAATGTATTTGTATATAACTTTGTATGACACCAGATAACTCAATAAAAAAAAAAAAATAAAAAAAAAAGGTCATAGAGTGCTTAGTATATAAGGGAAATAATAATGGCAGTTACTTCATGTGATCAAGGCCACCTTGTGGCCGAAACGCGTAATGGCGTGCTGTGTGGGTGCTGACGTTCATTAAAATCCTTCGAAGCACGACTTGGCGTCCGTGTGCTTTCTTCCTCGCCGTCAGGAAGTGGGAGAATGCGTTTGGTGTTCATATTAAATGATCGGTAGTGGGCCTGCTACCGTTCACGGATCCTCTCGACGTTTGTTGGCCACCGCTTTCAGCCACTTCATGTACTTCTTTTTCTTGTATGGAAATAGCGTGGCGGCCCCCCGTGTGGACTACATATCCCAGATTGCCGTTGAGGTCTATTGCCGGATGTTGTTTCCCGATGTACTTTCCGGTGATTCCAGGTGATTCCTCTCTGCATGGGCGAGTGTAATTCCGGACGAACGCGGGTGTCGAGGCAGTGTTTCTGCATCTTTGCGATCCAAGTAAGATCCGGACTGCTTAGCAAGATATTGTCAGCACCACATAGACATGTCCAGTAACGCCCAGCGGGATCGTGAGGCGGAGGCTGATGAATTATTCAGAAACTTGATGACGGCATCCAGGAGACGGACCGATGAGGGCATGAATTCAGCTATTGATCCCAACCCTGATTTAAAAACTCTACTGAAAGCACTCGAAAAATGTCAACGAAGCGAGATGATGAAATGGTGGGAGGAGATTTCGCTGACCAAATATGTGGAAGCAGGTCGGGTCCCACGAGGCTTGAGGATCATGCTGGCACCCAATTTCGACAATATTCACCCAGAAATGCTTGTCGAATGGGCGGACAATAATCTCAGTGCTTCTATGAATGCAGTTAAAATTTTGATTAAATATGCCCGCATCAACCGTGACACGCTTGTAAAGAAAATTGAGGAGATTAATGAGCAACTCAACAAATGGCCTGAAACAGAAGAAATTCTCAAACAGAGAAAAGAGATCGAGGATAGGATCAATAAACAACAAGACAAAATTAAACAGAGAAAAATACGTAAATTTACAAGGGACAGAGAGGATTATGAGCTTGGACAGATCTTCACTTTCGCCCGCCGCTATGATAGTGCTAGGAAAAGACGCTCTGACAAATTGGCTACCACTACACGAGATGCACCAACTGCAAGTGGACAGTGTACGCCAGTAGAATCTGATACAGGTGATTCTGTCTCCTTGACCAGTGGCAGCGAGGGGGAAGAAATGGTCCGTGGAGGATCGAATATGAAGTCCAGCATTCTGCAACCAGGAGAAGAGCTGAATTTTTTAGCCGAGGATCGCCGCTAAACCCTGAGGCCACGGAATCCGCAAGCAATCGCAGGGTTAAGCAAAACAAAAAACGGAATGCCAGAAGAAAGGCCCGTGGCACAAAGAGGCAGAAAAACACAATGGTGACGACGCTAAACAAAGATAATAACAACAACACTATAGTTAACCTTTCCAAATTTGCTCTCACTGCTGCAGAAGAGAACCGTTTATCTTTGGGTCTTTCATATTGCGCAGGCAACAACTTCAATTACTGTAAGATCAGAGTGGACATGTTCAGCTTCACAAGAAAATTAAAACTCAAGAAATGTTTTACTATTAAAGCTGTCAATAAACCAAATGCTGCTATTTCCGAAAATACGGCCACCACCAGTGAATACAATCTGGCAGCAGCAGATGCACACTTGCTCCTTACCCTGGCTGAACTTAATAACATGGAGGCTGATTTTTCCAGCCAGTCGGATGACATACGGTCCACGCAGGACAGGCTTGCATCAATCATCAACACAGATTCATGTGCTGACCTTAGCCCGTTCAGAGGCAAATCAAGTTTTATTCCCATGATGCCCAAGGACGCCATCGATATCTATCAGGAGATGGTTACCAATGACTTAAAAAACCTTTACCGGGCCACAAGCTCTAAAAACGGGAAGATAAACCAACAGGATTCACAATATAAGAATCTTATTCGTAAATTGAATAACAATCCTGGTCTGATGATTTGTATGTCTGACAAGGGGGGCAATGTGGTCATATGGCCCAAGAATGAGTACAGGACTGAAGCTAAAAGGCAGCTTTCTGATGAAGACTGCTATGAAAAAATCAACATGAAAATTTATAACTCCTCCAAGGAGTCCTTGAAGAAAATGTTGCATTCCTACAAAAGACAGGGACTGATTTCGAGCCATGAATTTAATTTTTTATTCAACGAGTTTCCTATCATCCCCACGCTTTGCCTTATACCAAAGATTCATAAAGGAGTGAAGCCGGTACCGGGCAGACCCATCATCTCGGCCATTGGGAGCATCAGTGAGAATGCTAGTAGGTATGTGGATTATTTTTTACAACCATTAGTCCAAGATTTGTCTACCTACATAAAAGACACTGGCGATTTTATTAGGAAACTAAGTAAAATTCAATGGCAAGAGGGTTTCCTTCTGGTGACCTTAGACATAGAGTCCCTGTACACCAGCATAGAACATGGTACCGGGATTGCTGCAACAAAACATTACTTGGACCGCAGACCCATTAAATTTCACAGCCATAATGTCATGCTTTTAGAACTTATTAAGTGGGCATTGAATAACAACCATTTTATGTTTGAAAATGATCTTTATTCCCAAAAGAGGGGAGTCGCCATGGAAGCTTGCTTCTCCCCCAGCTATGCATGTTTGCATATAGGCTGGTGGGAGGAGCAGGTTCTCATGGGGACCCACGCTGATGTATTCAATTCTAACATTGTTGAGTGGCTCAGATATATTGATTATGTTTTTATGGTTTGGAACAGTGATTTTACTAGCGTGATGAGTTTTATTGAGATTTTAAATAACAACGCTTTTAATCTCAAGTTTACTTCCTACATTGACAAAACCTCTGTTGAGTTTTTAGACACAAAGATCATGATTGTCGATAATAAGATTGAGACAACCCTTCACAGAAAACCCACTGCTGGCAACTCAATTCTACACGCCAGCAGTGCTCATCCACCACACCTCATAAAAAGTATCCCCTATGGGGAACTCCTCCGCATTAAACATATCTGCACCACGACGGAGGAGAGGGCCAAATGTTCAGAGGAGGCAATAATCAGGATGACCCAAAGAGGTTACACCGAGAGGACTCTAAGGGAGGCCTATAAGAAAGTGGAATCTATTCCCAGAGACACATTGTTAAATGAAAAATCTATCAATATGAGTGTCAATGATTCCGCTATTGGGCCAGATAACGTAATCACCAATGCACCACGTTTTATTACAACTTTCAATAAGCAGCATCATAAAATCAGGGCTCCTACACTACCCTCTAAACCGGTGCTCATGTTTAGAAGGGCCAAAACTATGAAAGGAGAACTTATGAGGTCCAATACTCAAAGCTCTGTCAGCAGCTCATGGCTCAAACCCAAAAGTGGATTTTTTAAATGTACCAGCTGCAGGGCTTGTAAATTTGGCCAAAACACCACTCAATATTCTGTTCCTTTTAGTTCAAACACCAGACAAATTAAGGGCCATTTCTCCTGCAGATCTGAATTTGTGGTGTACGTTCTCAACTGTACGTGCGGATTGAATTATATAGGGAGTACCAAACTGCAAGCTCACGTTAGAATTCTACAGCATTTAAGGGCAATCGTGAATAACGATCCCAGCTACCCGGTAGCGCGACATTTCAAAAAACATCACAACAATGATCTCAGTTGCCTCAAATATTTTGTTATTGACAGTATTCCTGTACAACGGAGAGGAGGCAACAGAGAAAAGCTGCTTAGACAGCTCGAAACAAAATATATACTTGAGTTTGACAGCAAAGCACCTACTGGGTTGAATAACACTGAAGACTTGCATAATTTTATTTGAGACCTTACAGTTTACATCATACAATATTCCTGAGTGTTTCAATAGATAACTGCAGATTATCTACTGACAATTCATGCTGAGATCTTCTGTTCTTTGTCTGCAGTCTTTTTATCGCTCTGTTCATTTTCATTTTTTTATCCTCATTAATTATAAGGGTATTTGTACAGTATTTTGTTATTAATTGATGAGTATTTGATAATAGAAATTTTGCTTTATTGTTTGTTGAAATGTGCCCTTTTTTATCGTTTGTTCCTCTACATAAAGGAAAAAAACTTCTTTTTCTGATGCCGGCGGTTTCCAGTTTCCAAAGTTGATGACCCACTCAGCTTGGCTTTTCTGATCTTTGCCAGCCATATTTTATGTGAGATCATCCTAACCGGATCTGCATAATCTTTGTTTCGTCTCACAAATGTTTAAATTAATTTTTTAATTCATATTCAAAATTATGTACATATGTATTGGTTTTTTGTACTTTAGTATTTTTACATCTTCCTTTTTCCTCTTCTCTCTACCCTACTATTATCTGCACTCTTTTCACCTCTTGACAATGTTTTTTATGATTGGTATATTGGTAAATGATTTTTACAGAATCCTGGGTTTGCCGATCAGTTCTTCATTTCGGCTTCCCTGCCATCTTTTAGAGAGATGTCCTTTTTATGTACTAATGAACATTTTGTATCAGTTTTACAACATAGTTGCTATGTGCATGCATTATGCGATTGCTTGTATTTTGCACTATTATTGCGTATTTTGCACTATTAAATTTTTGCACTATGAATGTATATCTTGCACTTCAATGCTACTACAAATTGCACTAGAACCTGCGTATTTGCACAACTAGCATTTGCACTTTAGAACTAGTTCGTTTATGTCATTTTTTGTACATCTTCTAAAAATCAAGATGGCAAGAGAAAGATACAATTCAAAGGTGTAATGATTGCAAGTATATTTGTATACTTTGTATCGATTTCACTTACCATGTATACATTTTTTCTATGTCTATTATCACAATCATCACAAGGTCATAGAGTGCTTAGTATATAAGGGAAATAATAATGGCAGTTACTTTATGTGATCAAGGCCACCTTGTGGCCGAAACGCGTAATGGCGTGCTGTGTGGGTGCTGACGTTCATTAAAATCCTTCGAAGCACGACCTGGCGTCCGTGTGCTTTCTTCCTCGCCGTCAGGAAGTGGGAGAACACGTTTGGTGTTTATATATATATAGTCAATCAAAAAACTATAGGTTTCATGGACATTATAGTTCAAAATTAGCATTTAAAAAAATCTTTGATTCACTGAAAAAGCCATAGGTTTCAGGGACGTTATAGTTAGGAATTAGCATTTAAAAAACCTTTGGAATTCACTGAAAATAACAACAGGTTTCAGGAACGTTATAGTTAGTTGGACATTTCACTCATACAAAACCTGTGAAATTCATCCATTATTGTTAGTTCAGCTAACTATAACTCACGCCTCCGCAATGCACTGCTGATGACGTCACATATTACATCATTCATGACATGGTCAGTGACATCACTGATGACATCTCGAATGACATCACTGATGGTTTTATACGAGTGAAATGTCGAACTGACTATAATGCTCCTCAAACCTGTGTTTTTTCAGTATATATATATATATATATATATATATATATATTACCTACTGGCGGTCGCCAGTAGGTAGTTATAGTTAGGACCCCTTTTCCATAGGAAATCCGCAACATTCTATTTTGAATAACTTTGGCGCCGGTCGATGAATCCTCGCAAATTTCTCAAAATAGGTGGGGCGCTACGCTCCGCTCCTACCCTGAAAGTCTCGGGGGGATTCGTCAAGCGGGGGCTGAGATAAAAGGGGGGTCCCAAAACGCGTTTTTCCCATGCATTTTTCCATAGGACCTTTAGAACGAGCTACAGCCCGAACGGCTGAACAGAATTACTAGAAATTTGGCAGAGAGGTAGTCCGTAGGTCAAGGAAGTGCCTTTTGTAGGTTTGGTGTAAATCTGTTCAGTAGATTCTGAGAAAATAGCCTTTAAATCAATATATATATCTGAGCCCGCTTACGGTACGCTTACCGTACGCTTACCGTACGCGTACGGTGGCGTGCGCGAGCGCGATTCTGATTGGCTGTTAGATCTTAGTAAACATTCGAATCGGCCGAAACCAGGAAGCGGCGGCCGCCATTTTGTGTGTCTCACTCAGAAAAAAAAGAGTGAAAACAAAAAAAGGGGGCAATGAGGAGAGTTACAGACCCCCTTACATTTGTGAGGGGGTCAAAGAAGGACTGTAAAGTACAAAGAAAACATTTATTGATTTTTAAAAAAATCACGGGGTACGCGTACGGTAAGCTTACGGTAAGCGTACGGAAGAAAAAATAAATTAAAAAAGAAATGAAATGCAGATTTAAGAGTTTAGATATTAGGGAGCTCTAAAAAGAGCTGTTGTGTTTATGAAGTCATTTTTTTAGTGGTACCTACAAGTAAGTACCGATGCAGAGTCTAAGGTTCAAGAGGAAGACTCTGTTCCCTTCATCATTGAAGTGCACACCATCTCCTCTATAAATGTCTTGCATGTCATAACGCAAGTTCTTGTGGTAAATGGCACCCATACCATAGTCACGGAGGAAAGCAGAAACAGATTTGTTGACGTGCTTTCTTGCTTTGTCAATCTGCGGACAGAAATGATTGGACCAGTTCCATTTTTGCCTTTGGCATATGTTGGAAAACACAAAGGCAGTTTTAGGGAAAAGTGAAAACAGTTGTGCAAAGGTGTCCTTCATAAGCATTTCCAGACCTACCCCAGTCAAAGTGCCTAGGTCATTGCCACCACAGTGCACTATTATGAGGTCAGGGTGTTGGATTTGCATGAAGGATTTCACCAATGGCATCAATTGGTGCCACTTTAACCCTCTCTGACCAATCCATTTAATGTCTACATTTGGCAAAGCAAGGTCTCTCACCATATCTGTTTTCTCTGCAAACTTTTCACTCCAGAAGACATAGCTGTGCCCTACAATCCACACTGTGAACATCTTCAAAGGAGAACTGTCTTTCAGTAGAATGGCAATATGAAAAGAAAGACAGTTTGGAAATGGAGGCATACATATTTTTTTCAAAACAAAAAGAACTGATTGGCTGTTTCATACCATTCTAGAATAAAAACTAGGCTGTATGTGTAAATTAATAGAAGCATGTTTTGTATTGGTACAAAAAAATGTGTTACCAAAGAACAGTACTATGGATTTGCTGTTAGGTTTGAAAAGTCAAGCACTCTTGCTCTGTGGAATTGAAACATTGTGTGGCGAACTTCTGACCTAACTCCACACAGCAGTGTTCCATGAGCTGTTGCTATGGTAGCAGGCAGAAGTCAAGTTGGGGGAAGGGTACTAGGCAGAAGTCTTCAACCAATAGAAATGTGTGATTACATTTGAAAAAAAGGGGGAAGCACTGAGATTTGAAACTTACATGTATATGTGTGGAAAAATAGAGGGAAAGTTTGCCATTATCTGGTTCTGCTGAGAGGAGAGAGGTGAACAGAACAGAGATCCTGGCTCTGATAATCTGCTGTTTGAGTGCCACATTTCTTTCACAACTAACTAATTTTAAAGGTGAGGTTAGAGTTTGAGAGGAGATGTATATGGTAAATTAAGAAATGAATAATAGAAATGGAAATTCTTTTTGTTGAAGTTGCGTTTATCATTTTCTGTTTTGGGAGAAATTTAAATGTGAGGAACATGTAAAATAATATGGACTATGTTTTCACGATAAATTAAGGTGTACTGGAAAAAAAAGAATAGTTTAAGGGTTTGAGGTTGGACTCAGTAATGCAAATACATTCAGCATCACTAAGGCTGGTTGCCCTTGCTGGAATGTAGGCAGCCACCCAGGTTACACATGGTGGTGGTCTGAAAAAGCAGTTTGGACATGTGCATTTAAAAAAATCAAAAAAGTGGTTTCATAATGTGTCAGTCTGTAAAAGTGATTTTCACTTGCCAAAAAAAAAGAGCAGTAAGTGTGCTTTCAAATTGGCAAAGAAATTTCGTTTTGGGACTAATGTGAAAACATTACTCTGTGTGGAAATAGGAATTACAGGCAGAGATTTATTGCGTTTTTTTCTGGTGATTTCACAGTTGCATTAGTAGGAAAAAGGGGGAGCGATTTTTTGGGGGAAGAAGCAGACTCTTAGCACACACCCATCTGCTTGCCATGTATAATCATGCACAGTATTTACAAGCGAGTGGGGTTTTCAGGTTTCAGTCTGTAATGCAAATACATTCAGCATCACTAAGGCAATATATTCTGAAAACAGCAAAAATAAGGCAAAAATATTTTTTGAAAAATATGTAAATATGTGTACTGTATTATAAAATGTTTTAAAAATATTAATACTTTTTTTTTTCTTTTTTTTCAGATTGATATAGAAAAATTTCGAAAACTAGAACCATTTTTAAAGCTATTTTTTTAAAAAACAAATGAATAAATATTTTTTTGAGTGGGTATGGTAAGTCAATAATAATAATTGTAGTCTCTCAAGGACCTTGTAATGTGATAATTGATTTTTAGTGTTTTTTTAAAAAAAAAAAAAAAGTACGCGCACCGTACGCGTACGGTAAAAAAAAAAAAAAAAGTTTTTAAAAACATATGTAAAAAAAAGATGAAAGATAAGGTTGGCTCTTAAAAGAACCGTTGTGTTCATGCAGGGACAGAGGAAAGAAAGAATGGGAAAATTATTCAAAGCGACAAATGTGCTGATCTATTTTGTTGTTCACTAGGGAAACACTGGTCTCCCTATGGCAAATTAGATCTTGACAAAAGGCGCATCGAATATCAACCCTTCGAAATCGAGGGTTCATTTCCAGAGGGCCAGCAAAAGGAGATGCTCCCCCCACAGATGAAGGGCTCACCTGACCTGCAGAAGAAGGAGTCAGCTCTGCAGATGATGGTGCAGGCTGAGCTGCTGTGGATGTACTTGCTTGTCTTTCTGAAGAGTTACCTCCAAAAAGATGACCATGTGTCCTTCTGTGTACATCCTTGAGGTGTCTCTTCATGGTATGATTCCCAAAGGAATACTTCCTGTCAGGATTACCTCTTGAAAGTACACGCTGACACAGCTTGCAAGTTACTAAGGGTGCATTCACCTTTTGCTGGCCTTCAGGAAAAGTAAAATAATCCCATACATAAGAGGGCTTTTGTTTCCTCGCTCTCTGCCTCAAAACAGTGCTGCTAGTGCTAGCCTCACTCTCAGAAGAGCTCTGCTGTTCTGCCATCGTATCACAAAGACAACCCAGCTCCTTCTCCTAAGGGATCACAAGCAGAAATGAGAGGAATGGGTGTGGTGTAGGAGAGTTCTAGAACTGAAAGTAGTTTCAACCAATCAAAAGTTGTGTTTCATGATCACATGACCTACCGTACGCTTACGGTACGCTTACGGTACGCTTACGGCAAAAGTGCGCATGCGCGTAAAAAAGACACGCGCTTGCGCGCATGCGCATAACAGTCACTACCCGACACTTCCGCGTAACGTGCGCGTGTAGCGTACGCGCGCACGCGTCCCACGCGGAGTAAGCGCGGCTACGCAAATTGCGTAACTATACGCAAGCAGCGTAGATAAATTACGGACGTTGCGTAAACCGTACGCTTACCGTAAGCTTACGGTACGCGTACTAAAAAAATAATAAAAAAAATAGAAAAAATGTACTGCAAATAAATTTTACATGTTTATTTTAAAAAATATATTAAAAAAAACATATTAAAGAATTTTAAAAATTTAACCATAGTCTTTATAAAAGGTAAGAAAATTAAAATAAAAATATGTTTAAAAAAATAGAAGAAAAAAAAAAAAATTAGCATTTAAAAAACCTTGCAAATTCACTGAAAAAACCATGGGTTTCACACACGTTATAGTTAGGAATTAGCATTTAAAAAACCTTAGAAATTCAGTGAAAAAACCATAGGTTTCACACACGTTATAGTTAGGAATTAGCATTTAAAAAACCTTAGAAATTCAGTGAAAAAACCATAGGTTTCACACATGTTATAGTTAGCTGGACATTTTACTCGTAAAAAACCAATGAAATTCCCCCGTTATAGTTAGTTCAGCTAACTATAACTCGCGCACCCGCAATGCACTGCTGATGACGTCACATATTACATCACTCATGACATGGTCAGTGACATCACTCATGACATCACTGATGACATCTCAAATGACATCACTGATGACATCACTGATGACATCATCCTTGTGATAGAGTGGCAGACCTCCTCTTCCCCTAATATAACCTTTGATACACACATTCAAAAATAGAGACTAAAATTTACAAAACAATGGACATACCAATAACAGTTACAACAACCTCTTCAGTAATTCCAAGATCCACATACACATCCACTCATTCACCAACAGTCCAATACAGTCACTCATACATGTACTCACTTATCATATGTACTCATACACCTATACATCCTGTTACACAATGCCACTCATCCATAGAGCTACTCACACACATAGTCACTCATGCTAATAAAGAATCAAACATACATTTACTTGCATATACAGTTATACACACACCACCACACTTACTTCTACGGAAACTTACACATACTTAGTCTTTTAAACAATTACTTATAGAAATACATACTTATTCATACAGGAACTCTTTCAATCTCTCACTCTCACATATACTCACATATATAAACCAATAGTCACATATACTAGTTTTAAAAATATGTAGTTACTCATAAAGACACTATTGAGACAGTCATTCACTCACTAACACACCCATACACACACTCATCCACCCATGCAGTCCTGCACACATGCTCTGTTCAACACATACAAACAGTGAGTCACTCATTCATGCACCTATGCACTACGTCATACCCCCCACCGAACCATGCAGACACTCATACTGATACTCAAAAAACCAACTAATAACCTATATAGACACCCATGTAGCTACTCTCCAACCCATGCAGCCACTTATACACAAAGTGAGAGACTGATACAGATATTTACATATTTAAACATTACTCACTAAGCCATGTATTCACTATGATACACTTAATCAGTCAGTTACACAATCAATTTTTCAAAAAGAAATCATCCATTTAGACAGTAATATACCCATTTATTCTTCCATCGACCTTGAGATATACATATATAAAACATATTTAATTTTCAGAAAAACACACATTCACTAGATGATGTCATCAGTGATGTCATCAGTGATGTCATTTGAGATGTCATCAGTGATGTCATGAGTGATGTCACTGACCATGTCATGAGTGATGTAATATGTGACGTCATCAGCAGTGCATTGCGGGCGCGCGAGTTATAGTTAGCTGAACTAACTATAACGGGGGAATTTCATTGGTTTTTTACGAGTAAAATGTCCAGCTAACTATAACATGTGTGAAACCTATGGTTTTTTCACTGAATTTCTAAGGTTTTTTAAATGCTAATTCCTAACTATAACGTGTGTGAAACTTATGGTTTTTTCACTGAATATATATATATATATATATATATATATATATATATATATATATATATATATATATATATATATATATATATATATATATATATATATATATATATATATGGACACCTGTGCAAGTAAAAGCCCACACTCCAGACAGCAGTTCAAGGTGAAATGTATGCAGCTAATGCGTATCGACCTGTTACTCGAAGCCATGTCCTTGTCTTTTCTTCTTAGTTGGGAAACATAAGAATGATGACATTTTTAACAATGTTGTATACATTGTTTGTTTTACAGGAGGAAAGGAAGTGGCCCATTGGAACAAGTTTGTGACTACCTCATGGGCACCCTACCCTTTTCTTCATGGAGTATCCACTTGGTGGTTCACCTGCACGAGATAAGAGATTTTTTCTCACTTTTTTCTCACTTGTATTTTTTTTTATTATTCTTCTGTTATGAGTTTGTGTCCTGTATACTATGGGCGGTTGTGTCTTTGTAGATCATGTATGTTACTCGATGTGTATGTTTTTTCAATTACTACCCACCTGGGTCTTACTCTTGCCACACAATTTTTTCATACACTACCATTTGCCTTTTATGTTTGAAGGAGCTTCTTGCTGCCTAACGGTTGCGGTTCACGTTGGGACCGCAAT
This sequence comes from Triturus cristatus, assembly GCF_964204655.1. Lineage (NCBI taxonomy): Eukaryota > Metazoa > Chordata > Amphibia > Caudata > Salamandridae > Triturus > Triturus cristatus. The sequence continues at coordinate 699,807,840 of NC_140582.1, read as the reverse complement.
TGGGGACTTTCACATGTTGATATCGGAGCTTTTATACTTGCTACCCGATTGTTCCATTATCTGGCACAGGCCTGTTACCCTTTAAGGAACCATTTGCAACTTACTGGTTGAGACTTTTGCACAGGAATTGGTGGTTTTCAGTGTTGACATCTGGCTCTCCTTGGCCCCATGCATATGCATTGTGTATCACATGCAGATCCATTTGGCACTTGGCACTCATGTATTGCCTATGCCCATTACGAATCACGTTAATACAATTACGTTTTTACACTATGTCTGTTGCTGTGTATCACATTACATTGCACAAGAGGCAGGTGTAGTTAAAATACGGCGTGGGACTAGACAGTGATGCCCATTGTCTCTTCGTTTATTTTCGGTTTTCATAGAACCTTTGGCAATAAAGATAAGTAACTTGACTTGACTTGATAAGTAACAATCCCCAGATAGTGCCCCCTTTAGTGGCCATGCCACAGATTAAATTATTTGCAGACAACATTATTCTCAAAGCATTTGATGAAATACTTGCGTTTACACACATTTGGGAGTATAAGTTGAATCAAGCTAAGACTGAGGTACTGTGGTTTAATACTCCTCCTGCATTGTTGCCTTTTCTTCCCACACAGTTAGCTTCAAAACCTTTTTGTGACCAACCAGTACGATCAACTATTTACATTAAATTACTGAAAGGCACTCACAAAAGTGAAGAGTTTATTAGATAGATGGTCTCTTCTTCCTTTAAGTTTACTTGGCCGTGTTTCTTTGGTTAAGATGTCTATTCTACCATTATTTTTATTTTAGTTTTTTCCCCGCCCTATTAAAATTCCCAAAGTATACTTTAGCAAGGTTCATAAAACAATTTGGAGTTTTATCTAGGAAAAGAAACAATTAGATCTAACTCAGGGAGGGCTCGCTCTCCCTAATTTTGAGCTGTGCTATCAGGCAGCATTACTGAAACTTTTGGCTTAATTACCAATGATTAAATCGAAATTTGACAATTTTATGTTAAATACCATGCTAACCAAGAGCTCAATTCAATTACCTGTGTTGTTTTGTTTTCCAAAAATGCCTAAAAAACTCAAGATACAAGATAATATCGGAATTAGCCAGTCGTGTCCAGACAATGTTTCAAACATATAGCATTCCTAGTTGTTATTTATATTCTAAAATTGGTGAATGTCCGGCTTTTGGCCTACAGCTTTCACGGGGGGCTCTCCAATTATGGAAAGAGGTGGGTTTTGAATATTTGGGGGATTTTTTTTATATCTCAAATTTGATTACCCACGAGATGCTTTACCAACAGCTGAGTGCCAGGTTCACAGCTCTTTCATTCAGCTTTAATCACATTTCTAAGTTTTTAAAAATGAATTATGTAATGACCAATAATCAAGCCTCTCGGATTTTAAACCAACTATATGTTCAGGGCTCACACGGTGTTGGCAATTGGTATTCTTGCTTAGCACAACTCGGTGAACAGAAAGTGATTGATAACTTTTTAGCTAAACTTTTAAGAGAAACTAATGTTAGCAAAAAGGAATGGCAGTCCATATGCAAAGCAGGCCAGAGAGCACTACGAGCAGCCATCTATAAAAGAATGGCCTTCTTGTCAAGATGACTAACTTATTTCACACCAAAAAGACTGTATAAGTTGTTTCTGGCTTCCTCTAAGTATTGCTTTAGATGCGAGGATTTAGTTGTAGGGTATTGGAACCACATTTTTGTTAATCATCGTAAACTACACCAATTTTGGTCAGATGTATTCCAAAGGATCAATCACTCATTAGCACTGGCAGTTCATATTATTCCCTCTCTTTAAATTAGTTGCTTTTGGGTCTTCAGAGGTTCAGAACTTGTCAAAACACAAGCAATATTTTTGCTCTATTGCTGTTGCAGTAGCCAGATCTCTGATCCTTCATACTCCAAAATCTAATAAAATACTCTCAATTCAGCATTGGCAAGAAAAGATGGTTAAGACTTATATTTGGGAAGAAGCATACGCTAAATGCATAGGGTCCCTTCGTAGATTTATAGTGACTTGGTCAGGGTTCTCTAATAATTCATTTTAGAAATATGATTAGGCTGCAATGGACGCTAAGCTCTTATACTAATGCTACATCAGTGCTGAATGTAAAGATAATGTAAAATAATTTGCTGCTATCGATGTAGTCAATGTTATTGGTCGTTTTTATTGATTGTTGCGATATTTGCGCTATATTTGGCACTCTTATCAGTACTGTACTTGTATTTTTTATATCAACTGTATTTTAGTGGTGGATCTAATGATTAGGTAAATGAATTTGCTGCTATTAAGGTAATCAATTTCGGCTGCTGTGCTTCAAAATGTTGGTGGTATTCGCACTTTGTCTTAGATTTTATGATCAATACTGTACTTTCATTGCATTGGTACTTTCTTTGTCTTCTATATTTATGAATTAATGGTGATGTTGGACAAGAGTTACTTTCTGTAATTGTGGAAGATGCTCTTTTTATATTCAATTAATTGCAAAGCTGGAAATCCCCTCAATAAAAAAACGAAATAAAAAAAACAAAGATGTGATTGTCCAGAGACACCAACCTCCAAATATCTATTGTTTCCCATTGGAAATAACACTTGAAATATGTTTTAAAGCAATCCCAATGTTAATGTATGGGAGAGATAGGCCTTGCAGCAGTGAAGAACAAATGTAACTGTTTTTCACTACCAGGACTTATAAAACTCAGAAGAACATACCCTACCTTGTAAATGCACTGCACCATACCCATAGGGCTGCCTAGGGCCTATATTAGGGGTGACTTAAATGCAATAAAAGGGAAGGTTTGGGTCTCTTAAGTAGGTTAACTTGTCAGGTTGAAATGGCAGGTTAAACTGCACACACAGTCTCTGCAGTGACAGGTCTGAGCCATGTTTAAAGGGCTACTGAAGTGGGTAGTACATTACGTGCTGCAGGCCCACTAGTATCATTTACTTTACAGGCCCTGGGCAAATATAGTGCATTTTACTAGGGACGTATAGGTAAATTAAATGTGCCATTTGTGGATAAGCTAATGTTACCACATTTTAAGGAGAGAGCAGAAGCATTGTAGCACTGGTTAGTGGTGAAAGAGCACACAAAAGCCCAGAACCCAACAAAAACAAATTCAGCAAAAAGGGGAGGAGGAAGACAAATTTGGGGTGACCCTGCAGAACTGGCCCGGTCCAATATCTATCTTTCTATCTATCTATCTATCTATCTATCTATCTATCTATCTATCTATCTATCTATCTATCTATCTATCTATCTATCTATCTATCTATCTATCTATCTATCTATCTATCTATCTATCTATCTATCTATCTATCTATCTATCTATCTATCTATCTATCTATCTATCTATCTATCTACCTACCTATCTATCTATCTATCTATCTATCTATCTATCTATCTATCTATCTATTTATCTATCTATCTCGATATATATCTAGAGAGAGAGAGAGAGAGAGAGAGAGAGAGAGAGAGAGAGAGAGATAGAAGTTTATCTATCTATATATTTCTTATTGGCCCTCACATGTAGCTCGCTATAGTTAGGGCCGAGTTTCCATAGGAAAAGCATTTTTTGACTTGTCTATATCTTTTGCGCTGTTTGGCGAATCAGCACAAAAGGTTACCAAAAAAGTGCACCAGTGATTCTAGTTGTGCATGTGCATGGAAAGTTTCGGGCTGATCCATCAAGCGGGGCCTGAGAAAAAGGGGGGAGTCAAAAAATATCTGTTTCTCTGATTAATTCTCATAGGGACTTTGACCACAACTACAGCCCAAACCACTGGCCGGATTTACATAAAATTTTGCAGAAGGGCTAGCTCTTCATCCAGAAAGAGTGCTTTTTATTTGGTGTAAGTCCATACAGTGGTTTTGGGGTTATTTAAAGAAATCCACATTTGTACATCTAGGTACGTGGATCCTTCGCAATGCCTTTGCAGAGCTTTGCGACCCCACATGCCAGGAAAAGTGCTGTGATTAGCTGCCCCAACCTGTGAGGAAAGTTGCAGCCGTTATTTTATAAAGCGAGACATGGTCCCAGGGGATGGGAAGAAAGGTTGAAAAGTACAGAAGGGGTACCCTGACTCCACGGGTGTATTGTAGAAATGTTTCAGGGACCCTTATGAGTTGGAAAGTGACGCCAAGTGTTTTTTTCACATAGTTGCAGTCATGGACCCGTTGAGATGCTTATCGCAACCCAGTGTAACATCACGGCAGAGTCGCAAACCTTGTATAAAATATTTTCTTTAGAAATATATATTCAGAAACTCACTTGTACACAATGCATGCACTCACAGATCTACACAGTCACACAGACTCATGCACCCACTCACTCACCTACTCAGAGACTTGTGCATCCACTCATTCACCCACTCAGAGACTCATGCACCTACTCACAGACCTACTCAGAGACTCATGCACCCACTCACAGACACTAATGCACCCACTCATAGACCCACTCAGAGACTCATGCACCCAGTCACAGACCCCCTCAGACAGGTATGCATCTACTCACAGACCAATTCAGAGATTCAGGCACCCACTTGCTCACTACTCACAGACTTACATACCCACTCACAGACCCACCCAGACACTTAGGCACCCACTCACTTACCAACTCAAAGCCCATGCACCCACTCACAGACCCATTCAGACACTCATGCAATCACTGAACAACCCACTCATTTTCTCATGTACCCACTCCCAGGCCCACTGAGACACTCATGCACCGACTCACATGCACACACAGACACTCACATATCCACTCATAGTCCCACTCAGGGAATCACGCACCTGCTCACAGACACATTCAAAGACCTGCACACCGATTCATAGACCCACTCAGTCACTTATGCACTCACTCACAGCTCAGTCATACATTCATCCACATATTCACAGAACCAGTCACACACATATGCACTCACTCACAGGCCCACTTAGATATTCTTGCCTCCCTCCACAGATCTGCTCAGAGACTCATGCATCTACTCACAGACCTACTCAGACAGTCTTGCACCCACTCAGAGACTCATGCAGATACACACAGAGCCATGCACCCATGCACAGACCCTGTCAGAGACTGATGCACCCACTCACTTACTCAGAGACTCATGCACCCACTCACAGACACTCATGTACCCACTCATAAAGCCACTCACACTCTTGAAACGACTCACCCACTCAGACTCATTCACTCAGACTCATGCACCCACATACCTACTCATGCACTCATATACCCACTCACTTACCCACTGAGAAGCTTGTGCCCCCACTCACAGACCCATTCAGAGACTTATGCAGCCACACACATTACCACTCAGTCATGCACCCACTCACAAACCTGTCAGAGACTCATGTACCCACTCACTTACTCAGAGACTCATGCACCCACTCACAGACACTCATGTACCCACTCATAAAGCCACTCATACTCTTGAACCCACTCACCCACTCAGACTCATGCACCCACCCACAGAACCACTCATGCACTCACACACCCACTCTCGCTTACCCACTGAGAAACTCATGTTCCCACTCACAGACCCACTCAGACCCTCATACACCCACTCAAGCACCCACTCATACAGTTATGCACCCACTCACAGACCCAGTCAGAGCTTCAGGCACCTACTCACTCATCCACTCATTTTATTTTATGGTTTGTAACGCGCTAGAATCGACTCTATACAGAGTATCTCTGCGCACAGAAAGCGAAGAGAGAGAGAGAAAGAAGGATACCAGCAGCAACAGTTTAGCTTATAGTTCAGTTCAGTATGGACATAGGGTACATGAAATTAAATCTAAAATAAAAATGTTTTAATTTTTTTTCTAAAATTAAGATGTTCTGCACATTGCCTAAGCTCGAGAGGAAGTTTATTCCAAGAAATTGGTCCGACAACCGACAAAGCTTTGCCACCTTGTCTGGCCTTCTTTGTGGTTGGTACCCTCAATAAAAGTTGTGTGGTAAATAAAATAAATATTACCGGACTGAATTTCATACGGAATCTTAAATTAAAGTAAATAGCTCAAAATAACAAGAGGCAGAATCCGTGGTATAAGAGGTTTTCTAATGGGCTTTATTCCATTCAAAATGGCCGACTCGAGTCGCGGCCTTCAGGTTCCGTCACCACGAGGGTTCAGGAAGTGAAGTACAATAATTTATTAACAGACATGTATTTTTATAATAAGTACATTACAATGAAACGAATGTAGAAGGCGTAACATTTGATAAGAAAAGTGACAAAACAGTGACATAATCGAAACTAGGCGTAATAAGGAATAAAAGAAACATGATTGGTTTGCTTTATCAGACATAGGTGGATCTATAAGATAATACTTGGCATAGATGCGCGCGCGGCAGCATGACGTGTAATTGACGTGCAACTAGGGGGTGAAGGGGACTTGACATTTAGCTCTACATGTGGAGACGAGAAGTCTGGGGTCAAGTCAACCTAATCCCAAATCATATCTAACATCCTATGTTTAAAGAACTATGTTATCCACAAGGAAGAGACTCTCGGACAGAATCTATTCTATACTGACTGTGTACGTGTACAAGCGTCTAAGTGTCTATATGAGATGCGAGGGGCAGAAAACTTTCCATGGCAACAGGGCTATGAATCACTTGCAGGAGGACGGAAAGGCTGAGTCCTCTGCTTGTGAGCCAAAGGAAATGTTTACCTAAATCACTGGACAGGAATGCATCGGCTGGAGAGCAAAATAGATAATTCGAAGGCGAAATACAACTTCTTGGCAGACAGGCGAAAACTGGCCGAGGCAGGCACCGTTAGCTGCACAGGGAGTAGGACAAAGTTCATGGATACAGATGCGAGCTCAAGCTGAAGCTGTCAGAGACAGAGAGCAGGGAAAGGCTTTGAGGACAGAATCGGGCCTACTCGCCTGAACTGTAAAAATGGAGTAACTTAGCCATATAAAGTCGGTGGCCTTTCATACTTAGGAATCGAATATCCAGCCCATTGATGGCGGATCTGACAGAGAACATGTTGACGGTAGACACACATATGTTTGCGTCTTAGAAACTGGAACTGGAGGGAACATACATGTACTTGTAACATGCATATAGAACCGTTGGGGTCCAAGATAGGGGACATAACTGATCAGGAAAATCCACATTTCCACATTCCCTCCTTGTCCCCTTCTTGCCCTTCACGAGACATCAATCTTCATCATTCCATTGATTTGCTCATGGAGCATCATTTCTTCTTCCTTCCGGCATTTTGAACGAGAACTGTGATGTGGAATGCATGATGTGGCACACAGACCACAAATCGCTGGTCCACATTGTAGGCATAAACAACAACTGAAAAGCATAAGAAGGCCAATACCTAGGAAGGATAGAACTCTCCATCCCCAGGCTGATATCACACTCCAAAACCACCCGGACCACGTCCAAGTGTCTGGATTCTCGTGTATCTGGCTTACAATCTTATGAAGGCGTGTTATAGCTTTATATACAGATGGCGAATTTTCTGGTATGAATATGCAGCAGCTGGATCCGATGACCCTGCAAGCTCCGCCCCTATCGGCCAGGATGACGTCAAGGACAAGACGATTCTGGAGAACAACAATTCTCATCACTGATTGTTCCTCTGTCAGATTGCCTAGGGCGGCTATAGTCTCGTTTACTACAGCTTCAAGAGTCTTGGTGAGTCTGCGTATCAGCTTACTATTTGATATTGTACCTATATAGGGAAAGATACCTTTATTGAAATCTACATACTTGTCCCATGCTGTCTCAGTATAATCGACAACTGGGAGATCTCTTCGCTCTCTATTGTGTACTAAATGAACATCTCGATAATAATCAGGGGGAGCTAGGAAAACAGGTGGCAAAAGGAATGCGATGTAACAGGTACCATCCCAATCTAGAGGCAGACGCATATATGCCGTCTGACCACATATAAAGTAAGAATGGCGAGAAGCTCTAAATGAAGATTTACCTTGATCACTATATTCTACTGTAGTAACGCATTGGCTATGGCCCATATGTATGGAACCAACTTTTCTTACACATAATTCACCCTTAACTGGAAATACTGACATAGTGGGCAGAATTAGTTCAACTTCGGATTTGACATTTCAGAATCATAAGATTAGGCGTAAAATTACCTAATTTATACACTTCATTTTCTAAATCAGTTCCTGTTCTACTGGGGTGACCCTCCTTATTAGGGTGACAGACTTTGAATAAAACTAGATTCAGATTTCCCCATATCCAATGTTGTTGATAAACTGCTGTGTCTGGGTCTATGGAATTTAATAAACTAAACCATGCTCCACAGGAGCCATTGTGTGTGAATGGATGCGGAAAGAAAGGCAGAACTCCTTTGTTATTCTGATAGGGAGGGAGTCGGCCACACACCCAACAATTGGTCGCATTACTAGTCTGATGGGAATGATGTAACATACTAATGAATGTGTTATTGCGCAGCGCAAGTCTATAAGATAATTCATGTGGCGGTAGGTCACTAAAAGAATGTTCATCAGTTATATTGAAAACACGTTTAGAAACAGGATAATACATATGCAACAATATACTTGCAGTAACTAAAAAACTCAAGGAAGACAAAATTAATAAAGTCACAATACAGTGGTTACGCAGTAATTTACAATAAGCATGTCGTTTCATTATGATTCTGGACTCTACATGATTCAGACCTAAGGGGTACATGTCGGGACAGATTCAACCGCTTCACCTTGGAGAGGACTTAAACAATCAAATCGTCCGACAGTTTAGATCTGGACCTGAGTTTCTGTTTATAGAGTTCGGTGCTACTGGCCTCAGCCAAAGGTAGCTTTGAGTCAATGGGGGAAGACACACGGGCAGTACTGTCTGTGTCAGGAGGAAGTCCATGAAATTTTTTGACGTGACTCGAATGAATCCACCCTTTTCGTCCCTCGATCTTCACGGCTGTTCTTGTGGTCAACAGGACCAACTTGGGTGCTTTCCACCTGGGCTCCAATTGACTTTTCCTGTCGAAGTTTCTCACAAAGACAAGATTACCCGGAACAACGTCATGGGGTTTCGCCTCAGTGTTGTCGGGAAAGGCTGCAGCTACCTGTGAACGAGAAGATTGTAGTGCAGACATCAAGGAAGCCAGGTAATCTGTCAGCATATTACAGTCAACATCAGTTATTTTACGTGGTATAGGCGTCCCCCACATATTCGGTGGTCTACCAAAGATCACCTCATACGGGGATAGCCCTGTTCTAGAGTGTGCTACCATTCTCATGTAAAAGAGTGCAACTGGTAATGCTACTATCCAGTCGACACCTTTCTCTCTACATATTTTGGACAGTCTGATTTTCAGTGTCTGGTTATGTCTTTCTACGAGACCTGCTGCCTCGGGATGTCGGACACAGTGGAATTTCCACTGATATCCCAACAAGAGTGAGACATGTTTCATTAATTCGGATGAGAAAGGCTGACCGTTATCTGAATATACAACACGTGGTAAACCGTACCGTGGGAAGAATTCTCGAACTAGCTGCTTGGCAGTAGTCGGGGCAGTGTAATCTGATACGGGATACGCCTCTGTCCAACGGGAGAGAGCGCAGACAACTACGAGGACATATTTGAATCCTCGACAACGTTCCATCTGAATATAATCCATCTGGAGGACTTCAAAAGGATGGTCAGGAGGCTGAAATCCACCCTGCTCTACGGGAACACTCTTTCCTGGATTAAACTGACAACATATCATACAGGTACGAACTTTTTGTTTAGCTGCTGCTCGTAAATGTTTGTTGAACCAAATGTGCTGAATGCTGTCTAGCATAGCCTTCTCTCCTAAATGTGCTGGACTGTGAACTGTAGCTATAATGGTTTGAACCATGGAATCAGGGAGAAACCATACAGATTTCTCCTTCGTCATCCATCCTTGATCTGTCTGGATCCCTCCTAGTTCAGTCCACTTCTTTATTTCTTCTGCTGTGGCATGTGTCTGTATGTCAATTACGTCAAGTGCGGGATCCTTAATTGTCATACACTGTGTTGGTGTCTGAACTATTGGCTTTGTCATGTCTAATGTGCGATTCTGAGCAGTCTGTTTAGCTGTTCTGTCAGCTAAATCATTGCCTTGAGAAATGGTATCCGTAACCTTCGTGTGTGCTTTACATTTCATAATCGATATAGCAGTGGGTAGATGTATTGCGTCTAACAAGGCATGAATGAGGGGTCCGTGCTGAATGTGGGCACCGTGGGACGTTAAATAACCTCTCTCTCGCCATAGCACGCCGAAGTCGTGTACGACTCCGAATGCATAACGTGAGTCAGTGTATACATTAACTCTCTTATTTGTGGCTTGAATACAGGCTTGCGTTAGAGCAATAAGTTCTGCTGCTTGGGCTGACAGAGTATCTATACAATGTGTCTCAATAACTTCAGTGTCTGTTGTGACTGCATACGCGGCCACTAAATCTCCTGTACTTGCTCTCATGCACGATCCGTCTACATACAACGTCAGGTCTGGATCTAACAATGGAACGTCTGTCAAGTCTTGTCTAGGTTTCGTCTTTATTTCAATGATTTCAACACAATCATGAGCTAGTGGGTCTGTTCCAATTACAGGTAATAGTGTAGCAGGATTCAATGTATTACACCGTCGGATCTCTATGTGTGGTTGAAACAATGTCAGTTCATAACCGGTAAGTCTTGCTATGGTCAAGTGTTGTGTTTGTGTTCGGTTCACAAGAACCTCTACTGCATGTGGTACTTGAACTGTCAATGGGTGTCCTAATACTATGGCATCGCTTTGTCTGATTGCTAAAGCTGTCGCTGCCACTGATTTCAGGCATGCAGGCAAAGCCTGAGCTACGGGATCTAATGTACTGGAGAAATAAGCACATGGCTTGCGTGATCCTGCTTGATCCTGAGTGAGTACTGACAAGGCAGTACCTTCGCGTTCTGTAACAAAGAGTGTAAAAGGTTTGCTATAACATGGTGTTGCTAAAACAGGTGCTTGACATAAAGCTTCCTTTAGGCTTTCAAAAGCTTGTGTATGTTCCTGAGTCCAAGGGAGAACAGTCGATGTGGCTGCCTCCTGTGTGGTTAACTGAATGAGTGGTTTTGCTAGAAATGCGTACTGAGGGATCCACTGCCTACAATATGAAGTGAGGCCTATGAAAGCCCGCACCTCCTTTTGTGTCTGGGGTATTGACATGTTAGCAATTAACTGGATGCGATCTGGTGTAAGCTGCCTTCCCTCCTTGGACAGCGAGTGACCAAGATAAATAACTCGCTGAACACAGAATTGCAGCTTAGAAGGGGACACCTTGTGCCCCTTGTCTGCTAGGAAATGTAAAACTGTCAGAGAAGCTTTTTCACATTCTGGCTCGCTTCTCGCGGTGATCAGCAGATCATCGACATATTGAAGCAGTGCAGTATTGACTGGCATGTGGATACTGTCAAGTTCTCGTTTCAGTGCTTGGCTGTAGATGCTGGGGCTTTCTGTAAATCCTTGAGGAGCGCGTGAGAATTTAAAGCTGCGCCCATTTAAACTGAATCCGAACAAGTATTGGCTTTCCGGATCTATTGGGACGCTGAAAAAGGCATTCTTGAGATCAATTACAGTAAAAAATGTTGCTTCGGAATCAATTGCTGTCAACAATGATGATATATCAGGGACCACAGGGAATTGTGGTACAATACACTTGTTTAGTTCACGCAAATCAATAACCAATCGGTACACTGGTGGAGCAGTAGGATCAGTTCGTTTAAGAATCGGAATTATCGGTGAATTACATACATTGGAGTCTGTTTCTACAACTACTCCCTGGGCAATTAGCTCATCAATGATTTTCAACAAAGCCACTACAGCATCATGCGGTAACTTGTATTGTCGCATTCGTGGTAGTACCACTCCTGCTTTCAATGTAACTCGATAGGGTGTAATGTTCATGCAGCCAACATCCGTAGGGCCTTGTGCCCATAGATGTACTGGTAAAGTCTGTAGTCGGGGATCCATGTCTCTAGACACATAGTGACCTTTAAAATCACGCAAAAACAACCTTACTCCTTCCGGAGAACAACATATTATGGCTCCTAGTGCTTTCAGAGTCTTAATTCCTAACAGATTTTCTGGGCATGATTTAGTAAGCAATAAATCTGTAGTTCGTGTCAAAGGTCCTATCGTAAGTGGTAGAGGCTGTGATACTTCATTAACAATAGGTTTTCCTGAAAAACCAAGGGAAACATTTTGAGAGCCTGAGAGGGGTGCCCCTGGAACTTCACTACGTTTTATGGTTGTTCGACTTGCCCCTGTATCGAGTAAGAATTTTCTATCTTGACCTAATAATTCACTATGTACATAAGGTCCTTCTTGATCTACCGGAATCTCGATAAGCGGTAAGTCAACTTCCCTCTCTAGGCTGGTTCATGCGTAACGCTGATACTCAGGGTATTCATACTGTGCAGTCTGATACATTTGTTGTGTTGTGGTTTGTGTGGCAGTAGCAGGCAACGGTGGTGCAGCTGGCACAAACTGTATGGGTTGCTGTGAGGCTGGCATAGACTGTTGCTGAACTGGCATGGACTGTCCATGCTGCATAGCTCCTTTTTCATTCTGATCTTGTCTAACTAATCGTGGTCTCTCTTTTGCAATACCTGTAGCTATATTACGTTTCAGGACTTGACAATCATGTACATAATGGCCTAGTTGTTTACAGTAATTGCAGGTTCCTTTTACAGGAACTGCAGAATCACCAGAATGGGTCACACCCTTTTTGTGACCATCTGCTGGTACTGTCTGAGAAACTAGCATTTTCATTTTTGTATCCTTCATGCGTCTATGCTCGTGTTCTTGTTCATCCCTAATTCTATTGTGATGATACTGTAACATTTGTAGCATTTGCGACGGAGTGTTACTTTGCCAGGTACTCTCGAATTTCAATATTCTATTCTTCACTGGGGGCAATGCATTTTCCACTAATTTTGTCACAAATAAATGTGGATATGAGTCACTACTTGCTTTTATACCACTATTTATACCAAAACATTTTTCAAATCGAGCATAATAATCGCTTGTGTCTTCATCTTGCTTTTGTTTACAGGCTGTGATTGCACCCCAATCTTCCTTTTTTGTAGTTAATAAACGTGGCAGTACCTGTACTAGTAAACCTGGTAATAGTTTAACTTTATCCCCGAGCCCTGAACCTGCAGCTCGGCCCCTTTCTTCCTCTGCTAATGCTGTCCAGTCTATCTTTTGGTCTCCCAATTCCCACTCTTTTTCTTTCAGTTTTTCATATATGCCAGCAGGCAAAAGCACCTTTAATATCGTCATAATATCAGGAAAGGTGTACTCTCCCATCAGTAACATGTCTTTAATTTCTCGGTGGAAACCCGCTGGGTCTTTGTCATGACTAGGTACTACTTTCTTCATTTCTAATAATTCCATTTTTGATATGGGTGTGTAAACAAATACACGGTGAAACTCATTGTCTTCGCCTTTTATTGGGTGCACTTCTCGTAGGGGATTTTGTCTATCCATATAGTACGGCGCTCTCTCTCTGTGGGGCAGCGAGAGAGAATCCGGACTTACAAAAAGGACATACTGCTTACGTGACACTAATATCTCTTTAATTAGCTTGTTACTAGAACCTCTCCATCTGTTCGTGAGTAGTTCCGTTAATATATCAGGTAAAGGACCAGGGTCAGCATGTTGGCTCTTATATAATATGAGGAGTTGCTGAATCATATATATTCCAGCTAAACGTTGTTCATCTGTACTGAGGTTAAAAAACGTGTGTGCTACGGTCTCATCACCGTATTTTTCAGGACTGTCAATCCAGTGAACGGCTGATCTGGCTAATTCTTGCTCATCCATGGAATCGAGGAGGTGATAACCTCTTCGTTCTCGTAGTATTTTATCTGCGGCTTGAAACAAATGTTCAGGAGATTTCAGATTTATTACAGGCGTCGGATACGTTCTGCTATTATTTGGACATACAGAGTGTATGGGATCAGAAAAACATCTAGTATTTTCACAAGATCTTCCTCTGCCTACATAGGCTATGGTCTCTGATTGTCTTGCGGAATTCCCTGATTCGGACACTTCATCTTGCTCAAACTCGTCTGTTCCCAATCTTTCTTCATGAATACGCTCTATTTCTTTACGGATTTTTCGGCACATGGCTATTATACAATTTTGCTTATCGTGTCTCCCTTCTGATATATTCTGACTCCATCTTGTAAGAATAAGCATTGCATTCGGGTCTACCCCCGGACGATCTTGATTTCTGATTACACAGTTTATGAGGAAACGTAACAGTTCCCCCTGTATCTCTACTTTCTGGAATTCCATAGCTCTGTTAATACATCCTGGATCTCGTCCTGTTTGAACAAAATGATATATGTTATCTAGATGCGTAGTCATCCCTGGTAACCTTGCTAAATACTCTGCGGCTCGCCTGATACGTAATGATGCCAGGACCATTTCGTCCTCTTTACCAACCACTGGGTCATATCTACAATTTACAAGGAGTTCCTTAAGCGTACGTTCATTTACGAATTTAGGTGTACGTGAATGCGCTGACTCTTGAAAAACAAGTTTATTTATTCTAGGTGGTGTAAAAGTACTGCTAGCACTTCCCGTGGCCCCATCTGGGGCGTCGGGTGTGAATGGATTCGTTGAACGTGACACAGCAACTATGGGTGTTGATACCCCTGTAGAGTCGACTGCGGAGACAGATGCGGAAACAGATGTGCTTGCCGAAGCTTGTATCGGGACTTGCTGTTGCACGGGGACAGATACCTGATCCTGACGTTGAACCCCTCCGCCAGACGGTCTATGTGGTGTGGCGTTAGCATACTCGGGAGCTGCATCGTCTAGATATGAGGAAAGAAAAACATCTTCTGCGGTTCTGGGATGCCCCTTTGGATGTACCTTAATTGGAAATAATGGGGGTGGCAAGTCTTTTGGTATCTCTGGAGCAGCCTTAGGTAGTCCTTCGGCTAGAAGGGGATACATACCATTCATAAGAGCATTTCTTTGTCTATTCACTTGTTCTGATTTCACTCGGATACCTTCCTCAATTAATAGATTTTCTTGAACTTTATTTGAACTTTCTTTACTCCTCTCTTCTTGTCTACGTGCTTTTTCTGTTCGTCTATGAGATTCTTTACGCCATAACTCAACAGCGTCTTTCTGTGACTGTCTGACCTTTCTTTTCCATAATTCTTCCTCCACTTTCATGATGCACTCTGCATCCCAGGTTCCCGCTATGGGCCACCTTTGACTTTCCGGTAATCCTTTGGTATAATCTACCCATAGATCAAGAAACAATATGGCATCTAAGCCATGTTTATGGTACATGAAATGTCCTGGAGTGTCTCTAGGAGGAATAGGAACTGCTTCTTCAAGCACCCCTTTTCTGGTAGTAATCTGTCTTAACTTCGAGAAGAACGGCATATTGACAACTGATCTGATACTTACTCTTGAACTTACTTAATACGAGAAACACAATAATGAACAGTGAACAATGAACAGTCATTCATACCACAATATGCAAGACATTTCTGAATACTTTAAACATTAAACATTAAACATTATAACAATGATCGACAATGATGACAGTCTGCCTAACTAATCACCACGCTGAATTCTTGACAATAACTGAATACTTCGGAATACTTGATATACTGCTAAACAGTACATATACACTGCTAAACAGTGCAGACCGGATTTGTGTACCCAAATCCGTCTTGACCGGCACAACCTATGTGCGCGTCAACACGCCTCCCCGGCGATGGTACTCACCGAGTAGCTCCTTGAAACGGAAGGCCTCAGAGAATGGACAGGACTCGATAACTGCGGACATCGGACCCTCTGGACGTCGGAATTTCGGAAAACCTGGTGGGCCTCTGTATACCTCGGATCTTGCTCTCTCAGCTAGGCTCTGGTCGGGATACTTCGCACTTCTCACCGCCTCGTCTGGGTTGATCGCAGCCTCAGTCGCCCCCGCTTGACCGGAGGGAGCTTACAGGAAATCCTGCTGGTACGCGTTTATGGTCCGTCCAGCTGTGGCAGGAGACCGGGCCTGCAACGCACCGCCGGCGCGTGAGATGAGAAAGTGTCCCTATTCGGGCGCCATTATGTGGTAAATAAAATAAATATTACCGGACTGAATTTCATACGGAATCTTAAATTAAAGTAAATAGCTCAAAATAACAAGAGGCAGAATCCGTGGTATAAGAGGTTTTCTAATGGGCTTTATTCCATTCAAAATGGCCGACTCGAGTCGCGGCCTTCAGGTTCCGTCACCACGAGGGTTCAGGAAGTGAAGTACAATAATTTATTAACAGACATGTATTTTTATAATAAGTACATTACAATGAAACGAATGTAGAAGGCGTAACATTTGATAAGAAAAGTGACAAAACAGTGACATAATCGAAACTAGGCGTAATAAGGAATAAAAGAAACATGATTGGTTTGCTTTATCAGACATAGGTGGATCTATAAGATAATACTTGGCATAGATGCGCGCGCGGCAGCATGACGTGTAATTGACGTGCAACTAGGGGGTGAAGGGGACTTGACATTTAGCTCTACATGTGGAGACGAGAAGTCTGGGGTCAAGTCAACCTAATCCCAAATCATATCTAACATCCTATGTTTAAAGAACTATGTTATCCACAAGGAAGAGACTCTCGGACAGAATCTATTCTATACTGACTGTGTACGTGTACAAGCGTCTAAGTGTCTATATGAGATGCGAGGGGCAGAAAACTTTCCATGGCAACAGGGCTATGAATCACTTGCAGGAGGACGGAAAGGCTGAGTCCTCTGCTTGTGAGCCAAAGGAAATGTTTACCTAAATCACTGGACAGGAATGCATCGGCTGGAGAGCAAAATAGATAATTCGAAGGCGAAATACAACTTCTTGGCAGACAGGCGAAAACTGGCCGAGGCAGGCACCGTTAGCTGCACAGGGAGTAGGACAAAGTTCATGGATACAGATGCGAGCTCAAGCTGAAGCTGTCAGAGACAGAGAGCAGGGAAAGGCTTTGAGGACAGAATCGGGCCTACTCGCCTGAACTGTAAAAATGGAGTAACTTAGCCATATAAAGTCGGTGGCCTTTCATACTTAGGAATCGAATATCCAGCCCATTGATGGCGGATCTGACAGAGAACATGTTGACGGTAGACACACATATGTTTGCGTCTTAGAAACTGGAACTGGAGGGAACATACATGTACTTGTAACATGCATATAGAACCGTTGGGGTCCAAGATAGGGGACATAACTGATCAGGAAAATCCACATTTCCACAGTTGGCTGCTTGACCTGAGAGATCGTGTGGGATTATATGGGATAAATGTATCCTTCCAGTAGGAGGGCCCACATCCATGTAGGCTCTTATGGATCAGGCAGCAAATCTTAAAATTGATCCTCTTACGGACTGAGAGCCAATGTAATGTATCCAGGAGGGGTTTCGATGGCGTTCTTGGAGGGGCATTCAACACTAGCCTCGCTGCAGTATTTTGTATCACCTGGAGTTTTGCTAGGACACCCTCACAGGCTGACAGCAGGAGTCCATTGCAATAATCCAGGCGACTCAATACTAGTGCCTGTTCCAGAGTTTTTCTGGTGGAGTCCGGTAATATTGGAAAAACTTTTCGTAAGAGTCCAATAACATGGAAACATTGGCCAACCACCCAGTTACCATGTCGTTTAAAAGAGAGCTCTCGATCGAGGCGTACCCCTAGGTTTTTTACAACCTGTTTAGGTTCTGGCACTTGGCCAAGCTCGCATGGCCACCAGTCCGGCGTCCACAAAGCTCTTGCCTCCCCGAAAAGTACGACTTCGGTCTTATTTACATTACATTGGAGATAGTTCGATGTCATCCACTTTGCCACAGCTTTCATGCCTTCGGAAAAGGCCGTCCTCACTTCGTCAGTGAGACTTTTGAAAGGAAATAAGAGCTGGGTATCATCCGCGTAGGAGACGGGGATGAACCCAAACTCTCTCAGAATTCTGGCCAGGGGTGCCACATAGATGTTAAAAAGAGTCGGGCTCAAGCAAGAGCCCTGTGGCACCCCCTTCGTGATGTTAGTCTCAATCAACCGGAATGAGTCCATGCTGACAACTTGGGTACGGTTAGATATAAAGCTCTTTAACCAGGCTAATGCTGTGCTCTCAATGCCGATCATGGTCAAGCGTTCGATTAAGATTTTATGGGATATCGTGTCGAACGCTGCCGACAGATCTAATAGTACCAGGATAACAGAGTACCCTCTGTCTTGGTACATGTGAAGGTCATCAGTCACCGATAGCAGTGCAGATTCGGTGCTGTGTTTTGGTCTAAAGCCAAACTGAGAACAATCTAGCCTACCAGTCTGTTCAATATAGTTTGATACATGTTTATTAACATGTTTCTCTATAAGTTTCCCCAAAAAAGGAAGTAGGGAAATAGGCCTAAGGTTAGACATATCAGTCCAGGGAGTGGAAGGGTTTTTCCTGATGGGCCTCACTAAAGCTTTCTTCCATTCCCCAGGAACTTGACCCTCCATCAGTGAGAGATTCACAAGACATTGAATCTGTGGGCTAAGAGTCTTTCCTACTACCGGTACGATTCTGGCCGGGATGATGTCTGAGGGACTACCGCTCTTAATCTGGTCTAGGTAGCATTCAATCTCTACCAGGGAGATGGGGGGAAAGGTGTCCAAGGTCATCGATCCTGGTTCTTTTCCTTCTTCCAGAAATAAGAGTGTATATCCTGTAGTGGATAAATTGATTCTAGTGATGTCCTCATGTCTCCTATTTATCTTGTTAGTAAAAAACTGAGCAACTTCGTTGCATAATTGTTGTGATGCTAGTTCAGGAGTTTCGCAAGCAGCTGGTTTCACAAACGACTGAAGGGTTTGGCATAAAATCCTGGGGGTATTTCCTGCGGCAGATAGAAGAGACTCTATATGTGTTTTACGGGCGCATCGAATTTCTTTATGATAAATGGTGAGAGCTGCCCAGTAATGGTTCCTGTCAGTTTCACCATGGGTCGTTCTCCACACCCTTTCTAGCTTTCTAGCCAATTGTTTAAGTGATTTTAAATGCTCCGAAAACCATGCTTCCTGTTTACGAGCTAAGCGTGGTTTAAACGTTTTCATGGGGGCAATGCAGTCGACCGCTTTAAGAATTGCATGATTATAATTGGCTAAAACCGTATCAACATCCTCTGAAGAGCTAATGAAAGGTTCAACAAATTGCTCCTGGAACGCTTCAGGGGTGACCTTATGCCATTGCCTGCGTCTGGTAGGAAAGGCTTGCACCTGAGGGGGGGCTTTACCTGGATGGGAGGTGTAGAATTCCAAAACAAAATGATCTGTCCAGTTTACTTGTGTTGGAGGGACGCATGTCATGGTGTTAAATTTATTCGTAAAAATAAGGTCCAAAGTATGTCCTGCTAGGTGTGTAGGACCAGTATTCATTAGAGTTAGTCCAAGCAAGGAAAGATCAGTCAGTAAGGACTGTGCATCTCCATTTTCCTTCAGATCGCTGTATACATTGAAGTCTCCTAAGAGTATAAATTCATTCTCAGTGTCAATGTGTCTGGCTAATATCTCCAGCAGTGAGATGTTAAAGTCGGCACAAGGGCCTGGGGGGTGATAAACTAGTGCCCCTTTGTAACTGATTTTATTAGAAAGGCAGACTTTAAAAACCAGAATTTCTAGATCTGGGGTGCTATTTTCTTCTAAAATGGTGATCGATAAGTTGTTTTTATATACGATCGCAATACCTCCCCCAATCTTAGTTGGACGATCTAACCTGACTATTTTGTAGCCTTCTGGGATCCCTAGGGTAATAGCTGGGACCGAGTGGGGTTTTAGCCATGTTTCAGTCAGATAGCAAAGTTCCGGTTGCACCGAGGAAATCATGTCCCATACTTCACTATAATGCTTAGACAGTGATCTGATGTTACATAAAAGGTTTCTGCTTTTTAAAGGGCCCTGTGGGACTACCTTTAGGACGGTGGTTTCATATGGAAGGAATGGCGAATGATCATAAAGGGCTTGATATTGACATTTGCGACAGGCAAAAGGTCCCTCTGGAGGTACTCCTCCTCCTCCTGAGAAACCCTGATGTGGTGGCTTCCAGATACGTAATAGATCCAGTGATGAGTATCTTACCCGAGGTTTGGCCTGGTCAACGGGAGGGGCAGATATAAGGGCCATATCCTCTAGCCCCTAGCCTCATCCAGTCGCGGACGGGCGCAGACGGGCTTCTCTTTGGCTTGTCTTAGGCGTGTTCTTGGGCGCACCCCTGCGCGCGACCGCTGCGCGCTCCGAGTAACGAGAGGGCTATGTAGTCCTCGCAGCTGGAAAAGCTAGAGCACTAACCGCTCATGATGCGGAAGTAACTGGGTCTGCCTGTCCGCCCTCCGCTCAACGGTTGCAACCACCGAGTCGGACCGAGGCGTGCAGGCTGCAATTGAGCCCAGACTTCCCTACCGGATCTGTGCGAGTGAGTGGAAACTATTAAATCAGTTTACAGTGCAGTTTTTAAAAATTATTCGTAATTTTAAAATTTCATTAGAAATAAAGATTGTGCAGCGCTGATCCTTCCACTGAGTCTAGTTCGCTTCCTGTAGCGCTTGCTGGCTTCTAAACGGATCAGGGGAGACTCTGCCACCGTCAACACCTTACCGCCCAGAGCCCGCCGTTCCTTGCTGCCTTTGTAGTCCTCGCAGCTGGAAAAGCTAGAGCACTAACCGCTCGTGATGCGGAAGTAACTGGGTCTGCCTGTCCGCCCTCCGCTCAATGGTTGCAATCACCGAGTCGGACCGAGGCGTGCACGCTGGCAATTGAGCCCAGACTTCCCTACCGGATCTGTGCGAGTGAGTGGAAACTATGGGGACGCGCGGACAGCCCTGGAACCTTTCGCCAGCTCACCCACCTGTTGTCCTTTGCCGTGAGGGGAACGGCCAACGAGATTACCAGCAGCTCTCCCCAGGCACTTTCCATTCCGCCGTGAGGGGAACGGCCAGCAAAAACTACTCTTCCCGGCGGCCAGTGCTCTCCCCAGGCGCGTGCCAGTGACGTGAGCACGCAGTGCCGGGGGAGCTTAAAGCCGTGTCTGGTGCTCCGCACCGCGGGACGCACGGACAGCCCTGGAACCTTTCGCCAGCTCACTCACCTGTTGTCCTTTGCCGTGAGGGGAACGGCCAACGAGATTACCAGCAGCTCTCCCCAGGCACTTTCCATTCCGCCGTGAGGGGAACGGCCAGCAAAAACTACTCTTCCCGGTGGCCAGTGCTCTCCCCAGGCGCGTGCCAGTGACGTGAGCACGCAGTGCCGGGGGAGCTTAAAGCCGTGTCTGGTGCTCCGCACCGCGGGACGCGCGCGGGCAGCGCCCGGGCGAAGCCCGGGACAAGGGCGGGACCGTCTGTGGCCGTCCAGGGCCGGAGGAGGCCGGGCTGGGCCGCTCCTCTAAGCTTTGCTTTGTGGAACAGTTGCGAACCAACCCCCTTTGGCCAATGCCATTTTATCTATTATTAGTCAGTCCTTTGCTTTGTTTAGAGTGTGTTCCTTTTATCTTATATTGTTTGGATTTTAGATACTTGTGCTAGAGGTTCCTCATTGTTTATCGCTGTTGGCTCATTGGAATCATGGGGAAGCACTCCAAACCTACAGTTAGTCGCCCTATGACTAGACAGCTAGCCAACTCCAATTCACAGATCCCCAGTCTTACAGCGATAGATAAGATGCTCCAGAAGACAATCGGGGCAGTGGCTACAGCCATCGAAAATACGGAAAAACGGTTGTCGATTACACCGGCATTCAATATGGCCCCCCCTTCTGATGGATTGGCTGACTTCTCCTCATACCAGGTGGATCCTGATGCAATGTCTTCCATGTTGCCCTCATTCACACAACTACCGTGCGCTCAGGCACAAATAGATGAACCAGCGCTAGTGGAAGATGGGCCATCATCATCCTCCTTTGTTTCCATTGTGGCCCCCATAAAGCAGTCAAAACCAAGGAAAAAAAAAAAACAGAAACTCAGAAAAAGGAGTTTTCTTCCAGCCCCTCCTGTAGACAGCTCTCCCCTCTTGGCCCCGATCCACCACCCCCCTACTTCTATCCCTCCGACCTGGGTGACTACCTTATTAATTGACCTACAGTCACACATAGACCAGTCCCTAAACCATATTTTAAAATCCCTGTCATCTAAAATTGACAGGTTGGTATCATTAGTTAATACCAAAGGGTTTGGGAAGAAGCAGCCAAACCAGGACTTAAAGTCCAACTTGGGCAGTACGGAGGGTGCCAGTACTCAAGCATCCCTTACCAATCCTACCCCCCAATTACAGCCACCTTTACCCCCGATCCAGTCGGTTACGGATCTAGGCCAGCCTTCTTTGGTGCATTCAACTGCCCCCTCCCTCACTGCTGGTCCTCGTACGACTCCGACTGTTCCCCGAGCCCCTATTGTCGTTCCATCACATGAGCAGCTAGCTAGCTGCAGGGATTTAGCTCCTTTGAATTCAGACGGGGTTGGAACTTGCCTTTCTGGGGGGGGGGAACCGAGCCCTCAGGAGCCCGGAAGATTCCCATCTTCTAGTCCAGCTTCCCCCGGAGGCAGCACCTTATGTGATCGTGCTCACAGGAGTTCCACCGCTAATGAATGGAAGGGGGGAATCTTATTCTGAACTAAAAAATAAAGTAATTCACTGGCTGTCCAAAAATAGACCATTGAAGGGAGCAGGGAGAGGGGAGATTCTTCATGTTCGGAGGGTTAACTGGCTGGGGACCCGCTCAAAGGACATAGGGGGGGACTGTGTCCTGATTAACTTTAGGGACCCCAGAGTAGTAGGTCACATATTGGAGCAGGGAGGGCACCACAGAAGGGGAGCCATTGAGGCATCGCATTTGGGGTATTTTTATTCTATCCCCAATACTCTGGACCCAGTTGATTTACCATACTTCCACCAGGCCCCACATAATTCTTACTTTAACATCCCGGTTGAAAACCGTTTCGGTGTGCTTAATGCGGTGGACTGACCACCACCTCTGAGTCCTAGTAAGGGATGGTTTATGCCCGTGGGAGGGACCCAGGATGGGGATATCTCCGATACGATGTTGGCTGTGTCCTCGGTAGCTCTTGGCACGGAGAGTGGCCCTGGGCCCCCTTCTCCCTCATTTCTGTCCCCCAGCGCCACAGTGGGTTGTTTAGTGTTGAACCCCCTTGTGCATTCTGCTTCCCACAGCCCCCCCTCTTCCCCCCCTCCGGTTGATAGCCCCCCCCGAATACCTATCCGGAGACCATTAGTTGGGTCTTGGAATGTGGCCGGTCTGGAGTCCAAACTCTCTGATCCTGAGTGGGGAGAGCTAATGGACAAATATGACATCTGCATATTCCAGGAAACCTGGCTACGGTCTACACCATGGAGGGTGGGTTATGCATCGTTTTCGGCCCCAGCAGTCCAGGGGACGAGAGGAAGACCTTCAGGGGGGCTAGTAGTATGGGTTGCAACACACCTGGGGTGCTCAGTAAAGTTACTGGATCCAAAGTCCCCTGACATCCTATGCCTGCTACTCACTTTCCCTGCTAGCTACTCGCTAGTAGTAATAAATGTGTACTTGCGCCCCCAGCCGGTTCAGTTGGGTCTGTCGATCCTGGGCGCCCTGGAAGATGTTTTACACTCTCTTCCACCCGCGTCCCATAAACTAATTGGCGCAGATCTCAATTGCCACTTCGAACCCCTCCTTGGGATCCCCTCTCCCACCTGTGATGAGGATGAAACCTATCTAATCCCAGACCTTATCTCCTATCCGGCCAAACGCCTTTCCCCTCTAGCCCTTGAGATTAATAGGCTCACTATCGCACACTCCTTGCGGGCCTGCAATGGTAGACTCTGCCCGGACGTGCCGGGGTCTTTCACCTTTAACAGAGCTGGGAGCTGTTCGACCATCGACTATGTTTTGGTGAACGTGGAATTTTGGGGCCACTTGGCCGCCTTTTCTATTATTCCACGGGTCGACAGCGATCACAACCTACTGTCTCTGGAATTGATTAACAAGTTAGGTGGTAGTGAATTTTCTAGGCCCCAATCTCCATTACATAGCGAGAATCTGGTTCTAGTGGCAGGTGGCAGAAGGATTAGGTGGGAAAGGGTAGCGTCTGATGACCTAAAGCTTGCTGAGATATATAGCACTGTGTTCCGCTCCTTGGAAGCAGTCTCCCACCTTCTGAGTCCTGCCGGGGACATCCCGCAGTCCCGCCTTTTCGATCTCCAGACCATCCACAAGGATCTCCTTGGCAGTTTGGCTAGCTTCTTCTACAACCCTACTGTCTCAAAGCCAAGGCCTTCTAGGCCCGAGCACTGGTTCAATGGTACCTGTAGGCAGGCTAAGTCTGCCCTGTTAAAAGAAGTAAAGGAGGGTACCCCGTCTAGTATCCGGGCGGCTAGGGCCACCTATAAAAACCTGATCAAGGAAGCAAAAGCCGAGTGGGAGGATCTAAGGTGGCAAAATTTACTCCAAGCTTTAGTAGACCGTGACTCGAGGGCGTTTTGGAACATTGTCCGAACGGGCACGGTTGCCAGTCCCCCAGCAATTATTCCCAATCTCAGCGAGGAGGTCTGGCTCGCCCATTTCCAACCCCTCTTCTCGGTCACTAATCCCCTGGGTGACACCGATGCAGGCTTGTCACGGACTGATATTGCCACGGACCTGTTGTGTCAGGAAGAAATTGAGACTAGTCTCTTTTCTATACCAGAAATAGAATTGGCCCTCAATTCCCTATCAGTAGGGAAAGCTCCGGGGCTTGACAAGATCCCCGGTGATCTCTACAGAAGTGATGTAAAAATCTGGGCCCCTTATATATGTGTATATTTTAATGCTATTTTGCAGGGCCTTAGAATCCCGGACACCTGGCTGGGTGCAGAAATTATACCCATCCACAAAAAATCTTCCCCACTGGATCCAGCCAACTACCGCCCCATAAGCCTGATTGATGTTTTACAGAAGCTGTTCGCCCGAGTCCTCTTATCCAGACTGCAGTTCTGGATGGAGGATCAACAAATTTTAACCTCCCTCCAGGCGGGGTTCCGAGCCAAGGTTTCTACTATTGATCAATTATTTAGATTACTCTTGATTTATTGGAAAACAGTCAGCATGGGTGCTGGTAATTTGTTTCTGATCTTTGTGGACCTCCGGTCCGCTTTTGATATGGTGCAAAGGGAAAAACTCTGGGCCCTCTTGCTAGAGATGGGTGCCCCCCCCTACCTTTGCCATTTATTCAAACGCCTTCACCTAGGCACCTACGCAAGGGTGAGATTTGGGAGATGCGGGGAAATCTCTGGGCCATTTCCGGTAGAGAAGGGTGTGAGGCAGGGCTGTGTCCTGGCCCCCACCCTTTTCTCCCTTTTCATCAATGGGCTGATCGAGTATCTACTGCGCTCCGCTAACCTGGACTCCCCTGTACTGGCGGGGCGTAAGGTCCCGGCCCTAATGTTCGCTGATGATACGCTCCTGTTATCCCAATCTTACATGGGCATCCAGCGTACATTAGAGGCCTTTTGCTCCTTTTGTAAAATCAGGGACCTGGAACTGAACCTTTCGAAGACCAAATTTATGGTTTTCGGTTCTAATTCATCTAATTGCCCCCATTCTAAACTGGGAGAGGTTGAGTTGGATAGGGTTGCCACGTTTGAGTATTTGGGGGTGACCCTTAATGATAAAATGAATTGGGGGTCCCATTTGGCGAAGGCAAATTTGAGATTAGCCCAATCAGTGGGGGGAATCCTGAAGGTGTTTAATAACTCCTCTTTTAAACCTTTGGGCCCCCCCATGGAAATCTATAAATCCCAAGCCAGAGGAGGAGCACTTTACGGTGCTGAATTATGGGGATATTCCCCCCCGCTTCCCTCTCATCTATTGAGAATTCTTTTATCAGGAGATTGTTGAAACTACCTGTCAGCACCCCATTAATTCCTCTGAGATGGGATCTGGGTCTGGTTCCCATAGAGGAGATTGCCCGGAACCGTCCTCTTCAGTTCTGGAGGCGTCTTTGGTCAACGCCCGAGTTGGTAAGCTACAGGTACGATCTTGGTGACATTATGGCAAG
Organism: Triturus cristatus; assembly: GCF_964204655.1. NCBI lineage: Eukaryota > Metazoa > Chordata > Amphibia > Caudata > Salamandridae > Triturus > Triturus cristatus. The sequence continues at coordinate 699,781,738 of NC_140582.1, read as the reverse complement.
GGGAAAATCGGATAAGATCCCTTGGCTTGCCTACATAAAGAACCTTTGTTACCTAATTGGGATGAGGAATTTATGGTCTGCCCCGGAAGCGACCTGCCGTTCACTCTCGAAGAATTCATTGCGGGAGGTTTTAAAATCTTATAGGAAGGGTATCCTACTCCATTCCTCCCTGGGTAGGCTTACTGACACCTTTCTGGATATTAAGTGTAGTCCCCAGTTTGAAGTTTTCCTGGACGCTATCCAACCACCTTTGGCAAAGAAACTTTACATCCAGTTCAGACACGGTTCGCTACCGTTGAGAGATCTCACTCACAGATGGTACAATGTTGTAGATCCCGTTAGCTCGTGTCCCCTATGTTCTGCTATCTGTGAAACAGAGCTACATGTTGTTCTCTTTTGCCCCTTATATACTATTGCAAGTAAAAAGTGGATTATCCAGTTATGTAAGTCTAGGGGTCTCAGGGACTACAAGGAGGTGTTCAGAATTCTGAAATATGATACCACCCCTTTGATAGTGTTTGTAATGGCTAAATTCCTTCTCTCAATGTGGTTTGTAAGGTCCAAATTTTTGTCTTCTGTCGCTCATCTTTCTGATTCAGTATTATCTTTATCATCATCATAGTACTTTGAGGTATAATGTGTATATCTTTGGCCCTGGATTAATTTTAACATTTTTCTCTTCGTGGAAAAGTTCACGTTTTTACTGCGTATGTCCTATGGAAATTGTCTTAATGTCTTAATGGATTACACTCTACGCAATGCTATTTAATCATGTTTTAAATGTATATATGTATTTATGTCTTTTTATGGTATTTTACCGAAATAAAAGCTTTGACTGACTGACTGACTATTAAATCAGTTTACAGTGCAGTTTTTAAAAATGATTCGTAATTTTAAAATTTCATTAGAAATAAAGATTGTGCAGCGCTGACCCTTCCACTGAGTCTAGTTCGCTTCCTGTAGCGCTTGCTGGCATCTAAACGGATCAGGGGAGACTCTGCCACCGTCAACACCTTACCTCAGAGACTGATGCACCCACTCACAGACCAACTCAGACACTTATACAACCACTGACTGACCCACTCATAATCTCACACACCCTCTCTCAGGCCTACTAAGACACTCATGCACTGACTCACGGACAGGCACAGACACTCACATATCCACTCACAGATCTACTCAGGCACATATGCACCCACTCAGAGACTTACACACCAACTCAGAGACTGCCTCACATACTCACATACCCACTCACAGACCCAGTCATACATCCACACACATATTCACAGACCCACTTCCACACTCATGCACTCAGGCACAGATCTACTCATATTCCTATGCCCTCACAGACCCACTCAGAAACTAACACACCCACTCACAGACCCACTCAGAGACTTATGCATGCACTCACAGGCCCATGTAGATACTCTTGCATCCACTCATAGGCCCATCTAGACACTCTTTCATTCACTCACAGATCTACTCAGAGACTCATGCATCCACTCACAGGCCTACTCAGACACTCACACACCCACCGACTGACCCACTCATATTCTCACACACCCACTCACAGGGTCACTAAGATACTCACACACCCACTCACAAACCCACACAGGCACTCACGCATCTAATCACAGACCCACTCAGGCACTTATGCACCCACTAAGAGACCCACTCAGAGACCTATGCACCCACTCAGAGACACACTTAGACACTCACACATCCACTTACAGACCCAGGTCGAGGCGCAAAGTGTTGTTGTAGATGGAGCCGATGTTATGGTATTTTAGGAATGCTGAAACAATTTTATTAGCATGTTTCCTGGCTTTGTCTATTTGTGGACAGGATTCGTCCGACCATTTCCATTTCTGCCTTTGGCAAATGATGGAGGTCACCAAGGTAGTGTGAGGGAAAAGTGCTATTAATTGGCCAAAGGTCTCCTTCTTTGAGATTTCTAATCCTACCCCAGTAAGAGTGCCTAGGTCATTGCCCCCACAGTGCACAATTAAGAGGTCTGGATGTTGGCAATCTCAAGTGCTCTCAACCGAAGGCAGTAATTGCTGCCACTTTAACCCTCTCTGGCCAATCCAAGTCCCTGTCAATGTAACTCTTTCTAGCAAACACTCTACCCCAAAACGTAGCTGTTACCCACAATCTACACTCTAACCATTTTGAAGGAAGGGGCAGTAGCACACAGGAGAAGGCTGCAGCTGAATGTGACAGTTTGTAGAATGAAAGGCTGTTAAAATGGAGGAGTGGGCCTGGTTAAAGAAAAGGACATATTTGATTGGATGGTGTAATGAATTTGGTAGCTAAAATAGGTAAAGTTTCAATAGGTAAAGTAAGTAGATCTGTGATTGGCTATGAATACATTTAGGACAAGTTACACTATTGTGGAGATGCTAACATTTTCAAGCAGTCAACCGTGCCTGCTACAGCTACTGCTACTGACATTGAAACTGCTATGCTCCTGTTAGAAAGTGCTGTGAACTTTTGACTTACTGGTACAGTAGACTGTTTGAAAGGAGGTTACTATGACAACTGAGGTAAAGAAGTACAGATGAAGGGTTCCAAATACACTGTTCTTTGAAACTATAAAGTAGAGTTCATTAGAGATAGCATGTATTACAAAAAAAAATTTAATTCTGTTTTATCATAGGATCTCAAATATAGTTGAAAAATGATAGTATTATTGTTGCAAATACTTTTACGAACTTCCATATAGATATACGACACCTTTGCAAAGTTACGCATGGGGGCCACATTGGGCATTGCGACAAAGTCACAAATCTACCCACAGGCACTACCAGATTTGACTTCTTATCAGAAGACTAATAAAGGGTTAAAAAAAAACTGACCAATGGAAATTGTTGTAACAACAGAAAAAAACGAAGGGAACATTTTGATTTGGGAACTACATCGGTATCATTGGAAAAAGAGAAGGAAACATTGCCATTGCTGGTTCTTTCTTACAGAGAGTGGTACTCTCGAAAATTGTTTTTCATAATACATGCTCTTCCGATGCCACACCCCTTTTCTCTACCACTCTACAAACGCTCCTCCTGGTGCACTGCTGGTTGGGAGATGAAGTCCCCTTGGATGCTGAGGGTCCTTGGGGGCCAACAAGCCCTCCTGTTACATCCAGTAAGTCCCACACAGACTGATTGCTGAGAGGACTTCAGAGACCATGCCCCCTTTCTCCACCACTCTGCAAATGCTCCTCCTGGCACAATACTGGTTGGGAGATGAAGTGGCTCCAGAGGGTCCTTGAGGCCAACAAGCCCTCCTGTTGCCCCCAGTAAGTCCCACAGAGTGTGATTGTTGAGAGGACTTCGGAGGCCGCGTCCCCTTTCTCCACCACTCTTCAAATGTGCCTCCTGGTACACTACTGGTTGGGTGACAAAGTTCTCTCGGACCTTGGGGGCCAATTACCCCTACTGTTGCCTCCAGTAAGTTCCACAGAGAGCGATTGCTGTGAGGACTATGGAGGCCATGCCGTCTTTCTCCACCACTCAGCAAACGAGCTTCCTAGTGCAATAATGGTTGGGGGATGAAGTTCTCTTGGATGCTGAGGGACCTTGGCAGCCAAGAAGCTGTCCTGTTACCTCCAGTAAGCCCCTTAAAGCGGGATTCCTTAGAGCTGGTCAGAGGCCCGTCCCCTTTCTCCACCAGTCTGCAAACGCGACTAACAGTTAAAAAAAAACATGGAAATTCACTTAAGAAACAAAGGTTACATGGACATTATAGTTAGGGAATAGATTTTGAAAAACCTTAGAAAGTCACTAAAAAAAAAAGGTTACTGGGACGTTGTAGTTAAGAAATAGAACTAAAAAAACTTAGAAGTTCACTGAAAAAAACCAAAGTTTATAGGGACGTTATAGTTAGGCTCCGATTTCCCTCGTACAAAAACAGTGAAATTTAGCTAACTGTAAATAATGCACCACAGTGCACTGCCTATGACCTCACAAAGTACATCACTCATTACATGGTCAGCAATATAAATGATGATATTTCAAATGACATCATCCACAGAATCCTTCACATACCCACTCACACCCCCATAAAAGCTCTTGGATGCCCACTCACACACCCATACAACCACTCACATTCCCATTCACAGACCCATACCAGTACTCACATACCCACTCACTTCTCCACAGAGGCACTCACACAACCACTCACTCTTTCTTACAGCCACTCACACAATCATTCATTCACCCATATTGCCATGCATTCAACCAGTCACTCGCCTGTACAGCCACTCACATTGCCACACACTCACCCATACAGCTACTGACACACCAACATATGTACAGAGTCACTCACACACACAGTCACTCACCCATACAGCCTCTCAACATAGCCTCTCACTCACCCGTACAAGCATTCATACACTCACTCACACACCCACACAACCACTTACATACCCATTCACACATCCATACAAGTATTCACACATCCACTCACTCATGCATTCAGTCATTCACATAGACACTCTTCAATACAGCCACTCAAACACCAACTCACTTAGCCAAACACCCACTCAAATAGCCACTCACTCACCCACACAGCGACTTACACACTGAATCAATCACTCTTACAGCCATTCAGATACAACTCACTCACCCATACAGTTACTACACACCTGCTTACCCACCCATAGAGCCTCACACCACCACTCATTCACTCATACAGCCACTGATACATCCACTCACTCACCAATAGTGCCACTCACACAGCATGTCACCCAACCACACAGCTATTCACACACCCACACATAGACCCATACACACAAGGATACATACAGTCACACAGCCACTCACATAATATATGTTAGAAGTAGTATCACTCAGTAGTATTGTACATAGTATACTAATTTAAATTTTGTAGTAGATTGGTATATATATAACACCCATAAACTCTTAAAAACACTTAAAATCACTTGATGATGCCATCAGTGATGTCATTTGAGATATCATCAGTGATATCATCGGAGATGTCACTGACCATGTCATGAATGATGTAATATGTGAGTTAATAAGCAGTGTATTGAAGGGACGTCAGTTATAGTTAGGTCAGGTAACTATAACTGCTGAATTTCGGTGTTTTTGTATGAGGGAAATCTGAGTCTAACTATAAGGTCCCTGTAACCTTTAGTTATTTCAGTGTATATATATCTATATTCACTGAAAAAACCAAAGGTTTCAGGGGCGTTATAGTTAGGAATTGGCATTTAAAAAACCTTAGAAATTCACTGAAAAAACCATAGGTTTCAGGGGTGTTATAGTTAGCTGGACATTGCCCTCGTACAAAACCCTAGAAATTCCCCTGTTATAGTTAGTTCAGCTAACTATGACTCGCGCCCCCGCAATGCACTGCTGATGACGTCACATATTACATCACTCATGACATGGTCAGTGACATCACTGATGACATCACTGATGACATCTCAAATGACATCACTGATGACATCACTGATGACATCATCCATTGAGTATGTGTTTCTGAACAGTTTTATTATGTTTAATATATATAGGGAAAGGCCTGTTGAAAAATAAGTGGGTGTACAAGTGTGTGAATGGATGATTTTCTAGGTGCGTAACTGAGTCTATAACTGAGTCATTAAATGTATCTTACTGCAGACTAGTGACCAAACTGTGTGAATGTCTGTATGTGTCTGTGTGTTGGTGTATAAGTGGCTGCATGGTTTTTTGAATAGCTATATGAGTGTCTATATGGGTTATTGATTGGTTGTCTGAGTATCTGTATGGGTATCTGAGTGTTTGTGTGGGTAGGGTGTGTGTGACTCTGTGACTAGATGTGTGAGTGGGTGATTCAGTGGGTGCATGTTTTTAAGAGTACATCTGTGATGGACTGTATGGTTGGGTGAGTGTATCTATGGGTGTGTTAGTGATTGAATGTATATCTCAGTTGTACATGTGTCAGTAACTACATATGTGAAACGCAGTGTATATGTGTGTAAGAGTATATAACTATCTATATGTGAGAGTGTGTGATTTTGGGAGTGGCTGTATGCGCCATAGTGCAAGGATATCTGTGTCTTGTGCTGTTTGTTTTTCTGCAGGAAAACACAGAATTTGTTAGTATTTTTATGAGTAAGTGAACTTGAGTGTTTTTAACTATAGGTGAGTAAATTTTACTGTGATTAATTATTTGCATGACTGACTAGATGTGTCAGTACCTCAATGGATGATTGGCGGTGTGTAAGTGGCTATATAGGTGTATAAATGCACAGAGTGACTGTAAGTATGGGTGACTGTACCGGTGAGTGAGTGGAGATGTATGTAGACCTAAAAGTCAATGAGTGGGTGAGTAGTTATTGGTATTGGAGTGTCTATGGTTGTCAAAATGGCCGTCTGAAATTTTGAGCCGGTGTATCAAAGGTTATATTAGGGTGTGAGAAGATGCACTAATTTATCACATGGATGACGTCATCAGTGATGTCATCAGTGATGTCATTTGAGATGTCATCAGTGATGTCATCAGTGATGTCACTGACCATGTCATGAGTGATGTAATATGTGACGTCATCAGCAGTGCATTGCGGGGTCACGAGTTATAGTTAGCTGAACTAACTATAACAGGGGAATTTCTAGGGTTTTGTATGAGGGAAATCTCCAGCTAACTATAACACCCCTGAAACCTATGGTTTTTTCAGTGAATTTCTAAGGTTTTTTAAATGCCAATTCGTAACTATAACGCCCCTGAAACCTTTGGTTTTTTCAGTGAATTTCAAAGGTTTTTTAAATGCCAATTCCTAACTGTAACGTGCATGAAACCTATGGTTTTTTCAGTGAATTTCAAAGGTTTTTTAAATGCTAATTCCTATCTATAACTTATCTCTGAAGATATCATGAAAAGCATTCTTTTTTAAAAGTAGGGTGCACATTAGTTTTGTAGAAAAGCATCTTTGTGATTGGTTAAGAAAAAGCAGTTTCAACGTGGAGTACATATCATAGGATAAAATTTGCTCAACTCAACCACACCTGCTATTTGCATTTGAAAGGCACTGTTCGAACTTAAAACAATCGTCAACTTTTAACCTGCACGTGTCGTTAAATGTTCAAGAAAATGTTACAAAAAAATATCGCAAAGTTTTTAAAAATTGATGAACTTTTAACCTGCACGCATTGTAGAATGTTCTAGAAAGTGTGTTGATAGAATACGTTGCACTTCTGACTTCTATGTGTTGTTGAATATTTAAAAAAACGGTTCATATGGAAAATTAAAAAGAAACCAATAGAGAAGTTTTGAAACCTAAAAGAATCAAGGAACTATTCTAATTTATTCTTTACATGTATTTATGTGTGCAGCAACAAAAGTATAGACACAACAGCACTAGGAAGAGGAAGAAGAAGGGAGTGGGGGGAGGGGGGAGATGGGCAGAATGGCACACATGCACAATTAAGTACAACACACATATAGACTAACAATGGCCAAAATGAAACACACCAACAAGGAGCACAAGTCACACAACCTGGCAACATCACACCACTGAACGAGCATAGAAGTGAAAACCACGCTGCATTCATACAGGATGTGTACAAAGGCCAGTCATTGGTGTTGTGGGATGTCTGCGACCGTGGTCATCATGGATGAGATGCCCAGCATGTGGCACATGGTCGAGTTCACTGTGTGTTATGTTGCCAAACGGCTGCTCCTCCCTCCCACGAGCCCCCACACTTTTGTACGGTGAGCTGTTGTATCTCATGCACTCGTACGGCACGCCATTGTAATGCCTATTTGCACATGTCCTGCTACATTCAAACTACAACATCACAGTGCCATTTGGAGGTGGTGCATGCCACTTTACAAAATCGACTGCTGCGGCTCTTGTAACAGGCCACACCAGAACACAGAGACACACTTACCGCACTTCCTGTACACGGACATGTCCGAGACACCCCGTTTCCCTTGCTAGATAGGCACACCCCTGCACTGACCTGTGAACGACAGACCAGCACACGCCAGTTGTGCATGCAGGAGGATGCATACGTAGCTACACATCCAGGCTCACTGCCAACGCTGAGGTGACAGCACACTGTGATGTTGCAGGGCTCGTGTCTATCATGCTAAGACAATGACCACAGGGACACACTTACTAAGATGTGGGTTTGGGGGGCATTGGCGGTCCTGGAGTTGTTGAGATGAGTCTTCTGTACCTCATGGGTATCCCTGTATCATGCTCATTGACTCTATGGCACCTGTGGGTGTTCTGGTGTGGCTCTTGGCTGTGCTCCCTTTCATGGTGCAGGTAGTTGTCCTTCTTAACACCAGCAGAAAGCAGGTGTAAAATCCCTGGTGCTAACGTGTCTTATCGCCGGAATTTGTTTCGCATTGCAATTGGTGTGAAAGTTGTGATGTGATTTTTTTCATGTGCACAACAATATACGAACTGAGCAGTGTATCTCGTCAAGATCCAGCACCTGACGCACTATTCCCAATCAATATAAATACAATGAGATTTCTTAATAGATTTTGTGTGTACACTGTAAGTGCAGCCAATACCTCAGTGCAATACAATACAGGATTTTAGTATTTAGAATAAATCGCAAAGGTGCACCTTGTGTCTTTTTGCACGGGAACGGCTACTCTCCATTTCATTATCAGCACTTTAACGGAAGTAAAGTTGAGATAAATCTAACACACTATTCAGAAGTTGGTGCAAACTGCAGATATCACCAGTATTCCAGCGATAAGTGCCGCACAATTTAACACCATGGTGGACAACATCAAATAACAGTAATAAGAACAAGAAAGAGTCACACAGCAGTTAAGAGAACAACCAAAAACATTATTAATTTTTTACAAACTTTATTTTTTATAATAATAAATATATAAACGATAAAGTATTTTCAAACTGTATTTTTTTATTAACATAAATATAAACAATAAACTAATAAACAAAATGTAACAACAATAATACAAAACAACAAGGCGGAACACTCCTGTGGGAACCACGGATGTCGACGACAGACCTGGAAAATCAGAAAGATTGTTAAAAAAACAACAACATGGTATTCTCAACAAAATACCACAAGAAACAAATCACAGATATATAAAATGTATACAGCTAACAAAATTTTATAAGTTTATCTTACAAAAACTGTAAATGTTGCCGCTTTAAAATATTTACCGAATCTGGGGAATTTTTTTTGCAGAAGGCACCACGCCCACAACGTTTTTCTTCAGTGGCGAAGAAATTTTGAACTTTTTCCAAGGGGCAAACAACGACCAATGCCACCTTCTTCATTCGCAAGATTTGCCAAAGAGTTTTGTTACGAGGGGATCCTAATAAAAAATACTCGTGCGGCACAGCAAGTATGATGAAACACCTAAGGACCCTTCATCCAAACAATCTTGCACGAGAAGAGTGCAATCAAATGAGAAACATTCCTGTTCTGTATCTGCAAAAAAGAATCACAAATAAATATATATTAATAACTTTCAAATTTATACTATTCCATTAATGCACAAACACATTTTATATAAAAAATGACTAAGAAACTATAGCCCTGAACCACAAGTGTGACGATCGTTAAAACACTACATGTATAGTGAAGAACCAGAACCAATTGGGCCTGGCGGCGCAGGGTACGCCTTAATCTCCTGGGTTCTCCTGCTTTAGCTAACAGAGACACGGGGACACTCTGACGGCGTAAAAGATCAGATTTTATTAGCTGCAGCTAGTACAGTTGTCCTAGAAGTACACACGGTATGTTCTCAGGAGACTGCCACTTCACTCCGTGGCGCACAATCTTTTATAGTACATAGATAACATATACAACACACCTAAAACATACATAGAAGACCAATAAGATAAGGTTAAAGACAGAATATGTCCAATAGAAAAGGTTAAAAAACAAAGATATTGAGTAACTCGAAGAAGCCTCTCCTCCAACGGTGTTTGCCATCCCTCTCACAGGTTAAGGTATTAACATGTCTGTAACTGGTTTGCAGGTGGCAAGATACGTTCGTGTGTTTTAGAGGACAGTTGTGAAACAAGAGAATACGAGCGGAGAACAGCGAAGGCCAGAAGATAAGATAAGGTCAGGAGAGAATAGTGTGAACCAACAGATAGTTAAGACAGGGATTAGAAGAACCAGACAGGGATTAGTGTACTCGGCCAGTCTCTAACACCGGCTTCGTAAACAGAGGCACAAGGCTATTTTTGACACAATATTGCAGGAAAAGCAGAAAAGACTTCGTTCGTCGTGCTGCCTGAGTGAGGGCAACACAAAATGGCGGCAGAGCACAAAATGGCGGCTCAATGCGATCGTGATCGAAAATCGAATTTCCTCAGACCCTCCTTTTGCCAGAACTCAGGCAAGATACATAGACTCACGTCAATCTGAGTCGATGTCGATGGCCATGAGGTCATTAAGCTGTTGCTGTAACATCATTCTAATATTCTCTGTTCTTTGTGCCTTGGGTTTCGGGATGCACATAGTAGTGCAAAGGTCGCAGATGGCGGGACCACAGTGCATACAAAGGCAACAAGAGAAAATGATGGCTAAAACCATACCGAGGAATGTTAGCACCTTCCAACCCCATTTGGACAGTAGTCCCCAAAGCCATCCCAATAACGACCAATCTCCTTCGTCCTGATGAATCGACTCAGAGATTATATGTAATTTAGAGATGGCCTGGTATACTGTCGGTGCGTCATCAGGTATATAAATACAGCAACTCGATTTGATCAATTTACAGACTCCACCACGATCTGCAAGAATAACATCTAGGGCAACTCGGTTCTGTAAAGTCATAAGACGATCCGCTTGTAGTTCTGCTGTAATATTACTTAAAGCTCCTACAGTGATGTCTATGGTAGTCTCTACGACACGAACCAGTTGCCTCATATTCCTGCTGTTTGCCATAGGACCCCAAAAAGGAAGAAATCCCTTTAGGAAGTCTCCTCCCTCTTGACCTGCTGTGTCTTTGGAATCAATAATTTCTCTGCCATATCTGTTTTTATGAAAATTTGAAGAAGCAGTGTATGTAGGGGGAAGAGGAAAAGCTATATAGAAAGTTCCAGAAAAACCAGTCGGCAACCACGTATAGACTCTATCGTGACAGATGAAATACGTGCCCTGAGATGGCACTAATGGCGGCGAATTCTGAGAGGAGTGGATATAAGTATGGGAACAAAAGCTTTTTCTCTGTTTGGGGTCAGTAGTTTGACCATTGATTTGCAAACAGAAATTGCCTTGATTAGGTACAGTCCAAATCGGTGGAGATTTTCCTTGTTTAACCTTATCAGTAAGACTTGTGATGTAATGAGTGACATTCCAATTGGCGTATGCTTTTCTTTCATCGACGGTACAAAAGGGGGTGGTGATGGACAGAGCATCAGAACCAATCAAACACTCACACCCAGTCAACAGATCCGGGTTTGATCCATCACCATTCTTTAGCCCACTCTGCCACCCCAGTTCAGACATGGCCATATGCAAATCAGTCTGACCCTGTGCCTCATGGGAACAGTCCAGCCCAAACTGCCAAGCCATGCCTTCCCTGGACCGGAAACAAGCTTCCTAGGACCGGTTTCTGGCATTTCAGCCGTCTTCAGCCAGGCTTGCTTGAATCCAGTGGCAAAGTGAGCAAGGGACTCACGTCTGAGCATACCCTGCCAACTTATGGCGAACAAAGCGGTACAAAAGGGGGTGGTGATGGACAGAGCATCAGAACCAATCAAACACTCACACCCAGTCAACAGATCCGGGTTTGATCCATCACCATTCTTTAGCCCACTCTGCCACCCCAGTTCAGACATGGCCATATGCAAATCAGTCTGACCCTGTGCCTCATGGGAACAGTCCAGCCCAAACTGCCAAGCCATGCCTTCCCTGGACCGGAAACAAGCTTCCTAGGACCGGTTTCTGGCATTTCAGCCGTCTTCAGCCAGGCTTGCTTGAATCCAGTGGCAAAGTGAGCAAGGGACTCACGTCTGAGCATACCCTGCCAACTTATGGCGAACAAAGCGGTACAAAAGGGGGTGGTGATGGACAGAGCATCAGAACCAATCAAACACTCACACCCAGTCAACAGATCCGGGTTTGATCCATCACCATTCTTTAGCCCACTCTGCCACCCCAGTTCAGACATGGCCATATGCAAATCAGTCTGACCCTGTGCCTCATGGGAACAGTCCAGCCCAAACTGCCAAGCCATGCCTTCCCTGGACCGGAAACAAGCTTCCTAGGACCGGTTTCTGGCATTTCAGCCGTCTTCAGCCAGGCTTGCTTGAATCCAGTGGCAAAGTGAGCAAGGGACTCACGTCTGAGCATACCCTGCCAACTTATGGCGAACAAAGCGGTACAAAAGGGGGTGGTGATGGACAGAGCATCAGAACCAATCAAACACTCACACCCAGTCAACAGATCCGGGTTTGATCCATCACCATTCTTTAGCCCACTCTGCCACCCCAGTTCAGACATGGCCATATGCAAATCAGTCTGACCCTGTGCCTCATGGGAACAGTCCAGCCCAAACTGCCAAGCCATGCCTTCCCTGGACCGGAAACAAGCTTCCTAGGACCGGTTTCTGGCATTTCAGCCGTCTTCAGCCAGGCTTGCTTGAATCCAGTGGCAAAGTGAGCAAGGGACTCACGTCTGAGCATACCCTGCCAACTTATGGCGAACAAAGCGGTACAAAAGGGGGTGGTGATGGACAGAGCATCAGAACCAATCAAACACTCACACCCAGTCAACAGATCCGGGTTTGATCCATCACCATTCTTTAGCCCACTCTGCCACCCCAGTTCAGACATGGCCATATGCAAATCAGTCTGACCCTGTGCCTCATGGGAACAGTCCAGCCCAAACTGCCAAGCCATGCCTTCCCTGGACCGGAAACAAGCTTCCTAGGACCGGTTTCTGGCATTTCAGCCGTCTTCAGCCAGGCTTGCTTGAATCCAGTGGCAAAGTGAGCAAGGGACTCACGTCTGAGCATACCCTGCCAACTTATGGCGAACAAAGCGGTACAAAAGGGGGTGGTGATGGACAGAGCATCAGAACCAATCAAACACTCACACCCAGTCAACAGATCCGGGTTTGATCCATCACCATTCTTTAGCCCACTCTGCCACCCCAGTTCAGACATGGCCATATGCAAATCAGTCTGACCCTGTGCCTCATGGGAACAGTCCAGCCCAAACTGCCAAGCCATGCCTTCCCTGGACCGGAAACAAGCTTCCTAGGACCGGTTTCTGGCATTTCAGCCGTCTTCAGCCAGGCCTGCTTGAATCCAGTGGCAAAGTGAGCAAGGGACTCACGTCTGAGCATACCCTGCCAACTTATGGCGAACAAAGCGGTACAAAAGGGGGTGGTGATGGACAGAGCATCAGAACCAATCAAACACTCACACCCAGTCAACAGATCCGGGTTTGATCCATCACCATTCTTTAGCCCACTCTGCCACCCCAGTTCAGACATGGCCATATGCAAATCAGTCTGACCCTGTGCCTCATGGGAACAGTCCAGCCCAAACTGCCAAGCCATGCCTTCCCTGGACCGGAAACAAGCTTCCTAGGACCGGTTTCTGGCATTTCAGCCGTCTTCAGCCAGGCCTGCTTGAATCCAGTGGCAAAGTGAGCAAGGGACTCACGTCTGAGCATACCCTGCCAACTTATGGCGAACAAAGCGGTACAAAAGGGGGTGGTGATGGACAGAGCATCAGAACCAATCAAACACTCACACCCAGTCAACAGATCCGGGTTTGATCCATCACCATTCTTTAGCCCACTCTGCCACCCCAGTTCAGACATGGCCATATGCAAATCAGTCTGACCCTGTGCCTCATGGGAACAGTCCAGCCCAAACTGCCAAGCCATGCCTTCCCTGGACCGGAAACAAGCTTCCTAGGACCGGTTTCTGGCATTTCAGCCGTCTTCAGCCAGGCTTGCTTGAATCCAGTGGCAAAGTGAGCAAGGGACTCACGTCTGAGCATACCCTGCCAACTTATGGCGAACAAAGCGGTACAAAAGGGGGTGGTGATGGACAGAGCATCAGAACCAATCAAACACTCACACCCAGTCAACAGATCCGGGTTTGATCCATCACCATTCTTTAGCCCACTCTGCCACCCCAGTTCAGACATGGCCATATGCAAATCAGTCTGACCCTGTGCCTCATGGGAACAGTCCAGCCCAAACTGCCAAGCCATGCCTTCCCTGGACCGGAAACAAGCTTCCTAGGACCGGTTTCTGGCATTTCAGCCGTCTTCAGCCAGGCTTGCTTGAATCCAGTGGCAAAGTGAGCAAGGGACTCACGTCTGAGCATACCCTGCCAACTTATGGCGAACAAAGCGGTACAAAAGGGGGTGGTGATGGACAGAGCATCAGAACCAATCAAACACTCACACCCAGTCAACAGATCCGGGTTTGATCCATCACCATTCTTTAGCCCACTCTGCCACCCCAGTTCAGACATGGCCATATGCAAATCAGTCTGACCCTGTGCCTCATGGGAACAGTCCAGCCCAAACTGCCAAGCCATGCCTTCCCTGGACCGGAAACAAGCTTCCTAGGACCGGTTTCTGGCATTTCAGCCGTCTTCAGCCAGGCTTGCTTGAATCCAGTGGCAAAGTGAGCAAGGGACTCACGTCTGAGCATACCCTGCCAACTTATGGCGAACAAAGCGGTACAAAAGGGGGTGGTGATGGACAGAGCATCAGAACCAATCAAACACTCACACCCAGTCAACAGATCCGGGTTTGATCCATCACCATTCTTTAGCCCACTCTGCCACCCCAGTTCAGACATGGCCATATGCAAATCAGTCTGACCCTGTGCCTCATGGGAACAGTCCAGCCCAAACTGCCAAGCCATGCCTTCCCTGGACCGGAAACAAGCTTCCTAGGACCGGTTTCTGGCATTTCAGCCGTCTTCAGCCAGGCTTGCTTGAATCCAGTGGCAAAGTGAGCAAGGGACTCACGTCTGAGCATACCCTGCCAACTTATGGCGAACAAAGCGGTACAAAAGGGGGTGGTGATGGACAGAGCATCAGAACCAATCAAACACTCACACCCAGTCAACAGATCCGGGTTTGATCCATCACCATTCTTTAGCCCACTCTGCCACCCCAGTTCAGACATGGCCATATGCAAATCAGTCTGACCCTGTGCCTCATGGGAACAGTCCAGCCCAAACTGCCAAGCCATGCCTTCCCTGGACCGGAAACAAGCTTCCTAGGACCGGTTTCTGGCATTTCAGCCGTCTTCAGCCAGGCTTGCTTGAATCCAGTGGCAAAGTGAGCAAGGGACTCACGTCTGAGCATACCCTGCCAACTTATGGCGAACAAAGCGGTACAAAAGGGGGTGGTGATGGACAGAGCATCAGAACCAATCAAACACTCACACCCAGTCAACAGATCCGGGTTTGATCCATCACCATTCTTTAGCCCACTCTGCCACCCCAGTTCAGACATGGCCATATGCAAATCAGTCTGACCCTGTGCCTCATGGGAACAGTCCAGCCCAAACTGCCAAGCCATGCCTTCCCTGGACCGGAAACAAGCTTCCTAGGACCGGTTTCTGGCATTTCAGCCGTCTTCAGCCAGGCTTGCTTGAATCCAGTGGCAAAGTGAGCAAGGGACTCACGTCTGAGCATACCCTGCCAACTTATGGCGAACAAAGCGGTACAAAAGGGGGTGGTGATGGACAGAGCATCAGAACCAATCAAACACTCACACCCAGTCAACAGATCCGGGTTTGATCCATCACCATTCTTTAGCCCACTCTGCCACCCCAGTTCAGACATGGCCATATGCAAATCAGTCTGACCCTGTGCCTCATGGGAACAGTCCAGCCCAAACTGCCAAGCCATGCCTTCCCTGGACCGGAAACAAGCTTCCTAGGACCGGTTTCTGGCATTTCAGCCGTCTTCAGCCAGGCTTGCTTGAATCCAGTGGCAAAGTGAGCAAGGGACTCACGTCTGAGCATACCCTGCCAACTTATGGCGAACAAAGCGGTACAAAAGGGGGTGGTGATGGACAGAGCATCAGAACCAATCAAACACTCACACCCAGTCAACAGATCCGGGTTTGATCCATCACCATTCTTTAGCCCACTCTGCCACCCCAGTTCAGACATGGCCATATGCAAATCAGTCTGACCCTGTGCCTCATGGGAACAGTCCAGCCCAAACTGCCAAGCCATGCCTTCCCTGGACCGGAAACAAGCTTCCTAGGACCGGTTTCTGGCATTTCAGCCGTCTTCAGCCAGGCTTGCTTGAATCCAGTGGCAAAGTGAGCAAGGGACTCACGTCTGAGCATACCCTGCCAACTTATGGCGAACAAAGCGGTACAAAAGGGGGTGGTGATGGACAGAGCATCAGAACCAATCAAACACTCACACCCAGTCAACAGATCCGGGTTTGATCCATCACCATTCTTTAGCCCACTCTGCCACCCCAGTTCAGACATGGCCATATGCAAATCAGTCTGACCCTGTGCCTCATGGGAACAGTCCAGCCCAAACTGCCAAGCCATGCCTTCCCTGGACCGGAAACAAGCTTCCTAGGACCGGTTTCTGGCATTTCAGCCGTCTTCAGCCAGGCTTGCTTGAATCCAGTGGCAAAGTGAGCAAGGGACTCACGTCTGAGCATACCCTGCCAACTTATGGCGAACAAAGCGGTACAAAAGGGGGTGGTGATGGACAGAGCATCAGAACCAATCAAACACTCACACCCAGTCAACAGATCCGGGTTTGATCCATCACCATTCTTTAGCCCACTCTGCCACCCCAGTTCAGACATGGCCATATGCAAATCAGTCTGACCCTGTGCCTCATGGGAACAGTCCAGCCCAAACTGCCAAGCCATGCCTTCCCTGGACCGGAAACAAGCTTCCTAGGACCGGTTTCTGGCATTTCAGCCGTCTTCAGCCAGGCTTGCTTGAATCCAGTGGCAAAGTGAGCAAGGGACTCACGTCTGAGCATACCCTGCCAACTTATGGCGAACAAAGCGGTACAAAAGGGGGTGGTGATGGACAGAGCATCAGAACCAATCAAACACTCACACCCAGTCAACAGATCCGGGTTTGATCCATCACCATTCTTTAGCCCACTCTGCCACCCCAGTTCAGACATGGCCATATGCAAATCAGTCTGACCCTGTGCCTCATGGGAACAGTCCAGCCCAAACTGCCAAGCCAAGCCTTCCCTGGACCGGAAACAAGCTTCCTAGGACCGGTTTCTGGCATTTCAGCCGTCTTCAGCCAGGCTTGCTTGAATCCAGTGGCAAAGTGAGCAAGGGACTCACGTCTTTCATCGACAGCAATTTTGCTATTTTCCATGATTTTAGCCATAGCTACCATTCCCTTTATCAATGAACTATGACTGAAATCTGGCCCACCAATATAAGAACTGACAGGTCGTTTAAATCGGCTTTGATAGGCGTTAGAGAAAATTACAAAATAAGCCCAAGCAGAACCTTCATAAGAGAATGGAAGGACTAAATATGGCATCCCTTTTTCTGTGATATGAGGCATTAATCCACACACCCAACAATCAGTTGTATTAATTACTAATTGGTGTTCGTGTAATAATTGAATAAACGAATTATTGTAATATTCGATTCTTCTTACGAGTTCATGTCGAGGAAGTGTATGAAAGAGATGCGGAGAGATAGTGGAATAAGAAGGCACAGTAACAGAAGAAGGGACAACTTTTTGCTGCATAGCATAAACAATCCAACCTATACACGCCAATAAAATACACAATAATATAAAAACACACAAAGTTATACTACAGCGACTGTATATTATTTTACAATGATTGTTTTGCATTTTGTTCTTTCTCTCTATTTCGCCTAATGTAGTTTCCATCTTCTAAATGGATGCTCACGGCAATCTTCCTTAATCACTTGATCACGATTGTCTGCCGTCCTATGACAGTGCAAGTCCTGCAGGCCTATTGCCACTACTCAGGTCACAACCAAGACTCCTACCGTGACCCTACAACCGGGATAGAAACTACATAGAAGAGAGATTTTCAAAGTTTCTTCTTCAGTCTGGGTCTCAAATCGTAATGGATTTTATCAGGTACAGTCTGATCCTGAAACAATGTTCGTGGATTTGTGGTGTTCAGACGAAAATGTGATGGTACAGCTTTTTGGTGAATGTCGTCGTTTTCTTTTTCCGACAGTGTTCCATTCAAGCGTGCATCACTAAAGGGTACAAATCGTGGAACCTTCTCGCTTTCAGAGTCACTTATACCCTTACGGACCCACTGATCAAAGGGAAAAAGCAAAGGAACCTTCTTGCAGTGCACGCCGTGAATCCAGTTTTTCTTTCCTTCAACCTTCACTGCTGTACGAGTTGTCAGGAAGACCTGACGGGGCTCTCTCCAGCGAGGCTCCAAATTCTTCGTCCTTTTAAAATTCTTCACACAAACCCAGTCACCTGGTTGGATGGAATGACCTGAGTCTGTGGAGGCCTCTGGCAGAGCGCTCTGCACCTGTTGATGAAGAACACGTAATTTAGTTGTAAGGTCGTGCAAGTAATCAATCAACATTGGGTATGGCAAGTCTGAATACCTTTTAGGGCGAGGGACTCCCCATATATTAGCTGGGCGTCCAAAAACTACCTCATAAGGGCTAAGTCCCAAACGAGAATGCACAGCCGTTCTGGTAGATAGAAGAGCCAAAGGTAGTGCATCGGGCCAACTAAGGCCTGTACTAGCCTGCATTTTCGCAAGCTTAAGCTTTAAAGTACCATTGTAGCATTCCACTAGACCCGCTGACTGTGGATGGTTTGCCGCATGGAACTTCTGTCTTAAACCAAGACCTGCACAAACCTTTTGCATGACTTGGCCCACAAATTCGCTCCCATTGTCACACCAGACAATGCGCGGCAAACCAAATCTAGGGAAAAACTCTTTTAGAAGTACTTTGGCTGTAGATAAAGCAGTATTATCTTTCAGGGGGTAAGCCTCTATCCATCGGGAAAAGGCACATACCACCACTAGAACATATTTGAGATTGTTGCATCGTTCCATGTGAATGTAATCGATTTGCAACACCTCAAATGGATAGGTCGGAGGAGCAAAGTGACCTGCTGGAGTTGGGGTTCCCTTTCCCGGATTATACATTAAGCAAATAATGCAATGTTTCACTATATTGTCTGCACACTTCGGTATTCCTTCGTTTTGCCATACTGGAGCCAGAAGCTTGCATATTCCTTTCGCACTTAGGTGGGCTGGACCATGCGGACCATGCGCCATAGTAACTATAGGTAGTACATAAGCGTCTGGTAACAGCCAACGTTGGTGCTCGGACAATTCCACCCAACACCCCATCTCATCTAACATTCCTGTACTTTCTTTCCACCTACTCAATTCTTTCTCTGTAGCCTCTTCTTGAATTGATTTCACACTTTCTACTGTATCCTCATACATTCCTCTTTGTTTGACCCAATTTGCAGGGCCTGCAACATACATGCGACTTGTAGCATCTCTGGCTGTCTTTTTCGCTACTTCATCCGCAAATGCATTCCCGCGACCAACATCGTCAACAATCTTCTTATGTGCGCTACACTTCACAATTGCTATCTGGGTAGGCAAAGCAAGTGACTCAAGAAGATCAGTCACCAACTGACCATGTTGTATCTTAGTGCCGTGGGAAGTAAGGAATCCCCTTTCTTTCCACAAACGTCCAAAATTGAACGCCACACCAAAAGCATACTCACTGTCGGTGTACACGTTCACTCTTTTTCCTTTGGATAACACACACGCTCTGGTTAGGGCTATCAGTTCAGCTGCCTGAGCTGAATTATGTCTGATGCGTGCTGTTTCCACGACTGTATGCAAGGTAGTAGCAGCATAGGCTGGAGTTGTCTCTCCATTAGGAAGCTTAAAACAAGAACCATCTACCCATAGCGTTCCATCCGGATTCACTAATGGCGCATCTGTTAAGTCAATTCTACCCTTTGTCTCTTCCTCAGTACGAAAGAAACAATCATGTTGTTCCTGAACACCTTTCTCTTCTGGAAGAGGCAACAGAGTAGCTGGATTTAAAGTATTACATCGTTTGATGTGCACGTGACTAGCCAAAAGCGTCAGCTCGTATCTAGACAAACGAGCACTCGTAAGATACTGTGTTTTTGTTCTGTTTAGCAAAGTATCCACTGCATGTGGCACCATAACAATGAGAGTATTATCTAGCACCACTCCAGCAGACTGTCGAATAGAAATTGCTGCTGCTGCTGTCGCTTTGAGACAACTAGGCAATGCTTTAGCTACTGGATCTAACGTAGCCGAAAAATAGGCACATGGCCGCTGTTTATCTCCAAATCGCTGTGTTAAAACTTTCAACGCACAACCTTCTCTTTCATGAACTTAGAGCGTAAAAGGCTTACTGTAATCAGGAGTACCTAGTACAGGAGCAGAACACAGAGCAGCACAAAAGTCAGTAAAGCTCCTCTGACAGTCGTCAGTCCATGGAAGGGGCTGAGGCGTATCTTTCAAAGTGAGTGCCAACAAAGGTTTGGCCAACAGAGAGAAGTTAGGGATCCACTGCCTACAATAGGAAGTGATGCCCAAAAAGGCACGTACCTCTCTTTGTGTGGATGGCACAGACATTTGCACAATAGCTTGGATACGTTCTGGGGTTAATCGTCTTCTCTCCTTTGATAAGAGATGACCCAAGTAGGTAACCTCTCGAAGAACATATTGTAGCTTAGAAGATGAAACCTTATGATTAAGATTGGATAAGTGTCGCAACAATGCAACCGTCACATTCTTACATATATCCTCTGAATCAGCAGCGATTAACAAATCGTCCATGTACTGAATGAGAGCAGCACCAGACTGCAAAGAAAAAGCATCAAGATGACATTTCAAAGCTTGACTGTAAATAGAGGGACTTTCACAATAGCCTTGAGGTGCGCGCTTGAACCGGAAGCTTCGGCCTCCAAGAGAGAAGCCAAAAATATCCCTACTCTATTCGGCAATGGGAATACTAAAGAAAGCATTTTTCAGATCGATAACAGAAAACCAAACCGCTGTAGAAGGTATCATCGTCAACAGCGCAGTGATATCTGGGACAACAGGAAACTGTGGTACAACAATTTTGTTTACCTCCCGCAGATCAATTACAAAACGATAAACAGGAGGTTGAGAAGGATCAGTGCGTTTAAGAACAGGAAGAATAGGACTATTACATATGTTACCTCTCGTTTCCTCAACCAAATCCTTCTGAATCAAATCATGAATGATTTCCAAAAGCACTTTTTCACCTTCAGTGGAAATTCTATATTGAGGAACGCGTGGCAATTCAGCATTGGGCTTGAGAGTAACAACAAAAGGTGGAATATCAAGACAACCAACATCATTTGGACCCGTGTCCCAAAGCGTTGTAGGAAGAGAAAGCAATTCAGGTGGGAATTGATCTTTAGACAAATACATTGGAGAAGTCAGTTTTTGTCCTAAAGTGCGATATACACCAGAAGAAGAACAAGATATTGTGGCATGCAGTCTTTTTAATAGATCCAAGCCCAATAGATTCTCGCCGCAACCATTCGTTAAGAGAAGCGGAACTTCTAAATCATAAGGGCCAATTGAAATAGGCAAAGGGCAAGAAACCGGATTACGAACTGGGGCGCCATAAAAACCTACAGATACATTCGTTAAGCCAGACAAAGGTGCCCCAGGGAGTTTTGAATGAATGATAGAACTTCTCATCGCACCAGTATCTAAAAGAAATGGCTCTGAAATACCCATTGTAGTGACATTAACATAAGGTCCATTCTGATCTACTGGAATCGACACAACTATCTTACTTTGTCCATGGCTGTCCTAGTTAACATGAAGACTTTCATTCCCGTCTCCAATATAACAATCCTCATTGTAATACTGTGTAGACCGAGCGTTTTGCTGATCAAAGTAGTTCACGGAATTAGAGGGAGGAAGGGAACGCTGTTCTTGGGTCAACATACCTCGACCTCTACCTCGGTGTGCTGATTGAAGGCCAGCATGACCTCGCGGAGCAGATAGTGTCCCATTACGCTGCAATAAAACCGGACAACCATTCTTGAAATGACCTTCCTCTCTACAATAGGCACATTGATTAGAACCTAACAAAGGTCGCGGAATATATGGCTCAGGCTTTTGATACACCCTCTGAAACTGCGGAGGCTGTTGAAACTGGGGCTGAGCATAACGAGGTGGATAAGCTTGTTGCAAGAGAACCTTAGTTTTCAATTCTTTAGTCTTTTTCTCTTGCTTATCTTTTTCTTCTTTATCTCTATTTTCATAATATTGAGCAGTAGCCAACATCTGGGCTGAAGAAGAAACAGCCCATGAACTTTCGGAGTCTTTCAGCTTATGCGACAACTCGGGAAGCAAATTAAATACGAACTTATCTACAAATAATCGCTGCCCACCCTCCGTAGTCATGTCCTGACCACTGTGATCGATGAATGTTTCCTCGAAACGAGTGAAGAAATCGGAAACACTCTCATCTTTCTTCTGTTTACACACGGCTAGTTTATCCCAGTTAACTCTCAAGGCAGGCATCATCGTTTTCATTAATGTAATAATCCTACCAGGGAGTTCTGAAATCAAAGCCTGAGGTTTCGCACCACCCACTTGGTTTCTATCTGCGGCAATTATAGCATCCCAATCAGCACCTAATTCCTGTGCATGATTCTCCTTACGAATCCTAGCCCATAATGCTTGTGGAACTACATTCCCCATCAACATATCAATATCTGCTAAATTCATGATGCAGGCTTCAACAGTTTGTGACAATTCTTTATAATAACCTGCAGGGTTTTTACGAGGATCCGGTAGAGACTGTTTAAGGGCTAAAACTTCAGACCTTTTCCAGGGCACATGTACCCATATACGCTGGAAATGAGCAGGAATAGCTAGATTAGCACCTGCTGCTGCAACCTCTTCTCTCCATACCGGAGGAACCTCTCTCATTGGATAATTTTTCAGTGTCAACCTAACTGAGGGATCGGAATCAAGAAAAGTCTGTGAAGTAAATAAGGTTCTAAAGGAAACAGGTGTCTTTACAGCGTCCTCAACCTTAGAACCCACAATGAGTCCCTTATCAAAATTAGCCTGAATATCTAACAGACCCTGAGGAACCGAACCCAAGTCCATATCCTCCCAATCTTTAAAAAGAGTATCACACATAGCATTGAAGACATATCTCTGCGTAGGCGCATTCCACTGTGAGAAGGTAGGCATAATGTCGGGTACACTATACCGAGGACCCTTCTCAATCCATTTACGAGCGAGAGAGTCCAACCTTTCTCGTTCTTCGGAAGCTGGGAACTGACTATGAGACTGTCTTCGAAAAAAAGCCAGAGACACATTTAGTGCCTCAAAGAAAGGTGATAAAAGACCAGAGACCGTTTCTGTGAGTCGTTTACGCATAGACGGAGAATTGGACATAAGGATAGGGGACAAGGTATTAGGCGAACTAACGGAAGGGAAATCAGTAATTACCGGAGGAGCGGAAGGCGTAGAAGATGAAGGTAAAGGAGTCGAAGGCAAAGCTGGCAAAGGCGGCAATACTTGAGGGGGCAAATGTGGAAGAGCCGGAGCAAGCGGAGGCGCAACTGGCGGCTGAATAGGCTGTAACAACGGGGGTGCATTAGCACCTTGTACATAGGGCGGAGGCAATCTTAATAGGTGAGACATCAAGGAGTCCTCTTCTAAATGCTTTCTTTTATCAGAAGGGGAAGCTGGCAACATCGGATAGCATTTATCTATTGCCATAAGATGCTGTCTCTCTGAAATTTCCATCGTATTATCAACTTCTTCATCTTTAAACTGCTGAGCAGCCTGTATAATTGTCATACCCTGTGCTTTCTTATCTCGTTTTTCTTGCTTAATTTTTCTCTGTTTGGCTTCCTTACGCCAAAGGCGGAAAGAGTCCGGGCTTTTCTTTTAAATAAAATAGTTTCCAAATTATCTAGTATGTCGGGCTCAAAGCTACCATTTTCTGGCCATTTTAAAACACCATCATTCTTTGTGTATCGGATCCATGTCTCGTTAAAGGCAATGTGGCCAACACCATGTTTAGAATAGAGCTCATAAGTGGGAGTTCCAACCGAAGGAATCGGACAAGAGTCCTCCAGCCGGGAATCCCTATTACAACCAAAACAACAAAGTTTTTCAAACTTAGTCAGACCAGGCATCGTTATTTCACTGGACTGTTCACAAACATCAAGGGGGTTAAATACTTAACACAGCACAAGTGTACTTACCCATCGGCTTCGGTTATTGCGATACCCGAATCAAAGACCCAAAGAACCTAAGAACCAAAGAACCAAAGGACCAAAGAACCAAAGAACCAAATGTGGGAGCGACCCACCAATACTTAACTAAGATGTCTTCTTACACCAACAGAGGCCCCGTCTATCATCCCGCTTTACCATACATCATCGAAAAGAGGGCCAAGGCAGGGCGGCAGTCAGGGCAGCAGTCGTCAGTAGCCGCCAGGAAGGAGTAACCACGCTGCAAAAGACCTTCGGACCACTTTCGACATACAGGGGTCGCTTGACGTGGCTCGCGATTCCTCCAGAATTTTCTTGCGGGGTTCCTCACAACCTTCAGGCAGAACCACTACCTCTGAAGCCGCCCCACATTGGGCGCCAGTTGAAGAACCAGAACCAATTGGGCCTGGCGGCGCAGGGTACGCCTTAATCTCCTGGGGTCTCCTGCTTCAGCTAACAGAGACACGGGGACACTCTGTCGGCGTAAAAGATCAGATTTTATTAGCTGCAGCTAGTATAGTTGTCCTAGAAGTACACACGGTATGTTCTCAGGAGACTGCCACTTCACTCCGTGGCGCACAATCTTTTATAGTACATAGATAATATATACAACACACCTAAAACATACATAGAAGACCAATAAGGTAAGGTTAAAGACAGAATATGTCCAATAGAAAAGGTTAAAAAACAAAGATATCGAGTAACTCGAAGAAGCCTCTCCTCCAACGGTGTTTGCCATCCCTCTCACAGGTTAAGGTATTAACATGTCTGTAACTGGTTTGCAGGTGGCAAGATACGTTCGTGTGTTTTGGAGGACAGTTGCGAAACAAGAGAAAATGAGCGGAGGACAGCGAAGGCCAGAAGATAAGATAAGGTCAGGAGAGAATAGTGTGAACCAACAGATAGTTAAGACAGGGATTAGAAGAACCAGACAGGGATTAGTGTACTCGGCCAGTCTCTAACACCGGCTTCGTAAACAGAGGCACAAGGCTATTTTTGACACAATATTGCAGGAAAAGCAGAAAAGACTTCGTTCGTCGTGCTGCCTGAGTAAGGGCAACACAAAATGGCGGCAGAGCACAAAATGGCGGCTCAATGCGATCGTGATCGAAAATCGAATTTCCTCAAATGCAACATCAGTGTCAAAGCATGACTCATTTAATCAATTCATAAGCAAAGACTGGATTATAATGCTACTAAACCTTCACAACATGACAGGTTTTAAAAAAGTTATCTGTAAGCAAATACATGACATCACCAAATGCTTCTCTCACACTGATCCCAAATACACACTAACTCACACTGTGATTCTAGACATGCACCACTATCCCTAGGAGTTTACCAAAACTAATTCACTACAGTGCAACTGGTAAGGGAACTGCACACAATCTACACATTTCAGGACTGCACTTTTCTGTCAAAGCCTGACTCATTTAATCAAATCATAAGCCATAACTGTCTTCTAATGCTACTAAAACTTCACAACATGACAAGTTAAAAGAGTTATCTGTCAGCAAATACACGATGTTACCAAATGCTTCTCTCACAGTGGTTCCCAAATGCACACAGACTCACTGTGTGATTCTAGACAAACAACACTATCCCTTGCACTATACCAAAACACATTTCTTCATCTAGAAGTAGTACTACATTTTAGTATAGAAACATAACATAACTCATTTCACAAATTCATAAACAATGACTGGTTTCTAATTCTACCAAAATATAAAAACTGCACAGCTATCTGTTTACAAACACATGAAAAACACAAATGCTTATCACAGAATGGTTTCTACATGCACACACATTGTAGAGAAAAAAAGTAATCCCTACACTTTAGCAGGAAAAATACATTAGTCTGATTAAAATCAAAATAGTCTACATACATCCCCTCACAATTAAATAACTCATCTTTCAAGTTCTTTTGTAGATTAAGAAGTACATCAATCACTCACCATATTTTCTTTTACAGAATCTCTGCACTGTGCACCTCTCAGCAAAAGCAAAGAATGAAAAAGTTTCCCTTTCATTTTCCACACATATACATGTAAACATCAAATCACAATCCTTCGCACATAAACTCAAAAGCAAACACACATTTCTATTGGTTAAACATTTCAACCCTGCTGTGTTGATGGTTAGTGCGGTGTTCATTGGCTCCTTCTGCAAAGAACTTTTAATAAAGACACTGCGACAGACACCCCACTTGGGTTTTATAAATTATAATTGGACTGCAATACCCAGAATGCTACAGCTAATTAATCTCACCTGAAGCAGACTTCCTGTTAAAAATAAAAGGTGGACACTTCCTTGCAGCCCATTTGTTTGCCGCATTGTTTCTTGAGTGATCCATGAGAAAGGGAGAATTCCCAAAACGCGTCGGATCAGTGGCATTGAGGGGGCGTGTGTGCTGAGTGCCGCTTACCTGACAAGAGCCTCTATCCTTTCTGCCCGTGAGTGCCAGCCACGTGGGTTCTTTCTTTTTTCAAAATAATATGTGGTCATAACCCGGCCACGGCGTGGCACCGCTGCAGGATCCAAGCAGAGCCGCCCCTGTGACACATGGCGGGAGTGCGGTGCGGGTGGCCTGGAGGCTGCTGTGTTGATGGTTAGTGCGGTGTTCATTGGCTCCTTCTGCAAATAACTTTTAATAAAGACACTGCGGCAGACACCCCACTTGGGTTTTATAAATTATAAATGGACTGCAATACCCAGAATGCTACAGCTAATTAATCTCACCTGAAAGGTGGACACTTCCTTGCAGCCCATTTGTTTGCCGCATTGTTTCTTGAGAGATCCATGAGGAAGGGAGAATTCCCGAAACGCGTCGGATCAGTGGCATTGAGGGGGCGTGTGTGCTGAGTGCCGCTTACCTGACAAGAGCCATTATCCTCTCTGCCCGTGAGTGCCAGCCACGTGGGTTCTTTCTTTTTTCAATAGTAGATAGTTATAGTTGGGACCTATTTTCTATAGGAAATCCGCAACATTGTATTTGGAATAAGTCTGGCGCCGATTGACGAATGTTCGCTAACGTTTCCAAACTTTTGGCCAGCTCCACTCCGCTCCTACCCTGAAAGTTTCGTGGTGATTCGTCAAGTGGGGGCCGAGAAAAAAGGGGGGCCCCAAAACACGTTTTCCCCATGCAATTTCCCATAGGATCTGTTGTCGCAGCTACAGCCCGAACTGCTGAATGGAATTACACCAAATTTGGCAAAGAGGTAGTCCTCAGTTCAGACTCGTGCCTTTTGCATAAATGGTGTGAATCTGTTCAGTAGTTCCTGAGAAAATTAGGGAAAAAAAGTGAATGATATCTATGGCCAGGGAGGATCCGCACACCCTACCCGTACCGTAAGCGCACCCTCCCCGAACCGAGCACGCACCCTGACGATCACGCGCTGAATGCTAATTGGCTGTCGAGTGTCTGTCTACATTTGAAACCAGGAACTGTTGGCGGCCATTTTCTGCCTAGGTAGAAGCGAGGCTGAAGAAGCAAGGGGAATAAGTGTGTAAAACATATAAAGGAGGCAGAGTGGAAATACTCTGACCCTCTAGATCTGTTTAGGGGGTCCCAGAAGGACCCCCTGGGACCCCCTTTTAATTTT
The DNA here is from genome assembly GCF_964204655.1 of Triturus cristatus. Classification (NCBI taxonomy): domain Eukaryota; kingdom Metazoa; phylum Chordata; class Amphibia; order Caudata; family Salamandridae; genus Triturus; species Triturus cristatus. The sequence goes on along the minus strand of NC_140582.1, from coordinate 699,753,891 downwards.
TTTTTATACGGCGAAATGCACGCAGGGTGCGCGCATCCTATCGCGTTGGGTGCACAGATTCTCTCACATTGGGTGAGCGGTTCCTAACGCGTTGGGTGCGCGGATCCAAAAAACATGGAAAAAATATATAAAATAATGTTTTGAACCTATAGTTAAAAAAATATTTTTAAAAATATATAAAAATATGTTTGAAAAACCCAATAAAAACAAATAATATTTTTTAATTTTGAAAATATTTCAACAAAAAAATAGGTTAAAAGAATAGTGTTAAAAAAGAATTTCAAAAAAACATAATTAATGAAATTGACACACTGAAATTGAAAAAAATAGAAATCCAATGAAAATCATTAAACATGATATCTTTAGAGATAAGTTATAGATAGGAATTAGCATTTAAATAACCTTTGAAATTCACTGAAAAAACCATAGGTTTCAGGGGCGTTATAGTTAGCTGGACATTTTCCTCGTACAAAACCTTAGAAATTCCCCCGTTATAGTTAGTTCAGCTAACTATAACTCGCGCCCCCGCAATGCACTGCTGATGACGTCAGTGATGTCATCAGTGATGTCACTGACCATGTCATGAGTGATGTAATATGTGACGTCATCAGCAGTGCATTGCGGGGACGCGAGTTATAGTTAGCTGAACTAACTATAACGGGGGAATTTCTAAGGTTTTGTACGAGGGAAATGTCCAGCTAACTATAACGCCCCTGAAACCTATGGTTTTTTCAGTGAATTTCTAAGGTTTTTTAAATGCCAATTCCTAACTATAACGCCCCTGAAACCTTTGGTTTTTTCAGTGAATATAGATACAGATAGATATAGATAGATATAGATATATTTTCCAAACGACTCCGGACGGTGAGGAGCGCGTAAGCCTCTCCGGTTGGGGCCATTACTGTTGGAGTGTGGAGTGTGTGAACTCACGAAGGCTACAAAAGAACTCACCCTGGAAATAGGTAAAGTCTGGACTCAGAAAAGCCACACGAATTGTAACTCTAACAACTGTGTGTACCTCATTACATGCCCGTGCAAATAGAGACACACTGGCATGACCACACGTCCGGTAAAAACAAGGATTATGGAACACCGCAGCAATATACGGTGTGGAAAGTCGACCACCTAAATGAGCACACACTACCTGTCGCATCCACACGGACCCAATGAATTACACTGGACTGTGATTGAAAGCAATCCCTCATGGTCCAGTAGACAACTTTTCGAAACTGAACAAAGATGGATTTTCCGTTTGTCCACACAAGAAAGGGGTCTCAACGACGAGATCCCATGGACAGAGATAACCTAATACTGACAACACCAAATTAAGAACACATATATATTGATATAGATTGAGCACATACCCTGACCCTGATGACATTCTGTCTTGAAATATATACCATGCACCACCTGGTACTTTCATTCATACATTTCAAGGGAGACTAAAAACGGCCCATCCTTCCCTGATCTAATCTCACTACTTTACTGTAAGTCCCTTCAATCTTTTTAGGGCTCTCTCTCCATTATCATCTGTGATTATGAGTAGTGGCTCGAAGCTGAACGATACCTACCAACTTGCAATATGGTATCTTATTGTTTACATTTCTCGCATTGGTATAGTTTTGCCATATAGTTTTGTTTAATTTCATGGTTATTCACAACTCTTTTAACTTGAATATTTCCCTGTTACCCTTTAATGTTATGTGGCTGTTCCTTTCCCCATCGGCATATACTTTGCCGATTTCTTCGATAAAACTTGTCGTTATAGTCAGGCATTTCCTGGTTGGGACAAGATGGCGGCCGCACGAGAAATATCGCGCGACTTCACCTCCGCTTCTGGGGTTAAGAACAGGAGCCTGTTGCACTGATGGTAATATCCAGTGGGACCGCTCCAGTGGTCCGGTCGTTATCTCCTCCACCTATTAAGCCTCCGACCCCTCTCTACTGAGGTAAGAACCAACAAGTCACCTTCCTTGGTGGTATTTACGCCCACACGAGCTTACCTTGCTGCCGATATTTTTGTTTATAGTTACGAGGGTTCCCTCTTCTGGTTTCTATGTATTAGTTCATGGTATTTTAATTAGTCTCTCTTTACAAACTAGTTGATAATTGAGATGTGGGGCCGCTCTGACCCCTACATATTATACTTGGATAGTGTGTCCTCCAATGAGCTGTTAATGGTACGTTTGTTGTTTGTCCTCTTCATTTTGTCTCCATCTATTTAGGCGGAGCCGCTATACAAAGACCCTGAATTAGGGATTCTTTACTAGTTGTGATAGATCATATTTACCCGCTTATGATATCCGAGGTATACTCATTTTTTGGTCTATCCACGGTCCTGAAGAAGCAGAGCAGAGATGACACGAAACATGTTGACCTTTGTCAACTAAAGGCTACCCTGATACCTAGAATCACCATAGCAGCCTCCCTGGTTTTATCTAGTCCCAGCCCCACATAACCCAATTAAAATCATTTAGGGGCCAGGGCCTATTTTAGTCTTTCTAGTCCCCACACTAATCAGGAGTCACTGACTTCCACACTCTTACTCACATTCATCACAAAACGGCGTTCTCAGATCAGAAGATCTCCGCTAAAGATGCCACCAGGCCCGTCGGACATTGCAGCGCCGGTCCGACGAGGAGCGCCCGATGATGAAGCATGACACCCTAACAGGTGTGTGAGGGCAACAAGATCTGAAATTCAGATTTCCCCCCCTTGACCAACTAACAGCAGGCTGATAGTGATTCTAACTATCTTGGCTTTTGGTGAGGAACTGTTCTTTTCAGTTTTTTCTATGTACACATAAGGGAGCATTAGAACAGGACCTCGTTAAATAACCAGCTCTCTTGTCCCCCCCTTGATTACATGCCATTACTGTTGTGTCAGACATCAAACCATATTCCAAACGAAAGCACGCATACAATAAGTAACGTGTGACAGGCCACACCAATGTTGCTCACTAAATCTTTTTATTTTAGGCAGGAGAGCATGCATAATGCGTTTCAACTCTTGGTGAGTCTTTGGCAAATGCACATATTCATAAAGCGGATTTGTTAGCTTTTTCATACAAACATGACACAAACACAGAAAAAGGACTGATTGTCCAATTTGCTGGTCTGCATTTCTGAAGCTCCCGCCGGACTCCAAAGAATTTGTAGCCCAGGAAGAGGATTTCCAGACATCTCAGAGGCCGATCCGAGTCTCCAGCAAAGCTGAGACCCACAGCTCTTGTGAGTAGTGTGGAACCGGAGCTCCTGATCACCGGGCACTTTTGCAAGTGCATTGACTTCTTGATGTCTCTTGAAGTCATGCTTGGGGTTACTTGTAGCCCCCACCTTGAGCAGCAGATCCACTGAAGATTGTTGGTCTAGTCACCCCGAGTGACCCGTGGGCCACCATTTTGTGTTTCCTCTCAAGGTCCCTTTGCAATCCCTGGTCCATTGACTGGTGGGTCCCTGAGGGGGTAACTCTGCTTTTCTTTGGCCTTGTCTGGTTGCTCCAGTTATACCCTGACTCCCAATCAAGTGGTGAGTCCCACAGACCTTGCTGGTCTGCACCGAAGCATCTTTCTTGTTTCAGTGTGGGTTGCTGTTGCCAAGGCTTGTTGTGTCCAATCCGGGCACCGACACTGCAGCACTCGACATCCTTTGTGGGACAGCCAAATCCAGCTCCTGGACATCCTCAACACCTCCTGGTCCTCGTGGCTGAAGAGTCAAGCTTCACCTTCTTCACCTAAAATCACCCGACATCGGTGGGCATCTGCCTATGGCCTCCCTAGTCACTGGCTAGTGACCCAGACTCTGTCCCCTCTGCTTTCAGGTTCTTCTCATCTTTGATCCAGGCTTGGATCTCTTCGGCTACTTCTCATCTTCCCGACAGCAGCACTTCTTTGCCAGCTCCCATTGAAATCGACAACGCGACCCAACACCATTTGACACCAATGCACCTGGCTTCCCTGGGTGAGGTAACACAAGTACTCCGGTGCTCCCGTGGGTGATGGCCATAGAACTTCCTAAGTCCCAAAGGGTTTAGTCCTAGTTCGATTCTAAGTGTCCCTTATCTTTAAAAATCCAACCGCGACTTTCCCCAGAGAAGCTAACGGGAGCTCGCGGCTGTGTTCTCACACTGCACACGGCCCCTGTGGATCCCCTGTGTCACTACCTTGGGTAGTTCCTTGGGGTCCCAGTGATTCTACAGGCTCCAGGCCTTGTGTCTAGTTAAGTCGTGGTTCTTATACCACTGTTTTAGTATATGGTTTGGCTCGCCCCTAGGGCCTCACATGTATTTGTGCTTATTACTGTAATATTTTGAAGTGTAACTTATGTGTTTTGACCTCTAGCCTCATAAAGAGACTAGGAGGGTGTGTTTAGAAATAAATACATATATTTTATATATATACCTGGTGTGATTGTCTTTCATTGAGCCATTCAAGAGATTATAGACTGGTAAAACAAGCTGCTTTACATTCCTTCAAGGCTTAGCCTGAAGGCTGCTCTCCATAGCTACCACTGGGAAAGCTTTCAATAAAGGTTGTCTTTAACCTATAACCAATAAGGGGTTTTGAGCTGAAGAGCTCCTGGACGAAGCACCTGCGTGCCTGTGCGGGCACTGAGGCTCTTGACGGTTGCTTGGCAGCCCTCTCTTCCACCCCTAACTATTTTCTCTACTGAGGAGGGAAGTTATCCCGAAACCCGAGCCATGTCTCGGGCGATATTTTAAAACCCGGGACATGTATCAGGTCTAGAGATCATCATTTTAACAAGTACTTACTTGCACCCACTGGAGTGAACCACTTAAGAACTACATGTACCAGCTTCCCATGGGGCGACCCGGAGGAGGAGCTAGCGGTGTGCGCTCCATTGCGGTTGTTTATAACCAATAAGGGGTTGTTTGGACTGGTACAAGGTGCACACTATAACTAGTGGACAGCATATACCAGGCCAACTTCTTACATTGGTGTGCAGCGTGTGGGATTCCAGCTTGCTATTGTTTTACCAGAGAATCTCAATTGAGTGACTAACTGAAAACCACTAAAGGTACCCTAGGTACATATCATATAAGCTTTAGAATACACTAAGTTCTACTGAACTTAGAGTTGTGTGTTAATGGTTTAGCACACCCTTTCTACAACTCAAGAGATTTTAGTAGGCCACACTAGAGTAGGTAGTGCAACACACCACACCTCACTAGTAATATCTTCAAGGCCAGGAACCAGTGGGTCCCTGCCAGAAGCCAATGGGCTTCTAGTTTCCAAGTATGGTAACCTCCCATTCTTGGAACTGAGAAAATTATGCACAGCTAGGAAACTGAAGACAGGCAAAAGTCCAACCACCCAGCATCTCCTAGAGGTACTCAGGCTGGATGATCTCAGAAGACCTATAGGGTCTGAAGGGGTAGGCAGAGTGGGTGGTGCAGCTAATGAGGAAGGGCCTAGGGGTGCAATTCCCCATGACCTGACCTCTAATGCTGACCAGGAAGATGACAATGATCCTGACCTGGGAAATCCAGCTCCCCTGGAAGATGAGGAGGAGGGCCACAATGGCCCCCTCTTTGTCTCTCCTGGAAGAGTTGGTGGTGCGCCTAGAAGGTCTAGATCTCCCTCAGTGGAGTCTAACCATTCTTACTCATCTATAGGAACCTCTATGTCCTCTAATAGGAGGGAAACCACTCAGGAGAGGAGGGAGAGACTGCTCAAGTATGAGGAAGCTCAGCTTGAAATCAGAAGGAAAAAGGTAGCTCTAGATAAGGAGGCCCTAGAGCTCTACAGAGCTAGAAAAAAGTTGGGACTAGAGTCCAATGGTGGCAGCAACATCCCTAGAGATAGGGAGAGGTCTCCTGACCATAGAAACCTGAATAAGATTGTCCCTCCCTACCAGAGTGGGGATGACATCCACAAATGGATAGCTGCACTGGAAAGGGCCTGTAAAGTTCAAAGGGTCCACCAGGAGAAGTGGGCAGCAATCGTATGGATCTCCTTTGCAGACAAAGGTAGAGATAAACTCCTCACTGTTAGAGAGAAGGAGGCAGATGATTACAACAGTCTGAAAAGTGTATTAATTGAAGGGTTTGGCCTAACCACTGAACAATACAGGTTAAAGTTCAGAGATACCCAAAAGGCACAGAATCAAGACTGGGTAGACTTTGTAGATTGTGCTACTAAGGCTCTGGAAGGTTGGTTACTTGGCAGTAAAGTACATGACTTTCAAGGATCGTACAATTTAATTATGAGGGAGCAGATCCTTAATAACTGCCAAAATCAGCTGTTGCACCAGTACCTGGTGGACTCAGATCTGACATCTCCCCAAGAATTGGGAAAGAAGGCAGACAAGTGGGTCAGAACCAGGGTGAGGCTGAAGGTACAGAACCAAGGTGGTGAACCAAAGAAGCAAGATCCTAAACACTCTGACAAGGGTGGGGAGAAAGGTAAAGACCAGAAGTCTTCACAAGGGCCCCAAAAATCTTCTCCAGGTGGGGATTCACAGTCTAACAAGGGAAAAGGCCAAGAGAAACCATGGTGCAAAATCTGTAAGCAGAAAACTCACTGGACAAGTGACAGCACCAAGTCCAAAGAATCTACTCCAGCCACCATTGCCCCTAAGGCAACTGTTCCCCCTAGTACAGCTACAATTGGTGGTGGTAATGTTCAGAATAAGGGTGTAGTAGGGTTGACCCTGGGTTCTGAGATGGACTCTGGCCTAGTCAGAGTTCCAACTCAGGCTGTTCTAGTCTGTGATGGAGGCATGGATATGTCCCCCTTTGTGAGTCCCAGTAATCTGGGCAAGTACAGACAACAGCCTTTAATAAATGGAAAAGAGGATTTGGCATTCAGGGACACAGGAGCAAGTGTCACAATGGTGACAAAAGATCTTGTGGGTCCTAGGAAGATTGCACTTGGTGAAATGTACCAAATGACCAATGCTAGCAATGTCAGAACAGACCATTCTCTGGCAGTTGTTAACTTCTCCTGGGGAGGGGTAACTCACCTTAAGAAGGTTGTGGTAAGTGCAGACCTACCAGTACAGTGCTTGCTTGGCAATGATCTAGAGACTTCAGCTTGGGCTGAAGTGGATCTCAGGACACATGCAGAAATGTTAGGGATCCCTGCTCATGTCTTTGCTGTGACTAGGTCTCTGGCCAAAATTTCTAACACTGGACAGGCCCTGGATTCTGGAAGAATGGACCAGGTGCCTCCCAAGAGGAGGAGCAGTAGGGTTAAGGCAGCACCTTCCCACTTGACTCAGTATGCAGATCAGTCTCCTCAGGGAGATGATCTTGAGCCTGAAGAAAGAACTGTCCCAGAGGAGCTTGAACCTGACCCGGTTGAGTTCTTGGGGACAGGGGGCCCTTCCAGGTCTGATCTGAGCCAGGAGCAGAAAACCTGCCCCTCTCTTGAACCGCTCAGAGAGCAAGCTGCTGATCGTGCTGCTGGGAATGCTAGTGGCACCCATAAAGTTTATTGGGATGATGGACTCCTTTACTCAGAGAGTAGGGACCCCAAGCCTGGTGAATCCAGGAGGATGGTTATACCTCTGAGGTTTAGGGGCTTCCTATTGACACTAGCCCACGATATTACCCTAGCAGTACACCTGGGCCAGAACAAGACTTGGGACAGAATTGTTCCTCACTTTCACTGGCCCCACATGTCTGAAGACACTAAGGAGTTTTGTCGCGCCTGTGTGACCTTCCAAGCCAGTGGCAAGGCAGGTGGAACCACAAAAGGACCCCCTGATACCACTACCTGTGGTGGGGTTTCCCTTTGAGAGGGTAGGGATTGACATTGTTGGTCCCATGGATTCTCAGACAGCATCTGGGCACAGGTTTATACTGGTGGTGGTGGACCATGCCACCAGGTACCCAGATGCCATTCCACTTAGGACCACAAAGCACCTGTGGTGGCAAGAGCTCTCTTGGGTGTATTCTCAAGAGTGGGCTTTCCTAAGGAGGTAGTATCTGACAGGGTGCAAACTTCATGTCTAGTTACTTAACTGCTATGTGGAAGGAGTGTGGAGTGAACTACAAGTTCACCACACCCTATCACCCAGATAGCAATGGTTTAGTTGAAAGGTTCAACAAAACCTTAAAGGACATGATCAAAGGTCTCCCAGAAAAGCTTAGGCGCAGATGGGACATCCTTTTGCCCTTCCTTTTGTTTGCCTACAGGGAGGTGCCACAAAAGGGGGTTGGTTACAGCTCTTTTGGACTATTGTGTGGCCATCCTGTCAGGGGTCCTTTGTGTATAGTGAAGGAGGGATGGGAGTTACCTCTCAAACCCCCTAAGCAGGACATAGTGGACTATGTACTTGGTCTCCGCTCCAGGATGACTGAGTACATGAAAAAGGCTGGGGGAGGAGCAGAGTACCACCGCACGGATGAGCTCCCTAAACCTCATGATTTTTTTATGAATAAGACCGCTAACAGACCGCTAACAATGCCCTAACTCTATATGGCATAATTACGGAGCAGCAACTCACAGATCGGCGTATATTGGAACTTCCAAGGCTTCCGGGCTGGGAGCGAGCCTCATGAACTTGAAAGATTGGCGAGTCAGGGGTCAGACGCTGGCTATCCACTCTTTGGACTGTTTTTGAGCTGTGGAGTGTCGGGCGCAGACCGGTTCTCGGCTGGCTGAGGCTGCTCTTTCTAACAGCGCCGACATCGGTGTTCGTGTCTGATCCTGATCGAGGAATGGCGCCACCAAAAAACGCTCCAAGAGGAACACGGGCTTGACGAGTTCTCGCAGCCGCCACAGGGGGAGATACTGACACTATTGTTACTGGCAGTAAAGAGGACAAGAGCAATACATCGATAGTCGGTAAGCCGATTCTACGTCTTTTTCAAACTGGAAAAGTAGCTGAACTTTTAGTTAATGAGGTTGCTAACCAAACAATGACTGGTAGTGAGCTGTCAGATACATTATTGGAAGCCATTCCAGATTGTTATAATACATCTAAGGAGTTTTCCCAGTCGGTAATATTAAGTAGCAACAAAGGTGTTAGAGCTGAGAAGATTGCGGAAACAGAGGTGCTCAGTGGACAATCTATTTCTATACCGGCAGAGCTAGCACATCTGGTTGAACTAGTGAACCAACTCTCTGCAATAGATAACTCAGCATCTTTAATAGAAATTGACGATAAACTTTCTGCAGCCAGTACCCCATGGTGCTCAGATGTCACAGAGGGCTCGGGAGATGTACAGATGACTGTGAGTAATGATGGCACGGAATCTGCCTTGGAACAGTGGGAAGAGATGGCGTCCCACAGTGATAATGAGGCAATAGCAGAGCCTAGCACTAAAATATACAAAACACCTTCCGGGGTTAAAAAAACTAAAACAAAAACAAAAAAGAAAACACTCCAAAGGCCTGACAATCTGCGGTGGAGTATGGTACAGCAAAATCTGCCGCTCGCACGTGGGAAGAGTAATGCGGAAGACAGCCCCCTCCGTCGATGGGTACAAGCAAAAGGAGGGGTTAAGAGCATTGTATCCCGAATAAATGTCAATAGCCCAACTGAGAGCTCTTCGGTCAATGAGTGTCCTAGACAAAGCAGAGAAAACGGAGAAAATCAAATGGAGAATGGAGGGAGCTCCCAACAGGTCCCCCTTCTATAGGAAAACAATCTCAGAAGCTTCTACCACATTCTGCTGATATAAGGGACCCATCAATCCGGCCTTCAGCAGCGAATTTGTCTACCGACACTTTAACGAGCAGTGAGCCTACATTGGCTCTGATATTACAGTTTTTGGAAGACCAACAATCAGAAGCTCAAGGTCATTACACACAGGTCAGAACAGACAATAACATAATGCAACAGACATTGCATGAAATGACTGTAAAAACTGGAGGTCTTACTAAGGATGTATCTGAGCTTCAACAGAGGGTCGGGGACACTGAATAATTGGCCAGTCATACAGATACTTTGGTGCAGAAACAGGCCACTCAGATCTCAACCATTCATCTCAAACTAGAAGATTTGAAAAATCACCAACGATGACATAACGTACGACTATTTAGCATTCCAGAAGGAGCAGAAGGGGCACATCTCAGGGCATACCTTGTACAGCTATAACAGAAGGCATTCCCTGACTTATCTGACTGGGATTGGGATTCCCAACTACAAAGAGTGCATAGATTGCCAATGGGTCAGCGTAATTTGGAGGCTCGGTATCCCCGCCCTTTTCTGATTTTTTTTTGGCAACTTTTTGCTTAGACAGGCGGAAGCTCTGAAGGCCCGTCCTAACTCTCCAGTAACAGTAGAATTGATTACTTTTTTTGTCAGGTCAGATCTCTGCAAAATAACAATGGATAGACGCTGGCAACTCCATCAATTAATAGATCCATTAAAGTCTCTTGGGGCGCAAGTTTATCTTCAAGAACCAGCACGTTTAAAGGTCTTTAAAGACAGACACACTTATTTTTTTACAGATGAACAAGAAGCTAAATTAGCGATTGTAAAATGGCAAACTGTAACAAAATAGAGGACTTACTATAAAAGGCCGTAAGGCGGCATTGCTCTATGTGCTTAGCTCTAAGAAACATGGAATTGGTACAGATTTTTTTAGATTCTGGTTTCGATTTTTTTTCTGATTTGAATTGCAGCTATTAGAAATTATTAAAGATAATTTAGTATAATTATGTTAGGGAAATTCTTCCTCTTTTTACACTTGGCTTTCACATTTAGAGCAGCTCTTGGGGGTGTTAGGGTAGCCACTGTAGCGGATATGTCTCTGTTGTGTTGTCCAATCAGCGGCATCAGGTTAAATGGAGGGACTCCTCCTTCAAGGGACAGGGTGGGGGGTGGGATCCCAGAGATTCTCTGGGACAGGGTGGGATGTGGGAGAGTTGGGAGGTATGCAGAGGGGGAAAAAGTAATCACTGGGGCATATCAAGGTTTTGTTAGGGGGCTAGTTACTAGATTACGTATTCTAAAATATTTTGTAAGAGTTCAAATGCTAATTATACAGAAAGCTGATTTGATGATAAGGAATTATGGCAAGGGTTAAATGTGTGATATGGAACGTTGCTGGTCTTAACAACTCCAATAAGCAGCAATTAGTCCAGGAGGAATTAAGACAACCACACATATCGCGTTTGGTGCACGGATTCTCTCACGTTGGGTGAGCGGTTCCTAACGCGTTGGGTGCGCGGATCCAGAAAACATGGAAAAAAATATATAAAATAAAGTTTTGAACATATAGTTAAAAAAATATTTTTAAAAATATAAAAAAATATGTTTGAAAAACCCAATAAAAACAAACAATATTTTTTAATTTTGAAAAGATTTAAATGAAAAATAGGTTAAAAAAATAGTGTTAAAAAAGAATTTCAAAAAAACATAATTAATGAAATTGACACACTGAAATTGAAAAATATAGAAATCCAATGAAAATCATTAAACATGATATCTTTAGAGATAAGTTATAGATAGGAATTAGCATTTAAAAAACCTTTGAAATTCACTGAAAAAATCATAGGTTTCATGCACATTATAGTTAGGATTTGGCATTTAAAAACCTTTGACATTCACTGAAAAAACCAAAGGTTTCAGGGGCGTTATACTTAGGAATTGGCATTTAAAAAACCTTAGAAATTCACTGAAAAAACCATAGGTTTCAGGGGCGTTATAGTTAGCTGAACATTTCCCTCATACAAAACCTTAGAAATTCCCCCGTTATAGTTAGTTCAGCTAACTATAACTCGTGCCCCCGCAATGCACTGCTGATGACGTCACATATTACATCACTCATGACGTGGTCAGTGACATCACTGATGACATCACTGATGACATCTGAAATGACATCACTGATGACATCACTGATGACGTCATCCAGTGAGTGTGTGTTTCTGTAAATTTTAAATATGTTTAATATATATATAGGGAAAAACCTATGGAAGAATGAGTGGGTGTATAAGTGTGTGAATGGATGATTTAGTAGGTGCATGACTGACTGTATAAGTGAGTCATTAAACGTATCTTACTGCAGACTAGTTACTAAACTGTGTGAATGTCTGTATCTGTCTGTCTGTTGGTGTATAATCGGCTGCATGGTTTTGTGAATAGCTATATGAGTGTCTCTATGGGTTATTGATTGGTTGTCTGAGTATCTGTATGGGTGCCTCAGCGTTTGTGTGGGTGGGGTGTGTGTGACTCTGTGCATACATGTGTGAGTGGGTGATTCTATGGGTGCATGGTTTTAAGAGTGCATCTGAGATGACTGTATGATTGGGTGAGTGTATGTATGGGTGTGTTAGTGATTGAATGTATATCTCAGTGGTACATGTGTGAGTAACTACATATGTGAAAGGCAGTATATATGTGTGTAAGAGTATATAAGTGGGTATATGTGAGAGTGTGTGATTGTGAGAGTGGCTGTATGGATGAGTGTGTGCTTGTATCTGTGATTGTATAAGAGCATAAGAATGTGGTACTATTTTTATGAGTAAGTGAACTTGTGTGTGTATAACTGCATAGGTGAGTAAATGGGAGTGTGATTAATTATTTCCATGACTGACTAGGTGTGAGAGTACCTCTATGGATGATTGGTGGTGTGTGAGTGTCTATATAGGTGTATAAATGCATATGATAGTCCTGTACTGAGTGACTGTAAGTATGAGTGACTGTACAGGTGAGTGAGTGGATGTGTGTGTAGATCTAAGAGTCAATGAGTGGGTATGTAGTTATTGGTATTGGAGTATCAATAGTTTTGAGAATGGTCGTCTGAAATTTTGATTCAGTATATCAAAGGGTGTGAGAAGATGCACTAATTTATCACATGGATGACGTCATCAGTGATATCATCAGTGATGTCATTTCAGATGTCATCAGTGATGTCATCAGTGATGTCACTGACCATGTCATGAGTGATGTAATATGTGACGTCATCAGCAGTGCATTGCGGGGACGCGAGTTATAGTTAGCTGAACTAACTATAACGGGGGAATTTCTAAGGTTTTGTACGAGGGAAATGTCCAGCTAACTATAACGCCCCTGAAACCTATGGTTTTTTCAGTGAATTTCTAAGGTTTTTTAAATGCCAATTCCTAACTATAACGCCCCTGAACCCTTTGTTTTTTTCAGTGAATATAGATGTAGATAGATATAGATAGATATAGATATATATAGATATATATTCCAAACGACTCCAGACGGTGAGGAGCGCCTAAGCCTCTCCGGTTGGTGCCATTACTGTTGTGTCAGACATCACACCATATTGCAAACGAAAGCATGCATACAATAAGTAACGTGCGACAGGCCACACCAATGTTGCTCACTAAATCTTTTTATTTTAGGCAGGAGAGCATGCATAATGCGTTTCAACTCTTGACGAGTCTTTGTCAAATGCACATATTAATAAAGCGGCTTTGTTAGCTTTTTGCATACAAACATGGCACAAACACAGAAAAAGGACTGATTGTCCAATTTGCTGGTCTGCATTTCTGAAGCTCCCACCGGACTCCAAGGAATTTGTAGCCCAGGAAGAGGATTTCCAGACATCTCAGAGGCCGATCCGAGTCTCTAGCAATGCTGAGACCCACAGCTCTTGTGAGTAGTGTGGAACCGGAACTCCTGATCACCGGGCACTTTTGCAAGTGCATTAACTTCTTGATGTCTCTTGAAGTAATGCTTGGGGTTACTTGTAGCCCCCACCTCGAGCAGCAGATCCACTGAAGATTGTTGGTCTAGTCACCTCTCAAGGTCCCTTCGCAATCCCTGGTCCATTGACTGGTGGGTCCCTGAGGGGGTAACTCTGCTTTTCTTTGACCTTGTCTGGTTGCTCCAGATATACCCTGACTCCAAATCAAGTGGTGAGTCCCACAGACCTTGCTGGTCTGCACCGAAGCATCTTTCTTGTTTCAGCGTGGGTTGCTGTTGCCAAGGCTTGTTGTGTCCAATCCGGGCACCGACACTACAGCACTCGACATCCTTTGTGGGACAGCCAAATCCAGCTCCTGGACATCCTCAACTCCTCCTGGTCCTCGTGGCTGAAGAGTCAAGCTTCACCTTCTTCACCTAAAATCACCGACATCGGTGGGCATCTGCCTATGGCCTCCCTAGTCACTGGCTAGTGACCCAGACTCTGTCCCCTCTGCTTTCAGGTTTTTCTCATCTTTGATCCAGGCTTGGATCTCTTCGGATACTTCTCATCTTCCCGACAGCAACATTTCTTTGCCAGCTCCCATTGAAATCGACAACGCGACCCAACACAATTTGACACCAATGCACCTGGCTTCCCTGGGTGAGGTCACACAAGTACTCCGGTGCTCCCGTGGGTGTTGGCCATAGAACTTCCGAAGTCCCAAAGGGTTTAGTCCTAGTTCGATTCTAAGTGTCCCTAATCTTTAAATATCCAACCGCGACTTTCCCCAGAGAAGCTAACGGGAGCTCGCAGCTGTGTTCTCACACTGCACACGGCCCCTGTGGGTCCCCTGTGTCACTACCTTGGGTAGTTCCTTGGGGTCCCAGTGATTCTACAGGCTCTAGGCCTTGTGTGTAGTTAGGTCGTGGTTCTTATACCACTATTTTAGTATATGGTTTGGCTCGCCCCTAGGGCCCCACATGTATTTGTGCTTATTACTGTAATATTTTGAAGTGTGACTTATGTGTTTTGACCTCTAGCCTCATTCAGAGACTAGGAGTGTGTGTTTTGAAATAAATACATATATTTTATATATATACCTGGTGTGATTGTCTTTCATTGAGCCATTCAAGAGATTATAGACTGGTAAAACAAGCTGCTTTACATTCCTTCAAGGCTTAGCCTGAAGGCTGCTCTCCATAGCAACCACTAGGATAGCTTTCAATAAAGGTTGTCTTTAACCTATAACCAATAAGGGGTTGTTTGGACTGGTACAAGGTGCACACTATAACTAGTGGACAGCATATACCAGGCCAACTTCTCACATTGGTGTGCAGCGTGTGGGATTCCAGCTTGCTATTGTTTTACCAGAGAATCTCAATTGAGGGACTAACTGAAAACCACTAAAGGTACCCTAGGTACACATAATATAAGCTTTAGAATACACTAAGTTCTACTGAACTTAGAGTTGTGTGTTAAGGGCTTAGCACGCCCTTTCTACAACTCAAGAGATTTTAGTAGGCCACACTAGAGTAGGTAGTGCAACACACCACACCTCACTAGTAATATCTTCAAGGCCAGGAACCAGTGGGTCCCTGCCAGAAGCCAATGGGCTTCTAGTTTCCAAGTATGGTAATCTCCCATTCTTGGAACTGAGAACATTACGCACAGCTAGGAAACTGAAGACAGGCAAAAGTCCAACCACCCAGCATCTCCTAGAGGTACTCAGGCTGGATGATCTCAGAAGACCTATAGGGTCTGAAGGGGTAGGCAGAGTGGGTGGTGCAGCTAATGAGGAAGGGCCTAGGGGTGAAATTCCCCATGACCTGACCTCTAATGCTGACCAGGAAGATGACAATGATCCTGACCTGGGAAATCCAGCTCCCCTGGAAGATGAGGGGGAGGGCCACAATGGCCCCCTCTTTGTCTCTTCTGGAAGAGCTGGTGGTGGGCCTAGAAGGTCTAGATCTCCCTCAGTGGAGTCTAACCATTCTTACTCATCTATAGGAACCTCTATCTCCTCTCATAGGAGGAAAACCACTCAGGAGAGGAGGGAGAGACTGCTCAAGTATGAGGAAGCTCAGCTTGAAATCTGAAGGAAAAAGGTAGCCCTAGATAAGGAGGCCCTAGAGCTCTACAGAGCTAGAAAAAAGTTGGGACTAGAGTCCCATGGTGGCAGCAACATCCCTAGAGATAGGGAGAGGTCTCATGACCATAGAAACCTGAATAAGATTGTCCCTCCCTACCAGAGTGGGAATGACATCCACAAATGGATAACTGCACTGGAAAGGGCCTGTAAAGTTCAAAGTGTCCACCAGGAGCAGTGGGCAGCAATCGTATGGCTCTCCTTTGCAGACAAAGGTAGAGATAAACCCCTCACTGTTAGAGAGAAGGAGGCAGATGATTACAACAGTCTGAAAAGTGTATTAATTGAAGGGTTTGGCCTAACCACTGAACAATACAGGTTAAAGTTCAGGGATACCCAAAAGGCATAGAATCAAGACTGAGTAGACTTTGTAGACTGTGCTACTAAGGCTCTGGAAGGTTGGTTACTTGGCAGTAAAGTGCATGACTTTCAAGGATCGTACAATTTAATTATGAGGGAGCAGATCCTTAATAACTACCAAAATCAGCTGTTGCACCAGTACCTGGTGGACTCAGATCTGACATCTCCCCAAGAATTGGGAAAGAAGGCAGACACGTGGGTCAGAACCAGGGTGAGGCAGAAGGTACAGAACCAAGGTGGTGAACCCAAGAAGCAAGATCCTAAATACTCTGACAAGGGTGGGGAGAAAGGTAAAGACCAGAAGTCTTCACAAGGGCCCCAAAAATCTTCTTCAGGTGGGGATTCACAGTCTAACAAGGGAAAAGGCCAAGAGAAACCATGGTGCAAAATCTGTAAGCAGAAAACTCACTGGACAAGTGACTGCACCACGTCCAAAGAATCTACTCCATCCACCATTGCCCCTAAGGCAACTGTTCCCCCTGGTACAGCTATAATTGGTGGTGGTAATGTTCAGAATAAGGGTGTAGTAGGGTTGACCCTGGGTTCTGAGATGGACTTTGGCCTAGTCAGAGTTCCAACTCAGGCTGTTCTAGTCTGTGATGGGGGCATGGATATGTCCCCCTTTGTGAGTCCCAGTAATCTGGGCAAGTACAGACAACAGCCTTTAATAAATGGAAAAGAGGATTTGGTATTCAGGGACACAGGAGCAAGTGTCACAATGGTGACAAAAGATCTTGTGGATCCTAGACAGATTGCACTTGGTGAAATGTACCAAGTGACCAATGCTAGCAATGTCAGAACTGACCATTCTCTGGCAGTTGTTAACTTCTCCTGGGGAGGGGTATCTCACCTTAAGAAGGTTTTGGTAAGTGCAGACCTACCAGTACAGTGCTTGCTTGGCAATGATCTAGAGACTTTATCTTGGGCTGAAGTGGATCTCAGGACACATGCAGAAATGTTAGGGATCCCTGCTCATGTCTTTGCTGTGACTAGGTCACAGGCCAAAATTTCTAACACTGGACAGGCCCTGGATTCTGGAAGAATGGACCAGGTGCCTCCCAAGAGGAGGAGCAGTAGGGTTAAGGCAGCACCTTCCCACTTGACTCAGAATGCAGATCAGTCTCCTCAGGGAGATGATCTTGAACCTGAAGAAAGAACTGTCCCAGAGGAGCTTGAACCTGACCAGGTTGAGTTCTTGGGGACAGGGGGCCCTTCCAGGTCTGATCTGAGCCAGGAGCAGAAAACCTGCCCCTCTCTTGAACCCCTCAGAAAGCAAGCTGCTGATGATGCTGCTGGGAATGCTAGTGGCACCCATAAAGTTTATTGGGATGATGGACTCCTTTACTCAGAGAGTAGGGACCCCACGCCTGATGCATCCAGGAGGTTGGTTATACCTCTGAGGTTTAGGGGCTTTCTATTGACACTAGCCCATGATATTACCCTAGCAGTACACCTGGGCCAGAACAAGACTTGGGACAGAATTGTCCCTCACTTTCACTGGCCCCACATGTCTGAAGACACTAAGGAGTTTTGTCGCGCCTGTGTGACCTTCCAAGCCAGTGGCAAGGCAGGTGGAACCACAAAGGACCCCCTGATACCACTACCTGTGGTGGGGATTGACATTGTTGGTCCCATGGATTCTCAGACAGCATATGGGCACAGGTTTATACTGGTGGTGGTGGACCATGCCACCAGGTACCCAGATGCCATTCCACTTAGGACCACTACAGCACCTGTTGTGACAAGAGCTCTCTTGGGTGTATTCTCAAGAGTGGGCTTTCCTAAGGAGGTAGTATCGGACAGGGTGCAAACTTCATGTCTAGTTACTTAACTGCTATGTGGAAGGAGTGTGGAGTGAACTACAAGTTCACCACACCCTATCACCCAGATTGCAATGGTTTAGTTGAAAGGTTCGACAAAACCTTAAAGGACATGATCAAAGGTCTCCCAGAAAATCTTAAGCGCAGATGGGACATCCTTTTGCCCTTCCTTTTGTTTGCCTACAGGGAGGTGCCACAAAAGTGGGTTGGTTACAGCCGTTTTGAACTATTGTTTGGCCATCCTGTTAGGGGTCCTTTGTGTCTAGTGAAGGAGGGATGGGAGTTACCCCTCAAACCCCCTTAGCAGGACATAGTAGACTATGTACTTGGTCTCCGCTCCAGGAAGGCTGGGGGAGGAGCAAGATGGCGGACTGACTCCGCTGCAGAGTACCACCGCACGGATGAGCTCCCTACACCTCATGATTTTTTTATGAATAAGACCGCTAACAGACCGCTAACAGACTGCTAACAATCCCCTAACTCTATATGGCATAATTACGGAGCAGCAACTCACAGGTCGGCGTATATTGGAACTCCCGAGGCTTCCGGGCTGGGAGCAAGCCTCATGAACTTGGAAGATTGGCGAGTCGGGGGTCGGACGCTGGCTATCCACTCTTTGGACTGTTTTTGAGCTGTGGAGTGTCGGGCGCAGACCGGTTCTCGGCTGGCTGAGGCTGCTCTTTCTAACAGCGCCGACGCCGACATCGGTGTTCGTGTCTGATCCTGATCGAGGAATGGCGCCACCAAAAAACGCTCCAACGGGAACACGGGCTGGACGAGTTCTCACAGCCGCCATAGGGGGAGATACTGACACTATTGTTACTGGCAGTAAAGAGGACAAAAGCAATACATCGATAGTCGGTAAGCCGATTCTACGTCTTTTTCAAACTGGAAAAGTAGCTGAACTTTTAGTTAATGGGGTTGCTAACCAAACAATGACTGGTAGTGAGCTGTCAGATACATTATTGGAAGCCATTCCAGATTGTTACAATACATCTAAGCAGTTTTCCCAGTCGGTAATATTAAGTAGCAACAAAGGTGTTAGAGCTAAGAAGATTGCGGAAACAGAGGTGCTCAGTGGACAATCTATTTCTATACCGGCAGAGCTAGCACATCCGTTTGAACTAGTGAACCAACTCTCTGCAGTGGATAACTCAGCATCTTTAATAGAAATTGACGATAAACTTTCTGCAGCCAGTACCCCATGGTGCTCAGATGTCACAGAGGGCTCAGGAGATGTACAGATGACTGTGAGTAATGATGGCACGGAATCTGCCTTGGAAGAGTGGGAAGAGATAATGAAGCAGTAGCAGAGCCTAGCACTAAAATATACAAAACACCTTCCGGGGTTAAAAAAACAAAAAAGAAAACACTCCAAAGGCCTGACAATCTGCGACGGAGTATGGTACAGCAAAATCTGCCGCTCGCACGTGGGAAGAGTAGTGTGGAAGACAGCCCCCTCCGTCGATGGATACAAGGAAAAGGAGAGGTTAAGAGCATTGTATCCCGAATAACTGTCAATAGCCCAACTGAGAGCTCCTCGGTAAATGAGTGTCCTAGACAAAGCAGAGAAAATGTAGAAAATCAAATGGAGAATGGAGGGAGCTCCCAACAGGTCCCCCCTTCTATAGGAAAACAATCTCAGAAGCTTCTACCACATTCTGCTGATATAAGGGACCCATCAATCTGGCCTTCAGCAGCGAATTTTCTACCGACACTTTAACGAGCACTGAGCCTACATTGGCTCTGATATTACAGTTTTTGAAAGACCAACAATCAGAAGCTCAAGGTCATTACACACAGGTCAGAACAGACAATAACATAATGCAACAGAAATTGCATGAAATGACTGTAAAAACTGGAGGTCTTACTAAGGATGTATCTGAGCTTCAACAGAGGGTCGGGGACACTGAACAATTGGCCAGTCATACAGATACTTTGGTGCAGAAACAGGCCACTCAGATCTCAACTAGGCCTGGGCGAAAATTTCGTTCCGTTCGCGGAAATTGCGATAATTTGACATTTTCGCGTTCCGCGGAGAGCGCGAAAATGTCAAAATATCCGGTTCCGCAGCTTGGCGATAATTTGTTTCTTGCTTGCGCTGTAAAATAATACATTCTCGCGCGCGATCGCCTTACCTGAATCCCTGCGTTCGCCGACAAGTTTTCTTGATCCGGTCGCGTTCTCCATGAGATGTTGTATTGTTTTTAGCCATTTGCGCTGTCTCGCGACAGTTCGCGCCCGCAGTGACGTCATGCGTCGCGCGATCACGTCTTTCTTCTCGCGATCATGCACCGCGAGACAACTCAAAACAAGATGGCTGCGCCCGCAAGCAACCACATGGGTAAGATGGCGACCCGCAACCATGCAGAAAATCTCGCGAACATGCGGGAAAAAAACTTCTGCATCTTCGCGATATTTCCGCTTGTTTGCGATAATTTTAAACATTTTCGTGATAATTTGCGAAAGTTAATTTCGCAAATTCCGCCCACCCCTAATCTCAACCATTCATCTCAAACTAGAAGATTTGGAAAAGCGCCAACGATGACATAACATACGACTATTTGACATTCCAGAAGGAGCAGAAGGGGCAGACCCCAGGGCATACCTTGTAGAGCTATAACAAAAGGCATTCCCTGACATATCTGACTGGGATTGGGATTCCCAACTACAAAGAGTGCATAGATTGCCAATGGGTCAGCGTAATTTAGGCAACTTTTTGCTTAGACAGGCGGGAGCTCTGAAGGCCCGTCCTAACTCTCCAGTAACAGTAGAATGGATTACTTTTTTTGTCAGGTCAGATCTATGCAAAATAACAATGGATAGACGCTGGCAACTCCATCAATTAAAAGAGCCATTAAAGTCTCTTGGGGCGCAAGTTTATCTTCAAGAACCAGCACGTTTAAACGTCTTTAAAGACGGACACACCTATTTTTTTACAGATGAACAAGAAGCTAAATTAGCGATTGTAAAATGGCAAACTGTAACAAAATAGAGGACGTACTATAAAAGGCCGTAAGGCTGCATTGCTCTATGTGCTTAGCTCTAAGAAACATAAAATTGGTACAGATGTTTTTAGATTCTGGTTTCGATTTTTTTTCTGATTTGAATTGCAGCTATTAGAAACTATGAAAGATAATTTGGTATAATTATGTTAGGGCAATTCTTCCTCTTTTTACACTTGGCTTTCACATTTAGAGCAGCTCTTGGGGGTGTTAGGGTAGCCACCGTAGCGGATATGTCTCTGTTGTGTTGCCCAATCAGCGGCAACAGGTTAAATGGAGGGACTCCTCCTTCAAGGGACAGGGTGGGTGGTGGGTTCCCAAAGATTCTCTGGGACAGGGTGGGATGTGGGAGAGTTGGGAGGTATGCAGAGGGGGGGAAAGTAATCACCGGGGCATATCAAGGTTTTGTTAGGGGGTTAGTTACTAGATTACTTATTCTAAAATATTTTGTAAGAGTCCAAATGCTAATTATACAGAAAGCTGATTTGATGATAAGGAATTATGGCAAGGGTTAAATGTATGATATGGAACGTTGCTGGTCTTAACAACTCCAATAAGCAGCAATTAGTCCAGGAGGAATTAAGACAGCCACACATAGTTTTAATCACCAAAACTCATCTGGTTTACAAGGATCGACGTTTGTTAAAACATCTGGGGTATGAGACATTAGCATGTACAACACAAACAATATCAATGAAAGGAGTCGCTATACTAAAAGGTAAGAGGTTTATGTGTAGAATAACTAAGACTCTGACTGATCAGAGAGGTCGCTGGATAGTGGTTCAGATAGATATTCAAGGTAAGAAATATGTAATATGCGCGATATATGGGCCAAATATAGATGACCCCGCAATATTTGATTTCCTTAATCTTGAATTGCTAAACTGGGATGGGGAAAGATTGTTAATGGGGGATTTCAACTACCCTATGGATTACAGTATCGATTCTACAAGGAGGGGGGGTACTCGCAGAATGTGTAAGACCCGGGCAGCAATACGAGAAACAGTGAGCGATATCTCTTGTGGAACAAGACAGGGCTGCCCCCCTCCCCATTATTATTCGCTCTTTATATCGAGCCATTTATTCGCACATTACAAGCATGCACAAATATAAAACCGTTAGTGACCGCTACTAGTAGACTCATGATTACGGCATATGCTGACGATCTCGCAATCGTTTCCACCAACCCATCTGAAACTGTTCCAGCAGTTGAAATAGCAGCAAATAAGTTTGGTTCTATATCTGGTTATAAACTAAACATTAATAAACACAGGTGCTTATCAATTTAAACCAGAATCTTCAATCACGGGGTATGCAATACAGCCATGTACCTTGGTTTTTATACCTGTTTAGGTCTATTCCTTTACGTGTCCCTAATACATTTTTTTTTTAAACTAGATGGGGTACTCAGCAGCTTTATATGGGGCTTTAGGAAGCCCAGACAGGCGATTGATCTGCTCAGATCTTCTTACAACCAAGGCGGCCTCGGGCTACCAGACTTTAAAATGTATTTTTGGGCTGCTTTTGCCGGACGCTTTCGTAGCCTCATTGGGATTGATCAGAAAAATTCTTTCTTTCGGCTGATTTTAGGAGACAATAGTCATTTATTTTTATATCGTACTAATGACCCAAACTATTTCAAACGCCTCAGATTCAAGATAGTTAGAGACAGTATTTATATATGACGGGCTATGGCTGCCAGAAACAAATTATCACTAATACATAATAAGCTCCCACTATGGGGGAACCCTATGTTCCCCGATGTGTTTCACGACCTAGCGGGTAAATCCTGGTCTAAGTATGGGGTTATATGTTTAGAAGATTTGTATGATATGAATGGTATTAAGTCATTTGAAGTTTTACGACTTGGTTACAAATTACCTGCTCGCTACTTTTTTAAATATATGCAGGTCAAGGATTACCTGGGAAAAAACTTGGGGTCGAATCTGATAACTTACTCCATGATCTGGGACTGCTTATATGGGGAAACTACCAAGGGGCATATCAGCAACGAGGCGATATAAAATTATCGCCGCTTTTGCGTCCGTTTTTGGACGAAAAGCAGTGATAATTTTATCGCCTAATTAGCAAGGTCACTCTATCGCGTGAAACCTTGCATTAGCGCTCAGATTCTTAACGCCCAGCTTTGCATCTCTAATGAGATGCAAAGTGAGCGTTCCTGACCTGACATGACTGGAGAAATGTCGCTAAGCGACATTTCTCCTATCATCAAGCCCCACGCTATGAAGCATAGCGGCAAGAAAAGTAGCGATAACCCCTGTTATCACTACTTTCCTTACACCTGCTTCAGGACTGACTTAGCCATGACATCCTATGTAAGGTGGATATCATGGCTAAGTATGTGAGGTCCTATCATCAAGCTAACGCCAAACTTCGTGAGATTTTCGCTGGGTTTCCAGCGATAATCTCACGTTTGGCAGTTAGTGCTAGGATTTTTATCGCTTTTGAGATAAGCGTTGATAACAGCACGCTATCTCAGCGATAAAAATCCACGTTAGCCGGCGATAATTATCCTAGCGCTAAGTGCGCTTAGCGATAATTATTGCCGGTTGTTGTTGATATGCCCCCAAGTCCTTAATTGGTAACATGTATAGGCATCTGTCGAATTTTAAATTGGATGGATGTGAAAAACTAGCAACACGCTGGAGTCAATTATTGAATATAGATGTAACATCTGGCACAATTAAACAGGCCCTGGAGAACTTAGGGATTCAGTCCACTCGGTGAGCTTACAATTGGATCAATTTCGTACAATCTGTATGCTCTACTATACACCTGAAAGAATAGCTAAATGGGCTGAAGGGAATAGCTTTGGGGGAAAGACAAAATGCCCCAAATGTGGGACATATACGCGGCCAATCTTATTCATATGTTTATGGAGTGTCCGGAATTAAAGACTTATTGGCAGAAGATAGGCCAAGTGCTCTACCTTAAATTAGGATTGGGTTCCACGTTAACTGTTTCAGATATCATGCTAGGCTATAAGGCAGATAAACCAGCCTTAGCACGTCTTTTTTCAATCTTGATGGCTGCCGCAAGATTAGCTATTGCCCGGGCATGGGTTTCTTCAACGCCGCCATCTATTGGTGAATGGTGGACTATTATTAGGGAAACATTGGGTTTGGAAACTGCCTTGGCTAAAGCTAGGGGTATTCGCTCCATGGTCAAAATTAGAGCAATTTTGGGGCCTAAGGATATGGCGGCACAATAAAATTAAAGCAAAGTGGCTATTTAGCTATTAATGATATATATTTGTATGCTATGTCATTGTTTTGAAATGTCTGGGTCATAATTATATGTCCTCCCCCTTTTTTTACCTTTTGTAAATGCTCTTGTCTCCTTTCAGATCCTTATTAATTGTTTAATCTAATTTTAAAGTCAATATTTATTACCTACAGTTATTTCTCTAATGCATACTATGTATCTTTTGCCCCATTTGATGACAATAGAAAAAAAAAGAAAAAGGCTACTAAAAACCTTGAGGCAAGACAGGAATTACAAAATGCCTGGCATGACCAAAAGGCTGTACTGACTGTCTACCAGCCAGGACAGAAAGTGTGGGTGTTGGAGCCTGTGGCCCCAGCAGCCCTCCAGGACAAATGGAGTGGCCCCCATATAATTGTTGAACAGAAAGGGGAAGTCACCTACTTGGTAGACCTTGGAACCCCTAGGAGTCCCCACAGGGTACTTCATGTCAACAGAGTTAAACCACAGGGGAGACATGGGCTTGCCCATGGCTATTGATGAAGGACAGGAGGAAGAGAGTGACCCAGTCCCTGACCTGCTTTCTCAGAACCCTGATGATGGGTCAGTTCATGGTGTAGCCTTGACAGGCAGCCTCACTGCCCAGAAACAAACTCACTGCAGAAAGCTTCTCAGTCAGTACAGACATATGTTTTCTCTGACTCCAAGTCAGACCACCTGGTGCACTCATGAAGTGGACACTGGGGACAGTCTGCCTGTGAAGAATAAGATCTACAGGCAACCTGATCATGTCAGGGACTAAATAAGGACAGAAGTCCAAAAGATGTTGGATTTGGGAGTCATTGAACCCTCAGATAGCCCTTTGGCTAGTCCTGTAGTCCTGATCCCTAAACCTCACACCAAAGATGGCAAGAGAGAGATGAGGTTTTGTGTGGACTACAGGGGTCTTAATGCAGTCACTAGGACTGATGCCCATCCCATCCCCAGGGCAGATGAGCTGATAGATACTTTGGCCTCAGCCAAGTTTCTAAGCACATTTGACCTGACAGCTGGCTACTGGAAGATCAGACTAGCTGATGATGCAAAGCCAGCATTTTCTACCCCTAGTGGGCACTATCAATTTGTGGTAATGCCCTTTAGTTTGAAGAATGCACCTGCCTCTTTCCAAAGGTTGGTGAATCAAGTCCTTACAGGCCTGGAAGACTATAGTGCAGCATATCTAGATGATATTGTTGTCTTTAGCTCCACCTGGGAGGATCACCTGGTCCACCAGAGGAATGTTTTGGTGGCCCTGCAAAAAGCAGAGTCAGGTTGTGTACCTAGGCCACCTTGTAGGTGGAGGCCAGGTTCAACCATTGCAGAGCAAAATCCAGACCATAATGGATTGGGTTGCTCCCACTACCCAGACTCAGGTGAGAGCCTTCTTAGGCCTGACTGGGTACTATAGAAGATTTGTCAAGCGGTATGGATCAATAGTGACACCCCTGAATGACTTAACCTCTAAGAAAATGCCCAAAAAGGTTCAGTGGACAGCTAGCTCTCAAAAGGCATTTGATGACCTGAAGCAGGCCATGTGCACTGCTCCCATTCTGCAAAGTCCTGACTACTTCAAAAAGTTAATTGTCCAAATAGATGCATCTGAGTTGGGGGTAGGGGCTGTACTGTCACAGTTGAATGATTTAGGTCAGGATAAACCAGTAGCTTTCATAATCAGAAGGAAGACCCCCAGAGAGAAACGTTGGTCAGCCATTGAGAGGGAGGCCTGTGCTGTGGTTTGGGCTCTGAAGAAGTTGAGGCCATACTTGTTTGGTACTCACTTCATTGTTCAGACAGACCATAAGCCCCTCTTATGGCTAAAACAGATGAAGGGTGAAAATCCCAAACTGCTCAGGTGGTCCATTTCCCTACAGGGAATGGACTATACAGTGGAACATAGACCTGGGAGTAACCATGCCAATGCAGATGGACTCTCCAGATATTTCCACTTACAACATGAAGACTCAACTGGTCAAGGTTAGTTTAATGTCCCTGCGTTTGGGGGGAGGGGGGATTGTGTAGGAGAGTAGGATCTGCTTCACATGTTTACCCCAACTTTTTGCTGGTGTTTCACTGTTTTTCGACTTTAGTCCGGCTGGGACCCTGCTATTCAGGGCCCCAGGCTAGCTGCTTCCTCTCTAAATTGATTGCATGTACTTTAGGTACACTACAGATTGGATCTCTGGTCCTCGTGGCTGAAGAGTCAAGCTTCACCTTCTTCACCTGAAATCACCCGACATCAGTGGGCATCTGCCTATCCCCTCCCTGGTCACTGGCTAGTGACCCAGACTCTGTCCCCTCTGCTTTCAGGTTCTTCTCATCTTCGATCCAGGCTTGGATCTCTTCGGACACTTCTCATCTTCCCAGCAGCAGTACTTCTTTGCCAGCTCCCATTGAAACGACGACACGACCCGGCACCATTTGACACCTATGCACCCAGCTTCCCTGGGTGAGGTAACACGAGTACTCCGGTGCTCCCGTGGGTTTTGGCCCTAGAACTTCCTAAGTCCCAAAGGGTTTAGTCCTAGTTCGATTCTAAGTGTCCCTAATCCTTAAAAATCCAACCGCGACTTTCCCCATAGAAGCTAACGGGAGCTCGCGGCTGTGTTCTTACACTGCACACGGCCCCCGTGGATCCCCTGTGTCACTACCTTGGGTGGTTCCTTGGGGTCCCAGCGATTCTACAGGCTCTAGGCCTTGTGTCTAGTTAAGTCGTGGTTCTTATACCACTATTTTAGTAAATGGTTCGGCTCGCCCCTAGGGCCTGACATGTATATGTGCTTATTACTGTCATATTTTGAAGTGTAACTTATGTGTTTTGACCTCTAGCCTCATAAAGAGACTAGGAGGGTGTGTTTAGAAATAAATACATATATTTTATATATATATACCTGGTGTGATTGTCTTTCATTTAGCCATTCAAGAGATTATAGACTGGTAAAACAAGCTGCTTTACATTCCTTCAAGACTTAGCCTGAAGGCTGCTCTCCATAGCTACCACTAGGATAGCTTTCAATAAAGGTTGTCCTTAACCTATAACCAATAAGGGGTTGTTTGGACTGGTACAAGGTGCCCACTATAACTAGTGGACAGCATATACCAGGCCAACTTCTCGCAACGACCATCCGTGCCACTCTCCATACTCCTTGCGGCCGTCTTCACAGTGAATGGAACTCTTCAATCTGGACTCTATTTTTCTAAATTGGTTTGGGACTTTTCTTGTGTTCTATTTTGACTTTATTCAAATTTTTGTGCTGCATAAATACTTTACACAGTGTCTAAGTTAAGCCTGACTGCTTTTGCCCCATGCTACCAAAGGGTTAAGTACAGGTTATTTTAGAGACTTATGTGGTTCACCCTGACTAGGATTGTGGTTGTTGCCTGCATGGGGCTTCCACCCCCTCAATGATATTATCTAGTTTTTTACACAAAGGAAGAAATGCCCCTTTCAGAATAAACATGCCTTTCAACAACAATTGCACATTTTGTATTGCAGAAAACTCCATAAGAGCCCTTCTATGACACCAAACAGTGCGAAATGGAGAGGTAACAGCGGAAGATGGCAAAAATGTTGCAACCCATTCACTTTGGAATTGAGATGTTGTTTGTAGCAGCACCTCTGGTTCACTTGTTTCTTTTTGTTTCTTTTGTGTGGCTAGAACAAAGGAAAACATTTCTTTTTTGGTCTGTTGCATTTCCAAGAAGACATGTTGTGCTTCAAATAGGTTAACTACCTTTTCTTGTACAAATGTATTTGTAACCCATCGCTTCTTTATTGCTAATAGAGAGAAAAATATTCTGTAACAATGTTTCCCACAGGAAGATATGCAGTAAAAAATAGCTTTGACCACTTGACTCAGGCGGCGTCTTTTGTCGACAAATTGTTAGAGCTTAATACTGAATAATCGCCTGATCAATTGTTTTAGTGTCTTGCCACACAGATTATTTGCTTGCATTAATACTTTTCACAGTAAAATGCTCAAGCCATCAAAGACATTTGAGTCTAACCTGACCATCTATATTTATTCCAGAGTAAACTGCCACAATACATGCAGTCCATTGTATCCCGCACCATGAGGTCAGGCTCTGCATATACCAACATACTGCAACGCTAATCCCGACAGGACTCATAAACAGCCCAAATGCAATGCCCTTTTTTGCATTAACGATAATAGCAATACATTAATACATACATACATATATTAAAAATGCAAATGACTAAATATTAATAATAACATTAAAAGAATTAAGACAGATACAAAAACACGTCAGCAAGAGTGAACAACTAACATCAAAATAGAACATGACAATGTAAAGGAACAAAATTAAAATGGGATTTGCTCCCTTATTCACAATTTGATGCTATATTAAACTTTATATTTAGAAGTGTAACACTTTGCAGTGTGAACCTAACAGCCATCTATTCTTCAATGTGAAAATAATTCTATAAATGTTGTAAAAAAAAAAAACTGCATTTACAGTGCTTTAGTATATTCTGGCAAGTCTGGAATGAAAGTCATTATGCCTCCCTGTGACAGCCAGGAGATAGTAACTAGCTATATACTTGATGTCGTCTTCTATTCTTTTTTATTTATGATGTCTGGGATTTCTGAGATGTAAGTTTCCCATATGTCTTTTACTGTACGTGACCTTTCTAAAACCTTCTTCAACAGAAAGTCTGGGATTGCCGGACCCTATACACAACATCAAGATACAATCACAGATTGTACCATGTGGTGTAGTCGATGTAAGGTTTTTCCTTATCTACTTCTGTATTCTTGTAGCACAATCATACTCAATATTTTAACATTTTGTGTTTAAAAGTGAAACCAGTCCCTACAGTGATGTTAATGTTTCATGGTTACTGTGTTACCTGACAATTGCAATATTTTCTTGTTTTATGGCTTATGGTAGTGTTCTCTTCATCATTGTGCCATTAAAGGTTTCAAGCTCCAGTTAGGCCAGAATTTCTGCTTTGGCTAGTTAAAATTCATCATTGAAGCCCTCACCCTCTGATGATCTACAATAGTTCAACAATTTCCTCACTTCTAATACTTCAGCTACAGTGATAGGTTCATGTAACTCGGTTGCTGTTGCTATATCTAACTGAGGAAAAAATGTACATCTAAGTAATCCTACTTCTATATTATGTGTCTTCTGGGATATCCCGTCAATAAGGTTACAAATGCTAATCAGAACATTCTGGGTTCATTAACATTTTATGACAGGTAACACATTCAGCCAATTTACTGATTGAGATCAAAAGAGTAATTCCTAGTTCTTATAAGCAACTAATGTTGTCTGGGAGAAGGGGAGCAATCTTTAGGGGGACTGTTGAAAATGTCTCTTTTTGCATGATCACCCCTATTTTTTGTGGACTGATGCTGCTGTTATTTAACACTGTGCTCTGGGGTTCTGCCAACCAGGCACCAGTTGATGTGCTCTACAACATGTCAAATAGGTTAAACTTTTAATTGGCAATTTTAAGTCACCTATAAGTTCTCGGTATTTGGTAAAAAGTGTACACAGTGTCTGCAAGTTAAATGTCACCAGCGAACTGCAGCACTCATTTTGCCACCCACTACAGTGACAATGCAATCATGACTGCAGGCCTGCCATTTCAGCCTGGCCATAGCAGTTACAAACTGCAATTCGACCTGTTTCATATTAATAAGTCAACCTATGCAGTCCTTATAATCCCTAAAGCAGGCTGCATGGTATTTAAAAGTAGGATATATAGAAATGTAATGTTAGACATGTCCTTAGAGTGAAATAGCATCAAAAGCTATTTTCGCTGGATTACCTTATTGCATCTAATAATACTAATTATGGTTAGAAAACAGCTATAAAATAGAAACATAACTCAAATACTTTTTTGGATAGCTATTTTAATCCAAGTTAATGGTCAATTCAAATTTGTGATAACTATTAGGGAAAATATACTTTTAGAAAGTTACCTCTTACCTGCCTAAAACCTCTGGAGGCTAATTTGCATGAGGTCTAACTGTCACTTGGCAGCTGAAAAACCCTTGATGAGGTGTAAAACCGGCTCCCGGAGCAGGACAAAGGCCTTGGGTGAGGAAAAGTGCTTCTGTTCGGGTGGCAGAGTGATCATCTGGGATGTGCCCAGGAACTTTGTTAACTTCAAATAGGCTTACTCTGTCACAGGTCAATGTTATCTGATACGAGGGAGTGGAGTTGGGTTTACCCACATGACATGAGTTGCGGTGGTTTAACCCAGTTTTAGCAAGAGGTGATTAGCTGTTAAAACGAGCAACCAATATTCCCCTTGAAACCACAGCCAAGCACTGTCTGCTGGGCCGTATTCCATACCCCAAGGAAGGCAGGGTGTGCCTTGGATTTGCTCAGCTGGGGATTTTTATGGGTAACCTTAGGGTTGCCAATCAGTAACTGTCTAATATTGGACCTTCGATCCTGGCATTGTCTAGGGACCAAGAGGAATGGGCTTGGGCGGAATTGAGATGTATGAGAGAAATTTGTATGGTTGAGATCCTGGAGGATGATTTTCAGGAGAGGAAGAGTGTGTTTGATGGAGTTGACAGACAAGGAGGGTGCAGCGCAGGCTGCTGAGGCACTTCACAGAGAGGCTCAGCACTCTTGATGGGACCAATGGGAGCATCTATTGTAATGTGGATGTGCCTGGGCTGTGGTGTGCTACTGGCACTGGCATGTGGAGAACCACATGGATGGCAATAACACTGCATTGGGTCCTGACCTTAGTCAGTGGATGAGAAACTATGCTACCCCATCAGAGATATGACCAATAAGAGGGAGCAATTAAGACCCACGGGCCCAATTGTGAGTAGATGCTGATCTCCCTTTGAGATAACACTGATTGTAAATAATGGCACCATGAATTGTACAGCAATGCTCTGGAAACTCTGCATGCTACATGTTATCATGTTGCTGACAGTAACTATGGGCCTGATTATGGATTTGGTGGTGTGGCAGTGGGCCGCCACGCCTGTGCCCTGCTGCCACACTGACAAAGTTGTCTGCACACTGCCCACCGGATTACGAGTTAAATTTGGGTGGGCGACCATACGGCGTTGGTCTCCCGGCAGTGCCTTTGGAACACTCACAGCAGAGCTTTAGAAATGCACCGCTGTGGAAGCATGTTCTTGCATAACATGGACTGTGAAGTCCATGCTGTGCAGGAACAGGGGCTGCAGAAAGACAGAATTGGACACCAAATGCCCCACTGCATGCACCCCAGGCCCTGAGGCAAGGCCTCCTTAGTTTCCTCCCTGCCACACTTTTCATGGCGGCCTCACCGCCATAAAAACCGTGGCAGTGAGGAAACATAATATGCTTGGCGGTGCTGCAGCAGCACTGCCAAGCATATTTCTGCCTCGGACCGCTGTGCCACCACCACAAGATCAGGGATGCCCAGTGGTTGCAGCGGTCCTTTGGCAGTACGACCACCAAAGTCATAATACAGCAGTTAAACTATCGGTGCAGCAGTAGCTGCACCGCCACCGCGGGTTTGGTGGTACATTAGACCGCCAAACTCGTAATTACCCCCTATGTAATTTTAGTAATTTATTTGTGTTATGTGGCAAAGATTGAAAATAAATCATTTTAAAGAAAAAATGTTTGCCGACTCTGGGCTTGGCCCTTTTCTGTTCCCTCACTCAGGCAGACACCAATCCCAGTGAGAGAGGAACTTGTTCCAAACTGGCTTTAAGTGACCATAGAGGAAGTTTTGCTGATTTCCCTGGTCACAACTCTGGTGCGTGCATCGGGGTGAAGTGGTTCCTATCTTTGATTAGGGCAGAGAAGGGCACTTTGGGATTGATTGCAGTAGGGCAAATGCGAACTGCTACAAAAATGTTTAGGTTTACCCTTTGGAACCTTTTCTCTATTTGTCAGGGAGGGTCAGTAGTCTACCCCATCCACAAGGTAGTGCCAGACATAAATGTAGCAACCCGGAGCGACCTCTTCAGAACACTACTGGACCTGTGGAAGACAGAAGTAGTACTGCATCCACTGTGGAGACCTATGAGAGGACCTAAAAGGTTCTTGCTTGAAACCAGAACTCGATTCCAAGGGTCAGTTGGCCAAGCTACTGTTAAGCTACAGTGCTACATAAAGCTGCAAGAAGCCTGCTGGCTAGTTCCAAAAGCATTTGCCCTAGACCCTGCTGGTGGCTTCTTCTGGAGTATTGAAACCAAATGCTGTTCCTTATGTCTTTGGACTCTTGGCTCTGTCAACAATCCTGAAAAACCTAGAATGTTTTTGTCTCCAAACACCTCCAGAGGACTGGAACAAACCTGCCAAGTCAAATTGATGAAGGTGCATTGCCACTAGGCCAAAAATTGAGGTTGCTCCTGGTCAGTGTTTTTCCACAGTAGCAAATCCATTTCAGTAGGATGTTGCAGAGAGGATATCCAGCCTCATGGAGCCCTATTCAGCTACGGCTTGCAGCCTTGCCCTGCTGGAGGAGCTAAAAAAAAGTGACCGGGTCTGAATGTAGAAACCGTCACCGGGTGAAGGTGCCAAAGTATCTGACCGTCACAGGGCCTTCCTTGTGTGGAAATTTTAAATTGCTCCCTCTTAGAGCTTTCTTGCCAAAGTCAGTGGCTTCAATGGGACTCAGTCCACAGGCTCTCTGACCTCATGGAGCCCATCTTTGCCACAGCCTGCTGCCTTGCCCTGCTGAAGATTTTTGATTTGCATTCCAGAGACAATGTTTGAAGGTAAAACTACTGACCAAGTTGAATGCGGTTTCTGTATCCAACCCATCACTGTCAGCCTTAAATTGTGGCTAGGCCCTGGTCAGCCGCAGCCAGATGACCACAGTTGGAGCTTAATGCATTTTGGCACTATTTTTATTTAAAGCTTTAGAAACTCTTTCTTGGGTTCCCCGTTTTGGATTTTTGTACTTTTTGTGTCGTTTTGTTAATTTAATTATTTTTCAGTTTTATAAATTGGAGTGCGCTTTTTATTATGTTGTGTTTTTGACATTTTATCTGTTTTGCTACCAAGACTTTGGTTCGGCTTAACCTTACCTAAACTTTTGCTGAACCTAACAATAATATGGACATCATTTCTTCAGGAAGACTGCCATCCGCCCCAAATGATACTCCACTTTCTTACACGGCCCTATTTAATTTAAGGCATAATAACGCCATAAAATACAAGGGTCCGATTCACAAAAGTAATCTGAGAAAAAATCCTAAACATACTACTTTTGGTATTCACAGAAGGCATTTAGTAAT
Source organism: Triturus cristatus (assembly GCF_964204655.1). Taxonomy (NCBI): domain Eukaryota; kingdom Metazoa; phylum Chordata; class Amphibia; order Caudata; family Salamandridae; genus Triturus; species Triturus cristatus. The sequence goes on along the minus strand of NC_140582.1, from coordinate 699,720,482 downwards.
AGTAAAGTTAGGATTCCTAAATTGACTACTTCTAACCTGAGACAAAATCCTAACTTTACGACTTTTGGTATTCACAAAAGGCATTAAGTAGTAGTAAAGTTAGGAATCCTACTAAAGTGTCAGCGTTGTGGGCAGCGGCCATCTTTAAAAGGGCTACAGGGTACGATCACGTGTTAAGGCGTCCAAGGTGATATGCGCCCTCAAGAGAAGACACCATCTTTAAATGTGTTATTACGGTAAAAATTGCGCCTGTCATTCATGTAAACAATGGTAGGGAGCGAGATTTTCTACTCTAATGTTTTTTAAAACAGTGACCAAGAAGTTTATTCATATCCCAAATATATTGAAGTGATCCCTGAGCAGTGATTTTAGAAAAACCAAAGATAAAGAGTAAAAGCATTACACAAGTCACAGCGGATACGAGAGGTTTTTTGGCCCGAGAAGAGTTCTATAATCTATAAACTAGTGAAATAGCTATGTTTTTTGTTATATATACATATTTATTGCATCATCTGGCTCGTTGGTCAGAATAAAGCTTAAGTTCAGATTTACTAAATGGATATAACATGGCATGCCAGTTATTATACTAATATCCATCCTTTTTGTGAAGTGTAGCTATTTCGACTGGAGCTATCATTGCTTTTATGTTTCATTTGAGTAACCGATGTCGGTATAGCTAGAGGTTGTCACATTCGTTGGAAGGGAGGAGGATATAATCAGCCGTGATTGTAGTGGACGGTATCCGTATGCTATCGGTGCAAGCATCACAACTTAGTTAAAGGTTAGTATGACGCCTCAGATTAATATGAGAAGGCGACCAAGTAATGGAAAGACTCAAAAAAGCTAAATCAGTAGCTTAATCATGAGGTACGAATTTTAGTGATGTGCAAAATACAGGACTGCATTCAGAATAGAAAAAGGAGAAAATGAGGAAGAAAAAAGGAGGAAAACAAGAGAGAAACACAAATAAAGAGGTTTTGAGGAACTGGTAATTCCTCGAGTTGGTAGAAACCTCGAAGTCATATCACAGAATCACATCTCATAGGTTTTAAAGCTAACAGGAATTATAGCACCAATGAGATAGCTTGTCCTCTACATATGTATTTGTTCCTCTCCTTTAGGTGAAGTATCACCTATGTCAGGGTCATTATGATTCGCAAAACAGGGCATCTTACATCCGGTGGTGCCATTCATGGTCTTTATTTAGGCCTGTTTCCACAGTCCCATAACGGATGATAAAGGCACTTTCTTTCTGACGTAATCGCCGTTCTAGGTTGCCTCCTCTTGCGTGTTGTTTTACTTTTTTCAGGCCGCAGAAAGAGAAATTGCGATTATTGGTTGAATATAATTGATGTCCATGTTTTCACCTGTGATTTTCTTGAAGATTCTTTAGAGACTCAACAAAAGAGAAGATCTTGTTGGAGTATCTATAGGAACTCCTGCCCTCCTATGCAATCAGCTCCCTAATGTCAAAATCAGGATATGCCTTCAGTTGAAACTCTACTTTATAGGAGAGGATCGTTCACTGAATGCAACTGGAAGCAAACCAGTATAAGCCAGAGATATCTAAGTGGCCATCAAAAACATAAGGCTCTTCGTGGAGCATAACAACGTTGGAGGGGATCTCAGCTCAGTGCTCTCATATGCACATATCCTATACAAAATAAGTCTGATATTCTAGGCACAGTATTTGGCTTAAACCCACAATAACTGTGAAGTGCTACAAAGACCAGACTCATGAATTGTCAAAATGTGGTAAATTATATATGTGTTGAAAGGAAATTAGACCTATAGCTCTAACATCTGTGAGAGTGTCCTTTATTTGTCACAATAAACAGAAATAAGCTAAGTTTACGCTAACCTAGGTTGTGTTGGCACTGTCCTTCAGCTTGCACCAATGTCACAATGTATCATATGATTACTATTGGTGTTCTTTTGTTCTGATATAAAGAATTGCAAGACTCACACTAATAAATGGAGAGTGTTCCCAAAGACTTTCTCTCAATGTACCTGATCAAGGACATTCAAACTGTCCCAGGCTATTGGCATACAATGTATCATTTGAAGTGTTCAAACATACTGTGAGAAGCCAATGTGTTACAATGAGAGAATGTTCGAATGTATTCTGTAGAAAAATATTTCTTCTTGCTCGTTCCCTATTGGTGGATATCTTGAAAATCATGTACCTGTGTAGGATGTAGGAGTGTCTTTGTTAAGAGTCTTATTAAAGGACATGAAGATTTCTGTCAGGAGGAAACCCTTATCCCCCACCTTTAGAAGGTGAATCTATGCTGGACTTCACTTAGAACTGTATTGAGTTCTCTGTACTTATGATCTATACACTTTGCAGCTAATTTGCTTATGGTATCCTTGATGTGATTACCTATTAACTGATTTCATAAAGCTTTGAAATGATAATCTTTGTCCATTCTTCTTACAAGAATGTTGCAGTATTGATTATTGAATTAGACTTATAATGATGGTTCCAACTGGGAAGCATCAATGTCCATATCGGGGCTACCCCGCTTCTGGTGGTGGTCGTTGGCATGTCCCATGAACTGAATAAAGGAAAGGTTTGTGCACCAACAAGTCCTTCAGGATAACATGATCAATTCCCCCCAAGTATCAATGTTCCACAAATCTCTCAGTCTCTTCCTTCAATTCATTCAAGAAAACCTTTTAGCCTGAGTTGTCTGTGTTCATATTCCTGTGCCCATGCTTTGAGTACACATGCTTTAGGTTTACTTTAAATTACCATACATTACCAGGCATTTAAAGACATTTCACTGTATCTTCTATAGTAAATATTCACTGCTCTGCGTCTGCTGCGCTAGAGTTCAATTTCTGGAGGTCTTGTTGGAGCAACCACACATACTTAAAACCCCATGAGGCCTCATGTTCAAAGCCCTTTTGCTGCTATAAAGTCTGTGCATGACAAAAACACAGGCTTACTGGCTACAAAACAGTGCTTTTTAAGTACTTATCCCCCTTTTCAAATTGAAAGGGCCTTTCTGGCATAATCCTATTCTCTATTAGGTAGGGACGTGAATAGGATGTCACGCTCCTACTTGCAAGTCACAATGAGATATGTCAGTGGTTTGTGACTGCAGCTGCAATCGCAAACTATTGCTCCGTACTAACACCCAAGCTGGGGAAGCAAGTGACTTGCCTTTACGGATTTTATCGAATTAAACAGAGGTTCCATCTCCCACTGCATGATCTTCCTTGTGTCTTCTCAAAAATGAGTCTGGACACATTTCTTTTAAAGCAGTACCTGTCCCTTTAATGGACATGGGCTGCTTTAAAAAAATATTCCTGTGTCAGAAGGTCAATGCAGACATGGTGGCCATCTATCCCTTCCGGGACACCACCCCTGCACTTTAGCCAATTGCAGAGGGTTGCAAATAGTGACCTGCCCAATATTACTATTTATTTGGAAGGTGGTTTTGTAACTTCCTGCAAATGAACAATTTGCAATGCGACATACATCGGCCATAGGACTACTTTTTTGGGATGGACTGTTCCCATAAGAGCAATGTTGGTACTTATTTACATAAGTCAGGTCTCTCGCTCTACACTGGCACGGTGGGAGAAAAGTGATGGGGTGGAATGCTACCTAGAGTAATCACCAGTGGTATATCCTTTCCACAAGCATTCCTCCTATCACTTTTTTCTGTCAATTAGTATATTAGGCCTATATTTTTAGTTTGTTTCTCGCTTGCCTTCTGGGCACTGTAAATGTGAGATCATCTAACTTCAATGCCCAATAGACTCTCTGGTCATCCATTTTCTCCATGCCTCTTCATTTTCTAAGACAGACTCATAAACGTTTTCATTAGTTCACCATAGCACAAGTTGTTTTGTGCACTGCTAGGGAACTCCTTTCAGTAATTGTTAAGGTGCAAACCTTTAAAGGAAACCCAACTAGCATTTGTACAGCAAGTAAATTAGCATTGAATTTGTTATGATTTTACAGGTATTATGTGGTGAAACATAATGTAACTAGTTACATTGAAAGGTTGTCATATAAACATGTGGGATAATGTATGTATGAGTAACCTTGAAGTCGAGAACAGTATTTATACGTATGGCATGTACCCTCTTTACTCCTATGGCTGACCCAAAATCAATGTAAGTAGCACTGGGTGCCAGTCCTCTCTCTTGTTTATGACAAGGCAGAGATGGTGAGGCCAATGAAACATATTCTCTCTGATTCAGCTAACAGTAGTGCATGGACACTGTCTCAGAGCCACACTGGTGAGAAAGCATTTTATGTCTGTTCAGAGCTGAAGAACGCAGTGTGTATTGTGACAGTGATTATTAGAGAGCGGCCATGATCCCTGTGGCAATTAAATGAACATGGAAACTAATCAATAATTATGAACCATCTTATTTATTTTAATTTTATTTGGTGGTTTTGTAAATCTACAATATGCCAAGCATGCCAAGCTAAAACCATTTCACAGTGCTCTTGAGGCAGGTAGATCCAGGGCGTGGTTAAGTTGACTGCTTAAATCGTCTGTTTAACATAGTAGGAATATTCTTGATACCAATCCTTTTGCAACGTGGGCAGAGGCACCAATGAAAGTGTGATAAGAGCAAAAGACTTCCATGATTAGATTTGTCTGCAAGTTGGATGTAGCAGTCACAATCATATGTCTTTATTTATTTATTTGTTTATTTATTTAATTGGAACTTTATATAGTGCACAAGCCAGAGGAGGTAGCTTCAGAGCACGAACGACCATATATCATTGGCACAGAGATTCAGTAAAAAAGAACAGCACATATACTAAATAATAGAATATTCTGATGTAAATATGCAAAGCCTTAGGTTGAATTAGAGCATGGGCTTCAGGTGGAGTAACTGGTTGTTGGTTTCTAGCCAGTTGTTATTTAAGAGCCTTGGGCTGTGGACTTTGATGATCCTCTTCATGTTGCCTGTGAGTGTTCCTTGGACAACATGCATAAAGTTGCCTAATATAAGGGCATCAAAAGGCATGTCCTGGAGACAACCTTTTGTAAGTATTCTCGCTGTTTCTTTTATACTCTCTGACTGAAGAATACCATTTTAAATTTAATTATTTGCTTCATTCTCAAGGAGCTAGCGAGGTTTTCGAAAGGCTGGTGTGATATGGTTTTATGGATGCTTTCTTTGTGCCACTGAATACACTATTGGGCATATTTACAAGCCCCTAAAGTCACCCGAACGTCACTTTTTCTGATGCTCTGGTGGCGTTGCTCTCTAGCCCATATTTACAAGGTGGCGTTAAGCCACTTAACGTAGCTTAACGCCACCTTGAATATATGCCCCTTACTGCAGTAGCCCACTGCAGCAAAGGGGGGGGGGGCAATGGGCGTTGCTGTGGGCATTCCACCACAGCATCCATTGCTTTTTGACACTGCCTCAAAGTTACAACATGGCGGCATATTTATAATAAAGTGGCGGGGCACGGGTTAGCTCCAAAATAGCTGCGCTCTGTCACTTTAGAAACGCTGAGGTGCACCGTATCAACAATAATACGATGCACCCCTGTGTTTCTCCCTGTGCTGGCACTAAATTAAGCTGCCTGGCGCTAACGCAGACACCCCTGCACCATGGTGCAAGGGTGCCTGCGTTGAGGGAATGATTGTTTATGTGCAGGAAGGTCTCCCTTCCTGCACATAAACAATCCAGAATGGCGATTTGAAACTTATATGTGGGCTGCATTGTGCAGCACACATAGAAGTTGCATATCGTCATTTTTTTTAATGATTGTTTATGTGCAGGAAGGAATACCTTCCTTCACATAAACAATAATTCAGGGCAATTTTCTGTTTCTATGTGTGCTACACAATGCAGCACACATAGAAACAGCAAAAATAAGGAGAAATGAAGCATTTCTCCTGGTTTTGCCATGTTAGGACCTCGTTTTCTCTGGTTGTAATTTCGGCGCTGACCCATATTTACGACACCCTTGTAAATATGGGGCAGTGTCAAAATCAATAGTATTGTGGTAGAACACCAACCGCAACACCATAGCATGAAAGGGTGCCTTATTTGAAGGCGGCTTGTAAATGAGGCGAAGCCCCTATCGCAACAGGAACATCTCTAAAATATGACCCATGGTCTTAGGATGGCAATACGAGAAGAAATTATTAATGTCTCCTTGTATTTTGCACTTTCTATGTGTGCTTCATTCTGCAGGACACGAAGAAACAGCAAATCGCCTTTACAGATTGTTTATATGCAGGAAGTTGTCCCTTCCTGCACATTAACAATCGCCCCTGCACCGCAGGTACCCTTGCAACATGATGTAAGGATGCCTGCGCTGGCACTAGGGAATTTATTTTAGCTCTAGTGCTAGGGGAAAAGCAAGGGTACACTGTATCTTTGTAAATACGGAGCATCCATGCGTTTAAAAAATAGCGGAGCGCGGCGTTACTAATTTTGGAGTAACAAGGAGCTCCAACATTTTATTGTAAATATCCCCCTAGGTTTCACCAGTCCTGCTGAGAGACAAGATCTTTATGGAGTTCTAGAGGATGCTTTGTTTAGGGGAATGAGGGATTCTCTCTCAAAAATGTCTGACGCCTGAGTCCTATTGTTCAAATAGGAGGTACTGATTGACCGTACCCACACATTTTCACTTCCTGTGTTGATATGGGGTTTGCACTCATTACTTGTGGTCTTCAGAACATGATTGCGTTGTGTATTGAGTCTTCAGGTTTGTAAATTAGGTCAAGTAATGTAAGGTCAAGAATGCACAACAAAAACATTTTCAACATTCAAAGTTTTTGTTCCACTTTCTTTTTTCACAATAAAAAGCTGGTGTTCTGGATCCTGATAACCTGACTCTTCCATATGAGACAATTATACAAAAGGACTGAAAACCCTTAAAACCTTTAAAAGTCGTGTTTGGCCAACAATATCTGACCATATTTACTTATTTGTAGTTTCACATGCAGCTACAGAAACCTTGCCACATACTGTATTATTTTTGGCTACACACTTTTTTTGTCAAAATTCTAAGCTCATTATTCACTCAACTTCCTTTTGTGCTTTCTACTTCCATCTTCCTGGGGGATTCTGGCTAACCATGGTGCATAAAGGGATGTGAACAGCGGTGGAGTTTCCTCCAGGCCTTCACAGTGATCCTCTCCTTTGGCCTGCAGCAGTCCTACAGCCATATATCCTGACTTATTCATGGCATAGCTGTGGGGCTGAACAACAGTACCAGTGCATTAATTGTCAACCAGTATCCTTAAATAGTGAATTGTAAGAAATTGCTATTAAGACATTGGTGTATTTGTACAGGAGATTTTGGGATGCCATATTAGTGAATTGGTATTTTTTACTAATATCGAATGACAAAATAAATCTTTTTGTACATCAGCCCCTAATCACATAACACTGATACCAAGAGGCCTCCACTGTTGATGATTAGATTCAATGATCAAATAAATTCAGTCATGCCTGGATGATGTTCAAAGCCCGAAAACTTCAGCAACTCATCTACCTTCATTCAAATCTGGTGGGATGAGAAACTTAAGTAGCAAAGAGACTTTCTATTTCATAATCAAGAAACTCAAAACAAACTCCCCTACATCTGAATTCTTTTCTGGTGCTGCACTCTATAATCGAAAACTCCTCCTGAAAACATCAGATGTCAAAGGGATATGGGTATATTTTTTAAGGAGCTCAAAATCTCCCATTCAACCTGCATTTTAACATCTAAACACTTGCCTCTTCCTCTTGTTCAATGAGACTAAATTTAATTGTACAGTAAAATGATGTTCCATTCATCATTCCTTTTCTTCTTATCTACTCACATTTTCTAAGTCACTAAACACTATGGGGCTTATTTACAAGCCTCTTGCTCAACCAGTGCATCACATTTTGTGACGCACAGGCGGCGCAACCTGCTGCCCCATATTTACAAGGCAGTGCTTAATTTGCAAAATATGAAGTGCAGGTGCCCGAATATTTGTCGGTGGCCACACCCACTTTCACCTGGCTCCACCCACTTCCTCTACTGGCCCCACCAACTCTCGATTGGCTCCGCCCACATCCTCAACTGGCACTGATGAGAGGCAGATGTAATACCCGATCTCAATTTCAGCAAGGGAGCCTTGCTCCAAGTAAGGTTTTGATAGGAGGTTCCCCTGCCCTGTGAACATTTTGAAAAAGAGTAAATTAAAAGTGCATTTAAAACACGATTTTGGAATAAATTTGCTAAAATGACTAGTGCATTGAAAAAGGACATCTGAAACATTCCAGTGCTCTATGTGCCGATTTAGGGAAAGGCCAATACTTACATGCATTGGGATGTATGAGGTTACAACGCATACTTTTACAACGCATGCACTTACAACGCAATTTTTACAATGCAACATCCACTACAACGCATTCCATTACATCGCATGACACTACAACGCATTTTTAAAAACTACCTTTACAACGCATTCCATTACATCGCATACTACCTTTACAATGCATACTATTACAACGCATAATATTACATTGCATTTAAGGTAAGTATTGGATAGTATAGGGGTAAAAATTACTATTCTAACTCCAGGGGGTGCAACAGTAGGGTAAGTGTTGGATAGTATAGGAGTAAAAATTACTATTCTAACTCCAGGGGGTGCAACAGTAGGGTAAGTGTTGGATAGTATAGGGGTAAAAATTACTATTCTTACTCAAGGGGGTGCAACAGTAGGGTAAGTGTTGGATAGTATAGGGGTAAAAATTACTATTCTAACTCCAGGGGGTGCAACAGTAGGGTAAGTGTTGGATAGTATAGGGGTAAAAATTACTACTCTAACTCCAGGGGGTGCAACAGTAGGGTAAGTGTTGGATAGTATAGGGGTAAAAATTACTGTTCTAACTCTAGGGGGTGCAACAGTAGGGTAAGTGTTGGATAGTATAGGGGTAAAAATTACTATTCTAACTCCAGGGGGTGCAACAGTAGGGTAAGTGTTGGATAGTATAGGGGTAAAAATTACTATTCTAACTCCAGGGGGTGCAACAGTAGGGTAAGTGTTGGATAGTATAGGGGTGAAAATTTCTATTCTAACTCCAGGGGGTGCAACAGTAGGGTAAGTGTTGGATAGTGTAGTGTAATATTATGCGTTGTAATGGTATGCGTTGTAAAGGTAGTATGCGATGTAATGGAATGCGTTGTAAAGGTAGTTATTAAAAATGCGTTGTAGTGTCATGCGATGTAATGGAATGCGTTGTAGTGGATGTTGCGTTGTAAAAAATGCATTGTAAGTGTAGTGCGTTGTAAAAGTTGCGTTGTAAAGGTTGTTCCCCACATGCATTGTAATGCCTAGCCCTGGCATAATGGTGGCATGACACAGTGGTGGCCAGTGTTCGGATATTAGCATCATTGTCAAATTGAGGTAGCCACATGTTGTATAATGGTGGCCACCATTGACAAACTGAGGTCATCCTTGAATTTATGGTGCCACCCTGATTACCGTTTTTAATATATTGTGGGCATCCATAGTATTAATGGTGTCTAGACCTGACACAAAGGTGGTATTCACGCAATGGTACCCATTATTGACCTATTGTGTTGCCTTGGCATTATGGTGGCCCTCTCTGGCATAGCACTTTACATGCAGCTGAAGTCTTTGATAACAGTTTTAAGGTTACTGTAGATTAGGATTGAAATTTATGAATTGCAACAAAACAATCTATGTGACAAAAGCAGTAACCCCCTGAGCTACCCACATAAAAATACTGTTCTGTGAACTGCAGAATAGACGTTCTTTGAAGCAGGCATGTTAACTCTCTCTCTGTGCTACTGCAGTGTCAAAAGTTGCACTAGACTACTCTGATCTCTCTGCAGCAGGAACATAATAAATCATCACTTTATCTTTCACTTACCTACAGAGTCACTGAGTGTTGGGTAAATAATTCCTGCTGCTCAGCCTGGTCGCTGTAGCTGGAGTCTGTGGGGTCACTCACTGCAGACCGGTCATCTGACTGATAGTGTTGCGATGTGCTGGAGACAATAGAAGACTGGCCCACCTGCAGCTTGTAGTGAGGGTGAGAGGTCATGGTGTGGCACGCTGTCAGATCTGTGCCCTGCGTTTAGACACATGGCACCCTCTCTCAGTCTCACCATGACTGGCATAGCCACCAAAGAATCCCCACGACCAGGAGAGAGGAGCACTGTTCAGGATGTCATGGAGGTCGTTGAATTATGAATTCGGTCACCGGCAGAAGCAATTCTTGGAGGTGGTAGGATTTTGAAATTAAAACATTGTACTGCTGCTCAGCCAGCAAGGACCAGAAGACTTTCAGTGGTAGTGCCTACACCAGACATGAAGCGGCTGTCGAAATTCCAGTAGAGCTGCAGGCCGTGACTATCCCTCCTGTGAGTGCAGCGCTGTCTCACCTGAGCTGACAGGAGCGCACATGCATCAGCTCGCGCCAGCCACAACAGAGAGCTGGAGGGGTGGTGAAACCATGATGTCCGGGGGCTGGTGCTACTATTAACGTTACAGAGATAAAATCTGCTCAGCACGCGTTGGGCCCAGGCTTCACTCGGCAAACTTGAAGCGCTTGAAGACGTGTGTACACGCACCAGCGCAATGAGGTCTGAGACCTTAACAAAACTGAAAGCACGCCGCAAGTGAAGCATGTTTGCAGTGCACCATTGTACGTCGGTATATGCGTATCTTTCACAGAGAAATAGTTAGGATTTGAAAGATAGGGAAATGTTCTGGAGTACAGTCTTGGATGACTAGATAGTTTGTCTAATATGCCGTTCAGTCACACTGTGTGTAGTTTCACAGCTGGAAATGGTGGAAGCACAGTGACGAATGAGGCAGAACACAGAACATAATCCTTACAGTATTTTGCTGCATCACATTCCATAAATCAGACTGTGCTAAGATGTCGTTTGATGTTACACTATGTGGCACAACATGCCCCGGTGCTGTACACAGTCACACTTGCTCACTGCCCGCGGCTGGCAACCTCGCCTGCAGCTATGGCAGGGCTTCTGAACTACAGTTCAGCAACACACCCGGCACCCACTGACTGCAGACAGCTGCCTGCTCGCGCGCGGCCTTTAAAGGAATTATATAACACCACACACTACAGGGGGCACTGCAGCCATAAAGCACTGACTGGGGACTCACTTACTTCAACGTAAAACATACAAGGGCAGGCTCAGGCAAGACAGCGACTCACGAGAATTCGGGTTTTCCCACGCAGCTTCAGGGTTGAGTCCAGGTAGTGACAGAGTCCTGGTGGCCGCTGCAACTTTAATTCATCTCCCTGACCCTCAGCAGTTACTTAATTTGTGGCGCCGGGGTCAATCATGATTTTAAACTTACTGCATCTGAGCAACGTGACGGCCGGTGCGAGCAGACAGCCGCGCTGTGCAGGATTCGAAATTGCAGCAAAACGAGAAGCACTATCAGCCTACTACAACAAAAACCAGCAGCGGAAGGTGAGCACTAGCAGGACATGACGTCAGCCCCGTGGCGCCAGCCTGCATCACGCAATGGCCACTACCACGACGTGAAGTCAGGTCTGAGAGCGCACAGAGGGAAAATTAATCTCCAAAACTGAAACATTGTAGCAGCCTGCTATCAGCAACCTCTACTAGCTCAGCCAGCCGACTCTAAGCCTGTGAGAGCAGCACGAGCAGGCAACATGAGTGCACTGCCAGCCACTCCAGTGTTTTAGGACAGTAGGTAATGCTAACGGCTTGTGGAGGTGAGTTTATTATCGGGCTGACTGGCTCGCTCTCTCAGCACTGAGTGCAGCACTGCACAGCAGCACTCTTCTTCACCTGAGGTACTCCGGAGACAGTCTGTACGAGTATGAAGTGAATACCACTGCAGTGAAGCAATTATATTTCACTTACTCTTTGACACATGACATATAGACTGCAGTGCAGTCGTGCAGTTGATGTAAGTTGTAGACCCGGCCCTGATAAAAAGGTGCCGGTGCTAAGCACCGGAAAGCACCGGCACAAATTAAGGACTGTTACAAGGACACATAAAGCCACCCTTCGTGACTTCTCGTGTCCTGGTTAACATTGCCCCTTTACACAACACTTTGCATGAAAGGGGCGTGCCATGGGTGTTGCTATGGGTGTTCCCACGGAACACCCATGGCTTCTGCCGTATTTCCAGATGTATGATAAATCTTAAACCTGGAAATGCATCAGAATGCTTCTCCTCCCCAGGGGAGGTGTAGATAGGTGAAATGAGGAGAAATGGTTTCATTTCTCCTAGTTTTTTCCACTTTCTATGCATGCTGCATTCTGCAGCTCACATAGAAAGAGGAAATCATCTTGTGTGATTGTTTTTGTTTCAGGAAGGGGTGCCTTCCTGCACATAAAACAATCAACTCTGTGAGGCAGGCACCCTTGCACCATGCTGCGAGGGTGCCTCCGTCGGCGCATGGCAGCTAATTGTGTGCATGCGCAGGGAAGAGCAAAGGGATCCGTCATGTTGTTGTAGATATGACGCAATCCTTTGCTTTGGAATTAATGCAGAGCAGCCAAATGGCTTGCAGCCCCGTGCTGTGTTAATTCTTTGTAAATTAGGCCCAAAAATTATTTAAATGTTTAGGTATCTTTTCTGGCATCAATTGCTTACTAACAGTTTTATGTGTTCCTGAGAACATGTCTCAGAAGTGATTTCATTGTAAAGCACTCAAACAACATGACGGATAGCGCAATCCTGTGTCAAAACCTTAAATGAAATAAACAAATAAATTAATAATGGTACAACATGACTTGAGAAATACCTTTTATCCCCATATCATCTGTATGATCCCACTGCTTCTTGTACCTGATTTTTGCCATTCACCTTCTCAGGCTGCTGAAGCTAGCTCCTTTATAGTGTTGCTGTGCTGCTGTATTCCACTTGGCAGTTGTCAGCCTTTCAACGGATGTTGTGTCTTCAGCAGACATCCCCACTCTTTGGCTGAGTATCATTTTTCCAGGTAAGCCTCTCCAGGCAGTGCATTTCATCTCCCTTAAAGCAAAAAACTCCAAACACACTCCACTTCCTCCCATGTCAGGACTTTTGCTGGTAACCGTTTTGCCAGTTAAAACTCCCAGAGATAAGCTTAACTCATTATTTTCACTGGATTGGTCACAGTGAGGCTTCTCTAAATGTCCTTCAAACTTCCAGTTATTGAAATACATAGGATAGCCTGTACTCTGCAGGTGCAATGTAACAGCTTGTTAGCACATTCTACAATTATTACCTCAAAGAAAAACATTTCACAATAACGAAAACAAGGGCACATTATGTGCCAGTGTGACAACGTGGACAAATCACAAATTGCCACTGAAAACTTACCATTTTTGTGCAAAGTGCCTAGCTGTGGATTCTGGGCCCTCGCTCAGCTGAGACCTGGGGAAACCTAGAAAATCTGTACATTTTTTAAAACTAGACCTTCAATGAGAATTCATGATGGAGTGAATTGTGCGCCTTGTTGTCAATTTTAGGCCCGAGCTCTTCCAGGACATAGGGAATTTTGTAAAACTGCCCTTCGGGAAATCTAGGATGGGATGACTTTTGTGACTTTCATCAGGTTCTGTTACCCAGAATCAGCTGCAAACCTCAAAATGTGTCTGATAAACAAATTTTCCTCATATTTCTGTGATGGAAAGTTCTGGAATCTGAGGGAAACTGCAAACCTCTGTACACCTGACATTCCCTCAAGTCTCCTGATAAAAATGATACCTTGCTTGTGTGGGTAGGCCTAGTGCCAGTATCGGAAAGGACCAAAACGCAACATGGCACATCACTATTTTACACTGAAAATTGACCTTTTTTTGAAATGTGCCTTAGCTGTGGATTTTGTGCCCTAGCTCAGCAGACACCAAGGGAAACCTAGCAATTAACGTTTGAAAACTAGACATCCAGGGGAATCTGGGTTCGGGTGACTAGTGTAGGTCTCACCAGGTTTCTTTACCCAGAATCCCTTGCAAACCTCAAAATGTGTCTAAAAACCAAATTTTTCTGATATTTCTGTGATGTAAAGTTCTGGAATCTGAGAGGTGTCACAAGCTTCCTTCCACCCAGCATTCCCCCAAGTCTCTTGATAACAATGATACCTCACTTATGTGGGTAGGCCTAGTGCCCGCAACAGAAAATGGCCCACAATGCAACGTGGACATCTAACATGTTTCTACAGAAACTGACCTTATTTGTGCAATGTACATTTTTGAAAACTAGACACCAAGGGAATTCAGGATGAGGTGACTTGTGTGGCTCTCACTAGGTTCTGTTAACCAGAATCCCTCGCAAATCTCAACATTTGTCTAAAAAAACTACTTTTTCTCAGATTTCTGTGATGAAAAGTTCTGGCATCTGAGAGGAGCCACAAACTTCCTTCCACTCAGCATTCCTCCAAGTCTCCCGAAAAAGTATTACCTCACTTGTGTGGGTAGGCCCGCAACAGGAAACACCCCAAAACATAGAATGGACACATCGCATTTTGCCACTGAAAACTGACCCTTTTTTTAATTGTGTCTAGCTGTGGAATTTGGGCCCTCGCTCACCCGGCACCTCGGAAAACCTAGCAAACCTGTACATTTTTTTAAATCAGCCACACAAGGGAAGCAGTCAGCTAAAAATGTATGGAAAAACAAACTGCGCTTATAAACATGTTTTGGTGCCCCCTCAATCTCTACATGTTTTTGACCCTTCCCAGTCACAGGCACTTGGCCACCCACACAAGGGGACCCCTGCGTTTTGGTCCTGGGCTTATCAGCCATCTGGGTAAACTTACCAAACCCAGATATTTATGAAAACTAGGCACCCAGGGGAGTCCAGGGAGGTGTGGTTTACATGGATCCCCAGTGTTTTATTACCCAGCATCCCCTGCAAACTTTACATTTAGCTAAAACAATCACATTTCCCTCATATTTCTGTGTGTGATCACCGCGCCAACACAAATGTCCTCCCACTCAGCATTCCCCTGGATTCCTGATAAAAATTATAACTCACTTGTGTGGGTGCCCAAAGCAAAGTCAGTCTAAAAACATTAAAAAAAACTGTGCTTATGAACACACTTTTGTGCCTCCTCAATCTCTATATGTTTTTTTGGCCCTTTCATGTTGCAGGCACTTGGTGGACCCACAAAAGTGAGGGAGATCAAGAGAAACATGAGGAAAATGTGTGTTTTTTAGCTAAATTTGAGGGTTGCAGGAGATTCTGGGTAAGAAAACGTTGGGAGCTCCATCCAAGCCACACCTCCCTGGTCTCCCCCGGATATCTAGTTTTCAGAAATATATGAGTTTGATAGGTTTCCCTAGATGGCCACCATGCCCAGGACCAGAAACACAGATGACCAACTTGCAAAACCAAGTCTTTTTGTGATAGATAATTTTGATGTCTCTGTGTTAGACCTGTCAGCCATAGGGTGGTCTTCCCCGTTTTTTCCCCATTTCGCCTCATTTTTGCCACCATCTTTTTGTTGGACCTAGGCCTCTCGGCGCCTTACCTCTGCCAAACAGTGCTGAGGTGCAGGTGCTCTCCCCTAATAAGATGGCTGCCACAGGCCCCTGCTACTGCGGAGTGGCCATTGTACCTACACACACCAGTAGTTAGGATCAGGCTGGGACATACTGTTACTCTATCCTTGCCATCCCACCCTTTTGTCACATAGACAGACATGATAGAAGCCCCTGGAACCTTCCAGCCCAGGGAGGAGTTATACTTTGCCGCCTTTCAGGAGGGTCACCTGACCTAGGGGAAAGGAGGGAAACCTAACTAGTCAGTTGGGGCACCAATGGACCTGGGGGAACCTCTGCTGGAGTATAGGCTGTGGGGCTTAGGGGGGAACCTACACTACTGAGTCTGACTGAGCTTAGGCCCTGCTGTACCCAAGATAGCTAAGGGGCTCTGCCAGCCTGCTGACCTTGCCCGGTGAGGGGGAAACCCAGGGGACCAACTCCAGTGTGCCGCAGGGAACCATCCTGCCTCTTCTGCCTGCCAACTCAACCCCCACCCCTGCAAATTACTGCAACTAATGCTTGCCACTGACTGCCAACGCTGGGAGAAGAAGCGCCGGCTACCTAGCCTCTCGATCTCCCCAACTAGTGCCGAGGAACCTGTGGGCGCTGCTGTGGAACACCAGGTAAAGCGCTGTGTCCCTCCAAGCGCTGGATTGCCAACATCTGTTACCCTCTGCTAGCACTGTGCCATCCAAGCGCTTTACTGAGAAGAACTTGCCTCCCTTGCGAGCGCTGCGCTGGCACGCTCATGCAGTGCCCCCCTCTGCGCTGAGACACGGAGTGCGCAAGGCTCAGGATCACCGACGCTGCTCCGGGCACCCGGGATCGCATACTGTGGGGCTGCACTCACCGCCGCAGCCCTAGCACCGCTTGAGAAATGGAGTATCTCTGGCCAAAGTCACCGCCGCTGCCCCGGCACCACCGTGAGGAAGGATGCCCTCACCCTGTCCCTTGAAGAACCAGAACCTTTTGGACCTGGCGGCGCAGGGTACGCTCTCTGTCTCCGGAGTTCACCTGTTTCGCTACACAGAGACACGGGACACTCTGTCGGCGTTAGAAGATTGGATTTATTTTAGCTGCAGCTAGTACAGTTATCCTATAAGTACACAAAGTAGGTTCTCAGGAGACTGCCACTTCACTCTGTGGCGCATCAGATTAAATACTATACAATACATAATTATTAACGAGACACACTCCCCAAGTATATAAGAAAAGAACCAATAGGGTAAGTTGAAAAACAAAGCGGAACCAATGAGAAAGGTTCGAAAACAGAAATATCAGATGACTCGAAGAGACCTCTCCTCCAACTGTGTTTGTCATCCCACCCCCGAACTAATTCATTAACAGATTATAACTAACTTGCAGGTGGTGAGATACGTTTGTGTGTATTGGAGGACAGTCGTGACACAAGAGAATGCTAGCAGGAGACAGTGAAGGCCAGTCGATAAGATATGATCAGGAAAGAATAGTGTGAGCCTACCGATAGTTGAAACAGGGATTAGGAAAGCCAGACAAGGATTAGTGTACTCGGCTAGTCCAAACACCAGCTTCACAAATAAAGGCCGAGGACGTATTCGGACACCGGGCTACAGAAAAAGCAGAAATACACTTCGTTCGTCGTGCTGCCTGAGTGATGGCAACACAAAATGGCGGCGGGTCACAAAATGGTGGGTCGATTCGATCGTGATCGAAAATCGAAGTTCCTCAGACCCTCCTTTTGCCAGAACTCAGGCAAGATAGACTCACGTTAATCTGAGTCCACGTCAATAGCTATGAGATCATCGAGCTGTTGCTGTAACATCATTCTTATGTTTTCCGTTACTTGTGGTTTGGGTTTTGGGATGCACATAGTAGCACAAAGATCACAGATAGCGGGACCACAGTGCATACAAAGGCAACAAGAAAATACAATGGTCAAGATTATTCCAAGGAATGTCAATGCTTTCCAACCCCATTTGGACAGTAGTCCCCAAAACCATTCCGTTAAAGACCAATCTCCTTCGTCCTGATGAATAGACTCGGAGATTATGTGCAACTTGGAGATAGCTTGGTATACTGTCGGAGCGTCATTAGGAATGAAAATACAGCAGCTTCACCCGATCAATTTACATACTCCACCACGATCGGCAAGAATAAAGTCTAAGGCAACTCGATTTTGTAAGGTCATAAGACGATCCGCCTGTAGTTCTGCCGTGATATTACTTAAGGATCCTACAGTGATGTCTATTGTAGTCTCTACGACACGGACCAGTTGCCTTATATTTCTGCTGTTGGCCATTGGACCCCAGAAGGGAAGAAAACCTTTAAGGAAATCTCCCCCCTCTTGTCCTGCGGTGTCTTTTGAATCAATAATTCCTCGGCTGAAACGGGTTCGGTGATAATTGGCAAAAGCAGTGTAGGTAGGAGGAAGAAGGAAGGCTATGTAGCAAGTACCAGAGAAACCCGTTGGTAACCAAGTATAAGCTCTATCATAGCAAATGAAATAGGTGCCTTGAGACGGCACTAGAGGAGGCGAGTTTTGAGAGGAATAAATGTACGTGTAGGAGCAGTTACTCTTTGGTGCAGTGTCAGAAGAGCGATCGTTTATTTTTAAACAGAAGTTACCTTGATGCGGTATAGTCCAGATTGGCGAGGATTTTTCCTTTCCCACTTTATTATTAAGACTCGACATATATTGGGTGACGTTCCAATTGGTGTATGCTTTCCTTTCGTCAATGGAAACTTTGCTGTTCTCCATGATTTTAGCCATAACTACCATACCCTTAATCAAGGAACTATGACTAAAATCCGGATAATTAATTTGTGAAGTAACAGACCGTCTGAATTTGCTTTGATATGCATTGGAGAAAATGACAAAGAATGCCCAAGCAGAACCCTCATAAGAAAAAGGAAGAACTAGATATGGTATTCCTTTCTCGGTAGTATGTGGCATAAGACCACATACCCAACAATCAGTTGTGTTAACCACTAATTGATGCTGGTGTAATAGTTGGACAAAGGAATTGTTGTAATACTCGGTTCTTATGACAAGTTCATGTGAAGGAAAAGTATGAAAGAGGTGTGGAGAGATAGTAGAAGAAGGCAAAGAGGAAGAAGGGGAAGTATTTCTTGGCTGCAAAACATAAATTATCCAACCAATAATCGCCAAAGCAATACATAATGATATAAAAACACATAGAGTTATACTATAACGACTGTACATTATTTTACAAGATGCTTTCTTCATTTCATTTCTTCTCTCTTTATTACTTGGTGTAGTTTCCATTTTTACTAGTGGATGCTCACTGAAGTCACGATGCTCTACCGTCCTATGACACTGAGGATCCTGCAGACCTATTGTCACTACTCAGGTCGTGACCTAGACTCCTACCGTGACCCTGCAACCGAAACAGAACACTACACAAGGGAGAAGAAAGTCTCAATTGTTCTTTTGTCTGGGCCTGAGGTTATAACTTTCCTTCCCCGGAATACTCTGATTTCGAAACAATGTTCTTGGTTCAGTCGTATTCAGGCGACGATGCGATGGAATTGCTTTTTGTAAAATGTCGTCGTCCTCTTTCTCAGACAATGTCCCATTCAGGTGTGCATCGCTAAAGGGTATAAATTGTGGAACTGTTTCGCCTTCACAGTTACCAACCCCTCTACGAACCCACTGATCAAAAGGCAAAGGCAAAGGTACTTTCTTGCAATGCACACCGTGAATCCAATTCTTTTTTCCTTCAACTTTGACGACTGTTCTTGTGGTAAGTAACACCACTCGAGGCTCCCGCCACCTGGGCTGCAGATTATTCGACTTTTGAAAATTCTTCACACAGACCCAGTCACCTGGTCGGATGGAATGACCTGGGTCTGTGGAGGCCTCCGGCAGAGCACTCTGAACCTGTTGATGAAGAACACGCAATTTAGTTGTAAGGTCATGCAGATAGTCAATCAACATTGGATAGGGCAAGTCTGAGAATTTCTTAGGGTGAGGTATTCCCCGTACGTTGGCCGGACGGCCAAATACCACTTCGTAAGGGCTAAGTCCCAAACGAGAGTGTACTGCAGTTCTGGTGGATAGCAGAGCTAACGGCAAAGCATCAGGCCAATTAAGTCCCGTACTTGCTTGAACCTTTGCTAATTTCAACTTCAAAGTTCCACTGTAACATTCTACTAGACCCGCTGATTGTGGATGATTTGCCGCGTGGAACGTTTGCTTGATTCCAAGACCTGCACAAACTTTCTGCATGACTTGGCCAACAAAATCGCTCCCATTGTCACTCCAGACAATGCGCGGCAAACCAAACCTGGGAAAGAACTCTTTTAGTAGGATTTTAGCTGTAGACAAAGCTGTTTTATCTTTCAAAGGGAATGCTTCTATCCACCTCGAAAAAGGCACATACTACCACCAGAACATATTTGAGGTTGTTGCATCGATCCATGTGAATGTAATCGATTTGCAACACTTCAAATGGGTATGTCGGAGGAGCAAAGTGACCTGCTGGAGTTGGGGTTCCCTTTCCTGGATTGTACATCAGACAAACAATACAATGCTTTACTACGTTGTCTGCACATTTTGGGATATTTTCGTTTTGCCATACTGGAGCTAAAAGTTTACAAATGCCTTTTGCACTTAGGTGAGCTGGACCATGAGCCATGGTATTCACTGGGAGTACATAAGCATCCGGTAACAACCAACGTTGATGTTCGGATAATTCTACCCAACAACCCATCTCATCTAACATTCCCGTACTTTCTCTCCACTTGCTCAACTCTCTTTCTGAAGCCTCTTTCTGAATCGCTTTCACGCTTTCCACTGTATTCTCACACATTCCTCTCTCTCTGACCCAATTCGCAGGACCTGCCATATACATTCGACTCGTTGAATCTCTCGCTGTTTTCTTTGCTATTTCATCAGCAAATGCATTTCCTCGTCCAACATCATCCGTGATCTTCCTGTGTGCACTACACTTCACTATCGCTATTTGGATGGGTAGGTCAAGTGACTCAAGGAGATCAGTCACTAACTGACCATGCTGTATTTTGGTGCCATGTGAAGTTAGGAATCCCCTTTCCTTCCAGAGATGCCCAAAACTGAACGCTACACCAAAGGCATATTGGCTGTCAGTGTACAAGTTCACTCTTTTCTCTTTTGATAATACACACGCTCTCGTCAGTGCTATCAATTCTGCTGCTTGCGCTGAATTGTGTCTAATGCGTGCAGTTTCCACAATTGTATGTAATGTAGTTACAGCATAAGCTGAAACCATATCTCCATTAGGCATTTTGAAACAAGAACCATCTACCCATAGAGTCCCATCCGGATTCTCTAATGGTGTGTCTCTCAGGTCAATTCTTCCTTTTGTCTCTTCCTCAGTACGGAAGAAACAATCATGCTGATCCTCAACACTCTCCGCATTTGGAAGGGGCAACAAAGTAGCTGGATTCAGGGTATTACATCGTTTGATGTGTACGTGACTAGCCAAAAGCGTCAGCTCGTAACCAGTTAAACGTGCACTCGTAAGATGCTGTGTTTTCCTTCTGTTTAGCAAAGTATCCACTGCATGTGGCACCATGACAATGAGAGTATTATCTAACACCATTCCAGCAGACTGTCGGATAGAAATTGCTGCGGCTGCTGTCGCTTTGAGACAACTGGGCAAAGCTTTAGCTACGGGATCTAATGTGGCTGAAAAATAGGCACATGGCCGCTGTCTGTCTCCAAATTGCTGTGTCAAGATTGACAATGCAAAACCTTCTCTCTCGTGAACATACAGCGTAAAAGGCTTAGTGTAATCTGGGGTACCTAGTACAGGAGCAGAACACAGAGCAGTGCATAAATCAGTGAAACTCACTCATCAGTCCAAGGAAGGGGCTGAGGCGTATCTTTTAAAGTGAGTGCCAACATAGGTCTGGTGATCAAAGAGAAGTTAGGGATCCACTGTCTACAATAAGAAGTGATACCCAGAAAGGCACGTACTTCCCTTTGTGTGGATGGTACAGACATTCGTGCAATCACTTGAATTCGTTCTGGTGTCAATCGTCGTCCCTCCTTTGATAGGAGATGCCTCAAGTAGGTAACCTCTTGACAAACATATTGCAGTTTGGAAGGTGAAACCTTGTGATTCAGCTTAAACAAGTGGCGTAACAGTGCAACAGTGACATCTTTGCAGATATCTTTTGTATCGGCGGCGACTAACAAGTCGTCCATGTTTTGAATAAGAGCAGTACCAATCGGCAAGTAAAAAGTATCAAGATGATATTTCAAAGCTTGGCTATAAATGGAGGGACTTTCACAATAGCCTTGGGGTGCGCGCTTAAATCGGAAGCTTCGGCCTCCAAGAGAGAAACCAAAAATGTCCCTACTCTCTTCTGCAATGGGAATACTGAAGAAGGCATTCTTTAGATCGATAACAGAAAACCAAGTCACTGTGGAAGGTATCATTGTCAACAAAGCAGTGATATCTGGAACAACAGGGAATTGTGGTATCACAATTTTGTTTACTTCTCGCAGATCAATTACAAACCGGTACACAGGAGGCTGAGAAGGATCAGTACGTTTAAGAACAGGAAGAATAGGACTATTGCATGTGTCACCTCTCGTTTCTTCAACCACATCCTTCCGAATTAAGTCATGAATGATGTCCAAAAGCGCTTTTTCACCTTCAGCAGAGATTCTATATTGTGGGATACGTGGTAATTCAACATTGGGCTTGAGAGTGACAACATAAGGCGGTATCTCAAGACAACCCACATCGTTCGGACCCGTGGCCCAAAGTGTTGTTGGAAGAGAAAGCAACTCAGGAGGAAACTGATCTTTAGACAGATACATTGGGGAGATCAGCTTCTGACCTAGAGTAAGATGTACGCCTGAAGGAGAACAATATATTGTAGCATGCATTCTTTTCAATAGGTCTAGACCCAACAGATTCTCACCGCAACCATTCGTCAGCAGAAGTGGAGCTTCCAAATCATAAGGACCAAGTGAAATAGGCAAAGAGCAAGAAACCGGATTGCGAACAGGGGCGCCAGAGAATCCTACAGAAACATTCGTTAAGCCAGACAAAGGTGCCCCAGGGAGTTTAGAATGAATGATAGAAATTCTCATTGCTCCAGTATCTAGAAGAAATGGCTCTGATACACCCATTGTAGTGACGTTAACATAAGGACCATTTTGACCTACTGGGATTGGCACAACTCCCCTACTTTGTCCATGGCTGTCCTAGTTGGCATGAAGACTCTCATTCTCGCCTTCAACATAATGGTCTTCATTATAATACTGTGTAGATCTCACATTCTGCTGATCAAAGTAGTTCATGGAATTGGGAGAAGGAGGGCACGCTGTTCTTGAGTTAACGCACCTCGACCTCTACCTCTGTTTGCCGACTGGAGGCCAGCACGACCTCGTGGAGCAGATAACGCTCCATTGCGCTGCAATAAAACCGGACAACTACTCTTAAAATGACCTTCCTCTCTACAATAGGCACATTGATTAGGACCTAACAAAGGTCGCGGAATGTATGGCTCAGGTTTCTGATACAATCTCTGAAACTGCAGTGGCTGCTGAGTCTGAGGCTGAACATAACGTGGCGGATAGGCTTTCTGCAAGAGAACCTTTGTTTTTCAATCTTTCGTCCTTTTCTCTTGCTTTTCTTTTTCTTCTTTATCCCTATTCTCATAATATTGTGCAGTGGCCAATATCTGTGCAGAAGAAGAAACAGCCCAAGAACTTTCTGAATCTTTTAATTTGTGTGACAGCTCGGTAAGCAAATTGAATACAAATTTATCCACAAATAATCGCTGTCCACCCTCGGTAGCCATGTCCTGACCACTGTGGTCGATAAATGTCTCCTCAAAATGAGTAAAGAAGTCAGAGACACTTTCATCTTTCTTTTGCTTGCATGCTGCCAGCTTATCCCAATTTACTCTCAATGCAGGCATCATAGTTTTCATTAACGTAATGATTCTACCAGGAAGTTCCGAGATCAAAGCATCAGGCTTTGAGCCACCCACTTGGTCTCTATCTGTATCAGCTATAACATTCCAAGTAGCACCTAGTTCCTGTGCGTGATCCTCTCTACGAATCTTAGCCCATATTGTCTGTGGGACGACATTAACCATTAGCATATCAATATCTGCCAGATTCATAATGCAAGCATCGATTGTCTGCGATAATTCTTTGTAATAACCTGCAGGGTTCTTACGAGGATCTGGTAGAGTCTGTTTAAGAGCCAAAACTTCAGACCTCTTCCAAGGGACATGTACCCATATACGTTGAAAATGAGCAGGAATAGGTGGATTAGCACCTACTCCCGCAACCTCTTCCTTCCATACTGGAGGAACCTCTCTCATAGGATCATTTTTCGACGTCTGTTTAACCGACGGATCGGAATCAAGAAAACTCTGAGAAAACAACAAGGATCTATGAGAGATAAGTGCCCTTACAGCTTCCTCGACTTTGGAACCTACAATAAGTCCTTTTTCAAAATCAGCTTGAACATCTAGCAGATCTTGTGAGATCGGACTCGAACTCACATCTTCCCATTCTTTATTGAGAATGTCGCACATTACATTAGAAACATATCTCTGCGTAGGCGCATTCCATTGCAAAAAGGTAGGCATAATATCAAGCACACTATATTGTGGACCCTTCTTGATCCATTTTCGTGCAAGAGAGTCTAGCTTCTCTCATTCCTCTAAATCTGGAAACTGACTACGACATTGTCTTCGAGCAAAAGCCGGAGACATATTAAAAGCTCCAAAGAAAGGAGATAGAATGCTAGTGACAGAATCTGTGAGACGCTTACGCACAGACGGTGAATTAGACATTAGAACTGGGGACAGAGTATTAGGAGAACTAACAGGAGAAGGACTGGAAATTGCAGGAGGAGCAGAAGGCAAAGGAGAGCTAAGATCAGGAGATGAAGGCAAAGAAGTTGAGACTAATGGTAAAACCGGCAAGGGCGGTAATACTGGAGGAGGCAAATGCTAAAGAGCCGGAACTGGCGGAGGTACCACCAGCAGCTGAGCAGGCTGTAACGGCTGAGGTACATTGGCATTTTGCGCATAGGGTGGAGGCAACCTTAATAAATGAGACATTAGGGGATCTTCTTCTATATCTTTCTTATTATCAGAAGGAGAAACAGGCAACACCGGATAGCATTTATCTATTGCCATACGATGTTGTCTTTCTGAAACTGCAGTCGCATTGTCAATTTCATCATTTTTGAATTGTTGGGCAGCCTGTATAATTGTCATACCCTGTGCTCTCCTATCTCGTTTTGCTTGTTTAATTTCTTTCTGTTTGGCTTCCTTACGCCAAAGGCGGAAAGAGTCAAACATTGCTGGCCGGGCTTTTCTTTTGAACAAAACTGCTTCCAAATTGTCTAACACATCAGGGTCAAAACTACCATTTTCTGGCCATTTGAGAACACCATCTTGCTTCGTGTATCGAGTCCATGTCTCGTTAAAGGCAATGGGGCCGATACCATGTTTCGAATAGAGCTCATATGTGGGAGTACCAACCGAAGGAATCGGACAAGAGTCCTCAAGTCGGGAGTCCCTATTACAACCAAGACAAAAAATTCTTC
This sequence comes from Triturus cristatus, assembly GCF_964204655.1. Taxonomy (NCBI): domain Eukaryota; kingdom Metazoa; phylum Chordata; class Amphibia; order Caudata; family Salamandridae; genus Triturus; species Triturus cristatus. The sequence continues at coordinate 699,695,426 of NC_140582.1, read as the reverse complement.
CAAACTTAGTCAGACCAGGCATCTCGAGATGTCTCCAGACTGTTCACAAACTTCAAGGGTGTAAAACTCAGTTTACGCAGCACAAATGCACTTACCCTCGTCTTTAGCCTTTGCAAATGCTAAATCTAAGAAACCTAAGGACATCAAACAAAGAACCAAATTGTGGGCGCGACCCACAAAAATACTTAACTAAGGACATCTTCTTCCACCAACAGAGGCCCATCTATCGTCTCGCCTTACCATACATCATCATAGGAATGGGCCAAAGCAGGGCGGCAGTCAGGGCAGCGGTCGTCAGTAGCCGTCAGGAAGGAGTAACCACGCTGCAAAAGACCTTCGGACCACTTTCGACATACAGGGGTCGCTTAGTGTGGCTCGCGAACCCTCTGGAATTTTCTTGCGAGGTTCCTCACGACCTTCGAGCAGAACCGGTACCACTGAAGCCGCCCCACGCTGGGTGCCAATTGAAGAACCAGAACCTTTTAGACCTGGCGGCGCAGGGTACGCCCTCTGTCTCCAGAGTTCACCTGCTTCGCTACACAGAGACACAGGACACTCTGTCGGCGTTAGAAGATTGGATTTATTTTAGCTGCAGCTAGTACAGTTATCCTAGAAGTACACAAAGTAGGTTCTCAGGAGACTGCCACTTCACTCTGTGGCGCATCAGATTAAATACTATACAATACATAATTATTAACGAGACACACTCCCCAAGTATATAAGAAAAGAGCCAATAGGGTAAGTTGAAAAACAAAGCGGAACCAATGAGAAAGGTTCGAAAACAGAAATATCAGATGACTCGAAGAGACCTCTCCTCCAACTGTGTTTGTCATCCCACCCCCGAACTAATTCATTAACAGATTATAACTAACTTGCAGGTGGTGAGATACGTTTGTGTGTATTGGAGGACAGTCGTGACACAAGAGAATGCTAGCAGGAGACAGTGAAGGCCAGTCGATAAGATATGATCAGGAAAGAATAGTGTGAGCCTACAGATAGTTGAAACAGGGATTAGGAAAGCCAGACAAGGATTAGTGTACTCGGCTAGTCCAAACACCAGCTTCACAAATAAAGGCCGAGGACGTATTCGGACACCGGGCTACAGAAAAAGCAGAAATAGACTTTGTTCGCCGTGCTGCCTGAGTGATGGCAACACAAAATGGCGGCGGGTCACAAAATAGCGGGTCGATTCGATCGTGATCGAAAATCGAAGTTCCTCACCCTGTTGCGGCCCCCGAAGCTTTGGGTGGGCCGACCGCGGAAGGGAGGAGGGCGCACTAGGCCCGGGCCGCGCGAGCGCGCGTTGCCTGACAATCGGGGCACCGGTCGCATCATCGGCCGCTTCCCCAGTGAGCTACACGTGGATTGGCTCCCAGGCCCCGGGCTGAGGAGGAAGCCCAGAGCCCCGGAATCCCTTCTTCCCGGGAACTAACCGGCCTGCCGAGGAGTGTTCTTTCCCTCCCCGGCGAGGCCCCGAGTGAGGAGAGGAGCAGGCCCCCTGGGGTTCGGGGCACGAGGCGCCCGCTAGCGCCGGTGTATTGCGGAACAGCTGACCTGCCCAAGGACTGGCTGATGAGTCAAGTGGACCCCAGGGCCTGATCACGTGACCACCTCCCAGGCTAGTGTGAGGACTGCCTGGGGACTGTGCCTGTGGGAGGGTCCTCTTCCCCACACCTGCCTGAAGTCTCTGCCTGGGAATTGTCCCCTGATCTGAGTGTAGAACAGCCCTGGGTAAGGATGAACTCTGCCAAAGGAACCTGCACGCCCCCCCCCCCCTGATTGAGAAGTCTTGAGACTGTGCCTTGATATCGCCTAGGGGGTAGCCCAGTACTATTTATACTGCAGCAGAAAGGGGTGTCCTAACTGAACCATAGTATAAGGAATATTGCCTGTATGATTCCCATGCACAGGAAATGTCGCTAATGCTGAATACCTCCATAACCAGGGGGGGCATTTCAGGAATGTGTGTCTAACCAATGTTTCCCATGTTGAATGCATACCTGCATTAAGACCCTACTTGATTGAATGTCCCGAGATGAATTTAAGCTTATGTTTAACCCGCAATCCCTTACCTACAGTGATACTTGCTCTGAGATAGGTTATCGCTACTGCCTTTTACCGGCCTGCAAGTCTCATGCCCTGATGCCCTTGAATGAATTAACGTTTTAGAGTGAAATGAATTTACTGAGATTATCTGCCCTATTTACCTGCTCTGACCTGAATGAGATAAAGGGTCTTGTTTTATAAATCAGCCTGGTGTGGTGTCTCTTCGTTGTGTGCGCATTACAGGGTCAGTGTTAGTGTGTGCTGCACAACTGCTTTACACATTGCCTTTGGGTGCCTTCCTGCATCGCGCCAAGCTACCGTGTCGGAATCGGTGACCCCGGTTCCAACATTGGTGTTCAGCGGTGGGATAGGGACTTGTGCTTGTGCAGCACCCTACAGGGATTCAGTGTGCGCCGCAATTGGACACCTATTGTAACGCAAGCCTAACAATTTGCCCTTCACTGCCTGATTGATTGTACAGGCTCCTGTGTTAACCTGTTGCTTACGTCCTAGTGGTTTTCCCTTAAGTTGTCTGGGGCCCCACCTGTCAGGATGGAGTTTGAGCTGGCCAACCTAGAAATGTATACGGTGGCGCAGCTGAGGGAGTTCTGTCAGGGGATGGGGGTGTCCGTTAAGCGAGGCGCCAAGAGAGAGGAGCTTCAGAAAGCCTTGAGGGCATGGTTAGTGGCCCACCCGGGAGGGAGAGTGGATGAGGAACAGGGGAGCTGGCCGCTCCAGGAGAGTTAGACCTACCGCACGTAGACACCAGTGAGAATGTGTTGCCAGGAAGACGGTCCAGGGCAGGCAGTAGTGTGTCAGCGGGGAGTGTGTCTGTGGAGGAGTACGAGGATAGGAGGGAGGAGAGGCAATTGAGGCAAGAGCTTGCTAAAATGGAGAAGGAGCGAGAAGAGAAGAGGCTATCTATGGAAGAGAGGAAGCTTGCGCATGAGCTTAGCCTGAAGGAATTTGAGCGCGGAGCATTGCAGATTGGGGCGCAAGGCAACAGGAATGGTGGCAGCGTACCCGCTGAGGCTCCACAAGAGCCTAAGTTTTACCTACCTAAGGAGGTGGTGGCCAGTTTCAGTGTAGGGGATGACATTGATAAGTGGTTAGCGCATATGAGGTGTCTTTGGTAGCCCATGGGGTGCCCAAGAGTTACTGGGGGGGTAGCCTGTATAGGTACATACCTCCGGTGGCCAGGGACACACTTTTGACATTAGATAAAAGAGATCAGACCAACTACCCTGTCATGAAGGAGGCGCTACTTAAAAAGTTTGGCCTCACTCCAGAGAAGTATCCCCAGAAATTCCACAACAGCCATAAGCTCCCCACACAGAACTGGGTGGACTTTTTTGATTATGCTTGCAAGGCATTAGAGGGTTGGGTGCGTGGCAGCGAAGTGAGTGACTATGAAGGGCTGTGCAATCTGTTTTTAAGGGAGCACCTTCTTGTTTTCCAGAGCTGCAACAACACCTGGTGGACCGCAAGTTGACCGATCCTCGGGAGCTTGCAGAGGAGCCAGATACCTGGGTCAGCACTCGGGTGTCCCACAAGGGATCCGGGGGAGAACCCCCGAAAGGTGGACAGAGTTTTCCCCAGAAGAGAGAGGGGGGAAATAAAAAGAAGGAGTTCTTTAAAGGCTCCCAAAATAGACTGCATGGGAAAGGGGTAGGTTCCCCACCCCAATCTGGATTCCAGAAACCCACTTACCCTGGCAAGAGTCAGCAAGCCAGAGCTGTCCGGTGCTATAAGTGCGGGGAGGTTGGACACTACAAGGAGGATCCCAGTGTTGCAAAAGGACCCCAGCTCCCACAGGAGGTAAGAGCCCCGGGGTGGCTAGTGTAGCGCTGGCGGAGGAGTTGTCCCTAGGTCAGGGGGGTGAGTGGACAGGCTTGACCCTAGTTTCCCTGGGGGATAGAGAGATGGTCCCACAGGTTCAGGTACCCTCGAATACTGCCAAGTACCGGCAGAGGGTTCGGGTTAACGGGAAGGATGTGGAGGCTCTGAGGGACACGGGTGCCAGCATGACAATGGTAAGATGTCAGCTGGTGTCCCCAAAGCAGGTGATTCCGGAAGTATTCCACCCGGTTGTAATGGCTGACAACAGCCTGGGTCATTACCCCGTGGCCCAAGTTCCCTTTGAGTGGGGAGGAGTTTCAGGCTTGTTGAGAGGAGCGGTGAGCTCTGCCATGCCAGTTGATTGTCTGCTCGGAAACGACTTGGAACATACTGCCTGGAAGGAGGTGGAGTTCAACGCCCACGCTGAGATGCTGGGATTACCAGGGTGGACCTGCGTGGTCACGCGGTTCATGGCTGCCCGGCAAGGAACTCAACCCGGGTTGGAGCCTGGAACAATGGCCCAGCCCACTGCTGGACAAGAAGTCGTCTTGGAGGATACACCCTGCGAGATGGATGGGGAGCCCGCGGAGGTGACCCCGGAGTCCGCAGAGGTGGATGTTGTTCCCGTGGGAGACTTGCCAACCCCTGCAGAGTGGCAGGTGGACGGAGGGCCTACCCGGGAGGAATTTTGTCAGGCACAGAGAGACTGCCCTACGCTTGAAGGCATGCGGCAGAAGGCCGAAGCCCAAGCGACTGGTAAGGAAACCGGCAAGTACCATATTTACTGGGAGGATGGACTCCTCTACAGTGAGCCTAAGGCTCCGGTGCATGGGTCATCAAGGGCCCTAGTGGTCCCCCAATGCTACAGAGCCTCCCTGCTGGACTTGGCACATGAGATACCACTGGGGGGACACCTGGGCCAGGATAAGACATTCGCTCGTTTGGTCCCACACTTTTATTGGCCCAGAATGCGAGTTGCCTCTGACAACTTTTGTAAGACCTGTATGACTTGTCAGGCGAGTGGCAAGACTGGGACTAAGTTGAAGGTCCCCCTGGAACCGCTCCCGGTTGTCGGTACCCCTTTTGAGCGGGTAGGCATTGATATTGTCGGGCCAATGGACCCACCGACTTCTTTGGGACACTGGGTCATCTTGGCACTGGTGGTCCAGGCCACACGGTACCCGGAGGCAATCCCTCTGAGGACCATCACTGCACCTGCGGTGGCACGGGCCTTGATGGTGTTCAGCATACAAATTATTCTGGTCAACAATCTCATCGAAAAATACATTATAAACAACTGAAAGAAATACATATTCAGAGGTTTTCAGTATTCGCTCTACGGCCTGCGACACCACTAAAGGCAGGCAACACCAGCTGCACCATGTTTGGGGCAACCCAGACTTAAACTCTTCCAATAGGAAGCCTTTCAGCACCCGGCTGAAAACAAGATGTCTCTTGCTGCACTATTGGCACATCAGTGTCCATTTCTAAAAGCAGCTCTTCATCTGCACTCAGAGGGATTTTGTCATCAGATGATTCCTCTCCAACAGAAAGTTCACTGCCAGAATCCTGGACTTTCTCCTCTGCCTCAAATGCAGAGTCAATCTCATAATCATGGTCAGAGGAAGAATCAGAAAGCGTACCAACAACCTGCATAGTGGTAATCCTACAGCTAACCATAATCCTTACTAAAAGAAGTAACTTGATAAATAAGTCAACAATACCCAACACTGTGTAAAATAAGTAATAAACAAAGTGTGGCTTTCTCAAACGGAAAGTAAAACTACTGGCATATAGCTATTGCAAGGTAAGGTCAATTAATACAAAGCACTCAAAGACCTATATACTGTACAATGATACCATTCACTTGCGAGAGACAGCTAGACTCACCAGCACCAACCCTGTACAGATACAGAAAGCACCAATGATATACCACTAGAAAGGAAAAACAAAGGAAAATTACACACAAGAGAACACAATACACATTGTAAACAAATCCAAGGAGAATTTCACACACAATCAAAAAGAAGCTAAATATGCTGCTATTATTACAGAATTTACAAAAAACGTTTTCTTACCAAAAGCCTGCAACTACACAAACTGCAGATCTACCATTGTTGAAACTGCAAGCAGGAGTTGCACCAAAGGAAAACAAAAGTGTTGCACTAAAATAAAAAGAAGATATAAAACATTACAATCACAAATGGTGACAAGAAATAAAACAGTTAACATTATAGAACACTAAGAAGTCTGCCCATCACCATTCAAATTCAAGCCACAGACATCATTAGCTAAACGCCAGTCCACAGACACCACCAGCCAAGTGCCAGCCCACAAACACCACTAACCAAGTGTCAGTCCACGCTCACTGCTAGCCCAGTGCCACTGCACGCACACCCCAGCCATGTGCCAGTCCATGCACACCACCAGCCAAGCACCACTTCACTCACACAGCCGTATAATAAATAAAACATGTCCGATCTGTCCCCAGGGGTAGCAGAAAATTACCACAACATTGCCTCAATAAAATGGGGAGTGACCCTTGCCCAAGGGACAATTCTCCAACATATAAATGTAACAATCCCTGGTGTCTAGTGTCTTTCTGCCCCCCGTGGGGGCAGATGGGACTAAATATATGGCCGATCTGCCCCCAGGAGGGCAGAAAATGACCAAAACATTTGTCTAATAAATGGGGAGGGACCCTTTCCAATGGGGGTGGGGGGAACTCCCTAACACATATCAAATAAAATCTCTGGTGTTTAGTGGACTTCCGACCCCACCAGATGGCAGACAGGCATAAAAAGATCCAATCTGCCCTCTGGGGGAGGAACAATTATTTCTACAACAAATGTTCCCGGTTATTGTTTTTACTATTGCCAAGTAACTAGAGAGTGTCTGGCTAATACGTAGAAAAATGATTCTCCTCACGCCATCTTAGTTATAAGCTTGCCTTGATTAGTCATTCTACTGATCCTGGGCGTTTTTAGAATGACATTCCTTTATTATTTTAGTGTACTGGATAGTTTTCTTTTATTGCTTTTACTCTTCTTTTTATTCTGTTCTTATTCAGGCTGTACAGTTTTAATTAATATTTATAAGCAATTGGTTTATAATGATGTACTTTACTGATAAAAACCTTTTAATAGTTTTCTTTTAAAGAAAGGTTGACTAAGTATTACCTAACACTTTACTAGTTGAGATGCCGAATAGAAATATGTCTTGTATTCTTAATGCAGTCAACTAAGATACATCAACGGACTAGCCTCATGGTGGTGTATAGTTAATTTTTGCTTGAGGTTGTAACTTGTGTCTTGCCCTTCATACTTGTTTTTTTTCTAGACATCTGTAAATAAGTGCAAGACTAAACAATTGCAAAGGGATCCACTAAAGATCCATATATACTGTGTATAAGCTAATTATAATGCAATGTATTTTTTATATCTGTTTCTTTTATGCATACTTTTAAAGCCTTTGGCCGAAATAAAGTAAATTGAACTGACCTTAATTGGTGTCTAGTGGCTTTCTGACCCCTGTGAGGCCAGATGGGCCTAATCTGCCCCCCAGGGGGGCCAGGAAATAACCAACACATTTCCCCAATAAAGGGAAGTGACCCTTACCCAAGGGCCACTCCCCAGCAAATTCAAAATAAAATCCCTGGTGGCTAGTGGGCTTCTTCCCCCACCAGATGGTAGATGTGCCCTCTTGGGTGGGGGGATACAAGGGGGAATTCCTCAAAAACATTTCCCCCAAGCTCCCCACAATCATTATTATAATTTATATCCCTGGCATCTAGTGGGTTTCGACCTCCTGGGGGCAGATCGGCCTATCAACTGCTGAATCACCCCCTGGGGGTGCCGAAACACCGATGAAAAATGCCTCCAGGCGAGCAACCCTTGCCTGAGAGGCCACTCCCCCAATAATAGTGCAAAAACTAACTTTGGTGGTGCAGTAGTGTGATTCCTGCTCTACGATTATGGCTCCACCCGCAATTGTGGAGCAGGAAGGCACTCCATACAGACACAGGGGCGAAGTCCTTTCCCAATGTGTCTGTATTCCCACAAGAAACGTCCCCGGGAGAAGGACTTACCAGAAAAACCATCCTCTCCCTGGATGCGCTGGAAGCAAATGGCTTCCAGAGTGTCCCCAGGTGCACTTGATGACGTCGGCATGCCATGAGTGTGCTCAAGAAAAACAAAACAAACAGTTCAAGCTGAGAAAAACTCAACATAATACTTTAGTAGCTCCTAAAAAGAAATGAAACTTGAGAGGAGGGTTTTATAAATTTCCTTATTATTTGACGAATTGATTTTAATTTATTTCACATTTCAAAAATAATTTAGCGCAGAAACATTTCTTTTTTTGCGCTAAGGTCTTATATACAAAATTTTAGAAAACATATATTACAATGACACATAACTAATGATCCCCTGGAAAAAAAAGAAAAAAATGCAAACATTCATCAAACACTCATGGCCATTATACTCATGCATACACAAAAACATACATACACTGTAAAGAACTGGGTCCTTGTGGCGACCTTTCTTCCCTTGTACAATTAATTACATCTCAATTTAAACATCGAAAAACATTTCATTTTTGCATTGCCAAAATGAATATAACAGATTGTTTTGAACTTCACAAGAAAAAATGTCTTGAAAGCGGTACGACACAAGGAATAAGAACTGGTCGACGCGTTTCGAACCACAGAATTATGGGTTCTCCTCAGGACCAACCAATTTCTGCAATGAACAATAAAAAACGTTTAGGATGTGATATTGTGACTCAGAGTTACTACGAAGCACCAACAGGGCCTCTCAAAACCCACCTTAAAATGTAGAAATCTATCTGCCTGAAATGGATGTAAGTCGTTTCCAATGCAGAGGGACCTAAACACAAAAACACCAAAAACACCATCTATATTATAATTTCCAACTTGTCTAACACAGGCTATACAAATAGCACAGGACAAACAACACAGCAGACTTTGGACAAAGATTGATAATGCTCGCTCGACTTACTGGAGCAGGGGAACGTGTCCTCTTTTCCGGCTGCCAATGATTGAATGCTTGTTTATCTAAAGTGAGGGAGAACGAGGAAAACGAACTCTGTTTACTATCGTCATCCCTTTAACAACTCTAAACATACGCGTTCCAAAGCCCGGACAACAACCAGCTGTATGAAGTGTAGAACTTACTTAAATGAGTTTATCAGTCAACTTCAAGATGCTTTTCCCGCGCCGGAATCTGAAAAACGAAACGAGCGGTATAAGTCATCACAGAGACTCTTACGACCTGATACCTCAGAGCTCCTGTTCCCTTGACATAACTAATCCTTGTTCGCCCGCAAGCTTACCGGGAGTGCATTTTCCGTCCGTCCACAACCTTGTCAAACCATTAGTGAGGATACACACAGCATTGTGGGAACCAGTGACGATTAAAACTCATTAGAACTACCAGAAGCCCAAAGGTTGCTGGTACATGTAGTTTATGCTCGGCGCCGCTCCAGGTGTGTTTTTGAAAATGTGGCTAGGATTTCGTGAACCTGGAACAGAGTGCTTCCAATTAAAAAAAACTAAGGATGACAATGAAACCGACAAGTGGCTTCCAGGTGATATGGTTAAAAATTCCTCTCATATAGTTGTGTGTTAACGAATGTAAAAAAAAAAATTGGTTACGCACCTAAACACGGGGGAAGGCTTCCCAAAAGCGGGGAGGAATGCGTGGCTGAAACAATGATCAGAACTGTCCATGAATTATAATTGTCTGGAAAATTGAAACAGCAGGACATACCAAGACCAAACCATGGAGACAGCGAAATGGTGTTCTTCTTACATTAAGCAATTGGTCTGAAAATTTCAGCAACTTCATTCAGGCCGTTAATAGCCGTGTTGTACTTCATGATTAATAATGCCTCGCGTCGGCTTAATTGGCCTTCCAAATCTCCTCCACGTGGATCTCTTTCAATTTTGGACAACACTGTCCATCTCAAATCAGCATCACTGTGTGTATGAGTGACCCAGTGATGGACTAAAGGGGCATTCTCAACTCGTCGTCTGATCCTAGATTAATGCTGGATGATACGTTGTCGGACTTCCTGGGTTGTTTTCCCAATGTACAACTTTGGACAAGGACAAATTATTGCATAAACGACATTCTTCGTTTTGCAATTACTGAATGTGTTATGCTTCCAGTGAGTGGTATTGAAAGAAAAAACATCACCCTCTATGGTCTGCTCACAATTTATGCATGTTCCACATTTGTGGTGACTCACAACTGGTGGTAGGTTAAGCATACTCCTTAATGTACGCTGTTGTTCTTTTGGTAGGGCAGCACGTACTATGTAGTTAGCTACACTTTTCTCCTTTTTGTAAGCAAACATTGGAGGTCTAGAAAAATCCTCATGGAGGTCCTTGATTAAATGCCAATTACCTAAGATGAGTTTGCGGAGTTGGTGGCTGTTAGGGCAAAATGTTGTCACACAGACCGATCTGTCACCCTTTTTCCTAATTTTTTGCTCCAGCAATGTCTCTCTTGGTGTCCACCAAGCTCTCTTCAAGGAATGTTTAATTAGTTTCTTTGGATATCCCCTCTCAAGGAGGCGATCTCTTAATTTGTTAGCATGCCTGAAATATTCCTCTTTTTTGGTACAGTTCCTGCGTATTCGCAAGAACTGACCATAGGGTAGATTTTGTCTCAGACTACGAGGATGGTTGCTCGTAAAATGAAGTGCCTTATTCCGGTCTGTCTCTTTTCTAAAAAGTGTGGTCTCGAGCTCTCCATCCGAAGCCACTACCTTGACGTCCAGAAAAGTGATTGAATTGTTTGACGAGACACTACTAAATTTGATGTCATTTGATCTTCCGTTGAGCCAACAAATAAACTCGTCCAGTGTTTGCTGTGTGCCAGTCCAAATTAAGAAAATGTCGTCGATATAACGCATATAGTTGGAAATGTTTGCAACAAACGGGTTGTTATTATATATGAAATTGTTTTCATATAAACCCATGAATAGAACAGCCAACTCAGGGGCGAAAGGACAACCCATGGCCACGCCTCGTATTTGGTAAAAAAACTCAGAGTCAAAAGAAAAGTAATTTTTAGATAGTGCAAACTTCGCCAGAGACAGAAGGAATTCCGTTGGAACTTGTACTGGTCGCTCTCTTAGGCTTAAAAACCACTCTAAGGCCTCCAAAGCTTGATCTTGTGGGATTTGGGTATAGAGTGACACCACATCCATTGTAACCATCAGTTGTGTACTTTTGTTGAAATGCACGGATGTTATTCTATTCAGGAAAGCAGTGGTGTCTTTCAAATGTGCTGGAACCTGATTGATGAATGGTTTCAGAAAAAAGTCAATATATTGAGCCACTGGCTCAATAAGTGATTCACAACCAGAAACTATGGGTCGTCCTGGGGGGTCCAATTCATTTTTGTGGAGTTTGGGTAAGGCATAAAAGACCGGTATCCTTGGATACATATTTTTCAGGAACAGGCGTTCTTTAGGGCCCACGAAACCTTGTGAAAAGCCTTCCTCTATGATATGAAACAGTTGGTCTTGTAGTTCTTTAGTTGGGTCTTTTGTGATTTTCCGGTAGCAGGTCACGTCTTTCAACTGGCGGAGTACTTCGTTCTTATACTTATTGACGTCCCAAAGAACAACTGCCCCACCTTTGTCGGCCTGCTTTACTACTATGGATCTATCATTTTGCAGGTCAATAAGGGCATCTTTCTCCTTTTTGGCTAAGTTAAACCTCACAAAGCTTCTTTTGCTTTCCATTGCCTGTATTCCTGATAAGATGGTTCTCTCAAACGTTGCAATTTCCTTGGGAACCTTGGGTCCTGTTGGACAAAAAGTCGATTTCCTCTTTAGTCCGGTGATTTCTGCCGTCGCTGCTTCGGTTGTCTCAGAAAAAAACGTTTTCAAACGGATTTTGCGACAGAACTCCATGGTTTCAAGCTTCATTTTGATAAAGTCTGTAGATCTAGACGGAACAAAGCTAAGTCCTTTTTGAAGAATGGAAATTTCCGCAACTGTGAGTATTTTGTCAGACAAGTTATAAATTGGTGATGAAGCTAGCTCCTGTAATATTGGCGTCGTGTCCTCATTTCCCATGGTTGGGAATATCGCAACCGTCCTCTGCCTTGTCGTTGGCCTCGGCCTAAAAAACGTACCTCCTGATTAGATGTTTGTGGGTCCTGATTTTGTTGGTTTCCCCTTTGGTTCTGATTAGCCCTAGTCGTTGTATCTGTAGTCTCACTAGAAGATGATGATGATTCTGAAAAGTTAATGAATCTCTTACGGGATCTCCCCTGATAGTTTTGAAGATAATTTCTCGAATCGTTGGTAGAATAAAAATCCTTGTTCAGGTAGGGATAAGTAGATTCTAACGAAAAATTATTTTTATCCAGCTCAAATTTGTTACTTTTTTGGATAACCGTGTAATCTTTAAACTCCAAAATTTCTTTCTCGACTTTTTCCAATAAGGCTTTCGCATCCGTAAGATTAGGATTGTTTTTAATCTCAGTTTCAAGGTCCGCGATCTCTTGTAGTTGTATTAATGAAAGTCTGTGGGCTGTCTCCACCGTTAGGACCATAAGGTCCCTGCTGCATTTGGTCTCTATGCAACTGTATCCTTTCTTGTAGATTGGGTCGTCTATAAAAACTACTGGGATGTTACGTATCTGAAGCCCTGATGGAATGGTGCCTTCCTTTAAATGTTGTAGTAAAAAATGTCCGTGAAGGTCCGTGCGTATTTGTTTTTTACGTAATCTGGTGAGTTTATCCGACTCGTTCTGTGTTTTTGCTGTAACACTCAAGGTGGCCGATGCGAAGACCGGCGGTGCTCGTATTAAATTCTGAATGTGTTCTTCGCTGTAAGCGAAGGCATCATTCTCTGCCATCACAAATTACAAACAGGGGATGACAAAGACTCAGTCAGCACAAGACAAACTAAACATTTAACATAAACTTAACCATACTAGAAATTATAACTCCAAAAATACAATTTCCACAACAATAACCCTAAAGTTCCCTAGAGGGTGGTGGCTATTTGGCCACTGAACTGAACGTCGCGGGCACCTGCCCGCTCCTCAAGCAAGAAAACAGCACCGGGTTTTGGCTCAAAAAACTCAGCTGAACTGAGCCGAAAATACTAGAAAAACAGAACAAACAGTTCAAGCTGAGAAAAACTCAACATAATACTTTAGTAGCTCCTAAAAAGAAATGAAACTTGAGAGGAGGGTTTTATAAATTTCCTTATTATTTGACGAATTGATTTTAATTTATTTCACATTTCAAAAATAATTTAGCGCAGAAACATTTCTTTTTTTGCGCTAAGGTCTTATATACAAAATTTTAGAAAACATATATTACAATGACACATAACTAATGATCCCCTGGAAAAAAAAGAAAAAAATGCAAACATTCATCAAACACTCATGGCCATTATACTCATGCATACACAAAAACATACATACACTGTAAAGAACTGGGTCCTTCTGGCGACCTTTCTTCCCTTGTACAATTAATTACATCTCAATTTAAACATCGAAAAACATTTCATTTTTGCATTGCCAAAATGAATATAACAGATTGTTTTGAACTTCACAAGAAAAAATGTCTTGAAAGCGGTACGACACAAGGAATAAGAACTGGTCGACGCGTTTCGAACCACAGAATTATGGGTTCTCCTCAGGACCAACCAATTTCTGCAATGAACAATAAAAAACGTTTAGGATGTGATATTGTGACTCAGAGTTACTACGAAGCACCAACAGGGCCTCTCAAAACCCACCTTAAAATGTAGAAATCTATCTGCCTGAAATGGATGTAAGTCGTTTCCAATGCAGAGGGACCTAAACACAAAAACACCAAAAACACCATCTATATTATAATTTCCAACTTGTCTAACACAGGCTATACAAATAGCACAGGACAAACAACACAGCAGACTTTGGACAAAGATTGATAATGCTCGCTCGACTTACTGGAGCAGGGGAACGTGTCCTCTTTTCCGGCTGCCAATGATTGAATGCTTGTTTATCTAAAGTGAGGGAGAACGAGGAAAACGAACTCCGTTTACTATCGTCATCCCTTTAACAACTCTAAACATACGCGTTCCAAAGCCCGGACAACAACCAGCTGTATGAAGTGTAGAACTTACTTAAATGAGTTTATCAGTCAACTTCAAGATGCTTTTCCCGCGCCGGAATCTGAAAAACGAAACGAGCGGTATAAGTCATCACAGAGACTCTTACGACCTGATACCTCAGAGCTCCTGTTCCCTTGACATAACTAATCCTTGTTCGCCCGCAAGCTTACCGGGAGTGCATTTTCCGTCCGTCCACAACCTTGTCAAACCATTAGTGAGGATACACACAGCATTGTGGGAACCAGTGACGATTAAAACTCATTAGAACTACCAGAAGCCCAAAGGTTGCTGGTACATGTAGTTTATGCTCGGCGCCGCTCCAGGTGTGTTTTTGAAAATGTGGCTAGGATTTCGTGAACCTGGAACAGAGTGCTTCCAATTAAAAAAAAACTAAGGATGACAATGAAACCGACAAGTGGCTTCCAGGTGATATGGTTAAAAATTCCTCTCATATAGTTGTGTGTTAACGAATGTAAAAAAAAAATTGGTTACGCACCTAAACACGGGGGAAGGCTTCCCAAAAGCGGGGAGGAATGCGTGGCTGAAACAATGATCAGAACTGTCCATGAATTATAATTGTCTGGAAAATTGAAACAGCAGGACAGACCAAGACCAAACCATGGAGACAGCGAAATGGTGTTCTTCTTACATTAAGCAATTGGTCTGAAAATTTCAGCAACTTCATTCAGGCCGTTAATCGCCGTGTTGTACTTCATGATTAATAATGCCTCGCGTCGGCTTAATTGGCCTTCCAAATCTCCTCCACGTGGATCTCTTTCAATTTTGGACAAAACTGTCCATCTCAAATCAGCATCACTGTGTGTATGAGTGACCCAGTGATGGACTAAAGGGGCATTCTCAACTCGTCGTCTGATCCTAGATTTATGCTGGATGATACGTTGTCGGACTTCCTGGGTTGTTTTCCCAATGTACAACTTTGGACAAGGACAAATTATTGCATAAACGACATTCTTCGTTTTGCAATTACTGAATGTGTTATGCTTCCAGTGAGTGGTATTGAAAGAAAAAACATCACCCTCTATGGTCTGCTCACAATTTATGCATGTTCCACATTTGTGGTGACCCACAACTGGTGGTAGGTTAAGCATACTCCTTAATGTACGCTGTTGTTCTTTTGGTAGGGCAGCACGTACTATGTAGTTAGCTACACTTTTCTCCTTTTTGTAAGCAAACATTGGAGGTCTAGAAAAATCCTCATGGAGGTCCTTGATTAAATGCCAATTACCTAAGATGAGTTTGCGGAGTTGGTGGCTGTTAGGGCAAAATGTTGTCACACAGACCGATCTGTCACCCTTTTTCCTAATTTTTTGCTCCAGCAATGTCTCTCTTGGTGTCCACCAAGCTCTCTTCAAGGAATGTTTAATTAGTTTCTTTGGATATCCCCTCTCAAGGAGGCGATCTCTTAATTTGTTAGCATGCCTGAAATATTCCTCTTTTTTGGTACAGTTCCTGCGTATTCGCAAGAACTGACCATAGGGTAGATTTTGTCTCAGACTACGAGGATGGTTGCTCGTAAAATGAAGTGCCTTATTCCGGTCTGTCTCTTTTTGAGTGTGCTCAAGTCATCAGATCGCCGAGGGAGGTTGGGGTGACAGCAAAAGTGCTTCTACTGCCAACCCTGGAGGGGGGTTCAAAAGGGGCAGTCCACGGGCAGTCCACGGGTGCCAGCGCTTCCCCCGTGGGTGGGTGCTAGGACAGAACGGTTCCGTCATAAGCATATGAGCACTGTGACTGAGGACGGAATTGTTCCTTCAACAGCACACAAGGGGTTAAAATGCAGGCCTACGTTAGCTATGGTCAATCTAAACATCAATAATACACACTTAATACATTAACATGTGCACATGTTAATGTCGATATAAAAGCAAAGCATTTAATATTAAAATACCATAATCAAATCCTCCCTCTGGTGACTCTGTAAGTCACCAAACAATACACCCACATTCTCTTCCAAGTCTCCCCTTAAGCAACAGTTGTTGGCTTTTGCATCTGGTGTCTAGATTCCTCTTGATCCTTCAGCTCATTATAGGTTTGCATCTGCAATTCTTCAAGTTCAACATCAGTTCTTTTCCTCTTTCTCCCTCTCGATTCAGACAGCTGCTTTCCTCCAGTGCATTTTGATCCACCCTTTTCAGTAATTAGATTTATCCAACTCACAAAAATAAATAAGTATATCACACAAATTATCATGATTCGTATCGAAGGTAGTAACTTGTTCAATATTTCAATACCAACATCACTAAACCACTCACCAATCTTAGAAAATCCTTTCCCTAATGTCTTCTCCAAATCCTTCACTTCACTAGATGACATGATACACCTTAGGAAACACTAAAGCTAAATAACAATCCAGTTTGATGGGAGTTGGAAATAAGCATTCTTCACACACACAAACTAGACTCCTGTAATAACATATTCTTTTCCCAAACACATTTGATCACCCATAACGTGAAAGCTTGGAACACATTTGCTTTACTCCACCATCTGTGGTCTTTGTAACTGCTCCTTTCTTTCTTTGTTACCAAACACAACTACCTTTCTTCTTTAAATTCAAACTAATTTTGGGATTTATTCCTGACTCCTTCATCATTTCCTCTTCATTCGCCCAGCTCACATTTACTCCTTTTCTTAACCTTGTCACTGTGTCCTCTCTTCTTTTGAGCCATTCCTCTACAAATTATTTTTAACCCCACTCAGTTTACAGGTAGCCTTAGCATTACGCAGATTAGTAATGTAAATTTGTGTGATAAGCTATAAATAATCACCCATTCTTTCCACAGACTTTGCTACAGAATTCAGATTAAGATTTTTAAATGTACGCACATCATCTAAACAGTTAGTAAAACAATATTTAAAGCACCCAAATTGATAAAACAGATTTATAGGTAAAAGACATGATCAGGAATAGTACAGGGGTAAGTGATGTTATGTCACACCAGCTACAGTAGAGGAAGGTAAGTATTTGCAAACTCTATCTTCAATAATCTTAGAATATTCATGCAACAGCCTAAAGAAGACATTTTTTCTGAGAAATTTCCCACAGAATTGTCTTTATACAAAATCTCTATGTTTAATCTATGTTGCTCTTCTAAAAAAAGCTAAATCAGTTTTACTTTTGAATGAAGCATGCTCAACAGGAGAGTTAAGACTCACTAGTAAACCAATCATTAATATGAGTATGGCAAATGCAACTACCATTATTAGCACCATGCAACCTTTAGGTGCACTCAACACCATGGTTTCTCAAGTCAGACTGAAAAGAAAAATCTAAAATTGATAAGTTGATTCTACTGTGCAAATTGGTAAAACCTTCAGTGCATTTCAGTGTATTTCAGTGTAAGTTTGTTCATTCAGTTGACTTCAAGAGTAAAACCTTACAATCTACAGCTCAATACTCTAAAGGTACAAAAAATCTACTCTTGTACTGGGGCCTAGACCTAATGCCTTACCAGCATACTCAGGATAAAGAAGATGAATATTAAATGCCTGGACATATGAATTCAGTTAATCAAAAATAAGAATCAATCTTCACTGTGGTAGCACTATTCATGGGGATTTTTCAGAGAACCCTCTGGTAATTCACAGTCTTATGAACTCTCATGCCAGGCTTGCTTTCAGCAAAGTAGGTCCACTCAGGAGCCCAGTACCTTTGATTAGGTAATGATCTTCTGACCACTAGTTGTTCACTGTCATTTTGTTCGCTTGGCTTTGTTTCTTTGCTGATCATTTCTGGAATGTGTTCATGGGACATGACAGATCTTAGTCTATCACCACTTTTCCACCATGTCCCTTTCTCCCTTGCTTTCCTCTGGTCAAAGTGCTTAACTTTCTTCCAGTTTGAAGTGCACACTCTCAGTTTCAGCTGCTTAAGTCCCTTTGGTTACCCTTGGTTCGTTCACCATAGATACAGTGCATCTGTCTCGAATTGACTTTGAGACGATTGTCTGCAATCTTCTTCTACCTCTAAACATTCATTTTGTGCTTAAGTTTGACTCTGCGGATCAACTCTCTATGTGTGGAAGCTTCAGATGCAATTCAGTAGGCCCCCACACTTCACTACAATGTTCATAAAAAGGATGACCTAGTAAGGGCCTCACCAGAGGGGCTCTAGAAACAATTTTCTGATGTGTATCTTCATCAGGATCCAGTCTCCTGAACTAAGATTGTGGTACTGTTCCTGCCTTGGAAGTGCAGACGTCAAGTCAACCTGCTTAGAGACAGAATGCTCACTCACAAACCTAGTTGGTGACATGCTTCATCATTGGGTTGCCACCGGAGAGGCCGAATGCCTCTTAGGTGTGCTACAACGCCTGATTACAGCAGAGCAGGTTTTTGTGAAGCTGACAGTGCAATAGTGTAAACCAAGTGAGAGGTCCAAATTGTCTTTACCAAACCAAAAAGATTATTTATTAGTGGAAGGGAAAGGCAAAAATAAAAATGTGAAATCGATGATCGACTGGATAAATTGACCCGTCACATCACTTATGTGAAAGAAATGTGGTCTACATGTTTCAGCCTCATTAATGCTTTTTTTGCAAGGCTTTCTTCAGGACCGAACACCACGGCGGTATGTACACACTAAGGTACACCCTAACCTGTGGCGACAAAGTGTGACCGCATTAGTTATGGTTTTCAGGAACACTTCAGTATTGCTGAAAGCGTTTATATTCTGTAAAGTAGAAAACATATGCACAATGAAAATGAACAAAGTACATAAAAGACAACAATATACCCAACCGTGGTATGAGTGCTACTCTTCATGCCATGATTATAGACTTATCATTACATAATCAGGAATAAATATCCTGTATTTCCATGCATTAGGATAACGGTGCGTTTCACCAAACTGTGCAAGAACGCATATGTTTTAATCATCTAAATTTGATGATTGCACACAGCAAAATTGGCCGGTGCCTTAGCGTAGTATTGCAGTGATGTTATGCAATTTGAACCTGATTTAGAAGCTCAAAAGTGCGTGATTAAAGAATAAAAAACTATTGGGAGAACCAAAGACACATTACGAAGAAAGATGGTGCTTACATATAACGTGGTAATGTTTCACATCATGGACCCAGGCGGGGAGCGAGGACTTGTAGTCACACACTGGAATGTAAAAAAGACACATAAATAATCACGAGTATAAAAAAAGTGTTACCGCATGATCTTCTCACGGACAGGGTAGAGTACTCACTACTCCAAAGTCCAGTGCTCTCGAAACACCTAAGTTCACCTGGCAGCAGGATCCCGATGATAAAGTTGTCCTGCTCTGGCCAGTATTTAAAAGGAGTTTCACCGCGTCTTGGGAGTCGGGAACTGCGGCACCAACACAGTGACCTCACCGCGTTCCCAGCAATAATGCAGACGCCTCAGAAAAAGTTACCTGGGTGGCGGAATCCCACCATTGACAATACCAAACTTTATCAGTCTTGGATGTTGAGACAGAAGGGGGCACTTTTAATTGCGAGCTCTATCATAATCAAATTGGCAGGACTTTTTTTTTAATTCACCGCTCTCATTATTAGCGCTCTGCCAAATGATTCTGCATATGTTAAGACCAAACTGAATATCAGTAAAACGAGGAATTATACTCTATAAGTGCGGAAAGAGCACAACTTGTTATTTATCCAAGGAGTAGTGAAAAAGGAAACAGAAACGGATATGCAAATATCCTCATAAGCCTGCTACAATACAGAGGACTCTTGTTTTGTACCCCAGGAATTTTGCTATAGAAGTAGAGTATAACGTATTCCGACCAAAACTGATTACTGACAACTTGAACAGGTAAGCATCCGTTACATAGCCAGGGCATGCCTATCAACGTAGTTTAAATGGCTAATTTTGACAGAAAAAATTCAGTCAGTGATTTAAAATAGAACCCCAGGGAATATTATCATTGAGGCCATGTTTATGTGTATCAAGGTGGTACACCAACTGTTGTTCCTTTTCAAACAGGACCTTTTAGGTGTTATTGCTTTGTTTGATTTGTTCAACAATAGTCCAATGTAAGTCGTTGGTTGTATGATTCATTTGGAGAAAATGTTCCATATTTTAGTGATGTTCTTCTTGCACCGAATTGTGCTTTGTATGTGACCTCTGTGTCCATGTTTTGTTTGGTTCCAACTCCAGTATTTTCGTTGCTGTAGTCAAATGGCAAACGCTGCAGTCAGTGCAAGTAAAATGGCCAACAACTGGAGGTAAACCCCAAGCTTTTAAAACTGACTGTGGATTATTATCACTTGATCTTTTAGGTCGGGTGTGTACCAGCGTATCACGTCATGGATCCAGGCGGGGAGCCTAGGTTGTTTTTGAGGAAACAGCATAATTCCAACCAGTGAGTGCAGCTCACCAGAAAGGGTAACTTTGTTTTTGATGTTTAGTGACCTGCCCAGGTCACGAGTTTGCACCGCCTCAAAACCCTGGCGGATCCTCAGCTGCTTATTGGGGCAGTTACAAGTAGAGCTGGATGGCGCTTTTTGAATTGCAAGCCTAACAGTGCGGGACATTGTCACAACTTACCTTTGATACTGTTTTAATTTTCCTCAGAACGGCAATGACCCACGTGGGTAATGAAAATTTGACTACAAGACCCATGATACTTTGCAAGTTGTACTCACCTGTGTGGAGTTTGTGAATAGATAAGGGAACATTCCTGTGGTCACAGCTTGCCATTCTTTGTGAGATTTGCCTGTGACGAAGGGCGCAAAGCGCGAAACGCGTTGGCACTACTACAGGAAGGTGGTGTCTGAGCCTAGGTTGTTCGTGAGGCAACAGCATAATTCCAACCACCGAGTGCAGCTCGCCGGAAAGGGTAACTTTGTTTTTGATGTTTAGTGACCTGCCCCAGTCACGAGTTTGCACCGCCTCAAAACCCTGGAGGGTCCTCAGCTGCTTATTGGGGCAGTTACGAGTAGAGCTGGATGGCGCTGTTTGAATTGCAAGCATAACAGTGCGGGACATTGTCACAACTTACCTTTGATACTGTTTTAATTTTCCTCAGAACGGCAACGACCCACGTGGGTAATGAAACTTTGACTACATGACCCATGATACTTTGCAAGTTGTACTCACCTGTGTGGAATTTGTGAATAAATAAGGGAACATGCCTGTGGTCACAGCTTGCCGTTCTTTGTGAGATTTGCCTGTGACGAAGGGCGCAAAGCCGGAAACGCGTTGACACTACTACAGGAAGGTGGTGTCTGAGCCTAGGTTGTTTGTGAGAAAACAGCATAATTTCCAACCAGCGAGTGCAGCTCACCGGAAAGGGTAACTTTGTTTTTGATATATATAGATATATAAACAAAGGTTACAGGGACATTATAGTTAAGAACTCAAATTTTAAAAAACTTGGAAATTCACCAAATAAAAAACAAAGTTTGCAAGGACAATATAGTTAGGCTCACATTTCGCTCATAGAAAATGAGTGAAATTCGGCAGGTATAGCTACCTGAGCTAACTACAACTTACGCCCCTGCAATTTACTGCTTATAACCTCACATATTGTATCACTCTTGACATGGTCAGTGACGTCACCGATGATATCACTGACTACATCTCAAATGACATCACTGAGACTTAAAGATATATATACTACTAAGCTATACTATAAGTTAAATTACTATTCTTCTGTACAGGGGATTAGTCATACTGAGTGGCTGTGTGACTGTCTGAATCAATGTGTGAGTGGATGTCTGAGTGGCTGTATGGGTTTTTGTGTAAGCGAGTGAGTGACTGTATGGATGTGTTAGTGGGTATATAAGTAGCTGTATGGGTGAGTGTGTGGCTGTGTGAGTGGCTGTTTTGCAGAGTGAGTGGGTGAAGGGCTATATGGGTGAGTTAGTGGCTGTGGGAGTGGCTGCATAGCTGTGTGAGTGGCTGTAGAGGTGACTGAGTGGCTGTATTGGCGAGGGAATGAATGCGTGAGTGGCTGTATAGGTAAGTAGGCAGCTGTTTGAGTGTGTGAATAGATATGTGAGTGGATTTGAGTGGTTGTGCTGGAGAGTGAATGTCTGTATCAGTAGCTGTAAGGATGAGTAAGTTGGTGTGTGAGTGGTTTATGGATGTGTGAATCAGTATGTAAGTGAGTCTATGAGTATGTGAGTGGGTATGTAAGTAGCTGTATTGGTGAGTGAATGGCTGTATGGGTGAGTATATGAGTGTGTAAGTACCTGTATGGGTGAGTGAGTGGCTGTGTGAGTTTCTGTATGGGTGATTGAGTTAGTGCATGAGTTGCTGTAAGGGGTGTATGAGTGGATGTGTAAGTGTTGGCATTTCTGCAGGATTAAATGTGTGAGTGGCAATATTGGTGAGTGAGGGAGTCAGCGAGTGAGAGAGTGCATGAGTGGCTGTATGGGTGAGCGAGTAGTTGTATGAGTGGCTGTATGTGTGAGTGAATGAGTGAAACGCTATATGGATCAGTGACTGGGTATATGAGTGCTGTATGAGTCTGTGAATGGGTATGTGATTGGTTGTATGGGAGTGAGAGTGGGTGTCTGAGAGGTTTTATGGGGTGTGATTTGATGTGTGAGCAGTTCTGTTTATGATATCAGCAGTGATGTAATTTGAGATGTCATTAGTGATGTCACTGACCATGTCATGAGTGATAGAATATGTGAGGCTATAAGCAGTTCATTGTGGGGGCATAAAGTTATAGTTAGCTCAGGTAACTATAACTGCTGAATTTCACTGGTTTTGTACGAGTGAAATATGAGTATAACTATAACGTCTTTGTAATTTTTATTTTTTAGTGAATTTCTAAGTTTTTAAAAAAAATCTATTTCCTAGCTATAACATCCCTGTAACCTTTGATTTTTCAGTAAATTTCTAAGGTTTTTTAATTTTATTTTCTAAGTGTAACCTATAACTTTGAGAGTGTCTGAGTGGTTATGTGAGTGGGTGCATGAGTGCATCAATGGGAGTGTGACTTGGTGTATGTCTGAGTGGGCCTGGTTGTAGCTGCATAAGTGTCTTACTGGGTGGGTGAGTGGGTGTGTGAGCGTCTGAGGGGGTTTCTTAGTGGGTATGTGAGTGGCTGAGTAGCTTAATGATTAGCTGTGTGAATGTCTGAGTGGGTTTGTAGTGGGTGTGAGACTGTTTGAGTGGGTTTGTGAGTGCCTCCATGCGTGTGGCTGACAGTCTGTGAGTGAGTTCATGAGTCTCTGAGTGGGTCTGTGAGTTGGTGTGTGAGTCTCTGAGTAGGTCAGTTCAAGTGTGTATGTCTGAGTGGGTCTGTTAGTGGGCAGTTTGTTTAGCTCTAGTGCTAGGGGAAAAGCAGGGGTGGACTGTATTTCGATTTCTCAGTGACTTTCAAAGGTTTATTAATGTTATACCTATAACTTTGAGAGTGCATGTGTGAGTGAGTACATGAGTGTCTGAGTGGTTATGTGAGTGACTGCATGAGTGTATCAATGGGAGTGTGACTTGGTGTGTGTCTGAGTTGGCCTAGTTGTAGCTGCATAAGTGTCTTACTGGGTGTGTGAGTGGGTGTGTAAGTGTGTCAGTGGGTTTCTTGGTGGGTATGTAAGTGTCTGAGTGGCTTAATGATTAGCTGAGTGAATGTCTGAGTCGGTTTGTTAGTGGGTGTGAGACTGCTTGAGTGGGTTTGTGAGTGCCTCCATGTGTGTGGGTGACAGTCTGTGAGTGAGTTCATGAGTCTCTGAGTGGGTCTGTGAGTCAGTGTGTGAGTCTCTGAGTAGGTCTGTGTGAGGTGTATATGTCTGAGTGGGTCTGTTAGTGAGTGCATGTGTCTCTGAATGGGTCTATGAGCGGCCTGTGAGAGTGTCTGAGTGGTTCTGTGAGCAGGCTCATTAGCACCTGAGTGGGATTGTGAGTGGGTGTGGGAGTGTCTAAGTGGTCTTTAAGTGGGTACATGAGTCTCTAAGTGGTGTGTGTTAGTGGGTGTGTTAGTGGGTCCGTGAGTAAGTGTGTAAGTGCCTGAGTGAGTCTGTGAGTGGGCCTGTGACTGCCTGAGTGGGTTTGTGAGTGGGTGCATAAGTGTCTGAGTGGGTCTGTGAGTGTGTACATGAGTCTATGAATGAGTCTGTGAATAGGATAGTGAGTGGCTGAGTGGCTCTGCCAATGGGTACATGAGTCTCTGAGTGGGTATGTGAGTGGGTAAGTAAATGTCTGAGTGGGTCTGTGAGTGGGTGCATGAGTCTCTGTCTATGAGTGGGTATGAATCTCTGAGTGGGCCTGTGAGTGGATGCATGAGTCTCTGACTGGGTTGTGAGGGAGTTCATGAGTCTCTAAGTGGGTCTGTGAGTGGGTGTAAGAGTCAGTGAGTGGGTCTGTGACTAGAAGGGTAAGTGTCTGAGTATGAATGTGAGTGGGTACATGAGTGTCTGAGTTGATGATGGAGTGGGTGCATGAGAGTCTGAAGGGATCTGTGACTGGGTGTGTGAGTGACTAGGTCAGTGAGTGGGTTCATGAGCTTCTGAGTGGGTGCATTAGTGCCTGAGTGGGTTTGGGAGTGTGTATTTTAGTGCATCTGTGAGTTTGTGTGTGTTTTAAAACATTAATTTCGGGAAGGTTTGCCAGTCCGCCGCAACGTTACACAGGGTCCACGCTGAGTGCTGCAATGGAGTTGCCACTCTCAGCACATGGAAAAAAAGGTTTGTTGGATTAATACTCATAAACGGTCCCTTACTTACCCTTACAATGCATTCATGGGGTCAGGGAACCCCTACCCTGACCCTTTCTATACTATTTTGCAGCAAACATCATCCCTGGAACACAGTATCACACTACAAAATGGTGGGTGCAACTTTCTATTCAGGTTCCGAGCAACCAATACCAGCATTGCCCTTGGCTCGTGGATCCATGACGCTTCGCGTCCAGGTCACAAAGGATCCGCGTCCCAATATATACAATTTGGATTTTCTTTATTATCTCCAAAACCACTGAACGGATTTACACCAAATAACAAAAAGGTTGTTTCTGGGCCAAGAGCTACCTTTTTCCCAAATTTTGTGTATTTCCGTACAGTGTTCGGGCTGTAGTCGGGTCTAAAATCCCTATGGAAATTAAAATTAGAAAAACACTTTTTCTGACCCACGCTTTTTCTTGGCTGCAGCTTGACAGATCCCCCTGAAACTTTCAATGCACAACAAGAATCTCCGGTGTAATTTTTTGGGAAAAGTTCATGATTATTCATCAACCGTCCCCAAAGATATCGGCAAGTCAAAAAACGGTTTTCCTATGGAAGCATGGTCCTAACAACAAGAACTACCAACTGGTGACTGCCAATATACATACTGTAATTTAGAGTCATCAAGAAAGTTAACTATGATACTCATTAAATATGCAGACATAGATAGAGCGAAATTGCTGAAAGAAATAGAGGAAATTAACGATGCTTTGGATAAAATGGATGACAAGGAAGAGCAAATAAAGTTACGCAAAGAAATGCTTACCAGAATCAAGAAAGATGAGGACCAGATAAAAGAAAGAAAAACATTTAAATTCTTGAGAGATAAGCAAGATTATGAACTAGGACAGATTTTTACTTTTGCCAAAAGGTACGACTCAATCAGGATATCAAAATTCAATCAAGTTGAGGTGCCTAAAAAAATGGTGCGTAGCCAGAAAAACGCAACTAACTCATCAGTGTCGGATTTGAGCTCCTTGGGAGAGAGTGAATCAGAGTCAGAAATGCGCAAAAGTAATGACCTAAACTCAATATCCAAACCCTCCCCGGGGGAAGAGCTAAATTTTATCTGCCAAGAGAGAAGACAAACTCTACGGCCACGGGTTCAACAAATGCACAACACAGAAGACGTGCCAACTACAAGCGGAGGCAGAGGCGCAAAGCAAACAAGAGGCATGCGCAGACCATACAGAAGAGGTGGCAGGAAAAACTGGTAACACCATTACAACAATCATCAAACCACAACAATACTATCATTAATCTGTCTAATATCAGCTTGACAAACCAAGAAATGAATATGCTAAATATAGGTCTGTCATATGCCCACAAAGTGAACTTTGATTATGCCTCAACAAGATTAGACATCTATTAGGGTGTCAGAAAATTAAAATTCAAAAAATATCACTGTCTTATGAAATCCAACAAAGATAATGATAATATCAAAAAAAAGTCGACAGAAGTCAATCCAGTATCTAATGATGGCAGCAAAAGTTCAAATGCATCACAGGCAGACCAAGAATTACTACGAACAATGGAAGAATTGTGGAATGAAAATGCTAGCGGTTTGGCAAATGACTCAGAACCGGATATTAGACCAACGGAAAACACAAGAGACATCATATCTACGCCATTTAGAACTAAATCTACCTTTAACCCTATTATGATCAAAGATGCAATAGACTTGTTTCACGAATCTACAATAGCTGATATAAAAAAGCTGAATAAAAATATTGTTAGCAAAAGAAGGGCTACCAACAACAAAGACCAACAATATCACAATTTAATCAAGAAATTGAAAGACAATGAGGATGTGATAATACGTGGCAGCGACAAAGGTGGCAACATAGTTCTATGGCTTAGAAATCTCTATGAGAAAGAAGCATACAGTCAACTAAACGACAGATTATGTTATGAACGCAGCAACCAAGCAAAACTGACCAGTTCATACAAAGAGTTCTATGCGAAATTATCTGGGTGGAGACAAGAGAATCTAATTACAGGAGAGGAACATAAATATTTGAGAAACGAGCATCCGATTACACCTTTAATTTACTTTATTCCTAAAATACATAAAAACCGAGACAATCCCCCTGGCAGACCCATCATCTCAGCTATGGACGGTTTATTGGAACATACTACCAGATATATTGACTTTTTTCTTCAGGACTTTGTTCAAAATCTACCTAGTTATGTGCGTGATACAAGCGATTTTTTAAGACAAATTTTTGAATTTGAGTGGCAAGACAACTATTTATTAATGACATTGGATGTAACCTCACTATATACATGTATTGAACATTCAGATGGAATAACAGCTATTAGACATTACTTATCTAGAAGATCTATTGCCATGAAATGTCACAGTAAGATGCTAATAGATATGATTACATTCTGTCTATATAATAACATATTCATGTTCAATAGTCAACTGTACCGTCAGGTAAGAGGAGTCGCCATGGGAGCCAGTTTCTCTCCTAGTTATGCATGCTTGCATATGGGCAAGTGGGAGGAACTGGTTCTCATGGATGTACACAAACTTAGCATGTTGAATAATGTAAAAATGTGGAGAAGGTACATAGATGACCTGTTTGTGATCTGGCAGGGTACAAAAAGAGAAGCTGAGGATTTTGTGAATAGCCTCAATGCCAATGACATCAATCTTAAATTTACGGCCACTATAAGCTCTAACTCTGTAGAATTCTTAGATACTCAGGTATATGTTGAAAACTGCAAAATCCAAACCAAATTGTTTAGGAAACATACGGCTGGGAACTCAACACTACATGCAAGCAGTATGCATCCAAAACATCTAGTGAATAGCATACCCTACGGGGAAATGTTAAGACTACGAAGGATATGCAGTAATGACAATGAGTTAAGTAAAGCCCAGACAGAATGTAAAATGAGATTTCTGCAGAGAGGGTATCAAGAAACAACAATTGATAGAGCAATCAAAAGAGCAGGTGAAAAAAGTAGGAATGAAATCTTAAAACCTAAAGAAATCAGAGTAGAGAAAGATAAAGGGACACAAGGGGCTAGTGACTATCGCATGATTCTGAAATTCAATAATCAACACAAAGAAATTAAGAAAATCATTAACAAAAATTGGGCGATGGTACGATGTGACCCCATAATTGGTCCCCTGGTCCCTGTCAAAGTTCCTATTACCTACAGCAGAGCACCATCAACCAAGGATAAAATTGTCAAAACAAATCCTGAAATTTTAGAGAGAAGTAATTGGTTACAAATGAGAAAGGGTTTCTATAAATGTAAAACGTGCAAGGCATGTACACATGGTATCAATAAAAACATGTATAAAACCCCCTTCAGTGATAGGGAGTTCAAAATAGATAAACTGCTAACATGCAAAACAGAGTTTGCGGTGTATGTATTGCAATGTACCTGTGATCTACAATATGTTGGAAGTACAGTGCTACAGGTACACAAACGTTTTCTTCAACACCTACGTGCCATAACAAATCAGGACAATACATACCCTGTGGCACGTCATTTTAAAGACAAGCATAACTCTGACAACACAGCCCTCAAGTATTTTGTTATAGATTCTGTACCGCCCAGTAGACGGGGGGGTGACAGGGTCACTAAACTGAGAAAACTTGAAACAAGGTACATACTCCAATTAGATTCAAAGGTACCATCAGGGTTGAACATCACAGAAGATCTTCATACATGTCTAAGCTAAAAAACCAACTGAAGGAATACCGTAGCTGTACAGATTTTACAAAGCATACCAATCAGTGAGCATACTAAATTCCGGCAGGATAGATGTGCAGGTATTTAATTGTATATATATATCGATTGTATGGATTTTAACAAAGTATTTATATTTATGTATTTATATATTTATGTATTTATATATTTATATATTTATATATTTATAGATTTGATGGTATACAATGATGTTGTTGTTGGTTTTTTTATTACTATTTTTTTTTTATTTTATTACTATTAATTTTGTACCTACCGTGTTGGAATTTGCACAGGGCACTGTAATATCATCTGTAATATCATCTGTAATATCTCCAGTAAGATCGCCCACTCCTGATTACATTGGTATATATATATATATACTTTTTAGATATTTTAGATATTTTAAAGATTTTAGAGTCTTTTGAATGTCTACATCTTAGAACCCTATTCACTGTGTAACCATACTCTAAACAAAATTTTATTAGATGTGACAAATGGCAAATCAAATCAACACATGCTAAGATTAAAATTGTTATAAATATGTCTGATCAAACCAACGAAATTTTAGATGTTATATCAATTTTGCACTTACGCCCAGAACTCTCATTGCACCTAGCACTAGGCACTTTTTTTATTTATAGTTTGCAGTTTAAGCACGTTTTTGCACAGCATATACTTTGCACAACACAAATACAGGAATAATCATATTGGTCGAGGAAGCATTATGTGCATAGGGATTTAACCCGATACCCAAAATTGTGATAGAGAATATGTGGTATTTTACCATAAATTTTACCCAAATTGATCAAACAGAACAAACAAAAATGTATCACCAATTGTGAAATATTTTTCAACAAACGTCACAATGTGAAAGTTATTTAACTGTTTTTATATTTGTTTTAAAATATACACTGACGTTTGTCTTCTATGTTCATGACCATGTTACTTCTCGTAGTAGTTGTGTATTATGGTATTTAAGTTATGATTGGTAGCGACCACGTCATGTGATCAAGGCTCTACGGAGCTGAAACGCGTAATGGCGACGGTGAAATAAAGACCTTCTAAGCACCAGTTTGGGTCCGTGTCCGTTACCTTGGAGAAAGCAAGCAATGAATCTTCAAACGGTTACAACGTGATATATATAAGGGGGACCCTTCCTACAAGTGGCTGTGAAGTTTACAGGACGTCAGGGAACTGACTCACTTTCACCCGAGGTATCGGATCTGCACAGCCCGCCCGCCAGCCTGTGTTCTTCAAGTAGCTGCTGCCAGCCAGCAGTCTGAGACTCCTCGGAGAGGCGCATGCACTGTTACTGCACCTCCAGTCTTGGAGACTCAGTACTAGGAGGCTGGGAAGTAGGGAACCCAAGAACATTTATTCCCAGTATTTTCGCAAGACTTTTCCCACTGCAGCCCATTGAATACCAGCAAGGTGCATGATGGGATCAGCAGTCCGTAGCAGAGGCTGCTGAGGAATCGGCACAATAATGAGCTACAGCTGGGCCTTTCACCATTGTGTAGGAGGAGCCCTATATAGACCGGATGGGAATATCTTGGGCGAACTGTGGCATTTGAAGAAGGCTCAACGCCGAAACCGGTCATGCCGATCGCTTTTCAAATAAATGTCTTGACGAGCCCCGCTGTGTCCCTCTCTTCTCTTTGATGGAAGGAAGTTCTGTGGCATATTTTGCGTGCAATCCTGTGTCACACTAAGGGGGTCCCTTCCTACAAGTGGCTGTGAAGTTTACAGGACGTCAGGGAACTGACTCACTTTCACCCGAGGTATCGGATCTGCACTGCCCGCCCGCCTGCCTGTGTTCTTCAAGTAGTTGCTGCCAGCCAGCAGTCTGAGACTCCTCGGAGAGGCGCATGCACTGTTACTGCACCTCCAGTCTTGGAGACTCAGTACTAGGAGGCTGGGAAGTAGGGGACCCAAGGACATTTATTCCCAGTATTTTCGCAAGACTTTTCCCACTGCAGCGCATTGAATACCAGCAAGGTGCATGATGGGAGCAGCAATCCGTGGCAGAGGCTGCTGAGGAATTGGCACAATAATGAGCTACAGCTGGGCCTTTCACCATTGTGTAGGAGGAGCCCTATATAGACCGGATGGGAAAATCTTGGGCGAACTGTGGCATTTGAAGAAGGCTCAACGCCGAAACCGGTCATGCCGATCGCTTTTCAAATAAATGTCTTGACGAGCCTCGCTGTGTCCCTCTCTTCTCTTTGATGGAAGGAAGTTCTGTGGCATATTTTGCGTGCAATCCTGTGGCACGCTAAGGGGGTCCCTTCCTACAAGTGGCTGTGAAGTTTACAGGACGTCTGGGAACTGACTCACTTTCACCCGAGGTATCGGATCTGCACAGCCCGCCCGCCTGCCTGTGTTCTTCAAGTAGCTGCTGCCAGCCGGCAGTCTGAGACTCCTCGGAGAGGCGCATGCACTGTTACTGCACCTCCAGTCTTGGAGACTCAGTACTAGGAGGCTGGGAAGTAGGGGACCCAAGGACATTTATTCCCAGTATTTTCGCAAGACTTTTCCCACTGCAGCGCATTGAATACCAGCAAGGTGCATGATGGGATCAGCAGTCCGTGGCAGAGGCTGCTGAGGAATCGGCACAATAATGAGCTACAGCTGGGCCTTTCACCATTGTGTAGGAGGAGCCCTATATAGACCGGATGGGAAAATCTTGGGCGAACTGTGGCATTTGAAGAAGGCTCAACGCCGAAACCGGTCATGCCGATCGCTTTTCAAATAAATGTCTTGACGAGCCCCGCTGTGTCCCTCTCTTCTCTTTGATGGAAGGAAGTTCTGTGGCATATTTTGCGTGCAATCCTGTGTCACACTAAGGGGGTCCCTTCCTACAAGTGGCTGTGAAGTTTACAGGACGTCAGGGAACTGACTCACTTTCACCCGAGGTATCGGATCTGCACTGCCCGCCCGCCTGCCTGTGTTCTTCAAGTAGTTGCTGCCAGCCAGCAGTCTGAGACTCCTCGGAGAGGCGCATGCACTGTTACTGCACCTCCAGTCTTGGAGACTCAGTACTAGGAGGCTGGGAAGTAGGGGACCCAAGGACATTTATTCCCAGTATTTTCGCAAGACTTTTCCCACTGCAGCGCATTGAATACCAGCAAGGTGCATGATGGGAGCAGCAATCCGTGGCAGAGGCTGCTGAGGAATTGGCACAATAATGAGCTACAGCTGGGCCTTTCACCATTGTGTAGGAGGAGCCCTATATAGACCGGATGGGAAAATCTTGGGTGAACTGTGGCATTTGAAGAAGGCTCAACGTCGAAACCGGTCATGCCGATCGCTTTTCAAATAAATGTCTTGACGAGCCTCGCTGTGTCCCTCTCTTCTCTTTGATGGAAGGAAGTTCTGTGGCATATTTTGCGTGCAATCCTGTGGCACGCTAAGGGGGTCCCTTCCTACAAGTGGCTGTGAAGTTTACAGGACGTCTGGGAACTGACTCACTTTCACCCGAGGTATCGGATCTGCACAGCCCGCCCGCCTGCCTGTGTTCTTCAAGTAGCTGCTGCCAGCCGGCAGTCTGAGACTCCTCGGAGAGGCGCATGCACTGTTACTGCACCTCCAGTCTTGGAGACTCAGTACTAGGAGGCTGGGAAGTAGGGGACCCAAGGACATTTATTCCCAGTATTTTCGCAAGACTTTTCCCACTGCAGCGCATTGAATACCAGCAAGGTGCATGATGGGATCAGCAGTCCGTGGCAGAGGCTGCTGAGGAATCGGCACAATAATGAGCTACAGCTGGGCCTTTCACCATTGTGTAGGAGGAGCCCTATATAGACCGGATGGGAAAATCTTGGGCGAACTGTGGCATTTGAAGAAGGCTCAACGCCGAAACCGGTCATGCCGATCGCTTTTCAAATAAATGTCTTGACGAGCCCCGCTGTGTCCCTCTCTTCTCTTTGATGGAAGGAAGTTCTGTGGCATATATATATATATATATATATATATGTATATATATATATATATATATATATATATATATATATATATATATATATATATATATATATATTACCTACTGGCGGTCGCCAGTAGGTAGTTATAGTTAGGACCCCTTTTCCATAGGAAATCCGCAACATTCTATTTTGAATAACTTTAGCGCCGGTCGATGAATCCTCGCGAATTTCTCAAAATAGGTGGGGCGCTACGCTCCGCTCCTACCCTGAAAGTCTCGGGGGGATTCGTCAAGCGGGGGCTGAGATAAAAGGGGGGTCCCAAAACGCGTTTTTCCCATGCATTTTTCCATAGGACCTTTAGACAGAGCTACAGCCCGAACGGCTGAACAGAATTACTAGAAATTTGGCAGAGAGGTAGTCCCTATGTCAAGGAAGTGCCTTTTGTAGGTTTGGTGTAAATCTGTTCAGTAGATTCTGAGAAAATAGCCTTTAAATCAATATATATATCTGAGCCCGCTTACGGTACGCTTACCGTACGCTTACCGTACGCGTACGGTGGCGTGCGCGAGCGCGATTCTGATTGGCTCTTAGATCTTAGTAAACATTCGAATCGGCCGAAACCAGGAAGCGGCGTACGCCATTTTGTCTCTCGCACTGAGTGTTATTTATCAAACATGATGCCCAAAAACATGTTACGGGGCTGTTTTGACAACTCCCTCCCACATAGTCATGTTGAGGGAGTCCCCAAACATCCCCCAAGAGCAAAAACGGTTTTATTTTTTTTTCGGCAATTTCGCCGAGTACGCTTACCGTACGCTTACCGTAAGCGTACGGTAAAAAATAGAAATAAAATAAACACTATCCACACTTACCCCACCCCCTGTGCTTTTGGTGGCCGTAGGCCACTAAATGTACAGGGCTTATTACATCAGTAAAAAAACTATATTTTGGCAACATGAAATTATAAAATCGAAATAAAAAAAACACTATCCACATTGACCCCACCCCCTGTGCTTTTGGTGGCCGAAGGCCACCAAATGTACAGGGCTTATTAAAGTTGATAAAAACCGTGCACGGAACGCACTGCGTTAAGTGGGCGCGCACGCCTCGAATGGCGTAAAGTAACTTAGCATTTAAAAAACCGTACAAATTCACTGAAAAAACCATAGGTTTCACACACGTTATAGTTAGGAATTAGCATTTAAAAAACCTTGCAAATTCACTGAAAAAACCATAGGTTTCACACATGTTATAGTTAGCGGAAATTTTACTGATAAAAAACCAATGAAATTGCCCCGTTATAGTTAGTGCTGGCAACTATAACTCACGCGACCGCAATCTTCTGCTGATGACATATGTGTCTTTATAAAAAAAAATATTTGTAATATATGTATAGCTAAAAATGTATGGAAGAAGACATGGGCAAATAAGTGTCTAAATACAGTATTAGCATCAGCAGAGGATTGCGGTCGCGTGAGTTATAGTTGCCAGCACTAACTATAACGGGGCAATTTCATTGGTTTTTTATCAGTAAAATTTCCGCTAACTATAACATGTGTGAAACCTATGGTTTTTTCAGTGAATATATATATATATATATATATATATATATATATATATATATATATATATTACTGCTCCCGAAGTACCCACCAGGCGAGAAGCACTCCACAACAGCTGCCAACTTCAAGCTTTTATTAGGTGTACCTGCAACACCGCATGCCGATTCAATATACAGCGCTGCCGGTTTCAATGCCTGACGTGTTTCCGAGTGTGTAAACTCCTTCCTCATAGGCTACGGCAGTATGCGCATGACACTAATCCCTCTTTAGATACCTTGATGTACACCCCTAATGGGCTGCTCCAAAGCATCCTGATACAGAGCATTGTGGGATTAGTAGTATCAACATTAAAAGTTCCCCAAATGGAAGTGCTAATTCGGCTGCTAAAGGTTTTCAAGCCTGTGAATGGGCCTCAGTATGCTGGTGCCTGCTCAATCCTCTGCTGCTGTCCCAACAAGGCGGCCTGGAAAATGCCAGATCCTCATGGCCCCCATAGATCCCGGGGTGATGCTTTCTCAGCAGCTGGACTGCCCCTTAACACTACTGCTCCCGAAGTGCCCGCCAGGCGAGAAGCACTCCACAACAGCTGCCAACTTCAAGTTTTTATTGGGTATACCTGCAACACCGCATGCCGATTAGGGGTGTACATCAAGGTATTTAAAGAGGGATTAATGTCATGCGCATACTGCCGTAGCCTCTGAGGAAGGAGTTTACATACTCGGAAACGCGTCAGGCATTGAAACCGGCAGCGCTGTATATTGAATCAGCTAAAGCTAATATTTGGAAATGCAGATACAGAAGAAGGAGTTTTTCTTACATACCGTGATCAAACATTTGATCCCTTGTCTGCAACTTTCCAAATGAGACCTTTGGAACACAACACCAACACCAGAAACAGTCCTTGGGATTTCAAGACAATGGACTGCTAGACCTGCTAAAGTGAGACCATAACCTGATGTTTTTTTGTTTTTTTTTCTCTTTCTTGTTAGCAGAATTGTAAGTTTGCGGGTTTCCACGGTTTGCTTGAAAGCTGCTTTCAGTATTCAGAGAATTCATTATAGATGGATGATTAGCTGCTTTCAAGTCAGAAAGGAGTGAAACTGAATTAAAAAATAAAAAAAGGAAAGAAGACTTTGACCCTGGAAACCACTCCAAAAAGTCCCTAATGAGGAGATTCACAGAGCCGACAGTTGCGATGAAAAAGTCCAGAAGCTGAGGTGTAGTTTATAGATGAAGGTTTATTGTCTTAGTTGCCGGTAAGCATATATCTTAGGGGTATATTTACAAGGGCTTTATCTCCCCTTTTTTGGCTTACAAAGCCAAAAAAGCGGGGATAAATCCAGCGCCCTATTTTCAAGAGGGTGCCAGCATGCATAATCGCATGTTAGCACCCTTTTTCCCAACGCCTCCCTTTGCATCTCCAATGAGATGCAAAGTGGGCGTTACTGGGCGTACCCCAGATGGACTACCTTGCAAATATCACTGATGTTTAAATCACGATATTTACAAGGCAGCCCACATGATTTTAGCACACATTAGATTTTGGCGAAAACTGCTGTTTTCGCCAAAATCTAACGTCTGCTAAAATCCTGACTTAGCCATCCCTAACATAGGGGGTGGATTATGCTGATATGACCCTGTAGGTCGTATCAGCAAGGTTATCGCTCTTTTGCAGGGAACAGCGCTGGAAATCCAGCGATGTTCCCTGCAAAAGCGAGATAACCTCGCTATCTCTGGAATTTTTATCGCCCTGGATTAACGCGTTGTTAATTACGCGCTACCAGGGCGATAATATAATTATCACTAAGCACGGCCAGCGATGATTATCGCTGGCCGTTGTTAATATGCCCTTAGTTCTTAGGATAGTCTTGTAGTAAACCCTGTAGTAAGCCCCACCAGGAGCAGCTTCCCTGCTGTTCAGCCCATACTCCAACTGATACGCTGAACCTCACAGGCACCCTGGCATTCCATTGCATCACCACCACTCTAACATTCCACACCACACATTCCTACTGGCTGAGCAGCAAGGACAAGGGAAGATGCATGGTACAAAACCAAATATAACTGCAACCTCAAGCCGCAAGGCGCCATTTCTTAATAGGGACTGGATATGGTAAATGCATTCTGATGTGAGGCCCACGTGTGAACCATTGGATCAGGAGCCTCATCCATCCTGGGTGATAACATTTAGCACTTTGGTGTACATGGAGCCATAGACACTGTAAGGAAGCCGTGGGCAGGAGATGCTGTGACATATCCCCCTTCCCTGCAGTCCAACGGTGCCGACTCCACACTACTGAGTTAATGAGTTCAGGGCAATAAACCACAGTAGCGGCCTCCTAAATAGAAGGAATTTGGATCCATTTCGCTGGAGGTGGAGTGATGGAGAATTTGGTGTGGTACATTTGTGAGAGACTATCATCTGTACTCGTTAGCAGTCCAGTCCTTGCCTTGTGTTTTATTTTTCTTCATCTATATCAATTATAGTAGCCGAGAGCCATTGAAACAGTTTGAAGATAGAGTTTGCGTTTTTTTTAGGGAACCAACGAGAAATATTCACCCCTTCTAAGTCCCACACGCAGTAGCAGTCAATCCTGCTGAACGTGCTGCCCGTGGCAACCTGCAGAGCCACAAAACGTGTCCTGCTCAGTCACCCCCTGCGCCCCAGCCTCTTGAACTCAAGCATGCTCCAAGTCCAAGCCGACGCACACTGCTCACGTTACTGTCCGCCGGTAAATGTGTCACCCTACAAGGAGCCTGCGCGTG
The DNA here is from genome assembly GCF_964204655.1 of Triturus cristatus. Taxonomy (NCBI): domain Eukaryota; kingdom Metazoa; phylum Chordata; class Amphibia; order Caudata; family Salamandridae; genus Triturus; species Triturus cristatus. The sequence continues at coordinate 699,658,766 of NC_140582.1, read as the reverse complement.
AGCCGAACACGGCCGTGTTCTGGCTGTATCCGGCCTCCCCTCACAGCACCGCTATTAATCTGAAGCAAAGCTTTTCAGCAAATAGCAGAGCCCGGGCTTTAGAGACTGGATCTGGCTCATCCACCTTTAAGCCCCGAAGTCTCATTTAGGCCTTTGTGGTTTTTTTCCCTTTTTTTCTCAATCTTGGCGAAGAAAGAACTTATTATGTTTGCTTTGAGCAGCAGCCGAGCTTGGGAGTGAATATCTGTGTCCACGCTCGCTCTGAACCCCTTCCATCTTCCTTTATTTCCTCGCCTGCAATTCAGGAGTTCTGTCTGTTTTGCCATGTCAGAACTTTTTCAATGGCTTCAATAGAACAGATTGATTCTTCTTTAATCTTTTATCTAAGAAACATCTTCCAGGTTATTAGCTAATGTCAAATGATGAAAACGGACAAGGAGCTGCCCGAGAGCAATCAACATCGTGTGGCATTCATTCATTCTATTTATCTAATGCCCTTTAAGAGCTGACGGACGTGGGATAGAGAAAAAAAATACTGCGTCAAGCCTGTCATTGTCAGGCACATTTTTATAACCTTTGCAAAAGAAAGAAAATATCAAATTGTAATTTCTGCCTTGGCCCTAGACTGGATTCGGGCGGAAAGTAGCTTACTTTACATGCATACTGAAGGCACCTATTCCCTGCATTTTTACCATCTTCATCTAGGACCATTGTGGCTCTGTGAAGAGCACTTAGCTGCATGGTATTTCTAAATTGCAACCTAGATTTGAAGTATAAATGTGGCACGCAGTGGCGTACGAAACTTGAGGGGGCCCACTGCGGCATGACGGGGGCCCGTGACTCTGCAAAAGCAGTGACTTGCAGTGACTGCAGAGCAATTTCGGAATGGTGAAGAAATGGGCCCTTACGTTACTTCAATCAGCCTGGCGACATCAGACAAGAGAAAAAATGTCTTGTTTTATCATAACATTTAATAAGGCCATAAAAAATTATCTATGAAGCCAGTAGTGGGCAATGCATGCAGGGGACACCTCAGTCGTGCCCGTTAGAGTGGTGAGGCAGATGTGAGGCCATCAATTGTTCCCACCTCTTTGCTCTTCCACGTGTGGGTGTTTGCTAAGGGAATGTCCTGAACGTTTCCCTTAGTGCGGGTTGTCTGAATTCTTTGTTATCCCTGTAACATTGGCATGAAGCGTGTCCCTGGAAACACTGCCCTGGTTCTCAGGCAATATGATGGTTGGCCATGTGAGGGGGTCGACCCCAGAGATTAATTTGTAAAATATAAGTGCTGTGACCCTAAGTTTGCTTCAAAGCCTGCGGCCTGCACGATCGAATGTTGGGGGTGTCGATTACACAGGCAACGTAATTTTTCTGAGACTCTTTCATCCCTTCGTTCTTAGTCACTGTTTTCCATCTTTCTATTGCCCTTTCTTTCCCCCTTTAAGATTTTTGATCTCCTGCTTTGAATTACATTTTTGTATTGAATGTGATGTGAAAACCAAATATGATACAGTATGCAACATAATAAACATTGCAGCTCACTCTCAGAGATATATCATCTTTGAATAAAAAATCTGTCATATAGTAGTAAAATGTATGCAACTTATTAATATCTCCTGTAATCACCTGACACTCATCCCTGCAGACCCTTCCAATTTCTAATGCATCATGTTCCACCAAGTAGACCATATTTGTATGTGTTTTTGCAGGGGAAACAGCCTTTACCACGAAGCATTTTCTACGCAATACGTTTACAACGATACACTTACCTCGTAAACGTCTTCACAACGCGTAATGCTTCAACGACCATCTTCACCACGCAAGCAACGTCATCCCGGAACAACGTCATCCTAATTAAAAAAAAAAGCATCAGTCCGTTTTCAGTGTCGGCGGAGACCTGCGGAAAAAGGAAAAAAAAAAGAAGAAAGGGGGCTTGGGGGGTCTCCCCCCCAAAGAAGAAAAAGCGGAGTAAAGGTAAAATCGGGGTAAGGGGAAAGCGTGGAAAACACATTCCGTTGTAACGCATGCGTGGTAAAGGCATGCGTTGCAACGGAATGCGTAGTAACGACATATATTCTTTTTGCAGCACAGCATCGCAGAAGTCCATTGCACTAATCCACTCAGACATGGTGGGGGACTCTCAAGATCTCCATAGCAGGGCAATCTCCCTTTTCGCAATCATCAAAACAAGTGCGACCAGTCTCGGACCTGTCCAGTTCCCCTCTCATCCTGACATTATTCCCATTGATGCCAGCTGGGGAGTAGCAGTGAGGTGTGCTCTAACCACACTGGCCAGCGTTGCATGTAACCTAGTCATTAGCTAGATATCACAGAGCATATGGTTAAAGGTACCTGTATCTCCCCCACATCTAGTGCAGGTTGGTTTGGGACTCCTCCCAATCTTAAACAGGCATGTCGGTGTGAAGTAGGCTCTGTGGAAATAATTCAATTGCCAGAATCATTTGCTTCCTTGCGGCCATTTTCACTTCAATCCAATTCTCCTCCTCCAGGGTGTCCAGATACCCTACCCACCTATCCCTGAGAGTTAGCATTGGGTCTGGAAGATTCACAATCAATAATACCCTATATGTGCAAAAGATGGCCTTTTTACCCTGCCATTCCAACTTCAATTTGGATTCTAATGGGTTCAAACCCAGGCCCTTCCGTGGATGCACAGTTAATTTCTCAGATGCATGTCTGTTCTGGAGATATCTGAAAATTTTTATTTTTATGGAAAGCAAATTCCTTCTGCAATTGGTGAAAAGATTTAATATGAGATGTTCCCCAAATATCATCTATCCTGGAAATCTCATTAATGTCCCATCCAGAGAATCCACTCAACTCAGAAACCTCCTGCAGCCATGTTCCATGCCAGAGGCATTTCTTTCGTAAGCTTCCCATGGTATTTAATATCTCTAAGTGCCTGATGACAGCAGTCAAGCGTGATCCTAGTAACCTCGGGGAGGACCCTTTTTCCTATATAATTATATAGTTGTGTCAGAAGCAGGGGTATTCCTGCAGATGCCACCTCAAGCCGCATTGATGAATCCACCTTATCTGCAGAGAAACATTCATTTATGGGGAATAACTAGGAAGTCAGAATGTATCTTCTGATGTCTGCTAACCATACCCCCCCATTGAATTGGAGTTTGTATATATTTGTTAAACGCTACCTTCTGTGTTTTTGCGGCCAATATATAAGTCATAATGGTGGCTTGGAAGGAGGCAAATAAGTCTCTAAGGAGGATATAGGTAATTTTGAAGGACAAGCAACAACTGGCACAAGACGATCATTTTAAATAAGGCATCCCAGCCCATCATCGAAAGCACTTTACCCTAAACCTCAAGATGTGAGTGCAGCTGGTATCACATAGGGCTTATATTGCACTCCCAGCTTTTTGTATGATCCAGCAAGACATGCATCCCCAGCAATATAAATCTAGAGGCACTCTTCAAAGGTCTATTGCATCTTACCATGGTATCACACTAAGCAGTTTTGGGAGTACAACTGATTTATCCCAGCTGAGCATGAGGCCAGAATCTTCTCCATATATCCTGAATATGTGTATAAGGCGAGGAATAGAGCAGTCAGGGTGTAATACATACAGCAGATCATCGTCCCCATGTACCGCTATGCGATCTTTGTGGTCCCACTGCACATGCAGGCGCCACACCTGGGAACCAGATCGGATCCATTCTGCTAGGGCTTCTACTGCCAGCACAAACAAGAGATGGGAAAGAGGGCAACCCCACCTTGTGCCTCTCTGGAATGGAAAGGGGAACGTCAACACACCATTCACCCTCACAGCAGTCCATGAGAGTTCATACAGGAGTTTTACATATGCCTGGTACTGAGGGCAAATATTAAATTCCTGGAGGACTGCGGGTAGGATGGACCATATGACCGAGTCGAATGCCTTCTCATAATCAATTGAAAGTATTGCCTATGGTTCAGTAAAGTGCTATGCCAAGTCCAGCGCCACCTGCAGATTGTATATACAGTGAGTTGTTCCCCTATTAGGGATGAAACCATTCTGGTCCCAGTGTTCCAGGGCTCAGATTGCCCCCACAAGGTGGTTGGCCAGCACCTTGGCAAGAATTTTGGTTTCAGTGTTTGTCAATGATATTGGTCTATAAGAGGCACAGTCCATCCGGGATTCCTCATATAATAATCTCAGCTGCGGGACTAGGCGGGAAGCATAACTGAAAAAAAGAAAGTTGGGAAGCAATTGGAAACGGGGGCTTTGCTGTGGACATGCATTACTAGCTCCCATGATTTCCTATTCCAATATCAGATGATTTAGCACCTCTCTATCTTTGGGTAGTAATCTGGGAAGAGACGGGTCCTTGTTTATGGCTCTAATTAATGACTTGTGTACCGGCTCCCATTTCACATACAGTTTCGTGCAATAGCAAAGGCAGCTGCTACCACCTTGGGGTTGATTACTATGCCTCGATCTAGGTTGTGGATGCCTAGAACAAATCTAATTTCAGCATCCCTAGTGGAGAGACAGTATATTAATTTGCCGGCCTCATCTTCGGCTTCATACATTCTATATTATGTGGCCATTTAAACCTGCACCCATAATTAAGGTTCCAGTGCCTCTCTATCTGTTTCCAATCTGTGTAGCGCCAGAGTTCCTGGGTATTGGGAGACCTCCTCTTCTAATTCCTCTATTGCATGTTTAAGAGCAACGATTTATGTGCCGTGTGCTTTCCTGTCTTTTATTGTGTGGTGCAAGAGATAATGTCTCTCCTGACCACTGCCTTAAAAGACTCTCACAGTGTGACCCCAGAAAGGACTAAGCCTTTGTTCAGTTCTAGAAATCGCTCACTAGCTACTCGAGTTGCCTTTTGAAAGTAGGCCTCCAAGAGGATCCAAGTTGGCAGACGCCAGTCGCCCAGCTTCCCCCGTGAAATCCAATGGTCAGTATGACCAGGTAATGATCTGACAATCCTCCCAGAAGCATTCTAGAGTCTGTGACCTCCTGAAGCAATCCGGCTGGGTCAATGATTTAGTCTAATCTAGATTGAATGTGGTGTCTATAAGTATAAGGAATACACCTGGTCATGAAGGTGCATGAGTTTCCAGACATCAGATAGGTCCACAAATTGTTTCCAGCTTCTAAGGGAGATTATCCTGGCAGAGGGAGGGGAGACTGGTGGAGTCCAGACAAAGATCCATAATGGAGTTAAAGTCCCCACCTAAAATCATTGTGCTTGGTTAAACATTTTGTAGGCGCATTTGTAAATTCTGAAGTGTTTCATCGATCAGTGTGGGTGGAATATATACACTGGTAATTGACCACAGCAGTGGACCAGTGTCTACCCTCTTACTTACTCATGATTAATACCAAGTGGCTCAGGGGATTGTGAAAGACTTCTTTCAAGTCAAATGGGAAGGAGCGATGAAGAAGGATTACTGCCCTACTGCAGCCCTGGTATATCCGCAGTAGAAGCGCCTGGAATAGCCATATCTGCCAAAAAACAGACAATTTGTACCCAAAAGATGTTTCCAGTAGCAGCAAAATTGCTGATGCCCATTTCTTGGCCCTCAAAAGAACCAGCACCCTCTTAACTTTATTATCTAACCCATTCACATTCCAAGAGACCACCTCTGTTGCTATAGGTGCAGAGAATAAACATTGAGGCACATCTCCAAGCAAAACCCGTTGAGCTGCATGTTGATAATAAAACAGAACTCCAAAGCTCCCTCAAAATGCCCCTACCCAATACTTTGAGAAATTAAGCATCTGTTGCCCATTTAAACAAGAACTAATAAGTTACCTGAGGATTGGCTTCTACGAGTTAGATGTTGCTCTGTATTAAGTAGTAGGGACAAATAATTAACAGGCAGCAGAGTATTAATAGCAGTAAGATAAAAAGTGTCAGTACATGTTAATGCAAGCAAGCCGAAGTGACAGAAAAGCAAATAGACCGGGGACCAGGATCAGGATTGCAAACAGCATGGTAGATGACACAGGGGGCACCCTCATGTCCTCATCCTGTTCGGGCTATCCCTGTCACTCACATCCAACGAGGAGGTGCCTTTTGTTCTGTTTGCTGATATATGTTTCCATCTCTGGCGACAGCGTCTCCCCTTCCTAGGACTCTTAACAAACCAACCTGGACTACTTCCCATGGACTCTGCCTGCATGCCGGTCAGTCTGTGAGTTCTACTGGTTCGGGAGAGGAGTCTGCTCCTCAATCCATTTCCAGGCCACTGCTGGTGCTTCAAAGAAGTTTGATTTCACTCCAAATAGCACTTTCAACTTGACCAGCAAGGGTAGCATATACGAGATCTGCGTAGCCCAAAATCTTTCCTTGATGCCCACAAAGAATTTACACTGCTGTTGGACCGAGAGTGTGCAGTCAGGGAAGAGGAGCAGCTCAACCAAGCCACAAAACAGATATTTTTTCAGCCTGGCAGATCAGACAATATTTTTTATGTCCGTATAATTGAGGAGCCTCATGATGATGGTATGTGGGTGTCTGGGCTCCAGGGAATGGTGGACACTTTCAAGCACAAAACATGATGACAGTTCCCCATTGGAATCCAGGATTTTAGCCAAATAGTAAAAACAATTTGGTTGTGATACCTTCAAGGCACTCTAAAACCTTCAGGAGGCAGTGGCTCTTTCTTCTGGATCGACCCTCCTCATCTTTGGCTTACTGTTCCAGGCCAGCCACCATATATTGCTACAGTCTCACTGAGTGGGAGGAAGAGGCAGGTGTCTCTGTGGCACCCAGTCGAGTACTCACCGTCTCCCCCTTTTGAAGGATCCTGTTCCACAGGTTTGGGGGCAGGAAAGAAGATATATCCCAGAAGGAGAAGGCAGCCAGTAGAGAGCTCAAGGACAGTCAGGCGTCACCTCGAAGCCCACAATCCATGAACCTGGATAGGCCGATTCACAACCTATAAACCAAGTAGCACCCAGGGGTCATCCAGAGTCAGGGAGCCTGGAGATTCTGTTCTTTATGCCATCAGGAGAGAGAGAGAGAGAGAGAGAGAGAGAGAGAGAGAGAGAGAGAGAGAGAGAGAGAGAGAGAAAGAGAGAAAGAGAGAAAGAAGGAACTCAAACTCTACAGCGACTAGATTGTACCATGGCAAACCTATTGAGGTGGCACCAATGACATCTACTTGATAGCTTCCAAGAGTTTGAATTCGTAAAGGCCTGTTTTTCCACACTGCCTTGAGGATTTGGCAGAGGAAACACAAACTGCCTCTCCTTGTAATGGTACTGGCTTCAGGGCGGGGGCTCATTCCTGACATTTTTTCAAATGCAGAAAAGAAGCATTCCTATACATAAGTAAATCTTTTGAGAAATTATTTTTAAATGTTCATTTAACTTAGCATAGATATAAATCCTGGTTTCCGGTGTTCAGTTGCTTTTGGTTGTGCATTTATCTATTTAAGTTGGAGTTATGTGTAATAATGCTTATATCCGTTTAGTAACTTCACATCACTTGCAGACAGAAGGTATATCTTACTTGTTGGAATAAAGAAGGGAAAGTTAGCAATCACAGGAGAGGGATGAATATTGGTTGAAAAATGGCCCTCTCTGAAGGGTCACCCTAAACTTTTTGCCTTCCTCCTCTTCTTTTTGTGGAACTCTTTTTGTTGGCCTTAAGTCTCTGAGCACTTTACCACAGCTAACCAGTGCTAAAGTGCATGTGCATTTCCCCTAAACATGTTATATTGGTGTGCACCTGATTGGCATATTTGTTGTACTAGTAAGTCCCTTGTAAAGTGGTGTAACCTATACCCAGGGACTGTACTTCAAATGCTAATAGTGGGTCTGCAGCACTGATTGTGCCACCCACATAATTAGCCTTTCAAACCTTTCCCAGGCACGCCATTGCAGTGCATGCATGCACAGTTTACTGCCACTTTGACTTTGCATTTAAAACTACTTGCCAAGTCCTAAACTCCCCTTTTATTACATATAAGTTACCCGCAAAGTAGACCCTAAGTATCCCTAGGGGCAGTGTGCTATGCAAGTTAAAGGTAGGACATGTACTTTTATATTTTGCATGTCCTGGTAGTGACAAACAGTCTATTTTGTTTTTCACTACTGTGCGGCCTACTCCTCCTATAGTTTAGCATGGGATTTTCTTATTGCATCTTCAAGCTGTAATTACTGATCAGAGAGGAGTAGCTTTGCCATGTTTAAGATGGTTGGAATTGTATTGATAAATACTACTTACTGGTGAGTTCGGAATTAACTGTACTATTTTAGAAATGCCGCTGTTATACATTAAAAGGAACAAATGATGGATGGATGGAACTGCCAAGCCAGGTCCTCTCTGGGCCCAAAACAAACATCCGATGGACCGGTTTCAGGGTATCACCCCTCATCAGTCAGGCTAGCTTGAATTCAATGGTGCAGTGAGGACGGAAGCCACGCCTGGGCTTACCCTTCCCACTTAGGATGACAAAAGCAGCAAATGATAAATGGAATGCTGAACAATGCAAACATTCACCTCCAGTCGCAAAGATCAGGGTTTAATCCATCATTCTTTTTCTCACCACGCCACCCCAGTGTGGACCCAGCCATATGCAAATCAGTCTTGACCCTGTTCCTCTTGGGAGCAGTCCAGCCCGAACTGCCAAGGGAGGTCCTCTCTGGACCGGAAACAAGCATCCTAGGACCGGTTTCGGGGCATCACCCTTAATCACCCAGTCTATGCAAAATAAATAACACTCACTTCAGCTGAAGTGGGTATAACTAAAATAGTGTTCTCTGTGGGTTGTTTTCAAATTGATACTACCTACTGTAATATATGGTTTGATATTTCATTATATGCTGTCCTAGCTTAAATCATACAAGAAATCTACCAACTTGCACGAAAGTCTATCAGTTAAGTTTAAATGAATTCCTTGTGTACATTGTCTCTGCTTACATAGCAATACCCAGTTCACAAGGACATTTGGGTTGCTCTTATTTTGTATTAGAAGAGCTAGAATCCAGTAGCGCAGTGAACATGGGACCCACGTTAGCCATTTCTCTTCAGATACTGCTCTGTGTGCCTGACAGCCTGTCTCTAATACACGTCTGGGTTGGGCTGGGTGACAGCTAGATTCGTCTATTCCCTCTAGACAGCCACAACACAGGACATTCAACTGCATCTGGATTCATCTGCCTACTGATCGGTCCTCCTGGACCAGGGGGAATAGGAAGGGCTGACACACTTCAATAGCTACTGTCCTGTCCACACACAAAGCACTGATCACTCCCTGCAGCTAGGCTGGCAGACAGGAATGGGCAGAAAGAGATCTTTGTGCACTTCAGAGGGTTCCTTTGAAGTTACCCCCTCATCAAAGTCACTTTTTCAATATGCATACTGGGTCTCTGACCCCATCGAATCAGACACGTTTAGACCTGTAACCAGACATCCTGGCTCTACATCTCCACATTGCCATAATGTAAAATCCAGAAATAAGTAGACTGGTAAGATTAGTTGAAGAAAGATTTATTTGATGCAGCACACTACCCTAGTGCAGCTTCAACTTCCAGGATAGGAATGAATCTAATCATGCACACGTTCCATAAAGGAATACAGTTACATCAAACTATGACATAAGCAGAACAACTAGAAAGCTGTAGATATGACACATAAGGACTGCTGTGCTGTCAGGAGGAACTGCGACTTTGCTAACTGCTCTGCTGTGTTGGCATGCACTTGTTTATACTGCCGAGGGACTGCCACTTTGCTACCTGCCTTGATGTGCTGGCCTGCTACCTCTGTGTGTGTGATTTTAATTGTTCTCCAAGGGCTTTTTGGCTTGCCCCTGGTCCCGAAGTCTCAGGGCCATCAAAGACTTCATTTCTGTCCTTTGTGTATTTGCCCAGCTGCAAGAGCTGTCCTGCAAGAACCAGCGCACTCCCAGTGCTCAACTCAGCAGAAGAAATCCAGAGATTGAGGTCTACACTTTGCCAGCACCTGGCGCTCTCTCAAGTCCTGTGACCTGACCTGCAAAATTCAGCACCACATACTGACTATAACCACTGCCACCAAGCCCAGGCCGATGGCGCAGAACTGAGGGAAGCCTTCCTGACTCATTGCCGTAGCAACGTAGCTTCCCCTTGACGATGCGACTGCTCTGCGTGCCTTCAGGGATGGATCAGCGTGATCTTGTCAGTTTCTCCATACGACCTAGGGCAATCCAGAACAATCCGGAGCTGCACCAATTTATTGACACAGAGTGTCTCCATTGATACGAGTACTGCTCAGACTACGAAAGGTACCGTACCCTGGGTCGGGACCCGCAAATTCCTTTGAAATCATATTCCCCGTGCGGCGGCTCATAGTTGTTCATCTTTGAGTGTGTGCTCATAACTATTTTACTGCATACCGGTCCCCAAGGGACCCGTGGCCAATGTCTCATTGGGGGAGTCGGTGCCCAAACAGTACGAAGCCTGTACCTGCCGGGATCCCTGTATAATCACTTCCGTCTGGGTGAGACCGCTACGAAGGTAGCAAATATGAGTACTTCCTTCAAGCACTCCCCATAAACATTATCATATTTTTCCTAAAGGAAGAAAATGCATTTCTAATACTGTGATTTTCCCTGCCTTTTTTTAAACGTTATAACTTGAGAACCACTGATTGAATTGCTATTGTTTTGATCTTGTTTTGCCTCAGTGTAAAGAGTACTATATTTGAAATGTGTATAATTTATAAACATATTTTTATCATTCCGGTCTTGTTTTGAACCTAATACAAATATCTATTTTTATGAAACATGTGTGGAGTCTTTTTGTGGTGTATTCATTGAGTTACTGTATGTTTTTGTGTTGCGCAAATACTTTACATATTGTCTCAGTTGATAAGACTGCCTGCTCTGCACCATGCTACCAGAGGGTGAGCACAGGTTATCTTCATTGAGTATCTAGCTTCCCCTGAGTATAGTGGTGGGTTCTGTCTGGCTTGGGAATTTACCTTAGCCTAACCTTTGTGAGTCGCAAAAGGAAATGTACTAATGTGTCTCAGACTCGTTTTGCGATTCCCAATGGGATTTCAAATGACCAATAATACAGGGATGATGACCTGCTGGGGACAGCAAATCCCCATGTCTGTATTTGCTTCATAAATAAAACAACATTTAAAAATAAATGCAACTCATTTTCCTTAAAGGAAAACGGGATGTGTTTCAATAACAAAAATCAAACGTTTCGGTTTAATTTTTTTTAAAAAGGCAGTGGTTCGTTGGACCACTGCGATTGTTTTGCGACCGCCAAAAAATCATACTTCCCCCTGCGACTCGCTATTAGGAATGGATGCCCTTGGCACGCTCTTTCCTAATAGTGACTCACAAACCCTATTTTGCGAGTCGCTAACAGGTCATCGACTCGCAAAATAGGGTTAGTACATGCGCCAGGCCATTTAGCGGTCACAAATGGCCTGATTCGCCATTTGCGCCTGATGAAAATGGTTGTGGCCCTAAGTGTGTTGCAGATTCTAGTGCACTTCTTTTATACCACTCTTCCCTCCTGTTACACCTGCCCTTCATTCTACCAATAAAAATACAACACTCCTTTAGGTACCCTTGCTCTCATCTGGCCCACCAGTCCCCCATTGTGTCACCAAACATTCAAATTTACGGTGGCCTAATCCAATCACAGCTGCTCATTTAAGCGGAGCAGAATGCCAGTCGAAACCGACTGATTCAGACCCTAATGCTCAAATTAACATTCAGGATCTGCAATGAGCACAAGCAGTGAACACTCTGCTATGCATTGCTTCTGATGAATCACATGGCTATGATCAGAGAGGGCTGTTGATGTCATTAAGGTGCCTTACCTTGCACCCGCATAAACCAAAGGAGCATGTTGAGAGGTAAAAACCTGAAAAGATCTTTACATGGATAGAGTTACATTCCAAACCGTAAACTAGGAGTCAAATTGTAATTCTATACTCCACAGTTCTGGCATTTCAAGAGATGTGGAATGTGGGGGGAATTAAATGTTTGAGGAGACATTTCTGTACACTCCCTGCTATATATCTCACCCTGTGGCATGCCTGCACTTAGGCAAGCAAGTGCTAATATCATAAGTAATGATAGGACTACTGTAGTGGAACAGAAGTTGTTGCATGGAAAAGATTAACGGAAAAGAATGCATTAAGATCTGCAACTGTCCCACCCAAGGCATGTGCCTGAAAAAAAATATCAAACGGGGAAACAAATGCATGTGCACAATGCAATCTGAGCACACATAGCGCATTTTGTGCACATGTACATTCACAAACACTCTATTTTGTGGATCTGAATTAAGTCAGATTGGGAAACTAGTTTAGTGGCTTTAGGTGACTCCAGGAGTGACTGTTGGCCCTGCAATGCAAGTAGTTTTGAGCTGCATTTATTCATCAGCAGACCAGACATATTCTCTTTTGTGTGCCTGGTGTAATAGGAAAAATGTATTGGAATATAACACATTATTGGTTTTATTTAGGTTATGAATTTGTGCAGGTTTTGAAATGGAAATCTGCAAGCATCTTTCCTCTTGAAAGCCACTGTGGCCACTGTTAGAGAAGGAAAGCTGCAGAAGTGGGTACAGCAAGTGAGTTATGAAGGAGATAGAACACAGTTGTAACTGTTTATTTTGCAGATTGGTCCTACAGACAAAAATCGAGCGGAAACAACTTGTGGGAGAGTTCACAATGATCTCTACCAAAGCAGTTGATCATATTATATGGTCGGTGTAAGAATATATAGTTTCAAACTCCTCAGTATGGCTGTTACTTTTCTCTGAAGAGCTGCCTGGTTTTGTGATCACATACGGTTTTCTACACTCTAGTTAGTAGTAACTTTTCCTATAGAGAACCATTAGCATGAATGACTGGTTTCTAAATCCAGTAATTTACTGCTATGGCCTAACAACAGAGGGTAAGATAAGTTGTAATTCTGTTTCTGCATCATAAATTCCAGACTGCTCTGTCTGGGTTCTCTCTGAGCCTGTCAGAGCAGCGCTGGAGAGCTGGGAACACACCTTCTGGAGGAGAAGCAAGGGAACACACATCCAGTAGTGGGTAGGTGGCAGGAGATCTACAATTTTGTTTTACATTTGGGACATGGAAGAGGGGCCGTGTAATATATGGCCCCCTAATTACTTCTCTGCCGCTGAGTAGCAGTTGAAAGCAGGGACGGATGAGTTTATCAGCCATAAATCCTATAAAAATATAGAACGGCAAAAAATGAATTACGGGGGTCATTTTTACTTCAGGGTTCTAAGTGACATCATAGACAACTCTAGCTTCCCTCATGCTGTCTATTTGATGCCACTCAGAACCCCTTGGTGAAAACATCTCCATAATTCACTGTTACCTATCTGTAATTCTAATGTTATTCATGGCTTTCACAGGAAACTCTCTTTAATCTCTTTAAACCAGATTCTAAATCTGGTAATTCTCTGCTATGATGTAAGAACAGTTGATAAAAACCCGTTATTCACTGTTGAGGAGGAAGAATGGAAGGGAAGGTATTTATTTCATATTTTGGACATGGAGGTGATGCCATAGTATGTATGACTCCCAGATTGTTCTTTTGCCTCAGCCTATCAGCTCTAAGCAGGGGCAGATAATTTGGGGGCCATACATAACATAAAATTATAGATGGGTAACTGTGAGAACCTTGGGGTTCTTAGTGGCATCCAAGATCACTCAAACGTTGCTCTTGCTGTCTATTGGTTGCCACTCAGAGCCCCTTGGTGAAAAACATCCCTGTAACTCACTGTTACCCATGAATTATTTTATATTTGTATCTTTTATTGGGTGGTTGAATACTCTACATCTCAACACATGCCTTAGCTGCTGAGGCTTTCCCCGCCCCAATCCCAGGCTCTCTTCTCAAGGTCAGGCTTAACAGTGCAGTTGTTCTCATACAATTGTATGAGAATCACCATGAAGAGGGCTTTGGCTCCTCCCACATGTTGGGAGCCAGGAGTACATATGTTTACCGGACAGAAGATGTGTGTTTCCACAGAAAAGTACTTCTACACAGTTTCCACACAGTGGTGATCATTTTGTTTATTTATCCAGCTGCCTGAGCTTGAACTATCAGGGGCATAAACATGACATTTAAATGCTATTGAAGTGTCTCAGATAACTAGATAATTTATGATGCAGCACAAATGGAAGGAGGACAGTCATTAATAAACATGGATTTTTAGGTCTGGCTTGACAGTGCAACTGTCATCTGACCTTTTAACCTATGCCAATATTATTCTACAATTCTTTGCTTCCACACAAATGTATATCCATTCCATGCTATCTAATTGCAATGCTTCATATTGCAATGCAACATTCCTTTTAAGCCAGATCTAATGGCACTGCCAGTGCTTGTTGGATCTTGGAACACTTCATACCTAAACCTTCATAATTATTTTCCACACAATGTATTCAGGCCAAATTTGCATCCTTTATTTCCTAATGTGTAGGGGATTCTAAAGGTATCCAGAGTGTCTGAATTCTCCCAGAGGAAGCAGAGAAAATAGCCAAATATATCAACATTTTTCTTGTTTGAGTAATTATGTAAAAGTGCTATGAAAGAAAGAATATGTTTTTTAAAATAAATTATGTCACCAACAGGTTTGCTCTGTTACCATCACCACCTGCCCAGCTTTCAAGAATGAGAACAGTAATGAAAAAAACAACTTTTACCAATTTTTAAAATGTATTAAGTGGTAGGCTGTTCTATTATTTGAGGTTTCAACCTACTTGCAGTTTTGGCTGGAAGCCGGTGTGAAACACATAGATGAACCCGGAAAGCTATACATTTCTTAAAAGTAGACACAGTGCAGCATTCAACAAGTGGTCATTAATATAGATTGCTCATGATTTTCACAAAGAAACTAATTATAGAAATAAAAAATCTTGAAAATAAGTAGAAAAATAGCAATTGAAAATATTTTCATGTGTAATTCTTTGCCTAAATTGCTGATTTGCAAAATAAACTTACCAATACTTCTGTCAGACCCTTCTGGTTGCTAGGATACATAGTATTTGTTGGCTGTCCAAAAGTATATGGTACCCATAACCAACAACCGAGCTTCAGCTTGTAATAATTTTTCATGTAACAATGTATTTGTCTTTTGCTGCACAGCTCTTATTTTTTTCCGTTCCACAGATCTGTATAACAGTCGATATCGTATTCTAGCAGTCACTGTATTGCAATACTGTTACTTGACCCAACACTCAATCATGTATACAACTGTTTTCTGAGTGGCCATAGCCTGCAACATATTGTCAAACACACCCTTTGTAACATTGTTGTGGATTGCAACCAAAGTTATTGCAACTTTCCAAGACCTGGTGGCCCTCTTTGTCAAAATCACCCCTAAATCAAGAACCTAAGCTGACTGTTAATGTCTTTTAGATCTTGGGAATTGTCCCAGCAAGCAAGGCAACACTCCCCATGACACTCTTGGGTCTGTAATCTATGCTAGGAGGATAAACACATTTTCAATTAAATCACTACTCACTGGGCATTTCCACACGATGTAAAGGAATTTTGCATTCTCCATTCTAAATCGGGTGTAACTAATATCTGTAAACCTATACATCATTCCAAACAGCCCCAGCTAACGGTATCTGTGATGCAGGTAGTTAAACTGGGTATATTTGAAGCATGGGTTCCTGGATACTCCAGATGTGTACTCCAAACATCACCTTCAGGTAATCTTCAGCAGACGGCATCACAAGGGCACCGGCTTTGCCAGTTTGTTTGATGACATGGTGAGTTTTCTTACGAGGGAGTCAAGCCCCTTCCTCTCCTTTTTTTGTCTTGTTGTGACATCTCACCTTCTTGGTGTCAATGCCTACACTCTCCTTTATTACTGCTTCTCTGAAAAAAAGACCTCTGGAAAGATAGTGAATTATGGGGGATTGAAATATGATTTCTTTTTCAAATCAAGGAGGCCTTGATCCAGTGTGGTTTCCGGTGTGTTTCTTAAAAAAGGCTTTTACTCTTATCTTGTGGAACAATTCCTCCAGTTTACATCTTGGTTTGAACATATCAACACAACAGGTTGGAATGAATCCCAGGCCTTTTTTCTTCTGTAGCCACAAGTTCTTTTGGTACGTTAACTACCAGGTCTACTGGCCACTTGTCCCAGGTTGGGGCTTCGTGTTCTTAGCCCCTTCTTGTTTCTGTTCTCCTTCTTCCCAGTGGACTTGTTCCTCTCCTCTCTTGCCTTGTTTTCCTCTCGCTCCACCCCTCTCTATAAAAGGGTGGTTAACCTGAAAGAAAGGGGATTGAGGTGGGCCCATAGTGGGAGGAAGTCCATACCATATCATCATTTAGTGGAGTGCCAGTGTCTGGAAGTACTGGTAGTAAAATCATCTACTTTTGGAATTCCTATTGGAACTGTCACTTGACCAATCCTCTTAATCTGAACCAGATGACCAACTTTGATCTTTATGTCCTCATTTTTGCGTCTCTTATTTTTGTTGTTTGAAGTTTTCTCTAGTGTAGTGATAGATTTTCTCATGCAAAAACTTCTTGATATCTTTTTGAAGTTTGTTGATCCTACTCTGCATAAAGAAATCTTTGTAGTTCCCAATCTCTTCTTTCACCTCATCTAATGTTTTGCCATTACCAACAAGAAGACTTTCTCGGGATGTTAGTGTGTATTCTTCCACAACACGGTTTCACCTTGCGCACTGATAAAATGCAAAAAACTTGAGTAACCATGTTTTACAGAGGAACCACTGGTGTGCTGTTGACAATCAATCTTGTTCTGCCTGACTACAATGGATTTTATCACGTTCATAGAGACAATGAAATCATCTGAATGTACATATGTGTTATTTTCCTTACAGGAATCAAGATTGAATATTGCTCCAGTGGACTGGGCCAGTAAGCCAGTTCTTGCATGCAAGCAATGTTGTATGTTTTTCTGTCCCACTTTCATTGAGAGATAGACAGGAAACAAGCCTCTGGGCTCTTTTGTGTCCTGATGAAAGCCCTGGATGCTAGGTGGCCATCTTTTTATGGGTAGCAACATGTCAACAGAAATATAGGGTAATAGGGGCATCCCATCCATTATTTAAACCCATATTTGGCTTTTAACCCTACTTGAGTAACCACCAATAAAGTGATACCTGGGTTGTTCAAGGTAGTTTTGTTTCCTAAAACAAGACCCCAGCTGCTACCTATATGCATAGGGTTCCCTGGAACATGCTAGAGGGCATTCTGGTTTTTAGGGCCCAGGATGAGACCCAGTGCTGAAGCATGCCACTACCAGACTGGGTGAAGGTCTAACAAAAGATACATTTTTGTTTTCAATGCTGAGGACATCACTTTTGAACATCTGATTCTATAGAAACATCGATTGGGTAGGGAAATAATTAGTGTGTGTTATTAATCTGTAACAACCTCATTGGATGAAAAATTATTGGGTGATTTTTGCCTATGTATTTTTAATAATCACAAAATGCACTCAGTGTTGTTTGGATATTTCTCTGTTTTCATGAGGTTAGATTTGTTGCACTGATGTTGAGGATACACAGCGCTGGGCAATTATTCCTCATCTCCTAGAAATATTTTAGTCAGAGGTATGAGTACAGAGTACAAATTGAGGAACTGTTATTTTATGGCATTTTTTAACTATTTATGCATCTTAAAATGTTATGTGCATTCATTATTTTAGACTGTTTTGCAATTTGTGTTTATGTATTTATTAAATGTTTGAATTTATGGATTAATATCCGAAAGAAATGTATAAAATTAAAGAAATTACTAGTCATCAAACAGATTTAGTCTTCTGAGTTCCAGGCTCATAGAGGATTCCAACCCCTTCTCTGGTGAAACATACGGAACAACGACTCTGGAACAACAAGTTCTGGAGTCACGCAAGGCAAACAACGACTTGCCTGAACAACAACTTAGCCTTAACCACGCATGTGCGTGGTTAAGTCTAAGTCGGTCTAGTGTTCAGGATGGGTGGGGAGAGAGGAGTGAAGGATAAGAACAGGACAGGTAAGAGGGGTTTGGGGTCGTTTTTAGGGGGGAGGGGTATGGGATAGTTTTTAGGGGGTGGTGGGGTTTGGGGTAGTGTTAAGGTGTTAAGGTTAGTTTTTAGGAGGTGGTGGGTATGGGGTAGTTTTTAGGGGGTGGGAGGGGTGCGGGTTAGTTTTTGAGTGGTTGGAGGGATTTGGGTTCGTTATTAGGGGGTGGGAGGGATACAGATTAGTTTTCAGGTGGTGGGAGGGGTATGGGATAGTTTTTAGGGGGTGGTGGGTTTAGGATAGTTTCAAGGGGTCTGGGTTAATTTTTAGGGGGTGGGGGTATGGGGTAGTTTTTAGGGGGTTGGAGGGGGTTGGGGTAGTTTTTAGGGGGTGGGAGGGATTTGGGTTAGTTTTTAGTGGTGGGAGGGGATGGTTTTAGGGGGTGGTGGTGTTTGGAGAAGTTTTAATGGGTTTAGGTTTGTTTTTAGGGGTGGGGGTATGGGGTAAGTTTTAGAGGTGGGAGGGGCTCGGGTTCGTTTTTAAGGGGTGGAAGGGATTCCATTTACAATGCATTCCTTGACCACGAAAATGTGTGATAAAGGAATGCGTGGTAAAAAAAAATCGTGGTTAAGACGAGGTCATTGTAGAGACCGCGTTGTTGAGGTAGTTGTTGTTGAGGAACTCATTGTTCCAACATACAACCCTTCTGTAGTAGGGGAATCTCTGTTATAGTCATAATCTAGTGAATAGTCCCGCCCATGTGCGTGGACCCCGGAGCAATAAAAATAATCTCTAAAGGTGACAAATCATGCAGACCTGCATACACCTTTAAGAGAGAATTTAATTTAAAGACAGATAATGCAGCCTATACCCACAGGCTACACTGTCCAGTACTTCAACTAGAATTCCACCAACATCCACAAACAGCACTGCCTGTCTAGCTTTTCTCCACATAGGAAAAAACCCTGCCTCTACCAGAAAAAGCCTCTGGAATGATAGAGAGGAAGGAGTGGACAGACAAGCCCCATAGGCTGCCATTATGTGGCTTAGAACAGGATACTGTGCCTTTAAGAAAACTTTCCAGATTTCCAGAACTTTCCCCAGTATCCCAGAATGCCCAGCAGGTCCCATTTACTTTCAGTTCTTTTTTCTGGCTCCTGCTAGCAGGACCCTGGAGCAGGACCCTGGAGCATTGAGCTCTCCCCTTTTCAAGGGTTTATTGTAGTTTTTGTCAATTTTTGTCACTTTTTCAAGTGCTTAGTGGCTGGTACTGTCAACATGCCTGGCTTGTTCGACAAGTGCCCGGAATGTGGTAGAAAGAAGGCTAAAACCGATCCACACGAGGTGTGTATAGGTTGCCTTCCCCAGTCCCACGTGCCTGAAGACTGTGATATCTGCCACTCATTCTCAGCCAGGACCCTGAGGGACAGAATGAAAATCAGGCTTCAAGTCCTGGAGGAGAGAAGGCTGAAGGCACCAGGTGGGTCTGGAGGGGCTCCCCAGGGGCAGGAATACCAGTAAGCGCTCCCACTCCCCGTCGACGTCGAGGGCGTCGACGGCGACGTCGAGGAGGATGACTACCATCTGTTCGCCGTCTCCCCAGGGCTCTGGGGAGAAGCGGCGTCGACGGTCGACGTCGAGGGACCTGAATAGGCCGCCGTCGACTACATCGGCATCTTCGGCGACGACGCCGTCTACGGCGCCGTCCAGCAGACGGCGTCGAGATCGGACCCGGCGTCGGCGCTCGCCGTCGAGGGGAGATCGCCGTTCGCCGTCGGTGAAGAGGAGACGGTCGACGTCGCCGTCGAAGAGGAGATCGACGTCGAGACGCTCGAGGTCAAGAAGATCGCCGTCGAGGCGCAGATCGCCGTCGAGGCGAAGATCGCCGTCGAGACGAAGATCGCTGTCGAGACGAAGGTCGCCGTCGAGGCGAAGGTCGCCATCGAGGCAAAGGTCGCCGTCGAGGCGCAGGTCGACGTCGAGGCGAAGGTCGACGTCGAGACGAAGATCGACGTCGAGGAAGAGAGAGTCATCGGGATCGGTGTACTCTGTGGTGTATACGCCTCCTCGGATGCCTACGTCACCGCCTCCTCTCCCACCACCTCCGACTCCGCCTCCACCACCACCGCCAACACCACCGCCGCCACCACCACCACCTCCACCGCCACCACCGCCTCCACAGCCGCGGACACTGCCTCCGCCGCCCCCACCTCGGTCGTTGCCACGCACTCCATTGGGGCTGCCGGCGGTTCCCCCGCGGTCGGTTTCCCTTCCGAGGTACCCGACTCCACCGCAGGGGACTCTGAAGCCACGACGCCCGCAGTCGCCGGTACCCGGCTAGACCGGCGGGCAGACCGAAGCCGAAGAGGTCGCGCTCCCGCTCTCTCAGGAGGAGAAGATCACGGAGCCATGGGCGTTCATCGTCGGACTCAGGACGACGCCGTAGGAGGCACAGGTCCAGGTCGCACACGCGATCCTCGACCAGAGATTTTTCCCTGACGTTGTCGGACTCGCCGGGGACTAGGGTGTCTCCGGTGGACGATTTGGTCTCTTTCCAAGAGGTGCTGTTGAGAGGGGCAGCAAAGTTGGGTATCACGGTGACGGTTCCAACACCCACGACGTCCGTGATATTCGAGACACTTCATAAGAAACATCTGTCTCGCCCTCTACTGCCCCTTGTACCAGGACTGGTGGAACCCGCGTTGGAGCTGTTCCTCACTCCCGCGGTGACGAATGCCGCCCCCTCCAGGCTCATGAAAAAGTATAGGGACCCGGAGTCGGACCCTACCTTTTTGAGGGTGGACCCGAAGCCGGATTCGGTCATCGTGACGGCGGCGAGGAAACAACATGCGACCGCCCCTTCATCGACGGTCCCGACTGACAAAGAAAACCGCTGGCTGGATTCTGCGGGCAGGAAGGTGTGTGGGACCGCCGCCACCACCATGAAGGCGGCGAGTGCAGGGGCTTTGTTGGGCCGTTACGACCGGGCCCTGTGGGAGTCCCTGCAGCAGTATGCGGACCTGCTGCCCCTGGACAAGAAGGAGGACTTCTTGGAAACAGTGCGCGAAGGCATGCTGGTTTCTAATCAGGTGATCGGCGCGGCGGCGGAGGTATCCTTGTTGGCCGCCCACGCCTACTGTCATGGCGTCCACCAGAGGCGACATTCGTGGCTGCGCCTGACGTCCCTCAAACCAGAGGCGCAGCACAGAGTGGCCAACCTGCCCTTCTCGGGGGAAACCCTGTTCGGGAAACATGCGGATGATGAGATGGCCCGCATGAAGGCGGAAGCGGAAACCCTGACGGCCGTCGGGTTGGAGAAGGCCGAGAAGAAGAAGCGCCCGTTCCAGAGGCGGTTCGGGACTTCGGGCAGAGGGCGTGGGCAGGGTTCGGGACAGCAGCAGCAACAACAGCGGCAGTTCCGCAAGCCCTTCCAGAAGCGCCAGAGGGGTAGAGGAGGCCAGCAGGCTACTACCACTACCAAGGGCCCAGCCGGGTCTCGGCCCTGAGCGGCTACTTCCCCCTCAACCGTTACCCACTCCAGTGGGGGGAAGCATTAAACTTTTTCCGGCAGAGTGGAGAAAAATTACTCAGGACAAGTGGGTGCTGAATATTGTTTGCAAGGGATACAGTCTTCGGTTTATCAGCCCGCCTCCAGCGATTCCGCCGGTCAGCTCTCGATTCCAGCTGAGAGAGCTCCAGGCGGAGGCAGACATCTTGTTGAGAAAAAAGGCGGTAGAAGAGGTACCTCTGTCTCAAAGGGGAAGAGGTCTGTACTCTCGGTTCTTCCTCGTTCGCAAGGACAAGAACGAGTTCAGGCCCATTCTGGATTTGCGACAGGCAAACAAATGGATTCGCAGAGAGAAGTTTCGCATGCTATCGTTGCACCAGATTTACCCTCAGCTGCAACGGGGAGACTGGCTCTGTGCCATAGATCTACAGGATGCGTACTTCCATGTGCCCATAGCACTGAAGCACAGGAAGTTCCTGCGATTCCAAGTCGGCGCCAATCACTATCAATACACAGTACTGCCATTCGGGTTAAAGTCTGCGCCCAGGACCTTCTCGAAGTGCATGGCGGTGGTGGCGGCACATCTGCGAAGGAACAAGGTGTTTGTCTACCCGTATCTGGACGATTGGCTGATCAAGGCTTCATCCTTCTCGGAAGCGCAAGATCACTTCCGATGGACGTGCGCTCTCTTGCACAAGCTGGGGTTACACGTCAACATGTCCAAATCGGTCCCGACTCCGGTCCAGTGCATACAGTACCTGGGAGCCTCCATCGATACGCGGTCTGCAAGCGTGTCTCCTTCGGAGGAGAGACGGTTATCACTCCTTCAGAAGGCTCAGGACCTCAGGACTGCTCCCTCGACGACAGTGAGGAAGGTGTCTTCTCTACTGGGATCGATGGCCTCCTGTATCTTCCTCGCGCCTCACACACGGCTACACATGAGACCACTGCAGGAGTGCTTGGAGGATCAGTGGGATCAGAGGACAGGCTCTTGGGACGACAAGATACGACTGTCGCTGCATGCTCTTCAGTCTCTGAAGTGGTGGTGTTCGGCGGAAAACCTCCTCAAGGGGGTTCCCTTCCACAAGGACATTCCCACGACGAGTGTCGTGACGGATGCTTCTCTCCAGGGCTGGGGAGCGCATTCCGGGGACTTGCAGATTCAAGGAAAGTGGTCTCCTTTGGAATCGACGTACCACATCAATTTCCTGGAACTCAGATCTGTCTTCCTGGCACTGAAGGCCTTCCTTCCATCCTTCCAAACCAACTCTCTGCTGATACAGACGGATAATACAACCACGATGTATTACCTCAACAAGCAGGGGGGGTCGAGATCGCGCACTCTGTCACAGGAGGCGCAGGCGATCTGCGCTGGCTGCTGGCCCGAGGACTGACGATTACGGCCACGCATCTGCCAGGGGTGCAGAATGCTCAGGCGGACGCCTTGAGCAGGCTGATTTAGGAAAACCACGAATGGGTCATAAACGACGAAGTACTAGGAGAAGTCTTCGCAAGGTGGGGGACTCCAGACGAAGATCTG
Source organism: Triturus cristatus (assembly GCF_964204655.1). Lineage (NCBI taxonomy): Eukaryota > Metazoa > Chordata > Amphibia > Caudata > Salamandridae > Triturus > Triturus cristatus. The sequence goes on along the minus strand of NC_140582.1, from coordinate 699,635,769 downwards.
TTCACCACCGCCGAAAACAGCAAATGCCGAGACTTCGCATCCAGGTACTACCAGCGGGGGACGCTGGGGAATGCGCTATGGATCGATTGGTCGAACAGCTTTCGGTACGCTTTTCCACCCATTCCCCTGATTCCGGCAGTGCTCATCAAGCTGTCCCAGTCCAGGGCGCGGATGATCCTGATCGCCCCGGAGTGGCCCAGGCAGTGGTGGTTCACGGACCTACTTCACCGGTCTCTCCTTCCTCACATGCGGTTGCCGTGCAGGCCGGACCTTCTGACGAAGTTCGGGGGGCGGATGGTGCACCCCAACCTCTCGTCTTTGAGTTTGGCGGCATGGCTCCTGAAATAGTGCAATATGGCCATCTGAATCTACCAGACGATTGTATGGACATACTGAAGGAGTCTAAACGACCTTCCACTAGGACATCCTATGCTTACAAGTGGAAGAGGTTCTGTATCTGGTGTAAGTCCAAGAACTTTGATCCGACGACATGTAAGGAAGATGTCATCCTTCCATACCTTTTACATCTGGCGCAGTCTGGCCTTAATTTCCATTCCATTAAGGTTCATCTGGCTGCTTTGACTGCTTACAGGAAATGCCCTCACAGACTTCCTTCTTTCAGATCCCTGTGGTTAAGGATTTTTTGGAAGGCTTGAAGAAAGTGTTTCCTCCCGTCAGACTTCCCTCGCCTTCCTGGGACTTGAATGTGGTGCTGTCCAGACTGATGAAGGAGCCTTTTGAACCCATTCACAGGGCTTCATTGCAGCACCTATCCTGGAAGGTGGCATTCCTAGTGGCCATTACATCGGCCCGCAGGGTGAGTGAACTTCAGGCATTATGTTGTCAAGAACCTTATACTGTATTTCATGCTGCTAAGGTTGTGATGCGTACTCACCCTAAATTTCTTCCTAAGGTTATCTCTGACTTTCATGTCAACCAGACCATAACTTTACCTACGTTCTTTCAGAATCCTTCTTCGCCAGCGGAAAGGTCTCTCCATTCCCTGGATGTTCTGAGGGTGTTGAAATTTTATCTGGATAAGACCAAGGATATTCGTAGGTCTGACCAATTGTTTGTTAATTATCGATCAGTCAGGACTGGTCTTGCGACCTCTAAGCAGTCCATTTCTCGGTGGATTGTGTCCTGCATACAATTGTGTTATCAAAAGGCTAATAAGACCTTAGGGGGTAAGCCTACGGCTCATTCCACCAGGAGCAAAGCTGCCACGACGGCTTTGCTACGTAATGTTCCTATTGCGGAAATCTGCAAGGCGGCCACTTGGAAGTCGGTCCATACTGTCTGGACTCGGATGCCAGGGCAGATGCTCAGGTTGGGCAGGCTTCGCTGCGAATTTTTTTCACACAGTAGTGGTTTTTTGTCTTGTTGTTCTCCACCACTGTTGTTGTGTGGGGATGGGCTTGCCATTCTATTCACTAGATTATGACTATACACAGAGATCCCCTACTACAGAAGGAGTAGTTTCTTTTCTGTAACTCCAGTTCTGTAGTAGGGGTATCTCTGTTATAGTCATAAGCGCCCGCCCTCCTCCCCGGTGGAGAGATATTTATTCATATGAAGAATGCCACAGGTCTGGCGTGCTACGCCTTCAAAAAGAACTGAAAGTAAATGGGACCTGCTGGGCATTCTGGGATACTGGGGAAAGTTCTGGAAATCTGGAAAGTTTTCTTAAAGGCACAGTATCCTGTTCTAAGCCACATAATGGCAGCCTATGGGGCTTGTCTGTCCACTCCTTCCTCTCTATCATTCCAGAGGCTTTTGCTGGTGGAGGCAGGGTTTTTTCCTATGTGGAGAAAAGCTAGACAGGCGGTGCTGTTTGTGGATGTTGGTGGAATTCTAGTTGAAGTACTGGACAGTGTAGCCTGTGGGTATAGGCTGCATTATCTGTCTTTAAATTAAATTCTCTCTTAAAGGTGTATGCAGGTCTGCATGATTTGTCACCTTTAGGGATTATTTTTTATTGCTCCGGGGTCCACGCACATGGGCGGGACTATTCACTAGATTATGACTATAACAGAGATACCCCTACTACAGAACTGGAGTTACAGAAAAGAAACTACTCCTTCTCTGTAATGGATGGTTTGTATCTGCTGTTTTGACGACAGCTTGGACTCAAGGTGAATTAAAGAAAGGAAGCCCATTCAGCAGTAGCTGTCCTCTGGACAGGGGAGTCACGGCTTCCCTCATTCTCCTGGGCCTCTATGCAGCATTTGACACAGTTTCCCACCCCATCCTCATCCAACTCCTACATGATATTGGAATCCATGGATACGTGCGCCGATGTTTTTGCTCCTTCCTGACTGGAAGGATCTGTCAGTCAGCCTGGCACCATATACATTGGACGCCCTTGACTTTATCTGTGGAGTTCCACAAGGATCCCCCCTGAGCCTGACCCTTTTCAGTGTACACATGATCCCTCTACCCAGTATCATCTGCTCTAAAGATATCAACATCCTCTCCTACGCTGATGGCACACAACTAATTCTCTTGCTCACGGACAAGACGCCCAGTTCCCAGATAAAGTTCAATGCCTGCATGAATGAAATTGCCCACTGGATGAAGACCAACTGTCTGAAGCTGAACGTCGACAAGACCGAAATTGTGATCATCTGGAAAATCATAGCACTATGCAACTCCACCTGGTGGTCGACAGAGCTAGGGCCGACACCCAAACCCAGGCCCTCAGAACCTCAGGATTATCATCTTCAGCAAACTCAACATGACTGCCCAATCAATGCAGACACCACCTCATGCTTCCATACCTTGAATATGCTGAGGAGGATTTTCAAATGGCTGGCAATAAGCACACGGAAAACTTTCATACACACCCTGGTCACAACAAAGCTGGACTACAGGAACACCCTCTTTGCCGGATTAACAAAAAACTTGCCAGAAGGCTGCAGACAATTCAGAAGTTGGCGGCCAGAAATGCTCTCAACCACCCACACTGCAATTACATCACACCACACCTGAAGGAGCTCCACTGATCTCCTATTCACAAATGAGCACAATTCAAACTCCTCACCCACGCTTTCAAGGCATTATACACAATAACACTTGCCAAGCATACCTCAACAATTGTATCTCCTTTCACAAACCTTCCAGACACCTACAATCATCAAGTTTCCTACTTGCACAAATACCACCCATACAGAAAACCACATCCAACGGTCGAGCCTTCTCCTACATTGCTCCCAAAGCAGGAAATGACCTGCTGCTACATATTAGAGCCTCCACCTCACTTCTTGAATTCTGAAAGAAGCTGAAGGTCTGGCTTTTCGAATAGTCCTACTAGGCACTAGGTGTGCCTAGACTCATACCTGCTCAGCACCAGGATACTCTCCTAGGTGATAGTGCGCTCTACAAATCAGCATACCGTAGCATAACAATTCCTGTTCCCCCTCTAGTTCCTACAGTTCAAGTCTGTGTTGCTCTTTCTGAAGGTTGCTTGTTGCCTTTATTATAAGTTTTGGAGATCCAATCTACACCTCTGTAATAATAATGTGGATAATTAGAACTAGTTATGGTATATCACTTGCGTATTTATCATTTAATTTATTTAAGAGTTTTCTATAGTGCTGGCTAGACCCGAGGGTTTCAGAGCACTTTACAACATTGTCAAGGCATTATTAGTCAGTCCCAAAACAATATAAGAGCAAAAAATGGGTGTAAGGGTGTAAGTTGCGCTGAGTTGTATAAGTAACAGAAATCATGTCGGAATGCCTAAGGATAAAGATAGCGGCCACCCGCCGTTACCAGCTGCGCAGACATGGGCCCACACATATAATTAAAAAGAGCGTTAATATCCTGAGCAACAATTGTCCATAATACTCAGCACAGTCCACACATGTTAATCTCCACAGAATTCTTCTTCTGTTCGATAATAAATAGTATCCAAAATTATAATAAAATATTCCACCTGCAATTATTATTTTAGTTTAACTTTCTTTGTCTAATTTGTATGTCATAGTTACAGACTCATCAATACTAGCATTTCGGATACTATTTCTTATTGCCATAAGGTCACACGCATTAATGGGGCGCGGTATCTCGCACCTTCTGACCAGTCTTATATAAAACCTGCAATATTAACTCAATTTAATTTCCTTTGTGTAATTTGTTTGCCACAGTTACAGATCCATCAATACTAGTATTTCGGATCCCATTCATTTTGGCATATCACTTGTTTCGTCGACATGATTGTCGTGTTGTGCTTTTTAACTTTACATTGCATTATGGTGATACTCACGAAGGATGTCTAGAACAGATGTGTGGTATCTCTCACAGGTGGACATTTTAACTGAATGCTTGTTTACTCGTACATATTCTTCAGCTGTCTAAGGCATATGTCACACGTTTACCACTACTCCTGTGTAGATATCTACCATCATTGGTATACCATTCGATGTGTTTATAGGGTCATTTATTGAATGCAGACTGCCATTATGTGATTTTTTAATTATTACTGCAAAGAGCATGATGTAAGGTTTTAAGATTCAGCTGACACATATTTAATTTTGCTACGTTCATGAATATTGACCGGGCAATTGTGAATAATCTTGGAGCATTTGTTCATTTTGCTTTGGAGACTGACCATTTATATGAGTGAGTACGGTTCTTACTCTTGAAAATAGAAGATGCTAATGGTGTTTTTTCTGACTGTATTGTCTAGGTTATACTACGGTCCTGTAGGTATCACAACAGTTATTGTGCTTTCCTCTGTACCTTGGTATAGGTCTTATTTCTGGATTGCGACATACGATACTGGATTTGGTTTGGGTCACTTACCCTTCAGACATACTATATTCTGTGATTTTTACTAAGCTTCACACTAAGTTTGGTAAACTGATGTGAATCTTCCTTGCATGTTTTGGGGAACATACCGGTTGTTTTTCCTACTCTTCTTAATTATCTATCAATATTGTCTGTTAGATATCTTTGGTCACTTTCTTTAGTCTTTTGACACCGGGTACACTATGGCGTGGTTCTCACTATGGAACATTCTTTTTCTTTTGGGTTGGCATGCAGATTGATTGCCAGCACAACCTTGTGCTCACGTGTGTTATTATTATTTTTGTTTTCAACACCTTGATAGTAACATAAGCAAGGGGTCTCTGCCTATTGGTCTTTCTCATTCGCTTAAAATATAACCCTTGTCTATTTGTAAGTATAACATTTTAGCATACTTCAGAGTTATAAAAGCTTTTCATGTTTAATGTTTCTAAACCTGAAGAAGTCTGTGGATTACTCCACATAGAAGAAACACGTGTTGGCTAGAAGTCAAATTCCTGTTGGACACTTGTACATGAAAATAAAGAACAGAAGAACAATTCTGTGGAGATTAACTTGTGTGGACTGTGCTGATTATTATGGACAATGTTTGCTCAGGATATTAACGCTCTTTCTGAACAAAACAATACACTTAAAGTGCTGAGAGTCAAGTCAGTGTATAGTCCTTGGGTGAAAACAAGATAGAATAAGGTGATCGTTTCACATTGAGTTAGATGTTATTCCCTGAATGGCTGAAGTGTTGAATGAGCAAGAATTATTTCAGGTGTCTTTTGAAGCTCATGAAGGAAGGGTTAGTATTGATATGTAGTGGAAGAGAGTTCCAGATTTTGAGGGCATTCCCTGAGTAGGAGCGAGAGAGGGCTTGCTGGTTATATTTTTTTGGGAAGATGAGGAGAAGACCTTCTTAGATTTCTTGTTTGGCCTGCCTTCGTGAGTTTTGATGTGAGGTATGCTGGTTTACCAGTGTGCAGAACTGTTTGGGTGAGACAGGCAGTCTTGGAGCAACAGTTGCTTAATTAGGTAGCCACTTTAGACTATTAATTGCAGAGGAGATGTGGTTGAATCTCTTTGCTCCTGTGGCTATCCTTGCCCCTGCATTAAGAGTGGCTCTCAGAGGGGCTAAGTTAGATTTCGGGTTGCCTGTGAGGGTGGCGTTTCCGTAGTCCAATCTGGATAGTACCAGAGCTTGCATTGCAGTTTTTAGATCATTTGGGGCCTCATGTAGGTAAATAAATTTTACCGGTTCTTAAATACCGAGCCGTACCGAATCGGTAAATTAGAATCGGTAAGTTATATGTAGGTAAAAATTCGGTAACAGTTACCGATTCGGTAACATTCGGTAAATACGAATCGGAATTCACCGATTCGGTAAATACCGAGGTGATAATTACCGAATCAGAAAATACCGAGGTGGTATCTACCGAATCGGAAAATACCGAGGTGGTATCTACCGAATCGGAGAATACCGAATCGGTATGTACGGATTCGGTAAATAACATCACATGACTTGACGAAACAGCTAATCCTGTGCAACGACAGCCCACCCAACCAGGAACTGCCCACACCCAGGCAGGTGTACACAATTAGCCGAAGTGGCCACACCCAGGCAGGTGTACATAATTAGCCGACCCTGGAGAGGCTTGGAGTGCAGAGGAGAGGCAGGGAGCAGTTGCATGTGCGAGCGGGAAACGAACAGCATGTCCAGCCAGAGAACACAGAAAGACGGAGGGGAAAGGAGGAGGAAGCTCAAATTCAGCCCCAAGGAACTCCAGGTGCTGGTGGAGGAGGTGGTGAAGCAGCACCAGAAGCTGTTTGGGAGGCAATCCCTGCAAGTGCCTGAGGCCGAAAAGCGCAACATATGGCTGGCCATCCAGGCGCAGGTCAATGCTGTGGGAGTGACCCACAGGGACATTGAGGTCCTCAAAAAGCGCTGGTATGACCTGAGGATTGTGACCAAGAGGAAGATGGGCGACATCCAGAAGGAGGCCAGCCAGACCGGAGGTGGAACCAACAGGGCACCTGCCCTCACCGAACTGGAGGAGCTGGTGGCGGCCACAATCGAGCAAGAGAGCGTCGTGGGTCTTGGGGACGCCGACAGCTCTGCCAGAGCCGCAACACACCAAGGTAAGACGAAAGCACAGCAATGTAGCCTCCCCTACCCCTATCCCACATCCCCCATTGTGAAACGAGAATCACACTGCAGTCCACACGTGTCAGTGCAGACAGGCAATGCATTCCGGGAGATGTAGTCAGGGCAACACTAACCATGACGTAAATGTTACAGGGCAACAAGGCATGTCACGCACTCGAGGCACAAGGAGACAGAGGACAGATTGGAATGTGAAATGATTTATTGTGACGCTTGCAATGCAGCCCTTCGGGGACACTGAGCCAATGTTGTTTTTCTGTCCACAGATGTGACATCATGCAGTACAGGGCATGCTGCAGGGGAGACGGCACACCGGCCACAAAAATCACCTCTAGCCAGCACAAGTTCAGACCAGGGAGCAGGCCCACTGGCAGCCGCACCACCAACACAGCCAGCCTCGCCGCACACAGAGCCAGCATCACCTCACCGAGAGCCAGCATCACCACAACCACAGCCAGCATCGCCACTCATGTTCGAATCACCGGCCACATCTCCGCTTGCAGGTGTGAGAATGAGGAGGCGTCCAGCAGCCAGGCTACGAGCCTTCGACACCTCGTCAGACGACAGCATGGGCCCAGAAGACCGCACCGGGCCCCAGGAAGGGAGCCATCCCACTGTGCCCCACACCTCACAGGCAGCACAGACGGGAGCAAGAGGGCGCCGCAGGTCGCGTGTCCAGAGTCCACCAGCACCCACTGACGGCCATGGTGTTGTGGAAATATGGATTTTTCTGGTCAGTTATGTCCCCTATCTTGGACCCCAACGGTTCTATGTGCATGTTACAAGTACATGTATGTTCCCTCCAGTTCCAGTTATGAAGACGCAAACACATGTGCGTCCACCGTCAACATGTCCTCTGTCAGATCCGCCATGAATAGGCCGGATATTCCATTCCTAAGTATGAAAGGCCACCGGCTTTATATGGTTCACTTATGCCATTTTACAGTCCAGGCAAGTAGGCCCTGATTTCTGTCATCAAAACTCTTCTTGCCTTCTGCCTCTGAAAACTCCAGTCTGAGCCTGCATCTGTGACCATGAACTTTGTCTCATTCTCTGCGCGGCTCACGAAGCCTGACATCAGCCTATTCTCTGCCAAGAACTGTATTTCACCTTCGAGTTATCTGCTTCCCCCTCAGCCAATGCATTCCTGCCTAGTAGTTTAAGTAAACATTCTTCCAGTTACCGAGCAAAAGGCCCGGCTTCTCTGTCTTTATGCAAGTAATTCATAGTCCTGTTACCATGGAATATTCCTACCCCCTCGCATCTAGTGTAGACACTTAGACGCTTGTACACGCACGCACAGTCAGTATAGAATAGATTCTGTCCGAGAGTCCTTCTTTTGTGGATAACATAGTTCTTTAAACATAGGATGTTAGATATGATTTGGGATTAGGTTGACTTGACCCCCCAGACTTTTCGTCTCCACATGTAGAGCTAAATGTCAAGTCCCCTTCACCCCCTAGTTGCACGTCAATCACACGTCATGCTGCTGCGCGCGCATCTATGCCAAGTATTATCTTATAGATCCACCTATATATGACATCATAACCAATTATGTTCCTTTTTACTCCTTGTTACACCCATTTTCGGTTACGCATGTAAATCGTCATCTTCCTTATCAATTGTTACGCCTACTGCATTCGCTTCATTGTAATGTATGTACTATAAAAGTCATTTCTTGTCAATAAAGTATGTACTTCACTTCCTGAACCTCTGTGGTGATGGAACTTGGAGCAACCGATTATAATCGATCATTGGAATAAAGCCCATTCCGAACCTCTAATACCACGGATTCTGCCTCTCATTTTACTGAGCTATTTTATTATGTTTCCGTATCAAATTAAGTCCCGGTAAAGGAAATTATTTACCACATGAATGGCGCCCGAACAGGGACACTTTCTCATCTCACGCGCCGGCGGTGAGTTGCAGGCCCGGTCTCCTGCCACAGCTGGACGGACAATAACGCGTACCAGCAGGATTTCCTGTATCTCCCTCCGGTCAAGCGGGGGCGACTGAGGCTGCGATCAACACCCAGACGAGGCGGTGAGAAGTGCGAAGTATCCCGACCAGAGCCTAGCTGAGAGAGCAAGATCCGAGGTATACAGAGGCCCACCAGTTTCCGAAGTCCCAAGTCGAGTCCAGTTTCCGACGAGTCGAGTCGAGTCCAGTCCGGTCCAAGTTCAGTTTCCGAGGCCTTCCGTTTCCGAAGCTACCCGGTGAGTACCATTACTGGGGAGGCATTTCTGACGTGCACATAGGTTGTGCCGGTCAAGACGGGTTTGGGTACACAAATCCGGTCTGCACTGTTTTAGCAGTGTATATGTACTGTTTAGCAGTATATCAAGTATTCCGAAGTATCTAGTTATTGTCAAGAATTATGCTTGGTGATTAGTTATGCAGACGATCATCATTGTTGGTTATTTTAAAAGGTTAAAAAATGTTTAATGTTTAATGTTTAATGTGTTAAACGTCCTGCATATTGTGGTATGAATGGTTGTTCATTATTGTGTTTTTGTACTAAGTGTGTTCAAGATTAAGTATCGGATCAGTTGTCAATATGCCGCTCTTTTCGAAATTAAGACAAATCACTACAAGAAAAGGGGTACTCGAAGAAGCCGTTCCTATTCCTCCTAGGGACACTCCAGGGTACTTCATGTATCATAAACATGGCTTAGACGCTATATTATTTCTTGATTTATGGGTAGACTACACCAAGGAATTACCAGAAAGTCAGAGGTGGCCCACAGCGGGAACCTGGGATGCAGAGTGCATCATGAAAGTCGAGGAAGAGTTATGGAAAAGGAAAGTCAGACAGTCACAGAAAGATGCCGTTGAGTTATGGCGTAAAGAATCTCATAGACGTACAGAAAAAGCACGTAGACAGGAAGAGAAGAGTAAAGAGAATTCCAATAAAGTCCGAGAAAATCTATTAATTGAGGAAGGTATCCGAGTGAAATCAGAACAAGTAGACAGACAAAGAAATGCCCTTAGGAATGGTATGTATCCCCTTCTGGCCGAAGGATTACCTAAAGCTACTCCAGAAACACCGAAAGACTTGCCGCCCCCATTATTTCCAATAAAGGTACATCCTAAGGGGCATCCTAGAACCGCAGAAGATGTCTTTCTCTCCTCATATTTAGACGACGCAGCTCCCGAGTATGCTAATTCCGCCCCACATAGACCGCATACCAGGGAGGTTCAACGCCAAGACCCAGTACCAGTATCCCTACAGCAACAGATCGTGTCACAAGTTCCGGCAAGCACATCTGTTTCTACATCTGTTCCCACAGCTGCTTCTATAGCTGTGTCCACACCTATAGTTGCTGTGTCACGTTCAACGAATCCTTTCACACCCGACACCCCAGATGGGGCTGCGGGAGGTGCTAGCAACATTTTTTCTACGCCACCCAGAATAAATAAACTTACGTTTCAAGAGTCAGCACATTCACGTACACCCAAACTCATAAATGCCCGTACGCTTAAGGAACTTCTTGTAGATTGTAGATATGATCCTGTGCCCGGCAAAGAGGACGAAATGACCCTGGCATCATTGCGTATCAGACGAGCCGCAGTGTATTTAGGGAAGTTACCAGGAATGACTGCGCATCTAGATAAAATATATCATTTTGTCCAAACAGGGCAAGATTCAGAATGTATTAACAGAGCTATGGAATACCAGAAAGTGGAGATACAGGGGGAACTGTTACGTTTCCTCATAAATTGTGTGATCAGAAATCAAGACCGACCGGGGGTAGACCCAGAAGCAATGCAAATTCTTACCAGATGGAGCCAGAATATATCAGAAGGTAGACATGATAAGCAAAATTGTATAATAGCCATGTGCCGAAAGATCCGTAAAGAAATAGAACGCCTGCACGAAGAAAGATTAGCGGTAGACCAGTTCGAACAAAGCGAGGAGGAAGGGTCAGGACTGCCCGCAGGACAGTCAGACACCATAGCCTATGTAGGTAGAGGAAGATCTTGTAATAGTAATAAATGTCCTATTAACCCGATACGTCCGATATGTCCAGATAATAACAGGAATTTCCAAATACCTATAATTAACATCAGGTCTAATGAGCATTCGTTCCAAGCCGCCGACAAACTACTCCGGGAACGAAGGGGCTATCATTTCCTCGATTCTATGGATGAACAAGATTTAGCTAGGGCAGCTGTCCATTGGGTGGACAGTCCCGGAAAATATAGTGATGATACAGTAGCACGCACATTTTTGAATCTCACCCCAGATGAACAGCGGTTAGCTGGGATTTATATGATTCAACAACTCCTCATACTATATCAGAGTCAGCATTCGGACCCTGGTCCCTTGCCTGACATATTGACTGAATTGCTCATGAATAGATGGAGAGGTTCAGGTACTAAATTAATTAAAAAATTCTAGAATCAAGAAAGCAGTATATTCTTTTTGTATGTTCAGAACATGTCTCATTGCCCATCAAGGAAAGAACCACGTATTACATGGATAGACAGAATCCTTTACGAGAAGTACACCCAATAAAGGGCGAGGACAATGAGTTCAAACGCGTATTTGTATACACGCCCATATCGAAAATAGAATTGTTAGAAATGAAGAAAGTGGTACCGAGTCATGACAAAGATCCAGCGGGTTTTCATCGAGAAATTAAAGACATGTTACTCATGGGAGAGTATACCTATCCCGACATTATGACAATATTAAAGGTATTGATGCCTGCTGGCATTTATGAAAAACTCAGGGAAAAAGAGTGGGAGGTAGGAGACCAAAAGATAGAATGGTCAGTATTAGAAGCAGAAGAAAAGGCCCGAACTGCAGGAGCAGGACTTGGGGATAAAACTAAAGCACTACCAGGTTTACTAGTACAGGTACTGCCACGTTTATTAACTACGAAAAAGGAAGATTGGGGTACAATTTCAGCCTGTAAGCAGAAGCAAGATGAAGACACTAGTGATTACTATGCCCGATTTGAAAAATGTTTTGGTATAAATAGTGGCATAAAAGCAAGTAGCGAGTCATACCCACATCTGTTCGTAACAAAATTAGTAGAAAATGCCCTGCCCCAAGTAAAGAATAGAGTATTAAAATTCGAGAGTACCTGGCAAGGTAACACTCCATCACAAATGTTACAAATGTTACAGTACCATCACAATAGAATTAGAGAGGAACAAGAACATGAACACAGACGTATGAAGGACACGAAAATGAAAATGCTAGTTTCTCAGACAGTTCCAGCTGAAGGACATAAAAAGGGTATGACACATTCCGATTCAGCAGGACCTGTAAAAGGGACATGCAATTATTGTAAAAAGCCAGGTCATTACGTACACGATTGTCCAGTTTTGAAACATAATATCACCATAGGTAAAACACAAGAAAGACCACGGCTACCTAGACAGGATCAGAATGAACAAGGAGCTCCGCAGCATGCACAGTCCATGCCAGCTCCACCACAGTCTGTACAGTTTGTGCCGGCTGCACCAGCGCTGCCCGTTGCTGCCACACAAACCACGACACGACAACTGTACCAGACCGCACAGTATGACTATCCTGATTATCAACGATACGCATGAACCAGCCTAGAGAGGGAAGTTGACTTACCCCTTATCAAGATTCCTGTAGATCAAGAAGGACCTTATGTACATAGTGAATTATTAGGCCAAGACAGAAAATTTTTACTCGATACAGGGGCAAGTCGAACAACCATAAAACGTAGTGAAGTTCCAGGGGCACCCCTCTCAGGCTCACAGAATATTTCCCTTGGTTTTTCAGGAAAACCTATTGTTAATGAAGTGTCACAGCCTCTTCCACTTACGATAGGACCTTTGACCCGAACTACAGATTTATTGCTTACTAAATCATGTCCAGAAAACTTGTTAGGAATAAAAACACTGAAAGCTCTAGGAGCTATAATATGTTGTTCTCCGGAAGGAGTAAGATTGTTTTTACGTGATTTTAAAGGTCACTATGTGTCTAGAGACATGGATCCCCGACTGCAGACTTTACCTGCACATCTATGGGCACAAGGCCCTACTGATGTTGGTTGCATGAATATTACACCATATCGAGTCACATTAAAGGCAGGAGTGGTACTACCACGAATGCGACAATACAAGTTACCACCAGATGCTGTAGTGGCTTTACTGCAAATCATTGACGAGCTCATTGCCCAAGGAGTAGTTGTGGAAACAGACTCCAATGTATGTAATTCACCGATAATTCCGATTCTTAAACGAACAGATCCAAAGGCCCCGCCAGTATATCGATTGGTTATTGATCTGCGCGAATTAAACAAATGCATTGTGCCACAATTTCCTGTGGTCCCAGATATCTCGTCATTACTGACAGCTATTGATTCCGAAGCGACATTCTTTACTGTAATCGATCTCAAGAATGCCTTTTTCAGCGTCCCAATAGATCCGGAAAGCCAATATTTGTTCGGATTTAGTTTAAATGGGCGTAGCTTTAAATTCTCACGCGCACCTCAAGGATTTACAGAAAGCCCCAGCATCTATAGCCAAGCACTGAAACGAGAACTCGACAGTATCCACATGCCAGTTAACACTGCTCTGCTTCAATACGTCGATGATCTGCTGATCACCGCGAGAAGCGAACCGGAATGTGAAAAAGCATCACTGACAGTTTTACAATTTCTAGCAGAAAAGGGGCACAAGGTGTCCCCTTCTAAGCTGCAATTCTGTGTCCAGCGAGTTGTTTATCTTGGACACTCGCTGTCCAAGGAGGGAAGGCAGCTTACACCCGACCGCATTCAGTTAATAGCTAACATGCCAATACCCAAGACACAAAAGGAGGTGCGGGCTTTCATAGGCCTCACTTCATATTGTAGGCAGTGGATCCCTCAGTACGCATTTCTAGCAAAACCACTCATTCAGTTGACAACACAGGAGGCAGCCACATCGACTGTTCTCCCTTGGACTCAGGAACATACACAAGCTTTTGAAAGCCTAAAGAAAGCTTTATGCCAAGCACCTGTTTTAGCAACGCCATGTTACAGAAAACAGTTTACACTCTTTGTTACAGAACGCGAAGGTACTGCCTTGTCAGTACTCACACAGGAACAAGCAGGAGCACACAAACCATGTGCTTATTTTTCTAGTACATTAGATCCCGTAGCTCAGGCTTTGCCTGCGTGCCTGAAATCAGTGGCAGCAACAGCTTTAGCAATCAGACAAAGCAATGCCATAGTGTTAGGACATCCATTGACAGTTCAAGTACCACATGCAGTAGAGGTTCTTGTAAATAGAACGCAAACACAACACTTGACTATTGCGCGACTCACTGGGTACGAACTAACATTGTTTCAGCCACATATAGAAATCAGACGTTGTAACACATTGAATCCTGCCACACTTTTGCCAGTAACCGGAACAGACCCACTAGCACATGACTGTATTGAAGTTATTACAATAACGACGAAACCCAGACAAGACTTAACCGATGTCCCATTGTCCGATCCAGACCTGACATTGTATGTAGATGGTTCATGTATGAGAACAAATACAGGAGAGTTAGTGGCTGCTTACGCAGTCACAACAGATACTGAAGTCATTGAAACAAATCGTATAAATATCTTGTCAGCTCAAGCCGCAGAGCTCATCGCTCTGACACGAGCCTGTATTCAAGCCACGAATAAAAAAGTTAACATATACACTGATTCACGTTATGCATTCGGAGTTGTACATGACTTCGGCGTGCTGTGGCGAGAGAGAGGTTATTTAACTTCCCACGGTGCCCACATTCAGCACGGACCCCTCATTCATGCCTTATTAGATGCAATACATCTACCCACTGCTATATCAATTATGAAATGTAAGGCTCATACGAAAGTCACTGATATCATTTCTCAAGGCAATGACCTAGCCGATAGAACAGCTAAACAGACTGCTCAAGCTCAAACTTACGACATGACAAAGACAATAGTCCCGATGCCGACACATTGTATGACAGTTAAAGATCCTACTCTTGACGTAATTGACATACAGACACATGCTACACCAGACGAAATAAAGAAATGGACTGAATTAGGAGGGATCCAAACGGATCAAGGTTGGATGATGAAGGAAAAGTCTGTGTGGTTCCTTCCTGATTCAATGGTCCAAGTTATAGTTAACACTATACATAGTCCAGCACATCTAGGAGAAAAAGCTATGCTAGACAGCATTCAACACATTTGGTTCAATAGACATTTACGAGCAGCAGCCAAACAAAAGGTCCGTACCTGTATGATCTGTTGCCAGTTCAACCCAGGAAAAAGTGTTCCCGTAGAACAAGGTGGATTTCATCCTCCTAATCACCCTTTTGAAGTCCTCCAGATGGATTATATCCAGATGGAACGATGTCGAGGATTCAAATATGTTCTCGTAGTTGTCTGCGCTCTGTCCCGATGGACGGAGGCATACCCGGTTTCAGATTACACTGCCCCGACTACTGCCAAACAGTTAGTTCGAGAATTCTTCCCACGATACGGTTTACCACGTGTTGTTCATTCAGATAACGGCCAGCCGTTCTCATCCGAATTAATGAAACATGTTTCACTTCTGTTAGGTTATCAGTGGAAATTCCACTGTGTCCGACACCCCGAGGCAGCAGGTCTCGTAGAAAGACATAATCAGACCCTGAAAATTAGATTGTCCAAAATATGCAGGGAGAAAGGTGTCGACTGGGTAGTAGCACTACCAGTTGCACTCTTTTACATGAGAATGGTAGCACACTCTCGAACAGGGCTATCCCCGTATGAGGTGATCTTCGGCAGACCACCAAATATGTGGGGGACGCCTATACCACGTAAAATAACTGATATTGACTGTAATATGCTGACAGATTACTTGGCTTCCTTGATGTCTGCACTACAATCTTGTCGTTCACAGGTAGCTGCAGCCTTTCCCGACAACACTGAGGTGAAACCCCATGACGTAGTTCCGGGGGACCTTGTGCTTGTGAGAAATTTCGACCGAAAGACTCAGCTGGAGCCCAGGTGGAAGACACCCAAGTTGGTCCTGCTGACCACAAGGACAGCCGTGAAGATCGAGGGCAGGAAAGGATGGGTGCATTCAAGTCATATCAAGAAATTTCATGGACTTCCTTCAGATGTAAACAGCCCACCTCGTGTGTCCTCACCAATTGACTCAAAACTACCTCTGGCTGAGGCCGACAGTAAAGAACTCTATAAACTAAAATTAAGGCCTAGGCCGTCGGACGATTTGATTGTTTAAGTCCTCTCCTAGGTGAAGCGGTTGAATCTGTCTCCGACATGTATCACCTAGACCTGAATCATGGACAGTCGCGAAAAATGATGAAACGACAGGCGTATTGTAAATCACTGCGTAGCCATTGCATAGTGACATTATTAATCTTGTTTTTCTTAAGTCTTTTAATAATTACTGCAAGTATATTGTTGCACATATATTACCCTATTGCCAGAAATGTTTACAATGTTACTGCTGAACATTCTTTTAGTGACTTACCCCCGCATGAATTGTCTTATAGACTTGCGCTGCGCAATAACACTTTCATTAGTATGTTACATCATTCCCACCAGACTAGTAATGCAACTAATTGTTGGGTGTGTGGCCGGCTCCCTCCCTATCAGAAATATGAAGGAGTCCTGCCTTTCTTCCCACATCCGTTTACACATAATGGCTCCTGTGGAGCATGGTTTAGTTTAATCAATTCCATAGACTCAGATACAGCCGTTTACCAAGACCAGTGGGTATGGGGAAATCTGAACCTAGTTTTATTCAAAGTCTGTTACCCTGACAAGGAGGGTCGCCCCAAAAGAACAGGAACTGATCTAGAAAATGAAGTATATGGATTAGGTAACTTTACACCTAATCTCATGGTTCTAAATGTCGAATCCGAAGTTGAACTAGTTTTACCCACCATGTCAGTATTCCCAGCGAAAGGTGAATTGTGTGTAAGAAAAGTTGGTTCCATACATATGGGCCATAGTAAATGCACTACTACAGTAGAATTCAGTGATCAAGGCAAATCTTCATTTAGAGCTTATCGCCACTCCTACTTTATATGTGGTCAGACTGCATATATGCGTCTACCTCTAGATTGGGATGGTACCTGCTACATTGCATTCCTTTTGCCACCTGTTTTCCTAGCTCCTCCTGATTATTATAGAAATATTCATTTAGTACACAACAGAGAGCGGAGAGATCTCCCAATTGTCGATTACACTGAAACAGCATGGGAAAAATACACAGATTTCAATAAAGGCATCTTTCCCTATATAGGTACTGTTACTAATAGTAAGCTGATACGTAGATTAACTAGAACCCTTGAAGCAGTAGTGAATGAAACTATTTCCGCCCTAGGCAATTTAACAGAAGAGCAGTCTGCTATGCGGATTGTTGTGCTTCAAAATCGTCTTGTCCTTGACGTCATCCTGGCTGATAGGGGCGGAGCTTGTAGGGTCATCGGATCAAGCTGTTGCATTTTCATACCAGAAAATTCGCCATCTGTATATAAGGCCATAACCCGCCTTCATAAGATTATAAGCCAGATACACCAGAACCCAGGCACTTGGACTTGGTCCGGTTGGTTTTGGAGTGTGATATCAGCCTGGGGACGGAGAGTTCTATCCTTCCTAGGTATTGGCCTTCTCATACTATTCAGTTGCTGTCTATGTCTACAATGTGGACCAGCGATCTGTGGCCTGTGTGCCACATCGTGTATTCCACCACCAAGATCTCATTCG
This sequence comes from Triturus cristatus, assembly GCF_964204655.1. Taxonomy (NCBI): domain Eukaryota; kingdom Metazoa; phylum Chordata; class Amphibia; order Caudata; family Salamandridae; genus Triturus; species Triturus cristatus. The sequence continues at coordinate 699,618,090 of NC_140582.1, read as the reverse complement.
TCACGGAAGAAGAAAGAAGAACAAATGATGTTATACGAACAGATCAATGGATTGATGAAGATTGATATCTCTTAACGGGCAAGTAGGGGACAAGGAGGGAATGTGGAAATATGGATTTTTCTGGTCAGTTATGTCCCCTATCTTGGACCCCAACGGTTCTATGTGCATGTTACAAGTACATGTATGTTCCCTCCAGTTCCAGTTATGAAGACGCAAACACATGTGCGTCCACCGTCAACATGTCCTCTGTCAGATCCGCCATGAATAGGCCGGATATTCCATTCCTAAGTATGAAAGGCCACCGGCTTTATATGGTTCACTTATGCCATTTTACAGTCCAGGCAAGTAGGCCCTGATTTCTGTCATCAAAACTCTTCTTGCCTTCTGCCTCTGAAAACTCCAGTCTGAGCCTGCATCTGTGACCATGAACTTTGTCTCATTCTCTGCGCGGCTCACGAAGCCTGACATCAGCCTATTCTCTGCCATGAACTGTATTTCACCTTCGAGTTATCTGCTTCCCCCTCAGCCAATGCATTCCTGCCTAGTAGTTTAAGTAAACATTCTTCCAGTTACCGAGCAAAAGGCCCGGCTTCTCTGTCTTTATGCAAGTAATTCATAGTCCTGTTACCATGGAATATTCCTACCCCCTCGCATCTAGTGTAGACACTTAGACGCTTGTACACGCACGCACAGTCAGTATAGAATAGATTCTGTCCGAGAGTCCTTCTTTTGTGGATAACATAGTTCTTTAAACATAGGATGTTAGATATGATTTGGGATTAGGTTGACTTGACCCCCCAGACTTTTCGTCTCCACATGTAGAGCTAAATGTCAAGTCCCCTTCACCCCCTAGTTGCACGTCAATCACACGTCATGCTGCTGCGCGCGCATCTATGCCAAGTATTATCTTATAGATCCACCTATATATGACATCATAACCAATTATGTTCCTTTTTACTCCTTGTTACACCCATTTTCGGTTACGCATGTAAATCGTCATCTTCCTTATCAATTGTTACGCCTACTGCATTCGCTTCATTGTAATGTATGTACTATAAAAGTCATTTCTTGTCAATAAAGTATGTACTTCACTTCCTGAACCTCCGTGGTGATGGAACTTGGAGCAACCGATTATAATCGATCATTGGAATAAAGCCCATTCCGAACCTCTAATACCACGGATTCTGCCTCTCATTTTACTGAGCTATTTTATTATGTTTCCGTATCAAATTAAGTCCCGGTAAAGGAAATTATTTACCACCAGGGCCAAATGTTGAAGCAACAGCGCCTGCAATCAAAGGCAGTTATGTCAGTCCAGAGGCACATGCGGGTGATGAAGACAAGCTTAGTCAACATGGACACAAACATTGGCGGCATGGCTGCGGGCATTCGGGACATGTCCCAGTCAATCCAGCAGTTGTGCAGCAAATTAGATGCTGACATCGAAGCACGGCGCCGGGAACGCCAGAGAAGGGACACTACCAGCAGGGCACTCAACCGTCTGGCAACTGCGACTTCCCTACTTTGCCGGCGCTCTGTGACGATGCAGGAGGGCCTAACACAGTGCTGCAGCGACCTGTCTCGGGGGATGGTGCAGGTGACAAGTGCACTAGGGGTGCTATTGACTAGTCAGGCGTCGACAACTGCTGCAGGGGATGCTGCGGAGAGCATCGACACCAGCAGCAGCATCACACCCCCCGTCCCCGAAGCACGCAGGAGCAGCAGGCGGCTTGGGGTTGGCTCTAGTGAGGATGCACAGGCCGTGCAATCCACCACTGCAGCGCGTATGCGCAAACATTGATGTGGCCCTGCTTAGCCACTTCCCATTGGGTGACGTAACCCTGGACATACTCCTTGTATAGATGGTATATTGCCAGATTGGCCTGTTCATGTGTTCATGGCGTGGTGCCACATTAAACTACGTCATGACTTCTCACAACTCGCTGTGTCCCCTCACTTACTCAGAAATAGTTGCATGTGATCTCTGCCCGTCTCTCTCTCCCATCGATTGCAGTTGGCACTCTAGCTGCGCTGCCCTCTGGCTGGCCTGACTCATCCTCGTTGTCCTCAAAATATGTTAGTTCCACATCTGTACCTTTTTTCGTGGCAAGGTTGTGCAGCATTGCACAAGTGGCAATAATCTTGCAGCAGGTGATGGGTTTGTACTGGCGTGCGCCTCCGCTCTTGTGGAGGCAGCGGAACCTGCTCTTCAGTAGTCCAAACGTGCGCTCCACCACATTGCGTGTTGTTTTGTGGGCCACGTTGTATCGTCTCTCACTCTGGGTTGCTGGGTGTAGGTAGGGAGTGAGGATGAATGAACGGCATGCATATGCACTGTCGCCTGGATGAGTAAAAGGGAACCATCAGTTACATGCCTCTATACACTCTGATTTGCAGGTTTCAAGGGGCGTCACTGTTACTTACCCAGCAGGTATCCCTCTCCGAATTCGCCGGCACTCAGTCGTGTGTAGATCCCACTATTCTGGAAGATGTAAGAGTCGTGGGTGCTCCCAGGAAACTTTGCAACAATATCTGTGATGATGTTCCCTGCATCACAGATCACCTGCACATTGATGGAGTGGGTGGACTTCCTGTTCCTGTAGATGTGCTCTGTATCAGCTGGTGGACAGATTGGGATGTGTGTACCATCAATACAGCCGATGACATGGGGGAACTGTGCCATGTGATAAAAGTCTGTTTTTGTTTTCTGCAGTGCAGCCTGTGTGTTTGGGAAGCTTATGTAGTGGTGCATTCTCTGCATCATGGCATCCAGGAACTTCCTGAAGAAACGGGACAGGCAACTCTGGGATACACCACCCACCGCAGCTATCACCACCTGATAACTGCCGGATGCCAGTAGATGTAGGCTGCAGAGCACCTGCACATGTGGTGGTATGGCGTGCGCCCTTCTTGTTGGCTGGTCCAGGAGTGGGTGCAGGTCCCTTATCAGGTCCATGATGGTTTCGGGGTGTAGCCTGTACCTCTCATGTATCTCTGCATCAGTCAGCTGTAATAGTGTGATGCGCTGTCTGTAGATTTGTTCCTCCCGTCGCCACACCCTCAGTCCTGCTGCCTGTAGACGTAGGCGCCTTGCAATGACGTACATGGCGGCCATGTTGTCCACGCTGTTGCATTTTGGGATTGCTTATGTGCATTGTTGATGGTTACCACCTGCTTTCAATCCGTGTTAATTACCGACTCTTATTTACCGATTTTCCTGGATTTCTTAATTACCGACTGCTCCTACATGTCATTTTAAATTTTTACCACTTCATATTTACCACTTCATAGTTACCGATTCGTTAATTATGTATTCGGTAAATATGAATCGGTATTTTAGAATTCGGTAACTATGAATCGGTATTTACCGCCTCATATTTACCGAAAAGTGGTTTTTGGACTCCTACATCTCACTTGTCTGAATACCGGTCGGTAACGGCATATTTACCGAAAATCGGCCGTTACCGACCGGTATTTCGCTACCTACATGAGGCCCTTGGTGTGAGAAAGGGCTTAATTTTGTTAAGGAGTTTCAGGGTGCAGAAGGCGCCCTTTGCTGTAGTCTTTATGTGAGTGCTCGTGTTCAGATTTGAGTCCAGGGTGATCCCTAGAGATTTAGCAGAATCTGCCAGAGTCAGTTTGCATTTCAGGGCATCTAAGCTATTTAGCCATGCTTGTATCTGAGGGAACTGGTTGTGATTGGACAGAAGAAGATTTCCGTATTTTCTTGGTTAAGGAGCTGGTTGTGTATCAGCCAGTTTTGGGCTTGTGTGAGAGGGGTGTTCAGCCATCATATGTCATCCAAAGAGGATATTTCCAGGTCTTATTGTGTGTCGTCCACATATAGTTGGTAGTCAATGTTTTTATTGCGGTGAGCGGTTCTATGTGGATATTGAAGACTGTAGGTGTGAGTATTGAGCCTTGTGGGACGCCTTGGCTGATGACATAAGTAACGGAAGTTGAGTTGTTTATTTTTATTATTTGAGATCGGTTATGTAGAAATGACGAGAGCAACTTCAGAAACGTGCCATTTGCTCTGATTCCTTGTTGTAGTGAGTTTGAAGGCCGCTGTTAGGTCAAGAAGGATGAGCAGGCAGCATTTATCTGCATCCAGAGAATTTTGTATATTATCTGTTATCTTAAGGATAGCTGTCTCCGTGTTGCATACCTTTCTGAAACTCAATTGGTGTGAATCGAGTAGGTTGTTGGTGTCAATGTGTTGGGTGAGTTGAAAGAGAAAACACTTCTCAAGAGCTTTTACAGAAAGTGGAGGTTGGAGGTCATCCAGGTATGAAAATGTTGAGGTCATCCAGGTATGCACCTGGTGCTTTTTAGCAGGGGGTGACTTGGCCCTGTTTGAGGCAGTCAGGCATAGTCCTGTTGATGAGAGAGTTATTTATTATCTTGTTCCAGAGAGGGGTTATGACTTTGGGGTTGAGATTTTTTGCCAGGGAGGCTGGAAGAGGGTCTGCATAGTGTGAAGAGGGTTTGGACGTTGCAATCTCCTTGCAGATATCTTCTTCCGTGAGTGGGTGGAAAGTCTTCCAACTCCTGGGTGCTGTGAAGGATCTTGTGCTCTGCTTAAGTCCAGTGATCAAAGGAAGAGAAGCTGCTGCCAGCAGGATAGGAGGGTGGTGGATGAGTTGCTAACCTCTTTGGTGGAGGGAGGGGTTGTCAGAGGACATCTGCGTGTGGCAGCCTAGGGAGAGTTCAATTTTCATGATTTTATCGTTGAAGAATTTGGCTATTTTTTCATCTTTCCTTAGAGACAAGAGGGGCTTCTTTGGTAGGTTTGGAGGTTTGTTGTTTGATGCTTTTGAAAAGCTATTTAGGGTGTTTTTTGGATGTATCTAGCGTACTGAGGAAGAAGGTGGCTTTCTGTTTTAGTCTGTGATTTTTGTTTTCCTGCATTCCCTTTTGAGCTGATAGAGGTAGGTTGGTGATGGGTTGGCTCTCCAGAGTCTTCCTGCAGCTCTTAGTTGTCTTCTTTTCGAGTTGAGGTTTTTATTAAACCATGATCTTGAAGGCATGTCTCTGCTCCATTTTAGTTTCTGGGGGGCTACATGGTTTAGGATGGCTTTCATTGTCGAATTATAGTGGGTTGTAAGCTCATCAGTGGAAATGTTGCCTGTCTTGAGGGAAGAAGGGACATCATTCTTTCTTCCAGCTCCAAACAGGGGTATCTGATTGATGTTTCTCAACCATTGAATAGAGTTCCGAGATCGGTTTGGAGGTGCTTCAGTTTGGTGCAGGAGGAACAGGATGATGTAGTGATCTCACCAGTCGACTGGCAGGATGTTGTCTATGGTTATCCCTTCATTTTGGGCTATGATGGATTCTAAGGTTGAACCTCTGTTGTGGGTTTGGCCTTTGCAATGTTAGGTAAAATATTTGCTGAGTAAGATTCAGTTCAAAGATTGGAATTAGTGTGTCCTTTCTTCGTCATTCCAATGGATGTTGAGGTCTCTTATAATTATGTTGTTGGCGTTGAAGAGTTCGCAATGCATTATCATATCCGACAGGTGTTCGCCAAAGGGGAGTGTGTTTCCTGGTGGGTGGTCGAGGAGGTGACATTTCTTTACTTTATTGCCTTTAGGTGTTCTCGTGATGCTGAGATATTCAAATGTGGGGAAGGAGAAGGAGTCTGTTTTGTCACAGTGATGTTGTTCTTGTGAATGATAACTAAGCCACCACCGTGTTGGTCCTCCCTGTTCTTGATGATGGAAAAACCTGGGGAAACTAGAAGGTCGAGGATAGGATAAGCGGATTCATTTAGCTAAGTTTCTGTGATGAATGCAATGTCAATGTCGTAGTTCAGGATTGTTTCTGCCAGCTGTATTGGATGCTTGATCACCGATCTACAGTTTATGAGCATGCAGTTTGTATTGCTGCTGCTTCTCTGCTTCTGGGGGAGGGTGCCATAGGTATTTCGAGGTATTGGGCTGGTGGCCTGGCGGACTGAGGAGGGTTAAGGTCCCTGCCTACTCCAGAGATCACCTATATCTTGAAGGTGGGGGTGTCCAGGAATGTCGTAGGGTCCTATATTTTCACTGGCTCCATCACCTCTCTTAGGGACATTGTGAAGCTCGATCATTTCAGCCTGCGAGATTGGTTGTTGAGGGGAGTTGTGTGCCAGCTGGGTCTGAGATATATATGGGGATGGCTGGTGATGTTGGAGGAGGGTCGGTGTGACTGTTGATGGTATGCAGGATGGGTTTTTTAGGATCTTAAGGATTTTGTTGATACTCTTCAATAACTTCTCGAGTTGATTCTCTAAGTGAGTTAAATGATCATTGTTGCCGATCGGGGATATATGGTGCAGTTGAGATTCTAATTTGAGTTGACTTTCAATGCAAGTTAGGCACTTCGCTATGTCCCTTGAGTGTGTAAGATTGTGTGGCGAGAGTGTGGAGCTGTTGAAGGGCGAGTTGTCATCTGTGTATGGTTCTGGGCTTGGGGTATTACGATATTTGGAATGTGAATAGAGTTGTCATGTGTTTCATTCTCTGTAGAGGTGGGTATGGGTTGTGGATATTGAAGGCATCATTGTGCGTACTCATCTATTGTAAGGGTTCACGCTAATGGTAGGTTGGGGTTTCCAGTGGCAGGAGCCTCTTGGTCTTTATCCTGTAGGGCATGGGAGATAGTGGCTGGGGAGTTTGGGGGGTTTCTCAAATATGGGTCTCAAAATGGGGTCTCAGAGTGCCTACAGTGCAGCAGAAGGTGTGGATTCCCAGGGTAAGTCTTATCTCCCCAGAGAACATTGCTGATGGATAGATGGTGTATAGATGTTTTGCTTTAGAGCTGTGTTAGCAAATGCTGCAACCACCTGTTTGTATAGTACTATAATATACACATATAAAGGGACTTTTGGTCAGCAGACTTCAACCAATGGATTGTTAAATTAACATTCATATTTTGGCTCCACCCACCACCCTATAGAGAAAGAGGCAATGGGTAAACCCACTGTACTCACTGGCTTCCTTCACATTTATTTTTCCTGCACATTCGGTGCCCATTTATGTGGTGATTTATTTTCTGTCTCCTGTATGATCTTGCTGCAGGCAGAACCAACTATGTCAGTAGACAGCATTTTACAATACTCTACAGAGCCAAACCTTGCTTAAGATTGGCTTGCTTTGGTATTAGTTTAAGTTGCCATGCTCTTATTCTCAGCTTTCAACCATTCAGTGTTTGGCCCACCCACATGAACTTATTGATTTCCCAGTCTGTAGATTCATCATCCCTGTTGCTTAGAATAGCTTTGTATGTAAGAAAACAGAACCACAGTTAAACAACACCAGTTTGCTGCATTTTAGGGCCACCAAGTGGTTACTAAAAACACTGTAGAAGAAATGTGGAAGATACAACATCGTGCAGGAAGATATTGAATGCTAATATAACCAAGCACTGGCAATGCCAGTCAGTCTCACTTTTTATAAGAAGGTAAGAAAGACTAGTTGACATTGCCAGTGCTTGTTAAAGGTACTGGTCTAAAGTCTTTGATAGACATTGTAACAAAGTAGCAATCTGCAATTTGTGTGCTTGGTCAGGTGGTCGTTTATTTTTAGCTCTTTCACAACTAATAATAAAAGGACACAACTGAAAAACTTATATTTAAAAATAATTTACCAGGAAAGCTGCGATATCATTGAATTTTCTAATTTAAAAACGTTTTTTGCAAGCATATAGCGGGCCATGTTTAGATGTCAGCATGTTTTCATTTTTTATGGGCCATGTTTGCAATAAAAAAGAAACCATTGTTAACCTTCGCATCAGCTTGCCATACATAGCCAGTCTTATTGCCTTTTTTCGGCTCTGGCAATGCTTGTTAGAGTTTGGGAAAACAGTGTTGTAATTTTTATTTTCCGACAGTTCTTCTTTTTGTGACACACAAACAACAAATGCGCTTCTTTGTTTCATGCCTTGAATTTGGCCAAACGCATTTCCTGTTCTCTTTCATGTCCTCCTGAGTCTTGTCGTCCCCTTTCATCCTGTTCATGGTGCAAGCACTCTTCCATCGCTTTCAGTGGTCCTTACGGACTTCTTTTTGCCTCGATTCAAACACGCTCAGACTCATGCTGAGCACACACAATCCGCTTGACTTTTTCTTCGCTAAGTGGCAGGTGAAGGCCTTCTGCCACTGCTTGCTTAGATCATTAGACGTTTGCCCTGAACTATCCCCTGGGCTACAGACCATGTTGGTCCCCCTGGGTGTTCTGAAAGACAGGACTTCTCTCACGTTATTTCTAGGGTCAGTGCGTGAAATTCCCCTTTGGCTCTAGCAGACCCCTGCAGGAAGGCAGCACCAGGAGGGCTAAACTGCAGAAAACTATTTTTCAAACTATTCTGGCAAGCTGAACTGAAAAGTCTTCCACATCAAGCTCGCTTCACTTTCAGATCTCCCTACATTCTATCAATGTTGTGACACTAAACCCCCACCGATCTGAAAACAAGCATTTGCAATACAATCGGTCTCACCTTGGGATCTTATACATATTTAGCTATGCAAAACATTAGCCTGGGTGCTGAAACATCTACCGTTCTTTAACATGGAGGGAAAATAAGCACCAAACTGCATGGCATGCCAGGTATGGGAACACATGGAGAGAAATATTGCCTTTCAGCAGGAAACGGTATAGTCCAAAGCTCTTTTTTTTTTTGCAAGAATTTTAGTCCTCATTGTGTAACCTTGATAGTATAGGAGCGCTCGGGGTCCTTTCTCTTTATCCCACTTTCGCCATCCAGGCAAGATTGCTTTTCCCGGAATTTTAGAGAGAATAGGAACCCCTTACTTCCAAATACTTTAGAAGAAGGTTTCCTATAGGGTGGGGGGGGCTACTCTTTGGAGCCTTCATCAATGTTGTGTTACTCACACGTAATCATCGGACTTTGTGACCAAATTTCAAGAGGGGGCACCGAACCTTCTAACAAGGTAGGTGTCACAACATATCTGTTTATGTTTATAAAATTAGCCCAAATACAACTTTTCCCATATCTCCCAGAACTTATATTTCTTAGAGAGTGGATTCTTTTTTTTATCTAAATTATACACTTTTAAAACTGAAGATAGCCAATCCCTATGAAGTGGAGAGGAAAGACTTAGCCATTTTATACACACCTCTCTCCTGGCCAGGAATATCAATAAAAAGATCAAGTTTTCCTGAGCCTTATTTACATTTCCCGCTACATTTCCGTCTGACACCCCAAAGATAACTAAATCAATACTTACAGTTAGCTGTCTTCCTACTGCCTCTCCTAAGGTCTTACCCACATCCCTCCAGAAATCATCAAGGAGGGGGCAGAGCCGGAACATGTGCAGATCATCTGCGTTCTGCAGTCCACATTTCGGACAACCCTTTACTGCTGCTCCACTAAATTTAGATAACTTCTTCGGGGTCCAGTACGCTCTATGAGTGGTAAATAAGTGGTTTCTTTTTAATGCAGCAGAAGTTACAATGGACCAGCATTTGCTCATTGATACTTGCCAGAGATTATTCATATCCAGCGTCGGCAGGTCTTTCCCCCATATTCTCTCTGGGATCCGGAATACTTCCTCACCAGCAGCGATAAGGGACCAATACCAGTATGATATTTCTTTCTTAAATGGATCCTTCTCCAACATCTTCAATTCTAAAGAACGGTTACCCTTTCTGTTTTCTTTTAGAGACCTTGCCCAGCTTAATAGTTGGTAGTATTTGAATTTCGATAGAGGGATGTTCATATTTTCAACTAGTATCTCCCAGTCTAGTATTTTGTTCCAAAACAACAATTGCCCCCATTCTATTATTCCTGCTGATATTAGGGGAAGCGCAAGAGTATCCTTAAGGCATTCTGGAGTACTTGGTGAATCCCAGATCGGGGCTTTGTCACTAAAAAGAGGAATATCTAACGTAGATCTTACCCAATACCACAGCTTAGCGGCAGACTTCAAGACCTTCAGTTTTATTTTTTTGAAGTATTTCGGGTGACCGAACTTATATAAAAAGTGGCTTGTATTATTTGTCATTTTCTGTAAGTATAATGGGTAGTATGAGTATGGGCCTAGCAAAGTCCTACAAGATTTAAATTGAAAGGCTCTACAATATTCCAAGAGGTCAGGGCTAGCAAGACCTCCTTGTTCTTTCTTTCTCCTAATTTTGTTCCAGGCGATTCTTGGTTTTTTAGAGGACCAGATGAAACACGACAGCTCTCCTTGAATTTTCTTTATAGAGTCTCTATAAAAACTCCAGCGGGATAGCACCAAAAATAAAAGTGAACTTCGGCAGGACTGACATTTTAACAATATTTGATTTACCCAGGATCGTTAATGGGAGACCACTCCATACTTTCAGCAGCTTTTTCACCTCAACCTCAATTCTATGAATGTTAATGTGGGATATTTTATCCAGGTTTTTAACCAGATCGATAGCCAGGTATCTGATTTTATCCCTACAATAAGGACTCGAGAAGGGCTCGTTCCATGTCATGATTTCAGTTTTGGCCTGGTTTATCTGATATCCCGATATTTTCCCAAAGTTGAGTAGGGTCTCTTCTAATGCACCTAGGGCTTCTTTCAAGTCTGACGTAAAAATCATAAGGTCGTCAGCATAAAGAGCCACTTTTTTATTCCAACTTTGATAACGAAACGGAGGAATTAAAGGGTGCCTCCTGAGACTTTCTGCCACTGGCTCAATATAGAAGTCAAAAAGCAACAGAGAGAGAGGACACCCCTGACGAGTGCCTCTCTTTATATAGATGTTCTCCGTGAGTTTGCCGTTTATTAATATTTTTGCTTTAGGAGAATCATAAATATTGGTTACCATATTCAGAATATTATCTCCTAGATTAAACTTCGTCAATACTTCAATTAGGTATGTCCAGTTCACTCTATCAAACGCTTTAGCTGCGTCGACGGTAATTATTGATAGAGGTACCCTTTCACTAGTGGCAATATCTATTGTTCCGATCAGCTCCTGCGTCAAGTCCTGTAAATGTCTTCCTGCCAAGCAGCCCTTTTGATTAGAGTTTATCAGCATCCCTGCAATTCTTCCTATTCTTTTTGCTATGATTTGAGTGAAGATCTTATAATCACAATTCAAAATAGATATAGGGCGGTAAGACTCACACTTTTTAGGGTTTTTTCCTGATTTTAACAGGATGGAAATTGTTGCATCTTTCCATGACTCTGGAATTTTACCCTTATGCAGAAAGATTTCATTGAAGAGTGCCGTTAGGGGGGGGACCAAAATATTTTTTAATTTTATGTAAAACTCATTAGGGAGGGCATCAGGACCTGCCGCCTTGCCTCTTTTTAAATTTTTTATAACACCTTCTACCTCATGCATTGATATTTCTGCATTTAGCTTTTCCTTCTCTTCCAACGAGAGACTAGGGGTGTTTTGAGCATCTACAAAATTCTTTATTTCCCTGATGGTAGGGTTACAGTCTTCCATATAGAGGTCTGAAAAAAAGGTGGTAAACTCCTGTTTTATTACAGCCTCCTCTGAACCATTCTGGGATATATTACGTGGGTCTATACTATCAATTTTATTTCTCACTCGATCCGTTTTGGTTTTCCAGGCTAGCATTTTTCCACAGCCTTCCCCGTGTTCATAATGGGCCAATTTGCTACACTCCCAGTTCTCTCTAATTCGATCTTCCAGTAGATCCGCTAACATTTCTTTTTGTTTTGATCTTTCAGACTCTAGGTCCTGAGACGTGGGAGGACGTCTGTCTGAAAGTATCTGCTGGTCAAGTGCTTTAATAATACCCTCCAGCTTCTGGATCTCATTCTTAAGCCCCCTAGATTTAAATATCGCTAGGCCGAAGACCTTCCCCCTTATCACCGCCTTATAAGCATCCCATGTGATTTGGGGAGAGACACCCTCACTGTTATTCTCAAAATACATGTCTGTCTCTTGGTTAAGTTGGTCAATAATTAGGGGGTCAAGTAAGATTGTGCGGTCCATCATCCATCTTGGAGCTACCATATCACCTTTCAGGCATAAAGTAACCTGAACTGCCGAATGATCCGAGAGATGGGTTGGAAGATGGACCACTAATTGGATTTTTTCTAGAAGCCCAGCATCTAATAGGAAGTAGTCAATTCTCGATTGTGTTCCTAATTTCTTATTCCTGAAGGTATACTTGAGCTGCTTATCTCCCTTGTCCTTCCAGATATCAATTAATCCCAGGTCCCTTTTATAAATTCCTAACCATTCTCTCATCTTAGGGAGATTATTCAGCCCCCCCCAGGGATACCGATCAACTTTCGGGTCTAGAATGATGTTCAAATCCCCGCCTAAGATCACAGGACTTGTAGCCGAGATCAAATGAGAGTATAACGATTGAAGAGGGGTAGGATCGTCCAAGTTTGGGCCGTAATAACCTACCACAGTGAAAAATTCACTAAGTATACTAATATTAGCTATTGCCCACCTTCCCTTTGGGTCGGTCTCTGAAGTTACTATTCTTACTTTCAGGGATTTTTTAAATAGAATGGCCACCCCCTTAACGACGCACTCTTGATTTGTACATATGAAAGAATCCACCCAGTAGAGTGTTTTCCTGATTTCCTCCCACTCTTTTCTTAATAGATGGGTTTCTTGTAAAATTATTATTTCGCTATCGATTGATCTCAGATATTCAAAAATCCTCCTTCGCCTGCTCTTTGTGCGTAAACCATTAACGTTCCAGGAAGTTATTTTTACATATTTTAAATTCTTTTTCATCTCTTTCTACCTTCTGGGTACCTCCCCAGCCCCCTTCGCATCACCCCAATTTCCCCCTTCCTTTTATAACATACAATGTACTGAGGACCATTTTTTAATTTTTCTCCCTTAACTTGCTCCCAACCCACGTGCATTCCTTTTTTTTCTCTCTTTTTTCCACTCTTTCCTTCAATAAGTAATTTAAACAGTTGTGAACAAATGAAAAAAAAAACAAGTAAAAAAACTATTGCCCCCCCCCCCCTGGAGAAGCCTCCCTTTCTTCTTTGGGCTTACTCCAAGCCCACTTTGAGCTCCGTGCTACAGAAAACAAAAAGTTCTAAAGGTAAGCTGCTACTCACTTCCGCAAGGTATACTGATATTGTACCTGTATCTGAGCCTATAGCTATCGCTATTTCCGAACCTGCTCACGCATATGATCTAGGAGGGTCTCAACTTCTTTGGGGTCTCTGATGTTATACATCTTATTCCTCCACATAATCCTAAGGGAAGCAGGACATTTCATCTGAACAGTTGCTCCAAGAGATTTCCATTCTGGCATCATCTGTCCTAGCTCCCACTGCCTGTCTTGGGTTGCCTTAGCAATGTCCGAGCGGAATTTAAAGGACATTTATTATATGTACCCTTTTTCAAAGCATCACTTAAAATTCTTTCTTTAATGCTGTACGTCCTGAAATGTATTAGAATCTTCCTTGGGTTTTTCCTTTCCTTGCTTTTCCCATAAGAATCCCTATGCACCCGTTGAATGTCGTCTTCCAGTCCAAGAGTTTTACTCCAAGGAAACTGTTCCTCTAGGAGTGAGATTGTAAATTTCTTTATTTCTGAACCCTCTCGCCCTTCAGGGACATTCAGAAGTCTAAGATTGCATCTCCTAGACTGGTTCTCTAACGCTTCCAGCTTTTCGTCAATGCTTTTATCCTTTGCCTTTAGAGCTCTGATTTCCATTTGTGTTGTTTCTACTTTTTTACTTAGAACTTCAACTTCTTCTTCCACTGAGGATACTCTCTCACTCAGAGTATTTAGCTTAACGTCAAGCAACTCACACTGTTCCTGAATCTTACTCTGGTTCCCCTCAGATATATCAAATCCTGATTGTATTTCGTCCAGCACTCTCCCCAGCAGGATATCAGTGCTACTTTGCACTTTGTCTTGGGATATGTTTAATTTTTCTAAAAGACATATATCTGTAGTAGTAGGTGTGACTGGAACCAAACTCTGTACTGGGCTGAGGACCGGACTTTGGGACTGAGTTAGAATAGAGGTCGGAGATTGATTTTGAGTCAGGGTCTGGACAGAGTGGTCAACTACCTCACCTGCTAAACCTTCTGACGAGCCTTCTGGCTCAACCATGATTGTAGGGTTTTCCATTCCTATCTTAAGATTAACCTGTTTTCTCGGGGTTTTATTTGTCTCCTGATTCAGCCCACGATCTTGAACCCTGAAGTATGACCTTAAAGAAGGAGTAATCTTTACTTTGGGAGCTTAACCCCCCTCCCCTAATTCCACACTATCCCCTAGGGGCCCTCTTTTGTGACTTAGTTTATTTGCGTGTAAATTCATGGCTTTTCGTGAGACTCTCTTAGTGATGCGTGGAATAACGGGCTGGTTTACCACTGGGGGTATACTTGAGTTAATAAACTGCCTGTTCCTTAAAAAGTAGGAGGATACCCCTTTCGCCTCACAACTTGTGCCTGCCCATCTTTCTGGTTGGGGGGGCTCTACTATACCCTCATCTACTGGTTGGGGCCCTCCCCCTCCCCCTTCTTTCTGAGAGTGAAGTAAGTCAGGGTGTAACACTTTATTAGGGTTGACCAGTCCCTCAACTACAGGGGGCAGAGAAGTGTTCTTGGATAAATTCTCGGATATATTCTCTGCTTTATTAGCGCTAGATTTAACTCCCTCCACCTTTGCCGCAAAAAGCCTGCTTACCCGAATCATGTGTTGGTTGTACCTGCAATAGGATCTCTCAGATTCCGTAGCTCTTAAGGTATTTGACTCCAAATCCTTCAGAGAGACCACCTCCGGCTCCTGGATTCGACATGTATCTTGAGAAATGCAGGGGAGCGCTTTATCTGTATGCTTCTCAAAAGCAAATGAAGCTGCAAAGCAACCCCTCGAAGGGTCTCTTTCTCCTTTCCCTCGAGTAGAGACTGATATCCGGCTCACCGCTCTCCTGCAGTTTCTCCGAGCCAGAGAGGCCGCCTCCCACCAGCCGGAGCAAGCCTGGAACGCGGAGCCACGAATAGACGAGCACCGCACAGCCGATTGCAATTCAGCCTGATCCACCTCAAAGAAACCGCAGGCACGGACAGAGTCTTCGAGATCAACCACCATGCCTCAGCAAGCCCACACTCCCGTCGCTGACCCCGGGTAAGAAAATGCAAGGGGAAATCGAAATACAAGCAAGCGGATCAGTTTGCGGATCAGTATGCCCAAGGCTTCACAGCAATCGGTAAGACGACATTCTAAAAAAACAAGATACATCATCGCGGTCCCCCCGTTACAGCGGTAGCATTCCTCAGGTAGTGAGCAGCACCTTTCCAGCTTAGTTCAGCCACACGGCTGCATTCAGATACCGCGGCACGGAGCTCCCAACTGGACTCATCGACCAGCCGCCATCTTCTCCCCCGTCACCAGCCCACAATCAAGGTCTTACTCACTAGTGCCCAAAAGCTCTTTTTTAATATAAAATCAAGGCCTTCGTGGTTATATCACTGAAAATACAAGATTTGAAAAAAATATTATTGTCTACGGGTGCTCATGGAAGACAATTTCTATGGACTGGAATCTAGAGAATACTAAAGTGATTATGGTATTTTACTGACCTCTGCTGGTCGTTTTCTATCAAGAAAGTTAAATAGAGTCAGTTGCCAGAAAAATTTAAAAAAGAAAGTCCCCAAGCAGAAAGCAATTGTGGTATTTTACTGAACTCTGCTGGTCGTTTTCTGTTAAGACAGTTAAATAGAGACAGTTGAACAGAAAAAAAGTCCCTAAGCGGATCAGACAAGTCCTAGGGCTGATCTCCAGGGCCCACAAAGTACATACACATATATGTATGTACTAAAGTATATACAAGAGGTCTTGAATGCTCGAACTAAACAAATCAAACATTTCGTACAGACGAATACACCTTAGCAGCACCAACAATCTCCATTTGGAAACACTTTGCTGCAACAAAGCCACCTCTGAAACCACCTCTTTTTCTCTTGCTTTGTGATGAAGATGCAGATCCATTTAAGTATCCCACCTGACCCATCGTTCAAATCTTTCAAACACTGCCTGAAGTTCACCTTCTGCCTCTTGCACACAAAAACAGGTTTAGTTCATGACTGCACCCAGCTGTCATCTCCACGGAGACCCACCGATTTGACTGGGTGCAAGAACCTTTGTATTCACCAAATGTAAATTAAATGTTCCTGTTTTGTTATCCATTTTTCCCTTTTCTGCCGCTACTGTTGAAAAGTCTTATGCATATACTAATTTCCTCGCTTTGGACCACTATGTTTATAATTGTCTCACATACATATATATTACATAAACAAATGCTCTAAAATCTTCTCGGATCAAGTTGTCACTTTACAATAGTATTGATGAATAAATTAATTAACTAATTAAATAATTTAACGGCATCAGGTACTTTTTTTCCAGGAGACTAGAAAAGTAGAGTGGACTTCATGGGCGTCGATTCACCAAAATGCCCTGGATAGCAGAAGTGACATCACATACCCTTTGACCATAATGACATCACAGAAAGTGATGTCGTATGACACTTGACCCTGATTTTTTCCAGAACAGCATGTCACACTACCCTAACATCACAACAATTGACATCGCTGAAACTCCATAACAACTGCATATTTAATATTACAACATAACACACACAACTGTTAATTTTATATACCACTTATATGATGGTGCTGATTTGATACTTTGAAAGTTTTGGGGTATAATACTAGCCCACAATTGTAGAGGGCGACAAAAGTAAGTAAGCCAGACCTTTAGCTACAGGATTTCGCCCCTTGAGAAAAATGTGAAAAGAATGGGGTGAAACAGTGCATTTTAAAGCACAATTTTCACATAAATTTGCTTAAATGCCATAAGCATTTAAATAGCACTCATTATATATCCAAATCCTTTCATGTTGTGCCAAGCTATAGAAACCTTATATTCCCCAGGACTTGACCCCATAATTTTTTCCGTAATGTGCTTTGGGTGCCACAATATATCAAAAATCACCTTCATTGTGCCAGGGACAGCTTTTTGTCATGGGTACCCCATTATATTAAAAAAATACATAAAATATGCAAGTGCAAGTAGTTTGTTATTTATGCTGTCCATGTACCATAAGTGACCTTTGTGTCAAAAATGACCTTTTGTATGTCGGGGCCAAAATTGTGTCATGATTGCCACCCTCCTGAATGCCAAGTTATCCACCTTTATGCCACAAATTACCTCCAGTGTGCTAGTGCCAATATGTTGCCACTGGAGTCGGGATGCCAAGAATTTCCTCAAGTATGGCAGCATTTTTTCATGATTGTCCTATATGCTTTGAATTACCTTTAGTATGCCAGTACCAGTATTTTACCGTTGGTGGACTTTATGCGTAGAATTACCCCCATTGTGCCACTACCAGCATTTTATCACAGGTGTCAGTCATGCTAGGAATTGACTAAATTATGCCAGCACCAGTATTTTGCCCTGGGTGTCTCTATAAAATAATAATCACCTTAACTATACCGGTGCCAGTGGCAAACTTGTAATCCTCACAACACATTCTCATTCACACTCACATTCACACTCACATTCACTCACTTATACTAATTCTCTCACTTACTCTCACTCATTTGTTATCACTCTCACACACCCCTACACTCATTTGCATTCATTGTCATTCACTCCCCTTCATTTACTCCTAATCTTGCTCACTTATTCTCACTCACTCAAACTTCTGACACTCAATATCACACAATCTCACTAACTACCTGCCACTAACGGTCACTCACTTTCACACACACACACACACACACATGCACACACACACACACACACACATGCTTACACATACACTGCTCTCACTCACTTCAACACACACTCGCCCGCAAGCATGCACACAACATACTTTAACACCACTTTACCACACCTGCCACCAAACGGCACATTCCAGCTTAGTGTGCTCTATTTCTATTTCACTAATAGTGAATATTAGAATACTATTCACTATTAATATAATGAAAATGGGCAGAAAATAAGGAATGTGACGCAGCCCCTGTGTACTTGATTTTGCCACCTCTGAAACCAGGGGTCAAAAAGGCAGTATTGTTAAGAGCAAGCCAAGGGTTGCAGCTGCGAACCCTGGCGGCCACAAAATGACTCTTGTGGTTGATGCTCGATCACCAGGACTTAGTTGAATACTGCAGAAATATTACATATTGACTTGCTTCGTCCTAGAAATGAGGCTGACGGCTAATTGAGCAGCAAAAGCTATCCCTCTCTTATGTGCTCTCCTCTGGTGCTGGTTTGGAGCAAATTCGGGCTCAGTGCGAAAAATGGGCTCATCATTGTGGGGTGGGGAACTGGACTTGAGTCGTTGGACCAGTCGAGAGTCAACTAATAGGCAGCCTACATGAAATATATTTAAGCAACCCATTGCGTCAGGACTACATAAGTGCCAGCACTTCTCATCAGGAATGCTGTGACATCATTTTTCAGTTGGCTTACTATACTTGTTCTGGTGATAGAACTAGCTCTTCTCTGCGGGACTGCCATATATTTAATTCAATAATATCAGTACTTTTGTGCAGATAGCAGAAATATTTGCACCTTTTCCCTATTTTTTGCAGATGATTGTACCTATAGAAATATTACACCTTTGTAAATGTTATCTAATTAAGAGGCACGCAATATCTAGCCCCTTTTTCAAAGCCACACTCCTTTCGTTAATACACAATATTTTTCACACAAAACCATACAGTGTGGAAATCTATCTCCTATGTCCTCCCGCTTCGCACTCACTCAGGATATTTTCCAGGAATTAGCCTAAAAAGACAGCCATCCAATGAAAGCGTGTAAGTACCACAAGATCATAGCTGTTAACCGTGGAGGTGTATCCTGGTGAGAAGACACAAAAAAGCTCTGTTTGTTATGTGTCTGAGGAGTAGGAGTATGAATGCAGACAGCTAGTATTTGTCGATGACAAAGTCTCAAGACCAGGTAGTCCAGTGCACCGATCATAGCAGAGTAGTTATTGCTGCTGCAGACTGAGGGCGTCTGATCACATTGCAGAGGGCTCCACCTGTCTGTATTCCAGGGCAGCTCCTCCGTTATGGCGGAGGAGCATCGCCCCCCTGCTGAAAACCAGCAGAGGCAAAGGACAAAAATAAAATGGAAATAAAACATTTTTATTATCATTTTGTTTTGTAGACCGACAGGCTCGGCTCGAGGGAGGGGCGGGCCATTCATTCTGACGCTGCAGCACCAGGGAGGAGGGGGGAGTAGTGGGCACTGCCAAGTGGGCATGACGGTTTGGCTGCCCTCTGAGGCTGACCAAACCGTCATGCGTACTTAGCCTTTCTTTACCTAGCAGCGTTGTACACCTGGGTGGAGAAACCAACACAGGCTCCCAGACCAAGTCTGAGCACCGAATAGAGGTGCTCAGGCCAATAGCATTTCCAGCATGTGAGCAGCATTGGGAGGTTATGTAGTGTGCAGCAGTTCCTGGACGTCTGGGGGGGGGGGGGGGGGCGAGGATCGGGAGGAAGGCGACTTCCATCGGTGCAGGTAAGTGTAATTTTGATATTTATATATTTTGTTTTCTTTAGTTTGCTTCCCCCCACTCCAACCCCCTGCCCCACTACTTCACAATACCAGCGACCGCTACTGCAGTACTCTCCCTATGTCATTGTGACTGAGTCCAAAAGAAACGACCCTGGAGCACTGTCGGGTCATACTTTTTTGCACAGAATCCTAATCTGGAATCTTTTTCCATGCAGAATATTACCGTCACAACCAACTGTGTTCAGGTGTGCCACATTACAATGCGAACACTGGATTGTCTCCACAAATCTGCTCTAAGATCAGTAGACCCAGACAACCCGCCAGAGTTGGGAGCACAAGAATAGCCCGAGCCCCAGAGGGTAAAAGAAGCTTTGTCCGAAAGGGAGCTCCCAACACACATTCCCAGTCCAGTGTGTAGGGAGCAGAGGGGGAGAGGGGGAAGTGAGTTGGACAGCAGCTCCACACAGGCATATTGGGAGACGACGGAATAAGAGACGTTAGACGCTTGCATGCCCAAATGTCCTGAAGCACCCAGAACTGTGGTCTGCCAGACTCGAGCCCCTGTATGCAGATTCATTTGAGCCTCACACGTGGACCAGTCTCCCATGGAAAGAACAAAAAATGGAACACTCTATTGTTACTTGCCCACTGATGATATTATGTCTAGCTTTTACATCTGTTTATGGCAGCCAATAGCCTACTTTTACCCAACTCCATGGCTCACTGGCACAGAAATAGTTCTAGAGACAACAGACTGGCTCCTTCCTAGTCCTCTCACTGGAGCTCCACATGAACCTTGCCACATGGAAACTCAACATATCTAGAGAAAGTATAAATAGTTACAGACAAAATACTCATATTCTGCCTGACCCTGAGACATAGGGGACTCAGGTGCAAACAGACAATACTTGTAGCAAGTATGATAATTAGTCTCTGGAACCTCAGGAACCATGTGCTACTGCAACCCCAGTGAGAGCCAAGTACCTCCACTTTGTGTATTGACTTTTGAAGGGTGGCTATGGCGAGCAGTAGTGAAAATTGTTACATGGACAAGTAGCAATTTTCTGTTTTACTTAAATCATCCATAAGGCAATCTCCACTGTCACTCAGGCTGGCACTCAGATGCCACACAGGAGTGTGGGAAATTTTACATGAACAACTTTTTAGACCATATAGGAGGGTCAGGCAGAGGGGAAGGAAAAGCACCTTGAGTACCCCACACTTCAGCATCAGATCCCCCCGTAGACTTCTTGAATACCTACTTTGGCTGGGGAAGTGAGGATGCCCCAGTCATTAGATTGAAGGGATTTAGTGGGGAGAGCCAGTGAACAGTTTCCCCAAACTTAGGGTGCGTGTCAAAGTCATTTATACCATGTGTATAAATCAGCTGCAACCAACTATTAGTCATGTTTGGCCTGGGTAGTTACGCTAGATAAAATGCATTTTAATTTGGGTGATCTGCCATCAACACTAGAATTAGATGCTGTGTTGCAGTGATTCCCAAACGTTTTATAGCCATGAACCAATTTTTAGAACAAAAAAGTGTTGTGACCCACTCAGCTTTAAATACCATGAATTCGGGCCGATTTTTTAACAACTGTTTGCAAACGTCATGACCTTGACCACTCCCTTCAATATCAGACTGTGGCCAAGATATTAATCTGCCCATAAAAGTGGCAGATGGTTATTTGCACTGAAGTCTGACCTAAGACACTTTTCAGATTTAGGTGCTGATCTGTGGCATTCATTTACTAAAATCAAAAGGCTTCTGTAAACATCCTGGTGTTGATACCAATGATTTTAGTAAATTTGAGAAACCCTTTATGCAGCAGTGAATGGGATAAGGCTTCATATCAGTTTTTATGTTAAAACAAGCCCATTGGCGCATTTTGAATGCAGTATAAATATTTCAGTTTTATATAGCGCAAACATGACCCATGGATATTAGAGCACTTTACATGAGCACCAGATTACATTACAGACGGCAGATTCATTTTTTTTATGTGCACAGGAGTTCACGTGATTTGCCCAAATCCAAAGTCATAAGCTCTGGCCATTAGGTCATATCCATATTTCGCAATTCATGTGTGAAAGTAATACACAAGTGGAATAGTTGTGCATGCTCACGTAAAGTGAGCACTTCTTCTTTGGGAAATAATAAACACAGCAGCAACAAATACTGAAAAATTCACCCGGAGACTTGCCTGAAAATACTTGCAAGGAGTTGTTTAAATACTGGTCTTATGGACATTATTCAGCACCTCTGCATTGGTGCACAAACAGAGCTAATTATTTTAAATGTTACTTACATATAGACTAGGACATTCGTGACCTGTCAAAAATCGTTTTCAAGACCCACCAGTGCCTCAGATACTTTGCACTCTACAACAACGGGTGAATATCTTCTTCAAAACATCTTTCATCGCCTCCTTTCAGATATAGAAAGAGAATGCTACCTCTTTCCTTTACAGTCCCCTTCCTTTCTAAAAACAAGTAGATGAATCCTCTACAGAGGAGAAATTAGCTTACTAATGCCTCCCCTTTGAGACAGCCTTCTTCTGTGGATTGCTCATACTGAATGAGAAGACAAATATCACAGTGAGCGCAGAGTCACTGAAGGCAGAATACCATCTAAACTGGCAGACACCAGCTCACTCAGGCTGCTCCTAGCGTCAGTCACCAGGCCTCTTCCATTAATCCTTTTATGGCTACTAATCTCCGCATTTCAAGTCCCTGATGTACTAAATGTTTTTAGGTTGTAACGCATACAATTTGCTAAACTGAAGGCTTTACAACTGCAAAACCCTGGCGTGCAAGATAAAAAAGAGACAAAGTGAGGCACCAACATCTTTGCAACTCATAAGTTCATACGGCTCCTCATTGCAATTTGCAAGAAAGAGTAAGCATGAATGGGACATCCCATGACTTACGAATTGCAATAACAGGGGTGGTTTGTCAATAAAAGCACGGGGGTTGACTCCCTGGCCACCCTATTGCATCACACACAGTCACATATTTTCCCTTGCAGGCTTTCCTCCCACCTGTTTTAGAGCAGGGCCATGACAGAGCTCTCTCTCTCGAAATCACAGCAGTTCAGGGGGATGACCTGAAGCTGTAAACTAAACTGTGCATGCCAGTTTGGCCGGCATCAGAGACTCCTGAGGCGTGAGCCGGGAGTCAGGTTAGCGTGCTTTACCTCTGTGCTTAAAATTATCGCTATGACTGTACTGATTTGTTCATTTTAAAATCGCGCCGTTTTTCACAATTTTAAGATTACTTACTTTGCTACTTACTTTGTTTCTCACTTGTCATATTCTCTGCTGTATATCCGAAGGGCTGCTTCTGCTTGTCTAGGGGTATTGGCAGAGAAGAGAAGTGGCTCTAAGGAAGTGGGAGGCAGAGGTGCGACCGCCATATTGGGGGAAACTTTTACCGCGCTCTAGTGCTTCTGGAGGGAATGCTATTTCAGGGGGCACTGACGCGACCGCGCAGCGGGCGCGCAGGAGGCGCGCCAAAGGCAAGCCCGTCTGCGCCCATCCACGCCGGGTCGCCGCCAGGCACCTGCCCCCCTGTCTTGCCCGCTTCTACTCGCCAATGCTATTCTCGCACTGAGTTGCTAAGGTTGCAACCCAATTGCCTGTCTTTTTATTGGCACCCTTTAGATGGTCCTATTAAATGTAAAGGATGTGCGTTTCACCTTCGCGGTGTGATGTCTGATACCTGCCCTTCTGGCCATACGGTCTTCAAGTTTATGAACTTGAATTGTCGCTCCTTGTCGAAACATCACGCTGAGGTTTTTGACCTCTTAGAGGATGAATCCCCCGATGTCCTCTTCTTAACTGAAACCTGGCTAACCCAAGATTCTACCACTGAATCTTGGTTAGCTCTTCCTTCAGGATTTAGTATGAAGAACTTAAATAGACAGGGGAAGTGGGAGGGAGGCATTGCTATCATTACAAAGAACATCTATGCGTGTAGTCTCAGTAGAGAGAATGTGACGGGCTGTGAAAGCGCCTTATTCAAAATTAGGTTGAATCCCAACCTTACCATGTCTGGCTTTCTCATCTATCGCCCGCCCGGGCCGTTAGGTGCCTTTAGGGAAGACCTGGTAAATAAGACTGCTCTGCACGCCAGTCAAGCGGCAAATTTCAGCATTTTAGGAGACTTGAACCTCCACTACGATAACGTTGAGAAGGCCGAAATCGTAAGCTTTCTGGCCGAAAGCAAAAAAGCACTGCAAACAGCTGGAACATACGTGGAGACGCACGTACGATGCAGTTGGTAAATCGAACTATCGAGCGGCCATTAATCAGTACCATAAGATAATCCGAAGAGCTAGGGCTGAGTATGTGGGCAATAAAATTTTAGCGAGCTCCAATCCATTGAAAACAACATTTTCGTTGCTTAAGACTATGAAGAATGGTGATGTGTCCAGGATTTCTCCTATTTCCTCTAATAGTCAATGCAATGAGCTGGCTAACTACTTTATTAACAAAGTAGAAAAAATATATCAAAATCTCCCTCTGAGGGCCAATTCTGATAGGAAGACCGGGCCTGTTGTCCCGTCCTCCCAAGGTCCAAATAGCTTACTATCCTTCCCAGTGTTATCTTTGGCAGGTTTGGAGATCCTGTGCAGGAAAATTAAATCAGGATCACCAATTGACCCATTGGTTCCAAAGCTCTTCTGCCAAGTCATGCCAACGATCCTGCCAGTATATCTGGAATTGGTGAATCTTTCCCTGGCCTCCGCCACAATACCAGCAGCTTGGAAACACGCGAAAGTTATCCCCTTGTTGAAAAAACCGTCTTTGGACCCAGTCGAGCCGGGTAATTACCGTCCCATTTCGCAACTTCCTTTTCTGTCGAAAATGGTGGAACTACATGTTCATACTACTCTGACTGAGTTCATCGAACAGAACGCAATCCTTGACTCATCACAGAATGGCTTTAGAGCCCGACATGGCACTGAGTCTGTCCTGTTGGCAGTGACGCAGGAAATTCGAGGGATTCTGGATGTTGGGGACTCGGCGGCCTTGGTTCTCCTTGATCTAAGTGCTGCCTTTGATACGGTCTCCCATGAAACTCTGATGAAGCGTTTATATGACATCTGAGTGAGGGATCTAGCTCTAGATTGGTGCCAAGCTTTTCTGACGGTAAGATCCTTTCAGATCTGGATGCCACCATTTCAATCCCAGAGGTGTGCCTTACAACAGGGAGTGCCTCAAGGCTCTATCCTGAGCCCCCTCCTGTTCAATATCTATATGCAACCTCTGGCCCAGGTGGCTCGAAAGAGGGGTTTGTCAATGGTGTCATACGCTGATGACACCCAATTGGTGATCGCCTACTCTAAGAAGAACAACGCCAATCTAGGCAGGTTCAAGGAAGATCTGGTAGAGGTGGCAGACTGGATGGCTAACAACTACCTGCAATTAAATGCCAGCAAATCTGAGGTGTTGTTATTGGGGAAAGACCGCGACTTGTGGACCGAACAATGCGGGCCAGACAGTCTTAAGCCAGCTCCTGTGCCCAAAGAGGCAGTTAAAAATCTTGGTTTCTGGATTGATAGCAGGCTGACGTTCGACACTCAAGCCAAAGTTGTGGCCGGGACCTGTTTTGGTTTACTGCGTGGCCTGCAGCCGATATTAGGCTTCTTTCCCCCTAGAGTTCGTCAGACCATCATCCAGGCGACAATACTATCCAGACTGGATTATGGAAATTCATTGTATCTTGGGGTGAAGAACCAGAACCTTTTGGACCTGGCGGCACAGGGTACGCCCTCTGTCTCCTGGGTTCACCTGCTTCGTTACACAGAGACACGGGACACTCTGTCGGCGTTAGAAGATTGGATTTATTTAGCTGCAGCTAGTACAGTTATCCTAGAAGTACACAAAGTAGGTTCTCAGGAGACTGCCACTTCACTCTGTGGTTCATCAGATTAAATACTATACAATACAGAATTATTAACAAAACACACGCCCCAAGCAAAGAAGAAAAGAGCCAATAGGGTAAGTGGAAAACAAAGCGGAACCAGTAAGAAAGGTTCGAAAACAGAAAGATCAGATGACTCGAAGAGACCTCTCCTCCAACTGTGTTTGTCATCCCACCCCTGAACTAATTCATTAACAGATTACAACTAACTTGCAGGTGGCGAGATACGTTTGTGTGTATTGGAGGACAGGCATGACACAAGAGAATGCTAGCAGGAGACAGTGAAGGCCAGTCGATAAGATATGATCAGGAAAGAATGGTGTGAGCCTACAGATAGTTGAAACAGGGATTAGGAAAGCCAGACACGGATTAGTGTACTCGGCTAGTCCAAACACCAGCTTCACAAACAAGGCCGAGGACGTATTTTGACACCAGGCTACGGGAAAAGCAGATTAGACTTCGTTCGCCGTGCTGCCTGAGTGATGGCAACACAAAATGGCGGCGGGTTACAAAATGGCGGGTCGATTCGATCGTGATCGAAAATCGAAGTTCCTCAGACCCTCCTTTTGCCAGAACTCATGCAAGATAGACTCACGTTAATCTGAGTCCACATCAATAGCCATGAGATCATCAAGCTGTTGTTGTAACATCATCCTTATGTTTTCTGTTACTTGAGGTTTGGGTCTGGAAATGCACATAGTAGCACAAAGATCACAGATAGTGGGACCACAGTGCTTACAAAGGCAACAGGAAAATACGATTGTCCAGATTATTCCAAGGAATGTCAATGCTTTCCAACCCCATTTGGACAGTAGTCCCCAAAACCATTCCGTTAAGGACCAATCTCCTTCGTCCTGATGAATAGACTCGGAGATTATATGCAACTTGGAAATAGCTTGGTATACTGTCGGAGCGTCATTAGGAATGAAAATACAACAGCTTGACCCGATCAATTTACATCCTCCACCACGATCGGCAAGAAAAAAGTCTAAGGCAACTCGATTTTGCAAGGTCATAAGACGATCCGCCTGTAGTTCCGCCGTGATATTACTCAAGGCTCCTACAGTGATGTCTATTGTAGTCTCTACGACACGGACTAGTTGCCTTATATTTCTGCTGTTGGCCATTGGACCCCAGAAAGGAAGAAAAGCTTTAAGGAAATCTCCTCCTTCTTGTCCCGCGGTGTCTTTCGAGTCAATAATCCCTCGGCTGAGACGGGTTCGGTGATAATTGGCAGAAGCAGTGTAAGTAGGAGGAAGAAGGAAAGCTATGTAGCAGGTACCAGAGAAACCCGTTGGCAACCAGGTATAAGCTCTATCATGACAAATGAAATAGGTGCCTTGAGACGGTACTAGAGGAGGTGAGTTCAGAGAGGAATAAATGTATGTGTAGGAACAGTTACTCTTTGGTGCAGTGTCAGAAGAGCGATCGTTTATTTTTAAACAGAAGTTACCTTGATGCGGTATAGTCCAGATTGGTGAGGATTTCTCCTTTCCCATTTTATTATTAAGACTCAACATGTATTGGGTGACGTTCCAATTGGTGTATGCTTTTCTTTCATCAATAGAAATCTTGCTATTCTCCATGATTTTAGCCATAACCACCATACCCTTAATCAAAGAACTATGACTAAAATCCGGATAATTAATTTGTGAAGCAACAGACCGTCTGAATTTACTTTGATATGCATTTGAGAAAATAACAAAGAATGCCCAAGCGGAGGAGGAGCCTAGCACGCATCCAAGATGGTCGCGTGAGCACAGGGCTCCCCGGACCCTCGCTGCTCCTCGGAACTTATCCTGACTTTATCCTGACTTGGTTGACGGATTCTGGAAGATGAACGTTGGCTGAACCCTAAACTCTTTTCAGAAACCAAATCGGACCTGGGAGACCTGATCTATGGTGGTTTGAACTTTTGAGGCCCAACTGATGGCTGTGCCCGGTGCGAAGGTGAACTGTGGAGCCGGGGCATAGTTGAACAACAATGGCATCGGGGCTGTGCCAGCGGCCGTCTCATCACTTTCGGTTTCACTTTTGGATCTCTGAGTGGCTGGACAGTGGAGTTGCTTTGTGCGGCTGGGTTTTTACTCGGCCTTCGCTTCGTGCTTTTGCCTCCGCCTGAACCCAGTGTGCCCATTGACTTTGATCCTCTCGCACCGCCACATTGCGGTCCCTGGTACGGCTCGTGTCGGCTTCGCCCGTGCCACTTTGACGCTTGCTCGGTGGTCCCCTTCGGCGAGCGTGGTTCCACATGGGAGGCAGAGGGGATCCCGAGAGGCGTAAGACCAAGACATCCCTACGTGGGGGATCGGTCCAGACCAACAACATGGACCGCTACACTCAGGGTAAAGGGTCCCCTGGGACGGCCAGTGTTCTCCCGGATGACGCTGGGGGTGTTCCATCCGCCCCTCCGGATTTGTCCCTGCAGGACATCATGGGCGCCATTAATGGCATCAAGGAGACCATCGCTCAGCAGTACGAGGCCTTGGCCCGTAAAATCGACACGGTGGCCATTGATGTTACGCTAATTCGGGCGGATCTCTCTAAGACCAATGAGAGGGTCCAATCGCTAGATTTGCGGACGTCCACCCTTGGTACAGATGTGTCGGACCTGCAGACGGCTCTCGGCGACCTCAAGTCGACCAACGACCTGATGGCCCGGCGGCTGGAGGACTTCGAGGGACGGGCTCGACGCAATAACATCCGCGTCATAGGTGTTCCGGAGACCTCCGACAATCGCCCGGTGGATCTTATGGTTGAGGAACTCATCCTCAAACAGCTTGCCCCCGCTGGCCTGAGTAAGTTCTTTGCCGTGGAGCGGGCCCATCGAGTCCCAGGCGGTCGGCCGCGACCGGGAGCTCCCCCGAGGCCTATTGTCGCAAAACCTTTTCACTACAGAGACCGAGATGCGATTCTGCAGGCCTCACGGGTACACGGCCCGGTCCGATATGAGAACTCATCCGTTAACTTTTTCCCGGACTTCACCCAACTGGTCCAGAAACAGCGGATGGGTTTCCAGGAGGTGAAGCCCCGTCTCCGGGACCTGGGTCTTAAGTACTCGATGCTTTTTCCTGCTAAGCTCTGAGTGGAATACGAAGACCGGACTACCTTTTTTGACTGTCCTGCGACTGTGAGTGACTGGCTGGATTCTCTGCCGGACCGGGGTGACCGGCCTGGGCCTTCTGGTGGTGCCGAGGGTGGCGGGCCTCCTTCGGAGTGACTTTTGGTCCTTGACTTTGACATTTTGTTTTGTTCGGCTGGGTTCTACTTCTTTTGTACATTTTGTTTAATTATGATCTATGTTGGGGGCGGGCAGGGACGGGTCCCTTTCCTCCTCCGGGGTCTTTTCGTAGAATGGGGTTTGTAGGGCGACAGGCACACTGCAAGTTGGGGTGGTTTTCTGGACCGCAGGGGTGCAGGGTGGGGGGAGTTGAATTTGGGGGGGGGGTTGGTGGGTGGGAGGGGTTGTTTGGATTTGTGTTTTTTGTTTTCAAGGCGAGGTATTGGCTCTGTTTCAGTTTCAGGTGTCGCGCTATTTGCTGGGGGACCTTTGATCTACTGGAGGGGATGGGGGGGGACGGGTTGAGACTGATGTCTTGGAACGTCAACGGATTGGGGGATCGTATCAAACGGGGTGTTGTGCTGCAGTATTTGCGTCGTTTGACTCCTGATGTGGTATTCTTACAGGAGACGCATCTGGTTGGTAATGTTTGTCATGCCATGAACAGGGGGGGATACCGACTCGTGGCCCATTCCGGTTTCACCACTGGCTCTAGAGGGGTGGGCATTCTCCTACGATCTTCACTTCCGCTAGAGATCACCAGGGACAGTCCCTTTCCTTGGTTTTGGTTTATGTTCCCCCGGGCCTCCAGAACTCCACTTTCTCAGACTTGGGTCGTATGCTGCTTGAGCTTCCTGACAGTCTTTTGCTTATGGGGGGGGATTTTAATTCGGTTGTTTCGGGTGATTTGGATCGCCACCCGCCCAGGGCCCTCCCTGCTGCCCAGGCGTGTCTCGGCGGACTCTTGGATACCTTCGATCTGGTGGATTGTTGGAGGTTAATGCATCCGACACAGTGTCAGTACACATTTCACTCTGGGGCCCATGGGAGTCTCTCCAGATTGGATTATTTTCTTATGCCCGCGGCCCAAACTGCCCGGATTCGAGAGGTCAAGCACTTGGCCCGGGGTATCTCTGATCATTCCCCACTGTGGTTGCTTTTCGACACCGGGATGCGGTCCGCTGGGCGGATCGCCCCTATTAACCCTTGGTACTTGCGAGACCCCAAGATTCGTGATAGCCTTGTTAAGTCGATTGATCAGTATTTTCTCGAGAATGAGGGGTCGGTGTTGTCCTCAGTGTCCCTGTGGGAAGCCTTCAAAACAGTGCTCCGCGGGCATGCACTATCCCAGATAGTGGAGGCTAAGAGGGTTAAGAATGAGGCGGTGGTGAAGCTGGAGACTGAAATATCGGGGCTGGGGGCAGCTTTGGAGACGGGTGTCACTCAGGATGGGCTTCATGCCCTCAGCTTGAAGCAGTTTGAATATAAGTCTCTTGTCACTGACGCTGCCAAGAGCATGTATAGGGAGCAACAGGGTAGGTTGTATGATGCCGGGGACAAGGCGGGTAAACTGATTGCTTGGTTGGATAAGAAGGAGAGAGTGAATCGTGTGGTCCCGGAGCTTCGGGTTTCGGATGGAGTGTGTATGACTGACCCTGGTGAGATTGTGGAGTGTTTTGCTGACCACCTCCGGGCGGTGTACTCCCCGGTGTCTGATAGAGATGAGGATGACTCTCGTCTCTTGCTGCGGGATATTGCCTTGCCCGGCCTATCCGTCGAGGACCATGAGCAGATGGATGCCTCCCTGTCTGTCGCCGAGATTGCTACCGCGATTCGTTCCCTTCGCTCGGGCAAGGCTATGGGCCCCAACGGACTGCCGATTGAACTGTATAAACTACGCCCGGATAAAATCGCGCCCTTCCTCCGTCGTATGTTTCTGGAGTCGCTCGAGCGGGGTTCCCTTCCCGACGACCAGCGTCTGGCTACTATAGTTGTTATTCCCAAGGACGGTAAGCCAAGAGACCGCTGTGCCTCATATAGGCCTATTTCCCTAC
This sequence comes from Triturus cristatus, assembly GCF_964204655.1. NCBI lineage: Eukaryota > Metazoa > Chordata > Amphibia > Caudata > Salamandridae > Triturus > Triturus cristatus. Next base: position 699,587,563 of record NC_140582.1, on the reverse strand, counting down.
TAAATGCCGAACCGAAAATCCTTGCCAAGGTTCTCGCTAATCGCTTGCTGGGAGTTATCTGTGATTTGATACATCCGGATCAATGCGGCTTTATCCCTCATCGTAATACCGCTCTCAACTTGCGGCGTCTACATGGCGTCCTCGCTAGGGCGGAGTACTTCTCTGAACCGGCCATATTGGTTTCCTTAGACGCCACGATGGCCTTTGATACCATCGAGTGGCCATTCCTTTGGGCCGTATTGGCGAAGTTTGGCTTTGGGGAGGGATTTATTGGTTGGGTGAAGCTCCTCTATGCTGGTCCAATGGCTCAGGTGGTTGTCAATGGGCGGGTTTCTCGGCCCTTCGCGCTCGGGAGGGGTACTAGGCAGGGGTGCCCGTTGTCCCCTCTGCTCTTTGCTCTCGCCTTGGAACCGCTCGCTGCCTGGCTCTGCTGGGAGCCCTCGATCAGAGGGATCCGGTGGGCCCCGGGCTTCGAGGATCGGGTCTCGTTGTACGCGGATGATATTCTTCTGTACCTCACCTCGCCGCGGAAGTCGCTCAATGTGCTTTTTGATGTCCTTACTTCCTTCGGGAGAAATTCGGGTTTGATAATTAACTGGTCCAAATCTTGCGTGTATCCTATCTCCGGTGGCCTTCCTCTCTTGCCGCCTCGGCTTCCGATCCAAACATCTCAATCCGGCTTTAAATACTTGGGGGTATACGTTTCGTTGGATCCGGCGGTCCGCTATGAGCAGAATCTCCTGTCTCCCCTCCGGCGTTTGAGGGCGGACACGGCTCGGTGGTGTAAGTTGCCCTTGTCTCCACTTGGTCGCGCAGCACTGTTTAAAATGATGTCCCTTCCCAGATTTCTTTACGCTCTCCAGAACTCCTTCGATATCATTCCGGCGGCCTACTTTAGGGAAGTGGAGAGTTTGCAGAGGAAACTGGTTTGGGACGGTCGTGCGCGTATCGCTTTGGCAAAGCTGACTCTTCCCTGGTATGACGGGGGCATCGCGCTTCCTGACATTAGAAGGTACTATTGGGCCTCCCAGCTGTCTGCCATTAACCATGCTACGTACGCTCCTGGCTCGAACCCGGTATATGAGATGGATAAATTCCTGCTTCCCGGCGGTAACTATAACAGAGCGCTTTACTCTCGATCTGCCGGAAGGACCCTCACGGGCCCTACTAGGATTGCGGTACGTGTGTGGAAGGCGGCGAATGTAGCTGTGGGCTGGAGTGAGCGGTTAACGTGTGCTACTCCTCTATTCGCCTCAGAGCGCTTGGGAAGCCTCTGGACAACGAAAGGCTTTGAGCACTGGGATACGATCGGCATTAGCAGAGTGGGGGACCTATGGGTTAAAGGCGCGGTTAAATCCTTCGCGGCGCTTCAGAGCGAGTACGAGCTTAGTGAAAGGGAGTTCTTCCGCTATGCCCAGGTTCGGCACGCCCTACTCTCGGTCTTTGGGGAGGGGACCACGGTCCCTGTTTCTTCGCCCCTCGAGGACCGTATTCTCGACGGACACGTCCCCGACAGTACTATCTCCCTGATTTATAAAAAACTAATAAATAATCGGGCTGATCTCTTGGTGCGTCTTCGGGAGGCATGGACGGGAGATGGGGTGGAGTTGGACGACGAGGACTGGCAGTCTGCGCTGTCATCCCCTAAGGAGGTTGCCATCCCGGCCCGTCTCCGTCTGGTCCAGCTTAAGATTCTCCATCGTGTCTATGTGACGGGTCCCCGTTTGGTCTCGATGGGGTTTTCTGACGACGGGCTCTGTAAGCGTGGCTGCGGGCTCAGTGCCACCTTTCTCCACATCCTCTGGGAGTGCCGCGAGGTGGCGGAATATTGGCGCCAGGTGCATGATGTTATGAAACGAGTCACTGGGGTCGCTCTGCTGCCGGAGGTGCGTCGATGTGTTCTGAATGTGTGGGAGCCCAATGACTATAATGCGGCCCAGGCTCGGTGGGCGGCCCTTGGGAACATGATCGCAAAGAGAGATATTGCGCAGCTTTGGGGTTCCCAACGGCCTCCCACCGTGTCCGTATGGAAGGAGAACATGGACTGGTGCATGTTCAGGGAGAAGACGGTGTATGTGGCTCGTGGTAAACCGGGGGCGTGGGGTAGAATCTGGGGTCAGTGGAATGTGTATCGAGGGACTATCTGTTCTCCCCCCCTGGTGGATACGTCTGAGGTTGCCTTGTCCCCCTGATCCTTGAGGGTTCCTTGCTTACTTTGTTCATCTGAGTATAGATTTGGTTTTCCCGTAGCCCCCCCCTCCCTCTCAGATCCCCCTTTTATTGACCACCCTAGGGTGGTCCTATGTGGAGTTCCTCTGCTATGGTTAGACGCCCTTTCAATGTTTTTCGCCTTGCTTTTTGTTTTTCTTTACTTTGGTTGATAGTTATGTAAAAAGGGTGTATCCTGACTTCCTTTATGTGCAGCCTGATCTCCTGTCATTTAGCGGAGCCCCGGCGGGCCAGTCATTGTTTTTGAACTGCTTGATCATTTCTACATACTAGCGGCCGGCCCAGGAGGTTGTAGGCCCGTGCTTGTACCCTTTTTCTCTGCACAATAAAATATTTATAAAATTTTTTAAAAAAAGAATGCCCAAGCGGAACCCTCATAGGAGAAAGGGAGAACTAAATATGGTATTCCCTTCTCAGTAGTATGCGGCATAAGACCAAATACCCAACAATCAGTTGTGTTAACCACTAATTGATGCTGGTGTAATAGCTGGACAAAGGAATTATTGTAATACTCGGTTCTTCTGACAAGTTCATGTGAAGGAAAAGTATGAAAGAGGTGTGGAGAGATAGTAGAAGAAGAAGGTAAAGAGGAGGAAGGGGAGGTGTTTCTTGGCTGCAAAACATAAACTATCCAACCAATAATCGCCAAAGCAATACATAATGATATCAAAACACATAGAGTTATACTGTAACGACTGTACATTGTTTTACAAGATGCTTTCTTCATTTCATTTCTTCTCTCTTTATTATTTGGTGTAGTTTCCATTTTCACTAGTGGATGCTCACGGCAATCTTCCTCAATCACTAAAGTCACGATGCTCAACCGTCCTATGACACTGAAAGATCCTGCAGACCTATTGCCACTACTCAGGTCGTGACCTAGACTCCTACCGTGACCCTGCAACCTAAACAGAACACTACACAAGGGAGAAGAAAGTCTCAAATGTTGTTTTGTCTGGGCCTAAGATTGTAGTGCTCCTTTCCAGGAACACTTTGATCTTGGAACAATGTTCTTGGTTCAGTCGTATTCAAGCGACGATGCAATGGAATTGCTTTTTGTAAAATGTCGTCGTCCTCTTTTTCAGACAATGTCCCATTCAGGTGTGCATCGCTAAAGGGTACAAATCGTGGAAATGTTTTGCCTTCACAGTCACCAACCCCTCTACGAACCCACTGATCGAAAGGCAAGGGCAAAGGTACTTTCTTGCAGTGCACACCGGGAATCCAATTTTTCTTTCCTTCAATTTTAACTGCTGTCCTCGTTGTGAGAAGGACCATTAGGGGCTCCCGCCATCTGGGCTCCAAATTCTTTTTCTTCTGAAAATTGCGGATGCAGACCCAGTCACCTGGCCGGACGGAGTGACCTGAATCTGTGGAAGCCTCTGGCAAAGCACTCTGAACCTGTCGATGAAGGACATGCAATTTAGTTGTAAGGTCATGCAAATAGTCAATTAACATTGGGTAGGGCAAATCTGAGAACTTTTTAGGACGAGGTATTCCCCATACGTTGGCCGGACGGCCAAACACCACTTCGTAAGGGCTAAGTCCCAGACGAGAGTGTACTACAGTTCTGGTGGATAGCAGAGCTAGCGGCAAAGCATCAGGCCAATTAAGTCCCGTACTTGCTTGAATCTTCGCTAACTTTAACTTCAAGGTCCCATTGTAACATTCTACTAAACCTGCTGATTGGGGATGATTTGCCGCATGGAACTTTTGCTTGATTCCAAGACCTGCACAAACTTTCTGCATGACTTGGCCAACAAATTCGCTCCCATTGTCACTCCAGACAATGCGCGGCAATCCAAACCTGGGAAAGAACTCTTTTAGAAGGATTTTGGCTGTGGATAAAGCTGTGTTGTCTTTCAAAGGGTATGCTTCTATCCATCTCGAAAAGGCACATACTACCACCAGAACATATTTGAGGTTGTTGCATCGATCCATGTGAATGTAATCGATTTGCAACACTTCAAATGGGTATGTCGGAGGAGCAAAGTGACCTGCTGGAGTGGGGGTTCCCTTTCCTGGATTATACATCAGACAGACAATACAATGCTTTACTACGTTGTCTGCACATTTCGGGATACTTTCATTCTGCCAAACTGGAGCTAGGAGTTTACAAATGCCTTTTGCACTAAGGTGAGCTGGACCATGAGCCATAGTAACCACTGGGAGTACATAAGCGTCTGGTAACAACCAACGTTGATGTTCGGATAATTCTACCCAACAACCCATCTCATCTAACATTCCCGTACTTTCTCTCCACATGCTTATCTCTCTTTCTGTAGCCTCTTTCTGAATCGTTTTCACGTTTTCCACTGTATTCTCACACATTTCTTTCTCTCTGCCCAATTCGCAGGACCTGCCATATACATTCGACTCATTGAATCTTTCGCTGTTTTCTTTGCTGTTTCATCAGGAAATGCATTTCCTCGTCCAACATCATCCGTAATCTTCTTGTGAGCACTACACTTCACTATCGCTATTTGAACAGGTAAAGCAAGTGACTCAAGGAGATCAGTCACTAACTGACCATGCTGTATCTTAGTGCCATGTGAAGTTAGGAAACCCCTCTCTCTCCAGAGACGCCCAAAATTGAACACGACACCAAAGGCATACTGACTGTCAGTGTACACGTTCACTCTTTTCCCTTTTGATAATACACAAGCTCTCGTCAGTGCTATCAACTGTGCTGCTTGCGCTGAATTGTGTCTAACACGCGCAGTTTCCACAATCGTATGTAAGGTAGTTACAGCATAGGCTGAAACCGTATCTCCATTAGGCATCTTAAAACAAGAACCATCTACCCATAGAGTCCCATCTGGATTCTCTAACGGCGTGTCTCTCAAATCAATCCTTCCTTTTGTCTCTTCCTCAGTACGGAAGAAACAATCATGCTGATCCTGAACACTCTCCTCATTTGGAAGGGGCAATAAAGTAGCTGGATTCAGAGTATTGCATCGTTTGATGTGTACGTGACTAGCCAATAACGTCAGCTCGTAACCAGTTAAACGTGCACTCGTGAGATGCTGTGTCTTCGTTCTGTTTAGTAAGGTATCCACTGCATGTGGCACCATAACAATGAGAGTGTTATCTAACACTATCCCAGCGGACTGTCGGATGGAAATCGCTGCGGCTGCTGTGGCTTTGAGACAACTAGGCAATGCTTTAGCTACGGGATCTAACGTACCTGAAAAATAAGCACATGGCCGCTGTCTATCTCCAAATTGCTGTGTCAAGACTGATAATGCACAACCTTCTTTCTCGTGAACATACATCGTAAAGGGCTTAGTGTAATCTGGGGTACCCAGTACTGGAGCAGAACACAGAGCAGTGCGTAAATCAGTGAAACTCTTTTGGCACTCTTTAGTCCAAGGAAGGGGCTGAGGCGTCTCTTTTAAAGTGAGTGCCAACAAAGATTTAGCAATCAAAGAGAAGTTAGGGATCCACTGTCTAAAATAAGAAGTGATTCCCAGAAAAGCACGTACTTCTCTTTGTGTGGATGGCACAGACATTCGAGCAATCGCCTGAATTCGTTCTGGTGTCAATCGTTGTCCCTCCTTTGATAGGAGAAGACCCAAGTAGGTAACCTCTCGACAAACATACTGTAGTTTGGAAGGTGAAACCTTGTGATTCAGCTTAAACAAGTGACGCAATAGTGCAACAGTGACATCCTTGCAGATATCTTCTGAATCGGCAGCGACTAACAAGTCGTCCATGTATTGGATAAGAGCGGCACCAGACGGCAAGTGAAAAGTATCAAGATGACATTTCAAAGCTTGGCTGTAAATGGAGGGACTTTCACAGTACCCTTGGGGTGCGCGCTTAAATCGGAAGCTTCGGCCTCCAAGAGAAAAACCAAAAATGTCCCTACTCTCTTCTGCAATTGGAATACTGAATAAGGCATTCTTTAGATCAATAACAGAAAACCAAGTCGCTGTGGAAGGTATCATAGTCAACAAGGCAGTGATATCTGGAACAACAGGAAATTGTGGAATCACAATTTAGTTTACTTCTCGCAGATCAATCACAAACCGGTACACAGGAGGCTGAGAAGGATCAGTACGTTTAAGAACAGGAATAATAGGACTATTGCATGTGTTGCCTCTCGTTTCTTCGACCACACCCTTCAGATCGTGAATGATTTCTAAAAGCGCTTTTTCACCTTCAGCAGAAATTCGATATTGTGGAATACGTGGTAATTCAACATTGGGCTTGAGAGTAACAACATAAGGTGGTATCTCAAGACAACCCACATCGTTCGGACCTGTGGCCCAAAGTTCTGTTGGAAGAGAAAGCAACTCAGGAGGAAACTGATCTTTAGACAGATACATTGGGGAGATCAACTTCTGACCCAGGGTGAGATGTACGCCTGAAGGAGAACAATATATCGTAGCATGCATTCTTTTCAATAGGTCTAGACCCAACAGATTCTCACCACAACCATTCGTTAACAAAAGTGAAGCTTCCAAGTCATAAGGACCAAACGGAAATAGGCAAGGGACAAGAAACCGGATTGCGAACAGGGGCGCCAGAGAATCCTACAGAAACATTCGTTAAGCCAGACAAAGATGCGCCAGGGAGTTTAGAATGAATAATAGAACTTCTCATTGCTCCAGTATCTAGAAGAAATGGCTCTGATACACCCATAGTAGTGACGTTGACATAAGGGCCATTTTGATCTACTGGGATTGGCACAACTCCTCTACTTTGTCCATGGCTGTCCTAGTTGTCATGAAGACTCTCATGTTCGCCTTCAACATAATGGTCTTCATTATAATATTGAGTGGATCTCACATTCTGCTGATCAAAGTAGTTCATGGAATTAGGAGAAGGAAGGGCACGCTGTTCTTGAGTCAACATACCTCGACCTCTACCTCTGTTTGCTGACTGGAGGCCAGCACGACCTCGTGGAGCAGATGACGCTCCATTGCGCTGCAATAAAACCGGACAACTACTTTTAAAATGACCTTCCTCTCTACAATAGGCACATTGATTAGGACCTAACAAAGGTCGCGGAATGTATGGCTCAGGTTTCTGATACAATCTCTGAAACTGTGGTGGCTGTTGAGTCTGAGGCTGAACATAATGTGGCGGATAAGCTTGCTGCAAGAGAACCTTAGTTTTTAAATCTTTCGTCTTCTTCTCTTGCTTTTCTTTTTCTTCTTTGTCCCTATTCTCGTAATATTGTGCAGTAGCCAATATCTGGGCAGAAGAAGAAGGGGAACAGAAGATCCCCGCCAAAGAGCCCCAATCTTGGGAGCCCGTCAGGAATTGCAGCGCCGACCTGACGAGGGGCAGGCTCAAATGATGAAGCATGACACCTAGCTTGCTGGGTGTGTGAGGGCCCTAGTTCCAACTAAAGGGTTTCCCCCCGCCTTTTTCATGGCAAACGACATTTTGTGCTGAAATCACTACTTTTTCTTAACTTATCTGAGGAACTTTGTACCCTTTTTGTCTTACTAGAAGAAGAAACAGCCCAAGAACTTTCTGAATCCTTTAATTTGTGTGACAGCTCGGGAAGCAAATTGAATACAAATTTGTCCACGAATAGTCGCTGTCCACCCTCGGTAGCCATGTCCTGACCACTATGATCGATGAATGTCTCTTCGAAACGAGTAAAGAAATCAGAGACACTTTCATCTTTCTTTTGTTTACATGCTGCTAGCTTATCCCAATTGACTCTCAATGCAGGCATCATAGTTTTCATTAACGTAATGATTCTACCAGGAAGCTCCGAGATCAAGGCGTCAGGTTTTGCACCACCCACTTGGTCTCTATCTGTATCAGTTATAACACTCCAAGTAGCAACCAGTTCCTGTGCATGATCCTCTCTACGAATCTTAGCCCATATTGTCTGTGGGACTATATTACCCATTAACATATCAATATCTGCCAGATTCATAATACAAGCATCGATTGTCTGCGATAATTCTTTATAATAACTTGCAGGGTTCTTACGAGCTTCTGGTAGAGTTTGCTTAAGGGCCAAAACTTCAGATCTCTTCCATGGTACATGTACCCATATACGCTGAAAGTGAGCTGGAATAGCTGGATTAGCACCTGCTGCCGCAACCTCTTCCTTCCACACTGGCGGAACCTCTCTCATAGGGTAATTTTTCGATGTCAGTTTAACCGACGGATCAGAATCAAGAAAAATCTGAGAGAACAATAAAGTTCTATAAGAGATGAGTGTCCTTACAGCTTCCTCAACTTTGGAACCTACAATAAATCCTTTTTCAAAATCGGCTTGGACATCTAACAAATCTTGTGAGATCGGACTCAAACTCACATCTTCCCATTCTTTAATGAGAATATCGCACATTACATTAAAAACATGTGCATTCCATTGCAAAAAGGTAGGCATAATATCAGACATACTATATTGTGGACCCTTCTTGATCCATCTTCGTGCTAGAGAATCTAGCTTCTCTCGTTCCTCGAAATCTGGGAACTGACTACGAGATTGTCTTCGAGCAAAAGCCGGAGATGCATTAAGAGCTCCAAAGAAAGGAGATGAAATACTAGTGACAGAATCTGTGAGACGCTTACGCATAGACGGTGAATTAGACATCAGAACTGGAGACAGAATATTAGGAGAATTATCAAGAGGAGAACTAAAAATTACAGGAGGAGCAGAAGGCAAAGGAGAGCTAAGATCAGGAGATGAAGGCTGAGAAGCTAAAACTAATGGTAAAACCGGCAAGGGCGGTAATACTGGAGGAGGCATATGCTGAAGAGCCGGAACCGGCGGAGGTACTACCAGCAACTGAGCAGGCTGTAACGGCTGAGGCACATTAGCATTTTGCGCATAGGGCGGAGGCAACCTCAATAAACGAGACATTAGGGTATCTTCTTCTATATCTTTCTTGTTATCAGAAGGAGAAACAGGCAACACCGGATAGCATTTATCTATCGCCATACGATGTGTTCTTTCTGAAATTTCAGTCGCATTGTCAATTTCATCATTTTTGAACTCTTGGGCAGCCTGTATAATCGTCATACCCTGTGTTTTCCTAGGTCGTTTTGCTTGTTTAATTTCTTTCTGTTTGGCTTCCTTACGCCAAAGGCGAAGAGAGTCAAACATTGCCGGCCGGGCTTTTCTTTTGAACAAAATTGTTTCTAAATTATCTAGCACATCCGGATCAAAACTACCGTTTTCTGGCCATTTAAGAACACCATCTTTCTTCGTGTATCGAGTCCATGTCTCGTTAAAGGCAATGGGGCCGATACCATGTTTCGAGTAGAGCTCATATGTGGGAGTTCCAATCGAAGGAATCGGACAAGAGTCCTTAAGTCGGGAGTCCCTATTACAACCAAGACAACAAATTCTTCCAAACTTAGTCAGACCAGGCATTTCACAATGTCTCCGGACTGTTCACAAACTTCAAGGGAGTAAAACTCAGTTTACGCAGCACAAATGCACTTACCCTCGGCTTTAGTCGTTGCAAAAACTAAATCTAAGTAACCTAAGGACATCAAACAAAGAACCAAAATTTGTGGGCGCGACCCACGAAAATACTTAACTTAACTAAGGACATCTTCTTCCACCAACAGAGGCCCGTCTATCGTCTCGCTTTACCATACATCACCAAAGGAATGGGCCAAAGCAGGGCAGCAGTCAGGGCAGCGGTCGCCAGTAGCCGTCAGGAAGGAGTAACCGTGCTGCAAAAGACCTTCAGACCACTTTCGACATACAGGGGTCGTTTAGTGTGGCTCGCAAACCCTCCGGAATTTTCTTGCGAGGTTCCTCACGACCTTCGAGCAGAACCGGTACCACTAAAGCCGCCCAACCGTGGGCGCCAATTGAAGAACCAGAACCTTTTGGACCTGGCGGCGCAGGGTACGCCCTCTGTCTCCTGGGTTCACCTGCTTCGTTACACAGAGACACGGGACACTCTGTCGGCGTTAGAAGATTGGATTTATTTAGCTGCAGCTAGTACAGTTATCCTAGAAGTACACAAAGTAGGTTCTCGGGAGACTGCCACTTCACTCTGTGGTGCATCAGATTAAATACTATACAATACAGAATTATTAACAAAACACACGCCCCAAGCAAAGAAGAAAAGAGCCAATAGGGTAAATGGAAAACAAAGCGGAACCAGTAAGAAAGGTTCGAACACAGAAAGATCAGATGACTCGAAGAGACCTCTCCTCCAACTGTGTTTGTCATCCCACCCCTGAACTAATTCATTAACAGATTACAACTAACTTGCAGGTGGCGAGATACGTTTGTGTGTATTGGAGGACAGGCATGACACAAGAGAATGCTAGCAGGAGACAGTGAAGGCCAGTCGATAAGATATGATCAGGAAAGAATGGTGTGAGCCTACAGATAGTTGAAACAGGGATTAGGAAAGCCAGACACGGATTAGTGTACTCGGCTAGTCCAAACACCAGCTTCACAAACAAGGCAGAGGACGTATTTTGACACCAGGCTACGGGAAAAGCAGAATAGACTTCGTTCGCCGTGCTGCCTGAGTGATGGCAACACAAAATGGCGGTGGGTTACAAAATGGCGGGTCGATTCGATCGTGATCGAAAAGCGAAGTTCCTCAGGGGCAAATAAATCTTGTATCCTGCGTCTGCAGAGGACTCAGAATGCCGCAGCACGTATGCTGGTGGCACTCCCGAGATCTGCATAGGTCTCCCATATCCTTCCAAAACTACATTGGTTGCCGTTTGAGAGACGGATTCAATTTAAAACTCTCTGTGTTGCTCATAAAATTCTCACTCAACACGCCCCTTTGTGCCTGGCTAAACTGCTTCAACCATATATGCCTCAGCGATCCCTTAGATTGGCCAATCAGATGCTGGCGACAGTCCCTCGGGTTGTGAGAGCAAAAGCCGGGGGGCGCTCATTTCGCTGTCTTGCGGCGCTACTCTGGAACCGGCTTCCGCTCTCAATTAGAGAGATCCAGACTCACCTGACCTTTCGTAAAGCAATTAAGACCTGGCTTTTCCCCTCTGTTGCATAACATCCTTCTTGATTTGCCACTCCCTGGTGTCTCTGATCGCGCTGGGACGCCCCATTGCTGGGGCAGCTATGCGCGTTTCAAGCCCATTAAATAAATAAAAAAAATTCACTGTGGCCAGCTTGACATGCTCAGTTCAGGCTACCGTAATCACTGCTGAAAGGCACCGCTTTATAGGCATCCAATTGAGCACCGTATTGGCCTTCTCCATCCAATCCTAGCACTGCTCTAATGCTGCTTAGCATTATAAGCAGCATGAGAGCAGTGCTTGGATTTGCTCTCATGCTATTGTCCAGCAACCAGCCAAAGGCAGGAAGAACGTTGAGTGAGTTTACACCCTAACGCAGAGGTCTTCAAACTGTGGGGCGCGCCCCCCTGGGGGGGGGGGGGCATGGATGTCTTCCCAGGGGGGGTAGAAATGCCTCTGCAAACACATGTAAATGAAGATGGCCTGGAAGCTGCATTTCCAGACTGTCTTCATTTACTCAGTGACCTTGAACGTAAACTGTGATTGGAGTGCCATGGGGTCAGAGGTCACTGGGTGTGCTGACAAGGTCAAAGATGTTGCTAAAAACAAAGTCTTCGTTTTTTGTATTCACAGTAATTTAAGTGCATTATTGCTATATGTGGGAATTAAACTGGTACTTTTGAATGGAAATATGCCAGGACAGTGTTAACAAGTGTAAAAAACTGCAAAATAATTCAGTAATGCTATCACAAAATGTTCAGCATTTTTTAGCATAATTCGCCTTTGCTTGCTGCAAAATGTTGTTAACCCTGCTGCATAATTTGGCCTTCTCCTGCCACATAATTCCAGTGCCCCTGTTTATGGTGCTAAGAGGCCACAGTCTGTGGCAGAAAGCACTGTAAATAGGTAAGTCAGTATTTTAAAATAGTATTTCACATAGTCTAAGCTAGGGTGCTGCAAATCGATGCAGTGTTTGAGATAAAACAAGTTTTTACAAAATATAGTTTTTAGTAATGAATAATCAGACTATATTAAATGCAGACATTTTTATGTGTCTCCGTTATTCCACAACTCAGCTGATAACACCCCAACATTACACCTCAACCAGAATAAATATTTGCCACCATGAAGCTTTAAGCAGAGCTACCGGAATTATTCAGCAGGAGAGGACAACATTATGCAGCAAGAAAAGATAAAATATGCAGCACATTTTGTGGTTAGCATTATTTCATTATTTTGACTTTTTAACTCATGGCTATGCTGTTAGGAGCAATATTTCACCTCATTAGTACCAGTTTAACACCCAAATACAGCAATGAGCAGCTACAAGATTACCAGTCAATCTTTGCAAAAAGCCTTCCACTACTCCTGAACACTGTCACGTTTTAAGTAACTTTTGTTCCATTTGAGCTGGAATCAAATTTGTTTTGGCTAAATTCTGCAGATTTCGCAGCAGATGATGGATTATATAGCAAGTGGGGTAAACTCATAATTATGTGGAAAACGCTGCTGCTGCAGAAACTCATAATTCTGCTTACCCTGGCTTTAAGTGACTCAATCAATTAAGGCTGGTAAGAAGGTTGGTTTCTTCTCTAACTTTCTGCACTACCACCACACCCTTCACTTTCAGGCAGAGGCACCTCAAAGTCAGCATTAACTGTTCAGGGACAGTTTTTATTGTATTAGCTATGTCCATGGGGAAGCAGGTAGAAGGCCAGCTGGGTTGCATTCAGATGCAGAGCCCTAATCCTCTCGACCCGGGGCCTCAGAGTAATGGTCCAGAAGAAAGAGGAAAGGAGCGAGATTCATGGATGTTGTCAAATAGATGGCCCAGAATAGATAGTGCTGTATGGGGACTAATGTTTATATTTACAAATGGCCAGAGACAGCTTCTTCAGAGCGATACCCCAAAGAAGGGGACTATATAAGTGGCCTTTTCCTTTTTTTTTTTTTAAAGGGTCATTCATCAGTGCAGCAGGTACTGCTGCCAGTTGTGTAAGTGGCCACTGTTGCTTATCATTAATGAAGCAGATGCATCAGGGCTGGGGCCCAGGGGTTTGAGGGGCCCACTGCATCACCGTTATGACTGTCTACCTTTAAAAAAAGGGCATGGGAGATTATATTCCTTTCTAGCATTACGACCAAGGGCACCCTCGCAGAAGAAAGTGATACAACATGGGAGCTCTTTTTTTCCATTGGAGTGATGGTCAGGCATGATGGGGACGAGGTGAAAGATGCAGAGGACATAGACTGCTACTCAGGACTGCAGTTATCATTTGTACAGTAGGTGTAGTTGCATTAGGGTCTAAGGGTGTGAGGGGCTCACAAACAAACCCATTTCTGGGGAGCAGTTTTTGGGACAATACATGTTTTTGTTTGGCGCATTTGCTGTTTTATAAGTCTCAAATTTAGTGTGGTTTATGAACTATAGAAAAAGTACTCCTGAAATTATCTCATAAGCCACGCCTTCTGCACGCAGTCATGTCCGTCCTGCTCTCCCAATCCTTGCTGTAATGTTTTGGAGGGGGACCCGACCTCAAAACATTTTGCTTAGGGTGGGCTCAGAGCAAAAAAGTTTGAAGACCTCTGCCCTAACGTGTGCTGCAGAAGATCATCAAGCAAGGTGAGTTGATTTTTTAAAGGCTTGAACTTAATTTCTTATGTGCCTCACCACTTTTAAAAGGTAGAAGCCTTCACTGTGCAATAAATGTATCAATGTTTGAGGCCACACACTTTTGATGATACTCCGACTCCTCAAAGAGGGTGGTATTCCATTTGCAAATTAGAAGCTATCCATCATGTAAAGCATTCTGGAAAGCTTTGTCTTTGTGCCGTCGGCATCAGGTGGGGACAGACAGCAGTCCAGAGGCCTGTATCAGAAACTTTGAAATGAGACTCAGACTTAAAAGCTGACATGTGAACTTTGCACTTTACCAAACATGGAACTGTTTATTTTTTGCGCCATTTGTCTCAACAGGGAATTGAGCAAACATGGTTTTCTTTAGTTCATATTACATAACATATTTGCACCTGGGCATCATACGTGAAAAATTAAATATTTGTATTTTTTCTTACGATTGAAGAAAAAATGCATTATTTTTCCTTGACTTTTAATTTGTACAAAATACAAATAAGCTTGATTCAAATCTGTTTGCTCCTCTGCTGTTACACCAGAGCTATAATGGAGCAAAGGAACCCGCGTTTTGTAGTTTTTGTCACCTGGCTCAAGAGTTAAGGAACAGACAGTAAATGATAGTTTAACAAAGTAGTCACATATATTGATTGATGCAACACACTGTTAGTTTAGGATGAAACGCCATTAGCACATAACACAAAATGCATTGAAGCAAGATATTACAAACTGGGAATAATCTGTTTAACTTATTTTATTCATTATTATTTATCACTAATAACCAAAAAGTATTTTCTGGCTAAAAAGGGCCAAATATATATGGCCTTTATGGACCTGTCTACAGCCTTTGATTGTGTGGTACACAGCAAATTGTGGTACATTATGAAGGAAAGGGGACTGGATGCTGCAATAATTAATTATATAAGAGAGCTAGACACGGACGCCACTGCCATGGTCCGCTTTGGGCGGTAAGGCGAATGTACAAGTTAGTTTAAAATCGAAAGGGGCGTTAGACAAGGGTGTGCCTTAGCCCCATTTTTGTTAATTCTTTATACAAATCATCTAAACGATACCCTGATTAACAACTCAAAAGATACCCCCCAAGTACTGATGTCTTCCCGCCCAATCCTGCTTTAACTTATGATGCAGTTTTGCTGGCAAGGACTCCTCTTGCTCTCCAAAACCTTATTGCACAATATTCAGCCTTTATGACTGAATTGGATCTACATGTAAATAAAACTAAAACTTTTATCATGGCAGTGGGTGGTGCTAAAAAGTAGCCGATGAGATACCATCTAGCTGGGGAAAGAATAGAGCAAGTTCAATGCTTTAACTATTTAGGGGTTGCCTTTGATTTAAACTAAGTTGGAAGGAGATGCTAAAGAATAGAGCAAATCATATGACCAAACGTTTATAGTGTAGTTCCTATTTCCCTAATAGGATCTGCGCATTGGAATAATATACACTATGGTTTTGGCATAGGACTGAGGTCAGTATGCCCCTATTGAGTATATTAAACTTAATAACTTTGTGTGCCAGCTAACTCAGAGGCCACTAGAAACTCCCTGTGAAACAAGAAGGGAATAGTTTCTGGCAACCGCATAAACATGATAACTTTGTTTCCCCGTAGAATCGGAACACTCTCAGAATCTGCAGAGCTTACACAGAAAGAGTAGATGGGCGTTTCAATAAAAGGATTTATTGAACAGTCTTATTTCTCGTGCAAGAGATATGTGCTGTTACAATCATAAGACAGTATGCAAGATATATTATGTACAGCGTAAACAGTAGAAAGAAATAATACTGCGCTAGCATTATCTTTTAGCTATGACACATATATTCATATACACAAATAACATAGGCTAAAAATGCGAGTACTCATACGATGCAAAAAAAACAGCACCAAATGCACCACTCAGCCTATCTAATTTAAATAAGTCCAAATCATTAGGGTTGTTCTTTTTCCAAAAACTTCTTCTTTATTATGCAGTTTATCATGCAATCTTTAAAACTTCCAACAACAGCAAAAGCAGCCGACGCGTTTCGTCCACCTTTGGACTTCTTCAGGGCAAAAATAGTGGGTTGAATGTCAACCTCGTGAGGTTCTTTTTAACTCTATTCAAGAATCTTGCTCCATTCAATTCGTAGTATATCCCAAATTAGTAATCCAAGTCCTATTTAAAAACAGAATTTTATGGTACGAGTTAGAAAGTTTCAAAATCCGTTGCCATCAGTTTTAAGAATTAGTGTGATGGTAGATCTATACGATAACTCCTCCAATAATAAGGGCGAGTGTATCCTGTAATGAGATACCCGATTCAGTATCCAGATACGAGTAAAGGGAGGCACGGTCGGTGCCTCCCTTTACTCGTATCTGGATACTGAATCGGGTATCTCATTACAGGATACACTCGCCCTTATTATTGGAGGAGTTATCGTATAGATCTACCATCACACTAATTCTTAAAACTGATGGCAACGGATTTTGAAACTTTCTAACTCGTACCATAAAATTCTGTTTTTAAATAGGACTTGGATTACTAATTTGGGATATACTACGAATTGAATGGAGCAAGATTCTTGAATAGAGTTAAAAAGAACCTCACGAGGTTGACATTCAACCCACTATTTTTGCCCTGAAGAAGTCCAAAGGTGGACGAAACGCGTCGGCTGCTTTTGCTGTTGTTGGAAGTTTTAAAGATTGCATGATAAACTGCATAATAAAGAAGAAGTTTTTGGAAAAAGAACAACCCTAATGATTTGGACTTATTTAAATTAGATAGGCTGAGTGGTGCATTTGGTGCTGTTTTTTTTATATGTATATTCCAATAATTGGAACGGCATTGTGCTGGCGGGTGCTAACCAAAATTGCACACTTATGGTGAATAAATTTTTTTTTTCACCAATAGATATATTGAGTTACTCTGAAATCCGGTGCTATCTTAGTGGGATACCGCTAGCTTTGTGCATTGTATTCATTTACTCATACGATGCATTCTCTAACTAATTCTACCCCAGTGTACCTAAGTGTAGGACAAGGTAAGAAATAGGTGCTGTATGCTATAGTCTGGTATACTGAGTTTGTATGCCAAGAGTGCCTCTAGGTTCTAGTCAGCTCCATTCCTTAAGAATGAGAGAGGTTGGAATCTCTATCCGGTTCTCAAACTCTAACACCCCGCGAAGGGAGTCCTAACACTGGAAGCTGGATTCTCTGCGAGCAGGAATTACAGCGTCTTGTCAGTGCATCAGGCCGGGACACAGGCTCCTCTAAGTCGAGGTCTCCTCCTTGCTTGTCGCCGTGGCAAGCAGTATCAAGTCTTGCAGCCGAGCCGTGGCTTGCCATGGTAAGGGAAGGTATATTTATACCTGGAAGGTGCTTAGGAATGTTTGCTTGCCGTCAAGTTGGGCAGAGGAAGACGTCATGAATGAACCCTTAGGGTATAGTGGTTCATGCATAATGAATGAGTTCTTGGAGAAATCAATAATCCTGGGCTAGGGAAACTCCCACCAGCTTAAGGGTCTGTTTTCTAAGAACTCGTTGTGACGTTGGGGTGGACGGATGTAGGTGACCATGCCTGTATGTTGATAGCATGGCTAGTGCCTAAATAAGGACTGGGATCCTATGCCTATATATGGGCAATGCGAATTGTGCCTATATAAGGACATGTATCAGGAAAACCTATATACGGACACCTAAAGCGGAATACAACACCTACTCCATTTTTGAATGAACGATTGTACTAAATGCTAAACACCAAAATGCTAAACATTAAAACTGAGTACCACATGTTGCTAAAAACATTTGTAAAAGCATACTAAAATAAGTCATTGCTATAAAAAAATTAGCTAGTCATGAAATGCAAATGTGCTGTACATAAAAAAGCAGTTGTTCATTTAAAGCACATGTTTACAAAAGATGCTAGATGAAAGAACATGAATATATACAGACGATGAAATGGTTCATATTATATAAGAAAATTTCAAAGTCCATCTCATGTCATGGTACCATAAATAAAATTGTGGTGAATGAAGGTGACAATGTGTTCCTGGAAGTGTTCAAAGAAGCCTGTTCTCTATGAATAGTTCTACTGTAAGCAGACTGAATCGAATTGCAATGTATTTTCAAATTTAGAAGAAAAAAAGTAAATTCTGGGAAGCGTTCCAAGTTTTATGTTCTGTTTTGAAAATATTGAGGCCAAATTCATAGCATCCCTGGTACACTGTGAGCCGGATCAAAGTCAGTGCAAACATGAAATCCTCTACTCCTGTACAAAACATCGTCTACCGATGTCGGTGACAGTTGGAATACCTCATTTAGAAGATTAACTGCACATAGATGTGAAGCATCGTCATTAGCAATGTTTGATTCCAATGTTACCTGTGTGCCTGTTGATCCATCTCGTACCTCAGCAGCAGCATGTTACGTCTGTGAGATCTCAATGAATGCCGTCATCAGGATTGGTAGCCTCTGGGGACAACACAGAGCATGGGCCGTTATCGGGTCCAGCAGAGTATCAAAATCCGTTGGCATGACTGATGGGAGTGTTAGACAGATGTCTAGCATGCATTCGTCACTGCAAAGCAGTCAGCGTAGAAGAGGTAAGATGCAATCTTGCCAGATTGGCCTGAATGACAGAAACCATGTTGTATTTAATTCTCGTAGACGAGGTAAGCCCAAAAGTTGTACTATGCGCTCATGACACTTCCGTTCTAGGAGAGCTTTCTCCAAGTTGCTGGGAGTGACGCCGGTGGATTGGCTTGCCATAGCGTAGTAGTAGGAATAAAAATAGGATTCCTGCAACGAGTGCTAGAATTAGCGGCAGACCACCAAACACCAAGTGCATGAAGCTTGGAATGATTCCAAGGACTGTTTGAAAAGGTGTTAACAGTCCGGAACATATGCTCTTAAATACATGTACAATGCCGCTCGTATCAGACATGTTTAAGATACGTCCCATCATTTCTACGAAATGTATAGGGCAGCTTGTACTTATTAAAGCCTGTATCTCAGTTGAAGTCCTTGCAATTTGTAGATCATTGGTTTCTTTGACCGAGGTCAAAGGCACAGTTTGTTGTAAAAGCATGACTTTCATTCTGCTTAAAGTATCACATTGTATTGAAGAAACATTCAATGAAGGCCATAAAGGCGACTCCCGGACTGTGTCTATTTGGGGGAACAATACTTGCATACAGCAAGTGACCCTGGCACTAACCTTTACCAGGTATGGGATTCCCGGCAGCATGCCACAGAAACTCTGATCATTCAACATGAGGTAACTCCCATTCGAAAGTTGGCCAAACATTGGATTAATCAGAGCAGCTGGTGTACCTTGTAGGTGGCAGGACAGGTTTGTCACAGAACTGTTACAAGCCCGGTGTAAACTAATATCCCGACAAATGAGTGTTACGCTTAGTGCATTTTCACAGTGTTTACCGGTAATAAACACTTCACGACCCCCACTCCAACATCAGTGTGTGTAAGGTAAATCCCAGAATGTCTTAATGTATTATTTACCCAACCTTTCATATTTGCCTGCTTGCATTTGTTTGAGGCAATACTGAAAATGGAAAGTTGTAACAGGCAGACTTATTTTGCCATGAATGATCCATTCTGTAGCTGTTTTTTCTGCTACCGTAAATGGCAATTTTTCCAGTTTTTTAATGCTCAGCACTGTATACTTTGCTCCCCTTTGTGCCAGTTCAATCTGTTTATCAGTGAGATTGCATTCTGTAAACAGAGACGGCGTGTTGATAAAACGCCAAGGCACATAGCCTGCATGCAAGTTTTGTAGCGTCCAGCCTAATAACATAATGGAACGCAATTGAGATTGGCCTCGTTGCAGCACAGCTATATCTTGTTCCAGTATGTCAATAGCAGAGGATACAATGTTGCCCAGAGAATATATCCTGGATGACAGAGTCGTTAACCCATTGTCGACCACAGCAAGAGATTTCTCTAAATTAATACGATCAATTTCTGGTATTCTTTCTACAGCTTCTGCTTGTGTAACCTTCCATATTTCATTATAAGCAGCATAGATGCCGGCATATATGAAACGTTTTTGACAAGAACAAGAAATCCCCAAGGTCTGAGCCTTCTTTAAGTAAAGATAAGTGTTGTTTCACAACCTCTAGTGTAGATTTCTGTAACCAGTCAAGGCACAATTTTCCTACACTGTATGTTGTTACTACCCCTGGATGCTGTCTTTAAACATAACGTGGGTCTGGCCTATTGATAGTAAAACCCTGTATTCTATTCTGGAATCTTTCTTGACAGATGTTTGTGTCTGTGGGCCAGAGCAACCATGTTTCCCATTCAGGATCTGATCTGTTGTGTTGTAGTATGGTGTCTACTGTGACCGCTTCCTGTAAAGTGCTATTACTTGCAGGTGTTGGCACAGAAGGTGTGTTCATGTCCTTGATCTTGGCTAATCCAAGACAAGATGTTTGTTGCACGGTGTCATTCAAAAACGTTATTTGCTGTGGGATGATACAGGTTCTAAACAAAGCTTCCATCCCCTGCACTTGCCAGTCTTTAGAACCCCAGACAGATTGTGTGTCAATTGTGTCCTTCCAAAAGTCAAACCCTTGTCTAGACAGTTGGGCAATAAAGGCTGCAGAATAAATCTGTTTAGTTTTAGTTAACATACTTTTCTGTCCAGTTTTGTTTACATTTCTATAGAAAAAATTTTCTGGATCAGATGTATTGTATCCTGAAAAATATGGAAACTTATTTGCAAATGTTTTTGAACTACCCTTTGGTGGTGTAGGACAATGTTCCCATTGGTTAAGCATAAACACATTTCTAGGTGTTACAGATTTATGCAAGAAATGATGACCATAGTGGTTATAACAATAAAGCTGTTCGTAGTCTGATGAACCCTCCAAGTTTTCATTGTTAGAAAATGCAGCAGACCTTTCTAGATCAGACATCATGTTATTAACAGTCTCAATGTCCCAATCATCAGAAGAGGTACTAGAGGTAATAAAGTCACTTCATGAAATTTTAAATAAGTATGGAATCTTCAAAAGTTCAGACGGGCCGAATATATCATAATCGGTTTTGTCCCAAACTATACCATCTTGCATAGGAACGGCTGTGATGTTCACTGCTGACAAGTCTCTTGCTTCACGATGGGATGATTTGTGTGGTTTTAAAAATAAGTTCACATGTTTACTTTCAGTGGCCAAATGAATATATCTGCCATTCACGAGCACACTAATAGTCATTAATAAGCTAGCCAAAGCAGAAAGAAAAATATTCCAGAAATAATCCATAGTTCAATCCATGGTGAAACCAGATATGTCTCTTTCAGAAAATGAAAAAAGTCTTGTACTTGTTCTTTGGAAGTTTTTTGGGCTGGCGTTGTTTCGGGCTCACTTGAATCCTCAGAAAACGTACCAAAGTTAATGAAGTAGCCAGAAGCAGTTCAGTCAATTGTTGAAATTGCATCAGGATTCATTGAAATAGCTGGAACCAGTTGATCACGTGTTACATTGGGGTAGACAGGTGTGTCTGGACGAACTGTTATTTGAGTTTCAAGAGGGATGAGTTCCATAGCATGGTTGCATAGTCCTTCATCTGTTACTGCTGAATTCTCGATGGTGATGAGCCTTTCAGTCTGAACCTCTTGGATAGTAGCGAGAGGAGTGCGTTTGCTACTAGGTCGGAGTCCACGGGGCCTACTGTTTAGTATTGGCCACATAGTGTGGTTTGATGAGGTCGATTGACACAAATCTTTTCTCCTTTCTTCCAGCAAGGGGCGGCAGAAGTACTGTTCTTGATCCGTGGAAAGCTAGGACAAGTACCGGTTATCTGTAAGAAGGTCCAAATTCCTTCTTGTCCGCAATCTTCTCTCTGACTAGATCCCCAAGCTTTGGGATCCAGACAGGCCTTGCTGGGATGGCTGGTTTTTCCCCAGTGGTGGTTGGCTTCAGGAACACATTGCTTTGTTTCGTTCTTAGTTCATTTAGATCCTGTAAAACAGCCAAATGATCTTTGATATCAAACAGCTTATTTTCCACCACTGTGCCTTTACATTTGAGATCAGGAACCCACATTCTTCTCCCAAATAGGACCTCATATGGAGTGATCCCCCCTAGAGAACTTCTTGGCAAATTGTTTAATGAGCGTTGAACCCCATAAAGATGTTTGACCCACCCATCACCTGAACCTAGTTTGTTATAGACGGCTTTATGTCCCGGGTTTTCCTTTCCACAAGAGAATTTTCCTCAGGATGAAACGGAGAGGAGTACCGCAATGCTACGCCCAAACTGGCCATGGCTTCTTTGTATGCCCGAGAGCTAAACGCAGGGCCTTGGTCAGAATGTAGTGTGCCAATTGCGTATGTGCCGATAAAGACTCGCAAATCTTTTATAACAGTTCGAGCGTCAGCCAAGCGCTGAGGCCACATCCATAGGAACCTTGAGTTAGTGTATATGGGATTGTGTTTGTCCAAATGGACACCTGCACGTAGATTGTCTAATGCTGTCTAGCGATGGTGTCTGTATTGGTCAGGCTACTTCGTAGTCTTGTGTCTAGTGGCATTCTGCACTGCACTGTCTAATGCAGTCTATGCAGTTATTGATGAAGATGTGAATAAGTGTATTCATTCCAGGTCACCAGTGCCTCTCTTTCAATGTTAATATTGTTTTAGAGATCCCCTAATGTGACAGACCCTCCCCAAGATGTGCTTCATAAATCAAAGCTGCTCTACGTTCCTTGTTTGAAATTACCCTATCCCCCACTCCAGGGATTCGAGTAAAGGGATCGTTGTTCGCATCAATTACATAAGAGTACTTGAGTGGAAATATTTTCGGTAACGCTGCACCACTGCCTTTGCTTGAAGCTTTACAGCCAACAATATCTCACTGTCTATTTTCATTTTCTTACCGAGTGATCGCAGCTACGGAAGCCGTTTGCAAAGCCCCCTTCGCGGCTTCATCAGCCAATGAAATCCCTGCAACGTGAACGCCATCACGTTGATGACTCAGCGTGTGTATCACGTGAGTATTTTGTAGTCCGTTTTGCAACTGAACTACTTGTTCCCAAAGCGTTTTATGCTTTATTGTACCACCTTTTGCATCTTTGAATCCGTTTTGAAGCCATTTCTGTAAATATTCATTATATGACTGAACACAGTAAAAGGAATCGCACACTATAAGTGTGGGGAATTCGCGATCCGTATTTTCGAGTGCCAGTTTGAATGCTTGTAATTCAGCTTGCTGAGCTGTACAATCTCCTAGAGATTGAGTTTTATTGACCATAGGTCTGAACATACCATCTCGCATGCGACCTTTAACGATTGCGCACTCTGCACTGTAAGCTTGCTTACTCCCTGTAGCGGGTTGTGCTAATCCGTCAGTATAAATTATACATTCGTACTGATCGAGAGGAAGAATCTCAGTGGGCAGAGGACATTAATGTTCATACTGTAGGAATGCCTGTGTTTTTAAATCAGGATCAAAAACGTATTCCTCATCTGCTGCAGCAAGAGAATTAACCCATTGTATCCATCTTGGATGTAAAGCTTTTGCATTTGGAATGCTCGCTTTTGTGACCGCCTCTAAGGCTGGTACTGGAGTCACGACAATAATGCGTTTCCCCTGAGCTAGAGCGCTTTCTTTTGGTACAGCGGTTTGAACTGCTGTCAGAATTTTTACTGTTGAAGTGAAGCGCATTTCTGCTTGTGTATACAAATGTGATTTGTATGCAATAGGTACTTTTTCACCTTCATTAAATGTTAAATAGGTGAATCCGCATTGACCTGAAATTACTCGGATCACTTAATTGGTTGTATTTATGCGTGTTTGGAAGTGATTTGTTGCTAACAAGTTAGCTTGGAGTGAACGCAATATTTTTGTGTGTTCTTGTGTCCAATCTTTGAAATCAGGTTTGATTAATTTGTAGAGAGGTTTAATCCTTTCTGCGTAATTTAGAATGTATGTTCTTCCAAATTTAGGAAACCTAGAATCAACTATAAATTTTTCAGCATTTTAGGAGGTTGGAGCAGCGCTCATTTTTCTAAAAAGTTTGCTGCCAGGCTTTTGCCTACACTTGTAAGCTCATATCCTAGGAAAAGGACATTGAGATGGACAATTCTAGATTTTTTAAAGTTGAATTTATTGCCCTCAGAGGCAAAGCCCAGTATAATGGTACTCACCCTGTTCAAGTGCCTATCTAGGTCATTGTCTGTCAGATAGATGTCATAGACATATCACAATGCCTCATCATCATAAATTTGTAATAACTCTGTTACTCTTGCTGAGAATATCCCCGGGCTGTTCTTAAACCCTTGTGGGAGTCGACAAAAGTAATCCTGGGTTCCCGTTATTGAGAAAGCTGTTAAGTACCTGCTTTCAGGTGCTATAGTTTTTAAAAAAAACATTCAAAATGTCTAATGTGCTTTTATATTTTTGACGCACAATGTTATTCATTAATGCTGCGCTATGTGCATTTTGCACTGCAAATGTTTTAGAACAAGTGTTCAAGTGTCTGTAATCCAAAACTAGACGATACGTATTGTCTGGTTTGGATACAGGAAACAAAGGATTGTTCATTGAGGAGGTGCTTGTTTCAATCACCCCTTGGTATTCAAGTTGATCTAAGATCTCCTTGACCTGTTTTTTAGCTTCTTGCTTTATTGGGTACTGCCTTTGTGAAGTAGATTGATTTTTTAACTGTATTTTGTGGTGAGGTGAGTCCTCATCCCATCCTACATGATTTTTGTATAATGCTGGGGCCTGGGCAACTGCCCATTTCCTGGCATAAGTGTATTTTAAGTGAATTGGAATATGGTTGGAGAAGGCTGGCATAATGATGTCCTCGCCATGTGGGCACTCCCTGACAAATTCTGGTGGCCAGTCCTGTTCTGCTAGAAGGATATCATAACCCTTTGAAAGGTTCTCCCAAAAGAGTGCTTCTACTTTCCTTGGTATATCTCCCTCCATCCGGAGTGTTATTAAATATAACTTTTGTGGAGTACTAACCCTGGTGTCTACAGTCTCTACTGTTATGTACTCATTCAAGTCCACTATCTCCAGAAGTTCCTTCAGGTTCTGGCGAGCTATTGTTAGTTCTGCTGCACTGTCCAACATTGTCTGAGCCCATTCTCCGTTCTTGAGTTGTGTTCTCAGTATTTTTGGCATGTCTGATCTTCAGACCTGATACCTTTTTCTTGGTGAATTGAGGTTTTGATTTATTTTTCTGAACGTGTTGATCGTCCTTGGACTTCACGCGTTCTTCTTTGTGTTCTGACCGTCCTCTTCTTTCGGATGTCTGTGATGATATCTGAAAGGTACGAGAGGAACATGTATCAGTATCCTGATACCTGTCAGGTTTTCTCAAATTATCCCTATTCCTGAGGTTATACCTCCTTTCAGAGGACTCCTTTTGAGGAGGCCTACCTCGGGATTAAGAACATTTCTCTTTTGAATTTTGTTTATTAATTTCCCACTTCTTTTTAGAAGATGTAGGATCATGTTTAACAGAGTCCTTCTCAGGACCTTCAGACAGTTTTGGCTTCAAAGGTTTTCCACCTAAACTGTCTCTGCCTAATTCTGCATAAGATTTTTCTATTATTCTGGGTAGTTCATGTTGATGTTCTGTTACATCAAATTCCCTTAAGCGTTGGCGGATCGCCACTGATGCTGCCTCCCCTTTAATATTAGATAATATTATTGTTGAGACCTGGTCAAAATTTTTCAGTAATTTCATACCTAAATTCAGAGCAAGCTCTGCCCCGTATTCGTTTTGAATCTGTTTCAGGACATCTCACCGCAATGGACAGACCACCATGTGTTTTAGTATAAATGGAAGCAAAGACTGTGCCCCATGTGGTGCAGTCTTCCAGTTGTGGTGTGATCCCCATTGGTAAACAGATTGTTAGAATTCTGTGTTTCTCATAAGAGCTAGTATTAGGAAATACTGCTTCAATTTGAGTAATTTTTTGAGCTAACCAGAATGGAATTTGTTCACGTTTTGTGGGCATTTTGCCCATGACTGCGTGTAAAGTCTGTGGAGTAATTTTCAGTGTGTTACCCTGTTGAGGGGTTTGATTTGCAATGGTCAATGGTGGTTGGACTGTGAAAGTCTGCATGACATATTGGACTAACTTCTGTAAATTTTTATTAACTCTTTTAGTTGAGTGAGTAATTCCTCAACTGACATCTCTTCGATGTCAGGATGAGGTGTGTAGCCGGCAAAATCGGCCATGTTGCTTCTGATCTACCTAGTGGACCGAGCCTGGTAATGATTTCAATATCCTCGAAGGGAATATATTCCTCAGGTGGATCATCTTCTTTAAAGAAGTGAAACACTTTTGTTATTGGATTTGATTCTGGGAATACTATCCATGAATAGAATACCTATGTCTGAAAAGATTCATGTGCCTCTATCACAAAACTGCTCTACAACCTCTTGGTGTTGGGCCATGTTGTATAAGTTTTAGAGTTATGGCTCTTCTTATATTTGGATGGATAGGAATCGCATCCTCATCGGTTTCATTAAAACCGGCAGAATTTCCAACGATATGTAATGCGTCGCCGGCTGGAACAGCCTCAGCATTATCCCCAAAATTGGACATTGTATTTTGAAAAATGTAGAACAAGTTTCAAGGAAACAAAGATAAGGTGTACAATATTTTGGAACACTGTATCCTTCCACGTTGAACAAACCAAACAGCTAATATAGGATTTTTGTCCTATTCAGTTTTGGTGGATACTTAACCTTAACCACTCCAAACGTCTTTGGAGTATGTGAGTAGGGGTCTCTGAGAAAAGCACGACTGAGTTACTTCAGTATCTAGCGTTAAATTACTGTCTTACCAAACGTTGGGCGCCATGCAGTGTAGTTCCTATTTCCCTAATAGGCTCTGCGCATTGGAATAATGTACTCTATAGTTTTGGCATAGGACTGAGGTCAGTATGCCCCTATCGAGTATGTTAAACCTAATTACTTTGTGTACCAGCTAACTCAGAGGCCACTAGAAACTCCTTGTGAAACAGGAAGGGAGTAGTTTCTGGTAACTGCATAAACATGACAACTTTGTTTCCCTGTAGAATCGGAACACTCTCAGAATCGTGGAAACAATAGATAACAGTTTCACTCAGCTAATCGTGCATGCTTAGTTTCTGCAGAGCTTACACAGAAAGAGTAGACGGGCGTTTCAATAAAAGGATTTATTGAACAGTCTTATTTCTCGTGCAAGAGATATGTGCTGTTACAATCATAAGACAGTATGCAAGATATATTATGTACAGCGTAAACAGTAGAAAGAAATAATATTGCACTAGCATTATCTTTTAGCTCTGACACATATATTCATATACACAAATAACATAGGCTAAAAATGCGAGTACTCATACGATGCGTTCTCTAACTAATTCTACCCCAGGGTACCTAAGTGTAGGACAAGGTAAGAAATAGGTGCTGTATGCTATAGTCTGGTATACTGAGTTTGTATGCCAAGTTTGTATGCCAAGAGTCCCTCTAGGTTCTAGTCTGCTCCATACCTTAAGAATGAGAGAGGTTGGAATCTCTATCCGGTTCTTGAACTCTAACACCCCACGAAGGGAGTCAGAACACTGGAAGCTAGATTCTCTGCGAGCAGGGATGACAGTGTCTTGTCAGTGCGTCAGGCAGGGACACGGGCTCCTCTAAGTCGAGGTCTCCTCTTTGCTTGTTGCCATGGCGAGCGGTATCAAGTTTTGCAGCCGAGCCATGGCTTGCCATGGTAAGGGAAGGTATATTTATACCTGGAAGGTGCTTAAGAATGTTTGCATTGACGTAAAGTCGGGCAGAGGAAGACATCATGAATGAACCCTTAGGGTATAGCGGTTCATGCATAATAAATAAGTTCTTGGAGAAATCAATAATCCTGGGGTAGGGAAACTCCCACCAGTTTAAGGGTCTGTTTTCTAAGAACTCGCTGTGACGTTGGGGTGGACGGATGTAGGTGACCATGCCTGTATGTTGATAGCATGGCTAGTGCCTAAACAAGGACTGGGATCCTATGCCTATATATGGGCAATGCGAATTGTGCCTATATAAGGACATGTATCAGGAAAACCTATATACGGACACCTAAAGCGGAATAGAACACGTTTTGCTGCAATATTTAGATTCTCCCAAAAAATGGGCTGCAAGCCAATACAGGAAATGTCCATAATGTACTTGCCCAAAACGATATCAATTGCCACCTATTGGGTAGCAATATGGGGGACAACGGATGAGACTGCACTCCAAGTTATAGAACATACATTTGTTAAAAGACTATTATCAGTCCCACTAGCATGCAATAATTTTAATGCACATAAGGAAGTAAGTCAGCCCTTTATTACTGATGTTATTAAATTGGTCCCACTTTCCCCGTGGCTGTCAGTGTGGAAAAGGAGCTCTGTTGATCTGAATCAAAAGATTTTAAAAGATATATTGAATTCAGACCAGGCTTATAAAATTCCGTGGATACTATACGTTGGACAAACCCTTATATCGTTGGTGCTTGCACATTTATACCAAACACCTGCTCTCTGTGAACAATTTCCCAAATCAAGACTAAAAGATATTTTTAACAAGAAAGTGGCCTCAGATAGGTGGTAAAGATAAAGAGGGAAACAATCTGCAAAGGTTTATGAAAGTTTACCTCAGGTACCCCAGGGCCCTTACCTTGCATTCGTGGAGAACAAACAGCACCGTTACATTCTGATCAGATTCCGCCTAAACTACATTCTGTTAATGTTGGGGCACCCAATTAACCTATTTTCAATAAGCAATCTACCGTTCTGCCCATGCGACGACAAGTGGACTCAATCGACTTCTCACATCCTAAATGACTGCCCTTTTTATACAGCAGAGAGAGAAAACTTTATTATTCCACTGTTGAAAATATTCACCTTGCGTTCCCCAGCATTAGCTCTATCCCTATTTTATCAATTAGAAACTCCGTTTGTCTGTTATGCACTGGCTTCTTTTCAACTGGCTCCCACAAAAACTCGTAAGTTTTTTAGCATGTCCAGATGATTGTTCTAACTTAAGTTTTAAAATCTATGATTGTCACCTATTGAAAATATTGCGTACCCCGGTGACATCGCATGTTTTGCACAAAATTATGTTTTTTTATCCTAACATGAATTGTTAAGGTTCTCTCCTAAATTGTTTTTGTATTGTAATTATTTTTATGAAGATCGGCGCTTGTATGTAATGAAGTGATCATTTTATGAACTGTTATGCATTTCATTTAAGTGCGAAATAAAGTATTTGAATTGAATTGTTATTTATGCGCAGGAAAATGAATCTACACATTTTCCATTTAATCTGCATTGGTCACGTGGACAACTCAAATAATTTATATTTTCAAGCGTGATTCAGATAGAAAACATTTCATGGTATTTCTCTTCGCCATGGTGAAAAGTGCACACTGTAAAAAAATTCTGACGTATGCAGTTTGTCAGGGCTTCCTGCCCTAAACGCTTTGCTCTTTGATATGGGAGACCGCCATGACCTGCAGAGAAGTGTGAGGTTTTGACGGTAACCTGTTCGGGCAGCCGGGCGACTTCCACATCTGCTTTTATGATGCTGAGAAAAGGGCCTCATGCATACGGAATGCACCTCTGATGTGTGGCTTACGTAATACGCAATGCGTGAATACTGTCCTTTGAAATATGTCGACGACCGGTATGAAGATTCCATTTAAAAAAAAAAAAAGAGGTTACTGCTTCGGCTTGAAGTGGGTTATACAGTTCAAAGGTCACTTCCATTCTGGAATAATCCAACTGGTCTTTATTAAACTGTCTAAAGTAGCCAAAATTGTGGCTCCATGAAATGCGCTTGGGCTTTCACGGGGTGTATGCCTGAGGTGAGGGAGAGAGACTGCTGCCCTGGAGGCACCCGGCATTAATGAAAGAATGGCCATGCGGAGGAAAGATGAAGATCTGAAGAACAGCCACGTCCTGGAGGAGATAGTGACGGTGAATGGCGGAGATGCGAAACGAGCGTGTTCCAATATTTGGCTGCAAGATAGAACTAGTGACCACCTAAAGGAGCGCGGTGAATACGCGGAATGGAGAGGAAATTACCTGATGATGATCACAGAAGTTGAGAAGGAGCATACATGTGGTAAAACAGATGGAGAGTGCCATAAGGATGGACAATTTAGCCATGGAAAACCGCTGCAGGGCTCCGAGGTGCCCCGACATAGGAGCACGTAGGGGAAGTTGAGAATCAGTCATGCAGCAGCAGCATTCTTTACCACTTTGAAGGCATATGATAAGGTAGTCAGGCAGGCAAGGTACAGGGAATTGCTATAATTTAGTCTAGACAAAATGACGTCAATGACAAAAATGTTACTAGTTGAAGATGGAAGAAGAGGCGAGATTTTGCAGAGCATCCGCAAGTAGTGAAAAAGCAGGAGGACCCAACTAGGCTGATTTACGAAAAAAGAAAAGAAAAAGAGGAATAAAAAAGGACTCCTAAACTATTCGATGTTGAGATCCTGAGCTCAGATGACCACCAAACAGGAGACCAGATTGAAGTTTGAGACCCACATTTTAAAACTTCCATTTTCTCTTCATTTAATTTATAACAATTTTCGCACATCCACTCCAGTGGGCAAAGGCGGACGTGCAAGAACAGAATTTGGTGTGAGTGCGAGTTATGTCATTGCCAATGCGGATGATTATTTGAGTATTGTCACCATACAACATGATATGGACTTCAAGGGCAGGGATGAGATCTTCAGAGGGGTGATATAAATGTTGAACATTGTGGGGTTCAAAGAAAATCTTTGGGGAACTCTTGAAGATATTTTAAAATAATCAGAGCAGAAAGGTGGCACATTGATGGACTGGGAGCGGTCAGTAAGGAGGAAAGTAAGCAATGCAAAGGGATAGATGCAGATATTTATGGCACAAAATTACAATAGGGTGGGAGGCTTTGCACTTACCTGGACTACGATATCCAGCATTCATTGCAAGTACACGCCCACTAAGGCATGAGAAGTTGGAAAAAGGGCAGTAGAGCCTCCCCAGTTTAGAAATGTGCAAGTTATCACTAAAGGACAGAAGAGTGGTTATAGTGCCATGAAATGTTCTGAAGCCAGGCTAAAATACATCAAGCAGATGATGATTTTCAATGTCGTTGGACATTTCAAGATTTTCTTAATTTTCAAGAACTTTAGAAAGAAAAGCAAATAGAGAAATTTGCTGATTGGTACTGGGTCTCAGGGGTGTGGCTAACGGGCCGAAGGAGATGGACGTGTGAGCCGAGTGCTCCATCCCTACCACGGTGTTTCTCCTGATTTGAGAGCCGCAGGGGTTCACTCGACAGCCGGGGCATGTGATAACCGGACTCAGGAGCTGAGGACAGCGGTGCTAGCGGAGCGAGCACGGTCGGAGACAGCTGGAGGGCGAGTGATAATGAGAGCTCGCAATGGGTGTCCCCAAGATGGCGCTGGCAACAACAAGCCGGTGGCGACAGTGAACCCGGAGGAGATTGGAGATCAGAGATCCGGGAATGCATGGTGATCGGCCGCAGGAAGTGTCCGGACTGCTGCTGGCACACTCAAAGAGGTTAGAGCAGAGTGGGGCTGGTGGACCAAGTGACCCGTGGGGAGCCTGCAGCTAGCGGGAAAGCCTGAGGAAGCGGCGACTGGCGGAGCGCAGAGAGGCGGCAGCCGAACAGGCGACGACAGCCCCTACTGCACAGACACCTGCGGGGGGACCGGCGGGAGCTCCCGGTAAAGTGGATTGAGAGGGCGGAGGCGCTAGATGACTAGAGCGCCGAGGGAGCCACCATTTTGGGAGCCTAGAAAGGTGACGCGGCGGGGGGCTGCCTGCAGAGGCCCGTCGAGTTGCCTGGTGTTTGTGCCTGGACGCGCACTAAAGAGGCGCATGAAAACGCTGTGCAGATTGTGTTGTGCGAGTGCGCTGGTAGCACATGGCTGGAGCGGCTGAGAAACGCCGGCGGGTGGAACCTGAGCACATTGAAGGCCCTGGTGACAGAGAGTCGGACAGCTGCTCGGCCGGAGCCCAAGCGAGGAGCGGGACCCAGCATTAGTGTGGAGTCTATTGGCCTCTGAGCTCAAATCGGCCTCACAACTGGGAGGCTTGAAGTGAGGACCTGGTCAACATCTCACACTGCCATTGGTAGGAGGACATCGTGCTGGGGGCAAGGACTAAGGCAAAGTAGGGCTGATGTGGCACGCCTGATAGCTTGCGCACTCGGGCTGAGCAGGGGGCAACATCCTCTCTGCCACTCTTGATTCCAGGAGGCGGGACAAGGGTCACGTGGGGGTCGAGAGTACTGGTGAAGCCCCGGACTGGGACAAGCTGTCTTCTCTGTGAACCGTTAAAATCTTCCAGAGGGTGAAGAACGCGGTTGGCAGCAGGGGTGTGTTACCATTGGAGTGCCTGGTGGACAATTCAAATACAGGTGGCTCAACAGTACGACTGGGAAGAGTGCGGACCCCAGAGCAAGATCATCCTTTGGTGGATAGAAGAGTCCTAGGAGTCGCTGAGCGTAGGGGGGGACTCTCTGGTAGAACTGACCGGACCGGGGGTTGGGAACATCATTTTTGTATTGCGGCACGGGCCTGGAGCGGTGAGTAGGGAACCTTACTAGACATGGGAAAACCACAGGGGAAACAGGGAGGCACATCCCTGGACACTGAAGATGCAGCGGAGGACCATGGGAAACACGAGGCAGCGGAATCACCCCCTGGGACCTTGATGCAACAGCAGGTAGGTCAAATACTGCAAGCCATCACTGATACAAGAGCTGCCCTCCAACAGGAAATTGCGCAAGTGGCAACGGGCCTGGGTCTTCTGCGAGCAGATCATGCTAAGCTGGCAGACTGGATGAAGCGGTCAGAGACGACTTTGGATTCCATGGAGCCGGTGCAACGGAAGTTGGAAGCCCAGATGGGGGATGTTACTGATCAGCTACAGGCACTGGAAAAGAGGGCTGAGGATGCAGAAGGCAGAAACCGCAGGAACAACGTAAGGGTGGTGGGGATGCCGGAGTGGAGTGGGCTAATATGGTGGAGTACCTGGAACACTGCCTGCGAACTGAAGTTGCACCAGAAGGCCTGTCACCATTCTATACCTTGGAGAGAGCACATAGGGTGCCGGCGTGACCCCTGGTCCCGGGAAGACCCCCTAGACTGGTGGTGGCATGACTGCTGCATTATAAAGATAGGGATCTGCTGTTGTGCAAAGCCCAGTCGCTGGGCCCTTACAAGGTGGAAAATGGCACTGTGACACTGTTCCCAGATTACACTTTCGAAGTGCAACGACGGCGAGTCTCTTTCTTGGCAGTCAAGAAGGCACTGCGAGACGAGGGACTGCAATATTCCTTGATGTTCCCTGCGTGCCTGAGAATAGTAATGGGCGGTAGAACACATTTCAACGACACCCTGGAGGAGGCGTGGGCATGGCTGGAGACTTACCGTACAGGTGCGGGAGAGGCAGGGCGTAGTGTGAGGCAACCTGGAGGAGAACCGCATCCCGGTAGATCGCAGCATAACCAAAGATGCAATCCTGGTAGGAGAGGACCCACGGAGACCCAAATGGAGCCAGAGTGGTAGGCAGCGTTGAAAGCTGTTTCATCAATCCCCCAAGACAGGCTCTCTCAGTCGGTGGTAGACACAGAAACGGAGAAGGGCTCGGAGGGGATGGACTCAGATGGGACTGAAACTGGAAGTACAGCTTTGCCAAATGTAGCACCTGGGACAACAGACAACCTTGTGGATGCCTAAAGCGAAGATGGAGCATTCTGGCGAATATGGAATGGGACTGCAGGCAGTTAGTGCCTTTTCCTCCAATAGCATGGGGTTGACCTTTTTTCACAGGAGATTTGGCAATCGACAGGTCCTGGGGATGTTAGTTGCGAAATATGGCGGCTCTCACACCAAAACGGGTCCTGGGTGGACTCGGTTCTGCATAAACATGGGGGGAGGGCATGGGGTGGAGGGGCTATAGTAAATCTGATCTTCTAGGCCCATGGTCGCTTCCCCTGTTGTTTGGGTTGTTTGTCCTCAGTAGAGACTGGGGGAGTTAGGTTGGGTTCTAGGTTTGGACGGGAACTAGAATGTTAGCGCCTGTTCTGCAGAAGGGGGTTTGGGGTGTATTTGGATGAGGATGTTGGGAGTATGTGGGGGTTGTTGGGAAATTGGGGGCCACCGGTCTGTTTGACGGGAGTGAGCAGTCCTACATGAGATTACAACTGCACTATGGGGACGTTACCTGAAGTGAAATGTATTACATGGAATGTGCGAGGGTTACATACTATGTTGAGACGTCATAGGGTGCACGCCTATTTAGTGCGTAGGGGAGCTCAGGTTGCGTTTCTTCAGGAAACACATATTAATCACTCGGAAGGATTGGCACTGCAGCGCAGATGGAGAGGGCAACTTGTTTACACAACGTATTCAGCTTTTGCAAGGGGGGCATTGATATGGGTAAGGGCAGGGGTCCCCTTTCAGCCGACGCAACACTTAGTGGACCCAGAGGGAAGGTTTGTGGCAGTGGCAGGGCACCTGAATGGGAAGGATGTGACACTGCAGTGTGTATGCACCCAATGTGGATCAGGTGGCCTTTTTTACCCACCTATCGAGGAGGTTAGCTCCATTCTTGACTGGATCAGTGATACTGGCAGGCGACTTTAACTCTATAACGGACACCGGTTTGGACAGATCTCACCCACCATTACCGGAAGCGCTCATCCATAAACTTTCCAAAATTAGGCAAGATAGGCAGGATAGATGGGGGTTAATTCATTCATGGCGTGCGCAGCATCCGGGGGAACAGGACTATTCTTTCTGCACGACTTACATGTGCAGTTGGATGCAATATTATGCTCCCCGGACATACACTCGACAGTGGGTCATAGTGAATATTTGACGAGAACAATCTCAGATCATAATCTGCTATTGCTGAGGATTATATGGGCCCAGGATAGGGCAGCGATACCAGTTTGGAGGTTACGACCTGAGGCACTGGACGACCCGGTCTTCCGCGACAAGGTAGGGACTGGAATCACGCAATATTTCATCGAGAACGAGGGTACGGCATCAAAGACGGCAATGGAATGGGATGCTTTTAAGGTGGTAGTGCGGGGGAAATGTATCACTAAAATGGTGGGAGCTAGGAAGACGCTATTGAGGGACATAGAGCTGGCAGAGCAACACCTACGAATAGCTGAGAGGGTCCTCCCTGAGAAGCCGGAGGCGCAAGGGGAAGTCTCAGATGCCAGGGATGCGGTGGCTGCACAGCTAGAGAGGTTACGTTGCTTTGACCACAAGAAGTACTTGGCACGGCCGCACGTGGAGCGAGATAAAACCAGTTCACTACTGGCCTGGTTGGCTAACCCGGCCCCCGAGGCATGCCTATATTGAATTTAACCTCCCCGATGGGGACCCTAGTGTATACTCAGGCGGGGTCTAATGGGTTGTTTTTGGATTATTATAGAGAATTATATTATAGCAAGCTACGGGTTACGGGGGGGCGACATGGACAAATTCATGGCGGCCATTGAACTACCGCAATTAGAAAAGGCGCAAACAGATTTACTCATAAAGGAGATTACATTGGGGGAAATTAGGAGTGCGATTAAGCACCTGGCACGAAACAAAACACCTGGCACGGATGGGCTCCCCATAGAATTTTATTTGACGTATATTGATTTATTGGCTCCTAAGTTGTTGGCAGTGTTCACGGAGGCAAAAGAGGTGGGAGTATTACCGGCCTCCACGCGAGAGGCGATCATTGTTCTACTACTGAAGCCTGGGAAGGATGCAGTTGATAAGACGTCTTATCGCCCCTTATCTATGCTTACATCTGATTATAAGATATTAAGTCGGATTCTCGCCACTCGGCTCGTCCCATATATGACGCAACTGGTACATCGGGATCAAGCGGGATTTATCCCAACCCGGAATACAGCTACCAGTGTGCGCCGTTTGCTTCGTATACTGGGTGAGAGCTGCGGGGTGTTTCCATCTGCGGCCGTCCTATCGGTGGACATTGAGAAAGCATTTGATAGTTTGGAGTGGTCGTACCTCTTTCATGTCATGCGGAAGTTTGGTCTTGGGGAGGCGTTCGTGGGGTGGACTGAAATCCTTTACAGTTCGGCATCGGCCCGGGTGCGGATGGGGGCTTTGATTTCAGCTGCTTGCCCAGTAGGACGAGGGACACGACAGGGGTGCCCGCTCTCTCCTTTGTTATTTGCACTGGCCATTGAGCTGCTGGCAGCTCATGCTAGATTGGGGCGACACTATTTGGGGCTTGCCTGCTGAGGAGTGGAGCAGTATATATCACTATATGTCGACAATTTGCTTATGTTTCTGGCCGACACGGAGGAGGCTTTAAGTGGTGCTACGACATTGCTTCGTGAATTTGGTAGGGTTTCAGGGCTGGGGGTGAACTGGGCGAAGACTTGCTGTTTCCAGTGGCCCCTTCGGAGGATAACCCCACTCAAATAGGTGGAATTAGATGGGAACCTACATCTATCATTCGCCTGCCGATCATGGAGCATGCTGCTGCTTTCTGTGGCTGGTCGAGTAGCCCTGTTAAAGATGGTGGCGCTCCCCTGGTTGTTGTACTATTTTCGCCACTGCCAATCTGGTTGCCGGGATCTACATTTCGACAACTTCATTCATTGGTTGTGGGTTTCTTATGGGGGGCGAGAAGACGGCGGGTAGCGCTGGACACAATGATGCATCCGAGGGCGGAAGGGGGACTGGCAGTGCCAGACTTTGAGTACTATTATTTGGCGGCCCAACTGCAATGGCTTACCCAAGCGGTGGCATTAGAGTACAGAGGTCCTGCCTGCCCGGAGGGGAAGTGGATATCACGTCATGTATTGTCCTTTATAATACTCCAGCAGCGGTTGCATCTCGAGTCACTCACCAATGAGGAACGGACGCTGAGGTTGTTCTGGAACCGGAACAAGCCAGGGTAGAGCTGGAATTACCTGTCCCTATGCTCTGGAGATACCATTGGGTGTGTGCACAGCACTATCGCATGGAGGGGATTGGTCCGTGTTGGCTGAGTTGGAGGCACTGGGAGTGCAAGTATTGGGAGATTTGTATGAGGACGGACCACTATTACCCTATCAAACCTTGCAGGACAGATACCATCTTCCACGTGGTGATTACTTATTACATTCTGCCTTGGTTTCAGCGATACAGCGACATTGGAGGGAGCGACTTTCGGAGCCGCAAACGTCCCTGGCTTGTCAATATATAGTGATGGCAGCGGGGACCTTCAAGGCAGTTACTTGTTTATACAGGCTTATGGTGGGAGAGGGAGTGGAACCTATGAGGGAATTGCAATGGAAATGGGAGGCGGACTTAGGCAAGGAGATCCCTGAGAAAAATTGGGCCCAAATAGTCATGAGAGCTTAGAAGAGTACCAGAAACTCTAGATTTCAGCTTGTTCACTTTTTTATATTACATAGGGCATATCTTACTCCTGCAAGAATTAATAAGTATTTTAAAATAGATACTGCTCAGTGTCCCCGTTGTATATTGAAAGGGGCGGAGTTCGGCCACATGATGTGGAGCTGTCCGCAACTGGGTAGATATTGGGAGGAGGTTACGGAGCGGCGAATTGATACTGATATGGTGACTTGTCTGCTGCATTGGTTCCCGTACACTCCCAAAACGAAGTGATGAGTACGTTTTTGGATTTGGGGTTGTTGTTGGCCTAGCTGGATATCACGGCGCACTGGAAGTCAAGGGGGGGGACCTAGTTTCGAAAGGTGGAAAGCAGAATTAATTAGATGGGCGGTGAGTGAGAGTACAGTTTGGCTTCAACATGCAAAGCGAACTAACAATGATAAAGCGCTGGAGTCTGCAAGGGCATGGGAGGCTTTGGTTATATCGTTGCAAGCTCCTGAGGCGAGTACAGACACGGAGTCAGACATGACTGTACAGATAGGATCACCCTGAAATGTAAGTGTGGAAGGCGTTCCCCTCGTGCAGCCATGTGGTGCAGCCAGGATACAGGTTGGATTGGAGGTTCAGATGTCATATACCATTGACATTATGATACGCTCTGTTGGAGGACTTAGCTGACTAGACTGTATAGACGGTTAGTAGAGGGGACACACCGGTGGCAGAGGGTGGGATGGGTGGGGGGGAGGGTGCAGTGACAGCATAATGTGTTATTTGAGACAGTTAACATGGAACTGATACTCCTGATAGTAAATAAGAGAGAGACCCTTGCACCAAGTGACTCTAGAACGTGATGATGGTTTCCATGATGAGGAATGTTATAAGTAATGCTGGATATGGGTTGTTGTTGTATGGAAAAAGTTAATAAAAACATTTAAAAAAAAAAAAAAAGAAAATTGGTACTGGGTCTCATAGGATCCGCAGTGGCCTTCGTGAGTAGGGAAATCATATATGCATGCTTCCAGTCCTTAAAAACTGAGTGGGAGACAAAAGAGGAGTTTCACACATGGATTATAATTATGGATCCCGGTTTTATGGTATTTATTTTTTTGCCATTTCCGTCTGTATTTATCCCTATTTATTTTTTGCTAATTTTATCTGTATTTATCCATATTTATTTTGGGTTTTGTGGAAAAATGAAGCTGAAATTAGTATATTTCCACATTTATTTAACTGATAAATATGCACTCAAGCTTGAATGTCTGCCAGGTTTCATTGCTGTGAATACTCGCAGAAGATAAATCAGGGCACATACATCAAAATATGCAAATTTCAGTATCAACCTTGTGCATATCTACTGCTGTTAAAGCCTCTTTAGTAAAATTCCGTTCATTTTTATCTCCCTTATCTATTAATCCACACATCTATTGGTCTGGCAGTCACGGCAGACAGTATATAGAATTACTCAAAAAGCAACCCAATTTCTGTTTTTATCCACATTTAAAAATAAAAACAGACATGAAAATGAATGGTTTCTTGTCTGTATTTATCTGTAAAAATCAGTAAAAACAGAAAACATGGAGACTTAATTATAAAAGGCATGACAATATCAGCAGCTAGGAAGAGAACGTGCTGTGGGCAGGGATCTAATGGTGATCTTAATTTGATGGTATATAAAGAGTCATGAATGGTATCAATAGAAAGGGAATTGAAACTCGAAAGAGTGGAGTGAGAATTAGGTGGTACACCAAGTGGGAGGTCTGCCTGGATAACTCGCTTGTGGCAATAGATCCAAAACATTTATTCATGGTTTCAATTTTGTTGTGGTAGAATGTGACAAATATGGAGCAAAGTACTTTGGTTTCAACAGAAGCATTGGCTGTAGCTGCAGGTTCCCAGATGTCTTTGATGATAGCCCCACATCAGAGAGATAACCTTTAGAATACAGCCAGCCAGGCTAATCAAAAATCAGAATAATTCTAACCACTTAAGCTCCCAAGAGAGGTGAAGTCATTTCCAATTAACTGTACTCCATCCAACTAAGATCGGTTTACTGCAGAGGAACCTACACAACACACCTAAATGTATTTACCTAACACTAACTTCTGCATAGTAATATGCCAAAGTGCAACGCCAAGTCTGCACAGTGACGTAGCAAGTTAGGGGCGGGGGCGGTCCGCCCCGGGCGGAACAAGTTTTGGAGGTGGCGGGCGCCTTCTCCCGCTCTTAC
Source organism: Triturus cristatus (assembly GCF_964204655.1). Lineage (NCBI taxonomy): Eukaryota > Metazoa > Chordata > Amphibia > Caudata > Salamandridae > Triturus > Triturus cristatus. The sequence continues at coordinate 699,548,142 of NC_140582.1, read as the reverse complement.
CTGCCATGTTGTGGCGGCAATCGCCAACCTCCTCCTCTATAATGCAGCCGTCATGGGGCGGCAATTGGCGGAATCTCACCAGCCCACCCCCTCCTCACTATTCAATGCGGCAACCCCCAGGGACTGCCAGGGGAGGTCAAAGGGCTAGCTACAACACTGAGTCTGCAGCTACGTGATTAGAACATCATACCATAGAATTAGCATGACATCAATGCTTCCCATATAAGTCACACTCTTCCAACCTAGCACCCCAAGCTGGGTGCCTTAAATGCAACTGTACTCAACAGCAGTCCAAGGTCAAACTAGTCAATTGCAACCTTAGCGTTCATCCCTATAGATCATCACATTGGGTCCGAATCACAGAACTAACTTAAGACAAAATCCTAAACTTACTACCATTTTGGTATTCACAGAAGGCACTTACTCATTTTGGTATTCACAGAAGGGACTTACTCATTTTGGTATTCACAGAAGGCACTTACTCATCAATGAGTAAGTGCCTTCTAAGGCACTTACTCATTTTGGTATTCACAGTAGGCACTTACTCATTAATGAGTAAGTGCCTTCTGCGAATACCAAAATGAGTAAGTGCCTCCTGTGAATACCAAAATGGTGGTAAGTGTAGGATTTTGTCCTAAGTTAGTTCTGTGAATCGGGCCCTCCCTGTTTGTAGACTAGCTAATCAACGCACACTGAGCCTATGTTAATGCACTGTACACAGTACTACATGCATACCAAATATGAGGACCTGAAAAATCCAACAATGCAGTGGTAAATGTAAAGGCCTGTCCCATGTACAAGGTTCCTATGTTAACTCTAGTCTCTGTCACCAGGTTTCCCCATGTAATCCCCCAACATCTAGGAGGATGTTAAAGCCTGAAAGTATGACTCATTCTCGGTTGCCCTGTATTTTCACACCTCTCAGGTCACTCTAAATTCATGGTTTCTGTAGAACACTTATCTTGCAAAAGAAACAATTGATGGACTGAATGTTGGACAATGCAAACATTCACCCCCAGTTACAAGGATCTGGGTTTAATCCATCATTCTGTGGTAAATATTTCATTACCGGTACTATTTTTATGTGGTAAAGTCTAGTAAGAATAACTCAGTAAAAATAAGAGGCAGAATCCGTGGTATTAGAGGTTCTGAAAGGCTTTATTCCTCTACAAAGGAATTACAGTTCGAACCGTAGGCTTCAAATTCCATTACCACGAAGGTTCAGGAAGGGAAGGCAATACATTATTGACAAGTAAAGATATTTATATGAAAAGTATTACATTAAGACAGATGCAGGAGGCGTAACAGCTGATAATACAGATAATGATACACATACGTAATAGAAAAAGGCGTACATATAGGCGTAACTAGAAACGTCATTAAACATGATGTCACAAGTGGGTGGATCCATAAGAGAATCCTGCAATGTCAGCAGAAATATTTGGCAGAGATGCGCGCGCAGCCGCATGACGTGTGATTGACGTGCAACTAGAGGGTGAAGGGGACTTGACATTTAGCTCTACATGTGGAGACAGAAGTCTGAGGGGTCATGTCAACCTAATCCCAAATCATATCTAATATCTTATGTTTAAAGAACTGTATTATCCAAAAGGAAAGGTCTCTCGGACGGAATCTATTCTATACTGACTGTTAGTGCGTGTACAAGCGTCTAAGCGTCTACATGAGATGCGAGGGGGCAGGAATCTTCCATGGTAACAGGGGCTATGAATTACTTGCATGAGGACAGTGAGGCCTGGCCCTTTGCTCGGTAGCTGGAAGAATGTTTACCTAAACTACTAGACAGGAATGCATCGGACGAGGAGCGGAGCAGATAATCTTGAAGGTGAAATACAGTTTTTGGCAGGCAACAGGCTGGATCAGGCACCGTTAGCCGCGCAGGGAGTAGGACAAAGTTCATGGATACAGATGCGGGCTCGGACTGGAGCTTTCAGAGGCAGAAGGCAGGAAAAGGCTTGATGGCAGAATTCAGGGCCTACTCGCCTGAATCTGTAAAATGTGGAAAGTGAACCACATAAAGTCGGTGGCCTTTCATACTTAGGAATGGAATATCTGACCCATTCATGGTGGATCTGAAAGAGGACATGTTGACGGTGGACGCACATGTATTTGCGTCTTCATAACTGGAACTGGAGGGAACATACATGTACTTATAGCATGCACATGGAGCCGTTGGGGTCTACGATAGGGGACATAACTGATCACAAAATTCATATTTCCTCATTCCCTCCTTGTCCCCTACGGACCCTCAGGAGATATCGATCTTCATCAATCCATCGATCTGTTCATATAGCATCATTTGTTCTTCTTTCTTCTTCCGGGATCTTGAACGAAAACTTGGATGTGGGATACACGATGTGGCACACAGACCACAAATCGCTGGCCCACATTGTAGACATAAGCAGCAACTGAATAGTATGAGAAAGCCAATACCTAGGAAGGATAGGATCCTCCATCCCCAGGCTGACAACACGCTCCAGAACCAACCGGACCAAGTCCAGGTGCCTGGACTCTGGTGTATCTGGCTTATAATCTTATGAAGGCGAGTTATGGCTTTATATACTGACGGCGAATTTTCTGGTATGAAAACACAGCAACTTGATCCGATGACCCTACAAGCTCCGCCCCTATCGGCCAGGATGACGTCAAGGACAAGACGATTTTGAAGCACAACAATCCGCATCGCAGACTGCTCCTCTGTTAAGTTGCCTAGGGCGGAAGTAGTCTCGTTCACTACTGCTTCAAGGGTTCTAGTTAATCTACGTATCAGCTTACTATTAGTGACTGTACCTATATATGGAAAGAAACCTTTATTGAAATCTGTGTATTGCTCCCATGCCGTTTCAGTGTAATCGACAATCGGGAGATCTCTCTGCTGTCTATTGTGTACTAAATGAGTATTTCTGTGATAGTCAGGAGGGGCTAGGAAAACAGGTGGCAGAAGGAATGCTATGTAACAGGTACCATCCCAATCTAGAGGTAGACGTATATATGCGGTCTGGCCACATATGAAGTAGGAATGACGGGAAGCTCTAAATGTAGACTTGCCTTGATCACTGAATTTTATTACAGTGGTGCATTTACTATGGCCCATGTGTATGGAACCATTCTTTCTTACACATAATTCCCCTTTAACTGGGAAAACTGACATAGCGGACAAGATTGGCGTAGCTTCGGATTCAACATTCAGAATCATGAGGTTAAGTGTAAAATTACCTAATCCATATACTTCATTTTCTAGATCAGTTCCTGTTCTTTTGGGAAGTCCCTCCTTGTTAGGGTAGCAGACTTTAAGCAAAACTAGGTTCAGGTTTCCCCATACCCAGTTGTCTTGATAAACTACTGAATTTGAATCTAGGGAATTAATCAAACTAAACCATGCTCCACAGGAGCCATTGTGTGTGAACGGATACGGAAAGAGGGGCAAAACTCCCTTATAGTTCTGATAGGGAGGGAGTCGGCCACATATCCAACAATTTGTAGCATTGCTGGTCTGATGGGAATGATGTAACATACTAATAAAAGTGTTGTTGCGCAGCGCAAATCTATAAGACAACTCATGCGGAGGTAATTCGCTAAAAGAATGTTCAGCAGTAACATTGTAAGCATGCTTAGAAATAGGGTAATACATATGTAGCAATACACTAGAAATGATGATCAGAAGACTTAGAAAAAACAAAATTAATAATGTCACTATGCAATGACTACGAAGTGATTTACAGTACGCATGTTTTCTAAGCTGTATCTGTCTATTTTTCTCTCTATTACGGTCTAGAGGATACATGTCAGAGACAAATTCAACCGATTCACCTTGGAGAGGACTTAAACAATCAAATTGTCTGACTTGCTAGACCTTAGTTTCAGTTTATAGAGTTCGTGTTTTGTCTGTTCAACCAAGGGGAGCTTTGAGTCTGTCTGTGAGGGGATGCAGGGCTGAGTATTCACATCAGACGGTAGTCCATAAAATTTCTTGATATGACTCGAGTGCAACCACCCTTTACGTCCCTCAATCTTCACGGCTGTCCTTGTTGTCAGCAAGACGAGTTTGGGTGACTTCCACCTGGGCTCCAACTGGGTCTTCTGGTCGAAATTCCTCACAAGAACCAGATCCCCTGGAACCACGTCATGGGGCTTCACCTCAGTGTTATCGGGAAAAGCTGCAGCTACCTGTGAACGACAAGATTGTAGTGCAGACATCAAGGAAGCCAGGTAATCTGTCAGCATATTACAGTCAACATCAGTGATTTTGCGAGGTATAGGCGTCCCCCACATATTTGGTGGTCTACGAAAGATCACCTCGTACGGGGATAGCCCTGTTCGAGAATGTGCTACCATTCTCATGTAAAAGAGCGCAACTGGTAAGGCCACTATCCAGTCGACACCTTTTTCTCTACATATTTTGGACAATCTAATTTTCAGAGTTTGATTATGGCGTTCCACGAGACCTGCTGCCTCGGGATGTCGGACACAGTGGAATTTCCATTGGTAACCTAACAGAAGTAAAACGTGTTTCATTAGTTCGGATGAGAATGGTTGGCCGTTATCTGAGTATACAACACGTGGTAAACCGTACCGTGGGAAGAATTCTCGAACTAGCTGTTTGGCAGTAGTCGGGGCAGTGTAATCTGAAACCGGGTAGGCTTCTGTCCAACGGGAAAGAGCACAGACAACTACGAGAACATATTTGAATCCTCGACATCGTTCCATCTGGATATAATCCATCTGGAGGACTTCAAAAGCATGATCGGGAGGTTGAAATCCACCCTGCTCTACGGGGATGCTTTTACCTGGATTAAACTGACAACATATCATACAGGTACGTACTTTCTGTTTGGCTGCTGCTCGCAAGTGTTTGTTGAACCAAATGTGTTGAATGCTGTCTAGCATAGCTTTTTCTCCTAGGTGCGCTGGACTATGTATTGTGTTAATGATGACTTGAACCATGGAGTCGGGAAGAAACCATATAGATTTTTCCTTCGTCATCCATCCTTGATCCGTTTGGATCCCTCCTAATTCAGTCCATTTCTTTATTTCTTCTGGTGTAGCATGTGTCTGTATGTCAATTACATCAAGGGCGGGATCCTTAACTGTCATGCAATGTGTTGGTGTCGGAACTATTGTCTTTGTCGTGTCAGTTGTATGAGTCTGATTCTGAGCAGTCTGTTTAGCTGTTCTGTCAGCTAGGTCATTACCCTGAGAAATGATATCGGTAACCTTTGTATGGGCTTTGCATTTCATAATCGATATTGCAGTAGGTAGATGAATCGCGTCTAATAGGGCTTGAATGAGGGGTCCGTGTTGGATGTGGGCACCGTGAGAAGTTAAATAACCTCTCTCTCGCCACAGTACGCCGAAGTCATGGACGACTCCGAATGCATAACGTGAATCTGTGTATATGTTGACTTTCTTATTTTTAGCTTGAATACAGGCTTGTGTCAGAGCGATGAGCTCTGCTGCTTGAGCTGACAAAGTGTTAATACAATTTGTTTCAATGACTTCAGTGTCTGTTGTGACTGCGTAAGCGGCCACTAACTCTCCTGTACTTATTCTCATACATGAACCATCTACATACAATGTCAAGTCTTGTCTGGGTTTCGTCGTGATAGTAATGACTTCAATACAATCATGTGCTAATGGATCTGTTCCGTTTACTGGCAAAAGTGTGGCAGGATTTAACGTATTACAACGTCTGATTTCTATATGTGGCTGAAACAATGTTAATTCATAACCGGTGAGTCTTGCTATAGTCAAGTGTTGTGTTTGTGTGCGGTTCAAGAGAACCTCTACTGCGTGTGGTACTTGTACTGTCAATTGATGTCCTAACACTATGGCATCGCTTTGTCTGATTGCTAAAGCTGTTGCTGCCACCGATTTCAGGCACGCAGGAAGAGCCTGAGCTACTGGATCTAATGTACTAGAGAAATAAGCAAATGGTTTGTGTGATCCTGCTTGTTCCTGAGTGAGTACTGACAAGGCAGTACCTTCGCGTTCTGTAACAAAGAGTGTAAACTGTTTACTGTAACATGGTGTTGCTAAAACAGGTGCTTGGCATAAAGCTTTCTTTAAGCTTTCAAAGGCATGTGTATGTTCTTGAGTCCAAGGGAGGACAGTCGATGTGGCTGCCTCCTGTGTTGTCAACTGGATGAGTGGTTTTTCTAGAAATGCATATTGAGGGATCCACTGCCTACAGTATGAAGTGAGACCTATAAAAGCCCGCACCTCCTTTTGTGTCTTAGGTGGTGACATGTTAGCAATTAACTGGATGCGATCAGGTGTAAGCTGTCTTCCCTCCTTGGACAGCGAGTGCCCAAGGTAAACAACTTGCTGGACACAGAATTGCAGCTTAGAAGGGGACACCTTGTGCCCCTTGTCGGCCAGAAATTTTAAAACCGTCAGTGACGCTGTTTCACATTCAGGTTCGCTTCGGGCGGTGATCAGCAGATCATCGACATATTGAAGCAAGGCAGTGTTAACTGGCATGTGGATACTGTCAAGTTCTCGTTTCAGTGCTTGGCTATAGATGCTGGGGCTTTCTGTGAATCCTTGAGGAGCGCGTGTGAACTTAAAACTTCGTCCATTTAAACTGAATCCGAACAAATATTGACTTTCCGGATCTATTGGGACGCGAAAGAAAGCATTCTTGAGATCAATTACAGTAAAGAACGTTGCTTCTGAGTCAATAGCTGTTAGTAATGAAGAGATATCTGGGACCACAGGGTATTGTGGTACAATACATTTATTTAATTTGCGCAGATCAATAACTAATCGATATACTGGTGGTGCTTTTGGATCCGTTCTTTTAAGAATCGGAATTATCGGGGAATTGCATACATTGGAGTCGGTTTCTACAACCACTCCTTGTGCAATGAGCTCGTCAATGATTTGCAGCAAAGCCATAACAGCATCTGGTGGTAACTTGTATTGTCGCATTCGTGGTAGTACCACTCCTGTTTTTAGTGTGACTCGATATGGTGTAATGTTCATGCAACCAACATCAGTGGGGCCTTGTGCCCATAAATGTGTAGGTAAATTCTGCAGCCGGTGATCCATGTCTCTGGACACGTAGTGACCTTTGAAGTCACGTAAAAATAATCGTACTCCTTCCGGAGAACAACATATTATAGCTCCTAGAGCTTTCAATGTTTTTATACCTAACAAGTTTTCTGGACGTGACTTAGTAAGCAATAAATCTGTAGTTCGTGTCAATGGACCAACCGTAAGTGGAAGGGGTTGCGTTACTTCATTAATGATAGGCTTTCCTGAGAATCCAAGGGAAATATTCTGTGAGCCTGAGAGGGGTGCCCCTGGAACTTCACTGCGTCGTATAGTTGTTCTGCTTGCCCCTGTATCAAGTAAAAACTTTCTGTCTTCCCCTAATAGTTCACTATGTACATAAGGTCCCTCTTGATCTACAGGAACCTCGATAAGGGGTAAGCCAACTTCCCTCTCTAGGCTATTTCATGTGTATCGCTGATAATCGGGATAATCAGTTTGTGCATACTGGTACATCTGTTGCGTTGTTGCTTGTGTGGCAGCAATAGGCTGCGCTTGTGGTGGTGCTACGGTCTGTTGTGTAGCTGCCTGTTGCGGAGCTGGCCTAGATTGTGCATGCTGAGGGATTTGTTGTTGATTCTGATTCTGTCTGGGTGGACGTAGTCTTTCCTGTGTTCTACCCGTGGCGATATTATGTTTCAGAACTGGACAATCGTGTATATAATGACCTTGTTGTTTACAATAGTTGCATGTCCCTTTCGCCGGACCTGCGGAATCACCCTTTTTATGACCATCAGCTGGAACTGACTGGGCAACAAGCATTTTCATTTTCGTATCTTTCATACGTCTTTGTTCATGTTCTTGTTCTTCTCTAATTCTATTGTGGTGATATTGCAACATCTGTAACATCTGTGACGGGGTGTTACCTTGCCAGGTACTCTCAAATTTCAATACTCTATTCTTAACTTGCGGCAGGGAATTTTCAACTAATTTTGTCACAAACAGATGTGGATATGACTCGCTACTTGCTTTTATGCCACTCTTAATACCAAAACATTTTTCAAATCGGGAATAGAAATCACTAGTGTCTTCATCTTGCTTTTGTTTACAGGCTGAGATTGCACCCCAGTCTTCTTTTTTCGTAGTTAATAAACGTGGCAGTACCTGCACTAGTAATCCTGGTAGTGCTGTAGTCTTTTCCCCAAGCCCTGATCCTGCAGCTCGGGCTTTTTCTTCGTTTTCTAATGCTGTCCAATCTATCTTTTGGTCTCCCACCTCCCATTCCTTTTCTTTGAGTTTCTCGTAAACACCGGCAGGCATTAACACTTTTAAGATTTTCATAATGTCGGGGTAGGTATACTCTCCCATGAGTAACATGTCTTTTATCTCACGGTGGAAACCTGCTGGATCTTTGTCATGGCTGGGTACTACTTTCTTCATTTCTAATAATTCAATTTTAGTTATAGGCGTGTACACAAACACGCGTGTAAAATTATTATCTTCACCTCTGATTGGGTGTACTTCGCGTAAGGGATTCTGTCTATCTATGTGATACATTTTTCTTCCCATAGTGGGAACTGGAACGTGTTCTGGGCATACGAAAACTATATACTGGTTTCGAAATTCTAGAATTTCTTTAATTAAATCAGTACCTGACCCTCTCCATTTATTCGTGAGTAATTCTGTCAATATGTCAGGTAAGGGTCCAGGATCGGAGTGTTGGCTTTTATATAATATAAGGAGGTGTTGAATCATGTATATACTAGCTAAACGCTGTTCGTATGGGGCAAGGTTCAGAAACGTGTGTGCTAGTGCATCATCACTGTATTTGCTGGGACTGTCAGCCCATTGTACTGCTGACCTGGCTAATTCTTGCTCGTCCATGGAATCGAGCATATGGTACCCCCTTCGATCTCGGAGTAATTTATCAGCGGCTTGGAATAGGTGTTCAGGAGACCTTGTATTTAACATAGGGGCTTGAAAATGTCTATTACATTCTGGACGTATCGGACGTATCGGATCATTAAAGCATCTGGTATTATTAAAAGATCTTCCTTTACCTACATAAGCCATCGTTTCTAATTGACCTGTAGGCATTTCGTCCTCCTCTCCCTCTGATTCATGTTGATCTGACTCTAATCTTTCTGTATGTATTCGTTCTACTTCTTTGCGGATCTTACGGCACATAACTACTATACATGTCTGTTTATCATGTTTCCCTTCTGATATATTCTGGCCCCATCTGGTAAGTACTTGCATTTCCTCCTGATCTACCCCAGGCCTATCTCTGTTTCTGATCACACAGTTTATGAAGAAGCGTAACAGTTGTCTCTGTACATCCACTTTCTGGTATTCCATAGCTTCGTCAATACTTTCAGGGCCTCGCCCTGATTGGACAAAGTGATATATATTGTCTAAATGTGTCACCATTCCTGGCAGCGTTGCTAAATACCTTGAAGCTCGTCGTATACGTAGTGATGACAGCAGCATACCGTCCCGTCTACCGGGCACAGGATCATATCTACAATCCACTAGATGCTCTTTAAACATGTCGGAAGTTGCTAGTTGGGGTGTACGTTCGTATGCTAAATCTCTAAGGGATAATTTATTTCCTCGGGGTGGCGTGGCAAAAATTTCTGTCGTACCTCCTGTCGCACCGTCTGAGGTGCTAGGCACGAAAGGATTTGTTGGATGTAAGATAGAAACTGTAGATGTAGGAAAAGCGGTAGAAACAGATGGATCTGTGGGAATGTGCGTAGGAGTTTGTTGTTGCGGGGATACAGACGGATGGTCTGGGCGTTGAGCACCATCGGTGGGCTGCGTGTGTGGCGGAGCATTAGCATATTCAGGAGCTACATCATCTAAATAGGAAGAAAGGAAAATATCCTTTGCTGTTTTGGGATGTGCTTTTATCGGGAGTAATGGAGGTGTCAAGTTTTTCGGTATTTCCGGGGTGGCCTGAGGTAACCCTTCGGCCAGAAGAGGATACATACCATTCATAAGAGTGTTTCGTTGTCTGTCTACTTGTTCTGCTTTTACTCGGGTACCTTCCTCAATTAATAAATTTTCTCGGGTTTTATTCGAATTCTCCCTACCTTTCTCTTCCTGTCTGAGCGCTTTTTCTGTACGTCTATATGATTCTTTACGCCATAATTCAATGGCATCTTTCTGTGACTGTCTGGCTTTCTTTTTCCATAATTCTTCTTCTACTCTCATGATGCAATCTGCATCCCAGGTCCCAGCTGCGGGCCATCTCTGACTTTCTGGTAAATCTTTGGTATAGTCCACCCATAAATCAAGAAATAATACGGCATCTAGGCCATGCTTATGATACATAAAGTACCCTGGAGTGTCCCTAGGTGGAATGGGAACAGCTTCTTCGAGTACCCCTTTTCTGGTTTTGATCTGTCTTAATTTTGAAAAGAGCGGCATTTTTTAGACCTTATTACTTGAACACACTTAATACAATAAGCACAATAATGAACAATCATTCACACCACAATATGTAGAACGTATTAAAACATTTAACATTTAACAGTTTAACGAACGATGATAACTAATAGAAAACTAGTTACTGACATAATACTAACACTAGATAATACTGAATTATAAGCAAGACATACTAGATATACTGCTAAACAGTACAGATACACTGCTGAAACAGTGCAGACCGGATTTGTGTACCCAAACCCGTCTTGACCGGCACAACCTAATGTGCACGTCTAAATGCCTCCCCGGCAACGGTACTCACCGGGTAGCGCGGAACGGAAGGCCTCGGAACTGAACTGAAACTGGACCGGACTGGACTCGACTCGACTGGACTCGGAACTTCGGAACCTGGTGGGCCTCTGTATACCTCGGATCTTGCTCTCTCAGCTAGGCTCTGGTCGGGATACTTCGCACTTCTCACCGCCTCGTCTGGGTGTTGATCGCAGCCTCAGTCACCCCCGCTTGGCCGGAGGGAGATACAGGAAATCCTGCAGGTACGCGTTTTTGTCCGTTCAGCTGTGGCAGGAGACCGGGCCTGCAACGCACCTCCGGCGCGTGAGATGAGAAAGTGTCCCTATTCGGGCGCCAATTTATGTGGTAAATATTTCATTACCGGTACTATTTTTATGTGGTAAAGTCTAGTAAGAATAACTCAGTAAAAATAAGAGGCAGAATCCGTGGTATTAGAGGTTCTGAAAGGCTTTATTCCTCTACAAAGGAATTACAGTTCGAACATTAGGCTTCAAATTCCATTACCACGAAGGTTCAGGAAGGGAAGGCAATACATTATTGACAAGTAAAGATATTTATATGAAAAGTATTACATTAAGACAGATGCAGGAGGCGTAACAGCTGATAATACAGATAATGATACACATACGTAATAGAAAAAGGCGTACATATAGGCGTAACTAGAAACGTCATTAAACATGATGTCACAAGTGGGTGGATCCATAAGAGAATCCTGCAATGTCAGCAGAAATATTTGGCAGAGATGCGCGCGCAGCCGCATGACGTGTGATTGACGTGCAACTAGAGGGTGAAGGGGACTTGACATTTAGCTCTACATGTGGAGACAGAAGTCTGAGGGGTCATGTCAACCTAATCCCAAATCATATCTAATATCTTATGTTTAAAGAACTGTATTATCCAAAAGGAAAGGTCTCTCGGACGGAATCTATTCTATACTGACTGTTAGTGCGTGTACAAGCGTCTAAGCGTCTACATGAGATGCGAGGGGGCAGGAATCTTCCATGGTAACAGGGGCTATGAATTACTTGCATGAGGACAGTGAGGCCTGGCCCTTTGCTCGGTAGCTGGAAGAATGTTTACCTAAACTACTAGACAGGAATGCATCGGACGAGGAGCGGAGCAGATAATCTTGAAGGTGAAATACAGTTTTTGGCAGGCAACAGGCTGGATCAGGCACCGTTAGCCGCGCAGGGAGTAGGACAAAGTTCATGGATACAGATGCGGGCTCGGACTGGAGCTTTCAGAGGCAGAAGGCAGGAAAAGGCTTGATGGCAGAATTCAGGGCCTACTCGCCTGAATCTGTAAAATGTGGAAAGTGAACCACATAAAGTCGGTGGCCTTTCATACTTAGGAATGGAATATCTGACCCATTCATGGTGGATCTGAAAGAGGACATGTTGACGGTGGACACACATGTATTTGCGTCTTCATAACTGGAACTGGAGGGAACATACATGTACTTATAGCATGCACATGGAGCCGTTGGGGTCTACGATAGGGGACATAACTGATCACAAAATTCATATTTCCTCAATTCTTTTGCTCACCACACCACCCCAGTTTGGACCCAGCCATATGCACATAAGTCTTGACCCTGTTCCTTATGGGAACAGTCCAGCCCGAACTGCCAAGCCAGGCCCTCACTGGACCAGAAACAAACATCCTAGGACTGGTTTCAGGGCATCCCCCTCCATCAGCCAGGCTATCTTGAATCCAGTGGTGTAGTGACCACAGGACCCACGTCTGAGCATACCCTTCCCACTTAGGGCGCCATATGCAAATGAAACAATTGATGGACGGAATGCTGGACAATACAAACATTAACCTCCAATCACAAGGATGTAGTTCATCATTCTTTTACTCACCACACCACCCCAGTTTGGACCCAGCCATATGCAAATCAGCCTTGACCCTGTTCCTTATGGGAACAGTCCAGCCCGAACTGCCAAGCCAGGTCCTCCCTGGACAAGAAACAATCATCCTGGGACCGTTGCTCTACCTCGCTCTTTCTCTTGATCCCATTCTCCATGTTCCCCTTAAGACACGTTTCTCCCACTTTCCTGGAGTTAAATACAAGTATTGAGTCTACCTTCAAGAGGAGAATGCAGGATTGACCTTGCTGTCCTGTTTTCGAGATATCTAAGGGCCATGACACCTTTCTGCTGTTGCTGGGAAGAATTTCTTGGAGAAGAAGGTTGTAGGGTTTACTTGCCCAGATTCTGGATTCCTTTGGGATAAAATGCATCCAACTGCATTTTGGGAGGCATCCGTTTTCACTATAAATGATAGATATGGGTCTAAGTGTTATAGTATGGGACCGGAGATAACACCCGTTTTGAGAACTGTAAAATAACGATCTGCCTCAGCTTTCTGCTCAAAAGAAACTGCCTTGCATAATAATTAGGTACTGGGAAAAAAGGTATCAGATAAGTGTGGAAAAAACATGTATAAACATTTGCAAAGCCTAGGAAGCTTTGAATTTAACTGACACTAGGCCAATTGAGGATAGCCTCAAACTTAATCTTAACCAGGCAAATATCATTGGGAATGATAAAGCATTCCAGGAATGCCACAGATGTTTTGTGAAAGGAGCACTTTTCTAGTTTCACAAATAAATGGTTATTGGAAAGTCATTACAAGACTGCCCGGTCATGCTTAATGTGTTTCTGCTCATTCTTGGAGTAGATGAGAATATCATTAGCTACTTAATAACGGCAAAGCACCACACTCGTACCTAGTTGGTGAGGCATTACCTCGCTACTACTATAATAGAGTTTTACTCAATACCTCGTCCTGTCAAGGTTGTTATAAACCTGGTTCCTATTAGAGATAAAAAAGGACACAGGAGAAGGGCTCAATAGCTATATCTAAGCACCCTTATTAAGTAGCTGGGCTATTGAAATATTTGTAAGTGCGATCATTACGATACATGCACTCGTGCACTAATATGAGGTGACATAGACACTACCACATGTAAGCATGAGAAAATATCTTATGGTGATTCGGCTCTTTTATTCACATCCTTTTTGCTTCTTATGCTTCTTTTCCTTCTTCCTTCTTCATTTAAATTGTTGTCTGCACTGGAAATAGGGTTTTGAGCATGCAGTGGACTATTAGGGTAAACATTGGACCCTCTAGAGGTGTGTCTCTATTTCTGTTAATCCTGAGTAATGGTGACATACATGTGAACCTGGAATGATATTCTTTTCTAGGATTTTAGAATTAGTAGTTTGGTTCTGATTTCCCCATTTCATTTGTCTCTAATAGATTTCCCCCATATTGCTACCCTTGGAATTAATTGTATTATTGTTTGGTCCTGAAGAAGGTGGTTGGTCGATTTTCATGCCCACACCGAAACATGCATTGACTGTTTTTGGAAAAGTGATCCCAGCCCACACCATCTCAACGGGCAAACATCCAATCTGCTTTTCCATTGTTGTTTGTCTTATGTATGTGTTGTATACAGGGATTTGGTATGAATGTTGTGTATGGGAGTTCATGATTCTGGATGCATGCAAGAGTGAGTGAACTGTCATATGGGGGGTATCTTTACATTGTTGTATTTTTGTTTTTATAGAAATGCCAAAAATATATTTCTCATTGTGATACAATGGTTGTGTCACAGTATATGGAAGGAATTGTTAAAATGTACGTGTAGACTCTCTAATGATATGTGTCGTGTGAGATTAATGAACATAAGAAAGTTTGAGAAAATAGAATAAACTTGATTTTGTAAAAAGACATTGTTTATGTAGCTTTTAGAAATGGGGATCTCCAGTTGGCAGAGGTCGGTACCTTTGTCCAAATAGGGACCCTTGCTTCTAGTCAGGGTAAGGGGGATACACTTCTAAAATAACCCCTGCTCACCCCCTTGGCAGCTTGGTATGAGCACACAGGCTTATCTCAGAGGCAGTGTGTAAAGCATTTGTGAACACATACAGTAATACAGTGAAAACACTACAAATGGGCACACGCAATGCACTGTACTAGAGACTGACAAGTAAATCAAATCAGCTAATCATGGAAACACCAATCCATACCAATAATTTACAACTGGAGCACTTGCACTTTGGCACTGAACAGCAGTGGCAAAGTGCCCAAAGCATCTAGACCAGCAAAATGGAGTCCAACACACAGCAAAACCACAGGAGGCAAAAGCAAAAATACAGGGGAGATCCACACCAATGGTATTAGGTCTAACAGTAGCAAAATTTCATTTGGGGGACAGAACCAACAGCACTTGTTAGGCATACTAGACGAAATGCAGGTTTAATGGGTGGATTTTCTTTCATAGTGGTGGTATTTCTACAACCAATGATCATACTGACCTTAACTTCAATAATGACATAACTGCAATTGGCCATTGGACGAGACAAAATTGCCTAAAACTCAGTTCAAGGAAAACAAAAGTCATCTTGTTTGGGAAAAACCTGGCTCTATGGGTGGGCCCCATCCTGGTGACCCTCAGAGATGGGTACCCTCCCCACACCAGTGAATTGGGATAGAAACCTGGGTGTGGATCTCGACACCAAACTGACCCTCGGGCCTAAGGTTAAGGCAGTCCCATCTTCTGCCTTCCTTAAACGGCATATGGTCAAAAAGATCTTTCCTTTTATTCCAACCGATGCCCAAAGAACAGCGATCTTGGCTCTAGTATTGACCAAGATCGACTAATGTAATGCCTTATATCTCAATATGCAGGAACAGAATGTCAATAAACTCCAGTTACTTCAAAATGTGGCAGCCGGAGCTCTCACCAGGATACCTAAACACAAATCCACTGCCCCTGCCATCAAACAGCTTCACTGGCTTCCCATTAGACAAAGGATTAAATTCAAAGCCCTTTGCCTGGCCCACAAGGCCCCCCATGGTGTAGGCCCAGCGTTTTTGCAAAAATCCATCAATTGGTATCTTCCAGGTAGAAATGTGAGGTCCAGTTGCTCTGGCCAACAGGTGGTCCAGAGATATAAAGTCACCAACTGGGGAGGCAGGAGCTTCATCAACACCACAGCCAAGGAATGGAATAACTTAGATTCAGTCATAGCTTACTAAATTGTAGAAAAGCCTTAAAAACCTTGCTCTTCCCAAAGAACTATCATCTGGACTCTGTTTCTTTCCTCTTCCTCAGTGCTAGCACCTTGACACCTTCAGGTATTTGTTCACGCTTTACAAGTCCAAATAACATAACATAACATGTGACTTCCGAAACCTCCCTCAAGTTTGCAGGAGATCTTGGAGCATGCACCAAGGGAATGATTCTGCCCATGATAACTATTCAAATCAAAAAGAACAATTGATGGACAGAATGCAGAACAATGTTATACATTCACTCCAGTGCAGAGATCTGGGCCTAAATTCATCATTTGTTTGCTCACCATGCCATTCCAGTTTGGACCCAGCCATATGCAAATCAGTCTTGACCCTGTTCCCAATGGGAACAGTCCAGACCGAACTGCCAGGCCAGGTCCTCCTTGGAATGGAAACAAGCATCTTAGGACCAGTTTCGGGCTTTCAGCCCTCACTAGCCAGGATAGCTTGACTACAGTGGCATGGAGAGCACGGGACCCACATCTGGGTCTACCGTCCCACTTGAGGTGACATATGCAAAAATAACAATTGATGGACAGAATTCAGAACAATGTCATACATTCACCCCAGTGCAGAGATCTGGGCCTAAATCCATAGTTTTTTTGCTCACCACACCACCCCAGTTGGGACCCAGCCATATGCAAATCAGTCTTGACCCTGTTCCTTATGGGAACAGTCCAGCCCGAACTGCCAAGCCATGTCCTCCCTGGACTGGAAACAAGCATCCTGAGACCGGTTTCAGGGCATCACCCTTCATCAGCCAGGCTAGCTTGAATCCAGTGGTCAAGACTGATTTGCATATGGTGGTGATGCAAGGCCTGAACCGGATTGTATTGGTCACAGACGAGCTAGACGAAGCAAAGCGTATCTGTTACAATAGAGGGACAGAATACAATAAGTATGTGCCCCCAATCAAGTATCTCACAGGAAATTAAGTCCTATCTACTGTGAATTCTTACCCTATGTAAAAAGGAGTCATACTGTAATTAGTCCAGAGGCTAACCTAGAACATTTCTCGACAACTGAAGAAATTATGAACTCCATAGTACCAGGGAAGCAGTGTTGTGATAGCATACACAAAAAGCAAATACAAGTCACACTTCACACACTGGTAATTCAAGAAGGACACAGTCAGGGTAAGGGATCACACCCAAATCTGTTTGCTGGTTCCTACCCTTGAGCCACAAAAACATGTTTTGTAATGGTGTCACACTACCCCCCTAGCAGAACATCCAAGTATTAATAGGACTATTCAAAACCGTTAACAGTTATTCTGGTGGAAGACATTATCTAAATGTGTCCAAACTTGCACTGTGTTTGCCTGAAATAAATAAACACACTCTCACCCAACAGCATATCTGCACCCTTTATCTTGGCATACCATTAGCATGCACTTCATCACTGATTTATTCATGGATGTCAATTGGTCGTCATCAGAGGCCATAGCTGTAACCCCTAGCTTGCTCTCTGCAACCCCCGTCATGGTATTTGTGACCCCTGGCCTCAGAAAAAGCAGTAACAGGCAAGATAAGAATGGAGTGTTTTCCCCTCCTAGCACCCCCGTCTACAAACCCCTGCAACACATGTTCCTGTATACTGCATGCATGTATGGGGGCAGCATATATGCCCTCCTCTGGGGTCTGTCATATCAACTGTACTGCCAGCGGGGAGAAATTTTGAAATTGGGCTTAAAGTTTCTTTGGAAATTTATTCTTGGAAAGTGCTTTTTTGTTATTTCCTAATATCACAATGCAGTTTGTACTGATTTCAACTTGAGTAAAGCTATTCACACAATAAGTGTGGTCTAATTTTTCAATGAAAACTGATCATGTATTCAAAATTAAAGAACTACAAATACATGATTGTGTTACTTACTGATTTCAACAGTTCATTATATATAAGAACTTAAGAAGGCACTTAAGGAAGATAAGAAATGATGTATGTACTCCCAAAGTGAATAAAACATGCATAATCCTCCATAATAATATACATACAAGTGAGAAATCCTTAATCCGGGCTATTTGATAACAATTAAATTATTCACTTTCCACAGACTGGAACAGGAAAGGAATGCAAAACTTCCCATTCAGTCCCTTTAAGAAAAGGGTATTATCAGGAAGCTAACATATTAATTGCTTTCTTTAGCACAAGTGAGAAATTGGTAAATCAATTCACTGTTATTTTCAATATAAAGCACCCCGTTGCAAGCAGGAGCTCTACGTCATCTTTGTCATTTGCACTTTTTAAGTGAACTGCAGTTTCTATTCAGGGACTTTTAGTTTCATATGTTCTAATTATAGGCATTAGCCTTATTATCCCACTGTATAAAGTGTGCTGGCTAAAAACTTGCTGACTGTGTCACACATGCCATGAGGCTGATTGATGGTCGTGTATGTGGTCCATATTGGAATTGTACAGTTTTCACCTATCGCTAAGCATTATTGTTTAGTTCCCAAAATGATAGGTTCTGTTAAGGGAGTGCACAGACTTTAAAATACCTGATGCCAAAACTACAAAATCCATGTAACGTGTAAGATTGCTCTGATGTTAGAGGCATGAATATGTAAGCATGTAGCATCTGTGTTACTTGAGGGATAAATCTGGAGTCTGAAGCTTGAGTCTGTAAGGTCTCTGAAACCTGTGTATGAAGCTGTTTGAAGCTTGAGCCTTTGACATCTGTGTAAGGTTATGGATTTATCTGCTCACTAAGTTTCAAAGTCTGTGTAACCTGAAGACAAATCCTGCTGTCTTGGGAGTGAGTCTCTGAGATCGACTTAACCTAAGATCTATTTAATACTAAGGATATTTATACTGTCTGAGGTTTGAGCATTTGCGATCCTTGTAGAATAGATGTTAGATCTGCTGTCAGAGGATTGAGCCTCTAAATTTGGTTCTCCTGATTGATAACTCTGCTGTCTGAGGCCTAAGCATGTAAGATCTACGTAATCGTAGGCATACAGTTCCTGTCTTAGGCCTGGGTTGGTAACCGGAGAGCCAAAATCTCAGCCAGTAGAACATGTTTAACCTGAGGGATAGAGCAGTTGTCTTAAGCATGTGCCAGTAAAATCTGCTGAAAATTAGGAGCTTTTCCTAATGCTGCAAGATCTGTGTGATCTGTGTGATTCAAAGATAGCTTTGTTCTCTTGCCAGAACACTGGAGGTCGAACCAGGACATTTGAGACTGTCCTCAGGCATGTGAATGGATGCATAAGAATATAATTACTGTGCCTAGCCATTTCAAGCTGCAATTGGGCATATGTATATGCACTTAGTCATACAGTCACTTATTTTACTGCTTTTGCACTTTTATTTTATTTTACATAAGTGATATTACTGTCTGTAATGTAATGTCATGGGTGCTTTAAATGACGTGATGTCACTTATGCTACCCAGGCTTTTTAGTGAATCAACGTCCATGTATTTATCTTTAGCTTAGGTATGTACAACCATATTAGTATTAGTGAATACTCTGACTAAAATGACCCACTTTCTCACCCTCCAAAATATTACAACTATCAAAGAACTGGCAACTATCTTCATTCATAACATGGTCCATCTTTTAGGTTTGCCTTCAGTTATAATTTCTGTTTATGGGAAACAATTCATCTTTATATAAATATCTCAAATGACCTGTGGCCCAAACCTTGCCAGGAAGGGATGTCCTATGATCTTAACCCTGAATGATATCACAATTATTGACATTGCTGAAGTTCCATAATATCAGCATGATTACTATAACAGCACAACACAGTCAAATATCTATGTATATACCACCTATGCTAGAATGCTACCATGATCATTGAAAGAGGTGGCACATAATATTTGCACTGAATTGTAGAGAACGAGTGAAGCAAGTGCGTCAGACCCCAGAGTTCAAGAGGAATATTCTCCCTGGAGAACATTTTGACTAAATGGTGTCAAACAATGCGTTTTAAAGCACAGCTTTCACATAAATTAAATAGGCAAGTCCTTTCATTATTGTGCTAACCCAATGACACCTGACATTCCCCAGGAATTTACCCTAATTTCTTTAATGATGTGCTATTGGTACAACCAAATGTTAAAAATCACCTCCATTGTGTCTGGGCCAGAATTTTGTTATGGGGTCCCTCATATGTCAAGGGTGTCCTTATGCCAAAAATGACATACAACATGCCAGTGCCAGGATGTTGCCACTAATGCCATCCATTTCTCATGGGTGACTTTAATTAAAAAATTACCTCTTGTATGTCGGGCCAGCATATTGGCTTGATTACCGCCATCCCATGTACCATGGCTGCCCTCCATTATGAAAGAATTACTTGCATTGTGCTTCCAACATTTTGCCATTTGACTCACTCATGCTTTATCACTCAAACTCACTTTCACTTACTCTTAAACTCACTCACTCTAACTTATTCTCACTCATTTTGACTTACTAATACTCTTTCTCAGTTATGTTCACTAGCTGTCACTCACTCTCAGTGATTCCTATTCACACTCATTCTCATTCACACTCTGTAACAATCCCTTACAATTATTCTTATTCATTAATTCTCATTCACCCACTCTCATCACAGTAACTTTCACTCCCCGTTAGACCTGGCATCTTTTGACGTGGTTTTCCCAGTCAATTTGGCCTCTGATCGTGGTGGCTTATGTTTAACCCGGGGCGTAGTTCGCATAGTAGCGCTAGGTGTAGCTACGCGAAGTGCACTTCGCACTTCGCGAGCTACGGGTAGCTACGCGAACTGCGTAGTGCACTGTGCAAAATGCTGTTCGCACTGATTGCACAGTACCGGATGCTTGTCCGCACTGTGCAATCAGTGCAAATCGCATCTTGCAAACTGCAAGCAGTCGTTTTCTGCCTCTCGAGTAGATTTCTACACGAGCGGCAGCTTTCTCAACACGGACTGGTAGTTTCTCATCGCGAGCGGTTGCGAGCATACGCGACCACTCGCAATGAGAAACCTGACCTCCCCGCGTTGAGAATCTCGCCG
The DNA here is from genome assembly GCF_964204655.1 of Triturus cristatus. NCBI lineage: Eukaryota > Metazoa > Chordata > Amphibia > Caudata > Salamandridae > Triturus > Triturus cristatus. The sequence goes on along the minus strand of NC_140582.1, from coordinate 699,527,323 downwards.
GGAGGTTTATTTTTCACGGTCGCGATCGGCAACTTGATGTTGCTGATCGCGAATGAGGAAAAAGTCTCGCCGGAATGTCATATTGCTCACTCGCGGTCGCCAACTTGACCTTGAGGACCGCGAGCAAGCAAAAAATGACCGCTACGCGTGTTTGCACTGTGCTAGGTGCAATTCGCGTAGTGCGAAGTAGCGCAAACTTCGCAAACTACGCGAGCGTAGCGTAGTACTTCGCCCAGGGTTAGTTATGTTCCCTTTGAGTGTGGGGAGTGGGGTCTCAGGTTCCTTGAGGGTTGCTTTGGGTCCATCCAGACCTATTGATAGTCTGGTGAGCAAAGACCTGGAACATACTGCCTCGAAAGCTGAGCCGCACTTGGAGATGCAAGGATTGCCAGAATGGCTATGCCTGACCACATGGTCCATGGCAGCCAGGGAGGGTGATCAGAAGGACCTGGAGCCTGAAACAGTGACCCAGATACCTGTCAGGAAGAGAAGAGGCAAGGGGCACAGTAAACCCACTCCTGAAATTTCCACGGCCCGAGAGGAGGCTGAACCTGAGGGGGATGCCCTGGAACCTACAGGGAAATATATACCTGAACTGGGGGACTTGCCGTAGTTGACCAATTGGCAGCAGGAAGGAGGCTCCACCAGGCAGGAATTCTGCGCAGCACAGAAAGAGTTCCCAACTCTCATGGGCCTTCGGAAACAGGCTGAGGACCAGGCAGCTGGCAACACCTCAGGATCTCTCCTGATTTATTGGGAGAATGATCTCCTGTATAGTGGGCCTAAGGTTGCTGAGCCTGGGGCAGCCTGTGTTCTGGTGGTACCCAGTGCTTCAGAGCCTTCCTACAGGGTTTGCATCATGATGTGCCTTTGACAGGCTTGTCACTCACTTCTACTGGCTTCAAATAAGGAAGAACACAAATGCGTTCTGTAGGTCTTGTCAAACCTGTCAGGTGAGTGGCAAATCTGAGAAGCAGTGCAAGGCTCCTCTCCAACCTTTAATAACACAAGAAAAAACGTGGGTCTGTTAAAAATGAGCATCAACAAAAACAACAAACTAGTCTGAATTGATTAAAGGAGTCCTCTTAAAGAGGACGGAATCCCACCACCCACCGAGGTGGCATGCTTCATCATCTGGGATCTCCTCTTAGTTGCAATCCCTAGTGCAACTAAGGGCTGCGACATTCTCAACAGAGTAAGGGAGCTCACAAATATTTTAGAATTAGTGTACGGTGGAATCTACTATGATCCCAAGATGTGGAGCCTGAAATGTTTCCAAGGGTGATGGTTGCAGTGCATGTGAAGAGTATGTGTAAAGAGTGATTTGTTAAAATTGGCTACCAGGACACAAAACAATTTTAATAGGCGCTGTCCAGGTCTCCAACCTTCCCTGTCATGAGCAACCCTTTTGAGCGGGTGGGCATTGACATTGTGGGGCTTCTGGATCCCAAGCCACCCATGGGCAACAGTTTAGTCCTGGTGGACCATGCCACCATGTACTCTGAAGCTATCCCTCTGTGGATGGTGACTGCACCCACAGTGGCCAGGGCACTGATGGGAGCTTTACCCATGTAGGTTTCCCAAAGGAAGTGGTATCTGACAGGGGATACCAACTTCATGTCTTTGTACATTAAGGCCATGTGGAAGGCATGTGGTGTTATCTGCATTTCACCACCCCTTACTCCCCGCAGAGCAATGATTATGGATCTCTCATGGAACCCATGAGGCGTAAGTGGGATGTCTTCTCACTATACTTTCTGTTCACCTACAGTGAGGTACCACAGAAGGAGGTTGGCTTCAGCCCTTTTGAACTTCTGTATGGACACCCTGCGAGAGGAGCTCACAGTTTGGTAAAGGAGGGCTGGGAGAAAGCTCCTAGGAAGCCAACCCAGGATGTATTCAGTTACATGCTGGCCTTCCAAAACCAGACAGCCTGCTTCAGGAAACTCACCCAAGAGAGCCTAGAAGTTAGCCAGGAGGACATGAAACACTGGTATGACCAGAATACCATTCTGGTTGAGTCTCAGTCTGGCCAGAAAATATGGGTGATGGCCCTGGTAGAGCCCAATGCTCTCCAAGACCACTGATCTGGGCCATTTGAGGTGAAGGAGCGCAAAAGTGATATCACCTACCTGATGGACATGCAGACTCCTAAGAACCCATTGAGGGTCCTGCACATGAATACTTTTGAGAGGTCTGAGTTGACCATGCTCTTGATCACAGATTATGGAGTGGAAGAGGAGGGTGAACCTCTCCCCGAACTCCTGTCTTCTAAAGAGCAGGATGGATCAGTAGAGGGTGTGATCTCTCCCCTACACTGGCCCTAGGACAGCAGGGAGATTGTCACTAAGTGCTGGGACAGTTTAACTTTCTATTTTCGCTTCTACCTGGAGTCATCCAATGGTGCACCCACGACATTGACACTGGGGACAGCCTACCTGTTAATCACAAGTCTTGCAAGTTGACTCCAAGATTCTGGAGTTAGGAATCATTGAACCCTCCAATAGTCCTTGGTCGGGGCCAGTGGTTTTAGTATTCAAGGCTACCCCACTTGGTATCATACCTAAACTGCGGTTCTGTGTTGACTACAGCGGGCTCAATGCTATCACTAAGACTGATGCGCACCCCATTCCCGAGCTGATGAGCTAATTGATTGACTTGGCACTGCCAAGTTCCTCAGCACGTTTGATCAAACGTCTGGGCACTGACAGATTTCCTTGACCGAGGGGGCACATGAGAGGTCAGCGTTCTCAATACCAGAAGGGCACTACCAGTTCTGGGTTAGGCATCTTAGATTGAGGAACACCCCTGACACATTCCAGAGGTTGCACTGCCAGGTCCTGGCTGGGTTAGAAAACTTCAGTACCTCCTACCTAGATGACATTGCAGTCTTCAGCTCCCATTTGGAAGACCATTGTACCCTCTTCTGGAGGTGTTGAAGGCCCTGCAGAGCACAGGCATCACTATCAAGGCCATTAAGTTCCAGATAGGGAAGGGGTCTGTGGTGTACTTGGGACACCAGGTAGGGTGCGGTAAGAGGTGTGGCGCCGCGGGCAGGGCGACTGACTCCGGAATCTGGGGATCACGGTTCGATCCCCGGCGCCGGCGGCAGATTAGCCCAGCACCATGTGACTCTGGGCAATAGCTTGCTTAATCTTGCCGACGGCCCCCAGCGCCTAGAGACCCTTATGGGTGATTTTTCGCGCTTTACAAATGTGGATTATTAGTAAGGTGCAGCCCCTACAGCCAAAGATTGATACCATTCTGGCTTGGGCACTCCCAAGACCAAGGCTGAGGTGAGAGACTTTTTAGTTCTTACCAGATACTACAGGAGATTCGTCAAGGGATATGGCACCACTGTAGCCCCCTTGACAGAAGTGACTTCGAAGAAGCAGCCACGTCAGGTGATCTGGACTGAGGCGTGCCAGACTGCTTTTGATGCCCTGAAGGAGGCCATGTGCACGGCACCCGTGTTATTTGCTCCTGACTTCTTCATGGAATTTGTGGTGCAAAATGATGCATCAGAGCATGGCATGGGAGCTGTGCTTTCACAGGTAAATGAAGAGGGCCTAGATCAACCTGTAGCCTTCATTAGTAAGAGGATACTTGCGAGGAAACAGAGGAAGAGTACAATAGAAGGGAAGCTTTTGCTGTGGTCTGGGCGATGAAGAAGCTAAGACCCTATGTGTTTGGGACTCACTTTTGAGTTCAGACAGACCACAGGCCCCTCAGATCGTTAATGCTGATAAAGGGTCCGAATCCTAAACTGTTGAGGTGGTCCGTCTACCTACAGGGAATTGACGTTTCAGTGGAACACCGTCCTGGAACAGAACACGCCAACATTGATGGTCTTTCCAGATTCTTCCGCCCAATCTGCCATGTGATGGACAGATCAAGATATCGAGGAAAGGCAGACCCACTTTATTGTACTCCACAGCAAACTTCAAGAAGTTGTTTTGTGTATTCAGCCATGCATGAAACTCTAAAATCATGGCCGCTGTACCTCGCCAGACAACAAAAATGTCGTCTATGTATCTTTTCCACAGTAAGATCCGATCCCGGAATGGATTACTGTGGTCCAGTACACATTCTTGCTCAAAGACGTGGACATATAGATTAGCCAGACTTGGCGCAAAAATGCTGCCCATCGATGTTCCAGAGATCTAAAGATAGATGGTGTCTTCAAATTTGAACTTTGTTTCAGTCATGGCTAGTCTGGCGCACTCCATAATGAAGTGGACCGGCGTGATGATATCCAAATCCTTAGCATCCAGCAGACCTCTTATCACACCCAGGGTTTCTTCCTGAGGAATACAGGTGTATAAGGATTCAACATCGAAAGAGACCAGAAAGTCAGTTTCAGCGTCAAATCCGATTCCTGGTAGTAATCTCAGAACATCCTTTGTGTCCTGGAGGTAAGTGGGCATTTCCTTGACAAGTGGTCATAAAAAATGATCGACAAAAGTCGATAAGGGTTCTAACAAAGACCCTATCCCTGAAATGATGGGACGCCCAGGAGGTGGCCTCTGGGTCTTATGAATTTTGGGCAGCACATAAAAATAAGGCATTGTCGGATGGCTTGTGATCAGGAAGCTCGCTTCTTCTACGAGGGCCCCTATCTCCTTGGTCAATCTGGGAGTAGGGTCTGTAGCAAGAGGATGATAGGCTCTACTGTCATTCAGCTGTCTAAGACATTCTGTGCGGTACACATCTGTATCCAGAACCACGATCGCACCGCCCTTGTCTGCGGGTTTGATTATTATAGTAGTCTCACTAGCTAGTGTACGTAAAGCTTGTTTCTCTGCTGCAGGTAAGTTCTGATAAGATTTGTTTCGGTAGCACAGAGCGTCATAATGTCATGAGTCACTGCTTTCTCAAAGGCCAAAACTTGGTCGGGTACCAAATGTGTAGGTGGATTGAAAGTGGATGGTACTTTCAAACCAGTGTTGGTTGGTGTAGATTCTCCCATCAAATCTCCAGTCTCAACTTCTCTTGATTTAAAAAAGAAGTGTAGACAAATTTTTCTAAATAACTTGGCCAGTTCACATCTTGTCTGGAACGGATCACCCATATTGGTCGGGACAAACCCCAAACCTCTGTTGAGAACCTTTTGTTCATCATCAGTGAGAGCCCGTGAACTCAGATTGACTACTAGGTCGACGTGTCCGTGCTTGTCCCTGCTTGTTGAAGGCCTTTCCTGCTGCGTGTATTCGGCAGAGACCGTTCAGTGTCCCAATGTACCTGGGTTTGTCCTCTTCTCCTGCCTCTGTTGCGTCCACGGCCCTGTCCTAAAAGAGGTTGGTTACCAAAAAATGGTGGTTGTGGTGGAAACTGGGGCATGGTGTGTTGAAATTGGGGAAGTTGGTATCCCCATGGTCCTGGAGGCCACCAAGGTCCCTGTTGCTGATATGGACATTGTACTCCTCGCCTCCGATTGAACCTGGTTTGTTGGCCCCTGCCTCTATTCTGTAGTGCACTGGAGTTCGAGGTGTCAGAATCACTAGAGTAAGAGTCTGAGCCTGATGACCAGTAGTTTGAGCCATACCGCTTCCCTTTCCTATTAAACTCAGGAGGTGTATACTTCTCACTAGTATATGGATATACCTTTTCTAGTGAAAAGCGAGCCAAATCTTTCTTAAACTTTTCAATTTTTGTCAAAACGATCGTATCTTTATGTTCTTTATTTGTTTTATTCGTTTCATCAAGGTTCCTTTTATATAAAGTTCTAGATATTGTAGTTTTGATTTGGTCCTCGAGGGTCTGAATCTCAATCAGGATGGCATCAGCCACTCTCTTGGCTGTGCTAATGATCAGGATCAGCCAATCGCATGTACACCGCCACGCGATTAGTGACCAGTCTTTTAGGAATGTTTTATCAGACAGAAAAAGCCTTGGGGCATTAGTGACAGAAGGCCCATGGGAGCACAGTTGCCACGGAGATACTCCGTCATAATGGTGCCATGAATAAATGTGCGAGTGTGTTACTTTTTAAAATTAAGTAACGTGTGCCAGTCATCTTGTGGATTCGTCGTTATCTCTTGTATAGTGACCAAAATACTAGGGTTAGTTGTCAAAATGGATTGTAACACATCATCATCAAAGGACAAACCTATGAATTCAGCCATGGTCAATGGGAAAAATACGTGACATACAGAGCAACAAATGAGTAAAACTCCCACAATGGAGAGTATCACAGTGGACCCGCAGCCGCAGCTGCTCAAAATATATATCACACAATTATTTAAACAGGGGGTCCTAGGGAGAAATATTTAGAGACCAAACAGAATTTTATCCCCAAACTAAACCATTAATAACACAAGAAAAAACGTGGGTCTGTTAAAAATGAGCATTAAAAAAAACAACACACTAGTCTTAATTGATTAAAGGAGTCCTCTTAAAGAGGACGGAATCCCATCACCCACCGAGGTGACATGCTTCATTATCTGGGATCTCCTCTTAGTTACAATCCCTAGTGCAACTAAGGACTGCGACATTCTCAACAGAGTAAGGGAGCTCACAGATATTTTAGAATTAGTGTACGGTGGAATCTACTATGATCCAAGATGTGGAGCCTGAAATGTTTCCAAGGGTGATGGTTGCAGTGCAGGTGAAGAGTATGTGTAAAGAGTGATTTGTTAAAATTGGCTACCAGGACACAAAACAATTTTAATAGGCGCTGTACAGGTCTCCAACCTTCCCTGTCATGAGCAACACTTTTGAACGGGTGGGCATTGACATTGTGGGGCCTCTGGATCCCAAGACACCCATGGGCAACAGTTTAGTCCTGGTCTTGGTGGACCATGCCACCATGTACTCTGAAGCTATCCCTCTGAGGATGGTGACTGCACCCACAGTGGCCAGGGCACTGATGGGAGCTTTACCCATGTAGGTTTCCCAAAGGAAGTGGTATCTGACAGGGGATACCAACTTCATGTCTTTGTACATTAAGGCCATGTGGAAGGCATGTGGTGTTATCTGCATTTCACCACCCCTTACTACCCGCAGAGCAATGATTATGGATCTCTCATGGAACCCATGAGGCGTAAGTGGGATGTCTTCTCACTATACTTTCTGTTCACCTACAGTGAGGTACCACAGAAGGAGGTTGGCTTCAGCCCTTTTGAACTTCTGTATGGACACCCTGCGAGAGGAGCTCACAGTTTAGTAAAGGAGGGCTGGTAGCAAGCTCCTAGGAAGCCAACCCAGGATGTATTCAGTTACATGCTGGCCTTCCAGAACCAGATAGCCTGCTTTAGGAAACTCACCCAAGAGAGCCTAGAAGTTAGCCAGGAGGACATGAAACACTGGTATGACCAGAATACCATTCTGGTTGAGTCTCAGTCTGGCCAGAAAATATGGGTGATGGCCCTGGTAGAGCCCAATGCTCTCCAAGACCACTGATCTTGGCCATTTGAGGTGAAGGAGCGCAAAAGTGATATCACCTACCTGATGGACATGCAGACTCCTAAGAACCCATTGAGGGTCCGGCACATGAATGCTTTTGAGAGGTCTGAGTTGACCATGCTCTTGATCACAGATTATGGAGTGGAAGAGGAGGGTGAACCTCTCCCCGAACTCCTGTCTTGGATGGATCAGTAAAGGGTGTGATCTCTCCCCTACACTGGCCCTAGAACAGCAGGGATACTGTCACCAAGTGCTGGGACAGTTTAACTTTCTATTTTCACTTTTACCTGGAGTCATCCAATGGTGCAACCACGACATTGACACTGGGGACAGCCTACCTGTTAATCACAAGTATTGCAAGTTGACTCCAAGATTCTGGAGTTAGGAATCATTGAACCCTCCAATAGTCCTTGGTCCGTGTAGGAGAGTGGCATCGACTGCATAGTTGCCCCCAACGTTTTGCTGATGTTTTGACTGTTTTATGACTCTAGCCAGGCTGTGGTCCTGCTATCCAGGACCCCAGCCTATCTGCTTCTTCTCTAAACTGATGTGAGTACCCTAGGTACAACCCAATTTGATACTGAGGATACCCTGTCAGCCCTTGTAGATGGTACCCTAGGTACCCAGGGCATGGGTCCCTCAGAGGCCTACCAGGGCTGCAGCACTTATTGTGCCACCCTGGGACAGCCATACCAAATGACACCACCAGACCACTACTGTAGTCTGGGTAAGGTGGTGCTTGCACCCCCTTACAGGGATACAGGTACCTTGTATCCCACCTATGTACAACACATGTATTCTCATTGGTCACCCCTCAAGCAGGCCTTGCTAATCCTACAAGGCAGGGTGCAGAGATATGTGTGAGGGGGGACCCCTACCTGAGTAGGGCCCCTCTGCAACCCTCGTAAAAACTATTGCTGGATTGTTTGTAGTGTAGCCATACCATATACTCTTAACCGCATTATAAGTATATATAAGCGATAGCGTGATAACTTGGGATAACTTGAGAATGGCTACACAGAACCATATCGTGTTTGGTGTCAAACATGTAGGAGTCATACCCCCAGTCCAGTCATGGGCATGAGGGCATGATTCCCCCCTGCTAGAGGGACGATATGGGAAAAGCGGCAGAATTTAGACACCAATTTAAAAGTGCACACGTATCACAAAATGGATGCTACTCGCCACCCACATGACTCTGGCTGCCTGTTGCTGGGCAAAACCCCAGCCTCGGCAGCTGGACAATAGGGATCCTGTTACAGGGAGGTGCCAGCACCTTCCCAGACAGGCTATGTGGATTGGAACTGGGTGGGTGCACCATAGGATGCCTTTCAGAGCTGCACGTAGGCTGCTACAGCGCCTACATTCTGCATACACCGCCTGGAACCGGTTCAGGGGCATCCTGCCCCTCGCCCAGGTGGGAAACACACAAAGGGGAGAGGGTGTAGCCCTGCACATATGTCTCAGACCTGCCACTGTAGTGTCTGTGTGTGCAGTTTTAAACTGCTATGTTGACCTGCCAAGTGCACCCACTTGCTAGGCCCAAACCTTCCCTTTTATTACATGTAAGGCACCTCTAAGTTAGGCCCAAGGTAGCCCCTTGGGTAGGGTGCAGTGCATTCAAAAGGTAGGACATGTGCTATTGTGTTTTACATTTCCTGGTAGTGAAATACTTCTTATTTTGTTTTTCACTACAGCAAGGCCTATCTCTCTCACAGGTTAGCATTGGAGCATCCTTATAACATCTTCCACGTGTATCTGCCAATTGGGAGCAGATAGAGAATTCGAGTTTGGTGTCTCTGGACTCACATTTTAAAAATACATATTTTGGTGAAGTTGGTTTTTAAATTGCAAGTCTGAAAATGCCACTTTTAGAAAGTTGGCATTTTCTTACTTTAACCATTCTGTGCCTCTGCCTGTCTCTGAATATACGTATGGGTGAAGATTTGGCCTGTTTGTGCATTCACTCTAGACAGTCACACAAAGGGAGCTGAAGTGTGCCCTGCATATCATGATGGCCCATCACCAGGCTGTTTGCTTTGCTGTTTTGGCCTGCTGCTGTTCCTTCTCTCCTGGGAGTGAAAGGACTGGACTTTGCTTTCTACATCCTGCTTCCAAGGTTCTCCAAGGGCTTGAGTTAAGCTTGCCTCCTGTTAAGAAGTCTCAGGGCCATCAAGGACTTAACCTATCAGCACCTGGACTTTTCTGCTGATATGCTTGTCTTGCCAAGTGGTCCCAAATCCAGTTCCTGGGCCCTTGGAAGTGGGTTCTGATGATTCCAAGAAGCAAATCCATGCATCGACTCCAAGCATCATTTGGAATTGGTGCAGCACCACAAAAACTCAACGCATCACTGCTGCCTGCACTGGAGCGTGGTTCCCGCTTGATCCAATGACCACTGTAGTAGAATCGACCCAGCTGCTCAGGGATGTAACGCTCAACCAAGCAGATGAGTCAGTTCTGTTTGGGGGTGCACAACTCAGCAGCGAAGATGCGTTGGTGCCTGTTGCAAGCACCTGAGGCCACTTCTAAGGGTCCAGAACTGAAGTGGCACAACTTAGCAGTATAGACTCACAGATGGCAGCACCCAGGTGCAGGTGCAAGGCTGTTATGTCCTTGAGACTTCCGATCAGGTGGCTAGCCAACTAGCCCTTGGGGTCACTCTGGATTCTGGGTTCAAGAGATGCAGGTCCAGTCCTTTTTACCCAGGCAAGAGGGCAGCAGGTCAGCACAGCAAGGCAGGAGTCCAGCAGAGTGCAGTCCAGCAGACTGTCAGTACTTCAGCAGCACAGTAGTCCTTCTCCTAGCAGATTATTCACAGGGCCAGAAGTGTACTGAAGTGGTGGTGTCTGAGGTCCTTCTTTTATACACAGTTGTGTCTTTGAAGTGGAAAGACGTTTCTAGAGGCATGTCTTTGAAGTGCATAGATGCCCTGTCTTCCATACACTGGCTCCAGATTAACTACAGGGGCCCTTTGTGTGGAGAAAGGACACAGCCTATTCAGGTGTAAGTGAGGCTGCACCCAGCTTCTCCCTCCCATCTTGTCTGTTTGGCCCACTCACTCACACCTAAGCTCCCATTATGTGTGGCTGTCTAGGAGGAATGCACAAAGCCCAACTGCCAACTACACCCACGCAAGTGACCAGAGACAGGCTGCAGGCACCAAATGGCTAGAGCAAGAAAATACCAACTTTCTAAACAGCTTTCCAATTTGTTTGGATCTCTTAACACGACCATATCATGGATGCTGCAACGTTTTCAAAATAAGCAACGCATTCTTCTTCTCTGCATACAGATGCCAATTGATTTACATCTGTTGCTCAAATCAGCTAACCAAAGACATTTCTCTTGAGAATTTGATTTCTCTTATCTATTTAATCAAGGGGTAAAGAAATTTCAAATGATCCACCTTTGTCCTGAATATGGCCTCACTAATTTGATGCAACAGAGAACGAAGCGTTGACGCCTAACTCATGCTTTTTCCCCCAGTTATTGTAATAAATTAATTACAATAACTGGGGGAAAAAGCATGAGTTAGGCGTCAACGCTTCGTTCTCTGTTGCATCAAATTACAATAACTGGGGGGAAATGGATTCAGAACTCAAGCCAAATTAGGCTTGAGTTCTGAATCCATTTCCCCCCAGTTATTGTAATAATTTGGCTTGAGTTCTGAATCCCATGCATAGGACAGACTCATTATTGGGTGTAGAGAAGATGGGTTTTTAGACATTGAGAACCAGGATATTTTTCTAAGTCTAAGATATATGTTCCCTTTGTCAATATATGTTTTGTTTTGATTGTTGCTATTTCTGTACCCCTATTTTCTTGGAATGTAAAATTAATTATCTTTTTTGATATACCCGGCTGGTGAAATTGATTTACTTGTTGATATTTTCTGAATTGTTTTGAGTCATTGCAATGGGTGTCCTTAGATGTCACCTGATCTAAGATCAAGTGATTTTGAAGTATAATTCTTGAATGAACTCCTTGTAGGCACCTTTACCTTCTATTATTATTACGCAAGTCCACAAGAGTCATTTGGGTTGCCCATTATCTTGCTATATCTATAAACTTTCTAAACATGGCATTTTCAGAATTGCAATTTAAAATGCGACTTCACCATAAGTTAGGATTTTAAATTGTGATCCCAGAGACACCAAACCTGAAGGGGTTATCTCTCTTCCCATTTCGAAATTACACTTATAAAATGTAATAAGGTGTTTCCAATGTTATCCTATGGGAGAGCTAGATCTTGCAGTACTGGAAAACTAATGTAAACGTTTTTTACTAACAGGACATGTAAAACTTAAAAGTACATGTCTGAAATTTTAAATACACTGCAGTCTGCACTTGCGGCTGTCTAGGGCATACCTTAGGGGTAATGTATATGTTCTAAAAAGTAAGGTTTGGGCCTGGCAAGAGGTTTATTTTGCTTTGTCGAAATGGCAGTTATTAACTGCACACACAGGCTCTGCAATGGCAGACCTCAGACATGATTAGAGGGCTACTTAAGTGGGTGGCACAATCGGTTCTGAAGGCTCACTAATAGCATTTAATTTACTGGCCCTGGGCACGTGTAGTGCACTTTACTATGGACTTATAAGTAGATTATATAAAGGTAAAATAGGCAAAAGAAGAAAGGAAAAAAAAAAAACGAGCTGGATAACATAACCATTAGCAGACCTGGTCTCAGACTGTCCCGCACGTCCGCCCGCCGCTGGGTATGCTGCATGCATTGATGCTAGAGGAACAGTTTATACAACCCTCGCAGATAGCAAACCCCCTGTATACTCTCTGGGTCCTGGCAAAATCCCAGTCTTCCTCCAGCAACCGGGAGCAGCGATTTTTGTACACTCACCGGACGCAGAGACAGAAGCAGTGCCTACGTGTTCATTCACTCGATCTGCAAAACGGCTTGACAGTCACCATAGCAACCGGGGAAAAAGGCGGAAAAGAAAGGAAAGGGAAAAAAACGGCAGAGAATCTAAACGCGGCTTCAGATACAAAAGGGGGTATGAAGTGGCAAGATCAGCTGGACTGTGCTTCACATGGATAATCAGAGTCTGGTTACTCTGTTACAGGGGTGTGACACAGAGAGAGCGACGACTGGACATGACGGGAAGAGATCCAGGAAAAGCAGGCAAGTTCAAACCACAAGTGGTGGTTGGCCAATCTCTACAGGGAGAGCAAACAACACGCCTGGAACCTGAATCACAGCCACAACTGCAGCCACAGCCACAGCTACAGCTACAGACTGAGACTGAGCCTGAGCCAGAGCCAGAACTGAGACGACCTGAGACACGTGCCTTAAAGAGCAGAAGGGAAAATGATGGTCAGGACAGGAGGAAAGCAGACGGCAAAGAAGATCTAACGATCAAAAGAGCGAAGAGAGTGGAGATTATAAAAAACATGAAAAGTGTAACCCCCGATATACTACCGAACAGGGAAAAGTTAGGCAAATCCTGATAACTAACATGTTTACACCAGTACACGGGAGGGAACCAGTGGCCCCTGAAACTAGCAATAAGATAGTGGCTCATGAGAGAGGTACTGGTGAGGATCAATCGGTCATGGTCATGGAAAGCGGCATAGATATCTCAACGGGGGCAGACAAGGTTGTATCAGTAAATCCTCTGACCCACAAGGACAGAACCGTGCCAGCCACATCAAAGACATTAAAGACAACACCTATACCACCTATACTACCAGAGGAGCTACAAGGAATATGGCAATCACATGGAGAGGAATCCTCTATCGTCGCTCCCAAGATACATGAGAGCTGTACTGGGATAAGAAAAGACGCATCTATTAAGGTTGGAGAGGCCAGGGGGGCCATCAGCAGGATACCATCCAGCTTAGAGATGAGGAGAAAAGATGAGGATGACAATGAGGATGAGGATGAGGATGGCACGGACCTCTTTGCTGGCCCATCAGCTGATCCCTTAGCCCTTGATTTTGCCATGGCAATTGCCACATCAACCGATGACTCTGAGAGATACGAGACAGGGATCTCTACGTCAAGCAATGGCCTCAATCGCCACCATAACAGCACGGACATAATTGCTAAAAATGATGGTTTAAGGTGGGAACTAAAACCTGAGGAGAGAAGCAGAAAGCTGAAGAAAAAGAGCAAACGGAAGAGACAGAAAAAAAACAAGCAATGCCGGACAGAAGGGCCCATTGGTAAAGAAAGCGAGAGTGAGAGCGATAGTAATAGAGATCATAGCCCCATATGGAATTATTCATCATCATCACAAATTATCACTACCACTCCCTCAGACTCAATCATAGAGAGACATCTAAGGGAGGAGAAAGGAGATCACACTAAGAAAAACGAGCCTTCTATGACAGATATCTTGAACTCTATAAAAAGCCTTCATGGAGATATCAAAGCTGATAGCAGGAAAAACCAGGAAGCAATTCATAAAGTACAGGCTGAATTAAAGAAAGTGGGCAGTACCTGCACTGAAATATCGGATCGCATGGCCCTGGTGGAAGCACGCACTGAGTCCATAGAAAAAGATGTTTCTTCCCTTCAATCACAAAGTCAAGAACACGATGGCATTATTAAGGACATTATGCTCAAAGTGGAAGATCAGGAAAACAGGGCACGGCGGAACAATCTACGCTTGCTGGGAATCCCTGAAGGAGTAGAAGGGAACGACCCACGGACATATATTGTGACACTTCTTAAAGCAACGTTCCCAGAGCTGCAAACATGGGAAAGGGATCGGGAGATCCAACGGGCACATCGTTTCCCTCTAAACCTTCCAAAACGCCAACAAACATCAGAACAATACCCTCGAGCCATGCTAGTTTACTTTGGCAACTTTTTATTACGCCAATCAGTTTTTGATCTTGCAAGACCAAATAAAAAGAGGGAATACAATGGTTACTCCTTCTTTAGTCGACCTGACTTTGCCCACGCAACAGTGGAACGAAGGTGGCGGATGTGTCAGCTTTTTTCACCATTTCAACAAATAGGTGCGACGGTGTACCTACAAAACCCAGCACGACTAAAGATTATTATCAATGGCACCACACGGACATTTATCTCGGAAATCCAGGCTCAAACATATTTAAACGAACTAAAAGATATCCACAAGGGTATCTATAAAGGTCCAACCAAAAAATAATGGCTTTTTTTTTTTTTTTTCCGACAAGAAGTAAGAATCTGGTACAACACAGCCTTTAAAAAGAAAAGAAAAGGAAAAGGGAAGAAAAAGGGAAGGAAAAGGGAAGGAAGAAGGGAAGGGGAAAAAATGGGGGAAAAAAAAAAATTAAAAGGATGATGATCAGTGACTGAAAAGTACAGAGCTATAATTAACAATCTTAGAATGGACCTTGTAGACTGTATATAGCGACATTCTATCAACACGCAAACTGATATATGTAAAACTGACACTTAAACTGATAGATATAGCTCAAAAGAATTAGAGGGCTGAGAAAACGATTTATAATATGTATATTTGTACAGATCTAGTTGGGTGGAATGGGAGTGAGGGGGGGAGCGAGACTCGGGCACGCGTCTGCACAGACGTCATCATACTGGTTCCTTCTGAACCAGATTGCCATCTTGGGTGGTGGGGGAGATATGGGTGGGGGGGGCTATGGGTGGAGGATAGCAATCTCAGACAAAAATGGGAAGTTAACCTTAAAAAGGGAAGTAATACAAAGGTCTAAAGAGGAACTATACATTTCTATACATTTGCATCAGAATACACAACTGAATACTGCACCAGACAAAATTATTAAAAAGGGAAAAGAGAAAACCATGTATATATGGCTAGGCTAAAGATTCTTTCTATGAATATATGCGGTCTTAATGACCAAAGTAAAAGACAGAGGGTGGCGATAGGACTACAAGCAACCGGGGCCAATATTATTTGTCTTCAAGAGACACATATCGAAGGCTCGCAACAGCACCTCTTAAATACACTGGGATATAAATTAATCACAGCCTCAATGCAAGGATCAAAAACACGAGGAGTGGCAATCCTATATAAAGGGGGTGAGATACAGTTTTCTAAATCGATAGCTGATAATCAAGGATGCTGGGCAATTACAGAATGTACACAGGGGAATGGTAATAAAATAACTCTATGTACTATCTATGGTAACACTAGTGACGATCCAAGTGTCTTGGAAACCATCTCTAACGAATTGGTACAATGGCCACTGCCAATAATCATTTGTGGTGATTTTAATTTGAATCTTCCATGCAACTGGTCAACGGACCCCAGATATACCTATAAGGGTAGGAAACCAAAAGTATATAAGGCCTTTAAAGAGATGTGTCAAACACATGGCTTAATAGACTGTTGGCAAATTAAACATCCAGATGACCCCGGTTTCACTTTTGTTTCTAATCCCCATCTAAAACACTCTAGATTAGATTATATGCTGAGGTCTGGTTCTCTGATAGATAATTGCTTAATAGACAAATTACCAAGAGTCCTGTCAGACCATAACCCCCTAATTCTTAATTTAGAGAAAGGAAAAATAGGTAGGGAGATGCAAAAATGGACATTCGAAAGAGCACTGCTGCTGAATAAAGAGTTTTGTCAGCATATGAATAGATGGATACCCGAATTTTTGGAGGACAACCTTGGTAGCACCACTATTGGGGTGGTGTGGGATGCCCTGAAGGCTGGAATCAGGGGGGAAACCATTCGGTTTTCATTTAATAACAATAGGAGGGCAAAAGAACATATGGAGACTCTCCATAATATCCTAGTAAATGCCGAGGAACACTTAACAATGGCAGTACAAATAGGAGAAGATATTGAAAATCAAATAAGACAGGTGGCAATAGCTAAAAATGCTATCATAGATATCTATACCGAGAAAGCAATAATTAAAGCAACATTAAATAAGGAATCAGTATATGAATTAAGTGAGCAAGTAGGGCACCAACTGGCGGTACAAGTCAGACAAAAAAACTCTGCCAATATAATAAAAGAAATAAACGATCCAATAGAGGGACTCACAACGAATATAAATAGGATAAAAAATGCATTTCAAATATACTATCAAGGAGAAGAGGGTAAACAACAAGATAAGATCGATGAATACTTAGATCAACTCCCCATTACCAAGATAGAACAAGAGGATTTAGATAGTCTTAATTACCTACCATTTTGGGATGAAATACTACTATCTATGAACAACTTGACAAATGGAAAGGCAGCTGGAATTGATGGAATCCCTACAGAATTCTATGTCACCTTTAGTGCACCCCTAAAGAGAATTTTAACTGATCTATTTATCCATGTCTTTCAAGGTGAACGGCCCCCCGAGTCATGGTCTAACGCAAAAATTGTCGTCTTTTTGAAAAAAAACAAGGAGGCCCAAGAACTCGGATCTTATCGCCCTATCACCTTGATTAATGGCGACTCTAAAATATACTCAAAGTTACTAGCTAGTCGCCTAGCTCCGATCATCAGTAAGATTGTGTCCCTCCAACAGCATGGGTTTATTCCCGGAAGATCCACTGTGGATCTCATACAAAGAGTAATTACCTTGTTTGACATGGCCGAGGTATCAGGAGACCCTATGGCGCTTATACTGCTAGACGCTGAGAAGGCATTTGATAGGGTTCCTGGACCTATCTCTGGTCAGTCATGTCAAGAGCCGGACTCGGGGCAACCTTTATCAAGGCAATTCAAATGATGTATATCAAACCTCAGGGGGTAGTCATGGTAAATGTATCCGCCTCTGAAAAATTTAGTATGACTAGAGGGACAAGACAGGGGTGCCCATGCTCCCCTTTACTATTCGCTCTATTCATTGATCCATTTATCAACAGACTCGAAAATAATACTATAATCAACCCAATCAAGATAAGAAATATAGAAACTAAAACACTTGTCTATGCAGATGACATAGCGGTGGTAACGACAAACCCTACAGCCTCTATTCAGGCCATAGAAAGGGAGGCTGAAGTGTTTGGCAAGATCTCGGGATATAAGCTGAACCAAAACAAAACACAGATAGTGCTTAATGATAACCTTAAAATAAATGACATTCGAGTACTGGATAATGCCATATATTTGGGGGTTAATATTACAGCGAAACTAGACAACCTCATTCAAATTAATCTTGATCCACTAATACAACGAACAGATAAAGATTTAAGAAGATTAAATAATCTTCATCTATCCATTATAGGTAGGTGCAACATGAATAAAATGATCTATCTGCCTAAATTCTTATATCTATTCAGAACCATCTGTCTTGATTTTCAACCACAATGGTTTAAATGCATTGAAAGTATGTTCTCGCTATTTATCTGGGGATACAAGAGGACATCCACATTTTTATCACTACCAAAAGATAGGGGGGGACTTTCTCTGCCTAATATTAAACTATACTATTGGTCAACTATAATGACATACTGTAGAGAGCTATTATCTATCACCCAAGGAAATAGACCAACTACCGGAATCCCAACACCACAAGAACTAATACTAGGGGAAAATACTAGGGGGTATCTCTGGCTACACTTATACGACAGCTACTATAAAAAAGTACGATTTAAAACTCTCCTAGGAATACACAAAGCATGGAGTAATATTCGTAAAATATTGGGGATCGGAAGATTTTCTTATTATACATTACTATTAGATAACAACAACCTACCGGAGTTATTTAAAGATATATATATGAAAAGGTGGATAGAAGCAGGGATCACACACCTGGGCTGTTTCTTTACATCTACAGGTATAAAATCCTTCGAACAAATTAGAAAAGAATATATGATGAGTTATAGAGACTTTTTCAAATATCTCCAAATCAGGGACTTTATATCAAGGAAAGGTGGTGGCAGATCGAAATTTGAAAAGATTCAATGCATAGAATTTGTGAATCAAGGAAAGTGGACTAAAATAGGAGAAATATATAATCACCTCTTGGGCCTATGTCCGGATGATATGGATAAATATTATATAAAATGGCAGGAAACCTTAGATATGTCGGCCACCACAGTGATTAAATAATTTGAACTTTCTCAAACATTATTAATGTCCACCAGACTACAAGCACAATATTACAAAACATTCTTTCTGTTATATTATACACCTAGTAGAATATCAAAATGGGGGACCGGAAAGGGAACAAGATGCCCTAGGTGCAATTTCTACAAAGCAGACATTGTACATATATTCGCTACATGTAACACCCTACAGGGCCTGATCAAAGATATTTCTGATTTTTTATCAGAAATTTTTCATACCAAAATCGAAATCTCTGTGGGGGAAATCTTGCTGGGCATTGATGATAAAAATCGACCGAGTGAACTAAAAGGGTTAATATTTATCTCAATGTCAACTCTAAGATTATGTCTAGCTTCGGCATGGTTAGATCCAACACCACCAGTGTTTCAACAATGGCGTTATCGAATGCTAGCGACACATAGCCTGGAATTAGCTATATATAGAAGAAAGGTGAAAAATAAGAGGTTAAAAGGATTAGAGATATGGGATCCTCTAACCCAATGGATAAAATTTGAATGATACTGAATTAAGTACTTAATATATGTATGTATGTATATCTTTTTTTTCCTCTATGTTTCCTATTGACATGTGTAAATACTATCATAATGAATTATTTTGTCTGAGAGGGGGTGGGGGGTGGGTTGGGGATGTCTCTGTTTTAAAACAATAAAGAACTTTAAAGAAAAAAAAAAAGGACTTATAAGTAGATTAAATATGGCAATTTGGTTTAAGCCGATGCTACCATGTCATAGGGAAAGGGCAAAAGCACTTTAGAACTGGTTAGCAGTGGTAAAGTGTGCAGAAGCCTAAGGCGAGCAAACATTAAGTCAGCAAAAACAGGAGGTCTGATGGCAAAAAGTTAGGGGGCAACCACGCCAAGGAATAACAATTGTCCCCACCAGCTGAAAGAGGGTATAACTACCCATTCCTTTGGGAGTTCTTTTCACTAAGTCGGAAACACCCAGAGAGACCATCAGCATTGGTGTGGTCCATTGCAGGATGGTGTTCTACCATAGAGTCCCCTCCCTGTAGGGAGATGGACCACCTAAAAAATGTGGGATTCTCACCCCTCATCCGCATCAACCGTCTGAAGTGTGCTAGGTCTGCCTGCACCCGGAAATGAGTACCAAACGGGTAAGCTCTAAGCTTCTTCAGTGCCCAGACCACAGCAAACTCTTCTCTCTTTATTGCACTCCATCTCCATTACCGGGGAAGTAACCTCCTACTGATGAAGGCTACAAGTTGAACCAGGCCCTCTTCATTAAGCTGTGAGAGTACTGCCCATATGCAATTCTCTGAGGCATCTGTCTGCACAATGAATTCTTGGGAGAAATCAGGAGCCTTGAGCATGGGTGCTGTGCACATGGCCTCCTTCAGGGTGTCAAAAGCAGTTTGGTATGCCTTAGTCCATGCCACCTGGCGTAGCTGCTTGTTGGAAGTCAGCTCTTTCAAGGGTGCAACAATGGTGTCATACCCTGGTACAAACCTCCTTTAGTAACCTGTGAGGACTAAGAAGGCTTTCACCTCTGTCTGGGTCTTGGGGGGTACCCAAGCCAGAATGGTTTCAATATTGGCCCAGAGGGGCTTCAGCTTGCCTCCTCCCACTTGGTATCCCAATTTGACCACTGACCCCTGCCCTATCTGGCACTTACTGTCCTTGATAGTCAGGCCTGCCCTCTGCAGAACCTGAAGCATTACTTTGAGTTGGCACAGGTGGTCCTCCCCAGGGGCCTAGCTTCAGGGGGATTGTTTGGGTTGTTACTGCCTCCCTGATAAATATATGTTCTAATAAATAGTTGGGTACAGGTGCTTTCAGTTGGGTATTGTGAGATGACAGTCAGATTTTAGCAGGGATTTGTACCTACACACAGACAAAAATGCACATATACCCTCTCCCTCTTTGTTGTGAAAGTACTCAAAAATATTGGTTACTTTACAAACTATTGTGTTTTCTCTTTTAGTACTCCTACCAATCCACAGTCCGCTCCCTTTCCATTGCCCCTTAGGCCCCTCTCATGCACCTGGCTTGTCATATAAAGTATTTAAACATTACATGTCATCCTGATTGTCGGAAATTCGGAAGCTCACCCTCCCCCAATCTTACTGATCAAGCTACGCCCCTGGTCCTCCCAGCTAGAACTGAATACCGCAATGTCATCTAGATAGGCAGCACTGAAATTCTCCAACCCACCTAGGACCTGGCTGATCAACCTCTGGAAGGTGGCAATGGCATCCTTCAACTCGAAGGGCATGACTCAGAGCTGTAAGTGCACTTCTGAGGTAAAGAATGCAGACCTCTCTATGGCTCCCTCGGTCAAGGCAATCTGCCAATACCCATACGTTTAATATAACACTCTGAGGAACTTGCCAGCTCCCAGCAGATCTATGAGCTCATCAGCTCTGTGCATCAGTCTTGGTGACTACATTGAGCCTATGGTAGCCCACACAGAATCTAAGCTCTGGAGTGACACCTGAAGTACTAGCAATGAGGAACAACTCCACTGGTCTGGACCAAGGCCTATTTGAGGGCTCAATAACCCTTAACTCCAGCATTTTCGAGACCTCCTCATTAATTCTGACTCTCATCTTATCAGATAACCTGTAGATTTTACTCTTCACAGCCATGCTGCACCCAGTGTCAATATCATGGGTACACCATGTAGTGAGCCTTGGGTGAGGGAGAAGAGTGAGGCGAACTGCCTCAACAACTGGTGGCAGTATCTTTGTTGTTCTAGAGTCAATGTCAGGGAGAAGCTGACACCCTGCACTGAACCATCCTGCATCCTGCTCCTTGGAAGAAAGGAGGTCAGGGAGAGGGTCACTCCTATCTTTCACTCTGTCATCCATGAGGAGCATGGTTAACTCAGACCCCTCAAAGTGGGGCTGGAGCAGATTGACATGTAGGACCCTTGAAGAGTTCCTGGTAGTTTTGAGGTCCACCAAGTAGGTGACATTACTCTTGTGCTCCTTTGGTCTCAATGACCCACACGTTTTGAAAGGCTGGAACTCGATCAGAGTGGCATTCTGGTCATAACAATGTTTAATTTCCTCCTGATTGGCTTCTAGATTTTTCCCGTGTTTCCAGTAGAGATTTGCCTGGTTAAGGAGTGCCAGCATGCAGCTGACCACATCATGTGGGGGGGCTTCCTGGGAGCTTTCTCACAAACCTTCTTCACCAGACTAAGAGTTCCTCTCACAGGGTGCCTGTACAGAAGTTGAAAGGAGCTGAAGCCAGCCCCCTTCTGCAGTACCTACCTTTAGGCAGGATGTCCCACTTCTGCCTCAATGGGATCCAACAGGCACTTTATCATGCCTTTTAGGGTCCTGTTTAACCTATTAACAAGCCCATTGGTTTGAGGGTGATGAGGAGCAGAGAACTTGTAAGTTACCCCACACTCCTTCCACATGGCCTTCATGTATCTTGACATGAAGTTTGTACCATGTTCTGATGCCACCTCTTTGAGTAAGCCCACATGGGTAAAGATCCTCAGCAGTGCTCTGGTCATTGCAAGTGTAGTCACTGTTCTTAGAGGGATAGCCTCTGGTTGCTGGGTTGCATTGTTCACCAAGACCAGAATTAACCTATTGCCCATGGCTGTCTTGGGGTCCAGAGGCCCAATGATGTTGATGCTCACCCTTTCAAAGGGAGTGCCAACAACAGGAAAGGGTTGCAGGGGGGCCTTGCACTTCCTTCCTGACTTGCCACTGCCCTGGTAGGTAGGACTGGACCTGAAGAATGCATCTGAGGCCTTCCTCATTTGAGGCCAATAAAAGTTGTTGTCAAGCCTGTCAAAGCGCTTGTTCGGCCCCAAATGACCTGCCAGGGGTAGATCATGAGCCAGCGCCAGTGGGAAGGGCCTGCCGCATTGGGGTGCCATCAACACACGGGTTGCACCAGGCTCAGAAGCCTTAGGCTCCCTATACAGGAGACCATTCTCCCAGTAAATCAGGTGATCACCAGAGGTGGCTAGCTTAGGTAGGTTCCCCAGCCTTCTTTGAAAATCAAATCGCACAGCCCCTGATAGTCCTTTACTTCACTGCCCTTCACTCAACCATCCAGCGCCTTGGAAAAGAAATCCACACAATCCACCCATTTCAGTTTCTGACTATCCATGAACTTCTGTCTGTACTTTTCTGGGGTCATACCATTCTTCCTGACAAGTGGTTACTTCATATTATGCAGAAATTGCCACAACTGGAGTAAACCTGCTGGTCACTTGAAGCTGAAAATGTTTCATTGCGGTGGAAATTGAGTCCATCATTTTATAGATTTTGCAGTCCATGCCCTGATGAAGTCTTTGGTTATTACCATTAGACAAAACATGTGTTGGCAAAAACTGACTGTCAGTTGCTCTGATGAAGAACTGAAGCGCAATCCAATATTACAAGATATGGAATAAAGACCAAAGATGGACATCTAAAGAAAACTACTGCGTGAATTAATTATTGTTGGACACTACATGATTGTGGTTCAGGAAATTAACTTTGTATCCACTTATCAATATCATCTCCCACAACAAATACAGGCACCAGACCTTTGGAAATGTGGACCCTCTAGTTTCCAGAGGGCAAAGAATAAATGCTGCCACCATTACTGCTGGACTCTGCTTGTTTTGCCTTGAAGTCCAGCTCCTTAAGGCTTCCCTCATGTGCCAGACACTTGAATGCAATTCTCACTGACATGGCCAGTTTTATTTTCCTCCATTGCCAGTTTCCTCTGCTCTGCCTCTATGGTCGGCCTCTTTTCTTCCATTTTGAGCATTTCCAGCCTGTACTCCCTGTCCACCTTCCTCTCTGCCAGCTCCTCCGTGGACAGGATGAGGGAGTACACACTGCTCCGTGTACCTGAAGGGATCTCTAATCCTGGGAGTAGGCTTCCCTCCTCCTCAACAGGTCGCAGTCCAAGACCCTCCTGTGGGTCCTGCTATGATCCTTCCTCATCCTCCTGGTCAGCTGTTGTGACTGGCAATTGATGGGCCTCTGCTCATGCTCTCGATGATTTATGGGGCTCCCCCTTCTTGATGCTCTTTTTAGAGGGCAGTCCCCTATCCTGGCAAAACTCCTTGAGCTGAGTCATAATGTAGTTCTCTAGTTTGACAAGCTCAAACTACATCTCTGCAGTGAGGTCACAGACAGGAAGAGTAAGAATTAATTTGGAAAAAGCAAATGGCCACTCAGGGGAAATTTAAATTTGAATTTATCTGAGATATGGGATTGTAGTGTACACCAAATCACTGTATGACACTGCACAAGCACAAGTCCTATCCTCACCGCTGATCATCAATGTTAGAAATCAGGTTGTTGATTGACTGGAGTGTGAAACCTGGTTAAGCAGTAAGCACAATCTAGTCAGGGTAAGGCACAAGCAAACCCCAAATTAACCTGTGCTCAACCCCCTGGTAGCTTGGCACAGAGCAGACAGGCTTAACTTAGAGACAGTGTGTAAACTATTTATTATGCAACACTTCAAACAGTAAAACAGCGAAAACACCTCACAAAAAAGATTCCCACAGCAGGTTAGAAAAATAGAGCTTAATTTAATTAATAAAACCCGGCCAAAATAACAAAATCCAAATAGTAGAACTGGAGATATAGAATATTGAGGTTTCTAGTGAAAATAGCGCTAAAACGCACAAAGCACCAACTGGGGATATTTGTACATGCTGGACAGGGACAAGTTCAAGCTGACTGAGATGGAACGTGGGCCAGCTACAGGGACCCAGTAGGCCCACTAAAAAAGTACCTTAAATCCTAGTTACAGAGAGCCGCTTAGCCAAATCGATGTGTCGGTTCCCGAAATGCGTCAGGGCTGCGGTGCAAGGTCCTGTGCCCAATCGCTGGGGATCCCCTCAATGGAGCTTGCGATTTGGAGTCCGGCATCAGGGATGCCACATGCAGCTAGCAATGCGTTGTTTCTGAGAAGCTGCAAGGCTGCGATGCAGAGTCCGTTGTCCAGTTTGTCATCGACGACTACATGCAAGGACCTGGGCTGTGGATACGCCACACCGTAAGAGTGATGCCTTGGTTCCGAGGACTGCAAGGGCGAATCAGGTCTTTGTGACTGGTCCAATCCACGCAGCAGCAGTGATGCACCGGTTCTGCTTGAGGAGGCACCACTCAGCTGAGGAATTGACGGTTCTACTTGGGGATGTCCCGATCACCAGAGAAGATGCATCGGTGCTGCTGGAAAGAACCTTAGGCCCACTTCCAAGGGTCCAGGACTGGGATGGCACCACTTGGCAGGGTAGACTCATAGATGGCAGAGTCCAGATTCAATGTTGGAGTCCTGTAGAGTGCAGTTCAGCAGACTGGCAATCCTTCTGCAGCACAGCAGTCCTTCTTTCTGGAAGGGTATCCACAGGTCCAGAAGTGTACTGAGGTGATGGTGTCTGATGTCCTTCTTTACACAGTGCCACTGACGTGTGGAGAAACTTCTAGAGCCTGCCTTCCCTGGCTCCAAACTAACTACACAGGGTACACAACCTTTTGTGTGGAGACAGGATACAACCTATTCAGGTATAAGTGGAGCTGGGCCAAGCTCCTCCCTCCCATCCCGTCAGTGATGGCCCACTCAAGTCCACTTTAGCTCCCATTGTGTGTGGCTATCTTGGAGGAATACACAAATCCCAACTGTACCCAGTCATGTGAACAGTGACAGGCTGAAGGCACCAAATGGCAAAGGCATGAAAATGCCAATTTTCTAAAAGTGGAAGTTTCAGGACTGCAGTTTAAAATCATCACCATAAGATAGATAAAGACGACAAATTGTGATTCCAGAGACACCAAACCTGAAGGGACTATATCTTCCATTTGGACATTATACTTATAAAATGTAATCAGGTAATTCCAATGTTATCGTATGGGAGAGCTAGCTTTCACAATAGTGAAAAACAAATGTAAGAGTTTTTCACTACCAGGACAAGTAAAACTTTAAAGTATATGTCCGGCCTACCTTACAGGTGACTTACATGTATTAAAAGGGAAGCTTTGGGCCTGGTAAGAGGTTTATTTTGCGAGGTCGAAATGGCAGTTTAAAACTGCACACAGGCTCTGCTATGGTAGTGTGAGACATGTTTAGAGGGCTATTTAAGTGGGTGCCACAAACTGTGCTGCAGGTAGTAGAGTATCCACAGGTCCAGAGTAAAGGGCACATGTAGTGCACTATACTAGGGACTCATAAGTAAATTAAATATGCCAACTGGACATAAGACAATGTTACTATGTTGTAGGGAAAAAGCACAAGCACCCTAGAACTGGCTAGCAGTTGTAAAGTGTGCAGAATCCTAAGGCTAGCAAGGCTGAAAAAAATTAGTGGTAAACCACACCACGGATGCCAGGTTTAACAGAGCCAATTAGTGACATAACTAATTTTCCAAGGATAGGGAGAGAAGGGGTCTCTTTAGGGACCTTAGGCAACATACATAACTACAGAGCTACTGATTCTTCTGTTTTTGAAAGAGCAGCTTCTTGTTTAGAAATCCAAACAGGCTTGAGGTTTTTACCAAACTATCTGTTGTGAGGTCTTGCTGCATTATTTTATTAAGTAGTCTCACCTGAGAGAAGATAGCCACTGTTATTATAGCATGCTTCTTTACTCTGCATGATGATGGCTCCTCCCTTTCAGCCTGCTTTATCACTATGTCCTTCCTTTCTTTTAAGTGGTTTAATGCTTGTCTTTCCTCCTGTGACATGCTGTTGTATTCTATTGTTTGATGGGAGAAGTGTCCAGAATTAAAAGTTCTTTAATAACTGTCTTCTGATACAGTACATACTCCGGGAGGAGCACAATGTATCCAATGGTTAAATTGTGATTTTATCTTTAGTATTCTATCCGAGCACTGAGGATCTGGGGTCAGTTGTGAATCAAAGAACAAACATAATCTGAATTTCCTACAAGAATTGATCTAATTTAGTTGTAATTCAAAAGGGTAATATTATTGTTCAGGTACAAACCCAATTTCTTTATTACAGACTAACAGTTCTCTCATGAATAGCAGAGTGTCTGTCAGATTTACCTCTAAATCTGGTTCTGGTAATCTTTTTCTACAGCGATAAGTGAAGATAAGGCAATTGGGAGCAAGTCGCTCTTCTACATCCCATGCACCCAATGCACACCTTTTGAGAAGGTCTTTCTATAGACACCATATACATAAATGTGGTCACTCATTTTACTATAAGTAACGATGACATTATACTCAGGTGCACTCTTCAACTCATATCCAGCAAGCACTGCCCCCAGAACAGTGAGCAATTGCCTTCCATCTGGAATAACAACAAAGGGTAGAAACATGTCCCTCATCTCTAACGCAAGAGAGTAGAAGCCAATGGATGGAATTATCTAAGGAAGTTTCCTCCTCACGTCCCTCACCCACACCAATTATTATATGTAAGCTGTATATCATCATAATATAGCATGGGTAACTCACTCCTACTACACCCAAACAAAGTCAGAATTCTCTGGTAGCTGCCACAGCATACATTTAAAGCAAATCATACGCTGTGTTGGTAGTAACTTTGGGCAGTTCAGTGTTAGTCATCAGTGCTTAGCATGTTGTCCACCATGCCTCTAAACTTGTACAGGTCTGGTGCATCCATATAGTGACCTCCTGTTGAATCTTTCAATCATCATAGCCCCTGTTGACCCTGTCATCTTCACTTGAGCAAATGTGGGCCCTCTGTTCCATCCAGGCTTCACTCAGTTTGCAGGAGCAGTATGCTTTTCTGCCCAGTCTCAGGCCTCTTTAAGATTGTCAAAAAACAAAGTTTTGCTTCTAGCTATTATTTTTAGGCATGCTAAAAACAACAGTGTATATCTTACTCTCATTTCCCTCAATTTGCGCTTGACTTCCACGATGATGGCGTGCTGATGCTGAATTGACATTATATAATCAAGGAAAATTATGGCCCTGCATTGTTGATGAAAAAGTGGCATGCTTTCCTTGCTCTTTAGATGATCAGATTACTGTCTCTATAATTCAGTATCTTCACCAACTCTGGCCTTAGGGGCGCTCCTAGTGAGGAGATCTCACTGAGACAATATGTGCCTGCTCTACAGCGAAGAAGCCAAAAAACCCTTGTTGTGCCGTGTGCTGCAGGAGCCACTTTACGAGGTAGAAAATCATGTCCAGTATTTCCACTTCTTCTGGCAGTCCAACCGCCCTCAAATCGTTGTACCAAAATCGTCCCTCGTAATCTTCAGTCCTGCCCTCCAGGAAGTAGACAAGTTTTATGAGCTCATTTAGTTGTTTCCTGCAGCTTGTTTGAATTTGTACGCAGTTAATTTCGGAGGTCTTTTTGTGTTTGACTCTGTCAGCCAGTTCCCGCTGGTCTTGAGGGAATGAACTCAGGTCCACCATCAATTTTATGTTCAGACACCTTCATTGTAGCCATGATGGTAGTTTATCTTTAGGTTGAGAACAGGTGAGTGTGCCAGGGTCTGCAAATGCAGAGTCCTGCATAATGGGTTGTACACCTGTTGTTCCCCTGAAGGTTTCTTGGATTTACCTCCTTCCCTGCGGCGGTAATTCTCCTGTGGTGCGGGGGGCGCGCGGCGCCGCTGTGCTCGTCATGACTCACAGTGGAGCTGTGCTCATGACGAGCTGAACTCGTCACGACCCCGCCCACTGATTAATTCTCCCACACATGCGGGGAATTAATCGCGCGTGGGCGGGCCGCGGCCATTATGACGAGCTCAGCTCGTCATGAGCACAGCTCTCTGTACTGGGGTGAATGTATGACATTGTTCTGCATTCTGTCCATCAATTGTTGTTTTTGCATTTGTTACCCCGAGTGGGAAGGGTATGCTCAGACGTGAGTCCCTTGCTCTCCATGCCACTGGAATCAAGCTATCCTGGCTGACGAGGGCTGAAAGCCCGAAACCGGTCCTAGGATGCTTGTTTCCAGTCCAGGGAGGACCTGGCTTGGCAGTTCGGGCTGGACTGTTCCCATGGGGCACAGGGTCAAGACTGATTTGCATATGGCTGGGTTCAAACTGGAATGGCATGGTGAGCAAAAAAACGATGGATTTAGGCCCAGATCTCTGTACTGGGGTGAATTTATGACATTGTTCTGCATTCTGTCCATCAATTGTTGTTTTTGCATTTGTCGCCCCGAGTGGGAAGGGTATGCTCAGACGTGAGTCCCTTGCTCTCCATGCCACTGGAATCAAGCTATCCTGGCTGACGAGGGCTGAAAGCCCGAAACCGGTTCTAGGATGCTTGTTTCCAGTCCAGGGAGGACCTGGCTTGGCAGTTCGGGCTGGACTGTTCCCATGGGGCACAGGGTCAAGACTGATTTGCATATGGCTGGGTTCAAACTGGAATGGCATGGTGAGCAAAAAAACGATGGATTTAGGCCCAGATCTCTGTACTGGGGTGAAT
Source organism: Triturus cristatus (assembly GCF_964204655.1). Taxonomy (NCBI): domain Eukaryota; kingdom Metazoa; phylum Chordata; class Amphibia; order Caudata; family Salamandridae; genus Triturus; species Triturus cristatus. Next base: position 699,498,546 of record NC_140582.1, on the reverse strand, counting down.
GTATGACATTGTTCTGCATTCTGTCCATCAATTGTTGTTTTTGCATTTGTCACCCCGAGTGGGAAGGGTATGCTCAGAAGTGAGTCCCTTGCTCTCCATGCCACTGGAATCAAGCTATCCTGGCTGACGAGGGCTGAAAGCCCGAAACCGGTCCTAGGATGCTTGTTTCCAGTCCAGGGAGGACCTGGCTTGGCAGTTTGGGCTGGACTGTTCCCAGGGGGCACAGGGTCAAGACTGATTTGCATATGGCTGGGTTCAAACTAGAATGGCATGGTGAGCAAAAAAACGATGGATTTAGGCCCAGATCTCTGTACTGGGGTGAATGTATGACATTGTTCTGCATTCTGTCCATCAATTGTTGTTTTTGCATTTGTCACCCCGAGTGGGAAGGGTATGCTCAGACGTGAGTCCCTTGCTCTCCATGCCACTGGAATCAAGCTATCCTGGCTGACGAGGGCTGAAAGCCCGAAACCGGTCCTAGGATGCTTGTTTCCAGTCCAGGGAGGACCTGGCTTGGCAGTTCGGGCTGGACCGTTCCCATGGGGCACAGGGTCAAGACTGATTTGCATATGGCTGGGTTCAAACTGGAATGGCATGGTGAGCAAAAAAACGATGGATTTAGGCCCAGATCTCTGTACTGGGGTGAATGTATGACATTGTTCTGCATTCTGTCCATCAATTGTTGTTTTCACAGCTCCACTGTGAGTCATGACGAGCTCAGCTCGTCATGAGCACGCAATGGGTTAAAAGGCTTAGACATGCCCATAATAAGGTTGTAGTGACTGATCATATTAAGCCTCAATTAATGTCAATGACTCTGTTCTGAACACTGTTTGGTTGCAGCATCATGGCCGGTGTCTCTCATACTTCCATTCTTCGACCTTCTTATTTAGCTAGAGTCAACGGCCTTTAATACTCTGGGGTCTCGGCTAGTCAAAAAAAAATGCCCAGGAAATCCTGCTCCCCCAAGAAAGGGAGGCCCAATCTCTGATTCCCCGGTTAGCCATGCCACACTGTCACAGCAGCTCAAGTTGATCACTGCCTGAGTTACCAGCTCAACCACCCTGGGCCTAAGGTGGTCACAGATTAGCCGCTTAGCCGCTCCACATCCTCTTGTTGTCTCATCATCCTGGGTAACTCACTCTGTTATCTGTCAGTCCCTTGGCCCAGGCACGCACACCCTGAATCTAGTTGCTAAACTCTTACAGCGTCATCTAGTCATCTGTAGCAAACTGCCTCTAGCAGGCAGATTCAGCAGCTTCTCTATCTTTTTGAGCTGCAATTCTCATCTTGATCAGCCCACAACAATCAGGAGCAAATGGGGTCACAGGATTACAGAATTTGGTATACTGAACAATGTAGGATTCCTTCAATGTGGGGCACTCAAAGCGCAATCTCAAGAAAGAGCATCACACCCTGTACTCATACAGTTGAGCAATCTATTTTTCTTGTAGTTTTTGTTGCAATCAAAGAATTCCAAAGCCGGTATTCTCAAAGGCACTGGGGCTATCTCCTGATGTAGGTTTAGGGACACTATGGGGCACATGCATCAACAATGCCATTTGCGATTCCTTATTAGCGAAAAATAAGGAATCGCTAATAAGGAATAGCAAAAGGCTATGCATGTAGGAATCGCTATTCAAATAGCGATTCCTTAACTTTCCTTAATTGCGACTAGCAAATTGCGACTAGCAATTAAGGAATGCCGTCCCAATCATTCCTATGGGCCTCCAGGCCCATAGGAATGAATTGGAGATTGCATGAGCAAATTGCGAGTACCAGTAGGTTCTCGCAAATTGCTCATGCAATTTCAAGGGTGCAAGGGTGTCAAAATGACACCCTATTGCACCCCTGAAATTGATATGTGCACATATGTTGCACACACACATGCTCTAAGGGCATGTGTGTGCGCAACATGAAACTTTGAAAAATGCACAAAAGTGCATTTTTCAAACTTTTAGCAAATTACCATGCAGTTCATCTTCATGGTAATCTGCTCCCCCTATTAGCGAATTCGCTAATTTTTTAACCTCCATGCATTGCATTTAAGGAATCTCAATTTGGGATTCCTTAAATGCAATCGCAATTTAAGGAATCGCTATTTAAGGATTCCTTAAATAGCAATTTTTGTATTCGGGTTGATGCATTGGGATTAGGTTTTATTTACTCGCTAACGGGTGTTATTAGCGATTCGGTATTTTACCGACTGGATTTTGGCTTGATGCATGAGGCTGTATATTCTTCAGAATGGTGATCTCTTGGATCACAGGCTTACAGCAAACAGGAAGTCACACATGATGATAAGGGGCTTCTGAATGGCGACGAAAGGCTTCCAAATGACCTCTAAACACACAGGGGCGGATTTACAAGCCCCTTGCATCACTTTTGCATCACTTTTAACATGGGAAAAATTATGCAAAAGTGGCGCAAGGGGCTTGTAAATCTGCCCCACAATGTTTTAGGGGTAAGACAAGCTTGAATAGCGCATATAGGACCTTATGTTCCATAATGACATGTATTGGAACTGCCAAGGATGACTCATCCAGGTACATAACCTATGCATAGCATGGTAAGGGAGCAATTCTCTCAGCAACTAGGATTAGCGGCTGGTGATGGGCGCATCCTCACACCAAGCCATATGGAATACGCTCACAAGACAGAGTCGTGCTTCAGGAGGGCTCACCTTTCTTGGCAGAACTCTTTGATTTCCAACAAGGGGTAGGCAGAATTTCTTGGTGGTCTGTGTTGATAACACTAGCGATCATAGACCTATCGGGGGAACACCATGCACGCATTCTCAGCAGCAGCATGACTGGCAGCACTGAGATGGACAGAGACTGATCGCTAGCATCTTCTTTGAGGATGCACGTCACATGCATATCCAAATGATCATGAGGGTTCCAGCTCATAATACAAAGTTTTGTTGACCAGAAGTTCACTGCAAATCAGAATAAATGCATTCTCAAAGTTCAAAAACCCAGACAACCATTGTGAGGTTTGGTTTGCGAGCATTTCTCCAACTTACAGGATGAGATGCTGTTATTGGGCAGAGCAGGCTTATCCTCCTGCAAGCATGCATCACATGTCATTTTTGCCATCAGCTGATAATGCTCTAGGCAGGTGGTATTCAAAAGGGATCCTCACTGCAGAGATTGAATGAGAGATGATATAATGTTTTATTTTTGAGACACCATCCAGCCTCCATTTAATTATTTGCCCATGCAAACGGATGTTCCTGATCATGTAGTGGAAAAAGAAAAAGTGTTATGTTTGTCCCTTAAATGCAATAGAGTTGTTTTTGAGATCTCATTTGCTCTGGGGTCTGCAATCAGCTCTCAGGAAAAAAGGACTTCAAATATGAGATCTTCAGGTTTTACAAGAAAGCCCAGCAGGTACCTGGAACGCAACTGTATTTTACACCCAAAATGTATGTAACTGTTATCAAGCGGGTCCTGACAGTATTGCAATTGAGACATGTTGTTCTACCAAACATAAAAGGTGGGAAGACTCATTCATGTTCCTTCAGGTCTCGTGGGATAGAAAAGGCATACTTTGGCTTCACTGGTGTTGCTGTTTGGGAGCCCACTTGCATTAGGGCTGTTCAAACAAGGACAGCGATGAAGCTCTAACAGATAAACTTTGGAGGACCAAGAACAAATGGAGAAATCTGACAGCAGACTCCCATGCTCACGCAGACGTATCCTCAAAAAATAATACTAAGGTAGTGTGCTTCAAAGGCCTCTACTCTCCCAACATGCTATGCCCAATAACAGGTACAATATTTGACAGGGCAACAAAAGGTGTGGAACTTAGGGCTTGAGTTAGAGTTTGCCTGAGTTCTCCACCACAAACATGGCGGATATCCTGCCCACATTATATCGTAATGCATTTGGAATACGGCGGTTGGGATAAACATCATTGCATCCATATGGCAGACTGCTTGTCCGCTAAGCTTTAAATCAGGCCCTTAGTTTGGAACTGCTGTGGGACACTGGTTTATGGTGAATTCAGCTGTCTCTGCGGATTAGGGAATCGGTGGTTGGAGGTGAGAGAACGCGAAGTAGGAAATAGTAAAATGGGTTCAGCTGGGATGGGGAATGGCTGATGCCAGATTAAGCATTCAACACAGGTTGCAAACTGGAGGTGGGGTCTAAAGTAAGGGGGGAATCTTGCACCCAAGTGGTGGTAGGGCCAGCATAATAGCAACCCAACACACAATCAGTACAATACAGTACAACACCATAGCACAACATCAAAACACTACAGAATAGAACACCAGAACACTCAAATATCGCTGTACAACACCCCAATGCGCTGAACGTTACATTAAACTTCATCCAAAAATGAGGTATATTCTTTAATTCCGGATTTATGTCTGATATGTTTTGAGTTACCAATGAAAGCATACAGTATACAAGCAAACTGATGTTGCTGCCTTTTCTGGGAAATGTAGCATTGAGCAACGGTGTTGTTTTCTCATTTTTACCCTTTATTAAATACTGATCGTGTTACTGCCTTTAAATCCATCGATTTCTCTGGAGGTGTTAGCAAAGAGCTCATTAATTTCAGAAGATGGAATTTTATTCACTATAGAGTACGCTTTGCCCCAGTGTTGAATTAAAAACCAGGACGAAAGTTCTCTATTGTCATGTGGTTTACAGTTCTAAATAAGAAAGAGAAATTCATGCATTTGTTATTAGAGCTAATTGTGCTCAATTCTTGGGCAATGAATAAACCCAACATTCTGTTGGTAGTATTTCTGTCAAATATCTGGCAACATTTTAGGTCTTAATGTAGAAGCCTGCCATTCTCTAAAAACAATTAAAGAATATTTTCTAGTGTGTGCTATGTGTGACTTGAATGACTAAAGTGTCTGTTTGCTGTACATCTCCAGCGTTGTTAGTGATCACATCACACCAGAGCTGAAGGAGCTCACCCATTCATGAATAAGCACAATTCAAACTCCTCACCCACACTTTCAAGGCACTACATAACACTGGTGCAGTATAACACAATAGCATCTGCTTTCAAAAACCTATACACCTTCGCTTTACCATCCAGACTCCTACCTACACAAATCCCAGGCATACTGAAAATCATATTCAGCAATTGAGCCTTCTCCTACATTGCTCCTAAAGCATGGAATGACCTGCCCCTGCACATCAGAGCTTCCTCCTTACTTCTTGAATTCTGCAAGAAGCTGAAGACATAGCTTTTCAAGTAGTCGCACTAGGCCCTAGATGTGCCTAAACTCACACCCGTTCAGTGTTAGGATACCTTCCCAGATGGTAGTGTGCTCTACAAATCTACGTAAGGTAACAATGACCATGTTTTAATATTCATTTTTTATTAATTTCATTTATACTGCACGCTAATCACTCCGGGAGGGGTATCCCCGCACCCAGCAGGATACAGGCCAATAGAAAGATAGGAATTAAAACAGAACTGTTCAAGTCCTAAACTTAAAATGATCAGTGCGCAGGTGAACAGGTAAAGGGAACTCATTCCAGTAAAACGGGGCAGGACATGAGAAGTGCAGAATTTTCTCACCCGCGAAATGTTGAGTAGTGCTTTGTCACAAGATCGTAAACGTCTGACCCCGCAGTAAGGGATGAATTTAACAGATAGATAACTTGGGCCTTTACCCTTCGGAGCTTTGTGAGTGAGACAACCGATTTTAAAAATAATTATTTTCCGAGCTGGTAGCCAATGCAGTGAGCATGGTAGGGGGCTAGACGCCATCCAGGGAGGTAGATTGAAAATAACATGGCCCACCGTATTCTGAGCACTTGCAGCTTGGATAGCACTGTCTCATTTGCTGAGGCCAGAAGTGCATTACCATAATCCAGTCAGCTAATACCAAGAGCGTGGACCAGTTTTTAGTGATTGTGCACAGTGTAGTGTTTATAGTCCTTTTTCTATCACTATATTGTATTCCTAGTTTATTGTGCATTGTGTTGTGTGTCATTTTTAGGTCTCGCCTGACCTAGCGCATGTGCTGGTCTGGCGAAACTTATTGAGAGGGCTCCAAAAAGTGCTTTCAGGCCAGCCTAGAGCTGCAGCGCTTTACCGCGATTACTTTCACTTTAATGTTTGATCGTGATTACGAACGGGATCACTTTCACTTTTGCGGCCGCACGGCCGCTTTGCATAGCCAATAGGTCTCGCTTTTGGGACCTTATCAGTATTTAGTTATGCAACTTTTACATGGCTAAACACTTATAAGGTCCCAATGGCGAGACCTATTGGCTATGCCAATGCTTGTTACAGTTTGTTTCCTGTTTGTACTCTAAGTATATTTACATTTTGAATATCATTTGTGCTGTGTACTTATTTGATCATTATTGCATCTGTGATAATTATGATATGCAATATTGCAATTCACACAACACATCCTCCATGAAGTTAGTCTCCGGGTGCTCATCCAAGTCTACATGGGGAGTCAAAGGAGACTTAGGAGACCAACTTGCCATCACAGACTGAACACTGACTATCCTGGGGAACACTGAGTGAGAAACGCCAGCAGTCTCACTTGTATGGTGCTTCGTCTCCTGTAAGTGCATGGGCATGATAAAAGGCTGACAATAACAACCCATATAGTGAAATGTAAATCAGTTCGGTGTAAAGGCTTGATATACTTCATTTGTGCTTATGCATACTGAAATAAACATTCCATGTGAAAAAATTGGCAAACAGTTAGTCATTCTTGTATAGTCATTTCTAAATTTCATATTACAACTTAAATGTTACAGAGGCAGGACGACAGGCAATGTTTGTTGCATGGAAGGCAGTGAGACCCATCACATAGAGGCAGACTGAAGGTCATCTGACTTAAGCAGCCATGACTCATACAACTACCAGCCTGGAAGATTATACTGCCCACCAGGGCATAAACAAGTAGGACACAGGTTTTCTAATGAGGGTGGCCATGCTCTTCACAAATCTTCCCCGAATACAAGCTGTCTCTATATGTTTAGAAGTGCAAGCACATATGTATCTGAGGCTCTGAATGATATGGATTAAAGTGTAGACATATGTTTATTCGAATTGCAAATGTCAACCACTAATGGAATTTAATTGAAGTAAGGTAATTAGGTAGTGTTCATTGTTATGATCCACAAATGACCATCTTTTGCATGAGACTCTCCCAGATTTTTGCCTTCACTACCCTATTTTTGATTGACTTGTTTTTGTTGGTTTAGGACTCTGCACATTTTAGTCCTGCTAACCAGTAGTAACATTCTTGTGCTCTTCTTTCCAAAGATGGTAAAATTGGTATACACACAATTGGCACATTTCATTTACTTTGAAGTCCTTAGTACTACAAAGTACGTGGGGCCTGTACATTAAGTGGTGCAAGTGGGCCATAACACTGATTGTGGCATCAGCTAAAGTAGCAGTGTAAAACATGCCTGAGCCAGCCACTGTAGCCAGTAGTACAGACTTAAAACTGCCTATTCGATCTGGCAAAATAAACCATTTGACAGAGCTAGCCTTTCATATTTAATCCTTATACGTCACCCCAAAGGTAGTCCCTAAAGGCTCATAAGGCAAAGTGCATGGTATTTGAAAAGTTGGACATATGTACTTAACATTTACATGTCCTTGTATCGAAAACCCCCAAAGTTGTTTTTCAATGCAGCGGGATTAGCTCTCCCATAGACTAACACTGGGTTCCTTATTAAATTTAATAAGCGATAACTTCAGGTTACAGAAATACTAATTATACTCACTTCAATTATAATTTTAAATCCTCTTAAATGGTAAAGTCAGATTTTAAATCACTAATCTTAAAATGTCACATTTAGAAAGTTGCCATTTTTCTCCCTAAACAAAATGTGCCTTTCTGCTAATGTCAAAGTCCACATGACAGTTGATGGCTCTCCTGTGGTTGGTGTGACGTGTATTCCTTACAGACAGGGGACAAAAGGGCCTTGGGTGTGGGGAAGGGTGTTCTTTCCCTGAGCAGGATGGCCCGGAGGGTGTACCTAGCCCTTACTGAGCTTCAAAGGGCAGCTTGAGGACTGTACCCAGCCCCTTACTGATTTCAGAAGATGCCTGGCATCTCACTGGCACATGCAGTCCACACTTGGGCATGCCTGCCCTTTTTCTCCTTGAAAGATTGGAGCCACACACAGGGAAAAAGGAAGAACTAAACAGAACCAGTAGAGGGTTATACTAAGTGGGTGTCCCCTACACACAGCCTGGCTCTAGGTCTAAAAGTAGAACCTCGGAACCTCTCATCAGAATGCTCTTGGACCTATTCATAAGAAGCACTGGACTGCTGTCTGAAAGCAAAATGAAGACTGGACCTGCTTGCTTTGAATCCAGGACTGCAGAAGTTACTTCAAGTGTCAGTTAGCTGACCTCCTGTTTGACCTGCAGGGCCTCAACAAGCTTTCAGAGGCTTTTTCCTGCAACTGCCCAGCCGACCAGCACCAACTTGACCTGCCTGCACCCTGCTGCCGGCCTCTTCTGGAGGGAGTCCTAATTCTCAATTGATGCCCCAAGTCTTGGATCCTTGGCTGGTGTTAGAGTGTACTGCTCTAACCCTTAAAGTACAAGAACTGGACCCCAGGTGAAAAACCAGAGGATATGGGCACAACATGTCGAAAAGAACCATTCCCGGTCTCCTCGCAAACACGAACAGACTTCACGAAGTCCATATCCGACTGCCAACGAAACCTTCCCGGATACAGAGCCCAAACTTTGCCACCCGGAGCTGTTTGTGTCAACAATAACAGCCCCATGTTTTCTGCCAAAGCGAAGTTCCGATCGTCAACCAGCTCTTTGTACCGATGACAATCACACCACAAACGCAAAGTTACCACCAAAACTTAGGACTTCAGCAACCCTGTATCGATGAGCGTCTCTCTGGATCCAGCCTGCAGCCCAACCACAGATGACCTTGTTGACAAGAGCTTCTCACATGAAACTAGGCTAAATTAAAAGGTGAACATTCCAATAGAATGAACCTGGTCCCTGTATTCGACCTGCACGCCAGTGCAGCCTGACTTAACTTTTGATTGTGACCCAGTCCAGAGCAACTAGATAATTACGATTGTTTCTTTGTGCTTTTTGGCACTCTTTCTACAGAATAATGTACAAATTCACACATCCAATTCTACTCATTGTTTTTTTTCTCCATTTTTGTGTACTTTTAATTATTGCAATTTACTCTAGTTTCCTAAATTGGTGTGGGATTATCTTGTGTTGTATTTTCACTTTATTACTGGTTGAGTGCTGCATGAATACTTTACGTCATTGCCTCTAGGTTAAGTTTGACTGCTCTAGTCCCAAGATACCATAGGTGTTAGAAATGTGGGTCTCTAGTTGCCAGAGGTAGGTATCTTTGTCCAAATAGGAACCATTGCTTCTAGTCAGGGTAAGGGGGATACATACTTTAGATAACCCCTGCTCACCCCCTTGGTAGCTTGGCACGAGCAGACAGGCTTATCCCAAAGGCAATGTGTAAAGTATTTTTACCAACACTCACATAGTGAAAACACCACAAATGGACACCACACCAGTTTAGAGAAATAAAATATCTTCATCTAAACTTAACAAGACCAAAATGACAAAAATCCAACATACAAAGTTAAAAATATGACTTTCAAAAGTTTTCAAGAACTTGTACCATAGAAAACTAAGGATACAAGATTTTTACACAAAGTACCTGTAGTTGCGTCAAAATTCACAAGGCCACACAGCCGCAGAGTGAAGAAGCGTCAGTTCCTGTTACCTTGGGAAGCGGAGCAAAAGTTTTGCTGCATGCAGGAGACGTGATGTGTCGAATGTGGTCTGTTGGGGGAAGTGATTAGTCAATTCTTCGTGACAGTTCCGGTCCGCAGGTTATGCGTCGGGAAAACTTGTTGCACAGGTGCCATGCGTGGAAATCCGGGATGAGTTGTAATCGATGCTGCGGTGGTGAGCAACGCTGCATCGGTTTTCTTCAGCCGCAACCCCTCGATGCGTCGATTCTTGCAACAGTGACAGGCGCTGCGACAGTTTTCAGTTTGCGCCAGAAAAACGACTGCAAGAAGAGCGATGTGTAGTTTTTGAAGTTCTTCAAGTTCCTTCACTCTTCCAGCTCCCAAACAGCAGCAACAACCTCCAGAGGTCCAATACTGGCACAGGGACCTCCTGGCAGGTCAGAACTCACAGCAGCAGAGATCAGGGGAGCTGGGGTGAAGTCTTTGTGTCCCTGAGACTTCAGGACAGGAGGCCAGCACACACAGGCCCTTGGAGATCTCTTCAATCAGGGGACACAGCACCAGCAAAGTCCTCCTCCTTTCCTTGGCAGAAACAGCAACTGCAGGCCAACCCCACACAGCACACAGCAAAGGGGAACTACTTCTCCTCAATCTATCCAGCTCTTCTTCCTGGCAAAGGGTCCTCTTGAATTCCAGGGATGATCAAAATTCCGGGGTCTGGGCCCCTCTTTTATAACAGTAAATCTCTTTGTTCTCTCCTGGCCCAGGGCTCTGAGCCCAGTCCAAACCAGTTCTGGGGGGCACTTTGTAAGCGCACAACAACCCCCAGTGTCAGTGGGAGCCCTGGCTTCAGACACACCACAGGGGGCGGAGCTATCATTGTGGAAGGCAGGCACAGCCCTATTCAGGTGCTACTCCTCGCACTACTCCAAATGCAGACCAGGCCTATTTAGCCTAGCGCTGACTTATCCAGACTCTCTGGAACCACTGCACATCCCCAGCCCCTGTGACTCAAAAGCCAGACAGTCAATACACACCCTAGCAGAGGCACACTAGATGGCTAAGTAAGAAAATACCTACTTTCTAAAAGTGGTATTTTCAAACACAGAATGTAAAAACCACCCTCACTAAAAGATGCATTTTAACATTCTGGCATACTAAACCTTATTTCCCTATCTGGTTCCCAGGGGCAGTTATGCTTATAAGATGTTATAAGCAAACTCCCCATTCCATCCTATGAGAACAAATAACCTAACAATAGTGAGAAAATGAAATTGAAAGTATTTCACTACCAGGACATGCTACACCCATCAGGGCATGTCCTACCTTTCACATTCATGGCACCCTGCCCATAGGGGTACCTTGGGCCTACCGTAGGGGTGACTAACTTAAGAAAAGGGAAGGTTAGGACCTGGCAAGTATGTACACTTGTCAGGTCGACATGGCAGTTAACAAACTTTGCACAGGCACTGCAGTGGCAGGCCTGAGACATCTTTTTAGGGCTACTCATGTGGGTGGCACAAATAGTGCTACTGGCCCACTAGTAGCATTTGATTTACAGGCCCTGGCACACTCAGTGCACTTTACTAGGGGCTTATCAGTAAATCAAATATGCCAATCATGGAGAACCAATCATAATAACAATTTACACAGGGAGCACTTGCACTTTGTCACTGATCAGCAGTGGCAAATTGCCCAAAACATCTAAGCCAGCAAAAACGAAATCCAGCACAGCATCAAAAATACAGGAGGTGGAGGCAAAAATTCAGGGGAAACCACGCCAAGGATGCCAGGTCTAACAAAAGGGTCAAGCCGAGTTTTATTTAGCAACTTTTGTGGTTCACCCTGACAATGACTGTGATTTTACTTGAGCGTTGCTCTCACTAATCTCTATACAGGCAACCAATAATATAATACAGCACACCACTAGACAACACAGCAGCACATTACCGAACTAGCCAAATAACAAAATGCTACAACACTAGTTCAAGAAATACTTTATTCGGTTTAAAAAAAAAAACAGAAACCATGAAAGCAACAACATCAGATTACAAATTGCACAGGAAAGATATTAAAAGAAAAAACAAAGGAACAAATTAAATTTCATCAAAACCTATTGTTTTCCGAAGTTTAAAAACATTTTTAAAAAAACTTAAAACTGCGGTAACGATTAGAACAGTGTCCATTCTTTGAAATTCTAAAAAAGCTGGGCGACATTTATTTAAATTCAGATCTTTGAGAAGTGGGATAATGAATTTCCTGCGAGGTAAAGTGTAAAATTTACAAAAAAATAAAATATGGATATCAGATTGAGACATAAAATCATTACACGGGCACATAGGCAAATTAGACGACCATAAGTTCATTTCTGGGAAGGTCAAAAGTCTAAACACAATATTTAATCTAAAACGGGTCAAAAGAAATCGATCATAATTTGACATCTGCAAAGTTAAGTATGGCTGTACTTTGTTGCAAGTTAGCAAAGAAAGATCAATAATACTGACTTTTTCTTCGCTTCCTCTTGCCTTCTTTTTTCCTCGAGATATTCCAAACATATCTTAGATAATAGGTTTCTGGATATACAATCCATTGAGAGTGGGTCTTCATAATATTGTAGACAACCAATTTTGACAAAAAAGTTTTTAACATACTTTAACCAGTCAAGTCTACCCACATTTTCAAGTTTTAGGACATCTTGTAAGACGGCCCGGTTCATAACACACTCATTAGTTGTCCATACCCTATGCCACAAAAGAATGGGTTGTATTCTGATAATGTCAGAGATGTAAGAATAACCAAGTTCAGTGTGGCAAATGTAAGTCGCGACACTTTGAGGTGCTGTCAGGACGTACCTCAAAAACCTATTCTCAGCTTTTTGAATTAAATCTATGTTGGAGTACCCCCAAAGACCCGAGCCATACATAGCTACAGATGTACATGTAGCTTTATATATTGGTTAAAATTTCTTTTATCGGTTTCTTACCCAGTTTTTTGATAAAAATTTTCAGGGACATTATAGTTTTTTGGAACAATAAAGTTCTGGCCTTTACTGCACTAGTCCATGCCCCAGTGTCATGAAACAAAACTCCAAGATAAGGGAAAGTAGGAGTGGTTTCTAAAGGAACTTTATTCAAAAACATTCTTTTTGTTCGCTTTCCAGATCTATTGCCACAGTACATAGAGAAGGTTTTACTACAATTAACTTTTAGGTCTAAACTAGACATAAAGATCTCAAATGAATTTATCAAGTTTTGTAGTGCCACAGGGGTACGTGCCATCAGGACCGCGTCATCCGCATACAGGAGAACAGGGATAGACCTCCTCCCAACCTTAGGCATATCCCTGCACTCCTTCAATAGATGGCACTCCAATCCATTTATGTAGACCAAAAATAAGAAAGGGGCCAAGACGCAGCCCTGACGCACACCCCGGCCCACCTCAAACCTTCTAGCGCATTGGCCCCCGCTACCATAACGGACCGATGCAGTGGCCCCTGAATATAAATCTTTAAGAAAGCAAACAATGGAATCTTCCACGCCCATCTCTTTCAAAATTGCCCATAACTTGGCATGTGATACACAATCGAACGCCGATGAAAGGTCCACGAACGTAAGATACAAACGTTCGCCCTTTATCCTTATATACTTCGATTGAAGGATCATTAAATTTAAGCATTGTTCGACTGTGCCAATGCCCTTTTGGAATCCATATTGCAAATCACTCATTAACTCATTTTCTTCTGCCCAACTTTGTAATCTAGCCAGAATAATTCTCCCGAGGATTTTTATAGATGAGTCCAGAAGGGAGATAGGTCTGTAACATGCACAACTTTGTCTATCTCCCTTCTTATAGATGGGTACAATGATTGAGGTGAACCAAGACGGGTTTAGGCAGCCCGTTCTGTCTACCTAAAGCTACGTCAGGGACAGTACACATGGAGGATACATCTTGAAGCCCATCAAAGAAAGGGTTTTCAGCCTCCATTATTTGGGGCAGGTGATCGCTTAATGGTAAGTCCAAGATATTTAATTTAATTATCTTATGACTGCAGCTATTTGAAGCAATAATAAAGTCAATAGTAGACAGTGCTCCTCTGCCTATAAACGTGGGCACAAAGGTAGTAGGTTTTTGGGCAGTTTCATTAACATATCCCAAATCATACATAAACAATATGTCATTTAATAAGTCCCCAAGCAAGGAATTGTCAAAATGAGTTAAATTTATCTCCTGCTCTATAGTTAAACCGCAGATGCCCTGTTTGCCCTTAGGGCAGAGTTTGCAGTTAAAATCCCCTCCCCATAAAATCATCACTTCCCTGCCAATTTTATTCAATTCGTGTTGTATATCCTCCCTCAGCATTATTAAGATGCTAGGGATTTCTTTCCTTGGAATATTGTTATAAAAGTTTATAAGAACAACGTTAAACCCCTTCTTATTTCTTAGGGTTATTAGTTGATAAAAATTAGATTTTAAGGCGAACTGGATCTTATCGCATTTAAGCTGATTAGAAATAAGGGTGAGTAGACCCCCCTTTGCTCTTCCATGTTGGCCCCCCTCCGCCGGAGTGAAAAAACTTTTATAGCCGTTAATATATACTGGGTCTATAGACCAGGTTTCTTGGAAAGCCAATATACCATGTCCGCCTATAGCAGTTTCCCATGATGGATTTTTTATTCTCTCCTTCAGTCCTGCCACATTCCAAAATAGGAATGTACAGGTTTTCCTTATTTCATTTACTCCGAGATCATGTAGAGATCCTTTATCCGTTACCTTCTCAAGTTGCTTATAGCAGGAACCTTTGTTATTTCCTGCTTCATTAACATCAGATATACTCGAAACCTTACGGCAATCCTTCCCAATATCAGCATAAATCGCTCTGGGCATGGGTAGACCTTCTAGTTTATCCTCATTAGAAGCTGATGGCCTCTGAGCAGTTGTATTTTTACTGATTGGGTCGGCAAGCCCTACTGGACCTAACGGTTGTCTATCGCAAATGTCCTTCTGCTGTCAATCCACGCATTCAAGGCCTGAGAAAACATCAAACCGATTGTAGGTCGGTATATTGTAAGCAAATGGGACCATACCTCTATTATCCCTCAAAAAGTTATTTCCATAATTCGGGCCTCGGTGCAGGGATAAGGCTGCCTGGGATGGAAATTAGGAGGATTAAAAGGTTGGAACAAAGGGGTCCGGCTATAATCACAATATGTACAGGCGGACCTATTAACAGTGTGCCTTCTTTCCTCCTGGATCTTACGATGTTGAGGTAAAATATATGGGTAGAAGTAATTAAGATAGTGTGTTGTGACGGAGTCACTGCTATTTGGTTCAAACCAATCCCCAATGTGCCTGACGGCTCTATAATCTTTAAAATTTATTATAATCACATCCCCAGTTTTGTCTTTAGGCCGAACCCCCACCCAATTGCAGCACCTAACGTGTAGTACTTCCCCATTTATGTGGGAAGGCAAAGGTCTATTATTGCTCAACCAATAAATAACTTTATTCCTTAGGGCTTGATGGTCTTCCCTATTTTCAAGGGGGAGCTCAGGAACGCCTGACATGACAATCACGTAAGGCGCAGCTTTCGGCGGTAAGTCTACTATGCTATGCGATTGCCACTTCTTATTAATGGTTTTCCCGACCTCACTGTCCTTAATGACCTTATTGGCCTTATTTTGTGATGGTACTGATTTTCTTACTGGAGTCAGATTATCCAGTGTTAGATCCCCTGCATTACTTTGGGGTTCAATGCTCTGGGCAGTCTTTGTCTTCAATAAGGGCGGGATTGACACTTTAATATTAGAGGGGCAAGATGGTAAATGTCTACTCTGAGTAGTTTTTGACGTGGTCGCGGGACCTAATGGAACAGGTATTGCCACTGTCGACACTTTTACAGGTATTTTACTAGAATTCAAATTATCTATAATTTTCGCCAATCCAGAAAGTGAAAGTGAGTTTTCATCTACCTTTTTCTCGATCAAATCCAGATGTGTATTAATCGTCATGATCTTTTCAAAAAGGGGCTGCATTGAAGATTTTACCAAGTGCTCAATTTTTTCCAAAAGGCCTCCCTCATTAATTGAGCAGTGGGTGGCCTCAGGGGGAACAAAAGAATAATTCGCAGTCCTCAAAATGGGATGTGGATTCCTCTGAGGGTTTTCTGTTTGCCATTCCAATAATGAGCCTCCCCCTCTTTGCTTACAATCAACTTTATTTGGAGACGTTTCTTTAGAGATTAAGGAAGATGTAGGGGAAAATCTAAGAAGATATGAAGACCCTTCTTCTTCATTGCCACTAGAAAAACTTGGCAACAACTCGCAGGTATTATCAGGCGTGCTGAAAGGAGGATCATCAATACAAGAACCAGCCAAGACTTCCCCCATATCCTCCGTGTCTCCAGAATTAAGTAAATCAATATGGTCTACTGGTAAGTTAGTGGAGTTAATCATTGATGGTGTCACAGTCCCTGAATTCCCCATAGCAGAGTTTGTTCCTGGTACTGACTGCATAAGGGAGCCCCTTTTATGTTTAGCAGTTACTACTCTTTTTTGGTTGTCGTTCGTCCTGTGCCTCCGATGTGCTTTTTTATATTTTCTTGCCGATCTGGCGGATGGCAAGGCATGCTCAGAATCTACCCTGGTTTTAGCTAGCTGACCTTCATGTCTCTCACCATACACCTGAGCTGTAGTCACTACAATGTTCCCAGCACTAGAGATGGTATTGCTGGGCACATTTGTATCCACTAATGTGAGAGATGACTCTTCAGGTATCATAATGGGAGTCTCCTTTCCCAACGAGGCCCTTCTAGCATTATTGATCAGGTTTACCTTCTTAATTAGGTAATTGTCCAGGGTGCCCTCCCCATGCAGAGTATTCGCACTTTTACCTTTGGCCATCGGGAGCACTTAATACTGGGCACTAACTACAGGCAAAAATACAGAAAGAATATATACAGGATAATCACAGAAATACTGGCCCCCACAAGACAACACTTACTACACATGTACACATGGGATGGACAATACGTGCACGACCAGGGTCTCTGGCCCAGGCCAGGCTTTTCGGGCTTCTGAGGGCCACAGAGGGCCCGCCCTTTACCCGGGCTTCGCCCGGCGCTGCCCGCGCTCGTCCCGCGACGCGGGGGCTGTGTGCAAATTTATGCGCCTCCGTGCGCGATGATGACGGTGTCGGGCTTCCGCCGCTAAGGTTCCTGGGGGCTGTAGTCCCTCCTACGCACTGCGGCCGCGATGGAGTGTAGCTGTGGCGGCGGCAGGAGGGCAGGATAGGTGGCCAGATACTGCTCCGGGACCAGGTATAAGGTAAGGCACAGTTAATGCAAAGTATCCACGAAATACAAAAGACGCTACAACACTATAAAAAAGCAGCACCACAACATGAAACTAATACTATACAGTACTCGAAAACAACTGGACATGATTTGGAAAAAGCATAACACCACATCCACACGAAAAAACAGCAACACCACATCAGCACAGCATAACAAAACAAACTACTCCACAGCAAAAAAAAGCATATATATATGGGGAAATCATACTGAGTGGGATATTTTTATTAGCACAAGAGCATGCAATTACTACCTCAGGTTACTGCTTAATTGGTGCAATAAAAAGGTTAAAGAAGTAATTTCTTTCATTTTGTTACAGCAGAATTCTAATATTACACCATGCACCTTCTTCAATGAGATTGAACTGAGGTACAGGAAACTCTTTGATTTGTTATTAAGACCTAGGCCTGATTTAGGTTTTAGAGGGCGCTTTGCCATCCCTCAGGGTGACGGATGACATTATGTTTGCCACTTTCACAGACTATCAGCTGCCAAAGTTAGAGATCATAGCTTGCCTAGTGGTGATCTCTGTACTTTCAGCGGAACTGCCACCAAGGCAGTTCCTCTAAAGGTAGCAAAAGTTTGGTGGACAGCTGCTGTGGGTTTTGACAGCTGTCCACCAAATGTTTTGTATTTAAAAAATAAACTCCTACGGTAGGAGTTTGTTTTTGAAAAACAAATAACTATTTTTTCCATGGGTGTGGTGTTCAGTATTTGCATTTTTATGTTTATTGGCATCAGGTTTTTCCTGGTGGTGATGGGCAGAAAAAAGGGACAGCAGACCGACCATTACCACTAATTAGGGCAGTTGGTGTGATGTCCTTACTTCAATGGCCAGCACTCCATCGGGCCGTTGCAGTACACTTTCTGTCAACTGAGCCAATGGAGGCACCGACGACGGAAATCTGATGGGTTGGCTGACTATAAATATGGTGGGCGGACCAAGAGTTTGGCAAACATGATATTCTGTCATGTTTGAAATGGAGTACCCTGTCTGCCAAACTTTAAATTAGGTCTTTCGATGGCTTCATTAAAACAATCAGCAACAAATAGATCATCTGTGTCAAGCAACCGGAGAGTTTATAAATAGGAATGACCCTTCAGTAAAATATGTGACTATAGTTTGACAAAGGATTCTGAGCTGAAACCAAAACAGCGAGATTCTCTAATAATTAAGTGTCAAACCAAGGTAGTTAAATTAAAATATGAAGTGAATAAGCACTACACCAGAACAGTGAAATTAGCTTTTTCCAGACCTCATTAAAAATGTTGCAACAACTGAGTAAAATTGAGTCATCTGTAGGAATATCCAGTTAACACTTATTTGTCTATAACAATGATGGCAGCTGCGGATGAAACTATTAAAGTTAAATTAAAGCCTATGAGTGACAATTGTTTAAAACTATATAAAAATGCATAGAGGTAAATATAATGTGAAAATGAAGCAGTGACTGATTACATTGAGAAACGCATCTAACAGATACAGAAATTACTGATAGAGAAATGTAAAATGCAATCAAACATCTTCAGAGTGAAAGGTTACCTCAGAGTGATAGAGTTTTACAAACATTTATAATACATATTGTAAGTCTTTAAGCCCAGTACTTTGCAAGGTATCTAATCATTCTGTTTGAATAAGTGTATTTGACCAAAGCATAAAATACTTTCTCATCACAAGAATGGGAAAGGCCTATAGATCAGTGGGAACTATAGACCAAATAAAGTCATTTTCGGGTTAAATCAGCTGGGGCAACTTTGTCTATGATAATATTAGATTGATTTCTAAAGTAACAAGAATAAAAGAGAGAGCATATGGAAATGTTGTATTAATTAAATGTGATGCCAAAAAGGTTTGATGATCTATGTCTTAAAAATGTGTTTTTATATAATAATTTTGTAACAATGCTGCATGCTTATGTACAGAATCTAGAATTTTTTTTTATTGAATTTTTATTTATTGCACAATTACTTAAAATCATTTGCAATATATATTACATCTTTAACAAAGAGCGCAGTTGCCTAAAATCTTTTGTGATATATCTTACATCTATAAAAAGAGCACATGAATAAACTTCTATCCGATTGCTGCTGTAAGGAAAATACTATTTATCTAAAAAAATTGTTATATAAGCAGCATTGCTGGTTAAAAGAAGAACATTAATATCAGATCCCATGGCAAGGTGTTTCTTATGACCAACTTATTGGACCGAACAAAAATCTACCATGGGCCCCCTAATATGGTAACACCACTGGATTTATTGTGACAAAGTTCCATGTAACCTTTGAAACTGTGCTTTAAACAATTAACAACAAATCTATCTTCTATTTAATGACTTGCTGCTATTCAAATTCCTCTAGTGTCGTCCGAAACCTTCTTTTTCAGTAAGTCTGATGCGCAGCTCGGCCATGTATCCCCCAAATTTGGCTAAGTCTGTCGATGTGGTACAAGAGAACAGAACCGAAACTTCTTCTTTAACGGTCCGAGCTCCTTTGGATAGCCACATTGGTTTTAGAAGCTTCTGACGACACTGTGACAAGCCGGGGCAACAGCACACCAAGTGTTGCAAGGATTCTGTTTTATAGTTGCAAATTCTACACCTGGTTATAAGATCAAGGGATTTGCACCAGGGGTTTAATTCTTTGATTGGAAGGGGCACTAGTCTGGCCCACTGAATGTTTATTATAGCCTTTTTCTCCAATGCTGGTCTCAAATAGGGCTGTATTTTCTGCTCCAGATATGTTGTAATCAGCCCAGGGAGACCTCCCCCCACTTTGTAGTTTGCGTGACAGTTGGTGAATTTGTTTATTTAGTGCATTTTTTATGGCAGTGTAATTTAGGTCCTCTTGACCGCAGTTCTTTGTTGACAGAGCCAATGTTTCCACTGCTTTGTGCATATAGATTTGCCATGGGTTGGTTGTCCACTCATAGATGGGTTTTAGCATGTTCTTCACGCTTCCTTTAGGAGCTTTCAAGACTTGATAATAGTATTTTGCCTGCATTCCCAGGCATTTTTGGTTTTGTTGCATCAGACCAAACTCAAATCAAGCTATTGCTGGTGTATTTTGGTCACTGAATATGCGCTTATACGCCTGGCATTGTGCTTTTTCTAACATACTGTCCATTTTGCCTGAGAAAGCCTGCTGTGCATAACACGCTATTGCCCTTATTTTGGATTGAAGTACCTTTCTTATTGGGACTGTTGTTGGACTTTGGAGTTTCTTGTGCAGTTTACGCAAAGCATACATTGCATCAGAATCCAGAGATAAAGTGTTAGTAAATAGAACATGTTCAGAATGTTTTTTAAGTTTTAAAAGAGACTGAACAATATTTTCCCTTTTAATTTTCAACACTGCTTTGGAACCTTTAACTCCAGTTTTTCCAAAGATCTTTCATTAAATCAGAAATATCAAGAAAGCACCCTGCAAAGTCTTGGAGTTATCTGTGCTACATTATATCCATGAGTGTTCAATAAACCCCTTTCTCCCACCTCCCATCACTGAGGGAATACATTTAGATCCAGTATGGAAAGTAATTTGATAAAGCTACAATGACTCACAATGGGGCATTACAATAATCCATGTCAAACCTATGACTCCCCTGTCCAGAACATTCAATGTAACAACACGATTGCTTGTTATCTGGGATGATATACAGTATTTGAGAGTCCCAAGGCATATATTGAGCAGTGGTTTCCACATTCCCTCAAATGGCCCCATCAAAATACCCATCTGTAGGTTTGAGATAGTGCTATAAGTATACTTAATCCTTGAAAATGATATTAATACCAAACTGTGGCTAACAATACATCATTGGGCTGTCTATAGAAAGATCTCATCTGCAAACAGTCCTTTTTCTTAACAATTTAACTTAACAAGCATTGGTAATGCATCAGTTCCGCCTATGTAATGAATAAAGAGCTGTTTTCATCAATCATCGTCCGGACGATGGAAAGAGCTCCCTGACAGATAGCATCGGAGTGGGGAAGATGTGGTGCAGTGGGCAGAGCTGCTGAGTTGAGAGCTGGGAATCCTGGTTCGAGTCTCGGCTTAGCTGCAAAATATCCTGTTGTTCTATGCAAATCACTGACAGGCACATGCATCAATGTAAAAACTGGTCGCAAACGGGCAGATTCTCAGAATCTGCCCCTTTGCGATCGGTATTTTTGCATTTGGGATGCATCATCCCAAATGCAAAAATCGCAATTTAAGGAATCTCTAAATTGCGATTCCTTAAATTGCGATTGCATTTAAGGAATCCCAAATTGAGATTCCTTAAATGCAATGCATGAAAGTGAATAAATTAGCGATTTCGCTAATAGGGGGAGCAAATTACCATGAAGTTTAACTTCATGGTAATTTGCTAAAACTTTGAAAAAAGCTCTTTTGTGCATTTTTCAAAGTTTCATGTTGCGCACACACATGCCCTTAGAGCATGTGTGTGTGCAACATATGTGCACAGATCAATTTCAGGGGTGCAATTGACACCCTTGCACCCTTGAAATTGCATGAGCAATTTGCGAGTACCTACTGGTACTCGCAAATTGCTCATGCAATCTCCAATTCATTCCTATGGGCCTGGAGGCCCATAGGAATGAATGGGACGGCATTCCTTAATTGCGACTCGCAATTTGCGAGTCTCAATTAAGGAATGTGTAGGAATCGATATTTTTATAGCGATTCCTACATGCATAGGCTTTTGCAATTCCTTAATTGCGATTCCTTAAAAATCGCAATTAAGGAATCGCAAAAGTCTTTGTTGATGCATGTGCCAGTGAATCTCTTTGGGTGATAAATTGTTATATATATATGTGGCAAGTGTAAAAGGCAAAACTTTATGAATATATAGTTCCACCAAAGCAGACGTAACAGTAATTCGGGGGCAGGAAACTGATAAGAGAAGCAGATGAGAAACAAGCATTGGTAAATGCAGGAAATATGCTACCGCCAATAGAAATGGAGGAAAGGTAAATGGCACGCACAGGAACCAATGAGATCCCAAGAAAGAGAGGAGGTGGGATGTAAGTCCCTTTTAAATTTATATTAAAAACAATAGATTTTTCAAGCAAAGAGCAAGCGCTGTGCAGGCGAATCCTAAAAAGAAGTTAAAGGTCTAGGTATATGATTCTAGACTACTTACCACGTTTAGAATTGATTGAGTTATGAATGTTGATGCTGGATAAAAAAAATTACCCCTTATTTTTGAGAGAGCAATATGCTTAAAGCATAAATGAGATATCCAACTTATGTCTGTGAACAGATTTGCCTCAAAATTCCATATTTTCTCAATGCTCCATGCAAGCACCATGATCTGGATCACTTGATTCACCGTCCTATGCCGGTATACAATATTGGAAATCATTAGCGCTGCATTTAGAGCCAGATGTACAAAGCATCATCAGGCTGTTTCGGACTGGTAAAATGCATTTTGCATGTACAGAATGCAAAATGCAACTCGGTAACTTGTTACCGAATCGAATTTTGCATTTCAGTATTAGGAAGGGGCGTGTTTAGGGGGTCCCTACCTAATGCTAAATAGCACTAGCATGTCTGAATGTTTTGTGAATGGAAATGCGGACACATAACAATCGCAGTTACCAGCAACTTCAAGTCGCAAGAGGAATGGCAGGCCTTGGGGGCCCCTTTCCCTTTGTGAATGTGGGCACCAACATTTTTCAGGAGCAGGCAGTGGTCCCACAGACCACTACCTGGTCTTAAAACATTAAAAGATAGTTTTTCATTCTTATATTTGAAATTATATATTTTAAGGAAAACGGCTGCATTACAAAAGAAAATATTGCTTTATTTAAAAGCAATTACAAGACATGGTTGTCTAACAAGAAAAAAAGAAAAGAACATCAGGTCAAGACATTATATTAATCAAGAATTAGGGGTGATGTGCCAATTGGCCAGTGCCTTTTTAGCCTCCTGTTCACTTAAGAAAAAGTATGAGCGACCATCCTTAATCACTTTAAGCCGGGCAGGCTCCTGCAGAAAGACCTGAGAGCAAACAGACTTAAATGAGTCCATAAGCTGACGAAACTGCCATCTTTTATCCATAGATGATTTACACAATTTCAGATCTCACAAAGATTGACATAGAGTCAACTTGGACAGGAGCCGTTGGTCAGGCTTAGAAGAAAATGGCCTGGCGAAGTAGAAAGTTACCCAAAAATACCAGAATGGGCATAGAGAATTTTGTTTTGGCTTGAGAGTTTGATGATAGGAATAATAGGACGTGATGTGCTCTTTGAACCTGCATGTCCATATCCCAGTCCCCCAAGTCCGGGAAAGCTTTCTGTAATAAGTCCACGACAAATGCACGAGTGTCAGAGCCTTCCCTCCCGTCCGGTACCCCAAAAATCCTCAGGTTATGTCGCCGCTGTCTATTATCAAGATCGTCGATCTTTAGCTGCATAGAGACCAGCTGTGACTCCTGCGAGGTAACTAACTTGACAGTTTGGGTATTGACTTCCTCCACGTCTGCCACCCGCTGTTGCAGTTCAGTGACATCAACTGTTAAGTGATGAACCTTGGTAGTGACCTCAGATAGTGCCTTTTTAATTTCGATACAGTCCGCCCTTGCCTGTTGATAATAGGCTTGTGCTTCTGCTCTCTGAGTGTTTAGAGCCTGCATAATATTGTAGAGAGAGGGCTCATCCCCCCCACCATTTCTTCCATCCGGATGATTCTGCTCAGAAGTATGACTTGTCACAGCTTCTACAATGACCTGAGGACCATAGGAGGAGGGAGAGGCGAGAGAATCAGATACTGTGGGTAGAATGTTAAGCTCAGCTGGTGTTGACCCCTTAGAGTAATGGAGCACCCGATCAGCAGTATTTTGACCATGATCAGTGTGATGGCCCTCGACTGGAGCATGTGCATAGTCCATAATGTATGTATTAGTAATAGCCATGGTAGAGTTATTAGATAGTAAATGGGCGAGAGGAGTGAGACCGGCCGTAGAAGCCAGCAAGTTAGCCGGCGAATCTGAAGTATTCAACGAAGATGGGGTCAACATATCCCCCTGTGAGCCTGAGTTGGATAATCTGGAGACAATATTTCTCACTTCGCCCTTTTATGACACCCATTTACGTTACAGGCTTACCCCAGGACCAGCCTTAGTAGAGCTGGCTGCACCCTTCAATCGACCAAGTACATCTGTGATTTGAGCCCTATTTCCAGTACCACCTCGGCCTCTACCACCTTTACCAGACTGGCTTGATTTAGGGCCCTTATCTTTCGGGGTTCTACCCCCCCTCGGGGGTATTACCCCCTGGGCCATGCACAGCATTGTTACTGATCCTAATGTTGGCACAACCATGTCCAGATGAAGCAGGATTTGCAAAGGAGAGCAGATCCTTCCCAGATTC
This sequence comes from Triturus cristatus, assembly GCF_964204655.1. Taxonomy (NCBI): domain Eukaryota; kingdom Metazoa; phylum Chordata; class Amphibia; order Caudata; family Salamandridae; genus Triturus; species Triturus cristatus. The sequence goes on along the minus strand of NC_140582.1, from coordinate 699,474,115 downwards.
CACAAGTACATTTGCCTGCTCCTTGTTACCCCCAGTTACATTGCCAGTGTTATCTATCTGTCAAGCAATTACAGTCGATACGTGGACTAGTTTCCTGCACAGTTCCATTGGAATACTCACAGTCTTCGCTATTTAGACCCTCAGATTGGGGAGTACATCTTGGAACTGGAGAGATAATCCCGGCTTCATCATCAAGTGGAAGGGAGGGAGAGAGAGAATCAACAGGGACTGAATCCACTGAGCTCACCCCCACAAGAGGAGACTCGATTCTTAGAATACTCATTGATTCCTCCGTACCCCCCCAGCCCTCATTGACTGCGGCATTAAGGACTTCGGCCATCTGGGCTGGGGGGCAACAGATTCGGAACCACAGGACCGAAGAAGCGCTGTAACTTTCCTTGAACGTAAAAGCTTAACAATAGGCTTCCCCACCTGAGGGTCTATTGGACTAGCTGGAGCATTATTACATGGCAGAACTCTCCGGGGCATTATTACATTGTCAGCAGCAAAATCAGTCTGACCTTCCAGGCGATCCACTGATACAGGACGGCCACCGCTTTGTGCTTGAACCTCAATTCGCCCTCGATGAGTTGTCCGTGGGGGGGCCATCACTCCCAGCTTCTCCCTCAGCAACATTTTAGATCACGGCATCCGTCTTTCACAGCCAACGCTTCTGCTCCTGCCCCTGCTACTGATCACTCAAACGCCAGCAGGATCGCCGCAAACAAGCCTAGAAGCACGAGAATCCGACAGCGGGGGGCGCACAAATGCTTGGAACGGCCTCCTAGCTGTAAACCATCTCACTGCGCAAGCGCCGTGAATCACACGGCTGATGCGAGTGAGCCGGCACATCAGTCAGCTCGCAGGACCGGAGAGGGGATAGGCGAACAACGTTGAGACCGCCGACCACCACACCTTGCACTGCCAGAGAGAGAAAACCGTAAGTAACCGTGAGTAACTATCGTGGCTATCGTCCTCGTCTTTTGGCTACAGCAGTGTTATATTCGGTATTCACTCTGCATATCCCTGTCTGAGACATAAGAAAGTGGTTGGTTTTCGTGTTGCCGTCCGGGTATTGAAAACATCACCGTGGACAGAGAGGCATCGCGGCAGGCATCCCGGACCCTCCCGGAGAGGGCAGACGTGCGTCCTTCAGCTCTTCCTTCTCCACTCGCATGTTTACAATGGATATTAATACAGAAGAAGTTGCTGACTCAATGGCTATAATTAACTCTGCTGTTACTTCAATTAATTTAAAGCTGCAACAACATTGCACTATGTTTATGTTATACTATACCCCGCAGGTCATTTCGAAATGGACTACCTTGCAGGTCTCATCGAAGTCATACTGCCCTAAATCTAATGAGTATGCTGCTGATCTCAGACATATGTTTGTCGCATGTCCTCGACTAGCTATGTTTTGGTTTGTTGTTACATGTGTGTTGAGTAGGTTGGCTGGCAAGGAAATTCAATTAACTGAGAAAGAAATAGTCTTGGGCCTGGTAGCAGACCCAGGCTATTTATCCACCTCCTTAGTCTCAATCATTATCATCACTGCCCGGTTGTGCATTGCAAGGGTTTGGATCGACGCATTGTGTCCCAAGATTACTGATTTTTGGTTATTATTGAGGGGGGTTTATGAAATGGAGCTGGCAGTAGCTAAAGCTCGGGGTCTACACTCAAGGGTGAAATTCGGAAGGGTCTGGTCAAACCTTCAGTGGAACTAACTGCCTCATTATTTTTGTCTTTACTTCTGTCATGAATTATTGATAAATCCATCTATAAGTATTCCCAATCGGGATTCGACAATATTATGTTCATAATCAATCTCTATATACCACTTCTTACAGTTCTGATGCTTGATATTCTCCTTTCTCTCTTTATCTTTGCTTTTTGCCCCTCTTTTCTTTCTTTTTCCTCTATATTTCATTTCTTTTCTGTGCTATGTATGCTTTTTTGGTTTCTGTTGTTATCTGTGACTAAAAATTCAGAAATATATATATTTGTTTTTAAACAAGACATGGTTGTCTGCTGACCCCAGCAGGCCACCATCCCTGTAGGAGAGTAGGATCTGCTTCACATGTTTACCCCCACTTTTAGCTGGTGTTTCACTGTTTTTCGACTTTAGTCTGGCTGGGACCCTGCTATTCAGGGCCCCAGCCTAGCTGCTTCCTCTCTAAATTGATTTCATGTACACTAGGTACATCACAGATTGGATTCTGAGGTGCCCTTATAAGTCCCTAGTATATGGTATACTGTGTACCTAGGGAATAGGTACCCCAGAGGCCTACCAGGCGCTGAAGCATGTATTATGCCACCCTTGGGAAGCCCTCCAAAATGACACCACAGGTCTGCTACTGCAGCCTGGGTAAGGTGGTGCATGCACCCCTTACTGAGGTATAGGTTCACTATATCTCACTTAATACTGCACATAGAAACCTATCAGTAACCGCTATGGCAGGCCTTATTAATCCTGAAGGCAGAGTGCTTGGTTATATGTGAGAGGGTCACCAGGCATGAGCTGAGCCCCTCTCCAGCCTTCGGAATCTCTTCTCCGGGGTTGTCAGTAGTGCAGCCTGACCATATACTCTTAAGTGCATTATATTAAAACGGTTAATGCTAACTTTGGACTGACTGCATGGAAACATGTTGTGTTTGGTGTCAAACACCTTGGAATCATACCCCCACATCAATTCCTGATGTGAGAATATGAACCCACCCTTCTAGAGGGAGAGACATGACAGTACTGGTATACCCGGTAGAAACTTAACAGAGCCCTGGCATCACACGGGTCTGGCCTCCTGCTGCTGACTGAAACTCTGGCAGGGGAGGCCTGGACAATAGGTTTCCTGTCACAGGGAGGTGTAACCACCTCCCAGAGCGGCTTATGTGTACTGGGGCTGGGTGGGAGCACTCTCAGAGTGCTTTGAAGTCCTGAACGGGGGGTACATTTGGTGTCCCTGTGCATAGTCCAGCTCAAACCGGTTCAGGGGCTTCCAGCCCCAGCTCTGGCACGAAACTGGACAAAGGAAATGGGTGTAGCCACCCCTCTTTACAAACCCTCCCATAGGTGGGTCCCCAGAGTTAGTCCAACCCCTTCCTTAGGTATAAGTAAGGAACCTCTGTAGCCAGAACTTTAGATATCCCTGGACGAAACTCTGAAGCTGAATCCTGGAACTTTGACGCTCTACTAACGACTAGAGGACTGAAGAAATCTCCCTTGGGGTCAAGGAGTGACTCCCCTGCTTGGCAGGCACCAACGAAGCATTTTGCCGGTCTGCATCTCCGAAGCTCCCGCCGGACTTCGAAGTATTTGCAGCCCAGGAGGAGGATTTCCAGACATCTCACAGGTCAACCCGAGTCCCCAGCAAAGCTGAGACCCGCAGCCCTCATGAGTAATGTGGAACCAGAACTCCTGGTCACCGTACACTTTTGCAAGTGCATTGACTTCTCCACGTTTATTGAAGTCGTGCTTGGGGTTACTTGTAGCCCCCACCTCGAAGACCTGAAGATTGTTGGCCTCGTCAACCTGAGTGACCCGTGGGCCGCCATTTTGTGTTTTCTCTTGAGGTCCCTTCGTGATCCCTGGTCCGTCAACTGGTGGGTCCCTGTGAGGGTAACTTTGATTTTCCTTGAGCTTCCCTGATTGCTCCAGACGTGCCCTGACTCCCTACCAAGTGGTGAGTCCCTGAGACCTTGCTGGTCTGCACCAAAGCATCTTTCTCCTTTCTGTGTGGGTTGCTGTTGCCAAGGCTTGTTGTGTCCAATCCAGGCACCGACACTGCAGCACTCGACATCCTTTGTGGGACAGCTCAAATCCAGCTCCTCGTTGTCTTCGATGCCTCCTGGTCCTCGTGGCTGAAGAGTCAAGCTTCACCTTCTTCACCTGAAATCACCCGACATCGGTGGGTATCTGCCTATCGTGCTCCTGGTCACTGGCTAGTAACCCAGACTCTGTCCCCTCTGCTTACAGGGTCTTCTTGACTTCAATCCAGGCTTGGATCTCTTCGGGCATTTTGCATCTTCCCGGCAGCAGCACTTCTTTGCCAGCTCCCATTGAAAACGACTACGCGACCCGACACCATTTGACACCTATGCACCCGGCTTCCCTGGGTGAGGTAACACGAGTACTCTGGAGCTCCTGTGGGTGTTGACCCTAGAACTTCCTAAGTCCCAAATGGTGTGTCCCTAATCTTTAAAAATGTAACCGCGACTTTCCCCATTAAAGCTAACGGGAGCGCGCTGCTGTGTTCTCACAGTGCACACGGCCCCCGTGGGCCCCCTGTGTCACTACCTTGGGTGGTTCCTTGGGGTCCCAGTGATTCTACAGGCTCTAGGCCTTGTGTCTAGTTAAGTCGGGGTTCTTACACCACTATTTTAGTATATGGTTTGGTTCGCCCCTAGGGCCTGACGTGTAATTGTGCTTATTACTGTTATATTTGAAGTGTAACTTATGTGTTTTGACCTCTAGCCTCATAAAGAGTCTAGTAGGGAGTGTTTAGAAATAAATGCATATATTTTATATATATACCTGGTGTGGTTGCCTTTCATTTGGTCATTCAAGAGATTATAGACTGGTAAAACAAGCTGCTTTACATTCCTTCAAGACTTAGCCTGAAGGCTGCTCTCCATAGCTACCACTAGGATAGCTTTCAATAAAGGTTGTCTTTAACCTATCATCAATAAGGGGTTGTTTGGACTGGTACAGGGTGCCCACTATAACTAGTGGACAGCATATACCAGGCCAACTTCTCACAATCCCTATGATTGTAGCCATTCACGATGGGTTACAAATTGCTACCTGCCTCATGAATATTACTGAGACAGGTCCATTTGCAAACCCTTGCGAATGTCTAACAGTGTCAAACACACCATGGTACATCGCAGTTTGCAATTTCCTAATAGAGAGTTGCAAATATTTGCTATTAGGAGTTCACAAACACGCTATTTTGTACATCTGGCCCATAATCCAGGGAAATAAAGGTTGGCAGTGTACCAGCAACGTCGGTGTCACTAGTCTAAAGGAAGATGCGATAGACATAGGCACCTAAAAGTAAACCTTGGAAAACTATGGGCCAAATTTACAAAAGAGTGGCGAAGCATGTCATTATGCCACGAAGGCTAATGACAAACTTCGTCACTTTAGAAACGCAGGGTTGCACTATATATACTAGAATATGGTACAGCCCTGCATTTCCCCCTGTGCTGGCCCTAAATTTAGCTGCCTAGCGCCAACGCAGGCACCCTTGCACCATAGTGTAAGGATGCCTGTGTGGAGGGAAAGATTTTTTATGTGCAGGAAGGTCCCCATTCCTGCACATCAACAATCTTGAAATGCCGTTTTGTAACTTCTATGTGGGCTGCTTAATGCAGCATGCATAGAAGTTTCAAAACAGCAGGACCTTCCTGCACATAAACCATCACTGGCCTTTTTGTTATTTCCAAGTGTGCTGCTCAAGGCAGCACACATGGAAATAGCAAAAACAAGGAGTATAAAATCATTTCTCCTCGTTTCTTCTGTTTGAGACCGGGTTTCCCTGGTCCTAATTTTGGAGCTTCCTCCTATTTATGCTGCTCTTGTAAATAGGGGGCAGTGCCAAAATCAATGCACGACACCCATTGCCTGCCCCTTTCACGCTAAGTGGCTTAACACTGCCTTGGAAATAAGCCGAAGCTCCTATTGCCATCACATCATCACTAAAAGTGATGTTTTGGTGGTGATAGGGTTTTGTAAATATGTCCCTATCTTTGCCGTGAATCCATGCAACTCACACTGTGTTTCGGAATTGCTGTGGCTATTTTTAAAGTACTGAATATGAGTTTTCTCATGGTTTGAAGTGTCCTTTCTAGACAATCAGGATATTTTGTTATTGCAGCTAAGACCATGTTTCCAGGCCTTGCAAAACCTTGGAGACTTTGTTTTTTTATTGGAGTGTGTTTAACCCCTTCGCTGCTAGGCCTTTTCCCCTCCTGTGCTAAGCCTTTTTTGGGCTATTTGGGGTAGTGCGCGCTTAGGCCCCTGTAACTTTTTGACCACATTAGGTATCCACGCCAAATTTGCGTCCTTTTCTTCCGACATCATGGGGATTCTAAAGGTACCCAGGGTTTGTAGATTCTCCTAGAGGGTTCCCAGAAATTAGTGAAAATACAGCAACATTTTGTTTTTTTGTGAAAAATGGGGAAAAGTGGCTGCAAATGAAAGCGTCTGGGTTTTTCTCTGCAAATGATATCAAAAAAGGGTTTGTGGGGCTGAAATCACAATTTCTCCAGCTTTTAGGGAATGACAGATGTTTGTCAGAAATCCAACATTTTTTACACAGTTTTGACATTTTTCTGGGGCATACCCTATTTTTGCTATTTTTTGTGCTTTCAACCTCCTTCCAGATAATGGTAGAAATGGGTAGAAAAGCAATAATGGATCCTGGAAAGCTATACATTTTTGAAAAGAAGACAAAATTCTGAATTCAGCAAGGGGTCATTTGTGTAGATCCATCAAGGTTTCTTTATAGAAACTAACAGGTAAATATAGGAAAAATTAAAAATTTGTTGAAAAAAGCAGCCTTTTGAGACAACGTTTTCACCTGTAACTTCTTCTAATTATGACATCTATTTAAAAGCAATGTACCGTTACATCCGGTGGACCTTCCTGGTTGTGGGGATATATAGGACTTGTAGGTTCACCAAGAGCCCAAGGAACCCAGAGTAAAAAACTGAGCAGCATTTTGAAATTTTTTTTTTTGTTCCGGGTATATAGCAATTATTGTGGGAAAATGTATACATGGAAAAATCGGTATGAAAGACACCTATGTATTTCTGAAATGGGAACAAATTACAGAGTTTAGCAACAGTGCATATTTGCACATTTTCGAAATTGGGAATACTCATACTTGCATGACAATTATTGATCATTTTTCAAAATGACTTTTTTTTTACACAATGTCTTTCATTTGGAAGGGAGAAATGCATCAAAAATCAATAGGTAATAACAGTTGCTTTACAAATCTGAACTACCCTAAGTCTCCTGATAAAAATGATACCTCACTTGTGTGGGTAGGCATAGTGCCCACGACAGGAAGTGGCTCAAAACCTAAGGTGAACACACCACATTTTCACACTGAAAATTTACACTTTTTTTGCGAAGTGTCTAGCTGTAGTTTTTGAACCCTAGCCCTGCCGGCACCTAGGGAAACCTAGCCAAGCTATACATTTTTGAAACCTAGACACCCAGGGGAATCCAGGATGGGGTGACTTGACTGCCTCCCACCATGGTCTGTTACCCAGAATCCCTTGCAAACGTAAAAAATTAACAACAAAAAAATACACATTTTCCCCATATTTCTGTGATGGAAAGTTCTGGAATCTGCGTGGATCCACAAATTTCCACCCACCCCGCGTTCCCCAAAGTCCTACGAGAAAAATGGTACCTCACTTGTGCGGGTCGGCATAGTGCCCGCGACAGGAAACGGCGCAAAACGCAACGTGGTCAAACCTCAATTTTGCAGTGAAAAATGACCCCTTTTTGGCAAAGTGACTAGCTGTAGTTTTTGAACCCTAGCCCTGCCGGCACCTAGGAAAACCTAGCAAACCTATACATTTTTGCAAACTAGACACCCAGGGGAATCGAGGATGGGGTGAATTGACTTCCTCCCACCATGGTCTGTAACCCAGAATCCCTTGCAAACGTAAAAAATTGACAAAAAAAACACATTTTCCCCACATTTCTGTGATGGAAAGTTCTGGAATCTGCGTGGATCCACAAATTTCCACCCACCCCGCGTTTCCCAAAGTCCTACGAGAAAAATGGTACCTCACTTGTGCGGGTCGGCATAGTGCCCGTGACAGGAAACGGCGCAAAACGCAACGTGGTCACACCTCAATTTTGTAGTGAAAAATGACCCCTTTTTGGCAAAGTGACTAGCTGTAGTTTTTGAACCCTAGCCCTGCCGGCACCTAGGGAAACCTAGCAGACCTATACATTTTTGAAAACTAGACACCCAGGGGAATCCAGGATGGGGTGACTTGACTGCCTCCCACCATGGTCTGTTACCCAGAATTCCTTGCAAACGTAAAAAATTGACAAAAAAAACACATTTTCCCCACATTTCTGTGATGGAAAGTTCTGGAATCTGCGTGGATCCACAAATTTCCACCCACCCCGCGTTCCCCAAAGTCCTACGAGAAAAATGGTACCTCACTTGTGCGGGTCGGCATAGTGCCCGCGACAGGAAACGGCGCAAAACACAACGTGGTCACACCTCAATTTTGCAGTGAAAAATGACCCTTTTTTGGCAAAGTGACTAGCTGTAGTTTTTGAACCCTAGCCCTGCCGGCACCTAGGGAAACCTAGCAAACCTATACATTTTTGAAAACTAGACACCCAGGGAAATCCAGGATGGGGTGACTTGACTGCCTCCCACCATGGTCTGTTACCCAGAATACCTTGCAAACGTAAAAAATTGACAAAAAAAACATATTTTCCCCACATTTCAGTGATGGAAAGTTCTGGAATCTGCGTGGATCCACAAATTTCCACCCACCCCGCGTTCCCCAAAGTCCTACGAGAAAAATGGTACCTCACTTGTGCGGGTCGGCATAGTGCCCGCGACAGGAAACGTCGCAAAACGCAACGTGTTCACACCTCAATTTTGCAGTGAAAAATGACCCCTTTTTGGCAAAGTGACTAGCTGTAGTTTTTGAACCCTAGCCCTGCCGGCACCTAGGGAAACCTAGCAAACCTATACATTTTTGCAAACTAGACACCCAGGGGAATCGAGGATGGGGTGAATTGACTGCCTCCCACCATGGTCTGTTACCCAGAATTCCTTGCAAACGTAAAAAATTGACAAAAAAAACACATTTTCCCACATTTCTGTGATGGAAAGTTCTGGAATCTGCGTGGATCCACAAATTTCCACCCACCCCGCGTTCCCCAAAGTCCTACGAGAAAAATGGTACCTCACTTGTGCGGGTCGGCATAGTGCCCGCGACAGGAAACGGCGCAAAACGCAACGTGGTCACACCTCAATTTTGCAGTGAAAAAGGACCCTTTTTTGGCAAAGTGACTAGCTGTAGTTTTTGAACCCTAGCCCTGCCGGCACCTAGGGAAACCTAGCAAACCTATACATTTTTGAAAACTAGACACCCAGGGAAATCCAGGATGGGGTGACTTGACTGCCTCCCACCATGGTCTGTTACCCAGAATACCTTGCAAACGTAAAAAATTGACAAAAAAAACAAATTTTCCCCACATTTCTGTGATGGAAAGTTCTGGAATCTGCGTGGATCCACAAATTTCCACCCACCCCACGTTCCCCAAAGTCCTACGAGAAAACTTGTACCTCACTTGTCCGGGTCGGCATAGTGGCCGCGACAGGAAACGGAGCAAAACGCAACGTGGTCACACCTCAATTTTGCAGTGAAAAATGGCCCTTTTTTGGCAAAGTGACGAGCTGTAGTTTTTTAACCCTAGCCCTGCCGGCACCTAGGGAAACCTAGCAAACCTATACATTTTTGAAAACTAGACACCCAGGGGAATCGAGGATGGGGTGAATTGACTGCCTCCCACCATGGTCTGTTACCCAGAATCCCTTGCAAACGTAAAAAATTGACAAAAAAAACACATTTTCCCCACATTTCTGTGATGGAAAGTTCTGGAATCTGCGTGGATTCACAAATTTCCACCCACCCCGCGTTCCCCAAAGTCCTACGAGAAAAATGGTACCTCACTTGTGCGGGTCGGCATAGTGCCCGCAACAGGAAACGGCGCAAAACGCAACGTGGTCACACCTCAATTTTGCAGTGAAAAATGACCCCTTTTTGGTAAAGTTACTAGCTGTAGTTTTTGAACCCTAGCCCTGCCGGCACCTAGGGAAACCTAGCAAACCTATACATTTTTGCAAACTAGACACCCAGGGGAATCGAGGATGGGGTGAATTGACTGCCTCCCACCATGGTCTGTTACCCAGAATCCCGTGCAAACGTAAAAAATTGAAAAAAAAAACACATTTTCCCCACATTTCTGTGATGGAAAGTTCTGGAATCTGCGTGGATCCACAAATTTCCACCCACCCCGCGTTCCCCAAAGTCCTACGAGAAAAATGGTACCTCACTTGTGCGGGTCGGCATAGTGCCCGCGACAGGAAATGGCGCAAAACGCAACATGGTCACACCTCAATTTTGTAGTGAAAAATGACCCCTTTTTGGCAAAGTGACTAGCTGTAGTTTTTGAACCCTAGCCCTGCCGGCACCTAGGGAAACCTAGCAGACCTATACATTTTTGAAAACTAGACACCCAGGGGAATCCAGGATGGGGTGACTTGACTGCCTCCCACCATGGTCTGTTACCCAGAATTCCTTGCAAACGTAAAAAATTGAAAAAAAAAACACATTTTCCCCATATTTCTGTGATGGAAAGTTCTGGAATCTGCGTGGATCCACAAATTTCCACCCACCCCGCGTTCCCCAAAGTCCTACGAGAAAAATGGTACCTCACTTGTGCGGGTCGGCATATTGCCCGCGACAGGAAACGGCGCAAAACGCAACGTGGTCACACCTCAATTTTGCAGTGAAAAATGACCCCTTTTTGGCAAAGTGACTAGCTATAGTTTTTGAACCCTAGCCCTGCCGGCACCTAGGGAAACCTAGCAAACCTATACATTTTTGCAAACTAGACACCCAGGGAAATCGAGGATGGGGTGAATTGACTGCCTCCCACCATGGTCTGTTACCCAGAATCCCTTGCAAACGTAAACAATTGACAAAAAAACCACATTTTCCCCACATTTCTGTGATGGAAAGTTCTGGAATCTGCGTGGATCCACAAATTTCCACCCACCCCGCGTTCCCCAAAGTCCTACGAGAAAAATGGTACCTCACTTGTGCGGGTCGGCATAGTGCATGCGACAGGAAACGGCGCAAAACGCAACGTGGTCACACCTCAATTTTGTAGTGAAAAATGACCCCTTATTGGCAAAGTGACTAGCTGTAGTTTTTGAACCCTAGCCCTGCCGGCACCTAGGGAAACCTAGCAAACCTATACATTTTTGAAAACTAGACACCCAGTGAAATCCAGGATGGGGTGACTTGACTGCCTCCCACCATGGTCTGTTACCCAGAATACCTTGCAAACGTAAAAAATTGACAAAAAATAAACATTTTCCCCACATTTCTGTGATGGAAAGTTCTGGAATCTGCGTGGATCCACAAATTTCCACCCACCCCGCGTTCCCCAAAGTCCTACGAGAAAAATGGTACCTCACTTGTGCGGGTCGGCATAGTGCCCGCGACAGGAAACGGTGCAAAACGCAACGTGGTCACACCTCAATTTTGCAGTGAAAAATGACCCCTTTTTGGCAAAGTGACTAGCTGTAGTTTTTTAAACCTAGCCCTGCCGGCACCTAGGGAAACCTAGCAAACCTATACATTTTTGCAAACTAGACACCCAGAGAAATCGAGGATGGGGTGAATTGACTGCCTCCCACCATGGTCTGTTACCCAGAATCCCTTGCAAACGTAAAAAATTGACAAAAAAAACACATTTTCCCCACATTTCTGTGATGGAAAGTTCTGGAATCTGCGTGGATCCACAAATTTCCACCCACCCCGCGTTCCCCAAAGTCCTACGAGAAAAATGGTACCTCACTTGTGCGGGTCGGCATAGTGTCCGCGACAGGAAACGGCGCAAAACGCAACGTGGTCACACCTCAATTTTGTAGTGAAAAATGACCCCTTTTTGGCAAAGTGACTAGCTGTAGTTTTTGAACCCTAGCCCTGCCGGCACCTAGGGAAACCTAGCAGACCTATACATTTATGAAAACTAGACACCCAGGGGAATCCAGGATGGGGTGACTTGACTGCCTCCCACCATGGTCTGTTACCCAGAATTCCTTGCAAACGTAAAAAATTGACAAAAAAAAACATTTTCCCCTCATTTCTGTGATGGAAAGTTCTGGAATCTGCGTGGATCCACAAATTTCCACCCACCCCGCGTTCCCCAAAGTCCTACGAGAAAAATGGTACCTCACTTGTGCGGGTCGGCATAGTGCCCGCGACAGGAAACGACGCAAAACGCAACGTGGTCACACCTCAATTTTGCAGTGAAAAAGGACCCTTTTTTGGCAAAGTGACTAGCTGTAGTTTTTGAACCCTAGCCCTGCCGGCACCTAGGGAAACCTAGCAAACCTATACATTTTTGAAAACTAGACACCCAGGGAAATCCAGGATGGGGTGACTTGACTGCCTCCCACCATGGTCTGTTACCCAGAATACCTTGCAAACGTAAAAAATTGACAAAATAAACACATTTTCCCCACATTTCTGTGATGGAAAGTTCTGGAATCTGCGTGGATCCACAAATTTCCACCCACCCCGCGTTCCCCAAAGTCCTACGAGAAAAATGGTACCTCACTTGTGCGGGTCGGCATAGTGCCCGCGACAGGAAACAGCGCAAAACGCAACGTGGTCACACCTCAATTTTGTAGTGAAAAATGACCCCTTTTTGGCAAAGTGACTAGCTGTAGTTTTTGAACCCTAGCCCTGCCGGCACCTAGGGAAACCTAGCAGACCTATACATTTATGAAAACTAGACACCCAGGGGAATCCAGGATGGGGTGACTTGACTGCCTCCCACCATGGTCTGTTACCCAGAATTCCTTGCAAACGTAAAAAATTGACAAAAAAAACACATTTTCCCCACATTTCTGTGATGGAAAGTTCTGGAATCTGCGTGGATCCACAAATTTCCACCCACCCCGCGTTCCCCAAAGCCCTACGAGAAAAATGGTACCTCACTTGTGCGGGTCGGCATATTGCCCGCGACAGGAAACGGCGCAAAACGCAACGTGGGCACACCTCAATTTTGCAGTGAAAAAGGACCCTTTTTTGGCAAAGTGACTAGCTGTAGTTTTTGAACCCTAGCCCTGCCGTCACCTAGGGAAACCTAGCAAACCTATACATTTTTGAAAACTAGACACCCAGGGAAATCCAGGATGGGGTGACTTGACTGCCTCCCACCATGGTCTGTTACCCAGAATACCTTGCAAACGTAAAAAATTGACAAAATAAACACATTTTCCCCACATTTCTGTGATGGAAAGTTCTGGAATCTGCGTGGATCCACAAATTTCCACCCACCCCGCGTTCCCCAAAGTCCTACGAGAAAAATGGTACCTCACTTGTGCGGGTCGGCATAGTGGCCGCGACAGGAAACGGCGCAAAACGCAACGTGGTCACACCTCAATTTTGCAGTGAAAAATTGCCCTTTTTTGGCAAAGTGACGAGCTGTAGTTTTTTAACCCTAGCCCTGCCGGCACCTAGGGAAACCTAGCAAAACTATACATTTTTGAAAACTAGGCACCCAGGGGAATCCAGGATGGGGTGACTTGACTGCCTCCCACCATGGTCTGTTACCCAGAATCCCTTGCAAACGTAAAAAATTGACAAAAAAAACATATTTTCCCCACATTTCTGTGATGGAAAGTTCTGGAATCTGCGTGGATCCACAAATTTCCACCCACCCCGCGTTCCCCAAAGTCCTACGAGAAAAATGGTACCTCACTTGTGCGGGTCGGCATAGTGGCCGCGACAGGAAACGGCGCAAAACGCAACGTGGTCACACCTCAATTTTGCAGTGAAAAATGACCCTTTTTTTGCAAAGTGACTAGCTGTAGTTTTATAACCCTAGCCCTGCCGGCACCTAGGGAAACCTAGCAAACCTATACATTTTTGAAAACTAGACACCCGGCGTCTTCCAGGGAGGTATGGCTTGCGTGGATCCCCCAACGTTTCCTTACCCAGAATCCCCTGCAAACCTCAATTTGTGCTGAAAAAATCACTTTTTTCACACATTTTGGGGTGGGAAAGTTGTGGCATCACCGGGCTCACACAAATTTACCACCACCCAGCGTTCCCCCAGGTCTCCCGGTAAAAATGGTGCCTCACTTGTGTGGGACGTTACAACAAACAAATGATGGACGGAATGCTGACAATGCAGACATTCTCCCCCAGTCAAGAGATCTGGGTTAAATCCATCGTTCTTTTGCCCACTACACCACCCCAGTTTGGACATGGCCATATGCAAATCAGTCTTGACCCTGTGCCTCATGGGAACAGTCCAGCCCGAACTGCCAAGCCATGTCTACCCTGGACCGGAATCAAGCATCCTACGACCGGTTTCTGGCTATCAGCCGTCATCAGCCAGGATAGCTTGACTCCAGTGGCGTAGTGAGCACGGGTCCCACGTCTGGGAATACCCATCCCACTTAGGGCGAAAAGCGTTACAACAAACAAATTATGGACGGAATGCTGACAATGCAGACATTCTCCCCCAGTCAAGAGATCTGGGTTAAATCCATCGTTCTTTTGCCCACTACACCACCCCAGTTTAGACATGGCCATATGCAAATCAGTCTTGACCCTGTGCCTCATGGGAACAGTCCAGCCCGAACTGCCAAGCCATGTCTTCCCTGGACCGGAATCAAGCATCCTAGGACCGGTTTCTGGCTATCAGCCGTCATCAGCCAGGATAGCTTGACTCCAGTGGCGTAGTGAGCACGGGTCCCACGTCTGGGAATACCCATCCCACGTAGGGCGAAAAGCGTTACAACAAACAAATGATGGACGGAATGCTGACAATGCAGACATTCTCCCCCAGTCAAGAGATCTGGGTTAAATCCATCGAATTGACACGCTAATTCACCCCTGAGGCGGAAGCCGGGGGTCTGCTCCTTATCTTTTTAAAATTGTATTCTTTTGCACTGTTTGCTTGTATTTTAAACGCAATTTGTTGTCCTACCTTGCTGCTTCTGCTGCGCGCACTGCTGGGGGAAGATCAATTTCCCGGTATCGTCACCTCCCTCGTGACTCGGGGCCACGCCCCTTTTTAATAGCCACGCCCCCTCCTCTTCCCCATTACTATGCTCATCGCTCGGAAGCGCAGCGGACGAGCGCAGCGGGCACTTCCTCGGCACGCCGAAGACACGCCAAAGACTAGCCCGTCTGTGCCCGTCCGGGCCCGGACGGGCGTAGGGCATACCTCTCTGCCTAACTCTTCTAGCCCTCGGGCCCCTTTTCACAGGTATTCGCGGGACACACTGCTTGCTCTACGCACGGCCAGACACCCCAGCTGTTGCTATTATTGGATTGAGGGTTCCACATTTAGACATTGTCTTGTCTGTCGCCCGCATAACACTTGCAAGGACCCTGACTCACTGACTATGGCTCTGCTTTATTGCAGATCACTGCCTTGTCATGCCACGGAGGTTCACTCCGTCCTTTTGGACCATAGTCTTGATGTCTTATTCCTGACGGAAACGTGGCTGACTACAGGTTCCGACCCCGACATTATCAACGCTCTCCCCCCAGGATACCTCATGTTCCATCTTGATAGGCCGGATGGGAGAGGGGGTGGAGTGGCCATTGTCTACAGAGACACATTCTTATGCAAAGCAGTAGACTGCGGCATCAACAACGCTGAAAGTTGTCAGTTTACCCTTTGCGTCTCCTCTACTGTCTCTATTTCTGGCCTCCTTGTGTATCGGCCCCCCGCTACGCTAGGGAACTTTGTGGATTCTTTCATGGAGGCTGTTATCCCACTGGCTGCTGCCTCGTCCAACTTTGTCATTCTTGGGGACTTCAACTTTCATTTTGACGACCCCAATGACGTAGTAGCAAGGGATTTTCTAAGTTCACTCGGGGCACTGGACCTACATCTCGTTAATATGGGAGCTACTCACATTAGAGGTCATCAGCTTGATGCGGTTTTTGCTAATTCTGCGAACCTACTGGCTCTCCAGATGCTGGCTCTCCCCTGGACCGATCATCATCTCATTCCGTTTAGCTGGCTGCTGGGGAACCGGAGAGACCCCGCACCAAGACAACATATTGTGGAACGACTCTGGTCGAAGCTCCCGGTGGACAGTTGGGCGGAAGAACTAGCTAGAACCTGCCCTCACCCCGTAGATGACCCCAACACCGCTGATCAGCTCTTGGGCGAATGGCTGACTAATTCTCTGGACTTACTGATCCCGAATAAAAGGAGGCTTGTCAGGGAGAGAAGAACTGGCTCTGCCCCCTGGTATACCCCCGAACTTAGGTGCATCAGAACCTCTTGTAAAAGGCTTGAACGTGCTTGGAGGAGAGAGCAGACGGAAGAAAGCCGGGCCAATTACAAAAGGGAGTTGAGGAAATATAAAAGCGCACTGAAGGACGCTAAAAAGATTTTCTTTAGCGACAGGATTGAGAGAGCAAGCAATTCTTCTGGAGAATTGTTTAAAATCTTCAAGGAACTTCTGAAAGCCCCGGTCCCTCCAGTGCTGCATGATAATCCCAAAGAAAAATGTGAGGAACTGGCCAGTTTCTTCCATTCAAAAATAGAGAAAATCTTATCTTCCTTACCCACTATTCCTCAAAGCCATGAACCGGTTACTAGCCTCACAAGTCGCTCGATTGAGCTAGCATCTTTAGGCCCCTTCTCGGAAGAGGAGGTGATAAAAGTCCTGTTGGAGATGAAGAGTGGCTCCCCGAGTGACCCAGTTCCCATAAAACATCTTAAGTTCGTGGCTAACACCTTGTCAACTCCTCTGACTGATCTCTTGAACCTCTCACTCGCTCAGGGCACAGTGCCCCAGAGATGGAAAAAGGCTGTGGTGAAAGCCCTATTGAAAAAACCAGGACTGGATCCATCCAATTTGACCAACTTCAGGCCAATTTCACTTCTGCCTGGATTTTCTAAAATTGCAGAAAAGTTGGTCAACCGTCAGCTCTCTCACCATCTTCAGTCTAACCACCTGCTAGGAGATTCCCAGACTGGTTTCCGCCCCGGCCATGGAACAGACACTGCCTTGCTGGCAGTAGTGGAGGAGGCAAGGAGCACTCTAGATACAGGAGGGTCAGTGGCAGTGATCCTCCTGGACTTGAGTGCTGCCTTTGACACCGTGAGTCATCAGGTGCTCCTCCAACGTCTGTCAGAGGTAGGTGTCTCAGGGACGGCCCTGAAATGGTTGGGATCTTTTCTTTCTGACCGTTTCTACCAAGTCTGGGAAGGGTCAGAGCTATCTGCCTTAATCCCTCTTCAATGTGGAGTCCCGCAGGGCTCATCGCTGAGCCCTACCCTATTTAATATATATATGACTCCACTTGAAAGAGTGGTCGCCCCTTCAGGGGTGAAGATCATCAGTTACGCTGATGATACTCAGCTGGTGGTGGGCCTCACTCAGCTGGCGGAACAACCTGAGGTGTTACACGACTGCCTTGCCAATGTTTTTCGTTGGATGTCTATCTCCGCTCTAAAGCTTAATGGAGGTAAAACCGAGCTGATGCTCCTGGGCAACTCCAGCCCCTCCATTATTGCGAGCTGCTGGCCCCGGTCTCTTGGTGACCCACCATCCCCCAAGAAGGAGATCAAGTCCTTGGGAGTATGGTTGGAAGAAGACCTGTCCTTCAGGACTCATGCTAGGAAGACCGCAGGGGTTTGCTTTGGTTTACTGAGATCAGCCCGAAAGGTGCTACCTCTGCTTCCTGATTCAGCAAGGAAGCTGTTGATACGTGGCCTGATTCTATCGAGGCTCGATTATGGGAATGCGCTGTTTCTCGGTGCTCCTGAAGCGACCTTCAAAACCCTCCAACAGGTGCAAAACGCAGCTGCGAGAGTCCTTATGGATGTTCCCAGAAGGCAGTCTGCTGCCCCGGCCCTCAAAGCGCTTCACTGGCTCCCCGTGAAGGAGCGGGTGAAATTTAAAGCGCTATGTACAGCCCACAAAAATTTATATGGCAAAGGCCCCCCCATCCTTGCCAACATGGCCCGTCCTTACAAACCCCCACGTCTGCTGCGCTCGGACCAAAAACACCTTTTGCAGTTAGCGAGAGTAAGAAGAGCTCGTTCTGGGGGCAGGCGTTTCTCTGTGCAAGTGGCCTCTCTTTGGAACTCTCTGCCCCTCAAGATTCGCTCAGAGCCCAAGATCCTACCATTTAGGAAACTTCTTAAGACCCACTTGTTTCCATAGTAGTGATTAGCTGAGTCTCTCCTTCTGGTCTTTTGCGCCGGGATGCCCCCGGGTAAGCTGAGCGCATTATACATTTCATATTATTATTATTATTATTATTTATCGTTCTTTTGCCCACTACACCACCCCAGTTTAGACATGGCCATATGCAAATCAGTCTTGACCCTGTGCCTCATGGGAACAGTCCCGCCCGAACTGCCAAGCCATGTCTTCCCTGGACCGGAATCAAGCATCCTAGGACCGGTTTCTGGCTATCAGCCGTCATCAGCCAGGATAGCTTGACTCCAGTGGCGTAGTGAGCACGGGTCCCACGTCTGGGAATACCCATCCCACTTAGGGCGAAAAGCGTTACAACAAACAAATGATGGACGGAATGCTGACAATGCAGACATTCTCCCCCAGTCAAGAGATCTGGGTTAAATCCATCGTTCTTTTGCCCACTACACCACCCCAGTTTAGACATGGCCATGTGCAAATCAGTCTTGACCCTGTGCCTCATGGGAACAGTCCAGCCCGAACTGCCAAGCCATGTCTTCCCTGGACCGGAATCAAGCATCCTAGGACCGGTTTCTGGCTATCAGCCGTCATCAGCCAGGATAGCTTGACTCCAGTGGCGTAGTGAGCACGGGTCCCACGTCTGGGAATACCCATCCCACTTAGGGCGAAAAGCGTTACAACAAACAAATGATGGACGGAATGCTGACAATGCAGACATTCTCCCCCAGTCAAGAGATCTGGGTTAAATCCATCGTTCTTTTGCCCACTACACCACCCCAGTTTAGACATGTCCATATGCAAATCAGTCCAGCCCGAACTGCCAAGCCATGTCAACATTGCCTATCCCAAGTGTCTAGTTTTCAGAAACGCGTGGGTTTGGTAGGTTTCCCTAGATGGCCGCCGAGCACCGGGCCAAAAACCCAAGTGACCCCCCTTGCAAAACCAGTTGGTTTTGCAATAGGCCATTTTGATGTCGCCTCACTACGTTTTGGGCCCTTGCCTGCCGCGGGTACTTGGGCCTCCCACACAAGTGAGGCACCATTTTTACCGGGAGACCTGGGGGAACGCTGGGTGGTGGTAAATTTGTGTGTGCCCGGTGATGCCACAACTTTCCCACCCCAAAATTTGTGAAAAAAGTGATTTTTTCAGCTTAAATTGAGGTTTGCAGGGGATTCTGGGTAAGGAAACGTTGGGGGATCCACGCAAGCCATACCTCCATGGAAGCCGCTGGGTGTCTAGTTTTCAGAAATGTGTGGGTTTGGTAGGTTTCCCTGGATGGCCGCCGAGCACCGGGTCAAAATCCAAAGTGACCCCCCTTGCAAAACCAGGTCGTTTTGCGATAGGCCATTTTGATGTCGCCTCACTACGTTTTGGGCCCTTGCCTGCCGCGGGTACTTGGGCCTCCCACACAAGTGAGGCACCATTTTTACTGGGAGACCTGGGGGAACGCTGGGTGGTGGTAAATTTGTGTGAGCCCGGTGATGCCACAACTTTCCCACCCCAAAATGTGTGAAAAAAGTGATTTTTTTCAGCTAAAATTGAGGTTTGCAGGGGATTCTGGGTAAGGAAACGTTGGGGGATGCACTCAAGCCATACCTCCCTGGAAGCCGCCGGGTGTCTAGTTTTCAGAAATGCGTGGGTTTGGTAGGTTTCCCTAGATGGCCGCTGAGCACCGGGCCAAAAACCAAAGTGATCCCTCTTGCAAAACCAGATTAACTATTGTTCCTCCAGCGTGAGAATTTTGGAAACAAATTGCAAAGAAAATGTGGCAGACATTTTGAGGTTTGCAGGACATTGGGGCTAAAAAAAACTTTTGGAATTCACAAGAGAGACATCACCATGAACTCCCATGGGTTTTCGACAATATCTACAGTTGGTGGGTTATTCTTACATGGAAAGTGTACCTTGGCAGAGAAACTAAAGACAAAGATTCCTGCACAACCATATATTCCTCAAACACACACACATACAGGTTGGATTTGGCATGAGGGCGAGTCATGGTTCAGTGTATTAAATTTGATTAACTAGAGATTTCACAAAAATGAAATGCACTGTCAATAATTAAATTCACAAGAAACCAAACCAATGACTCGCAGCTCGTGAGCTGTAAAGCCACGTCAAGGCACCAACCACTTTACAGGCCATTCACACACCTTTAATACGTGATACAAACAAGACCATTCACACCACCAGGTACAAAAGCAACACATTACAAAATTCACCAAAAAGGGACAAGGTACACCCTGCTTCAAAAAGACAAATATTACTGCAAAGCCATCTAATCTGCAAGCACACACACATACTGGTTGGATTTGGCACGAGGGTGAGTGATGGTTCAGTAGATACAATTGTATTAGCAAGTGATTTCACAAAACATGAAATGCACTGGTAATAATTGAAAGGGCGAGAAAATGAACCATTGACTCACAGCTCGTGAGCTGTAAAGCCACGACAAGGCACCAACCTCTTTACAGGCCATTCATACACCTTTCATACGTGTGAGACATACAAAACCATTCACACCGCCAGCCGCGGGCCCATCACATAACAAAACTCACACCAGCACACAGCGCCATTCAAGGGCCCATCACTTTCACACGCCCACAATCCAGACACAGCAACTACACAGGCTGATGGATTGCGTGGAGTGGCACTCAGCTAGCAGTGTGTGTAGGGACCAGCAGAAAGTCACTACTCACACACAGCCAGCCGAGCTCCAGTCCACACACACCGCTAGCAGAGCGCCAGTCCACAGACACCGGATGTATGTCATTACAATGCACACTTTTACAACGCATGCACTTACAACGCATTTTTTACAATGCAACATCCACTACAACGCATTCCATTACATAGCATGACACTACAACGCATGTTTAAAAACTACCTTTACAACGCATTCCATTACATCGCATACTACCTTTAAAACGCATACCATTACAACGCATAGTATAGGGGTAAAAATTACTATTCTAACTCCTGGGGGTGCAACAGTAGGGTAAGTGTTGGATTGCGTTGTAATGGTATGCGTTGTAAAGGTAGTATGCGATGTAATGGAATGCGTTGTAAAGGTAGTTTTTAAACATGCGTTGTAGTGTCATGCTATGTAATGGAATGCGTTGTAGTGGATGTTGCGTTGTAAAAAGTTCGTTGTAAGTGTAGTGCGTTGTAACAGTTGCGTTGTAAAGGTTGTTCACCCACACACCGCTAGCAGAGCGCCAGTCCACACACACCGCTAGCCAAGCGCCAGTCCAGGCACACCGCCAGCCAATCGCCAGTCCAGGCACACCGGCAGCCAATCGCCAATCCACGCACACCGCCAGCCAAGCTCCAGTCCACGGACACCACCAGCCAAGCACCAGTCCGCACACACCATCAGTCCACGCACACCGCCAGCCAAGTACCAGTCCACGCACACCGCCAGCCAAGCACCATTCCACGCACACCGCCTGCCAAGCTCCAGTCCACGCACACCACCAGCCAAGCACCAGTCCGCACACACCACCAGTCCACGCACACCGCCAGCCAAGTACCAGTCCACGCACACCGCCAGCCAAGCACCATTCCACGCACACCGCCAGCCAAGCTCCAGTCCACGCACACCACCAGCCACGCACCAGTCCACGCACACCGCCAGTCCATGCACACCGCCAGTCCACGCACACCGCCAGCCAAGCACCATTCCACGCACACCACCAACCAAGTGCCAGTCCACACACACCAACAGCCAAGCGCAAGCCTACACACACCGCCATCACATTTAGGATTTTTTTAGAAAAAAATAAAAACACAAACAAATTGCAAATAGATACAAATCTTCTAACAGAAAATCAGCAACTAAATACATTGCACTAACACCAACCTTGAAACAGAATCAAATTATCCAAAGAATACAGACCAGGCAGTTCACTTTACCACTCATGAATGCTCCCAAAAATTATTTCGCGTGTGGTACGCTCTAAAACAAGCAGGGACACACAGTGCAGGATGAGAAGGACAGTCGGGGCAGTACATACGACTCTCCTTCCGCGTACCTCTTCGCCAACAGACTCTACATCTCCTACTGGGAAAATCTTTTGAGGGTGTGGGAGGAATGTGATCTGGAAAGTGGCGATCTTTCAATCTAGCAACATCCTCCACCACTCCAACTCTAGGAACACTTGCCTGTTCCACTACAACAAGGCTGCCTATTACAGACTCCTGAAACTTAGCAAAAGTCATCTTTGACTCAGGGCAAGAATCCTGGAACACAACAAAAGCATTAAACATTGCCAAGTGGAAAAGATGGATAGCCAACTTCTTGTACCAAATGTAAGCCTTACGAAGAGCAGTGTAAGGTTCCAACCTCTGATCTACTCTGTCAACACCACCCATGTGCCTATTATAGTCTAAAATGCACACAGGTTTGCGCGCCTCAGCGACCTGACCCCAAACAGTCACAGGTGCAGTGCTTTCATCATGGATGGTAGTCAGCATGTAGACATCTCTCCTGTCTGAAAACTTCACAGCAAGAAGCTCCTGACAACGCAACGCACTGCACTGTCCCCGCAAAAGCTTTTGACAAACAAGTTCTTTCGGGAAACCTTTACGGTTAGAGCGTATTGTGCCGCAAGCAAGAGTGTCCACTTTGGCCAATTCCCTGAACAACCGCACACCAGTGTAGAAGTTATCTACATATAAATGGTGGCCTTTGTTAAAAAATCCTCTACCAAGTTCCCAAACAATTTTCTCAGTCACTCCAAAAGTGGACGGACAACCAGGGAGGTTAATCCTAGATTCCTTACCGGTGTACACCCTGAAATTAGAGACATATCCAGTCCTACTGTCACACAGCATATACAGCTTTATTCCATAGCGTGCCCTCTTACTAGGAATGTATTGCCTAAAAACCAAGCAGCCCTTGAACAACACCAAAGACTCATCCACTGCAATTTCTTTCCCAGGGGCATAAATCTCAGAAAATCGATCAACAAAGTGATCAAGGACAGGCCTAATCTTAAAAAGACGGTCACACTCAGGGTGATCTCATGGCAACGCTAAACCATTATCAACAAAATGCATCATCCGAAGCAGAAGCAAATACCTGTCACGAGTCATGACTGCCGGAAAAATAGACGTTGCCATCAAGGGACTGCTAGACCAATATGAAGACATTGATGGCTTCCTTAGCAAGCCCATCAAAAAAGTTAAACCCAAGAACTTCTTCATCTCTTCAACATTTGTGGGATTCCACCGGGTAGCTCTAGAGTATGGCTTAAGACTGGCACTGTTGTCCCTCAAAAACTGTTCGGCATACAAATTAGTCTGCTCAACAATCTCTGCCAAAAACACATCGTCCATAAACAACTGAAAAAAATGTACCGGCAAAAAGTTTTCAGTATTCACTCTAGACCCTGGAACACCAGTAAACTCTGGCAATGCCGGCTGCACCATGCCAGGGGCAACCCAGAGGTCATCACTTTCAAAGGGAAGCCTTGCAGCCCCAGACTGCAGCCCAGATGCCTCTTGCCGCACTATCGGCACATCAGTCTCCTCCTCTAACACAGGCACTTCATCCGCACTAAGAGTATCTTCATCATCCGATGACTCCATACGGAGAGACAACTCACTGCCAGAATCGTCCCCTGCCTCCTCTCCCTCAGATGCAGAGTCAGTCTCTGAACCATGGTCAGAGGAAGACTCAAACAGCAAACCAACAACCTGCTGAGCAGTAATCCTGCGGCTAGCCATTATACTTACTAAGATAGAAGACTGCACAAACAAGTCAACAACAACCAACAATGTGCAAACCAAGTAAGTAAAGAAATGTGTACCTTTATCACAAAGATCAATGTACTCAAAAACTATACAATTCAATTACAAGAGACAGCTGCACTCACCAGAAACCAACTCTGCAGTGACACAGCAAAAACCAACGATATCCAACTAGAAAGAAGAAAAAAAAACAAATTACTCACAAGACAACAAAATACACATCGAGCACCAATGCAAAAAGTTTTTGACACTCAAAAACCAAACATACTGCTATTATTACACCATTTGCAAAAAAAATTCATGCAGAGAAATCAAACACATTTACATTGTACAAAAAAAAGTCTCTTACCAAACTAATCAAACAGCAGAACCAACACTAACAAAACGGCAAACTGAAAAGAGCAAAAGCCTTCACCTAGAACAAAAAAGTAAAAAAAAAAACATTACAATTGCAATTCACAAAAAATATAACAATAAACATTATAACATGCTATGTCACTACCCAAATGGTCAATCGGGTTGTGTGCCAGGTGGGGCAGAAAACAGCAGGAAAAAAAAGGCTACTCAGTCCCGAGGCGGGTGAGCCAAATACATATTATAAAAAATTGCACCCTGGAAGCGAGGGTTCACTTCTATTTTTATTTCAACTAATTCCCTGGTGTCTAGTGGGCTTTTCTGCCCACCCCTGGGAGCAGAAACGGCAAAAAAATTAAACCGATCTGCCCCCAGAGGGGGCAGAAAAGTCTTCAAAAAAAATTGGGGGCCCAGGAAGCGACCCTTGCCCAAGGGGTCGCTTCCTACAATAACAAACAGATCCCTGGTGTCTAGTGGGCTTTTCTGCCCCCCCCTGGGAGTGGAAACGGCAAAAAAATTAAACCGATCTGCCCCCAGAGGGGGCAGAAAAGTCTTCAAAATAAAATTGGGGGCCAAGGAAGTGACCCTTGCCCAAGGGATCGCTTCCTACAATAATATTCAGATCCCTGGTGTCTAGTGGGCTTTTCTGCCCCCCCTGGGAGCAGAAACGGCGAAAACATAAAACCGATCTGCCCCCAGAGGGGGCAGAAAAGTCTTCAAATAAATTAGGGGGCCTAGGAAGCGACCCTTGCCCAAGGGGTCGCTTCCTTCAATAATAATTAGATCCCTGGTGTCTAGTGGGCTTTTCTGCCCCCCCTGGGAGCAGAAACGGCAAAAAAATAAAACCGATCTGCCCCCTGAGGGGGCAGAAAAGTCTTCAAATAAATTAGGGGGCAAGGAAGCGACCCTTGCCCAAGGGGTCGCTTCCTACAATAATAATTAGATCCCTGGTTTCTAGTGGGCTTTTCTGCCCCCCCTGGGAGCAGAAACGGCGAAAAAATAAAACCGATCTGCCCCCATAGGGGGCAGAAAAGTTTTGCATGCATTATGGGGCCCCAGGAAGCGACCCTTGTCCAAGGGGTCGCTTCCTTTACTACAATGAAACAT
Source organism: Triturus cristatus (assembly GCF_964204655.1). Taxonomy (NCBI): domain Eukaryota; kingdom Metazoa; phylum Chordata; class Amphibia; order Caudata; family Salamandridae; genus Triturus; species Triturus cristatus. The sequence continues at coordinate 699,448,904 of NC_140582.1, read as the reverse complement.
CCCTGGTGCCTAGTGGTGGCATTCCTGCAGCACAATCGCGACACTGTGCGCGATCGTGCTGCAGGAATGCCCTGTATTGAGACATCAGGGGAGAGGAAATACTCTTTCCTCTCCCCCGAAGCCTCAATACTTAGAAAATCCCCCCCACGGCCCCACCGGAGCACAAAACTTACCTGGGGAAACGTGGGGGGGCTCGGGGGTGGCAGCGGAAACTCTTCCGCTGCCATCCCCCTCTGTGGGGGCACGATCGATGCCCCAGGGGGGAGCGCCAGCGCTTCCCCCAGGGGCTGTGCTCATGACGGAGCGGTCCCGTCATGAGCACAGCCCAACCGATGCTCATGACGGAACCGCTCCGTCATGAGCATCGAAGGGGTTAAAGTTGGAGGTAAATACAAATAAATATTCTAAGGAATGTAATGATAATTTGGAAACACTTGAGTGCTTTTACGTTCTACATCTTTGATAAACCTTAAAGGAGTACAATCTATATTTTCTATTGCATGCTGGTATTAAGATGTGTGAGAAATGGGAAAGATCCTCATTATCTTAAAAGATTGTTGTAAGCTCTATGGTATATATTGTAGTTAATTTAGTGATATGTGCTTAGGAAAGTAATTTATTGAAATCACTGTGAATTATGTAATAATAAAGAAAATCGTTATTGTTCCAGCTTATCAATAATAAGCCATACAATATTACATAAAATAGAAGTATAAAAACTAACATACAACTAGTACAAATTTCACAGATTTAAAACATGCTGGAGCTGGCAGGTGCATTCCATAAGCCCATAATAAAAACATCATAGAGGAGACTTTATTTATTTATTTTATTTTATTTGTGAAGTTTCATATAGCGCTGGCTAGACCCGGAGGTATCAGAGCGCTTTACATGAGGATCAGAGCGTTACAGGTCACATAGTTACATCAATTACAGGCTTCAAGTAAAGACATAGGAGAAAACAAAAACATGATATGCGGTGGAGGGAAGGAAACACAACGGGGCGACGAGGAAAACAATGTCAGATGTCCGGCTGGCTAGGTGTCAGCTGAGGGGGTGAACCAAAGTCAAAACTACTCTATAGCTGCATACTACAGCTCCACCGGGCATCGGCAAAGGTTGCTTGTGCTCCGAGGTAAGTACAAACAGTTATGGTATCTGCCCAGGGGACATTGACAAAGTTCCATCGAAAGGCACCGGCCCTGGTGTTACTGGGAAGCGCCGTCCGCTATATATTCTACAACAGGCCCCCAGGACAAAAGTGGTGAGAGGAGAGGTGGAAGGTACAGATTCCAAGGTCGGCGGATTGTAGGACAACCCAGCCTCCAGCTTATTTGGCATGGCGCACCACTTGTATTGTTGCATCTCGCCCATCCCTCACGCCTCCGCTGAGCTCACCTCAGGTAGGGTGTCTTCAATTGCAGTGGCGGCTACCTCACTCCGCTTTGCCGTATCTGGTCCTTACTGGTTTATTAGGTTTATTGGTGGGGGGGATTGGGGCCGCTGTCTGATGGTTAAACGGTGGTCGGCGACTGTAGGTGGGTTTCAGTGTGCCTGTGGTTGTTTCCTGCACTGGGTGTGGTGGCCATGTTGAAGTCAGGCATGCAGATGCAGAGGTGTCCCTCCTGCGGTGCCACCAGATGCCTCCATAAACCAGATCGAACTGCTCACTAAGCCTCTATGCACACCTTTGGTATCCCTGCAGACACCACCAGCCCCGCCACTGCCTGCTCTTAAGTGGGTCGCTCGTGGTTCGGACAGCCATGTTGGAATCAGGCAATGCATCTCTATGCGCTCCGCTGTGCTCGCCCTAAATTATGGGAGGCATTGTCCCTTGTCTCTGCTCATCGCTAGAGCCTGGAAAGAATGTTCCTGCAGGGCTAGTGGTAACAGCCACACGTAGGTTTAACTGTCTGACAATCCCCGGGCCCTCAACTCCTCCCCACAACCCTCCATGCCACCTCCGACTTGCGTAGTTTCTGGGGGGGGGAGGCCAGGAGGGATATTGAATGTCTTTAGCCTAATATTTGATGGCGATCTCTAGCGAGTAAATCGAGATGCCGCCGAGAAGTACAATGATAGAGTCCAGGTGAGAGCGTCTCAGTGGGCCCGGACTGTAGATGGGGTTCAGGGGGGGGCCGTGCCCATTTTTCCGCGGGGCCCGCACACCAGGTCCACCCAGAAGATGGAGGAGCGCCCCCCGTGGCCTATGGTTTTCCCACGGTTCTCAGGGAAGCCACGGTCGATCACTCCTCACCTCGTTTTTGCCACTGGGGAAGTCAAGATGGTTCGTTCCACTTCGTCAGAGACCCGCAGTCCACCATATTCCTCCACTAGCTGCCGCGTGGGACCCACAGCAGACCCGGCCATTCTTCTTGTGTACAGCCGCGGACTCGTGAATCAGCAAGCCCGCCTCAGAGCTCCATGATGCAGTATGTAGGAGTAACACTTGGCTTTCATTGGCAGAACCGCCTAATAGGAACGGGGGTAGGCTCGACAATACATGTGTAAAAAAGCAGGTGACCAGTGACTTAAGAATACAGCAGAAATTTTTTAAAAAGAAGGGGGACCAAATAGTGGAGTTGTCAAACGTTTTCCTTTAATTATACTGGTGCCCATGACGATACATTGTTGTGATAGGTTTTGCTTGGCACACCGTCAAGGCCGGGGGTCTTGTTTGGCTTTTGGGACAAGATGGCTGCAGGTAATTTGTCTTCTGAGAATTTGTTCACCCATTTCCTTCTATTGGAGACACTACAGGCGTGGATGCAGATCTCTCTGAAAGAGAACTATCTTTGTTTTGACCAGAACCAGAAGGAGTTATTGCTGCTATATGCATATTAGTAGCTGACGTTTTATATATTTTCTCAAAAAGATTGAGCCATGCAGTCGAGGTGATGATTGAATCCAGAATTGTTCAGGGACCCTGGCAGCAGCAGTTAACCAAGTCCCAAAAATATCTGCTGTCCTTTTCTCTAAGTGCCTTTTCAAGGGCTGCCGAAGCCTGCAAATGAACATGTGAATTTTGTATATTTAATTAGTCACTTGTATTCCTGTCGCAATTATTTCAGGTGGGCTTCATCCTCTTCCCTGTGATGTGCTTCTGATAGACTCTGCTTCGTATTTGCACATTCTCCATCGAAATAATGTGTTTTGTTTATTGATGCGAGGTCCCTGGCACCATGTTTAAGCCATGCTATGCCATCACCCACAGATTGTGTAGTTCTCATCAGTGTTTCAAATTTCTCAATGGTGATTAGGCTGGATGTTTCCTTCTTATCAAGGATTTTCCTGTAAACTTGGATCTAACGGGTACGACTAACCATGCTGTGTATATTTGTAATGCATTTGGGGGCACATTCTCAAGAACGTGTGATAACCATTGCAAATTTAGCTTAATGCAACTTTGCATATCGCAGTCCAACGTGAGAAAATAACACCGACTTAACATCCAATTCCCAACCCGGCAGCACCATGCGATATCAGCAGGATAACGCGCCAAATGACTGTGTGAAAACCAACGCCCCAAACTAAAATAAGAAACACGAACGCCCAAAAGTTGCATTGCCACAAAGCGCAATACCAAAATCTGCGAAAACCAGTGACAGGCCTGCAATTCCCATGCGTCATGAGAGAAAATGCACTATAAAAGCAAAAAACAAAAACACCAATTCAAACTGCGTAGCACCATGGATGCACCCGGAATGAGTGCAGAGGACAAGCCGAGCCCCACGGAGGACCAGCCAGGAACCCCGTGTTCTAGGAAGGGCAAGGAGAAGAGAAAGAGGAAGACGGAGTTCAGTGCCCAGTAAGACCGGATCATCGTCACGGAGGTGATAGAACACCCTCAACAACTGTTCGTCACCTCCACTGGCAACCCAAACAGAAATATGGCAGTCCATCGTCACCAAAGTAAATGCAGTCGGAGTGTCGAGGAGGTCAAGAGGCACTGGCATGAAGTGCACAGCCAAACCAAGGAGAAACTTGCCGCCGACAGGAAGGCAGCAAGGGAAACTGGAGGTGGGCCTCCTGCGCCACAGGAGGAGCTGGATGTGCTTGAGCAAATGGTGGCCACAGTCATCAGTGTGGAGACGGTGGCAGGAGTTGGGGACGTGGACACAGCTCGAAATGACCTGACCCAACAGCAACAGGGTGAGCAACCACAAGGGACTGGGGGACGGGGGAGATGGGCACAATGGCAGACTTGCAGAATTATGTGTAGCACACTGCACACCCACAATGATTGTGGAAAATGTCCCTGACACCCTTGTCACACTGCAGCACACATAGGAACACCAAGTAGTCCCACCTCCACTATGTGCACATATGGGCCCCCTCCAAATCACCAACGACACAACCGAGCCATGCACATGTGATGAATACAGAAAAGCAGTGGCTGAGTGAGCCGCACTGACTATGCAAGTGACACTGCATGCCCGATAGCATGGCATCAGCCAAAATACATGACATGGTGCACGAATCGACAAGGAGGTGGCCCAGTGTGGATCACATCCGTAAAGGAGCAGGTCACACGCTGACATATCCATGTGCACCCACAACCCATGCCGTCCAATACACACAGCAGACGAACAATGTCCAAGGCCACAAAATCTGTCCAAGAGCACATATGACCCAAGTTGCAAGGATTTCAGCCCCTGAAAAGCACACAATTCAAAGGCACACCGCCTCAAAGGGATAAGAGTACATGAAATCAGAGCTGCAGGGGCAACTCTGCCACAATGCAGCACACACACATAGCAATCACAGAACATCAGCAGTGACGGAAATGTTGTTTAAAGGGCAACACCTACTCCACAGGACAAAGGACACAACAGGTTCCGCTTGTGCGTAGTGACTGGCCACTCACATCTGGCATTGCCTGACACTGTGTGATGATAATGTATGGGTACTACCACACATCTGTCATGTAGTCGAAAATTTGACTGTCTGCCATCAAATAGCCAGCTCCACGAAAACAGTCACAATGTGCATTGTCATGCAGTCTGTATGTAAACATCTGCAAAGCGTCAACATACAGAGGCAACTCTGTTAACCTGCATCTGCCCTTAACATTGCAGAGGGACAATCAACACTTACTGCAGAGCAGACCACAAACCCCATCAGTGATGATGAAGAGGACAACCTGCACATATGTCAAGACACCCTCCAACGGATAATGGACAGCCTCTGCACCCCACCCCCAGGAGCAAGTCAGGCCAGCTGCCTCGAGGTGACCCCACCACCTGCACGGACCACACAGCATGAAACACACACCACCACGGCTGTCTCCCAGGACCCCCACGAAAAATACATGGAATTTCAACGCCGTGTGTTGGGTTGCCAGATGGAGTTGGCGGATCAGCTGTGGGTGGGTTTCGAGCTCATGGCAGCCAAACTCAAGTTCTTAAAACCCTGCTATTTGAGCAAGCCTACATTGTCTAACCTCTACTGCCGACTGCTACTGCATCACTCAAAGCGCCATGAAACCGCATGGTATAAGTGCGCTCAATAAATGTTTTTAAATTCAAATTCAAATATGTGGGTTTCTGAGTCCCATCAGGGCCCACGTACAGTCCCTTACGGACACCCCCTGTCCACACCATGCTCAGCGACAATCCGTGGCTGACCTCGCTGGGGCCATTACTTGGATACAGGAACTGTCCAGTCAGACAGCCACCAGCGATGACAGCACAGAGTTGGCACAGATGCGGAGGACAATGGAGACCATGGAGCAGATGAAGGCTGGTAGTAGGGCTGCCACGGCTGAACACCAGCGAGATGTAGCTGGGATCTTCCATGACCTGCAGTTCATCCTCTTGCCATTGCTGCCACTGAGCCAGTCCCAGATAACTGCAGCGGGAACTTCGACACACACACCTCTGATGTGTCAGTGGCACCCAGTGATGCAGCCCCATCACCTTCGCACCCTGATGTGTCAGTGGCACCCAGTGATGCAGCCATTACACTGCCACACACACCGGACACACCGGACACAGAAGAAGTATCAGAGGAGTAAGATGTGGATGGTAATTACTGTGTGAGGAAGGAGGTAGTAGCATCGATCACCGCCAGATGGCCTGTTCCTGCCTGGTTCAGCCCTATGCATCATGCCCTGGGACAACATCTCCCACTGTCCCCCGGAATACTCTGCAACATCCACCCGGACCCCGACAAGAACGGCCACATCTTCATTGCTGCGGACTGCACTCTGCCTCTTCCCAGTCAATTTTCAATCCCCAAAGGACTCTGGTTGGCCCACCACTGGACTTCCATGTTATGTGGGCTTGGATGGCCATGTACAGCTCCTGCTCTGTCATTCAACAGAATGTGAATAACACATTCGAAATCACACAGATGTGTCATGAATATGTTCACTCGTGTATGAAAGTATGGCTGGATGTAGGGACAATGATTGCACAAGAAGGAACACCCTGGTGAATGACATCAATGCACATGTTTATCCCTGAGACACATGGCCAATTGGATGACTGTGAAGGTGAGTACTAGCTGTGTCCACATTGCACATTAACAGCAATATCACAACCCCCCAACGTAGGCACTCGTCCATGTATTGAATAGGGCTGTGTGTAGGAATGACCAAATCGGTAGCAGTCCAGAAGTGGTGTCCTACATCACATGTGACAACAGAACTTCAAGTCGCATACCTACTCACACACATTTGTGTGGACACATTCTGTTCGGATTTATGACATTGCTCCACATGGTCAGAGGTTGGACACCATACTCACATTGCTGAAGACACGTAAGTGCACTGGTCTGCCAGTGACTATAGCAAAACAATGTCTGGCTCACAGAGGTGGAGCTGTCAAAAGAACCCTCCCCCCCCCCCCCATTGTACATTCTGCAGCACATATAGAGAGAGGAAAAAGCCTCTTGTTATTGTTTTTGTGCAGGAAGGGTTCCCTTCCTGCACAAAAATAATCATTCCCCAAATGCAGTCACCCTTGCACCATGGTGCAAAAGTGCCTGTGTTGGCGCACGGCAGCCCATTGGGTGCCAGCGCATGGGAAAAGGACAGGAATGCGCCCAATCTAATAGATACAGTGCATTCCTTCCATTTTCTTTTGCTGTAGGGCAGCGCAGCAGCAAGGCCTGCTGTGCTACCCTATGGCAAAAACCCCACAAATGAGGCCCTGTGTATTGTTAGCGGTGGATACAGAGAAGTGCGGAAAAGTCCATTGTTCTGGATCTGGAGCAGGAATTCAGGTTAACGCATTCCCACAAGCAACATGCTTTATTTGCATCCATTATCAGAGGGTAATAATCTATAGTAGAGAACTGTGAGCAATGGAACACATTAACAGCAAACCTAGTCTCTAGAGAATCAATTTGTATCTTTAAAATGCAAGGTCTGTGCATGCTGATACCTAGGATGCTACTCAGTAAACTGATGATGCTGTTCCTTGAGTTTAAAGTTCTGCAGATGCTTTCCATGCAGGTCACTTCTGTCTCTCACTGCTAGGCCAGAGGCACTGCCTTCATATCTACTTGCTCTCTCCTTCAACCAATCATGCCTTGGACCTATTATCTCCCATGGTCACCCTCTGCTCTGAGAAGCTCATTGCCTACATTACAGTATGTGCTGTGCAACAAACCAACCATTCAATCAACTCCATTCCTAGAGAGATGGAAAGAGAGAGAGAGACAGAGGGGTAGAGAAGTAGAGAAGTGACCAAATGGAACAAAGAATGGAAAGATGGATGCATGAAAGGAAGAGCACAGATATTGAATACCAAAAGAAAGAAGCAAAGAAGGAAAGAGGAATAGTAACCGCATTGAGCAAGAGAGAAAGACAGGCAATCAATGTGTTGCATAGATATTTCATGGAACAGCAGTATTTATTATCCTCTGCATCCTCATACAGTGAAGAAGGTATGCCTCTTTCTACTCACGAACACTTCATTTATGTGAGTAATTTCTCAAACAATTAAAAACAGATCTTTTTCAAGGTCTTTTGAATTGCATTGAAATATCCCAATATTTAGTGAGCATAAATGCAAATAATGCACAAAAGTTCTCATTTTCAAACTATTCAAATTAGAATTCTAATTTTCAATTCAAACCATAACTCACACACCAACTGCAATGCTCTCACGTATGCGGCAGATGCGATTACAAACATTAGAAATGAGTTTACACATTAATTAACGTGCCACATTGCAATTACAACTTAGAAAGATTATGACTATACTCCGCTGTTCATTGGTTTAGGTATGTGTTGTTATTTAATAAAATATTTATTGGTACAAATATTGTGTGGTCAAGACCATTGCAATTGGTGGGCATATTGCACTTTGCATGGCTGTGGTGTGAGCTTTGGATTGTGGTCCTCCTAACCAAACTTGCAATGTCAGTGGTTTTTCAATTTTAATTTGAAAACATAGGTTGTATCATAATGGGCTTTTCTGACGCAGCACAGATTTGAGGGGCTGTTTTATATGCACTTGCAGGGAATACAATGAATTTATTTAACCTGATATTACTATGAGTTAATGCTTTATTTTCCTAGAGTACACCTCGGGAGCAGTAGGCAAGGCTTGCCTCTTGCGCTAACTTTATTACCACACTGGCATTTTACTCCTGCATTCGTGGATCTATGTGCAGATAGCTAATGACATACTACACAAGCACTTAGAATGATTCTTCAATGTTGAACAAAAAGATGACAGTACCACAATAACAAATATTTTTTCTGTTATTGGCTATGCGGATAGGACATCCCCCTCTGCCCTTGAAACTCCTCTTTAATGCCTTGCCTATTGTTACTTTAGAGCTAGTATTCCCCTCCTTTCCACGTTTTCTTGATATGTGTCCCTTCATTTTCTCATTTCAACCTTAACAGTTGCCCCTTCTTTCTCCCTGTGGCTTACTTTTCATCTTTTTGTTTGGCATCTGTGCCTTTTTTTTGTTCCTATGTTTTTTGTGGTCTCTTTCTAGATTACTCATCTCTCTTGTGTGTGTCTCAGTTCTGAAAGACCCATTTCCATTTCTGGTGTGTGAAATCAAATGCGGGGTTGTGTTCATGTCTTTCCTAAACTAGATCAGTGTTGTAGAGGTCCTGATGGAGATGGGGATGTGGTTCCAAATCAAGGGTGCATTGATGGAAAAGTCTGTTGTCTTGTTCTTGATTGTTTAAACTTCCAGTCAAATGATGTCCTGGCTGTGGGTATTCTGAGAATCACCAGAGATGGAGAGCTTGTCAGGCAGATAGGCGGGGTTACAGGTTGAAATTGCTGTGTAAATGAGACATCTGCTTTTGAAGATGGGGCGGGCCAGCAAGGGAAACCTGTGGATTTACATTAGGTTAAGGGTGATGTACTCATATTTCTTCAGGGACTGGATGAGATCTGCTGCACCATGTTGGATGTCCTTATGGGAGAGCTAGTGTAGAGTCTGGGAGATCATGGAGCCAGGCATTTCTATCATCCATCTAGATGTGAGAGTGTACTCGATGGAATAGAACTTCTCAAGTCCTCGTGCCAGCTTCTCTTGCAACAGTTCTCCTGCCAGCTTGCTCGCAGTCTGCTACCATCTGCTGCCTGTCTAATTAGTGCCCTCTGCTTTGCCTTTTGTGCTTGTTCTTCTACCCTCTGTTTTGCCCTCTTCTGTTCCGTTTTGCCTTTTTCTGCTAGTTTTTCAGCCCTATGTTTTGCCTTTTCTGCCCCCTATTTTGCCTTTTCTGCTTGTTTTTCTGCCCTCTGTTTTGCCTTCTGTGCTTGTTTTTCTGCTCTCTGTTTTGCCTTTTCTGCTCGTTACTTTGCTCTCTGTTTTGCCTTATCTGCTCTTTTGTATGCACTGTTTTGCTCTCTAATGCTCTCTTTGCCTTTTTTCTGCTAATTTCTTCCCACTTTTTTCCTTCTCCGACCATTTCCCTCCTCCCACCACCCAGTGCCCAGCACCCTCAGGACCTACCTAATGGAGGCCGATGCACGACCCCATGGAGAAGGTCCTCGTGCCACCTCCCCCTCAGACAGTTTTTCTGTCCAGCTTACCCACAGTCTGCTACCGTCTACTGCCTGTCTACCTGCTGCCCTCTGTTTGTGCCTCATCTGCATGTAGTTTTGCCTTTTCAGCTTGTTTTTCTGCCCTGTGTTTTGCCTTTTCTGCTATGTTTTGCCTTTCCTGCTTGTTTTCCTGCCCGGTTTTGCCTTTTTGCTTGTTTTCCGGCCCTTAGTTTTGCTTCTTCTGCTCATTTTTTGCCCTCTGTTTTGCCCTTTTCTGCTCCGTTTTGCCTTTTCTGCCCATTTTTCTGCCCTCTTTTTTGCCTTCTCTGCTTGTTTTTCTGCCCTCTGTTTGTGCCTCCTCTGCTCGTTTCTTGCTCTGTTTTGCCTTTTCTGCTCATTTTCTGCCCTCTGTTCTGCTTTCTGCTTGTTTTTTCTGCCCTCTCTTTTGCATTTCCTGCTCGTTTATCTGTCCTCTCTTTTGCCTTTCTGCTCACTTGTTTGTCTGCTCTCTGTTTTTCATTTTTCTGCCCTTTTCTTTCCGCCATCTCCTCAAGAAATGTCACAAGGGAAGAAGATACGATGGAGATCACTCAACCCAGTGCCCAGATGTGCCCACCCCCTGGAGTGACAGTGCCGTGCTCTATGAATGCTGACTGAATGATTGGTTGAAGTCACTTTTCAAGAAGAGCAGTTTTACTTTCTTCAGTAGAGAGCTCTGGCACCAAACAACCTTTGTTTTCTTTTCAAAGTGTTTCTTGAAGATGGGGCTGATGTTGTGGGTGAACCCAAGTGACTTGCCATTGGGTGAAAGTTGGGGTGTCAAAGTTCATGTAATTCTTGCTTGTTGTCCTTGGCAAATGGCAATAATTCTGTCTTGATGGGGTTAAGCTTGAGCTAGATCCTGAAAACCCAGGTCTGGATGAGGTGCAGGCAGTGTTTGAGGCATCGCACGTCCGGAGAAAAGGAGACATTCACATAAAATTATGTATTGTCTGCATATTGGTGAATTATGATGCTGTGTTTAGAAAGTAGAGTCACAGCGGCTCCATGTAGAGGCGGAAGATGAAGGGGAACAATATGGATTCTTGGGCCCTATTATGTAAAGAGTGCACTTCCCTATTTGTGCCCGGCACACCTAAAACAGGTGAATGTGCACCCTATTACATAGCATGCACTGCCCCGAAAGCAGCAGTGAACTTGTATGAAAAATGGAGCAGCTGCTTTAAAGTCACTCAGTGTTTTCACAGTGTAGGCGGCAACCTGCCTACACTTTTAAAGGGAATTAGAGATCAACCAAAGGGATGTCTGGGGGGTCCATGGGACCCCCTGTCCCTCCTCCAGAGGGCTGCTCTCAGGGGGCGCACTGAGAGCTTCTTTACCTCTGCGCCCGCGTTTGTAAAACGGTGGGGGTGTAGAACAAAGGGTTTCCCTCATTTGCATGAGGTACACCCCCATGACAATGAGGGGACACCCCCTGAAGAAAGTGCTGGCACTTTGTGTGCGCCAGCACTATTGGTATTACAGAAGGGGCTGCACAACCATCTATGGCCCCTTATGTAATACCAAAGTGGCCACAGGGCGCGCAAAGCAGGCACAAATGCCTGTTGTGACCCAGGGGCACTTTCATAATACAGCCCCTGGTGGATTCCACAAATAATGGGGATATTTTTAGACCTGGAAAACTACTTGTGAATGAAGTAGAGTCAGTTGGCAAGTTGAGAGGACCAGTGAAAGATGTTGCCAGTGAATCCCATTCAATAATCCAATATATGGGTTAGGGTGGGATGGTTAATGTCGATTCAGGGGTAGGGACAGTTGCAGCACTATAGCTATACTATAGGTGTTTCAACGCTGAAAATTGAGTTCCGTACCTTCAGAGTCATCAGTACACTGCTGGCTTGACCTGAACTTTAGCAATAAAGAGCAGAGGGAAGAATGGGCAGGGCACCCATATTCAATTAACATCATCTGTTTTTGTATCACAGACCCAACCCTCATCTGTACAGAACTCTATGGAGCGATAGGGTTTTGGCAGGGCTGCTTCAGAAGCTGTTGAAGTTCCTTTAAGTAAAACAACCATTTTTTTAAAACAAACACAGAATGACATTAAATAAACTCTTTCTGGTTTAGTACAAGTGCGGCACTGACTACTTGTACAGCACACTGGACTCTTTTGTGTGTTGCACTTACACACTGAAATAACTCACATACATTGTGTTTTGTTTACAAGGGAAAAGATAGTCCGCCATAGATCCACTGAAAATGGAAGTAGAGAGTAGAATACATTCCTGGTGAAAACATATGCAAAGGATTACTATGATATCTGATTTCTCCAACAGTGACACACTGAGAGTCTGTCCCCTATGTTTCTACTCCCTGTTACTCATTTCCATTAAATACAGTAACTATTTAATAGGTTCTGAGATGTGCAGTCCCAATGCCTCTTCCTGCCATGCATAGTGTCTGAATACAATAACAATAATTTTTATAAAGCCCTTCCTACTTCACTATTGCAGTTTCTGAGCACTTTAAATGACAGTTCTTAGTATGACTCATGTAAGATATTGGATTATTGATTGTGGTGGGTGACTGAACACCTCAAGGAACAATCACAACCCTTGTCAGGGTAAATGCTAAAAGTCATTAAATTAACTTGAGTTCAACCCACTGGTATCTATGGGACAGAGCAGACATTCTTAAGTTAGGGCAATATGTAAAGTATTTCTGCAGTACCAAAACAGGATTAAAGTCAAAACACAACCCAAAATCCTAAACTGTATGTAGAAAAATAGAGTAAATTTTATTAAATACAATTACACAAAAACATCCAAAATGTAATAAAGGCAAACAGAGATATGAATGTTTAAAGTGTTAACTAAAGATAGCATAAAAAAGCACTAAGAGCCAATGTGGGTAAACTGGTCACAGTAGACTGGGGCCTAGGCATGATTCACGGGCCACTGCTATGGAGCACAGGTCGGATACAGGAACCAAGTTCAACATGGTTAGAGGTTTTATCTTGGGATTTAGTTTCCGTAATAGAAGTAAAGAATCTTCAGTGGGGCAAGGCAGCAGGCTGGATGCGGTCTTGGTGAAGCCGTTGGTTTGGGTGGAAAACATGAAGAGAGAGAAATTCAAATTTTACTCCTAGGAAAGTCTTCTCGCCAGTCATATAATTTTGCCCCTTCTGCTGGTCAAGATTTCTACGTTCACTCTAAGCCTTCTTTTCAGGGCTCATAATTCTCCATCAGAACAAGGTTGTGGGCTCAATCTGATGTGGGATGCACAAAGCTGGATACTGTCTCTGGAAGGTCCTGCAGTATCTGATTTGCTGTCGTGGAGTAGCTCCAAGTGGTAGAAAATTGATTATTGAGCCCCGTAGCAACGCACCTTTAGTGGATTGGATTGGCAGGTTTGCCCTGGTCCTCTAGAGGTCTTAATGTTGACAACATTTATAAGTCCCAGGATTTTAGGGACGGTAGAAGAAGTCCAGACAGACACTACCAGTTCTTCCTGGACATCAGGGGTTCAAGACTCACTGCAGCAGAGGCCACCAGCAGGGTGCATGCCAGGTCTAGTCGGAACTAGTTAGCTTACAATCATCACAAGAGGCCTCTTGTAGCTTGTTGTGTCCCTGGAGCTCGAACAGGAGGTCACTCTTCTGATTTTTGTAGTCCATTTAGGCAGATCAATTAGCACTATATAAAATACATTTACTTATTTGTCCTGGGTACAAGAGGGAGCAAGTCCAGACCTTCAGAGCTCCTCTCAGGTCACACACAGCAGGCCCAGTCATCTTCTGTTCTTCCCCAGGGCCATTACTGTTCTGAGGAGAGTGTCAGGGGACACCATATTTATGCCTGGAGGTAGTTGGTGGGTGGGAGTGACTTCTGGTCCCTCCCTAATCAATGTAGTAAAACTTCCCTGGGGCAACCCTACCCACTTTTGCAGCAGTTCCCGTCTGCACTATTGCAAACAATCCCACTTGTGCAGAGGTTGCGTGTCCTTTTGAAGTAAATTAAGTTCCCCAGCACAGCCCAAATGGTTATCCTGCCAGAGGAACAAGAACATTTCCCCACACCATCGCCTTTGTCTCTGCTGCGAGATCAGTTTTCACATTTCATTCAGGGCTATTCACTACCCATGTACAATTGGAAGGCTCATGTAAATAAGCCTTCAACAGTTTATGGAAGGGAAAAAGGTAACTTCTTAAAAGTTGAATTTCCTTACTCTCTATTATATGTCTCGCTTCACAATCGAGTTTGGCTCTTAATATATATTCAAAAGAATTGTTGAATCATTTCTCCAGCTGGTCCCTACCCTGATATAGCAGAATTAATATTTACTATTGCCTACCTTTGGGCTAACCAGCCTTTTCAAAGCGGAAATAGCTTTTGACTGCTAGCTACTTTAAATGTTAACATTACATTTCTCAATGTTCTACTTTTCAATACTATGCACCCAGCCTTGTGGACCACAAGAACTACATAGGGGTGACTTACTAATATTTAAAAGTAATGTTTATTTTGGCTGGTCGAATTGGTATTTTTTACACTGCTAACAGTCAGGCTACAATAGTAGGCCTGAAGCCATGTTTGTTCTGCAACTACGGAAGATGGCGCAATAGATGCTACAGCTCACTGGTGGCAGTTAACTTCCAGGCCCTAGCTACACTTCGTACCATATACTAGGGACTTATAGACAAGATAAATATATCAATTAGAAGTATGCCAATTAAATCATGTTTAAAGGAGGAGCATATTCATGTTAGTTCTAGTTAGCAGGGCTAATGTGTGAGTTCCAAAGCCAGCAAAACCAACGGGGCACAAATCTGAGTGATGTCTCAGAGGATGGTATTTTCCTACCACCCAATTTAATGGAACCTAGTTTACTCTCATCAGAAGGAAGCCAAGATTCACATCCATGACCTGCAGACCACTTATGCTAATCCTGTCTTTGATCCATTCGTACAGGTTTATTCTAGAATTTATATATTTATTAATGATGGCGTTTATGTTATTGTAGTAGCTCGCTACATTGTTTTTTTCTCAATTTCGTACCATGTTGTGTAGATTTGTCATACTCATGTATTTCTGGATATAGTGCTCCTGTATCCAGGGTCTCTGCTATCTTTTTGCAGATCTATTCCGAAATTTACTGTGAAAGACTTCACTGTGTGTGCAAATGGATCACCTCCAAGTGGTGGTGAACCAAAACCGGCCTAATATCTCCCACCAGGATCTGAGTTGCTTGGCAACCCAAAGACCAATGTGACTTGTCGCAGGAGGTGACACAAGTTTAATTTCTTTCATATTCATCACATTATCAGCATCCTTTGCTGTACCAAAGTGTTTGTTTAGAAAACCAGCTAAAGCCTGTCTGTGCCTATAAACCTGTCAGTTTACTGTGACAGATAAGGCTTCGGTGTGATGGCTGGCAGGCTTTTTATTCCTGTTCTTTCTGAAAGTCCTTTTATGCATACGGTTTATGTACTTTTTTGAAGTATAATGCATTGTTCTTCTTGCAGAACACTCTACATAATAACAGAGTAAAACAAGCTAAGTAACCGGGAATGAAGATTTAACCCTTGCAAGCCTTCATTATAATGTTCTCTCAGACGCCCATATCCAAGTCAAACCGAGCCCCTGGGAACATTTATCGATATCTTAATTTGCAGAAACACTTTTTTTGCAGTAGTATTCAGAAAATACATTTGGAATTTAATAACAGTTTCAAGAACAACCAAGGGCTCAAGAGAACACGTCGTGGAGAAAAGGCACCAATCAATCAATCAATGTATTTTTTAAAGTAATACTGTAATTACAAGGAGCCTTAACACCATACAATACATAAGAGCTGAAAACTACTGAAAAATGGTTTGTAGAAGAAAACTTCAGAAGTAAGTAACCTATACAACAACAAAAAGCTTTTCTGAAGCGATGAAAGGGGGGAATGTATGAACTCAAGTGACGGTGCGGAGTGGCTTTTCTCATTGTTCCTATCACCCCTTCCTTTCCTTTCTCCCCTGTGGGTATATTTTTGGGATTCCTAGGTTGGATACTCCAAATGGCTTCCACTCAATCTAAAAGTCTCCACTAAGTGAATATTCCCAACATGCATGGAAAGGAATGCATAAAGCAGGTATTCAAGATATGTAGCTCAGGAGGCATCCCCCCCCCCCAGACACACATAACCATTAGTTGGTTTGATATCAATAGGTCTAATAAGACAAATTGGAACCGTGTTTAAGCTTTCTAGAGAAATAATCCCTTGAGTGTACATTTTAGGGACTCCTTGAACCCCAGCACTGTAAAGTTAAGTCCATCAAATCTCCCTCTTCTCCACATTCTGCAGCATTGAGTGGGAAACATTCATTTAGCAAGTTGCTTAATGAAAAAACCCGTCTGTGTCCTCTCAGTGATATCCCATAATGAGCGTGCATGCATGGATGCCTTGTCTCCCATTAAGTCTTTGAATGCAGAAATAAGAGCTGAGTTTGAAGGTATCTCATCATGTCCTGTTCATGTGTCACAGGCAGGAGTGTTATAACCTAAAATCAATAATGTGAAAGGTCACTGAGACATACAGCACAATAGATCCAACATTTGACATCCTTCGCTTAGCAGATCGCTCTGGGGCAGATGTATGACCTTTTTTGCGGTCGCAAACGGGAATTTGGCCTGTTTGTGACTGCAAAATAGGTCAGCCCAATGTACAAACCATATTTTGCGAGACGCTAATCTATTAGCGACTCGCAAAATATGGCTTGCGACTCACTATTAGGAAGGGGTGTGCCAAGGGTGTCTCTTCCGAATAGCGAGTCTCACACCAATGTATGATTGTTTTGCGACCGCATTTGCGGTCGCAAAACACTTGCAGTTTACCATCCTTTTCAAAAGAGTGGTAAGCCACTCACAAACTGGAAGGGGTCCCCACTTTATGTGCGAAAATCTTTTTTAAGAGCAGGCAGTGGTCTCAGGGACCACTGATTGCCCTTAAAAAATGAAACTGAAAAGTTTCATTTTTCTATTTTAAATGCATCCTGTTTTCCTTTAAGGAAAGCAGGCTGCCTTTTTGTTTTTTTAAACTGCTTTATTTAAAAAGCAGTCACAGACATGGTGGTCTGCAGGCCACCATCCCTGTGAGTGCTAGCCATTCCCAATGGGTTTGCAAATTGTGCTTGCCTCATGAATACTGATGAGGCATGCAATTTGTGACCCTATTGGGAATCACAAACAGTGTCTGAGACACTGTTGTACATTGCATTTTGTGAGTCACAAATTGCGAGTCGCAATTTGATGCAATTTGCGACTCGCAACATGAAAGCGTCATACATCTGGCCCTCTATCTCTTTCTTTTTTCTCTCTCTCAGGCACATACACGTATCTACCATAATTGCCTGCACACTCTAATTGGGGGCCAGCCTATGAAATCAAAAGCAAAACAATTAGTTGCTTCCTTCTCTAAAATAATTGAGGAAGCTAGAGAAAAGGTGATATTGTGCAATCAAATTTTCTTTTTTGCGGTTTGAGAAATGTATTCACTCATAGAGTCTAGGGTCAAGCATTCAGAAGTGTCATTTTTGACGACTGTGCCGATCAATTGAAGTTTATTCTTAAATTATCTATGTGATGGTGTTCAATGGTCTTTGTTTTCAAACCACAGAAAGTCCAATTGAACTCGTTGATAAATGCACAAAATTAGGCACGAACATTGACTTGAAAGACCTCAAAGTCTTAAGACTGGTAGAGTCCAAAGTCAAGATAGACAAGTGTAACCAATGAATGGCAGGAATGGGAGAGGATCTGCCACAAATCAATTACATTTTAGCCAGTGATTGTATTGAACTGCTGACCACACATAGACACAAACGTCTCTCAGTACTGGTAGGGTCAACAGAGGCCTATACTATAAAACTCCTCATAAGTTACTTTCAAGCTCAAGGCCACTCTGCAGAAGACTAGTAACTTATGTAGACTGTGTCAGAAATGGTGCTAATCATTTGGGAGAGTGGGCACCCCTACCAGCTCAATAAACATACGTTGGTTAGGTCAAAACACAGTTCTGATGTAGCACAAGCAGCAGGCAATCCGAGAGATGCATGCGCTAAGTGCCAGCAGTGCCAACAATTTCAAAGTACAGAACACCACAATTTAAAATTCCTAAATCAGTATACAAATATAGAGGGACATTTAATGATCAAAAAGGCACAAGGATTAACAAAAAAACTTTTGGTTGGAAATATGGATTTAAACTTTTTAAGGCAAAAGTACCTATAAAAATTCAAGCACTATGGAAAAAGAACAATTTGTGGTGGACCAGGACCTCAGTGCAATTTCAGGCCGGCAATGATGGAGCGGTGGTCAGATATGCCAAGTGTGTTGTCCTAGTCAAAGGTTTCAACATCAGACTGCTGAGAAAGCTTTTTCTGGCCAGTCCTGCAGCCCTTGGTTCCCCATCGCAGGCATCTGGCATTAGACAGATTTCTCTCTAGCCAGGTCTCCTGAAGGGTCTAGTTCTCTTTATTAAACAGGGCAATATTGGAGTCAGGAGCCATACTGTTTTTTGTATCCCTTATACAGGTAAACAAAAGGTCAACCACTTTGACCTTTGGAGGGTAGATACAGTCCCTGGGTACCAGCACAATTCACAGGCCTTAAGTCCTTGTGTAAGTCCTCTTCTTCCAGCAGGAGCCATGGGTCAGGATTATTTTCCAGCAGGGTCTTATTCAGATGGAGTCTTCCCAAGTCCTGTACTGTTCCAAGGCAGTGGTGGAGGAGGTATTAGATTTATCTTGTGCACTGGCCAGTGATCGGAGGAATTCTACAGTCAGATCTTAATAATTTTCTGGAAGTACTCCCACCTCTTTTTGCAGCACTTCTTCTTTGCCTTACAAGAACAATTACTCTGTTTCAAGATGGTGGGACACAGCTGTCACCAGGCAGACCTGTCTGCAACTTTTTGGCCACTCACCTACCTGTCAGAGTCAAAACTGGTCCACCTTCCTTCAATGGCTGGAGTCTAGGGGCCCGATTCACAGAACAAACTTAAGACTAAATCCTAAACTTACTACCATTTTGGTATTCACAGAATGCACCTACTACTACTGGTATTCACAGAGTGAACTTACTACTTTTGCTATTCACAAAATGAACTTAGAACTTTTGCTATTCACAGAATCCATTTACGACCACTAAACTTACGTCCGCACTCGGGCCGGAATTTCCGGGTCCGGAGCGTAAAGTCCGCTCGCGGCCCGGATAGTCCGCCTCCGGGCCGGAAAGTCCACATACGGGCCGGAAACTCCGCTCTCGGGCCGGAAATTCCGCTCTCGGGCCGGAAAATCAGAATTGGGACCAGACTACATTAACTGTGGCCATTGATCATTTGAGCCAAGGGTAAACAACTGTCCAAGTCCCTACCATCCCCCACCATGCATCAGCTGACGCACTCCAGCCAATCCCAGCCAACAGCTCCAGTTAGCCATCATGTTGCTAGTGCCTACCATCCCCCACCATGATCCAGCTGAAGCCAATTAACACTGATTGACCAGCAGCAAAAAAACATTTAAAAGCAGCACACAGTGAAGGAACAGGTTTGGCCACACAGAGTTTGTCTTTGCAAGCTGATACCGGCTAAGAAAAATGGACCTCCTGAAGAGAAAGAGGAACTACACAGCAGAGGAGACCACCATGCTTGTGGAGTTCATTGTCAGGCACCACAAACGCCTCTATGGACTCCCACCCTACTGCACCAGTGGGACACAGAAGGCAGCCCTGTGGCAGCAATTATCCACTGCTGTCACAGCATTGAGGGAGGAGAGGCGCATTGTCCAGGACCTAAAAAAAAATGGCAGGATGAGCGGCTGAGGGTAAAGGAGAAATACTCCCGGATTGAATTACAACCGATCCTCCCAGCCGCATACTCTGGACCACGCATCCGCCTCACCCCACTGGAGGAGGATATCCTGACAACGATACACCCCCACTTGGTCCATGGGCTGCCTGTCAGTGACGACCGCTACGTGGTACCAGGTAAGTGGGATGCAAAGATAAAGTGCATGAAAAGAATGTCTGTGTTGCACTGTCAGTGTGAATAAGGAAGTAGTCCAAAGTGTATAAATAAATCCGTCAGTCAGAGACTCCTGTGTCACCCTCTGTATGTAGCACTACAAGTCCCACAATCCTTAGCGATGGAAATGGCAAATCCCTTCCCCACTTCAGAAAACATGGGCACTGTCCAATTGCAGTAATACACCAGCCCGCTAAGTAGCAATTGACAAATATCAGCAAAGATACGCCAGTAACAAAGCCACACGCAATCCAACTCTTGTGCAACCGCGGATGCGTCACATTTACAATGCGGTGCACTGTGGCGCTGGGATAGACAGATGGGTGTCGCAACTGATGGCATTAGGGGAGTGCTCTGCTGGAGTAGTGTCGCAAGTGTGACGCAACTCCAACAATGTCCATGGACCGCCTACACCTAACGTTCTGGGCCACTCATTACATGTGCCTCAAGCTGGTTTAAGTTTGCATGGCACCACCCTATGAAAAGTGACTACGTGAAATGCCGTTGATTACAATGCATCACTTGTACGAGGCATAACCAAATAAACACACACCCTGCCTACATCACAGCTGATGCATGTTTAATGTTGCGCAGGACCGCACAACGTGAGGCATCCCCATAGATGCATAACATTGTGAATAAGTCTAAATTTGTCACCTGTATTACCCCACCGCTGTGTCACAGAAGTGACGCAACTGCAGTGTAAATGTATTACAAGGGGCGTGTAAACATGCCACTAAATATCAAAGAAGTAAATCATCCTGTGCCAGCTTAAAGCACAAAGCAGAAGGTGAGAGAATCATCAGATCCAAAAGTCAGACACCTATTCTGTTGGACATTTCCCACCCTGCCACGCCATTACGTCCCCAATGCACCACTGCTCCTACCTGCCCAGTCAGCGGCAGTACTGCATAACACTGTTAGCATGCAGAAGAAATGGGGAAATCACTGAAATGTTCCACAAGCACATATTCCAGATGTTTAGTTTTCTCTCTTCTCACCCATTGACACATTCAGCCAGAGCACAGACAACTGCCGCAGCAGAGGTCCCTGCATCGACTGGGAGGAATCGCCACCGTACAGTGATAGGCATACCACCCTCACCGACTGTTAAGTCAAAGTGGCCAGGAGATGGTCAAAATGCATACATTGTCAGGAGTGACCGAGGGACATATAGTGCCCACATATGAAAGTCAACCAGAGATGAACAAATAGCTGCATTACTATTGGAGTTGTCAATGGACATCCACCTTTAGCTAATTATAATTGTGAACAGCTGAAGACAATATATTACATGTCTTGGCTCATCAAACCTTCGTAATTGCGGAACATGACATGTTTTTCAGCAACAGCCCCAGACCTGGCAATCCAATCCTGTCATCGAGTGCCACAACTACTCAAAAGGGTGTCCCCACTATGTTGTAATGGTGTCTGTAGACGTAATTAATCAAACTAATTGACTGAAATATGGCAATGATGAACAAGTGAGATCCCAGGGTCATTAGTATTGACAATGCATACACTGTCCAACTTTGAATGTTTCCAATATAGATCAAATTCCCAGTCCACACAGCTGGTCATGTACCACTTACATTGTCTGGCTTTTGTGTTGCCCATCAACAAAACACGATAGTGGACCTCACATCAGGATCCGTAGACATGTCATTGTGATATTGGTTGCATCCAGGTAGTGGGCCCATTCGAAGTTATGTGGGAGCAATCATGAAATTACGTATAACACACTTCAGCAACGCTGGTGCCCACAACTGCTTGTGCTCATCCTTTGTGCCAGAAATCTAGTGCATCACATGTGGCTGCAGGAATGTAAAGTAGCAAAACACACTTATCATTGTAGGTACAATGAGGTCCTCCCAGAATCAAAGACACACACTGACTTCTGCTACAATGTTGGCTGTGACATCTGTTCAGGGCCCACACACTGTTCTGGTGCTGGGCCAAGGGAGGGGAACCCAAGAATATATCAGGCTGACTGCTCATGAAATGTGCCTTTCACGTCCGCCGTATGTTGTATGTGTATTACAACACTGTTGTCCTGCATCACAATATGCTCACATATGGCATTTAAACCCATGCAAGATCAGACCCTGGTGGCTAATGAAAGGATGACACAAAATGTATGCCAAGTGAGTGCAGAATGGACATTCAATAGTACCATGAGTCATATGAAGTGACCAAAACACAACCGGCTTGCAATTCAATGATAGGAAACACCATGATCAAAATAGCATGGCTGAGGCCAACACTGATGCCAGTAGTGTACCTTTGAGATGAATGTAGGGGCTGCTAAGGTGAATCTTCATGCAGTTAAACCTGCTAAATGACTAGGCTGAAGAGCAACACGCTAATCCAGTGCAGGCAGAAGGCATCAAAGCCTCTCAGTCTATCCGCAATGTGTGAGTATAAACCAAATGTTACATTCTGCTTGCCTCCTCTCCTACTGTATTCACATGTATAGGTGAGTGTTTGACATATGAGGTTTGGATGTCTGCTGTACAAGACACCAATCGTCGTCAGCTAAGTAGTACCATGATCTGGGAAATAGAGTACGCAAAGAGAGGACACTCAAAGGATGGACATAAGACATCTGTGTTCTCTCATACAAATATGTGTGACTTCATGCGTGGGGAAGCACAAATGAGCAACATCATGTCCCTGACTATTGCAAATCTCACACATGAAACCCTTTCTAACTTGACAACAAACAACATGAGACTCTGGAAATATGTAAGTCTGAATGGCAAAGGTGAAAGCAGTGTAATGAGGAGGAATCCAGGTCATTTTTCCCTTCCTATCAGTAATCTTCTCACACATGTGTGTCTGTTGATGTGTCATCTTATTGATGTCACTGCTGTGTGGAGGAAACGGCTGGCAACTGCTGCATCTGAGCAGGTGCCCAAATGTAAAGCTCAGGAGCTGAACATGCTGCACATTGTTCTGGATTACCCACAAATGGTCATTGAGAATGACATGTTGGCTCAGAGCTACCATCTGTGGTTGCAAAATATAGACCTGTATGTCTTATCACAGCTGCTGACCGGATGACACCACAGCAGCGTGCACCATCCCGGGGACTGAATGACATCCTGGCTGCAGCAGTTCAAACCTCGCGCACCCGTCCTTCAGGTAATTCTAGCATGAGGTGTCTGTTGATGTGTCATCTTATTGATATCACTGCTGTGTGGAGGAAATGGCTGGCAACTGCTGCATGTGAGCAGGTGCCCAAATGTAAAGTTCAGGAGCTACACATGCTGCACATTGTTCTGGATTACCCACAAATGGTCATTGAGAATGACATGTTGGCTCAGAGCTACCATCTGTGGTTGCAAAATATAGACCTGTATGTCTTATCACTGCTGCTGACCGGATGACACCACAGCAGCGTGCACCATCCCGGGGACTGAATGATAGCCTGGCTGCAGCGTTGAAACCATCGCGCACCTGTCCTTCATGTAATTCTGGCATGAGGTGTGTCACTGGCTTCGACTCCAAAGCCATGACAGAGATCCTGATTCCCCTCTGCATGTAATCAGCAGTTGTTGTGTACAAAGTGAAATACTAATCAGGAGTGTCATGTGCCTGTCTGACAATTGGTGATGCAGATAATTGAGAATGTTGTCACTTCCCTCTACAGCTGCTGGTTCAGGAACAGCTAGGCATACAAAAGCCGTGAGGAGACAGGTCCAGCAGGTGACACTAGGGGGGAACACCAAGGGACAGAGAGTTGTGGCTGGAGCTGGTGAGTTTGCCTGTATCTGTGTAACACCTCAGTGCTATGGTGTGAGCTGTCATTTGTGGTGGTACCCTACAGAGGTCACATGATCCTCATCTGTTGATGCAAAGTACAGTTAATACAAACTCTTGTGTTGCACCACATGCTATACCAGGTCAATCCCTAATACGGTTGCAACCTCTGTTCCAGGGGATGCTGATGACGAGGATGACAGGCCTATGACCAGTGCGGGCCGACGGGGAAGCAGAGGGGAGAATCCCCTGATCCTCCAAGCTGTGATGTCGGCTGCAAGCACTGCTCAGGAGGAGGAGGAGGATGAATTTCCTGAGGACGTCTACTTGGTGGATGATGAGGACTACATGTCTGATGACGATGAAGATGCCAATGCGCGCTATCGTGCCAGATTGGCTAAATCGGTCAGGGCATCAACTCCTCGGCCAAGCAACGTCCGTCAGCCTCCTCCCAAGCATACCATGGCCTGTCCCCAGACTCGAGCAAACCAGCCACAGCACCCACGCATCACAACACAGACATCACTCCCTCACAGTCCTCACGTCCAGGACCAACATGGTGGTTCCCCTACCCACTCTTCCCTAGACAGTGTATCTCTGCCATCCTCTCCACCATCTGGGGGTAGTACCAGCCCTGTTGTGCTGCCGGAATCCCCTGGGCACCATTCACCGGCTCCCACCTGCCACCCCCCCCCCCTGCTGTAGGACCTGCTCGTCCCATCCATGGCAGACAGCTGCAGAGAGGGCCTGCACCTGGCTGTGATGGCCAGTGGGAGCAGGACTTCTACCAACAGCAGAGCGATGTGAGGCAGGACATTAGTGCCATAGGGGCTACCCTGTCCGACATGTCGGACTCCCTGCAGGACATGGTCCACTTCCCTTAGGCGGTGGAGAGGCTGAGCCAAGTGTTGGATAGGATGGATAGGACTTGGCAGGACATGTCCAGAAATATGCGAGACATGCTATCCATCCAAAGGGAAGAGAGTGCAAGACACCATGCCTTGGCCATGAAGATGATGGAGGGCATATTGAGAGTGAGCCAACCTTTCCCTTCATGGTCAACGCAGGGAGGGGAGCCATCATATCTGCCCACAGGACAGCACATCCCCACACCTGTACCAACTGCACAGCAACGGAGCAAAGGGAGACATCCACACCAGCGGCCTGAACTGGCACTCCCAACACCAACCCCTGTACAGGCACTCCCGCCACCTGCACAACCACCACCAACCCCTGTACAGGCACTCCCGCCACCTGCACAACCACCACCAACCCCCGTACAGGCACTCCCACCACCTGCACAACCACCACCAACCCCTGTACAGGCACTCCCGCCACCTGCACAACCACCACCAACCCCTGTACAGGCACTCCCACCACCTGCACAACCACCACCAACCCCTGTACAGGCACTCCCGCCACCTGCACAACCACCATCAACACCTGTACAGGCACTCCCGCCACCTGCACAACCACCATCAACCCCTGTACAGGCACTGCCGCCACCTGCACAACCACAAACAACCCCTGTACAGGCACTCCCACCACCTGCACAACCACCACCAACCCCTGTACAGGCACTCCCGCCACCTGCACAACCACCACCAACCCCTGTACAGGCACTCCCGCCACCTGCACAACCACCACCAACCCCTGTACAGGCACTCCCGCCACCTGCACAACCACCACCAACCCCTGTACAGGCACTCCCACCACCTGCACAACCACCACCAACCCCTGTACAGGCACTCCCGCCACCTGCACAACCACCACCAACCCCTGTACAGGCACTCCCACCACCTGCACAACCACCACCAACCCCTGTACAGGCACTCCCGCCACCTGCACAACCACCATCAACACCTGTACAGGCACTCCCGCCACCTGCACAACCACCATCAACCCCTGTACAGGCACTGCCGCCACCTGCACAACCACAAACAACCCCTGTACAGGCACTCCCACCACCTGCACAACCACCACCAACCCCTGTACAGGCACTCCCGCCACCTGCACAACCACCACCAACCCCTGTACAGGCACTCCCACCACCTGCACAACCACCACCAACCCCTGTACAGGCACTCCCGCCACCTGCACAACCACCATCAACACCTGTACAGGCACTCCCGCCACCTGCACAACCACCATCAACCCCTGTACAGGCACTGCCTCCACCTGCACAACCACCACCAACCCCTGTACAGGCACTCCCACCACCTGCACAACCACCACCAACCCCTGTACAGGCACTCCCGCCACCTGCACAACCACCATCAACACCTGTACAGGCACTCCCGCCACCTGCACAACCACCATCAACCCCTGTACAGGCACTGCTGCCACCTGCACAACCACCAACAACCCCTGTACAGGCACTCCCACCACCTGCACAACCAAAACCACCCCCTGTACAGGCACTCCCACCACCTGCACAACCACCACCACCCCCTGTACAGGCACTCCCACCACTTGCACAACCGGCCCTTGTCCAGGCACAACCATCAAGTGTGCACACACCATCTGCACCAGCACATGTAGATGACCCTGGACAGTCCCTTGGACAGTACCTACCTCCACGTAGGCGGCGAGCCAGAGCTGAGCACTCCGAGCAGTCCTCCCCCCCCAATTTGCGACGTCGCAAGCTCGATCCCCGGTGACAGGAACCCAGGACAATGTAACCACGTGATTGTGTGTTCACCAAATAAAGACCTCAAAATAAAGAACTCTGATGTGTCTCATGTCCTGTGTAACGATGTAGGTGGCCTCGAGATGTGAGAAGGTATGTGTGTGTGTGAGACAGTTACAAGTGTAACCCTTCATTGCAACAAGCCATTATGTGCATAGCAGATGACTCACCAAATATGTGTCCTGATTCAGAACCCGACATTCTAATTGAAGTCAAACAAGTAGAAGTAATTAGAATTGCTCAAATATATTTAGGTATGAACAGAACAACCGTCCGTTTGGAAGGGAGGAAGGAAAACAAATGATGGTCTTGATGCAGAGGGAGAAGGGAACCTGGATTGGGGTGGGGCAACAAAAATATAACACGTCAGGGAGCGTCAGGGAAAACAGTCTATTTACAAGGGAAAACTGAAATAATTGTTCACGTCAATGTCTCCGTCAAAAGTCAAGTGTCCTTCTGGTCATCCTCTAGGACCACAATGTCCAGATCCTCTGAGTCCGATGCAGGCACACGTCTGGCAGGTGCAGTAACAGGCACCACATGTGTTCGTGACACACGAGGAGTACGGGGGGAAACAGTGTGGGGCAACGGACAGGGGGAGACATTGACGGTGGTATGGGAAGGGATTGGGGAGACAACAGACGACATGGCTGTGGTCAGTGAATTGATGCTGGTGGCGAGGGTGGCCATACATCGGAGCATGTCCTCTCGCATCATGCGTACCTCCATACACACTTGTAGCATGATGCGAGCGGACATGTCTGGCTGACCCTCACACATCCACATAAAGTCCACTGGCAGAGCCACAGGAGGAACAACACCGGGAGGGGCCTGGGGGGGACAGGAGGGATGTGGTGCCTGAGGTCCGGAGCCAATGATGTTGTGGGGCTGGCGGCGACGATGAGGGGGACTTGTTGCAGGGGATTCAGCTGGAGCCCCCGATGGCATGGGGGACTCTAGAGGTAGGGAGGGGCTGATGGCAGGCCCAGGTTGTGTGTTGGCCTGCCCCAAGGACACCTCTTCAGGGCCCACAGGTGAAGTGTCATGGGGAGAGTAGCTTCCCAGCACATCATGGTCCGAGGTGTCGGGTTCACCCCCCCCCTCAATGTCTTCAGCCTCCACCCGGGATGTAGCACCAGCATCAGGGTGTCCCTTGTCAGTCCGGGTGGGCGCAATCCCCTTGTCTCTTGATGTTGAGGGTCCCTCCTCATCCTCCTCTTCCTCGCTGGTGGAAAGAGGGTGTAGCCGCCGCCGCACTGGTGGCCTCTTGCTCCGGACCTGGTCCTGCTGCCCTTCCGTTTCGCCAGCTGTTCCTGCAGAAATGTAAGCAAAATCCTAATGTCATGGTTGTGTCATGCAGGACGAGACACATACATAGAGGAGCCAAGCTCAGACGTATTTTCCTCTGATCACACTCTATAGTTGTCAGCGTCTATGAGTTGACATTACGTGTATGTTCACTGTCATTTACTGGATTTAGTCTGACATGGCCATCTCACGTGGATGTTTGTGGCTTACACAGCTGTATTGCCCAACCCTCAAACTGGCATTCTGGTGATCTGTGTGTCCTGCCACTGCTACATGTGCAGGTTCCAAAAGCAGTCCACCAATAGAGAACATGAAGAGTCCTGATTTCTCGGATTTTGGCCATTCCTAGGGAGTCGCCGCTATTTAAGGTCTGGACAAGTGTCATCTGCTTTGAATGGGGGTCACACATCCACTGAGGCTCTGGGCTATTTGTGTAGCTACATTGTGAGTCTAGCCTTGGGCTGTCCCCACACATGATCTGACTATCCAGTGGCACATATTGGCTTTGGTGACTGATATGGTAATGCAGTACACCGCTGAACAGTGGGGGATTGTTGTGACAGCAGCCCACTGAGTTTACGGCCTGCGAGCGCAGTTTCCGATTCCGGAGTGGAGGGTCCGCGCACGCGCCGTACGCTCCGTGATCGGGACTTTCGCTTTTGTGCCGTAAACTCCGAAAATGACCCGGAACTGATTTTTTAATACAGGATATGTTTGACAGGGAGTGGGAGGCAGGAAATACATCACAGGAAATAGTTGGCAGCCATTTTGTATTCATCCATATCCATCCACAATCATGAATGTAATCTACTGCCATCCTGCTGTTCTGTTGTGGATAAAAAAGAAAAGACAGTGCATGTGTGAATTATTAAAATGTAACAAGAGGGGGAAGAGACCATTTAAAGACATTTCTGCACTAATGGGCGGGGGGGCTGACACAACATGAAACCCCTGTTTCACTTTCTCATGCTTTGCATCATGGTACATGTAGTCCATATTGGGTGCTCAGTAGCAGAGTTGTGTGATGTGTTACGTAACATTGGGGTGGAGAAGTGTGGATATATCACAGACACATGGGGGCAGATTTATGTTCCCTGGCACATCCCTGCAGATCAGCAGGGATGCGCCATGGGAGATGTGTCACGCAAGTTTTCCCTTGCACCGCCGCAGAAGCGCCGCATTCACAATGCCATGCATCGTGGCGCAAGGACAAGCTGATGCGTGACGCATCTGGCCGGCGTAAGGTTGGCGCATTGCTGGAGTTGCGTCACAACCGCCACACAGCTCCAGCACGGCTCGGGGTGCCCCTATCCCTGACATGCTGCGTCAATCCTTAAGCCTGCTCCAAGCAGGCGCAGGGCTTTGACGCAGCATGGCCTGAAATGTGTCTGAGTGAAATCTTGTGGATTTCAATCAACCACTTTTCGGAGGCATTCCTGTGACAGGAGGCCCCCCCCCTGTACAGGTACGCCCACATGTGGCGCAAGCTTGACAACGTGACGCATCTCCCTAGATGCATCACGTTGTAAATAGCAAGCAGCATGGCGCTGGGTCGGCGCCGCCGCTGCGTCACTTAAGTGATGCAACGGGGGCGCAAAAGTGGTGCATGGGGCGTATTCATCTGCCCCATGGTGTCTGATTCACCCATGACATCACTCACATCGTAGGCGCATCTTTTGGGGGTGAGTCACATCTGTTGATGGCACAGGCCCGCCAATGCTATGGTTAGGGCCTTTTCTGATTCAGTGACCCATCCTCATGAGGTCCGGCTGTGTCTCTCAGTACATGTATCATTTTCCATCTGCGTCAATAGATTCTTTCGGGACATCCACTACACTGATCGCTGACATGGGCACATGAGCTGCAGCACGCTCAACCTTTTGACTACTGTCACCAGCTGTGATGAACATGCAGTTAGTGTGGCTTGCAAAGTTGTCTCAGGAAGGAATTTATTGACACAGTCGTGTATATCCAAGTTTCATCATTGGCAACAGACAGCAATCCACATTTAGTCCATTCCACTACAGGTTGCTCATGTGAAAAATGGGGCAACGAGCTGCTCACGGACTTGCATGCCCTGACCTCGGTTATGTGCCATGGCCCAGTTTTCCAGATTCAGAGCTAGCCGAGGTTCCAGCGGTATGTGTAAGCCATGCGTTAAGGCAATGTTGTGCAAGACACAACAGGCTAATATGATCTTGCACACGACTTCTGGGGAGTACTGCAGCACCCCCCCTGTACGGTCGAGACATCTGAATCGCGACTTCAACAGACCAAAAGTGCGCTCTATGATGGCTCGAGTCCGTATGTGTGCCCGATTGTACCTACGCTGTGGTACAGTGTTTGCAGGCCTGTAAGGGGTGAGGAGATGTGGGGTGAGTGCATACCCAGCGTCACCTGAGGAGAGGGGAAAGGGCAGTTGGTTACATTTCCCTCTTTGACTTGCACAGGACATGATCTGTACTGTATTACCTGCAGTATCTGTTGGGCAATGTATGTAGCTTTATGATTCTTATTGTACAATGGTTAATGTTGGGGGGCATTCATACATTTGCAAAACACATTTCCCTCATTTCTAAAGCTTAGTACTTACCCAGTAGCCACATGTTGTCAAATTCTCCCGCAGCCATCCGCCGGGCAAGAGGTGACATGTGGAATATGAAGCTGTCATGGGTACTGCCTGGGAACACCGCATGCACATTGATGAACCTCCCCATGGCATCACAGACAGCTTGCACGTTGATGGAATGCCATCGGTGTCTGTTGCAGAAGATGTGTGCAATGTGGCGGGGTGGCTGAAGGGCCACATGGGTACAATCAATTGCACCCAGCACACGTGGGAATTGTGCAATGAGATAGAAATCTCGTGCTGCCCTTTGTCTCAGGGCCAGTGTACGTGGCATTTGTATGTGGTTGTGGGATCTTGCAGTGATGCATCTCAGTACCTGATGCAGGCACCGCGACTGGCTCGCCTGGGATATGCCCACATGGTCACTGGAGACCCTTTGGAAAGAGCCAGTGGCAAAGAAATGGAGCGCAGAGAGGATCTTGAGATATGCTGGGATTGCATGGGAGCAGCAGGTCACAGAGTGAAGTTCCTGCTCCCACTCACATACCATATCCAAGATGACTTCTGGAGGGAAACGGTACCTGGCCCTTACATCTTGGCTGGAAAGTCCAAATAGGTTGATCCTCTGCCTGAAGATCCTCTCTGCTCTCCTCCTCCTCCTCCTCAAGTGGTTTTGCCGCATGGCAAGGGGCAGTGCAACAAACACATTCAGTGACATGTTGTAAGGGTTTGTGTGTGTGTCTGCTCTGCAGTTATACGTGCTGCCGATTGGCTGGAGTGTGTCAGCTGATGCACGATGGGGGATGGTAGGGACTTGGACAGGTGTTTACCCTTGGCTCAAATGATCAATGGCCACAGTTAATGTAGTCTTGCCCAAATCGGAAGTTCCGGTCCGCGAGCGGACTTTCCGGCCCGCATGCGGACTTTCCGGCCAGTGAGCGGATTTTCTGGCCAGAAAGCGGACTTTCCGCTCCGAATGCGGGCATTCCACTCCGAACCCGGAAAGTCCGCTCCGGAGCCGGAAATTCCGCTCCGGAGCCGGAAATTCCGGCCCCAGAGCGCACGTAAGTTTAGTGGTCGTAAATGGATTCTGTGAATAGCAAAAGTTCTAAGTTCATTCTGTGAATAGCAAAAGTAGTAAGTTCACTCTGTGAATACCAGTAGTAGTAGGTGCATTCTGTGAATACCAGAATGGTAGTAAGTTTAGGATTTAGTCTTAAGTTTGTTCTGTGAATCAGGCCCCAACTGTCTAAGATGGTCCTGGGGTGAAGAGATTTAGGATGGTCATAGTGATGAACAGAACAAGCCCTTATCAGCATCTCGAAGTCAAAAGAGGTAATGCTACATCGGCATTTTGTTCTGTCAACTGTTCCTATCCCAGACACATAATCTTTGCTAAGTTGTCAGCAGTTAACACACATTGACCTTTCCTGGGTCCAGAGTTCAAGCCATAGCCAGAGTTGTTACTCTCCCAGCCAAAGTTGTGTTTTCCAGCTCTGGAAGCGTGATAAGTGGTACAACTAGTTTGCTCTCCTACTGTGACTGTGGTGGGCTGCCTAGAAGAGTTCTGAGAATTAATAGAAGAAGCCCTCCCTTGCAACTTATGTCAAAAGAGGTAGTGCTAAAGGTGCCCTTTGCTCAGCCGACTGTTTCTGTCCTCTCCTGGACAGCTTATCCCTGCTAAGTAGTCAGCAGTTAACACCCCTTGGCCTCTCCTGGGCACGAAAGGCAAGCCATTGTCCTCTGAGCCAGGGTCATTAAGTCTCCTAGCCAAAATGTGTACTCCCGCTCTGGAAGTGTGATGACTGGCAGAATAGGTTTTAAGCCTTGGCTTTGGAAGGCTAAAGTACATTTTTGCAAAGTTAATTTTCTGCTTTGATTATCAAAAATATGATTTCACCATTAAATCAGTTTTAAAAACGAAGTAGTTAATAACCTTGAAGCATTTTCTAGCCCTTTCCTGAATGGATGTGGAAAATAAAGATTTTAATACCACTTAGGTGCACATGCATCAACATCCCGAAAAGCAATTCCTTATTAGCGAGAAATAACGAATCGGTAATAAGGAATCGCTTTTCGGAATGCATGAACAGATTCGGTAATATTCAGCGATTCCTTAAAAATTGCTATTAATTACCGATTACACAATAGCGAGTACAGTAAACACCGATTAGCAATTGCCGAGTTTGGTATTACCGAAATCAGTATTAGCGTATTCGGTAATAGCGAATTCGCAAAAAATGTGTCGCTCCTGGAGCGGGCTGATGACATCACTACCAGGAAGTCAAGCTGCCCCACCCTCATTCACTGGCCTGAGGAGCTCACAGGAGGAGGACCAGGACACAGGTCCAACTAAATCCTCTCTCAGAAACCATCTACCCTACCGTCATCCAGGATGGACAAGGATGCTCCAGGCACTGCAGAAACTGCCAGGAAGAGGAAGAGAAAGTTCTCTGACAGGGAACTGGAGCACTTGATTGAGGGGGTGAGCAGCAAGCATGACAAGCTGTTCGGTAAGCTGTCCCTCAAGGTGCCCGAGGCTGAGAAGAGAAAAATTTGGCTTCGCATCAGGGAGAGGGTGAATGCCGTGGGAGTGACACCCCGCAGCATCGATGACCTAAAGAAGAGGTGGTATGACCTCAGGAAGAGGGCCAAGGAGATAATTGCAGAAAGGGTCAAGGAGGCAGCTGGCACAGGAGGGGGGCCATCCACAGTACCTGCAAACACTGCCCTTGAGGAGCTCATCGAGGGGACCATCGAGCCAGAGGCGGTTGTGGGAGTTACGCAGATGGACACCTCAGGCGCAGCCACCACTGAACAAGGTAAGATGCATGCCTGTGCCCATACTCTGCGTATCGTATACCCATCCCCATCCCCCAGCACAATCACAGTGTGCAGGCAGAAGTGCACAACACATATGCCCTCACATCAGTATTGCATCATGGGAGTCGTAGTCATGTCAGCCAAGTGTGCATGTATAGTCATAAATGCAAAAATAAATTAGATCAGCAGTACAGGCCCAACATAGAGTCAAATAATGTAATTCATAGTAGGACATTAATGCAGAATGACAAACAGATTTAGTTTCTAAAATAACTAACCATGCACTGTTTCAAACACAGATGCATCTCCTGGGGATTCGGATGATAGTGGGCGCCTCATCATCTCAGAAACGCCGGCTGATTCCGATGGCGACACTCCGCAGGAGGGTCAATCCCCACCTCCTCCAGCAACAATACCACCACCACCACCACCACCAATACCTGCGACAAAACCACCAAGACGCAGGGCACAAGTCCCCTCCTTGCAGGTGATGGATGCATGCCCGAGTCCTGCAACCACAACTGGGCCAAGTCCTACAGGTGTCACACCACCAGCACCACCACCAGCACGTGGCCGAGTCACGCAGCGGCACAGGTCCCTGCGCAGTACTGCCGATGGAGCCGACCAGGCAAGGTACATTTATGGTGGCATCGAGGCTCAGATGCTGCGTGTTCAGCGCCTGCAGGGGAGACACATGGGGACAATGAACCTAAACATGTCACGTCTCGCAAAACATATGTGCACTAACGCAGTGCGGAACATGACCACAGTTGTGGCAGAGGGCAATGAGAAAATCAGTGAAGACCTCCAGGAGCTCACCCATGCCATCCGAGCAGGACAACACAGTGAGCGCCGGAGGCATAGACAGAGCTTGCTCCATTCCACAGCATCGACCAGGGCCATCACAAGGCTCTG
This sequence comes from Triturus cristatus, assembly GCF_964204655.1. NCBI lineage: Eukaryota > Metazoa > Chordata > Amphibia > Caudata > Salamandridae > Triturus > Triturus cristatus. The sequence continues at coordinate 699,414,802 of NC_140582.1, read as the reverse complement.
CAACAGCACTGCTGTGTTGTCCCGCCGCTCCGTGTCACTGCAGGTGGACCTCGGACATTACTGTGGTGACATGGCGAAGGCCTTAGGCCAGGTGACCACTGCAGTGGAACACTTGCAGTCAGGGACATTCAGTGGCAGCAACTTGGGAGGGGAGGATGGCAGTGAAGCTGCTTCAAGTGTAAGCAGCGTCTCGGTGATAGAGACCTGCACCAGGAGGCGCAGTTCGCGCTGCCCCACCGCCACAGAGACACAGCGTGGTGAGGTGGAGGAGACACGCGAGAGGAGGCTGAACGTTCGTGGGAAGCGCCACTAGTCATTCTGTACAGCATCCCTGACCATGGTGGGGTAACCATGGCCCACTTTAATTTAACTATTGCACTCCCGTGACTACAACGGGCATGTTTTTGTCCACAATGTTTTTGTCCACAATTTCTGTGTGACATTACATACATCAGTGCTCCTGTGAATTAAACAGTAGCACTACTAATGATATCATCATGGCTCATTCTTACCTGGGTCAGAAATTATGTTGTGTGATGTATGTCCGCCTCCTTTGACCCTCAGCTGTGTTTGGAACGTGTGCCTGTCGGTGTTGTGTGGGTGGATGGTCATCCCGGTAGTCGTCATTCCTGTCCACCTCTATGGGTATCCCCCTTCTGGTTGCAATGTTGTGCAGCATGGCACATACTGATACAATCCTGCAGCAGGAGTCTGGTTTATATTGCAAGGCACCACCAGTCTTATGTAAGATCCGGAAGCGACTCTTCAGAATCCCAAAAGTCCTCTCAATCACATTTCTGGTGCTTATGTGGGCCGCGTTGTAGCGTTGCTCCTGTGGTGTTGCTGGATTGATGTAGAGGGTGAGGATATATTCACGCAGGGCGTATGCACTGTCACCTACAGGATGGAAGCAAAGGCTTAGCATCAGTCATGATGATACATGTGTGATGCTGATGTTATGAAGAGGTATGTGTACGTACCAAGCAGGAGTCCCTCTCCGAATTCTCCATTGAGTAGACGACTGTGGATGCCACTGTATCTGAATATGTAGGAGTCGTGTGTGCGCCCTGGAAATTGTGCCACTATGTCCGTGATGATGTGCTTGGCATCGCACACGACCTGCACGTTGATGGAGTGGTAGGACTTCCTGTTCCGAAAGATGTACTCATTGGCTGAGGGTGGACAGATGGGGACATGCGTGCAGTCAATGCATCCTATGACATGGGGGATTTGGGCCACCTGGTAGAATTCCTGTTTGGTGTGGTCCAACTGCTGGGGGGTTGTGGGGAAGCTGATGTGGGTATGTATCATTGTCAGCATGGCATCAATGAATTTACGGAAGAAGCGTCATAGTGTGTTTTGTGATACGCCTCCCGCTACCGCTATGACCCCCTGAAAACTTCCAGACGCCAGTAAGTGCAGGCTGCATAGGACCTGGACGTGCGAAGGAATGGCATTGGTCCGACGTGTCTGGTGCTGCAGTAGTGGTTCCAGGTCTGCAATTAGGCGCATTATCATTGCACGATTGAGACGATACTTGTCGTAGACCTCATCCTCATTTTGGCCAAGCAATGTGATGTGCACTCTGAATACTCTCTCCTGGATCCTTCTCCTGCTCTGTGCTGCTGCATTTATTCTCATCCTCCTTGCAAGCAGGTAGAGGGCTGCCATTTTGTGAAAGGAAACAGGGTCTCCTGGCCCAATTTGTATGACTTTCTGATTGATTGCATCTGTGGCACAGTTGGGATTTTTTATGATAATTCTTTTTTTTTCTGCAACTTTACCTCCTGGTTCTGAGTCCCCTTGATCTGCTCATGCAAAATAGCGATTTTTGGGATTTTCGGTATTAGCGACTTTTAATGCATTCATTAGCGATTCTTTATTTGCGATTGCCAAATGCCAGGCGCTATTAGTGATTTCGGTATTTCCGATTTTTAATTTTGTGATTCTTTATTTTAACGGGGAATTATTTTGCGATTCTTTATTTTACCGGGCAATTATTTTGTGATTCTTTATTTTTTCGCTATTGGTGTTGATGCATTGGTATTCCTTTGTTTGCCACTCGCTAACGGGTGATTTTTGCGATTCGATATTTTTGCGAGTTGATTTATGGTTGATGCATGTGCCAGTTAGTCTTTTACGGAAAGGTCAGGCATGGCCGACAAAGTGAAACATTTGGCAGGTTGTATTTCACTGTGAGGGTTCACTAAACCCAATATGTAGTGTGCACTATTTATGATATATCAACAACTCTTTTCTGTGGCCTTAAAAGACACACGTTTTAGGCGTGACTTATGATTTTGTAAGCATAGACATTTCCTACATAGCACAGGCATTTCCTTCCTACCATGTATCACTGCAGTGTATTTAAATGCTGCCTAGCTAGAGGACAGTGGTGCTCCTGGCATAAATATATTTTTGTCATATATGCGGAAGTTCAGAAATACACATTGCAGCCCAAATATGACATTTAACTTTCCATGCCATAGGTGCACTTAAGACATCATTTACAGTGAAGCTTTAGGGAAGTTAAATAGGCCAAATAGGAAGTTCTAATGTGGTCGCATGATTTAGAGGGAAAGCACAGCCAGTTTACTACTGTTTTCCAGTGATAAAGTGGACAGTGTTGTGAAGCCAGGAAAAATATGGTCCAGAAAAAGGTGAAAAGTCTGGGGCAACTATGTAGAAATGAGAATTTCACATTCTCCTATTTTCGTAGTTGCTCAAGATTGATTCACCTTTGTTTTATAGATTGTCTTGTTTATGCTATATAGTTTGGCCTAAATTATTAAATCTATTATTTCCACCCATATCATTCATATTTTCCTTACTTGACCACAAAGTAGATCCACCAAAAAGCAGGGTTTGTGCTTACAAGGATTTTTTTTTTCTTTAATTACATAATGTGAATTTTAGTTACATCTTTCAGCGAAGTTTGTGAGTCATTTTTACCATTTAGGCTTAGGTTTCCTTTTTTGGTTAATTAATATGAAAGTTTATTAAGACAAGAGGTGAATTTTCACCTATTGGTGAGTGTTCACCTTTAGGGGCCGATTCCGATCCGGGTCGGAAAGCACTCCGACCGAGTCGGATCCTGAGTGTTTTCCGACCAAACCGGACCCCTACAGTCCGACGAGCGAGTATGATGCGCACATATGCTGTCAGACTCGGTTCGGTCGGACTTATATAGAAGTCAATGAGAGCCAGTTGTACGACGCGTACATGTGCTCCCATTGACTGAATAAGTACGTCTCGAACAAGTGCGCCCCCTATAATGGGTACGCGTCGGTGCCATCCGCACCATACATGCCTGTGTCTCCCCCTGTGTGCGAGTCGTACAGCTGCGGGTGTCGGGGGGTCCGACGCGGACCCCCGAAGTCTGACTCCGAGAGCTTTTGAGAGCTGGACACTCCGGCTCGCACAGGCTGTCTGACGCGTGCATCGTACTGGCTCGGTCGTGAATCGCATCCATTGCACACCACGGTTAGCTTACGACCGAGACGTACGGAGCGGTTCAGACCCGGAAACGACTCGGTCAGTGATTTTCATGTAGCTCGCATCGTACTGGCTCGCTCGTACAGCTGTACAAGTCGGGCAGAGAACACGCGTACGGCTCAAACTTTTTCCGCCCGGATCGCGTTCAGTGCCCTTCCGACCTGGATCGGAATCGGACCCTGAGTGTTTGAGCATACTATTATAAATTTGTCATCCATATGGTTAATTTTATATGGCCTGTGGACATTATCATGAGTATTACAGTTTGCTAACTTTTGTAATGGGGCACCACTGGCAAACCAAGCATGAAGATGGCAGCATTTTACTGACTACAGTAGTTCAGCCTAACATCAATCAATCAGTAATTTGTAAAGCGCACTACATACCCGTGAGGGTTTCAAGGCGCTGGGGGGAGGGATGCTGCTGCTATTGGTCGAAGAGCCAGGTCTTGAGTTGTCTCCTGAAGGTCAGCAGGTCTTTGGTCTGTCGTAGGTCGAGGGGCAGGGTGTTCCAGGTCCTGGCGGCTTGGTGGGAGAAGGATCTGCCTCCGAACGTAGTTGTCCGGATTTATGGGACCGTGGCCAGGGTGTGGTCAGCGGAGCAGAGTTTCCTGTTGGGTACGTAGAAGGAGAGCCGACTGTTGAGATAGGCTGGGCCGGTTTTGTGGAGAGCCTTGTGTGCATGGATTAGGAGCTTGAAGGAGATTCTTTTGTCCACTGGGAGCCAGTGCAGGTTCCTCAGGTGGGGGGTGATGTGGTCGCGGCGTGGGACGTCGAGGATCAGTCGTGCGGAGGCGTTCTGGATTCTCTGTAGTCTGTTGATGAGCTTGGACGAGGCTCCGGCATAGAGGGCGTTTCCGTAGTCGAGTCTGCTGCTGACTAGGGCCTGGGTGACTGTTTTCCTCGTGTTTGTAGGGATCCATCTGTAGATCTTGCGGAAAATGCGGAGGGTGTTGAAGCATGTGGAGGAGACTGCGTTGACTTGTTTGGTCATGGAGAGTTTCGAGTCGAGGATGACTCCCAGGTTGCATGCATGGTCGGTGGGTGCCGGGGGGATCCCAGTGACGTGGGCCACCAGGAGTCGTCCCAAGCGGAGGGGTTGGACCCGAGGATGAGGATTTCTGTCTTGCCTGTGTTCAGTTTGAGGCAACTGTCCTCCATCCAGTCTGCGACGGCCTTCATTCCCAGGTGGGATTTGGATTTGGCAGTGAGGGGGTCCTTGGTGAGGGAGAGGATCAGCTGAGTGTCGTCGGCATAGGAGATTATGTTGAGGTCGTGTTGTCGGGCGATGCGTGCTAGTGGGGCCATGTAGACGTTGAACAGCGTCGGGCTGAGGGAGCATCCTTGAGGGACGCCGCAGATGATGTTGGAGGCATTGGATCGGAACAGAGGGAGGTGGACTCTCTGAGTTCTGCCGGAGAGGAAGGAGGAGGTCCAGTCCAGGGTCTTCTCTTGGATCCCGGCGTCGTGGAGGCGTATGCGTAGAGTGCGGTGGCAGCCGGTGTCGAAGGCGGCGGAGAGGTCCAGGAGGATGAGGGCCGCCATCTCGCCGTTGTCCAGCTGGATCCTGATGTCGTCTGTGGCAGCGATGAGGGCGGTCTCGGTGCTGTGGTTGCTGCGGAATCCTGATTGGGATGGGTCCAGGATGTTGTTGTCTTCGAGGTGACGGGTGAGCTGGGTGTTTACTATCTTCTCGATGACCTTTGCTGGGAACGGAAGCAGGGAGATGGGCCGGAAGTTCTTGAGGTCGCTCGGACCCGCCTTGGGTTTTTTAAGTAGAGCGTTGATCTCTGTGTGCTTCCAGTTTTCAGGGAAGGTGGCGGTCTCGAAGGAGAGGTTGATGATTTTGTTCAGGTGGGGTGCGATGGAATTGCTGGCTTTGTTGAAGATGTGGTGCGGGAGAGGGTCAGATGGGGATCCGGAGTGGATTGTTCCCATGGTCTTGATTTTGTCCTCGATGCTTACATTGGCCCAGGTTGTCAGGGTGTCGTGGACGGTGGGGTGCAGTGGGTTCGGTGCGGTGTGGTCGGCGGGGGCCGTCCGGGATCTGAAGCTGTCATGGATGTCAGTGATTTTCCGGTGGAAGAAGGCGGCGAGGGAGTCACACAGGGCTTGCAAGGGTGGGATATCGTTGGCATTGGAGCTGGGGTTGGAGAGTTCCTTCACGATGTTGAAGAGCTCCTTGCTGTTGTGTGCGTTGTAGTCAAGGCGGTCTAAGAAGGAGGTCCTTTTTGCGGCCCTGATGAGGTGTTGGTGGTTGTGGATGGCATCTTTGTGGGCAGCGCGGCTGTCTGGCGTCTTGTCGCTGTGCCATATGTTTTCCAGTTTCCGGCAGGTGCGTTTTGAGTCGAGGAGTTCCGGGGTGAACCAGCTGACTCTTCTGCTGGTGTCTTTGCTGGTGGGGTTTTTCAGTGGGGCGATGGTGTTGGCGCAGTCGTTCATCCAGCGTTCGAGGGTGTGTGCGCCTTCATCTGGGTTGTTGGGGTTCGTCGGAGGGTTGAGTGCAAGATTTGGTTGTAGTTGTTCTTGGGAGACTTTGCTCCAGCAGCGGCGGGGGGTTTGTAGGGTTCGGTGGTGTGTGAGGGGTTTCCGGAAGGAGAAGTGGATGCAGTGGTGGTTTGTCCAGGTGAGTTCGTGGTGTGGCTGAAGGTAACGTGAGGGCTTGAGGAGAAGATGGCATCTAGCGTGTCGCCGGCGATGTGGGTCGGCGTCGTGATGAGCTGTTTTAGTCCGAGGTTGGCGAGATTGTCGATCAGAGTGGAGGAGTTACTGTCGTTGTTGTTCTCCAGGTGATAGTTCAGGTCTCCGAGGAGGATGTAGTCGGTGGAGGTCAGCGCGTGCGTGCAGATGAGGTCGGCGATAGAGTCGCAGAATTGAGGCTGGGGTCCTGGCGGTCTGTAGACGAGGGTGCCTCTTAGGGTGGTTTTGGGGTCCGTGTGGATCTGGAATGCATGTGTTCGTTGGTGTTAGTTGAGACCTTGATGGTGTTTTTGTGGACAATGGCGATTCCTCCTCCGGCCCTGTTGGTGCGGTCTCTGCGGGTAATCTTGTACATGACTTGGATGGCTATGGCGATGTCTGGTGAGGAGGTTTAGTTCATCCACATTTCGGTCAGAAAGGCGACATCCGGTGATGTGGTGTCGAGGAGGTCCCAAAGTTTGACGGCGTGTTTGTGTGCGGAGCGGGTGTTGAGCAGGATGCATCTAAGCTGGTTGGGTTCCGTTGTGGCAGGTGTTTTGAGGTTTCCGAGGCAGGAGAAGCTGCAGTTCCAGCAGGTGAAGGGGCCGTGGGTGCACCTCGGGGCGTCCTTGCAGCAGGTGTGGGTCCTTCCTGGGTTGAGAGCGACAAGGGTTTTGGCGTCGTAGCGGAGGCGGTCCTCATGGCTGCTGCGGGGGCCAAGGGTACTGGCGCTGGGCACAGTCCAGGCGCGGACGGGCGCAGACGGGCTTGCCTTAGGCACGCCTTCCCGCAATTATCCTCTGTCTTGCCTGTTCACTCACTGTTATTTGATATATGGATCGGTAGTGGGACGATGCTGCTTGCTTGAAGCTGGAAACAACTTGCGAGGATATTCTTATTTGGCTATAGCTGCCTTTGGTGTGATGCTCCCCTTCTCCTTGTTGCTACTGGTGAAGAAGGGTCTTTAAATAAATATTTGGTTTACAGTATCAATTATATTACCCATTCAGAGGAAAGTCCCCACTCATTACTGGGCCCAGGGCCGAAAGACCTTGGACGTAAGAAGAGAATTAATCCGAAGCTGCATATCAAAAACTCTAACATTTCCATACATCAAATTTCAATTAGAATTTCTTGGGAGTCAATGATAAATTTGGTGTGATTTTTGTGATTTTCAAAGCTTTATTAAAATATTTTAATGAGTATATCTTTACTCTCAAAATAGGTAATCAATTAATCAGTAATACAGTACAGAACAATTGCATAAATTGCGCTCCACACTAGTAAATCTCTATTCTAAGTTTAGGAAATTAGAGCATAAGTATCTTCAGAACCCATAAATCTAGAGGAGAAAGCATTAAGCTTTAGGTAATCCTTAATCAGTTAACACTTCCCATAAGGAGAAATTCATGAAATTCAGTAGAATCCAGAGCAGAATAGATTCAGGCAAAGGAAATTGATGTCTCCCTGAGAAAATATCAGCAAGTGGCTCAGCAGAAAGTCTAAAAATGGATCTGGAAAAAAAAACTTCCCACTACTCTAGAAACACACGCTAATATAACATTTTGATATCTATCATTAAGGTAAACTGCATTCCTCTGTCTTCTCAGCAAATCATCATTTGGTGTCATCATGGGAACACACAATATAAAACTATATAGAGCCTAACACTACAACCATGAAAGGGCGAGTCTAATGGTCCATATTAATGTACCTCTAATTTCTGTTTAGTGTTATATGGAGTACTGCTTCTAATCTCAGGGGGAGCTGAGCCATAGCACACTATCACTCAGGAATTTATGTTGTAAAGTGGCCTTAACAACCTGATTCCTTTGCTGGTTGCTAACTTGGCAACACCCTATTAGAACTGCTTTCTCTATCCACATCCGTTTGTTGACAAATCCCAACAGTCAATGGTTAGGGTGAGCATATTGGAGAATGCAGACCAGATATCTCACTACAAGGTGGGGGCTGGAGGACTGGTGGCCAACCTGCATGATTGATAGTTGGTAATACACCAAGCCAACTGGGCTGGCTGGGAGGCAATGGTTACCCCATTTAGGAAGCGTGTATTGTTTTCTGCCTTTCTATTGCTGAGAGTCCAAAGTAAGTAGCAATAGGGGAATGGCTGTAAGGGCTGTGGGTATTAGTGTTGAAAGGGGATGTTCTCTGAGTACAAGTTCTGGATAAATACTGCAGTATATTGTAGACAGCTTCAGATTTCTAGAGTGGAGTGGCTGTTCATTGAAGACTGCATGACACTAAAATGTGAGGCTTCAGCAGCTCATGGTTGGAACTGGAACTTGCACGGATTAAACAATGGAAGAAATGCTGAAAATGTTCTTGCATGTTTAAAACATCATAGGATAAACCAGGGGCATATGGCAGGTCCCAAACCTTCAAGGTGGCTCTATTCAGCCCAAGGTCAATGAATATTAGTGAGATATGAAAGACTTAGGTGCCCCTTATCACATTCTGAATAGGGGCACCATCATTTTGTGTTATGTCACTGGGATAAACATAGATACATTTAGATAAGCGGGGGATATTTACTAATTGTTTATGGAAAGCAGGGCAACAAGCAAATATGATGTACTTTGTTGTGTGAAATTGAGACAGCAGAAATGCATAAAATCTACTACGATATGGAGCCTTTTTTCTGTCTCCTAGTGCTGGCTCACTGTGTGCTGCCTAGTGCTATAACCTCATCAAAAAAAGGGGGGAACCCAAATTAGTAACCCTCTGGCATCTGGGTATATAAACAGTAGAAAAGAAAAATAATGCCTCGGGACCAATAGTGTAACATATATTCTGGTGACGAGATAAATAAATTGTCTCCTCCCTTGAGTTATATATTTTCTCAAACCAACTTTGTTGTTGTTATTTCACATGATCGTCAAAGGCAATTCCAACCCAACAAAAGATATTTTAAACATTTAGGTTGAGTATGTCTACGTATATTTATTTTATACTTCAAAGCAAATATATAAAGATCAATCTTTTAGATATATATACACAAACATTTACAATATTTACAGTACTAGCATACAAATACAAAGAAACTAAACATATAGATATCACAACAGCCCTATCATTCAGTTAGGATGCCTATATAATTATTTTACTAGAGCATTCCTTTCTATCGAAGATCACTCCTAAAGAGACACTTTGAGATCTTGTAATTATAATCTCCACATTCTTTAAAGTACTCTTTGCTATCTACTCAAAATAACAAACAATCAAATGAGTGTCTTCAAAAATCGTTGTCGACGCGTTTCAGCCAAGAAAACCTTTAGGCCTCATCAGGACTAGGGCACCTGAACGTATATTTTCGTAAAGTTCAGCATATAGGAACAAATTAAATATTCCTTTTTATCCATTTATACATTAGTTCTTATTTTCACATATGTCTTTATATACACTATATACACATCGGAACAGGTCATACAACAGTAAAGTTACATTATATAACAAGCACTGGAGTGGCGGGCCGTAACCAAAAATATTAAACTCGAATAAATTAAAAATGCACCCAAATTGTGTATTTCCACCACTATGTATGTGTTCTACCTTATCATGGAGGTGAAGTAAATCCAAACAACACGATTAAAATAATTCCACTCAAATTCTATCATAAACCTTTCGAACAAATGTGTAATACAATGCCAAAGGGCATATATTGCCTCCTTTTCGACAAACGTTTTCTTAAAGTAAACAGGAGGGTTCCAATTATTCATTCCCTCTATCTAAGAGCACTAGAATCGAATAAGTACCACATAAGAATGGAATAAAATAAAGTAAACTAAAGCGTTCCAAAATACCTTAATTAAATATACTCAACTTACTGATAGATGTCGTTCTGTAGATCTACCCTCGGGTCATTTCATAATATTTTAGCCAAATCCCTCTCAAACGTTTTCTATGGCAAATAACAAAAAACAAGAACGACCCGATGTAAAAATTGCCAACGCATATATCTACCTACTTTTAACTACACCGTAAGCAGTTCATGACACTTCCTACCTTTTGGAGTCTCTAATCTCGCGCAATTCAATGCCTCATCTTGATAATATGTATTCGTGTTTTAATCGGGAGTTCATAGGATTATTATTGAGCTCCGCCTCTGTAGAAAGAAGGGGGGAGGAGAAAAAAGCCAAGGACTTGCTCTTATTATTTTAAACAGAATCTTAACCTCAAAGTGTCCTTATTAAACCTTTACTTACCTTAAACCATTTCTAACACGCTCGCAATCAACCGTCTCGGCACCTAGCGTTTCGGGCATGCGAAATCACGCGATGCGGAAGCGGGAGTATATACGGAAATAGGGGCCATAGAAACAATAAAAGGACTTAGTTTGTGCTTTTGTTAAACATGAAAACAGAAAACATACTAATGTTTCCTTGAGACAGCCCGTTTAAAAACAGACTTATGGTATATTTCTTTTTAGAACCACAATAATTACATAAACTAAACATACAAAAACGAAGATATCAGTATTTTGAGAAGACCCGTTTTGTAACAAAATACTTTTGCTTGGTTTAAATTCCAATTATAACTGGTACTGCATGGGTTAGTCTCTATCCGTGACCGATATTAAATAGCGTTTTCTTTCCAATCATTAATTACTATATAATACCAAATAAAACAAAAAGAAAAAGCATACCTTATAGCCCAGTGTATAACCGCCACTCCTTACAATCTTCACTTCAGCAATACATTATTTAGAATAATTTGTTAGGAACCCAATCAGATAGAAATTACAACCTAAGAAGTCCCTAAACAGTTATATCATATGCATATTCAGGTTCCTCACATATACTTTACTGTAGTAATGCCCAAATTTCGTCTTTATCATTAAGGCCCAATACTGTAGTATGGTATTTTTCTATTAGCCTTGCTTCCAGTCTATTTAGTTTCATTTGGAGTTCTGTTCTTTCTAGATTGCCAACTAGGCACAGTACTGACCATTTCAAATCATTTTCCGAATGATTTTGGTTCTGAAAATGTTGTACTAAGGGGGCCCCTTGGACTTTGCATTTAATCCTCGATTTATGTTGCAGTATACGTTTCTTTATAGGTTGTGTCGTCTGTCCTATGTAATATTTATTACATGGGCATTTTATGCAATAAATTACGTTTTTTGAATTACAATTGGAAAAAATCTTTTGATAATGTATTTGGCCATCAATATTCAATTGTTTAGAATCTTCCGTTAAATTACATGCCAAACAATTCTGGCATTGGAAATGACCCACCACAGGTGGCAAATTTAAGAGGTTCCTCAGATCTTTTCTGGGCACTTCAGTTTGTCTTGTCGCTTTCACCAGTTGTTGCCGGATATTTTTACCTTTTTGAAAGCAAAGAGAGGTTTCGGAATTCCTAAAGTCTCAATTAATTTCCAATTCTTTTGAATAATTTTTTTGACTTTGTTTGCTTTAGGATCATAAGTAAGGACACATGTCAATGGGGTATTTTCATCTTTTACTTTTGGAACTAGTAGGACTTCTCTTGGAGTATACCACGCTCTTTTAAGCGCACCTTTTACTAATTTCTTAGGATACCCTCGTGATATAAGTTTATCCTTGAGTATCTCAGCATTAGTGAAGTAGTCTGTTTTGTTGGTGCAATTTCTCCATACGCGAAGAAATTGTCCATACGGCAAATTTTCTTTTAGCGTACGTGGGTGACTACTTGTAAAGTGTAAAAGGGTATTACAATCTGTAGGCTTTGTATACAGACATACCCCTAATATTTCATTTTCCTGCTGTATAAACACATCCAAAAAGTTAATCCTTACATGATCCGCAAACTTTGTAAAATTAAATTCCGCAGTTCTAGAATTCAACCAGTTATGGAAGTTTGTTAACTGTGAGTCATCTCCTTACCAAATCATAAAGATATCATCTATATAGCGACACCAAAACCCAATAAGCGTTTTAAAGGGATTGGTGTCGCCATATATCCATCTTTTTTCAAATTCCGCCATCACTAAATTGGCTATTTCTGGTGAGAAACTGCAACCCATTGCTACTCCTGATACTTGGAGATACAAATTTCCTTTGAAGTTAAAAAACGTATTTTTTAAGTACAAGGTTGCTAATGCTATTATGAATTCTGTAGGGACCTGGTGGGGACGGTCTCTTTCATCCAATTTGTATTCCATGACTGCCAATGCCTCATCTTGAGGTATATTGGTATACAGGGATTCGATATCGAAGGATACCAAAAGTTGTTTCTCTTTGTCATAAGGTAACCCTTCCACCTTCGATATCAAATCCATTGTATCTCTTACATAAGATGGAAAGACCTCTCCTCCAACTATGTTTGTCACCCCTTCCTCAAGCTAATTTATTAACAGATTCATAACTAACTTGCAGGTGGCGAGATACGTTTGTGTGTGTTGGAGGACAGTTGTGAAACGAGAGAATGCTAGCAGGAGACAGTGAAGGCCAGTCGATAAGATAAGGTCAGGAAAGAAATATAGTAATTAATTATTGGAAAGAAAACGCTATTTAATATCGGATAGAGACTAACCCATGCAGTACCAGTTATAATTGGAATTAAAACCAATTACAAAACGGGTCTTCTCAAAATACTGATATCTTCGTTTTTGTATGTTTAGTTTATGTAATTATTGTGGTTCTAAAAAGAAATATACCATAAGTCTGTTTTTAAACGGGCTTTCTCAAGGAAACATTTGTATGTTTTCTGTTTTCATGTTTAACAAAAGCACAAACTAAGTCCTTTTATTGTTTCTATGGCCCCTATTTCCGTATATACTCCCGCTTCCGCATCACGTGATTTCGGATGCCCGAAATGCTAGGTGCCGAGACGGTTGATTGCGAGCGTGTTAGAAATGGTTGAAGGTAAGGAAAGGTTTAATAAGGACACTTTGAGGTTAAGATTCTGTTTAAAATAATAAGAGCAAGTCCTTAGCTTTTTTGTCCTCCCCCCTTCTTACTACAGATGCAGAGCTCAATAATAATCCTATGAACTCCCGATTAAAACACGAATACATATTATCAAGATGAGGTGTTGAATTGCGCGAGATTAGAGACTCCAAAAGGTAGGAAGTGTCATGAACTGCTTACAGAGTAGTTAAAAGTAGGTAGATATATGCGTTGGCAATTTTTACATCGGGTCATTCTTATTTTTTGTTATTTGCCATAGAAAACGTTTGAGAGGGATTTGGCTAAAATATTATGAAATGACCCGAGGGTAGATCTACAGAACGAAATCTATCAGTAAGTTGAGTATATTTAATTAAGGTATTTTGGAACGCTTTAGTTTACTTTATTTTATTCCATTCTTATGTGGTACTTATTCGATTCTAGTGCTCTTAGATGGAGGGAATGAATAATTGGAACCCTCCCGTTTACAAAGAAAACGTTTGTCGAAAAGGAGGCAATAGATGCACTTTGGCTTTGTATTACACGTTTGTTCGAAAGGTTTATGATAGAATTTGAGTGGAATTATTTTAATAGTGTTGTTTGGATTTACTTCACCTCTATGATAAGGTAGAACACGTACATAGTGGTGGAAATACACAATTTGGGTGCATTTTTAATTTATTTGAGTTTAATATTTTTGGTTACGGCCCGCCACTCCAGTGCTTGTTATATAATGTAACTTTACTGTTGTATGACCTATTCCGATGTGTATATAGTGTATATAAAGACATATGTGAAAATAAGAACTAATGTATAAATGGATAAAAAGGAATATTTAATTTGTTTCTATAGGCTGAACTTTACGAAAATATACTATATAGACAAAAAAAACGTACGGCTGACCAATGTTAAGCACACCAAATCCCAAATTAGTACACAATTTCTTGATAGGTGCAAAAACACGTCTAGAGCAGGCCGTACTTGTGCTCTACTGGAAAACCAGATATACAAACTCTTTTACAAAGAGACGGTGCACCAAAGGAAAAGTCTTTTCAAGTATTCCAATTGTTGTTCTTTTATTCTCATTCAACTCTCAGAAAAATCAGACTCAGCCAACGCGTTTCGTTCTTTACGAACTTCGTCAGGGCTGTGAAAGAATATAAATAAAAACATACATATGTATAAAACACATCAAGTACAACATAAAACACAACAAACTACATAACTAATAATACATATAAAGGTAACATTGTTATATGCTTCCATACAAATAATAGAAACACCACGGAGAACATACAAAATAAATTTTACATATACATGTATTACACACAAATTTTATAAAAAATTCTTTTGGAACATATTAGTCAGAAACATATACACAACAAGAGTTAAAACTATCACAAAAAACACATATATATCCTGCCTCGATATGTACATTGTCCAATGTTCTAAATAGAAAAATCCATTTAATGTTTAAAAAGACCTAGGAACCTAATCTACAAGTGGGTTAATTGATTTAAGATTAACCCCTTCCCCGCTCATGACGGAACCGCTCCGTCATGAGCCACGGTTGCCGTGTGCTCATGACGGAACGGTTCCGTCATGACACGCCCGTTGGCGGCCGCTCCGCCTACGCGGCGCTGTTTCCCCGCCTGTGCGGGGGGACAACGCAAATGGGCGGAGTCATGACGGAACCGTTCCGTCATGAGCACAGGTCAACCGTGGCTCATGACGGAGCGGCTCCGTCATGAGCACAGGCCCGCCGCGCTGCCCCCCTGCCCCCCCCAGCGCTGCAGCGGAATGTCCGCAGCAGCGAAGGGGTTAAGAAAAAGGTCTTTGTAGATACCAAACAACAATGATTAAAGTGACTACCAATCTATTAGAGGAAAAAAAGGAGAAAAGACTTTTATTTATATGCCAATTCTTACCATAGATTGTTTCTAAGGAACGACCTCCACAAATTTCAAAAGTGGCCGGCTTCCAAATGGTATGTTTGTTCATATAAAGTTGTATATAACCTAGTAAGAATGAATTTTTTCAGAGAAGATTTCTATTATAGCCTCATGTGGGCATGAAAGATCGTAATCAAATAGAAATACGCGAATAATAAAGGCTGTTCATAAGAAAACGACAAGCACCTTACCTCTCCAAGTATAGATGCGATCATAAATGCGTCACCGGCTAGCTCAAATATTAGTCGGACTCTTAGTTCAGTCTATATGTATCGTAGGTAAAATTAGAACAACCTTGTTGTTGTATATTTAGGCCCAGTGTACAGGCTCCATTTTTCTAGAAAAACAACACAAAACGAAAAATGTCATGGATGTCCATTCTTAATTATATTCTATTTCACAAATATCCATTCTTAATCGCATTTCCAGATGTAAACGTTCCACCCAATATTGATGGATGCGACAACTTAAATCTCCCATTATCTATTTGTTCGTAGCCCAAGACGCAATATTATCATATAGCAAATCTGTCAATTAGACACAACAGAGACCGAAACCAGGGTTCCAAAGCTTTTCGCGCAACGGTAATATACAACAAGTTGTGAGCCGTAAGTATTCCCATTTTACATTGAACAGTTTTAAAAAAAGTCCTACTTAGTTAAACTTAAAATGACAGAAACGTCACGTAATATGCACCATGAAAAACAAACGACCAGCAAAATGTCTTTGTCACTTGACATTTAGTGGTCCTTGGTCGCCTTACATCGTTTAAAACCACAGGATAGTATTGAGGCGATGTCCACGATAGTACTAAAGCAACGCCAAAACGACCAGTTAACGCGGAAATATCCCTTTAATTCTCATCCCAAGCCCCAAAGAAATATCACGTCAGTATGTCGCCGCTTCAACCCACCAAACGACTCTCGTCTTACCTTTTGGTATCAGAGCAGTTCAATCCTTCCTTGATAGAGAAGATGCAAGTTTTTATGACTATAATGAGATGATTGTCTCAATGATTAACATCATCCTGGATAATAATTTTTTCCTTTTTGACGGTGAATGGTTTCAACAGATACACGGTACTGCAATGGGTTCCAGGTTTGCTCCCTCTTACGCCTGCCTTTTTATGGGTTGGTTTGAGAGGGAGCATGCCTGGAACAGAAATGCCTCCCCCTGGACTAATTACATCGTGTACTGGGGGAGGTATATCGATGACGTGATCTGCCTCTGGTCTGGGTCTATTGACCAACTTGATCAATATGTATCTAAAAACACAACAACTGTAACTGATACGGCCACTGTGAGCCTCAAAGCCTTATTTGTCAAACTAGAAAAATTACGTAAACAAGAGTTAAGCAGATGGTGGGACGGAGTCACCTTGGAGCAGTACATGAAAAATGGCAAAATTCCAAGGGGACTCCATATCCTAATCTTCCCGACTTTTGAAGATCTAAGTGGGGATCTACTTAAGGAATGGGAATGCAATCTGGAGGTTGCATCTACAACGATGATGAAAATATTGGTGAGACAGACCTGAGCTCTTGAGGCGGAAGCCGAGAGCGTCTTGTGTTCGACTTTTAAAAATACTTTTATATTGTTATTGTATTAATCGTGTTGTACTTGCACTCTTGGTGCCTACCTGCTTTCGCGCTGTTGTCATAGCGCTGTCGCCGACCCAGAACCTGCAACTCCCTCACACCGCCATCCCGGCGAGGACGGAGGCCACGCCCCTTTCTGAGGCGACGCCCCTGACGCCGCCCCTATAAATAACATTGCCAACCAGCGCCGCGCGTTAAGACAGACCTGAGCTCTTGAGGCGGAAGCCGAGAGCGTCTTGTGTTCGACTTTTAAAAATACTTTTATATTGTTATTGTATTAATCGTGTTGTACTTGCACTCTTGGTGCCTACCTGCTTTCGCGCTGTTGTCATAGCGCTGTCGCCGACCCAGAACCTGCAACTCCCTCACACCGCCATCCCGGCGAGGACGGAGGCCACGCCCCTTTCTGAGGCGACGCCCCCGACACCACCCTTCCACGTCTATATATAATGTGCATTTCCCGGACGAGCAGCGGACGAGCGCAGCGGGCGCGCCGTCTGCGCGCCGAAGGTGCGCCTAAGGTAAGTCCGTCTGCGCCCGTCCGCGCCAGGCCGGGCCCCAGGGCACACCTCGCTAGTCATCTCATTACGTACTCGCCCGACGGGCTTAAAAAATTACAGCCTCTTGCCCCTCCACTGTCCCCTACCACCAGCCGTCGTGCACATACTGCCGGCCTTATGCGCCCTGGTCTACCTTCTCCAGGTCGATACACAAACACAGCAAATCCGTCTAAAAATGTCACATCTATCAGTATGTCCTATTTGAACACTCGTTCCTTAGTGAAACATGCTGAAGATATTTTTATCTTGCTGACGGATAATAGACCCGATATACTTCTGCTCACGGAAACGTGGCTTACGTCTGAGTCTCTCCCTGATATCTTGGCCGCCCTCCCCCCTGATTATTATATCCATCATGCCGACCGCCCCGATGGCCGGCCCGGCGGCGGGGTGGCAGCCATTATATCTAAGCGTTTGAACTCCATCTCATCCCATTCCCTCCCACTCCCAGAGGTTGATAATCTACTTATCAGTGTGGAAACCGGTACCGGTGCCTTCACTTTCCTCCTGTTATACCGGCCTCCACACCCTATGCCATCTTTCTCCACTATTTTGAGTGAACATCTCTCTAACCTCTTAACGGAGCATTCCAGTTTTGCCCTTCTAGGTGACCTAAATTATTGGTTCAATGACACCAGTGCCGGACCTCATGCTGTAGAGCTTTTCGAGACTCTTACTAGTCTGAACCTCACCCAACAGGTCACCCAATCCACCCACATTAAGGGCCATATTTTGGATCAGATCTGGACCTGTAACCTGGCCCTGTCCCAGCCAGTCATCTCTTCTTGTGTCTGGTCAGACCACCACTTAGTAAATACCATCATCACTATTGCTGGCCGGACTCTTGCTCCCCTGATGGCCGGCGGCTCCTCACGCAAATGGAGTACTTTCGACTCTCAGGGCTTTCTTACAACCCTGGCTGACACTCGGCCAGCTTTCAACTCCCCTGATAACATCGAAGGAATAGAACATGACATCGGTTCCTGGCTGAAGTCAGCCAGTGACCTTTATGCCCCTCTGACTAAATTCCCCCCCACTAGACACCACAATTCCCACAGGTGGTTTTCTGTTGACCTCAAGCAACAGAAAACAAAAACCCGCCAGCTGGAACGTATCTGGAGACGTGATTATTCCAACGTAGCCAGGCAGTCCTACATGACTGCACGTAGGGAATACAAATCGGCCATCACTGCAGCAAAAACAGAACACTTTTCTTTCAGGATTTCGTCCGCAGCAAATAAATCAAAAGAGGTGTTCAAAGTAATGAACGAACTCACTACCGACGACAGAATTCTCCCAGCCCAAACCCCCACGCAAGAAGCTTGTGACACCCTTAATCTCTATTTTTTGGAAAAGATTGAAAAAATTAAAAACTCTATACCTCCCTTACCCCAGTCACTCACACCGAACTTTCCCTCTGACAATTCCCTCACGTTTTCTACCTTCCCCACCTTGGACGCACTTTCATTGGCGGAACTCGCCTTCCGTGTGAAATCTGGTTCTCCTAACGACAGCTGTCCACCCTCTGTATTGCGGAGTATCTGCCTCAGCTTACCTGACTGTGTTTTACCCCTGCTAAATGGCTCGCTCAACAGAGGCATTGTCCCCAGCCCTTTTAAGGAGGCTACCCTTTTGCCCCTCCTTAAGAAACCCGGTGCTGATTCTGCACAACCGTCGAACTATCGTCCCATTTCCCTTCTCCCCTATTTCTCAAAACTTTTGGAGGCTCATGTTACTTGCTGCCTTTCCAACTTTATTGACTCTTCTGGTTATCTCGAGCCTAACCAAGCCGGCTTCAGGCCTGCCCATTCTACTGAGGCTGTCATCTTGGCAGTCTTGGAGACACTTAGGAGGAACGCAGACGCAGGAGTCTCTCAAGCCCTTGTACTTCTGGATTTGTCCGCCGCATTCGACACGGTGGACCATGACATCCTTCTCCACCGTGTCAGGCAAGCGGGCATCCAGGGCTCCGCACTTAAGTGGGTTGAGTCCTTTCTGACTGGCAGAACTCAGGCAGTCCGCTTAGGCCCTTACACTGCAACTAAAACAACCGTGGTCTGCGGAGTCCCTCAGGGCTCCTCCCTCTCACCGCTCTTGTTTAATTTATACCTCAGGCCCCTGATTCAATCCCTCCAGAAATGGGACGCAGTTGTTTACAACTACGCCGATGATCTTCAGATCATCTTCTCCCTTAATTCCCCTCACGACATCAAAACATTTCATTCCGTGATCATTCATATTCAATCCTGGATGAACCAGAATCAATTGAAGCTAAATCCCGGAAAAACTGAGCTTCTCCTCCCTGGACTCAGTCACATCCACTGGGGCCCACAGTTCTGGCCCTCGGAGCTTGGTCTCCCTCCAACCCCGGTCAAATCAGTGAAGAGCCTGGGAGTGATTATTGACTCCGAATTATCCCTTAAAAATCAAGTGGGTGCGGTTACTTCATCATGTATGTATCAGCTTCGGAAGATTCGTAAAGTTCGTCATCTACTTCCACCTGCCGCACTCACCCAAGTCGTCATTTCACTTGTGCTTTCCCGGCTGGACTTCTCGAACTCCCTCTACTATGGCCTCCCACAATCTCTGTTATATCGCCTTCAGATAGTTCAGAATCAAGCGGCCCGACTCATTCACAAAACCCCCAGATGGCAATCGGCCAAACCTTTACTTCATAAATTACACTGGCTACCAATAGGCCAGAGAGCAGCCTTTAAGGTGGCCTGCCTCACATTTAAAGCTCTCCATTGCCCCGGCCCCGCGTTCCTCAAATCCTTAATCATCCCTCATCACCCAATACGCAACCTTCGATCTGCTTATCGCCACCTACTTGTCACCCCCAAAACTAAAACAAAGAAATTCGGTGGTCGCCGCTTCTCTCACTTGGCTCCCAGTCTCTGGAATCCTCTTCCTCTTCTCATCAAATCCACTCCCTCCCTCTTGAACTTTAGGAAGTTATTAAAAACTCATCTCTTCCCTCTTTGAGGCTAACCTATGCGACTCTCGCCTTTTTCCTCCCTCACTCTCTCTGTCTTAACAGCGCCGGGAAGCCTTTGGTGTCAGCGCGCTTTACAAGTCACACTTAAGATAAGATAAGAGACACGCTGCAGAGAAGGGGGAGAAGCTACAGGCAGAGATTGAGATTCTGGAAAAGGAAATCAACAGTATAACTGAGAAAGATTTAATTGAGAAAAATTATGCGATACTGAAACAGGTGATGGATGATCACCAATTGTATTTGAAGAACAAAAAACTTAGTAAAATAAGAAGGGATGATAGGGACTACCAAAATGGCAGAATATACACCTTTGCCAAGAAATTTGATGGGTTACAGGGAACTGAGGATGTGACCAAGAAAAGAACAAGGGAAGACAGAGATATAAGTGAGGAAACAGGCTCTAACAGCAACCTATCTCTTTCCTCACTGGGTAGTTCCACATCAAGCCATGTATTACCTGATGTCCCTTTAGAAGAGGGTGCCTCGTCCTTCCAAAAAGAATTAGCCAACCTCAGGATAAGCAACCGCCTCCAACAGAAAAGAGATCAAACAAAATGAGGCGGGGAGGGAGGCGATCAAAGAATAATCAAAAGGGGAGGCTTGACAAACAAATCAGGTGCAGTGCCCAAATTGAAGAAGTAGCTATGGGTGGACTCGGAACAACAGGGGATCCCATGACCAGTCAAAATGTGAATACTGATTTGAAAATCATAAATCTTTCAAATAAAATTTTGGACAATGATGAAAAAAGCTTATTGAGTAAAGGTCTTAATTTTTGCCCTACACAAGGTGGCGACTTTGCAAACCTACACATTGATCTCTTCAAATTCACTAGGACATTGAAACTTAAGGATTTCTTTGCGACCAGACCTTATGAACCAGGGGGGGACAAGGGTACTCAAAGTAGTGGTACACATACCATACAAGAAGTTCGTGACATACACTGTCTCCTTTCCCTGAATCCAGATGATGAGGTAAATATCACCACGGTCCTTGAGGATCTTGACATCAATCACAGTGCGAGCATTGATAGTGGACTACGCCTGAAATCTAAATTTATACCTACGCATTCCTATCACCACAACATTGATGATTTCCATGATAAGGTTACAGAGGAGCTCTATAACATCGAAACACCTCAAAGATTTACTCCCAGGTTAGCTAACAATATTACAGGGGCAGAGAGATCAGCCCTGATGAGATTGAACAAGGATACGAGTATTGTTATAAGGGAAGCCGACAAAGGCGGGAACATCGTTGTGATGAATCATGAGGATTACATGCAGGAGATATCCAGACAACTTAGTAATGAGGCACACTATCGAAAGATCAATGAAAACCCCATTCCCAATAGCACAATGAAGATCAATGCCAAACTATTAGAATGGCGGGAATCTGGCCTTCTCAGTGAAGATGAGTGCCAATTCATGTGGGTGAATTGTCCAAATTTTCCATGCATTTATGTATTGCCAAAGGTACATAAGGGTGGGAAATTTCCCCCAGGTAGACCAATTATTTCCGGGGTGGGTTCACCCACAGAGAAAATGTCAGAATTTGTTGACCTGAAGCTCCAGAAATATGTCCCCAATCTACCATCATATGTAAGGGACAGCAAAGATATCCTAATGAAATTCAAAGATTTTGACTGGTCTGAGGAGTTGATGTTTGTAACTCTAGATGTAGAGAGTCTTTATACCTGCATCAACAAGACTTTTGGTATCAAAGCAGTTCAATCCTTCCTTGATAGAGAAGATGCAAGTTTTTATGACTATAATGAGATGATTGTCTCAATGATTAACATCATCCTGGATAATAATTTTTTCCTTTTTGACGGTGAATGGTTTCAACAGATACACGGTACTGCAATGGGTTCCAGGTTTGCTCCCTCTTACGCCTGCCTTTTTATGGGTTGGTTTGAGAGGGAGCATGCCTGGAACAGAAATGCCTCCCCCTGGACTAATTACATCGTGTACTGGGGGAGGTATATCGATGACGTGATCTGCCTCTGGTCTGGGTCTATTGACCAACTTGATCAATATGTATCCTTTCTGAATACCAACATATACAATGTCAAATTTACTATGATGTACCATAAAGAACACATCAACTTCCTGGACATTAAATTTTACATTAAACAGGGACAGATACACAGTACACTATACAGGAAGGAGACTGCGTGCAACGCTGTGTTACACGCGACGAGTGCACACCCTCACTCTGTAAAGAAAAACATTCCCTTTGGCGAAATGGTAAGGGTCAGACGAAATTGCAGCGAGGAAGACATGTTCCATGCACATATTAGTGACACTAAGAACAGATTCTCAAAAAGGGGATATGATCAGGCCACTTTGGACAAAGCTGAACTTAGGGTCAGTAGGATGAGTAGGAACACGACACTACAGGATAAACAAAAAAGGCCTGTTATCAACACCAAAGTCAGGTTTATAACTCAGTACACTTCCCATAGTAACACTATTTTTAACATCTTCAGAAAACATTGGCATCTTTTGATGGGAGTTCCCGGCTTGAGAGATGTGATTAATAACAAACCATCTATCACATATAGAAAGGGTACCTCTTTAAAAAGAACACTCTGTCCTAGCTATATAACCACTCATCAAAAAACACAAACCTGGTTACCAGACAAACCCAAAGGATTCTTCACCTGCGGAATGTGCAATGTCTGCCCGTTGGGCAGGAACAAAACATTTGTTTTCTGCTATAACAGCTCGAGACAGTTTGTGATTGAAAATTTCATAAACTGCAATACGACCTATGTAGTGTATGTTCTGGGATGTAGATGCGGCACAATCTACGTCGGAAGTACTATCCGTAGCTTAAAACTTAGGATTCAGGAACACAGGAGGGCAATAAAAACCAAAGACACTAGATACCCAATTACCAACCATTACGCCAGGGAACATCCTGAGGATTTGAATTTTTGGTTTCACGCCATTGAACATGTTCCGAAACCAAAGAGAGGCGGCAACAGGGATCTGTTGCTGAGACAAAAAGAATCCAAATGGATCTGCCGTCTGAGAGCAACTAGTCTGGGGCATAACACGGATGGGGAAATGCACTATTTCCTATAGGTGAGGACACCTGGGGGTTATAACATTTAACAAAATAGGTCCCCTCAAAAGTCATCTGGTCTCTCTGCTTAGCCTTGGATTGTCTCATACCCTTGCCGATAATGCCCTGTATATTTGGGGCATTGGTATCTGCATAATTTATGTGTTCTGATTTCATACTGCAATATATGTTGGTAAATATGAGCTTTCTGACACCCGCTTGTACCATTAGACTAGTCTGTTTCTCTGTACCTGCCTTTTCCTTATTTGTCTTATTTCGAATCGGAACAATCTGTAGATATCCACGAGCGGTCATCATATTACAAGTCCCATTGGGTACACCAACTCGCCTATTCTGTTTATAAGGCCTTTCCAGAGGAGACTTTGAATAAATGACCATTTGCCTTCACACTTCTCAGGATCTTCTATACTTTGTGTTTGATACTTAGCTTTATTCTGTCTGTTTCGTCTTCTTCCCCTTCCTTTTAAGTGGTTTTTCCACTGTTTGTAACTAGATTGAAACATAAAATTCTATGTACTACCGAGCCCGTATGGGCAGGGTAACAATGTCTTTGGACATCATATGTCCTCTTGGATTTGAATTTACATTGGACAACTATCGTATTGAATATACATTTAATTATTATATTTTTTATGAAACTGATTGTGTAATTTAAAACAGAGCTGAACTGGGTATTCAATCATATGGACACCAGTAACTGTTGCATGTTATTTTTCTTTGCAAAGATTGTATACTTATTAGGAAAGGCTTTAACGTCATCTTGCTTAAATCAAATTTAGCCCATACAATTTTCGCTCTTTTAAACATTTTTTTTTTTAAAAATGGCCTTCGTATCTCAGCCTAGATTTGAACGTTATGTCTACTTTGTTATTACCAACGTACCATTATTCTTACTAGCTTCAAAAACCGTATGTAATTTCAATGTGTCGCTTTATTTGTGGACCCCCGCATCCCCCCCCCCCGGCCCCCCCCCTATTTTTTGATATTTTATGGTCTTTCGCATTTCGCAAAGACACATGCATTGTTGTGGCAATAGAATCTAATTGCGTGTATTTTTAAAAACGATATATACAAAACCGCCTGATTTCTATGAGAGATTGGACGTTGTACACATTACATCGGTACACCATTCCAAAATGGCGCACATAGGTTGGAAATTCAGCCTAAGTATTATAATAGCGAGCAAAATACTTCCGCGACCCGTCATGTGACGGGGGCATACTTTTGGTATTGGAATCTAATTTCGTATATTTTTTATAAACGATATATACGGATGAACCTCGGCTTTATTTGGGATTAGATGTTTAGCATTATAATAGCGAACAAAATACTTCCGCGACCGGACACGTGACGGGTGCATATTTTTGGTATTAGAATCTAATTTCGTATATTTTTATAAACGATATATACGGATGAACCTCGGCTTGATTTGGGATTAGATGGTATATACTTGATACCAGTACACCATTCCAAAATGGCGTCCATAGGTTGAAAATTCAGCTCTAATACTGTAGTAGCTATCGTAACACTGCCGTGATCCGTCACGTGATATGTGGGTTGGGCCTATTTAAGACGTCCGACCTATGGGGCATGGTTTCGCCGGTGATCTGAGAAAGCGCCCGTTTCGAAAGGTAAGACGAGAGTCGTTTGGTGGGTTGAAGCGGCGACATACTGACGTGATATTTCTTTGGGGCTTGGGATGAGAATTAAAGGGATGTTTCCGCGTTAACTGGTCGTTTTGGCGTTGCTTTAGTACTATCGTGGACATCGCCTCAATACTATCCTGTGGTTTTAAACGATGTAAGGCGACCAAGGACCACTAAATGTCAAGTGACAAAGACATTTTGCTGGTCGTTTGTTTTTCATGGTGCATATTACGTGACGTTTCTGTCATTTTAAGTTTAACTAAGTAGGACTTTTTTTAAAACTGTTCAATGTAAAATGGGAATACTTACGGCTCACAACTTGTTGTATATTACCGTTGCGCGAAAAGCTTTGGAACCCTGGTTTCGGTCTCTGTTGTGTCTAATTGACAGATTTGCTATATGATAATATTGCGTCTTGGGCTACGAACAAATAGATAATGGGAGATTTAAGCTGTAGCATCCATCAATATTGGGTGGAACGTTTACATCTGGAAATGCGATTAAGAATGGATATTTGTGAAATAGAATATAATTAAGAATGGACATCCATGACATTTTTCGTTTTGTGTTGTTTTTCTAGAAAAATGGAGCCTGTACACTGGGCCTAAATATACAACAACAAGGTTGTTCTAATTTTACCTACGATACATATAGACTGAACTAAGAGTCCGACTAATATTTGAGCTAGCCGGTGACGCATTTATGATCGCATCTATACTTGGAGAGGTAAGGTGCTTGTCGTTTTCTTATGAACAGCCTTTATTATTCGCGTATTTCTATTTGATTACGATCTTTCATGCCCACATGAGGCTATAATAGAAATCTTCTCTGAAAAAATTCATTCTTACTAGGTTATATACAACTTTATATGAACAAACATACCATTTGGAAGCCGGCCACTTTTGAAATTTGTGGAGGTCGTTCCTTAGAAACAATCTATGGTAAGAATTGGCATATAAATAAAAGTCTTTTCTCCTTTTTTTCCTCTAATAGATTGGTAGTCACTTTAATCATTGTTGTTTGGTATCTACAAAGACCTTTTTCTTAATCTTAAATCAATTAACCCACTTGTAGATTAGGTTCCTAGGTCTTTTTAAACATTAAATGGATTTTTCTATTTAGAACATTGGACAATGTACATATCGAGGCAGGATATATATGTGTTTTTTGTGATAGTTTTAACTCTTGTTGTGTATATGTTTCTGACTAATATGTTCCAAAAGAATTTTTTATAAAATTTGTGTGTAATACATGTATATGTAAAATTTATTTTGTATGTTCTCCGTGGTGTTTCTATTATTTGTATGGAAGCATATAACAATGTTACCTTTATATGTATTATTAGTTATGTAGTTTGTTGTGTTTTATGTTGTACTTGATGTGTTTTATACATATGTATGTTTTTATTTATATTCTTTCACAGCCCTGACGAAGTTCGTAAAGAACGAAACGCGTTGGCTGAGTCTGATTTTTCTGAGAGTTGAATGAGAATAAAAGAACAACAATTGGAATACTTGAAAAGACTTTTCCTTTGGTGCACCGTCTCTTTGTAAAAGAGTTTACGAAAATATACGTTCAGGTGCCCTAGTCCTGATGAGGCCTAAAGATTTTCTTGGCTGAAACGCGTCGACAACGATTTTTGAAGACACTCATTTGATTGTTTGTTATTTTGAGTAGATAGCAAAGAGTACTTTAAAGAATGTGGAGATTATAATTACAAGATCTCAAAGTGTCTTTTTAGGAGTGATCTTCGATAGAAAGGAATGCTCTAGTAAAATAATTCTATAGGCATCCTAACTGAATGATAGGGCTGTTGTGATATGTATATGTTTAGTTTCTTTGTATTTGTGTGCTAGTACTGTAAATATTGTAAATGTAAATGTGTATATATATCTAAAAGATTGATCTTTATATATTTGCGTTGAAGTATAAAATAAATATACGTAGACATACTCAACCTAAATGTTTAAAATATCTTTTGTTGGGTTGGAATTGCCTTTGACGATCATGTGAAATAACAACAACAAAGTTGGTTTGAGAAAATATATAACTCAAGGGAGGAGACAATTTATTTATCTCGTCACCAGAATATATGTTACACTATTGGACCCGAGGCATTATTTTTCTTTTCTACTGCCTAGTGCTATAACAGCCACCTTTGCACCATAGTGCAAGGGTGCCTGTATTACAGGCAGGATTGTTTTTGTGCAAGAAGAGATACCGTCCTGTACAATAACAATCCTTAAAGGCATTATCTTTTTTCTATGTGTGGTGCAGAATACAGCACGCATGTAAAGAGGAAGTAACAATGAGAAATAAAGATATTTCTCCTCGTTGCACCTGGTTCAAGGAGGAAAAGCATTTTGGGCAATCTCAGAGTTACTCACCTTATTAAATTTGGAATTGTGTAGGGAATGCCCACCCATGTAACACCTTCCTGACCCAAAGTAAGGCAAGTTAGTGCTATGCTCTGCCTTGCTTTACTTTTTGGGAAAAAATCCCACACAAAGCTGATTTGCATGGCTTTGTAAATCACAAATAAAAGTTTGCATTGTGGGTGCTGCATCAATACGCAAAATGTCAGTAAATCTGGGCCATACTTTCGAGGTCACTTTGAGACCACTACCCTATACTGTTATTCCCTATCTCCACCTGCATGGTGTCCCAGAGTCTGCAGCAGGTATTTATCAGAGGTTGTTTTGGGATCTGAATTTAGAGTCAGTTCATTGGAGGCCCTCGCTTCTGCTCCTCTAGGGGAGGACTTTCTGCCATATTTAAGGATCACCACTTGCCTGGTAGGGATATCTATGCCTTTGATGCATTCTCTAATGGGGCGAGCACAGTTAAGGCAGAGAAGAATGCTGTGCATGTGCCATGTTTTTTGGGCCCACTTACCATTCTTTTTTGTTTTTCTGAAACTAAATTCTAAAGCAGGAAAAACAAAGAAAATGGCCCTGCTACACAAATAATTTTCTCCTTGCACATCAGGGCCATTGTCTAGTAATGGTTGTTGCCCTGTAAGTAGGGCGGGCCTACCATCACTATGAACCACTGGCCCTGTATCAGATGGACTGCTCCTTCAAGGGTTTCCACTGGGGCTCCACATGTAAAACCCAGCGGTTCCCTTTCCCTAAATGGGGTGGGGATCCATTAGGTTGGTATAATGTACATCATCATTATGTCGCATATTTGCCAGCGGCTAAATAAAATGTACTTTATTTATGTAACGTCTATGAGCAGCTTAGTAGTCCGTTACATTTAAATGTATATTATATTATAATATAATATTTACAATATTCATGAAGCAACTGGATGATCTGAAGTTAAATTTTTAAAAGTTGGAGACCCAAAATAAAGAGTCTAGAGATGGGGGACATTTGGCTGCAATAAATGCAGTGATATTTACATTTCAGAAACATGCTAAGAGAGAAGTCAAATTCCTTGGAAAGCATGCATGTTCAAGAAAATATAAGGAATTAGAATTTTCATTTCATTTCAGACACTAGCTTGGGGCATTAAACAGATCCAAACACAAGACACTGTTGTTGTGAAAAAGATAAAGGGCTAGGTACAGCCACAAATATCAATATCTAAAGATCCATGGAGCCCAAAAGTAAAATAAGCCAATGCTTTGACAATGCAACTTTGACATAGAGAGACAATCTCTCCAGTGTTGGACTGGCCTGTCTGGCACTCCAGCATTACCCGATGGGCAATTATGCTGGCTATGTATATGGCTGCAGACCTAGCTTTCTCAACTGATGTGTAAGAAAGCTCAACAGCATGTAGAGAGGCTTGTGCTGGTTATGTATATGGTTGAAAACCTAGTTCTATCAACTGATGTGTTCGTAAGAAAATTTAATTGCATGAATTGCATGTACCCACCATTGGCTTCTTCTGTGGTCATAGCTGTTTTTGGTGAGCAGCCTGAGCATTCATTGACACAAATCGCAAATTGCATACCCATGTTTTGAAATGTTTCTTTCAAGATGAAGGTGTTTTTAATGTTTTCCTTTCCTCCCATTTCCTTTCCCTAGGTCTGTCCCCATAAGGTATGCTACATATCTATGTGATGTATGCAGGGCATGTTTTTTTTACACACACCAATTCACCATCCCCGATTGAGTACAAAAAGATCATTGGTCCTTATGAAATGCCATGATCCTTCCGGACAGTATGAGAGATGAAACATGTTGACCCTTGACTCAAACTAATTGGAGCTAAAGTAGACCAGTATATCTACTTCTTGCTCAACCTACATTTTTAACCATGACAAAGGATTAAATTAGCCTTTGGATCACTGTAGTCATTTTTATTACACATTTCTTTCCTATTCTACTCACATTAGGCCATCCCACCTCACTCTTCACACCGGCAAAAAGAAAAGAACTCCGGCAAAGGGCCTCCTTGAGGGGTTTG
Organism: Triturus cristatus; assembly: GCF_964204655.1. Classification (NCBI taxonomy): domain Eukaryota; kingdom Metazoa; phylum Chordata; class Amphibia; order Caudata; family Salamandridae; genus Triturus; species Triturus cristatus. The sequence continues at coordinate 699,385,473 of NC_140582.1, read as the reverse complement.
TTGGGCATTGCAGCACCGGCCCAAATGGGAGCTGTCCGATGATAAAGTATGACATCTCCCAGGTTGTGTGAGGGTCCTTGCTCCTAAAAGGAGCACATCTCCTGACTTGACCTACTGGTAGACATAGGCTGCCACACAGGAACTGCATACAAGCCCATAATTAAACATGAATAAAACCATGATTTATCCTATCCTAAACTGGTCTGATTTTACCTAAAACGTTATGCACAGGCAGTAAAGACTAACCCACACTTAATACATAGTTAAAACCCCAATCATCCTATTATATAATTATCAAATTGTCTGTAAAAATATATCTACAGCCAGTAAAAATCGCCCCATGGTGCAAGTTAAATCCAAAAATCTCATACTCAAAAGTAAGTTAATTGCTTGTCCCCTATCCCTTATATCATGCTTTTTTTAAACTGGTTTTAAGAAAGACTTCCATTGGGCTAAGAACCACAGACAATCCACTAAAATATGTGTTAAATCTCCCATCATATTAATAATTCTAACAATCGGGTGTTTGTGAGGTCTCAGGCGGTCATAAAACCATCTCATACAGTTGTATACGAACAGGGTTTTAGCCCACTGTGCTTTCAAATGATGGGAAGATACACCTTATAGATAAATTTGCAGCACCACTCTTTGAGAGTATAACTAAAGCCTTTTGGGGATATAGTCCCTGACCGGTTGTCTTTTCGTGATGAGTTCGGGCGAGTTGGCTCCAGACAAACAGCTTTAGTTATACTCACAAAGAGTGGTGCTGTGAAATTATCTGTAAGAAGCAGAGAGGTGCCACTATCATACTTGATTGAAGCAGTACGAGACAATTACTGAAAAACATCTGGCAACTTATACTTGGGAGAACACTCAACTTTATACCGCAACCACACATTGTTGCTTCAGAGGATCTCAACTCATTGCATTAGCGCCTCTGATAGGCACAACGAACAACACCACGTAGGAGGATTGAATGCAGAGGACACTTAGATGGAATAGGCTTGATGAAGTCGTAAGGATACTTCCCAGAGACGACGAAACACGTGTTGGCTAAGGAGGTTTAACGAAAAAAAGAAAATAAAACAATGACACTAGTCAAGACAAGAATCTCTATGTGCTCATTATACTTTATGAATGAACTTGTTGATAAGAATTGCATGTGCTTCATGAGGTTAACCATTGGTGTTCAATCCCTTCATAATAAGTCCACATGTACAGGTTTCATCTTTGTGTAGCAAAGTGCCATAACCATCTGAGATCAAGACTCGATTTACTCCACATCTAGATTTCAGTAGATTTCTTTGTAACTGTAGATTAGGTAAACATTCCACGTAGGGAAAGGTCTCATCCCTCGTCCATAAATTCATCACGAGGGATACAGACTTCCTCTTCCTTAGATAGATTAAATCCTCCTTTCTAGATGCCCGTTAAGTTACTCTTCTGAGCTCGGATTTGCTATCACCTACCCGATCAATGTTGCCTTCTACATTTAATTTCATGCAACAGTTAAGAATCCTCCCTCTGACTACTTGTGCCCACAATAACTCACTTTGTAATACTTCGTTTTTACATAGTGATGACATTTTGGGAAGATCCTCACTGTCAATTCTTATGCAGAATGTTATTGTCTCTGCGTATGCTAAGTGGGACCATCCCATCAGTCCTAATTCTATTCTGACTGCCTAAAGCATCGTGGATGGAGGGAGAGAGAATAATCTCTTTAAACACCTGCCTTCTTCAAGGTCCCAGCCTGATTTCCCACCTATACCAACCATCTCTGCACCGTACTGAAACTGCATCCTTATCATACCCTGGTAGGCTGGCAACACCGGCCTTAGGGAGGGGCCTCCATAAAAGTTATCAAATTTCTTAAGTCCCCAAACAGAAGAGTGTGCCTTTGCTTCTGAGGAAGCAAGATGTTCCTTCTACCATAGATTGTTTGAGAACCACATACCCAACCACTTATATTTATTAATTATCTGTAATTTAACTTCATTTATAGCCCAACCCGACCTTGTCGTCTTCTTCCCTATTGAAAGAACTTTAGTATTTTCCACATTGACTATTAATTTTTTCTTCCTACAATAGTCCGAAAAAACATTTAATTTACTCTGGAGGCCGATTTCTTTTGAATCAAAAATTCCTAAATCGTCCGTAAATAATAAGCAACTTACATGCGTACTGTCCATTTTGGGGCTAAAGCTGTTCAAGTGACTGGGGCCAGATGTAGGTAAATCTCAAATACCGATTTCTTAATAGCGAATTGGTAAAATCGGTATTTCCTATGTAGGTAAAGATTCGGTAAAAAATACCGAATCCTTAATATTCCTTATTACCGAATCGGTAATTGAGATTCGGTAATAAGGAATACCTACCCATTCATTTCTATGGGCTTGGAGGCCCATAGGAATGAATGTGAAGACATTCACTATTAGCGATTCGGTATTACCGAATCGCTAATAACGGGAGCACTTTCAAGGGTGCCAGGGTGTGAAAAGGACACCCTGTTGCACCCCTGAAATGTGCATGTGTGCACATGTGGCGCACATACATGCCCAAAGGGCATGAATGTGTGCCACATGGCACTTAACAAAAAACAAAAAGTGATTTTTTAAAGGAAATCGGTAATTACCACCAACTTGAAGTTGGTGGTAATTACCGATTTCTTAAGGCTCAAAAGCACTCTTTAATGTGCTTCCTACATTGCATTTAAGGAATCGGTATTACCGATTCCTTAAATGCAAGAGCAATAAGGAATCGGTATTTACCGATTCCTTATTTACCGATTCCTTACCTACATTAGGAATGGCTAAATACCGGTTGGTAACGCTAAAATTTACCGAATATTGGTGTTACCGACCGGTGTTTAGCCACCTACATCTGGCCCTGTGTATTTTAGGTAAGTCAGACAGGAATAAGGAAAACAGAATGAAGACTACGACACACCCTTGTCCTAGGCCATTTCTTATATCTATCCTCTTTGAGAGGGATCTTTCAAGGTCTAATTCCACCTGGGTCCAGTTATCCCTATGAAGTTCCTGTAAAACTGTAAGTAGACCATCAGGAATTCCATAGTAGGGTCTGATCAATGGAGTCAAACGCAGAGCTAAAATCCACAAAACAACTGTATAATCCTCCACATTGCTGTATCGATTTTTTGGCTAAGGCCCATAGTCTAAAATAGTGGTTGGTTGTCGAGTGCCCCCCTTTAAAACCTGCTTTCTATTGCGGAATTGTTCAGTTAGCCTTTGCCCAGTCTCTCAACATCAACAAGAGAATTTTAGAAAAAACTTTACCGCTCACGTTGTTGCGGGGATTTTGCTCATGCACAGAACTATGCACAGGAAACCAGGATCTCAGTGAATTGTGGTGTACCAAAAAACTCACCTCAGTACCCAGAACCCCTATCTGACTAGCATCAGTGTCTCATTCGTTCTCCGTATCATCTCGGAACTACCAATGATTAGACAACGCAGAACATGTGACTTAGAGTACTCTTAGGACTGGTGGAATCAGAAACACCTTTTCATTATTATTCTCATATCAGTCCACAGCAAGAGTAATCAGAGACACGGTAAAGTTTAAAATGTTTATTTTTAACTACGTGCTCTAAGGTGCAGTACTTTGGCTAATATTAGCAGGCAAATGATTAAAAACAAAACCATCAGCATTGTTACAATACCATAGAAAATAAAGGGAGAAATCATATTAAAAATGATAGTGGAAAACAAGTTCTATAATACTTTGTGAACCACCCTTCCTTCATTAGTAAACTAGTTTTATAAAACTAATAGAAGGTCTCTAGGGTTGAATAGGGAACCCCATACCTCAAAGATCAGCTTAGGTGAATCACATCACAGGATCAGCTCTGCTCTCTGTGTCTGGAAAGGTTTTCTACAAGTGTCTGAATCATGCATGCAAATGCAATATTAAAGGCACCCGAGTTTCAGATATTTGCAGCTGTGTGCGTGTTGTGTCTAGAGCGTGGGCCGATCAACCTGAATTCAACAGCATACATTGATATTTATTTATTTATTTATTTATTTTTTTTTTTAAAAACCTTTATTCATCAAAAAATAAGGACACAGCTATTCAGCCGACAACCCGGAGGTACGGCAGCTTCAAGAGAGCAATACAAAGAAGCATCCACAGTACATAAAAAGGAGAAACAAAAAGGTTCTATTTTAAATAAACACAAACACAAACCAAACCCAAGCAAGGCGAAGTACACTGAATACACCTGGTGATTGCCCCTCAGGGGAGACCGGACCCCCTTCGTCTATCAGTCACAGCGCTGTGATAAGAGGAAAAAGGGGGAAAAGCAGAGGCCCAAGAAGTCAATTAACAATCAAAACATATGTACAGAGCTGGAAAGAATGCTAAGGAGAGAGCTGCTCCTCGGGGGGATCCAGATCAGGGGCAAGGCATATGCCCCCCCTATATTGGTTCCACCGCCCCCAAATGGCATGCCACTTCCGAGGGCGCCCTCTAGTGCAATATACCGTCTTTTCCCTGAACATATTCCAGTCCATGTTTTCCTTCCACGCAGCCAATGTGGGGGGTCCCGCGGAGCCCCACAGGCGCGCGATGTCTCGCTTAGCCACCATGTTACCCAGAGTCACCCACTGGGTCTGTGCCTCATTGTGATCAGCAGGCCCCCAAACGTTCAGGAGACAACACCGCGCCTCCGGCTGCATAACAATGCCCGTCACCTCCCCCATTACCGCATGGACTCTCCTCCAGAATTCCATGATGACGCCACATTCCCAAATGATATGCAGGAAGGTACCCACCATACCACAGCCCCTCCTACATAAGCCCTCCTCAGAGAATCCCATATGAACCAACCTTGGTCCCGTAACATAGACTCTGTGGAGTATTTTGAGCTGCACCAGCCGCAGACGCGACGGGATCGCAACCTCCTTAGGAGAGGAAACCGCAGACTGCCAGTCCTCGTCATCCAGCTCAAGTCCGTCCCTAACCCATTGATCCCGCAGCCCCAATAGCAGGTCAGCCCGAACATTAATCAATTTCTTATAGATAAGAGAGATCGTACTCTCCGGCATATGGCCATTGAGGATCCGGTCCTCCAGTGGAGAGAATTCAGGCACCTTCTCACCTTCTACGAGAACTGACCGCAGGGCATGACGCACCTGAACATAGCGGAAAAACTCAGATTTCCCCAACTCATACTCCTTCTGCAGCTCTTCAAAGGACTTCACCCTCCCCTTGATCAGCAAATCTCCAACCCTGGAGATACCGATCAAGTCCCATTTCTCAAAACCTTTGGTATGCCAAAGCTTCCCTAGTTTGTCAGACTCAAACAACGGGGTAGCAAGGGTGAGCCTATCCTTCCAGCCCAGCGAGTCAGTCGCCAACTTCCACACCCGCACCGCCACCCCCGTGGGCCCTGTGAGGGACGAGTCCAGCGATCTCGAGTACAACGCTCGGTGATAATTACCGCCGCGCAACAACCATCGGTCCATGGCGTAGCCGGGGCTTAGAGCCGGTCCATAGAAACCATGATTAATCGCTCTCAACTGGGTGGCCCAGTAATAGCGTCGAATGTCCGGAAGCGCGATACCCCCGTCGTACCACGGAAGCGTCAACTTAGCAATCGCAATGCGCGGCCGCCCATCCCACAACAACGATCGTTGGAGGCTCTCGACCTCCCGAAAGTAACTGGCCGGTACCCAGTCAAGAGTATTCTGCAAGGCGTAGAGGAACCGAGGAAGAGACATCATTTTGAACAAAGCGACGCGTCCGAGGAGGGAGACCGGCATCCTCCGCCAGGCCGCAACATCCCACCGCAAACGCGCCAGGGGAGGGAGCAGGTTCCTCTCATACCGCAAAGTGGAGTCAGTGGAGATAAAAATCCCCAGGTACACAAAGCCCTGCTGGGCGATCTGAATCGAACAAGTTCGCGGGACAGGTGGGACGTCGCCGCTCAGAACATACAAATATGATTTACTCCAATTGATGACGAGACCAGAGTTCTTACCAAAAGATATCAGAACGTCACAAACCACTATAAGCGAGTTCTTGGGCGAGGCGAGATATAACAGGATGTCATCGGCATAGAGCGAAATACGGTCCTCGTGATCAGGCGACCATCTAAGTCCACGTATATCCGGATGCCAGCGTATCCACGCCGCCAGCGGCTCGAGGGCAAGGGCGAACAACAAAGGCGACAGGGGGCAACCCTGCCGGGTGCCCCTCCCGAGCTGGAACGGAGTCGACGCTCGCCCATTTACCACAACACTCGCTAGAGGACCCTCATAAAGCAACCTCACCCAGCTCACAAAACCAGGGCCAAAGCCGAACTTGGCAAGCACCGCCCACAGGTATGCCCATTCCACCGTATCAAACGCCATCGTGGCATCAAGAGACGCCACAATAGCTGGTTCACGCAGCGTGCTCGCCCTGGTAATTACTCCATGAAGTCGCCTAAGGTTTAACGCAGTGTTACGGTGTGGAATAAAACCCGATTGATCCGGATGGATCAGGTCTCCAAGTACCCTGACCAAGCGGCCCGCAAGGATTTTAGCCAGAATTTTCGGCTCAGCATTAAGGAGTGATATCGGCCGATAGGAGGCACACTTATCCCGGGGTTTACCATCCTTATGGATCACAACAATCGTCGCCAGTCGCTGGTCCAACGGAAGGGACCCACTCCCCCGCGCCTCCACAAACATGGCGCGCAGATGAGGAGCAACCCTATCCGGAAACAGCTTATACAAGTCAATCGGCAAACCATTTGGGCCTGAGGCCTTGCCCGAGTGCAACGCGCGGATAGCACCCGCCACCTCATCAACCGTTATATCTCCATCGAGGTCATCTCTATCTACGTCAGAAAGGTAGGGCAGAGCGATGTCACGTAGGAGGTCACGCGAATCCTCAGTTGGCCTATCCGAAACCGAAGTGTAAACCGTACGGAAATAATCCGAAAAACACTGTACTATACCCTCGGGATCAACAACCACCTCTCCCCCCTCTCTCGTCAGCTCCGGCACTACTCTATTAACACGCTCTTTTTTGTCCAGCCACGCTAGGAGTTTCCTGGCCTTATCGCCAACATCGTACAAGCGACCCTGCTGTTCCCTACCGAGGGTCTTGGCGGCATTCGTCACCAGGTCCCTATATTCCGCTTGCTTCAAGCTCAGATCATGCAGTGAGGCCGCTGTAACCTCCCCCTCCAGGGCCACCTCTAAAGCCGCGATCTCATCCTCAACCTGCATAACCTCGCCATCTCTCCGTCGCTTGGCAGCCACTACCAAGGAGAGGGCCTCCCCCCTCAACACGGTCTTAAATGCTTCCCACAACGACACAGCCGAGTCAACGGAACCCTGATTGTCCTTAAAATAGTGATCAACTGTCTTCAGCAGCGCACTACGCATCTTGGGATCGCGGCAGTACCAGGGGTTAAGAGGAGCAACCCTGCCCTCTCCCTCGCGGCCGACATCCAGCCGGACCCACACTGGCGAATGATCAGATATGCCCCGCGCCATATGCCTAGCCTCAGATACCAATGAGGCGTGCGCAGCCAGGGTGAGCAGATAATCAATCCGGGAGAGACTACCATGCGCCCCGGAGTGGAAGGTATATTGGCTCTGTGTGGGGTGCCGGAGCCTCCAGCAGTCTACCAAACCGAATGTATCTATAAAGTCTGGAAGCCACTTCTGAGCCCCCCCGGTGTCCCTGGGCGGGTACCTATCCAGCAACCCAGAGCCGACAGCATTAAAGTCTCCCCCCACCACTAGCATACCCTCCGGGAGGTCCAACAAGGCCCTGCCCAGATCTGCAAACGTGGAGGCCTGCAGGGCAGGAGGGACATAAACCGAAACCAACACCAACGTTCTTCCCTCCCACCTCCCCGCCACCGCCACAAACCTCCCCCTATCATCAACAATGGTGGAGTCCACCTCGAAAGGTAGTGAAGCTCTAACTAGGATACCCACACCCCTGGAGCCTGAGGAGAATCCCGAGTGAGCGATGAATTTGTAACCTTTTCTATTAAGAGCATGGCAAGTATTGCCTATAAGGTGTGTCTCCTGCAGTAGGGACACATCCGGCAAAGACCGTTTCAAGAACTGCAAGACTATCCCCCGCTTAATACGATCTCCCAAGCCATTAACATTCCAGCTAATAATATTGAAGCCCCTACCCCCATCCCCACACACAAAGAGGCCCTCCCCACACCCGAAGTGCCACCAGTAAACAACCCTGACAAACATTACTACGCCTTGCAAAAACAAACCCCCCAACAACAACCCCAAAATCCCAACTCCACCCCCCACCCTGCACCCCTGCTGCAGCTTACAAAGCCCCCCCAACTTGCAGTGTGCCTGTCGTCCTACCATAACGCAAAACTACAAAAAGTACCCTGCGGGAGGAAAGAGCTCCCATCTTCCTCCCGCAACCCTCCGTATTACTGCAATCAGCTCAAGTCATTGTCCGGAACCAAAGCAAGTCAGACTGGCCCCAAAGGCATCAACCCTGCCCATCCCGGTCACCCTCCATGTCTGTGGCAGCATCCCCGCCAGTCCGTCGTCGGGGCAAAGCGTCCAACCAGTCTCCGGCCATAGCAGGCGACTCAAAGAAGAAAGTCCGGTCCTCATACACCACACGTAATCTGGCAGGGAAAAGCATAGCATACTTCCGTTCCCGCTCCCGAAGACGTCTCTTCACCCCCAGGAAACTCTGCCTTTGCTTTTGCACCAGCTGGGTGAAGTCCGGATAGAAACTCACTGATGCGTTCTGATAAGGGACCGGGCCCGTCACCCGCGATGCTTGCAGGATAGCGTCCCGATCTCGGAAGTGAAAGAGCCGGGCGACAATCGGTCTCGGAGGGGCTCCCGCTCTGGGCCTCCCGCCAGGAACTCTGTGAGCCCGCTCAACTGCAAAAAAAATTCCAAGGCCCTTAGGCTTCAGATGGTTAAGCACCAAGTCCTCCACGAGCAGATCTGTGGAGATCTCGTCCGAGGATTCCGGGACCCCAGTAATGCGCACGTTGTTGCGCCTGGCCCGGCCCTCAAAGTCCTCCAGCCGGCGGGCGGAGAGGTCGTTCTCAGTCCGCAGCTTACGAACTTCGGTCTGAAGTTCCGAGACATCATCAGCGAGGCCAGTGGTTTTGAGATCAAGGGATTTAACCCGCTCATTAGTTTTGCCCAAATCCGCGCGGATCAGGTTGACATCTACCAAGATAGTATCCACTTTATGCGCCAGGGCATCAAACTGTCTCCCAATCGAGGCCTGCATCCCCTCGAGTGCACCCATGACATCCTGCAACGAGAGCTCCGAGGTCGGGGATGAGGCAGCCTTCTGTACATCCAGCGACTGGCCCGATCCACCAGGCGATCCCTTCTGCTGGGCATAGCGATCCATATTATTGGATTGGGTATAGGCTCCCCGCCTGGTAGCCTTGGGTTTCAGCCTATCCACCTCTGCTTTACCCGACATATCTGGCATCGAGCAACCCGGTGCAAGGAGACGACCCTCTGTCAGTCAGAGGGAACAGGAGAAACAGATCTGCAATAACCAGGCAGAGTAGGGCGCAAGGCGTCCAGAGGATAATAAAGCATCTGAAGACACTCCCTGGCCAAGGCAAACAAAGGGCAAGAAAGTGAAAGTGAAAGTACGGCGTTCTCCGTCCGCCAGTTCACACCTCGCCAGGCCGCTGTTGTTCAATTAGAGGCCGGGCATCCTGCCAACGCCAGCCCCTGGCATCCCTCGGAGATAGGCCTCAATCTTCCGCCGTGCACAACTCCGGTTCCCGGTGGGCGATCCGAGCCCGGGCAGCATCAATCGCCTCAGCAATGAGTCATCTGCAAGATGCCGTGCATATAAAACAGGATTTAAGACAGGATAATCGACGGCGGGCGCGTGGGTCCCGGGAGCTCAAAGCTCACGCGGCCATCTTGGTCAAGCGCTAGGCTCCTCCCCCATACATTGATATTTGACCTTGATGGCTTCTGCACACAGTGTTCAGACTAAGGTCGCGGTGCACATCTAGGGATGTGAACAACAGGCTGTTCTCATGTGAAGAAAAAGCAAGCAAGCAGTTTTACTTGTAATAACAGCTACCTGCAGTGTCGTGTGCAAAAGCAGCAAAGTGGCAAGATGGCGTTTTACATATAAATCGCTTATGCTAACATAGCAATGTATGTACATAAAACCCCGTCCTCACTACAGCGTCTAGCAAGTATATTTGCCGATAGTTTTCAGGGAGGGAATTCTTGCCTTTTTAATACACGGGTTTAATGACCGCTCCATTCCAACTACTCGGAAAAACGCCCTGTCAGAAGGTTTTTCTGGAAGAGGGAACAGAGGAACCTAGTTCACCAAGCAGTAATGGATTTTATTATTACTGCTGGTAGATTATCTTGTCCTTCTGCCCTTGTTAGCTTTAGCATCTTGATTGTCTTCTTAATTATTGATGCTGAAAACCTCTCCTTTATCTCCTCGTTAACAAAACATTTTGTTGGACCCTGGATAATTATGGCATCTTTGTAATACGCATTTTCCATATATTCTACCCAAGTATCCTCTCCCACTGAACATGTCAATTTCCCCTGGGCTTTGCCTATTCCATTCTGTATCGTCCTCCAGAATTTCCTTACGTTATTTGACTCAAGCATTACTTTACAACATTTAACTTTAAATGCCCGTTTCCTACTTGCTACTAGTTTAGTTTAGTTTATTTATTATGCATGATTAATTAAAACCTTTACATATACAGAGGTAAAATTCCACTCATTTCGTACTAAAATCGCTATGTACAGTAAAAACATTTTTATCACAATCAATAAAATAATTAACACAATTTTGCGAAAGTTAGCTGTAGTTATAGCAACTATAGCTGGAGGTGATTTGGTCAGGATTTCATCTAAGCTTGGTCTTTCGGCAATTCAGTCCGGATTTCTTTTAGTCTCTTTGCGGTAATATCAAGAAATTTAATTAACCTACAATTTAGCTGAACCCAGGCGGGGTTAAAGCACAACATTAGTGCTTGTCTGCATGTTCTGGCTCCATGTTGTTTAAAGACGGGTTTTAGTAGGGTACTCCTGATGTCTTTTAGCTTTTTACAAATGCATATAATGTGAATTGCGTCTTCTGTACCGCTACTACATAGCCGGCATTGATCGTTTTCGTCCTTTTTCTCCCAGGGAGGCAAGAATTGATTAAAAGGGCCTGCCCCCAATCTTAGTCTGAGGAATTTTTCCTTTACAAAAGTTTTCAAACCCACTTTCAAGTATGGTTGAGGTGTTAGGTTGTTGTAAGTGTGTAAGACCATCCAGCCATGCGATCTTTTAGCTAGGGTATTTTTGTCTTCTAGTGCAGATAGGGTACGAGATACCTTTGTGACTGTTTTTTTTAAAAATTTGATGATTGCTCTGGACTTCCCACAGTTCTGTTAGCCCCAGTTGTTTTATTGCTTCCTGAAGGTATACTTTTGCCGGGGTTTTCCTTGAGAGGGAGAGTTCTGTCCAGAGTAGCTCATTCAGGCTTCCCTTGACATCAAGTTTAATTTTATGCCAGCATTTCACGTAGGCTCCCATGCGTTCCAAGGTCTGTTTTTGGAGTCCGAATTCCAATCGAATTTGGGCGGGGGAGGCCGTTCTAGGGAGGTGGAAAATTGCGCGGTATGCCTTTGATATTATGTTTTCGAGGGTTGTGGCGTCTTTTCCCTTCAGCGTTTCACTCCCGTAGTAGATAGTTGGCTGGAGTTTTGCTTGTATGATTTTAAGCAGGGGGTCAAATGACAGATCCGGTAGGTGCTTCTTTAGGGGTTTAATTGTTAAGTATGTTGTTACCCCCTTTCTCCGCACAGCTTCTAGTTGTGGTTTTGCCGAGTTATTTTGGTCCAATATGACCCCTAGGTATTTGTAGTTAACACCTTGATCCAGGCGATGTCCTTCTAGGAACCAACTGTACTGTTTCCTCTTGTGGTAATTAACCGCCATGGTTTTTATTTTGTTATAGTTTATTTTTAATGCGTTGTCCTGCGAGAATTTTAAAGTGGCGTTCAGTAGGTGTTGTAGGCCAACTGGAGTTCTGCTTATCAAAACCAGGTCGTCTGCATGTAGCAGGCAAGGTAAGTGGACATTCCCAAGTTTTGGTGCGTGGCCTGCGCTGCTACTCAGTTTCTCTGGTAGATCTGCGAGAAATAAGTTGAATAGCATGGGCGCTAAAACACATCCCTGTTTAAGGCCTTTTGAGGTAGGAATTTTTCTCGATATTTTACCACCATCTGTAAGCTTTATCCTAACCCATGTGTTGGTGTGCAGGTTCCTTAGTTGGGAGAGTAAGTTGGAAGGAATTCCCCAATTATCAAGTTTTCGCCATAGTTTGGTACGGTCGACGTGGTCGAATGCGGCGGTGAAGTCTATAAAACATAGGAAAAGTGGGTATTTTCCCTGTTTAGCAGCATCCATGAGCAGGGTCAATGCCATTATATTGGTTATAGTTCCTTGACCTTTTCGAAAGCCAGTTTGTGTCAGGGGAATTATCTTATTATCTTCATCCCAAGTAGATAATTCTTTTAAGAGGAGCCCGGCAAAATATTTAGCCTCTATGTCAATCAGGGTAATTAAACGGTAATTTTTTGGGTCTGTCCTTGCCCCTTGCTTATAGATTGGGCTTATGATTGAGCCTTTCCATGAATCTGGAGTTGTGAAGTTTATTGCTGCGTATTGGAAGATGGGTTCCAGTGCCTTGCTCCAGAAGACCGGGTCGCTTTTGAACAATATTGGTGGGATGCCGTTAGGGCCCGGGGGTCCTGATGATCGGCCCTTTGCTATTTGATTCATTATCAGTTTGGTTTTTTGGGCCGTGTTCTCTCCGTTTGTTGGTAGTTCTGCAATGAGATCTATGGATAGCTCTATACTTTGGTTTGGCCCTGTCCCTTTAAGGTTATCAGATGGGTGCTGGCTGTAGGGGAATAATTGGTTTTTAATCTTGATGCAGCTCCCAGAAGCTTTAGGTTTAAGGTGGCTTGTTAATTCATCGTTTTTGTTGAAATGATTAAAAAGAAAGTTTGCCCAGGCCTCTTCGGAAATATTAGAATTAATTCCACAGTGTTGCGGTTGTTGCAGTTTATTTATTGATTGCCAAAATTTAGCGCTATTTTTTTGTTTGGCATCATGAATCAATTTGGCCCAAAAATCGTTGTTCTTTGTTGTGCGTCTTAGCCATCTTCTCTTTTTAGGAGGGCTTTGGTTTCTCGTAGCGACTGTCGCAGATGTTGATTATCTGGTCGTCTCCGTAGTTGTCTTAATGTGGAGTTTATTGTTGTTTTAAGTTTTTTTGAGTTTGGACTGATGTTTTCCCAGTTAGGAGGGACATTTATATGTGTCCTTGGACTTTTGTTTACAGGGAATCTTTTTCCGAGTGAGACGGTGAAAGTCTCCCATATTTCCAATGGGTGGGCTAAGTTGTCTTGAGCTTCCTTCAGCACGTCTTTAGCCTGAACAGTTACATGTTCTATATTTGTTGGGTTGCACCTAATGCGGTGAAGGTTTGTCATTCCCACTGAGATGATTGATGTTTCGGCCTCCTGGTGCAATATTGCTGTAGAGTGAAGTACCATCTCTTGTGGCATATGGTCGCTGAAAGTGTTATTACCTATACTGAATGATACAATTTTATTGAACATGGCTAATGTAGTGAAGGTGAAGTCAATTGTCGTTGATGCTTTAGATGAATGATACGTTGGTGCTGGAGGGTTGTCTTCTTTAAATCGGCCGTTAACTGCCCTCAGATTAAGTGCTCGAGTTCTGACAGGAAGAGTATTGAGCTCTTCGTAGATTTGTTTGCCGATGCTACTAGATTTTGAAACACTTTTCTTAGGATACGAAGTAGAGATATACCCTTTTTATTCCTAGAGAACCTTGCATATCTTTCAATTTTCATTATTTTCAATTTTAAATGTGAATCAAAATAGCTGTTTCTGGTATACTTTTAGCATCAGATATGCTGGGATCTTTGAGGGGAAGCATGGCTGTTCATATGCTACCATTCAGCTCAAAGGCACCTTGAAACCTACTTGTAGCTCCTTGTGTCACCCTCAGATATAAATATCACACCTGGTGGTGGAAAACAACGTGGCCATTCCCAATATGCTACAGAGGGTGCTTACATAAAGAATGGCTAAATCTTCAATACTGATATTCACTGTGAAAAGTACAACCTTACAACAATACAAGGAGACAGAAATGGTAGAGCTGATAATCGAGGGGAAGCCTTTATTGGGCACTGCCAATACATACCGGATGGTGGATCTGAACTTTGAGGCACAGCTCACTTGTCTGAGTTAAGCATTATGTGACATATTTTTGCAGGCAAACAATTCCTAATCGGAAATCAACTGAGCCATAACAATAGGCTGCACCACTTGACAGGTTTCTGTACATTAGAACACACAGTGAATTTAGTGCAATGTGAGACATTACCTGAGGAGTGATCTGAATATGTAATACTATCACAAAGAGCCTTAGTTAGAATTTGGTGCACAAAGTACTCTGTTGCAATCGTGACAGAGTACCTGTCAGTCAAACCCTCAGCCCACCTGCCTCACTTAGTAGTCCATCCACGGAGCCTCTGCTGTCTCCATCAATGGAAGGCTTCCTTCGATGGCCTGGTGGAGTAGAGGCCATCGAAGGAAGCACATACACCATCTGCGCTATTTAGGGTGGATGCTATTATGCTTTTCCTATGCCCATCAGCACCAGTTAAAAGCTGATTGCGACGGACAGGAAAACACACAATAACCCTCAAACCTGGGAGGAAACGTCAGACTGTGGGGGTGATTCGTTTTTTTTGTTTTTCAAAAACATACTGTCTCCCACATTAGGGAATTGTTTTTTTAAAACAAACTCCCACTTTAGGAGTTTGTTTTCGAAAAGCAAAGAAATATCAAAAGTTTTGTGTACAGCCGTCAAAGCCAACGGCAGCCATATCTCAAACGCTTAGCACATTGAAGGAACCACCATCATGGCAGTTCTTTTTAATGCACACAGATGACTACAGTCACCTCTAAGATGATCACTCTAAATGTGGCAGGCAGATTACCCTAGATATGGCAGAGATAATGTCCTTCCCCATCCCATCGGACACCACTCGGTCCATCAACCTCTTCATCAGGTATGCAGTATTAAGACCCAGGTTTATGAGTTGTCCTTCTGTGACGCGATCCAGTTCAAGGCAGTGAATGTCCTTAAATGTGATTTACAAAAGCACACAAGTGTCTATCTGTGCTGCCTTTCATTACTTTGTTAAGAAATGTAATGCAACATCAGCAGCTTGAGCTGCGTTGTGTTACATTTTGTTTTGGCAGGCACTCTATGGGAGGAGCATGGGCGCTCTCATGGATCCAGCCAGGGAATTTAAGGCAATCCCAGATTTACTAAAACTACAAACCTGGGATTTTGTCAAATGGTGCACCCACCACACATAGGCCTAACTAAGAGAAATGTATGTATTTCTCCACTTTACTTCCTCTTTCTCTTCGATGCATAATATGCAGTACTCATAAAAAGAGGAAATTGGCTCCTATGATAGTTGTCTCTTCCTGCACAAAAACAATCCTGTCTGCAACGCTTGCACTCTTGCTGCATGGCGCAAGGTTGCCTGTGCTGGCTAAGCCGCTTTAAGTATGCCAATGCAGATAGAGAGCTAAAACGTGCCATAGTTTAGTCGAAATCGCGCTCTTTAGTAATTTCTTGTAATGGGAATGCAGCAAAGAAACTTTGCTTGCTGCCCTGCATTGCATGAACTTTTAGTAAATATGCCCCTGAATTACTGGATCCAGGGCAAATATTGTGATGACTAAAACTCTCAAATAAAGAGGCTCCTTGCCTCCAGGGTTTACTCTGATATAAATCTAAATTTATAAGCATTTATTGACACTATCCTGTCGAGTATGTAATATACACCTTTACGAAGCAGCAAGTTTTAGTAAGTTTGATGCTCATGCGGAACCTAACAGCCAGAGGTAAGGGCAAAGAATGTATGCACCTTGCTTGGAAAGTCCTTGAGAGAGTTTGGAGTGGGAGCTTCTATAGGATGTCAGTCAAAGAAATTAAGAACAAGGCTAGAAGTGACCACTTTGGAGAGGGCTCTAAATCGTCGAAAAAGCAACCTAACTCTTAGAAAAGAGAAAGTTAGCAGTTACCTGAATTCCAGGTGCAGTTGCAAATATAACTGGTTTAAAGAGTTTAATGACACTGTAAACTGCAGGAACATGTCCTAAACCAATGCCACTTTATTGTCCATTACTGGGTGGTCAAGCGATATTTGGGGTCCATCGAGGAAGTACCTATTGAAAATGGAAACTTAACTAGCCCATTGTACAGAGAATAAACTGATATTCTCTGCAACACATTTTGTGTCCAGTATAGCACTGTATTTAAATATATTTATAATTAACTTTCCAAGTACATCGTGAGTATATTTGAAATGTTGGCAAAGGCTAGCACTTTGTAGATCTGTGGAGAAAAAAGGGCTTGGTAGAAAACACCTTATGGCAAAAAACAGCTTATCCACCGTTAGATTAAAAAGGTCTATTTCGTTAAATGCACAGCATGAATGAGGGAATCACAAAATTGTGTCAGCACTCCCTTTGAAAGGCAGTCAACTGCTGTATTACAACTCACACACGACAGATCTTTTGCCGTTGCCAAAATAACTTTCTAGTATCGACTGTTACTGTGGTGTACCAGAAATGAAGAGTATCTCACATTTTTAATAGACTGTTTAATTAACTTATCACATCCCTTCAGACATTGGTCTCTAGTATATTGCCCTTAAGTTGTTAGTCTCTTTTTGCGACTTTAGGTACTGCTTTTGTGGGTGAGTGGGTAAGTGGCACACCAAAATTTACTTCAACGGAATTCCCACTGTATTGATGGTTCGGACACTGTTTTAAAGCTCAGTTTTATGAGGCAATGTGTCCCCGAGGTAAGGCACTTCCCCACACGTCAGAAATATGAAAATACAGTCAATTAAGTAGAGGGTCCTCTCAATAACTGAGTTCTAGAGCAGCATAATAGCTAACGTGTTTTATTACAAAATTCAGAAATAAGGCGACACAGAGTCAATGGAATTAAGGCTATCAGTAAATAAGGCACTACAGATAAATGAAACATCAAATATTAGTCTAAGTTCCAATTGGGCAGCAAAACCAAAAGAAAAATGGACAGCATCCGTAGTAGAACAGGAAGGTCTCTGGCTCACCCCCAAAATCGAGGATTTTTATACATTGTTTTCGCACATATAATTAACAGAGAAAATGTATCATTTGATTAGCAAATCAGAACACAGGAATATTGAAAGTCATATTGCCTTAGCACCTATGCACTATTCCACAACATGAATGATTATTCTGCCCCCTCTGTGCTAATGTCATCCAGTGATGGTAAAACAAACTAGACATATGACCTAATAGAGCACAGAGTGGCGGAAATACCCTGAAGAAATTGTTGGTTTTGTGACTGCAAGACAGCATGAAAAATGACAATGGAAATAGACACATAATGTTCTACTTGGCTATGTGCTGCAGAAACAACTGGAAGTGAGATGTGCAGGGGAAGAACAAGAGTGACAAGGGTGACATCATTTTGAAAATCATTGTGATTAGGCCCAAATTGAGGCCAAGTTGACAAGGGCCAGAAAACACACTACTACACATCGTAGAAAAATAGTTTCAAAGACAATAGAACTGTATAAATGTGTAAATGTGTAATCAAGTAGGAAAATGCATTCTGCATGTTATTAATGAAGCACAAAAATATAAGAGCACAAAAATGCTTAACAATATACCACCGTTGTTAATTCTATAATATTAAACACACAATGAATCAAATTATATCAGTAAACTATTAGAACACAGTCTACAACGCTTCTACTTCTTTTGTATAGATTCCTCAATCAATTTTAGCTGGTTGTTAGCATGATCTTTGACATCCTGTATCTCAAATTCTTCTCGCTTTCTCTGTAACGATTTTCCTTTGCCCTTAAATTCACATTTAAAAAAAAAATACTCAGAAAATGAGAACAAGAGAAACAGAGCAATTTTACAAATCAATATAATTATTACAGGTGTTAAGAGTAATGTAAACATGCCTCCCTCCCAGACTATCAAACCATTTACCAATCTTGCTAAAACAGTTTCCTATCTCACTAACCAAGAAACTTACTACTTATCACAAGCCATTAACTGCTAAAGCTTGGACTGCATAAGAAATATTAGTTCATTTACTCAAATTTTCATTAATAACCCTACTGTTATCAGGAATGAAAGAGCAGCACTTCCAAACCTTCAGTACCTTTCATGCACCGCCTTCAGTCACAGAAGCGGTAAGCAGTTTTGCATTATCATTGCACGCATAGGAATTAACTCAGAATTAATGTGTGTTAAAGCTCCAGTGTGTTAGAAACAAGCGTAGGCAAACATCTATTCTTCACATCATCCATGGCCACACCAATAGATGGAATCATAGCTCCTAATATATATAATGCTATCTCTCCAAACCACGTTTCACTCTTTCATACCAACAGAATAATTTACTCCTCTTGTGATAAACCCTAAGAAACAATAAAGCAAGGTACCACGAATCCACGCCCTTACATAGCACGCTGAAATAAGCAGTCTTACCACGCACAAAGTAAATCCCTCTCTGAATGGATTCTTCACTAACAGATAATCACTATTTATAACATAAGTCCTTTCACACTCACGTTTATCAATATATTCAGTTGACCGTACACTTCTGGGTTCATCAAGCACCATACATAATTCATACTTTCTCTCATGCTCCATTCTCAATCTAGGATGCAAATGTCACAATCTACATTTTTATTCAGCCTTAATCTCCTCTTTTATCTTCCGCTCATCTTTCCAATTTTTCAAAAATTTCACTCTTCTCCCATTATATTCCCTAACAAACTTGCATTCTTCTTCACTCAAACTGCACACATACCACATTAGTATGGTTGGCTTTATGGTTAACTTGAGCAATGGTGTTCAGAAAGTTACCGTAATTTAACACATTCTTGGCATCTTTGGAAATGGGGAGGTCTTTCAGCGAGACATTGAAATCCAATACATAAGGTGATAGAAATTCATATTTATTAAAAATACTAGCAAACACATTACAAGAGGGAGCATAAGACATCGGAAGTTGTTGGCAAGCTGCACCTTAACCTACAGAAGAGGAGATACAAGTACACACAAACAATCCTTGACCCCCATGATATCCACATATTCACTCAACATTTTAGTATCAATATTATCATAAAATGCAGAAACTAAGCATTTCCTATGTGTTCATGTATTTGATTTAGAATCATGATGTGCTGCTATTAATTTGACTTCTGAGAAGTCAGATCTCACTGGAGAAAGGAAGCAAAACAGTAAACAAATAAAGATCATTAGTGTCATTATCAAGGAGATAAGGCAATGCAACATTTGCCATATATGATTCCCTATTGAGATCAAAAACAAAAGGAAACATGGACCTCCAAAAATTAACAACATTTTTCTTTAAAACAATAAGAGATATTTTCTGCTTTTCTTTTCAAGTAATAAGCAAAAATCTAAATTAAGATAGACTTCAAAAGTGTTTTCTTTATCAGTTATTCTTATTCAGTTCATACAGTTCATATTGTAAAACTCTTCTTTGTCTGGATTTCTTTTCAAAGTTCAAACTAGCACTGTTTGTCTTTCCTGAACATGCAAGGTGGTTCTTCTTACTCTGGTTTGTTTTCAGATATGTATTGGCAACATTTTTATGGACTGTGGATCCCTGTATCTAATTCTTCTTCTTCAAATACTGATGCTAAACATGCCCATTCAGGAGAAGCATACTTTTTGTTTGGTGGTTTTTCTCTTGGTGCTCCTTTAGCAATTGGCAATTAGCCTTCAGTGTTCACTGAGTCAATTTCAGTTACTCCAGGTTCTTCATTGATTGGCTTAAATGTTTCATTCTGTCAGTGCTTGTTGTACAAGTTCTCTTTAATACCTTTGTTGTTTCTATGCTTGCATCTTCACTTGTGACTACTGCTGAGTCTTCTCCAGTCACTGATGGACTTGAACTTTGGTCATCATCAGCAACTCGAATTACTGTGAGCTATTTTTCTTCCTCAAATTTCCAAACAGTTTTTCACTGGTTAGATCAGAGACTACTTCTTTTTGCCGTCACAGCTCTTCACTCTGACTCTGGATTTGAAACTGGACACTACTGCTAGTACTTTCAACAGGATTTTCACTCTCACTAGCAGGAACTTCTATTACTTCATCATCTTCACTGGTTTTATTTTGGAATTCTAATTTTGACGCACCTCTGGATCAACACGATGATCTTGAACTTGCCTCTGAAATCAGTGGTTGTTGCCACCACTTCTTCCTCCACCACCTTCACTCTCCTCATGTGAGGAGCATGGATCCACTGTGGAATTCCAGCACACTTCACTGCAGTGTTAATCACAAGAGTGACTTGAAACTTACCTTGCCAACAACCAGACAATCACCTGGATTCAATGGGCACCATTGAGTTTCTTTGGTTGGTGCTGTTGGCAAATTCACCCAAAGAGAAGCAGACATCACCATATCAGCCAGACCTTTGCAATCATCTAGAACGATGTCATCAATTATTAAAACAAGCCAATCTCATTAGCATTTCCTGGGTTTGTCTGGGGTATTTCTAATACTTATTGGAACAAGAGGAAAAACATCTATGGGGGGATATTCTCAAGAACGTGTGATAACCATCGCAAAAGTAACTTTACGCAACCTCAATCGTCGCAGTCTATCGTGGGAAATTTACGCTGTGTTAACCAAGTATTCACAACATGGCGGCACCATGCGG
This sequence comes from Triturus cristatus, assembly GCF_964204655.1. Taxonomy (NCBI): domain Eukaryota; kingdom Metazoa; phylum Chordata; class Amphibia; order Caudata; family Salamandridae; genus Triturus; species Triturus cristatus. The sequence goes on along the minus strand of NC_140582.1, from coordinate 699,364,606 downwards.
CAGTCTCCAGATAACGCGCCAAATGAACGCATTAAAATCAACAACAAGCCGCAAAAATGTGAAACGCGAACGCAATAAAACCTGTGATTTGGCCAATCGCAATACAAAAATCTGCAAAAACCAGCTACAGGCCTGCAATTCACACACGTCAGGCGAGAACAATCACCATTAAAGTAAAAAAAAACAGACAAACAAATGCCAAACACAGCAAGCACAATGGACGTTGCCGGAGCAAGTACGGAGGAGAACCAGAACACCAGCAGCCCCCCGGAGGACCAGCCTGGGACCTCAGGGTCAGTGAAGGCCAAGGAGAAGAAGAGCAGGAAGAAAAGGTTCAGTCCGCAGGAAAACAGGATCCTGATAACGGAGGTGGTAGAACACCATCAACAACTGTTCATCACTTCCACTGTGTTATTGGCAACAGAAAATGGACTAAGGCAGTCCATCGTGGACAAGGTGAATGCAGTCGGAGCGCTGAAGAGGACAATGGAAGAGGTCAAGAGGCGCTGGAATGATGTCAAGCGCAAAACCAAGCTGAAACTCACCAACAACCGGAAGGCAGCAATTCATACTGAAGGTGGGAGCCCAGTGCCACAGGAGGAGCTGGACGACATGGAGAAAATGGTGTCCACGGTCATCAGTGGGGAGACGGTGGCAGGAGTTGAGGGCCCGGACACTGCTCAACAGGACCAGACACAACAGCAACAGGGTGAGTACCGAACAGGGACTAGGGAGATGGGGGGGAGATGGGCACAATGGCACACATGCACAAGTAAGCATAGCACATCTGCAGACAAACCATGCCCCAGACCACCAACTCCCACCAAGAGACCAATGTACCCAAGTATGCAACATGTCAGCACTGTACAAGCACAGAAGTCAAAGGCACACCGCATGAAAGGGATAAGGGGCAGAAAAATCAGAGCTGCAGGGGCGACTCTCCCAAAATGCAGCACACACACATAACATGCCGAGCACACCAACACTGACAAAAATGTTGTACAAACAGCAAAACACCTACAACAGAACACAGGACACAACTGGTACCGTTTGGGTGCAGACACTGGCCAATCACATTTGGCATTGCAGGGAAATGTGAGTTGACAATGTACAAGTACAAACACCCATCCGTGATGTTGTAGAAATGTCCACTGACCCCCATCAAATAGGCAGCTCCTCCCAAACAGCCACAATGTACCTATTCATGCTGTCTGTATGAAAACATGTACAATGCGACAACATACATGTGGACACATTGTTAAACTGCATCTCCCCTTCACATTGCAGAGGGAGAATCAACACCTCCTGCAGAGCAGCCTGACCCCCTCTTCTCTGATGATGAAGAAGACCACCACAACTTCGACTCCGATGCCCTCCAACAGCTCATGGACAGCCTACGCAGCCCACTTCCAGGAGCTGGGCAGCCAAACTGCTACAAGGAGACCCCACCCCCTGCACACACCACACAACAGGCAGCACCCACCACCACGGCTGCCTCCCAGGACCCCCACGAAGAACACATGGCCTTCCAACGCCGTGTGTTGGGGTGCCAGGAGAATCTGGCTAAACAGGTGCGGGTGGGCTTCGACCACATGGCAGACAAACTAGATGCCATACGTGGGTGTCTAAGTCCCATCAGAGACCACTCACGGTCCCTAACAGACACCCATAGTCCGCTCCATGCTCTCCAACGGACCATGGCTGACATCACTGGAGTCTTGACTCAGAGAATAGAACAACTGTCCAATCAGAGTGGCTCTAGCAATGTCACACGGAATTGGGAAACATGCGGAGGTTAATGGAGACCATGGAGCGGGCGAATGCGGAACAAGCGGCTGCCACGGCTGCACACCAGCAAGAGTAGCTAGGTTCCTCAATGACCTCAGGACCATCCTCATGGCATTGCTGCCACAAGGACTGGCGCTAATGCATGCTGCTGCTACCACTTCATCCACATCTCCGCCCCCTGAAGTGTCAGTGCCACACAGTGCGGTAGACCTTCCACCTCCCGCCACTGATGTGTCACTGCCACACAGTGCTGGAGACAGAACACCACCACCCACACGTGAGGCACATGAAACAGCAGAGGATGAAGATACGGATGATTCTGCCCTCGTGGTCAGAAGGACGCAGTAGCATGCATCTCCGCCATATGGCCTGTGATGCTTGGTTCTGCCCTCTGCATCATCACCTTCCACTGTCCCCCGATGCACTCTGTGACACTCACCTTGGACCTCGACATGGACTGCCAAATGCTGTTTGATCGCCACTGACACAGCAATCAGACTGTGGACTGAACTCTTCATCTTCCTTTGGACCTGTCATTCCCTGAAGGACTCTAGCTGGCCCTCCACGGGCCAACATCGTCATGTGGGGTTTACATGGTCCTGTACTGCTCCAGATGCAACACTCCTCTGAATGTGCATTAAACATTCATATTCACACAGATGTGTCATGTCTATGGTCTTTCAAATGTGGAAGTATGGATGTATGTAGGCTTACTGGACTCCTCTTACGTCCATGTGGCTCATGTCGTAGAACAGGGGTCACAGGGAGACACATTGCCGAATGTGGTCCGGTTGGCTCTGACACAACAACAGGGACACACGCATGAGTTACTTCCTTGTCCAGCCCAGTACGGAACCACGCACAGGGTCCCGGGGTGATTTACGAACCCATACGCCAGGCCAGCCCACTCCGCTTGCGCTCACAGGGGGGGGAGGCAATGCTACATGTCCCAGGTCTTCCCTCTGGTGATCTGCTGCTCACAGGTCTAGTTGTCAGCATGCCACAGCCACTCCCTCACAGCTGGTTTACACCCACACCACACCCATCCAGCACACGCGTCACAGGACATGTGACCCTTCCAATAAAAAGGGCCGGGCGCACGTGCTCCACACCATTTCCACTCTTTATCTGGGTGCATCCGTGTGGTGTTAATGTAGGCATGA